>NC_058523.1:116404438-117763813 GCF_904849725.1 Hordeum vulgare subsp. vulgare | reverse complement strand
ATGTTTACTCAGAAGTTTAAGATCATTGACATTTCTGTCCACACAAGCACTTAAATGACTAAGCATACGAGCATTCTGTTTCAATTGTCTGCTAACACAATCATTGAAACTTTGTTGTTTGGCAACAAAGTTATCAAATTCATCCAGGCATTGTCTAGCAAGTTTATCAAAAGGAATATCACTCTCATCAAACCTACACATAGAATTTACTTCTACTACGTGTATTGGGTTATCAAGACCATGGATCTCTTCGATAGGTGGTAGATTGTTGACATCTTCGGATTTAATGCCTTTCTCTCGCATAGATTTCTTAGCTTCTTGCATATCTTCAGGACTGAGGAATAGAATACCTCTTTTCTTCGGAGTTGGCCTAGGAGGTGGTTCGGGAATAGTCCAAGCATTCTCATTGCACAAGATGTTATTCAATAGAATCTTAGCTTGTTCTACGGTTCGTTCCTAAAAACACAACCGGCACAACTATCTAGGTGGTCTTTAGAAGCGTCGGTAAGTCCATTATAGAAGATATCAAGTATTTCGTTCTTCTCAAGAGGGTGATCAGGCAAAGCATTCAGTAGCTGGATAAGCCTCCCCCAAGCTTGTGGGAGACTCTCTTCTTCAACTTGCACAAAGTTATATATTTCCTGCAAGGTAGCTTGCTTCTTATGGGCACGAAAATATTTTTCAGAGAAGTAGTATACCATATCCTGGGGGCTATGCACACAACCAGGAGCAAGAGAAGTGAACCACTTCTTAGCATCATCCTGTAGCGAGAAAGGAAACAGCTTGAGGATATAGTAGTGGCGAATCTTTTCCTCACTCGTGAATAGGGTGGCTATATCGTGCAGTTTAGTAAGATGGGCTACAACCGTTTCAGACTCATAACCATGAAAAGGATCAAATTCGACCAGAGTGATTAACTCAGGGTCGACAGAGAATTCATAATCCTTATCGGTCACAAAGATAGGCGAAGTAGAAAACTTCGGGTCGTATTTCATCCTAGCGTTCAGATATTTTTCTTTCCACTTGCGCAGTAAATTCTCAACATCATAGCTATCCTTACACGCAAGAAAGTCCTCAGCTATATCTCCCTCCATAACATAACACTCAGGCATATCAGGCAGTTCAAGTCTAGGAGAGCTAGGTCTAGCAGGCAAAATAGCAGGTTCTACTTCAAAAGTATCAGCAGTTTCAGAAGTATCATCACATCTAGCAGCAACTCTAGCAATTTATGCATCAAGGAATGCACCTAGTGGCAAAGCAGTATCAAGCATAGCATCATCAGGCAAAGCAGTATCAAGCATAGCATCATCATGCAAAGCAGTATCAAGCATAGCATCATCATAAGCATCATGGGCAGTAGAAGTAGCATCATCAAGCACAGGCGACATATCAAGATTTCTAGCAAGAGGTGGTGTCGCAAACTTACTCATAACTGAAGGTGAATCAAGTACAGAGCTAGATGGCAGTTCCTTACCTGTCCTCGTAGTTGAGGGCAAGACTTTAGTTCTTGGATGTCTTAGATTCCTCATAGTGACCAGCAGATGTAAATCCCAAGTGACTCAGAGAATATAGTTGTGCTTCCCCGGCAACGGCGCCAGAAAATAGTCTTGATAACCCACAAGTATAGGGGATCGCAACAGTTTTCGAGGGTAGAGTATTCAACCCAAATTTATTGATTCGACTCAAGGGGAAGCCAAAGAATATTCTCAAGTATTAGCAGTTGAGTTGTCAATTCAACCACACCTAAAAGATTTAGTATCTGCAGCAAAGTATCAGTAGCAAAGTAGGGTGATAGCAGCAGTAGCAACATTAACCAGTAGTAGCAAAGTAACAGCAGTAGCAACAGAGTAACAGTAGAAGCAGTGACAGCAGTAGCAGCAAAGTAACGTAGCAAGGACTAGTAGTAAAAGACTCTTAGGCATTGGATCGGTGATGGATGATTATGCCGGATGTTATTCATCATGCAACAGTTATAACACGGAGATATAACTAACTAGCTCCCGTTCGTCAATCTAATGTAGGCATGTATTCCGTATGTAGTCATACGTGCTTATGGAAAAGAACTTGCATGACATCTATTGTCCATCCCTCCCGTTGCAGTGGGGTCCTAATGGAAACTACGAGATATTAAGGTTCTCCTTTTAATAAAGAAACAGACCAATGCATTAACACTTGGTGAATACATGAACTCCTCATACTATGGTCATCTCCGGGAGTGGTTCTGGCTATTGTCACTCCGGGGTTGCCGGGTCACAACACATAGTAGGTGACTACAACTTGCAAGATAGGATCAAGAACACACATATATTGGTGACAACATAATAGGTTCATATCTGAAATCATGGCACTCGGGCCCTAGTGACAAGCATTAAGCATGGCAAACTAGTAGCAACATCAATCTCAGAACATAGTAGATACTAGGGATCAATCCCCATCAAAACTAACTCGATTACATGATAGATGTCATCCAAACCATCACCGTCCAGCAAGCCTACGATGAGATTACTCACGAACAGTGAAGAGCATCATGGAATTGGCGATGAAGGAAGGTTGATGATGACGATGGCGACGATCTCCCCTCTCCGGAGCCGAGAACAGACTCCAAATCTGCCCTCTAGAGGAAGAATAGGAGGTGGCGGCGCCTCCGTGTCGTAAAACGCGATGAACTCTTCTCCTGGCTTTTTTTCCGAGCGAGACAGACTAAATAGAGCTGGATTTGGAGGCGGTGGAGTGTCGTGGGCTCCACAAGCCTGCCAGGCGCGACCAGGGGGGCCGCACGTGGTGGTCTTGTGGGCTCACGGCTCCACTTCCTCCACTAATTCTTGCGCCAGTATTTTTCATAAATTCCACAAAAATTCTCCGTAAATTTTCAGGTCATTCCGAGAAATTTTATTTCTGCGCAAAAACAACACCATGGCAATTCTGCTCAAAACAGCGTTAGTCCGGGTTAGTTCCATTCAAATCATGCAAATTAGAGTCCAAAACAAGGGCAAAAGAGTTCAAAAAAGTAGATACGACGGAGACGTATCATAGGGTTGAGGATCATTCATTTGATCATTAGTAGTCCTCGTCCAATTATGCGTAGATCATCCCCCTCTTTTATTCTTGTACTGGTAAGTTAGCCACCTCAATGAATGCTTAGTTGCTTGCTGTAGCCTCACCACTTAACCATACCTCACCCATTAAGCTTTGCTAGTCTTGGTACCTTTGGAAATGACATTGTTGAGTCCTCTGTGGCTCACAGATTACTACAACACCAGTTGCAGGTACAGGTAAAGAGTTACTTTGACGCAAGCACGTTGATTGTTCATTCGGAGTTTCTTCTTCTTCTTCATCGATCTACGATGGGTTCCAGGACGGCAGCCTGGGATAGCAAGGATGGACGTCGTGCTTTTATCGTTTGTTTTCATCCGTAGTCGGACCCTACTCTTCTTCATGATGATTGTATGTGGTGTACTGATGTGACTCTGATGTAACTTGTGGCGAGTGTAAGCCAACTCCTTATACTCATCTTTTCAGTACATGTACTTGTAACGATGTCCATTCTTGCGAAATGACGAGATGCGTTTCTATCCCTGTCGAGGCACTCGCGCAAAAATAAGGATAGGACTACATCTTGGGTGTTACAAGTTGGTATTAGAGCAGTATCGACCTAGGAGCCCCCCTTGATTGACCGAACTTGGTCGAGTCAAGTCTAGTGAAAAACTGCTTTGAGTCTAGTTATATATCGGAGAGTAGGATTCTTTTTTCTCCTCTTCTATGCTGTGTCGAGGAATCTTGACGTAATAATTTTAAGCCTACTCCTCTTCTCACTCAAAAAAAATAGGATCACGCGGATATTTTTGGAATCTATATGATGTCGATCTGACGGAGTTCTGTTTTGGCGCCTCCTGTCTGACTTGATTTCTTCCAAGGAGTTATGATCAAGGGTATTCTTGAGCACATCGTTATCATTCAGATTTCTTAGTATCTCAGGACGGAGGATGTTCGAAATTGCTTCAATACTGTAGTGGCGAGATAACCCCAAAATCCCGAGTACCGGTGCAAAGAGTTCGGGGGTACTGTCATACTTAGTATCATTGTGATTAGGGGGATCTGAGTAGATGAGTTTCTGAGGTCTCTGGTTATGTGTTGACGGATGTGATACACTGGACAGGTAGTGTTATTGCTAGGAGTTGAGTGATGGATTTTACTGCTTGTATCCGTGGACCCGATTGCATGACCAGAAAATTTCGGGAGTTCTTAGGTGGGAATTCAAATAGTTACTTATAGGACAACCTTCCAACAGATGCATGATGTGAGGTTGGGGTTCGGCATCTAGTGGATTCATTTTTTCATGGTCGTCTTACAGCGGTTTTCGTTGTGTCTTAAAGAGTCCTTGTAGCGTGCTACGACTCGGGGACGATTCGTATGTCGTGTGCAGTGCCTTGCACATGATGGCTACTCTAGGATCGAGCCCATGTGAATCTATCCACGAGAATATCGGATGAAATCTCTATCATATGTTTGTTGTGGCTAATTTGCAAGCCGCATCCTTTGTGTTATTGGAGTGTGGTAATTCGAGTTTCTTTGATGTCAAGTAGTGAATTCATAACTTTCTAAGATGTGTTCTCATATTTTATGGGAATGCAAATTATTTTCTGCATCAGGTGTCTTATCAATTCTTTTCAACCGGAGTCGTCATATCAATTCTTTTTCATCTGATGTGCTTCTCTTCAAGTCAATCCTATCCTTTTCAAATTTTGCAAGTTCAATCTCTCATTTATTTCCGGAGTTCATCTCATCTGTCCCAAGTTGTCTTTATTTTCCCCAGCCCTCCCACCCTTTTCTTCAGTGATTAGATTAACATCCAAGTTCATTTCATTTCATTGTTGCTTCCGCTATCTATTCTTTTCTCTCTTATTCGGTGCTTCATTGTGAAGATTCTTAGGAGTTTCATGTTCATCTTTCTTTATTCGTGTTGTCTCTCAGGTGGATCCAATTCAAGTTATAGGTGTTCATCATATCCTTTTCATCCTTTAAATTCTTTCCCATGTTGAAAATTCTCATCCAAGTCTCTCTAGTTTATTCAACTCTCTCGTTTCTACCTGGAGTGTTGAAGATATCTCAGAAGTTTCTTGTTTTCAATCCTTTCAATTATTCTGAGGTTCTCACCTCATCTAGTTCTCATCAGTACCGGTGCAATATCTCTCTTTCCGAGCAATCTTTTCAACGGTGTTTTCTTTCAGTGGTCCCATAACCCATAGGTTCTTCCCAGGATCTTATCTGGCTTTTCTAATCTTTTCCAGACATCTCTAATTCTTTTCAACTATGACGTAAGTATGAATTTCATCAGTCATATTCTTCTTCAAGATCAATTTGAATTAATTCTCATAGTTGTCTCAACCTTTCATTCTTCATTGTTCCAGAGTGTCTCAGTTATTCTTGGTGGTGTTCTCCTCATCATTTCAGCTTTGAAGACCGAAGAGGTGTTTTCTCAAATCTTGGTCCATTCTCCTAAAGATTCATCATTTCAGCTTTGTGTTATCATCTTGAATTGTTCTCGATCATGAGAAATCCCTTTCTTTCTATCCGGTGCATTTAAGATTGTTTTCATTCTTGATCCTTCAAAGGCCATCATTTCAAAAGATTTCTTCGTTCTTAGCTTTCAATCTTCATCCAAAAATTCTTCTCAATTGTGTCTCTTCGTTTGTCTCTCAATTATTCCGGCGCCTTGTTCAAGTTTCTTATGGGTGGATCATGATTTCTTCATTCTCAAGTATATTCATTCATTCATGGTTGTCTCATTCGTTTTAATTCTTACCGTTGTTCCTTTCAAGATTTCTTCTAGTTGTACTCTATATCACTCTTCAATCTTTTCATGGAGAATAAGTGATAGGCTAAATCCGTTGATTGTCATCAAGTTAACTTGATGAAGGATAAGCATAACATAATTCTTATTCTTGTTTCATAGTGATTTCAATTCTTCTTCCAGAGTGGCTCCTGGTATCAATTCTTTTCCTGCTGATCCATCTTTTCTTTTCCGTTATCCTTTGAGGTGGTGTTATAGCATTCCTGTTAGTGGAGGAGTCTCGAAGAGAAGTTGATTCAGGAATTAAATGTGTAAACCAACCGATTCTATGATCATGAGATTTTTCAAACTCATGGTTTCTTCATTGAGCTATCTTGGTTTAGACTTCACCTAAAGCACTGTCTGGGGGTTGTTGCTATTATGGTGTTGCCATTAATCCAAGTTCTCAATGTATCCTCTTGGTGTAAGAAGTTGTGCGTATCTTGTTGCTCTCAATCCTTGTTTCTGTTAGTGGCTGGTTGTCACCTCATTATTTTGAAATGGTTTCCATAAGCCCACAACAAGCTTGTTCTTTCGTTGTTGATTTCCAACAACTCCATTCAATTCTACTGTTAGGATGCTCTTCAATTCAATTGTGACAGTAGTTGTCATTCTCTTATTCATTCTTTCTTACCAATGATCTAGTTTCTATTCTCTTGTTCCGGAGGCATTGTGATGTTGCTCTTTTGGGTCAATCATCTTGTTCTATAAAGATCATGTTCTCTCATGGCTTATTCAATTTAGTTAGTTTGTTGTGAATCTTCTCAAGATCTTTCTATTTTATCTAATTTTTTTCCCCTTTTCCTACCGAAGTGCTGCCAAAATTTTGTGTGAATTCTTGCTTGTTTCCCATATCATTCCTCATCTATTTGCAACCTTCAAGGATCATTGGTTTCACTCGTTTGTCAAACAAGCAACTAAGTTTACCTCTTGCTTCTCATCCTCTTCCCCTTCCATTCTTGGATCACGGGTCGAGATCCTGTTGTAGTGTAGGAGAGTTGTGACAGTCCGAGATCGAAACTCCAGAAGATTCCCCTTTTATTCCGTTCTCGTTGTGTGGTTTGTTTGTTTGTCGCATTCATCATCGCATCATGAGCATCATCAGCATTGCACCTGTAGTCCGTTGTCACCAGTTTTCAAACTTGCATCCGTTAGTAGTTGTCGGTTCTCTCCGTATTCGTCGTTGACCGTTCCGAGACCAATCAAACACGCACGCGGCCGCGACATCACCAAAATATTGTTTTTAAAAGTGCATATAAAATATTCTCGGATTGGGTTGAAACTTCACGTGTGGTCTCGTTTTAGTCTAGGTAGACAGCCTACCAAATTTCGTCACAATCGGAGTTCGTTTGATACCCGAGCGGTTGACCATAGCGGTGCAGTCTTCGGTTATCGTCAGACATTTTTTCGTTCTTTTAAACTATGTCGGCGGGTGCCCGTTTTCCCTCTCATCTCAGCCTACACCCCTCTACACGGCCTAACCTGGCCCACCTAACCCTAGAACATTTCCGGAGCATTCCGATCTCGATTGGAGGGTCGGAAGACGTCCGAAATGGCAAACCCTAGCCTATGTCTATAAATAGACAGACTCCCCTTCCTAATTTGAGCAAACCCTAGCCACCTCGGTTCCCATGCAACCCCAAACCCTAGCCGCCACTCGCAGCCAACCTCTCTCTCCCTCAGTCGCGGCCCGCCAGGCCCATACGAGCCCTCCCGGGCCCGAATAGCCGCTGCCGCCCCGCGCTGCCAGCGCTATAGTCGTGCTCGAGGGAGGGAGCCCCGAGCCAGCCCCTCTCGAGCAGCTGCTGCTGTCGTGTAGCCAGCCGACGCCCTTCGGTGACCCCGCGCCGACCGGAGCCAATCCAGGACAGCCCCGCCGTGTCCTTCTTCCCCCCGAGATTCTCTCCTCTCTTCCCTAACCCTTCATGTCTCTTCCTCGCCTGCATGGATGCCAGGTCCGGAGCTTGCTGCCGAGCGTCGCCTCCACCTCGGGAACGGACGGATCCAGGAGGTCCCGCACCGGAACCGTCAATCCCCCTCGCCTCGCACCTCAGCCTTGTCGTGCCTGTCGCCGGTATCCGCTGCCATGGCCGCTTCCTCCATAGGGAGGAGGAGCGCCCGCGAGGCTGGCGCGATAACCCGCTGCTGGGATGACTCGTCCAGGCACGAGGCAAGGCCCAGCGCCTCCACCAGCCCGCAAGCCGGCCTGCCTCGCCTACCACCCTCCCCACACCATGGGCCGAGGCCCACCAAGGTGAGACCCATGTCGCCCTCTATTTCACGCCCTAGGTGCTGCTTAGTATCTTGTGCTGCCATGTTAAGCCCAATAGTAACCAGATTCGGCCCGAGTAGATTTCCATATTAACCGATGATTTATTCTTTTTCAGGAAGTGCTAGATTATAAAACGCCCTTAGATTTTCATTCGTGTGTCGGATCGCGACGAATGTCATATGTAACTTGGCTAGAATTTCGCGTAGAATATTAATTTAGAACTTGCATGGATGTTTGGATTTGTTTGAACCGTTGTTTGCCTAGATTTGTGTGCTGTCCTAATAGATTAACTTTGCGTAGATATTTTTTAGCGCGTCCGGATTGTTCAAATCCCATAGATAAAATGTTCACGTTGTTCGTGACCCTTTCCCATGTATTTTAGAATAGTGTCTCACTATTTGGCATGTAGGGGGCATCAATGGTTTTGCTATATCAGGTTAGGTCCAATTCTCGCGAAACAACGAGATGCGTTTCTATCCCTGTCGAGGCCCTCACGCCAAAATAAGGATAGGACTGCATCTTGGGCATTACAGGTTACCACTTTTACATAAGCATTAATGTGTTCATATCCTTAGGAGACGCTTATACTCAAGTATTAGAGTAAAGCTCCCCCTTGATATGATATCCCCACAAGTAGGTGAGGTAGTGGTGGATGCTCAAAGTTGATGAAGATCATCTTGAGTTGGGAGAAATCCTTGTTGTTTTCATACTCTTCTCACCTACATGGGTTCGTCCCAAAGCAAAAAGGAATATATGCAAGTATATATATGGACATGGAGTGAAGCACAAATGAGATGATGTCCAAAGATGCATTAATTACCTAGTTCCTTGCTTACCTTTGAGGGAATGTGTGACTCCTTGAACTAATGCATAAGGTTGAGGTTGATTGCATATAGTTCTTGCCAAAATGAATAAGAGTGAATTTCATTGGCAGAGTCGCCCCTCAACAACTTCTAGTTCTTCCTCTTGGGAATCCACATCAAATTGATGGGAATCCTTGGAGTTGTTGTAGCACTTGTTGAGGTAGAACTAGTAGTATCCTTGGGAACCCACTCGACCTTGGCTTGGGGTTCTTCTTCAAATAGGTCAATGTCATCTTGAAGCTTCCCCTTGCCTTTGTGGTCTTGTGGTGGAAGGTCATCTTGTGAGCTTGTTCCTTCGGAAGGAGTGGACTTCTCTTGGGGAACAAACTTGGGAGTGGGATATGGACCTTCTTCCCAAACATCTCCGTTGATGTTGAAATAGCCAACACCTTGTTTCTTCTGATGTCCTCCTTGCTTGCGCACAATTTCCTTGAATTGCTTACCTCCGGCAAGACTCTTGAAGACACCTCTCTCTATAACCCCTTTCAATAAATCATTTTCTTGCTCAAGTGTAACTTGGCTAAGAGAATCGCTAGTGGAATCAATAGAGTTACTAGCAACAACATTATTGGATTTAGCTTCAGCATTGTTGTTACTAGATGAAGAAACCTTCTTGCCTTTGTTACTAGTGTTCTTAGGCTGAACTTGTAGAACAAAATTAGACAAGAGTAATCATTTGGCTAGATAAGAAGAACTCTTATTTTGAAGGTCATCATTGATTGCTTTTAAGAACTCATGCTCTTGATCCAAGTTGAGCTTCTCTAAGCGTAGCTTCTCATGGGTTCTTGCAAACTATCTATGATCTTCTAGAGTAGTATCATGAGCTAACTTAAGAGATTTTTATTCTTGAGTTAGTCATTCAATATCTTTCTTATCGTCATCATTCGTTTTCTCTTGACTAGCATGATAATTAGCAAGTTCATTTTCAGTGCAATCACTAGTTTTATCTAGAACCAAGTCATCTTCTGCTAACAAGTCATCCTCATCACTATTGAAATCAAGATACTCGGGGTGTGATACCTTGGGGCCTTTAGCCATGATGCAGTTTCCGACTCCCTCATTTGGTGAATCAAATAAGTTGGTGGAGTTGGAGGAAACAAGTGCAATGCCGGCAATACCATCATCTTGACTATAGTAGGAGTGGGAGTGATAGCTTCTCTCAAAGTGGTGATCAGATTCTGAGCGAGAAACCCATTGACCAACATGAGCTTGATGTCTTCTTCTTGAACTGCTCTTGGTGTATTTGTCCTTCTTCTCCGATTCCTTGCCTCTCCGTGAGTGTCCTCGTTCATAGTGATATTCTCTACTCCTTCTCTCTCTGTGAGGTGACTCATCTCTTGAGTTTCGTCTTCGAGGTGAATCTTCTCTTCTTTTATAGGGAGTCGAGCACTCATTTGAGTACTTTCCGGGTTTCCCACAATTGTAGTAGTTTCGGTCATGGCTGGACGAACGCTTCTCATCATGTCTTGAACTTGAGCTTCTATCTTTGCCTCTACTCTTGTAGAACTTGTTGAATTTTCTGACCATGAGGATTATCTCTTCATCAGTGACAAGATTGTCTTTTGAAGTAGCAGGAGCATCGCATGAAGCTTTATAAGCACCGCTTGACTTGTAGTTCAGCTCATCTTTGTCTTTGAGTGACATCTCATGAGTAACAATCCTACCAATGACTACAGTTGGCTTGAGATCTTTGTAATTTGGCATAATTTGGATCAGTGTGCACAGTGTGTCATACTTTCCATCAAGAGCTCTAAGTATCTTCTTGATGATGAATTTGTTGGTCATCTCTTCGCTTCCTAAGCCGGCAATCTCATTGGTGATGAGATCTAGCCTAGAGTACATTTCAGCGACTCCTTCACCATCCTTCATCTTTAACTTGTCAAGTTGACTTTGAAGCACATCCAACTTAGATTCTCTCACAGAATCAGTACCTTCATGCATATCAACCAAAGTATCCCAAATCTCTTTTGCATTCTCAAGACGACTGATTTTGTTGAATTCTTCGGGGCAAAGGCAGACTAAGATGATACCGTAGGCTTGAGCATTAAGTTGCAACATCTTCAGTTCATCAGCTGTCGCATCACAATCTGGTTCATGCCCTTCTCCAAAGAAGTTACCTTGCACACCAACACGAATAACAGCCCAAACATGAGGATTAAAGCCAAGAATGTGCATCTTCATTTTATGCTTCCAACTAGCAAAATTAGTGCCATCAAAGTAAGGACCTCTACGATGATAATTTCCCTCGCTAGATGTCATACTCTCCTAGGTTGCTAAACCAATGAAATGGAGACCAAAGCTCTGATACCACTTGTAGGATTGAAAGTGTCTATAAAGGGGGGTGATTAGACAACTTGATAAGATAATTTTTTTGCCTTTTCCCAATTTTACTTGAGAGGCAACAATGACAGCTATGACAAGTCAAATACACCGTACACATTCAGTTCTAATAGTATTGCAGTGGAAAGTAAACATGCAAGTGTAAATAGAGGAGCAAGGAAGGGAGATCAAACGCATAAGGTTGACACGGCGATTTTTGGCATGGTTCCGATAGGTGGCGCTACCGTACGTCCATGTTAGTGGACACTTCAATCCACGGAGGGTAACGGCTGCGAGAGTCCACGGAGGGCTCCACCCATGGTGGGTCCACAAAGAAGCGGCCTTGTCTATCCCACCACAACTTCTGTCCACGAACGACTAGCCTTACTCACGGTAGATCTTCACGAAGTAGGCGATATCCTTGCCCTTACAAACATCTTGGTTCAACTCCACAACACGAAGTAGGAGGCTCCCAAGTGACACCTAACCAATCTAGGAGGCACCACCCTCCAAAAGGTAATAGATGGGGTAGATCAATGAACTCCTTGCTCTTGTGCTTCTAAAGATAGTCTCCTCAACACAAATCTCTCTCACACAGAATATGCATGGGTAGGACAGGTTGATTTGGTGGAAAGCAGTTTGGGGAGGCAAGAGATCAAGATTCAAATCATTGGATTGGAATATCTTGGTCTCAACACATGAGTAGGTGGTTCTCTCTCAGAAAATGGATCTGGAAATGAAGTGTGTGTTCCGAGTGCTTCTCCCACGAATGAGAGGTGGGTGAAGGGGTATATATAGGCAGTAGCCAAAATCCAACCATCATACACAAAAGAGGAAACTCGGTGACACCGAAGTGGACAACTCGGTGGTACCGATTAGCACTAAAGTGGTGAACTTCTGAATCTCGGTGAGACCGATAAATAGAACTCGGTGGCACTGAAAAGGCGACTAACGGTCAGATGGCCAAGCTCGGTGGCACCGATACTCTAACTCGGAAATTCCGATTTTGTGTATCTTGGCAACAGAATATTGGTCACACTGAACTCGATAGCACCAATGCAGTTTCGGTTGCACCAATTTGGTGGGAATGGCTAGGGTTGTGTCTTAGGTTCAAACTCGGTGGGCCCAATGTGTGTCGGGTCGGCTCGTCGATCACAGATCGAGATTTGAAAACAAGCGGGGCAACTAGACTACGGGGTCAGAGGGGGTGACTGCTCCACCTATACTAAGCAGATTAAAGATACAAGACTAAAAGTAGCAGTTCATCAAAAATAGGCTATGCATCAGATATAGGAGCTAACTACAACAGTAGCAAAATACTAATGCAAGCAGTAGGAAGAAAGACATAGGCGATATAGGAATGATCAAGGGGGTTTGCTTGCCTTGCTGCTCTGCGGCAAAGGACTGATCAGCAGGGTCGTAGATGTACCCGACAGCAGCGTCAGTCTCGGGGTCTACCGGTAAGAAGAGGGGGAAGAAACAATAAATAATAGCAACGGTGCAACACAAAGCATGACAGGGCAAGATGCAGGCTAGACATGAGCTAACGCAGCAACATCCGTCATAGACGGGTCGGAAGAATATCTGACGATATTTTTCGGGTCTCGGGCTACTACCGGTCATAGTGGAAACGATGGAAATGTTCCATGTTTGCTATGTTAGGGACGCGTGACAGACGAATGGACCGTGTATCCGGGTTCGTCTCGTTCTGCTGATCAACTTTCATGTTGAAAATATTTTGATCTGACTTACGGATTATTTAATATTAATTTTTAAAGTTGTATTCAATAATTAGCAATTAAAAACTGGTTTAAATAATTTAATAAAAAGCTATTATGACAACAGCATGATGTCATGCTCACATCAACAGTTGACTCGTCAATTGACCAGCGGGTCCCGAACGTCATAGGCACAAGTTTTAATTAAGATTAAATATTAATTAATCAGATTAATTTAGTGGGGGACCCACGTGTCATACTCTAATTATTCTAATTATCCAATTAATTAATTTAACTAATATATCTATTTATTTATTTAATAAAAACATTAACATTATTTTTATTTTTATTTTTCTTTAAAAGGGGTGTGGGGCCTCCTTGTCATAGACAGCGGGTGCGTTGGCCCCACCGGTAAGTGGCTTTAGGCCAAAAAACATATTTTTACTCACAGATACATAACCATACAAATATCATATTCTTCATATACATATATACGCAAATACATACATCGTGCATCTCATACATACAAAATACATACGCATCTAATACATCATTTATTCTATTTTTTTCTAACTCTCATCTCTCACAACTCTCTCTGTTAACACACAACAAAGAGTTCTCTCTGCTAACTCAACATAGAAGAACAAAATCTTCAATCCTTCCTACCGGTCTCTACCATCGACGGATCGAAACCCCGTTTGCCGGAACGGAACCGGGACGGCGAGGAGAAAAAGATGGTTGATGAGACGGCCCGGTGAAGCCGGAGTTCGCGGGAAGGCGGAGGTGACGGTGGTGATGGCGCGATTCCGGTGGTGACGTGACGGTGAGGACGGTGGTGGCGCGGTGGTGGTGATGCCGGTCACCGGAGAGGCCTCCCGGAGGTGGCCAACCGGCGTGACGAGGAGGAGGGGGGGTCTCCCTGCCCGGTCCCTCCTGGACCGAGCGGGAGGAAGGGGCCGGCGAGACGGGGTGATGTGGAGGGGCCTCGGTCGCCGGATGGTGCTGGAGGTCGGCCAGCGGGTCTCCGGCGGGGCTCCCGAGGTAGGGAAGGGGCGGTGCAGGGGATCGGGCCAGGGGGCCGATCTGGTGGAGGGAGGCCGATCTGGGGCTCCTGGGAGGGAGATAAGCCGAGGGGAGGAGCTGGGGGTTGCGGGAGAGAGAGGGGCGACGGGACCCCCGGGACGGCGACCGGTGCGGTTGCCGGTGGCTGGGGCTCTCGGTGGGGAGGGACTGGGAGGCTCGGGAGGGAGAGGTGGGTTGGTGCGTGAGGGAAGGAGCCGAAGGGAGGGGAGTCTCACGGTCTAGACGAGAGGAGGGATCGTGCGGGGGGGCAAACCATGAGGAATTGGTGGCACGGGAGGAGGACCGAGGGGGTGGGATCCTCTCGGTCGAGAGAGGAGGGGGGTCAGGCGAGTGGGATTAGGTAGCGAGGGGCCCCGCCTCTCGTGAAGGTTGGTGTGGGGATCGGGGGAAGGGAGCCCCTGGCGGCGGTGGCTCGGGAAACGGGAGAGCGGGGGGGGGGGGGGGGGAGAGCCAGGGGGAGCGCGCTCGCTAGGGTTTGGCGCGGTGGGCTGGTGGCCTGGCCGGCTCGGCCACTAGGCCCAGTTAGGCCAGGGGTTCCTTTTTTCTTTTTCTTTTTTATTTAATACTTTCCTTTTTTTTATTATTACTATTTCTTTTCATCATTCTTTTTATTTACTTTCTTTTACAATTTAGTATATATATTTTCAACACTTTCTTTTATTTATTTCTTTTCGATTTACTATATTTCTTTTATTTATTTTATTCAAAGCTCCATTTTTAAATATATAGCATTTACCGATAATTCCTAAAGTGCCCGATTTGATATTATAATCCGCGAGGGAATTTTTATAACTCCCCAAGTTATTATTTCAACAAACGAATTATTTTCTCGTTTGAGTTAATCTCAAAGCTCGAATTTTGATTCGGTTTCAACCAACATGACAACATTGATATAATCCACGATGACGTGGCATCATTAGCGCGGGATCACTGTCGCTTAATTACAATCATCACTGTAGCAAAAGTCGAGGATGTCACAATATTAGATTTCAATTTCCTTTAAAGAAGGTCATGGAACATTTTCCTAGAAAGAAAATAAGATTGCCTTATGAATCCATGATGAGGGCTACTTATGGTTTGAGCACCAAAGACGACGATACGTGATTCTATCGCCTTATGCCTAGCTGAGGGCGTTAAATAATAGCGCTTGTCAGGAGGCAACCCAATGAATTTATCTTTGCTTTTTTGCTTTCTGTTTTGTTGCATCCACACCATAATAATTCTGTTATGATTGTGTGTTTTGTGTTCCTTTTTGTGTTTGAGCCAAGTAAAACCTTTATGACTAGTTTAGTGATGGTTGTTTGATCATGCTAGAAAAAGACAGAAACTTTTCGCTCACGAAATTATTTTTCATTTTTATCCATAAAGAGATTTAGAGTTTATTCTTTGTGCCGCTGGTTGATATTCCTTTTTTCCAAACTGTCGTAATTGTTAAGAATTTTTGAGATACCACAAGTATACGAAATATACAGATTTCTACAGACTGGTCTGTTTTTGACAGATTATGTTTTTGTTGTGTTGATTGCTTATTTTGATGAAAATATGGATCGTATCGGGGGGTATTAGCCATGGAAAAGTGAGAATACAGTAATCTAACACCAATATAAATAGAAATCAAGTTTTCTACAGTACCTCAAGAGGTGGTAGTTTGTTTTCTTGTGCTAATGATATCACGAGTTTCTGTTTAAGTTTTGTGTTGTGAAGTTTTCAAGTTTTGGGTGATGTTCTCATGGACAAAGGGATAAAGAGTGTAAAGATCTCAAGCTTGGGGATGCCCAAGGCATCCCAAGCCAATTCAAGGACACCAAAAATCCTAAGCTTGGGGATGCCCTGGGAAGGTATCCCCTCTTTCGTCTTCAATCCATCGGTAACATTACTTGGATCTATATTTTTATTCGCCACATGATATGTGTTTTGCTTGGAGCGTCTTGTATTGTAGGAGTCTTTTCTTTTTGTTGTGTCACAATCATCCTTGCTGTACACCTTTTGAGAGAGACATGCACTCATCGTGAATTTGCTAGAATACTCTTTCAACTTCACTTATATCTTTTGAGTTAGGCAATTTAGCTCACATGTGCTTCACTTATATCTTTTGAGCTAGATAACTTTCCTCTGTGTGCTTAACTTAGATCTTTTAGAGCACGGCGGTGTTATATTTTGGAGAAATAGAAACTCTCGATCTTCACTTATATCTTTTTGAGAGTGATCTCTCTGAGTAACTTGGTAGTTGGCTTGTGCTATGAAAGTAGTCCCAAAGGTGATAGGTACCCAAAGAGGATACAATAAAACTTCCATATTCATGTGCATTGATTAAAAAGAGAAGTTTGATTCCTCTCAAATAGTTTTGAGACATGGATTTGGTAATATTAAGAGTTATGTTAGTAGGGTGTTGTGGATCTAGAAATACTTGTGCTGAAGTTAGTGATTCCCGTAACATGCACGTATGGTGAACCGCTATGTTAGGAAGTCGGAGCATAATTGATTCATTGATTGTCATCCTTTGTGTTGCAGTCGGGATCACGCGATGGTTAACACCTACCAACCCTTCCCCTAGGAGTATGTGTTTAGCACTTTGTTTCGATTACTAATAAAAACTTTCGCAATAAGTATGTGAGTTCTTCATGACTAATGTGAGTCCATGGTATAGATGCACTTTCACATTCCACCATTGCTAGCCTCTCTAGTGTCGTGCAACTTTCGCCGGTGCACAAACCCACCATATGCCTTCCTCAAAACAGCCACCATACCTACCTACGATGGCATTTTCATAACCATTCCGAGATATATTGCCATGCAACTCCCACCGTTCCGTCTCATGACATGTGTCGTCACTTTCATATTGCCTTTGCATGATCGTAAGATAGCTAGCGAGATGTTTCAACGTCATACGCCAAGCTAGATCGTTGCACATCCCGGTACACTGCCAGAGGTATTTCCTATAGAGTCATCATCGTTCCAAACATTGAGCTTTGAGTAAATTAAAGTGTGATGATCATCATTATTTGAGCATTGTCCCATGTGAGGAAATAAAGAAAAGAGGCCAAAGTTGCCCACAAAAAAATAATATGGAAAGAGGCCAAAGAGCCCAAACAAAAAAAAGGAAAAAAAGAGAGAAGGGACAATGCTACTATCTTTTCCACACTTGTGCTTCATAATAGCACCATGTTCTTCATGATTGAGAGTTCTTGTTTTGTCACCACCATATGCTAGTGGGAATCTTCATTATACAACTTGGCTTGTATATTCCAATGATGGGCTTCCTCAAAATTGCCCTAGGTCTTCGTAAGCAAGCAAGTTGGATGCACACCCACTAGTTCTCCTTTTGAGCTTTCACATACTTATAGCTCTAAGTGCATCCATTGCATGGTAATCCCAACTCTTTCACATTTATTGATGGGCATCTCCATAGCCCTTTGATACGCCGAGTCAATGTGACCATCTCCTCCTTTTTGTCTCACAACCTCCACCACACCCTATTCCACCTATAGTGTTATATCCATGGCTCACGCTCATGTATTGCGTGAGAGTTGAAAAATGTTTGAGAAAGTAAGAGTGCGAAAACAATTACTTGGCCAATACCGGGGTTGTGCATGATGTAAATTAGTTGTGTGGGGATGATGGAGCATAGCCAGACTATACGATTTTCTAGGGATAATTCTCTTTGGCCTTGTTATTTCGAAAGTTCATGATTACTTTGCTAGTTTGCTTGAAGTATTATTGTTTTCATGTAAATAGCAAACTATTGTTTTGAATCTTACGGATCTGATCATTCATGTCACATGAAATAAGTTACAAAGGACACATATGCTAGGTAGCATTCCACATCAAAAATTCATTCTTTATCACTTCTCTACTCGAGGACGAGCAGGAGTTAAGCTTGGGGATGCTTGATACGTCTCCAACGTATCTATAATTTTTGATGGTTCTATGCGATTATCTTGTCAAACTTTGGATGTTTTGTATGCCTTTTATAACTTTTTTGGGACTAACTTATTAACTCAGTGCCAAGTGTGAGTTCCTGTTTTTTCCATGTTTTTGACCATTTTCAGAGGAGAATATTAAACGGAGTCCAAACGGAATAAAACCCCCGAAAATATTTTTTCGGAACAGAAGATACGCACGGGGCGTGAGAACCAAGGCAGAGGCCACCAGGGGAGGCCACCAGCCCCCTAGGCACGACCAGGGGGTCCGCGCCTAGCAGGCTTGTGGCCCCCCTGTGGCTCGTCTGCCCTACCTCTTCCGCCTATAAATTCCCGAAAAATCCAAAACTACATCCACGAAAATACTTTTCCGCCACCGCAAGCTTCTGTCTCCGCAAGATCCCATCTCGGGCACATTCTGGTGCCCTGTCGGAGGGGGGATCCGGATACGGAGGGCTTCTTCATCAACACCATGACCTCTCCGATGATGCATCAGTAGTTCACCATAGACCTTCGGGTCCATAGCTAGTATCTAGATGGCTTCTTCTCTCTCTTGGATCTTCAATACAAAGTTCTCCATGATCTTCATGGAGATCTACCCGATGTAATCTTCTTTTGCAGTGTGTTTGTCGAGATCCGATGAATTGTGGATTTATGATCAGATTATCTATGAATCTTATTTGAGTTTCTTCTGATCTCTTATATATATGATTTCATATCCTTGTAATTCTCTTCGAGTTGTGGGTTTTGTTTGGCCAACTTGATCTATGATTCTTGCAATGGGAGAAGTGCTTGGTTTTGGGTTCATACCATGCGGTGACCTCTCCCAGTGACAGAAGGGGCAGCGAGGCACGCATCGTGTTGTTGCCATCAAAGGTAAAAAGATGGGGTTTTTATCTATTGCATGAATTTATCCCTCTACATCATGTCATCTTGCTTAAGGCGTTACTCTGTTCGTTATGAACTCAATACACTAGATGCATGCTGGATAGCGGTCGGTGTGTGGAGTAATAGTAGTAGATGCGGACAGTATCGGTCTACTTGTCTCGGACGTGATGCCTATATGTATGATCATTGCCTTAGATATCGTCATGACTTTGCGCGGTTCTATCAATTGCTCGACAGTAATTCGTTCACCCACCGTAATATTTTCTATTTTGAGAGAAGCCTCTAGTGAACACTTTGGCCCCCGGGTCTACTTCACATCATATTTTTCGCCTTACACTTTTACTTCGTTGCACTTTCCACCTTCAGATCTCACCTTGCAATCAATCATGAAGGGATTGACAACCCCTTTGTTGTGTTGGGTGCAAGTTTGCTGTTTTCGCGCAGGTACTTTGGAAACTTGGCTTGATACTCCTACTAGATTGACACCTTGGTTCTCAAAACTGAGGGAAATACTTACTGCTACTGTGTTGCATCACCCTTTCCTCTTCAAGGGAAAAACCAACGCAAGATCAAGAGGTAGCATTGACACACGGACATGTCACATGTACCATCGACGCCGGGGGTGAAGCACCGCAACTCACGTCGAAGGAGACCCGACCAACAGCGCGATACGCAAGACAGTCGGCGGATGCTTTTGAGAACCCGAAGCCCAACACGCCCGGGACGGACCCCGTCAAGGAGTGCGGAGGCTATGGGCTGCCCTAGGTCAACTTGCTCACCCCTAGAGCCTCGGGATTCGCAGCTCTCAAACTTGAGGAATGATACGTCTCAAACGTATCTATAATTTTTGATGGTTTCATGTTGTTATCTTGTCATCTTTGGATGTTTTATGTACCTTTTATATCTTTTTTGGGACTAACTTATTAATTCAGTGCCAAGTGTCAGTTCCTGTTTTTTTCTGTGTTTTTGGCTCTTTTCATATCTGATTTTGGAACGGAGTCCAAACGGAATAAAATCCCCGAAATAAATTTTTCCCGAACGGAAGAAGATCACGGGGCTTGAGGGCCAAGGCGGGAGAGCTACAGGGGTACCACAAGCCGTGTAGCCGCCACCAGGGGGCGGCGGCTACGAGGCTTGTGGCCTCCCTGGCTCCCCCCTGACCTAGCTCCTTCGCCTATATATTCCCTAAAATACAGAAAAAATCAGGGCGTCCACGAAAACATTTTTCCGCCGCCGCAAGCTTCCGTTTCCGCAAGATATCATCTGGAGACCCTTCCTGATGCCCTGCCGGAGGGGACTTTGGAGTAGGAGGGCTTCTTTATCAATATCATCGCCCCTCCAATGACTCGTGAGTAGTTCACTTCAGACCTACGGGTCCTTAGTTAGTATCTAGATGGCTTCTTCTCTCTCTTGGATCTTCAATACAAAGTTCTCCATGATCTTCATGGAGATCTATCCGATGTAATCTTCTTTGGCGGTGTGTTTGTCGAGATCCGATGAATTGTGGATTTATGATCAGATTATCTATGATATATATTTGAGTCTTTGCTGATTGCTTATATGCATGATTTGATATCCTTGTAAGTCTCTCCGAGTCTTGGGTTTTGTTTGGCCAACTAGATCTATGATTCTTGCAATGGGAGAAGTGCTTGGTTCTGGGTTCATACCGTGTGGTGACCTTTCCTAGTGACAGAAGGGGCAGCAAGGCACACATCGTGTTGTTGCCATCAAGGGTAACAAGATGGGCTTTGTCGTAGATATGAGATTGTCCATCTACATGATATCATCTTGCTTAAGGCGTTACTCTGTTCCCATGAACTTAATACACTAGATGCATGCTGGATAGCGGTCGACGTGTGGAGTAATAGTAGTAGATGCACAAAGTATCGGTCTACTTGTTTTGGACGTGATGCCTATAGATATAATCATTGCCATAGATGGCGTCAAGACTTTGTGCGGTTCTATCAATTGCTCGACAGTAATTCGTTCACCCACCATCTACTTGCTTTCATGAGAGAAGCCACTAGTAAACACTACGGCCCCCGGGTCTATTCACACCTATCTTTTCCACTTTTGCTTTTACTTTGCTTTGTTACTTTGTTGCTTTCAGTTCTCACTTGGCAAACAATCTATAAGGGATTGACAACCCCTTCATAGCGTTGGGAGCAAGCTCTTTGTGTTTGTGCAGGTACTTGTGATATTCCTTCACTCGATCGATACCTTGGTTCTCAAAACTAAGGGAAATACTTACCGTCGTTGTGCTACATCACCCTTTCCGCTTCGAGGGAACACCAACGCAAGGCTCCAAGGCCACGGGGGAATCCTTTGCATATTTGCCAAGGAAGTCCCTAAAGGCGTAGCCGTAGCAGAAGGATTCCTGGTGCTGTTGCTGAGGAGTATCAAGACAAGAATAGTCTCCCGTCAGCACGCTTGTTTCTGGCGCCATTGGAAGGTCTTTTGTTGCATGATCAAGGAACAGCGCAGAACGAGAGATAAAATACGATGGAAAGATAATAGGTAGATGAAAAAGTAGTATATTGATGTTTCGATTGTGTGTTGTTCAATCGGCCGTCACCCTCAACATATATAAGAGGCGACTGGAGTACCCGTATAAGCAAAGGATTAA
This sequence comes from Hordeum vulgare subsp. vulgare, assembly GCF_904849725.1. Lineage (NCBI taxonomy): Eukaryota > Viridiplantae > Streptophyta > Magnoliopsida > Poales > Poaceae > Hordeum > Hordeum vulgare. Next base: position 117,742,294 of record NC_058523.1, on the reverse strand, counting down.
TCTAGACTTTCCTTACAAGAAAACTACAACAAATCACGTCCTAGAGTCCTACTTCTAGTCTAACTCGGATTCAACCCAAATCTGACCCAATCTTCTGTCTTGCTCCTTGCGCGGGCTGTGAAATCTGCATATGACCTCCGATTGAGACGATTTATATATCAAAATCGACCGCCTTGATGATACGAACAACTATTATGTTGATCACTTTTCCAAATAAGGTCATCTTGACTACTTCACGAGGTCATCTTCAACATTGAATCGGCCTCGATCATGTAGCGGACTGGACCGTCCGAGTGTTGTATCATCCCTGCAGGTTGTATACTACCTAAGATGATAATGAACTTAAAATAAACGTTTACCATTTTGACGTTACAAACAACTTTCATGTTGAACACTTTTCCATCTGAGGCCATCTAGATGACCATACAGGCCAATATCTACCTTCTGGTCTAATCACTCGAGTTCGGAGCCCTTTTTAGTCGGTCGAGTAATTTTCACTAGGTTAGCAATTTTCACTCGGAATCCATGACTTCTTGACCGAAATTTCACTCGTATTTGGAAACTTTTCACTCGGTCATCAAGCCTTCACTCGGATAGCTATACTTTCACTCAGAATTCATGTATCTCACCCAAGTTCCACTTGTGTTTAGAAACTTTTCACCACGATGGCAAATTCCACTCGGATGGCAAACTTTTCACTCGGATGGCAAATTCCACTCGGATAGCAAACTTTTCACTCGGATGGAAAATTCCACTCGGATGGCAAACTTTTCACTCGGATGGCAAACTTTACTCGAATGGCAAACTTTTCACTCGGATTCCTGACTAAAATATCAGCCTGATCTTGTTTTGTCCCTTTAGGCCGCACACAAACCCGGATTGAGACAAAATATATATCAAAATCGATCGACTCAATGAGGCTAACACAATTCCTGTTGAACATTTTTCCATATGAGGTTGTCTTGTTGGATTAATAGGCTGAACAATACTTTGAATATGAAACCTTAGCACTTCGAACACAGTTTCGGCTTCCAACACCAGATCGGACAACGATGGCCCAAACTTCAAAAATATTTATGTAGACACCACAATTTTTTCATGTGGAGCACCTCTTCATTTTAATCCATCTTAATAAAATTTTCTTCCATGCCAAAAGCTGGTGTCAACAATAATGAAAGATATTAAAAACCTTTTTCGTAACATTGACAGTCAAGAACACCACCCATAAACTATATTTTCAAATCTGCTTTAAAACTTGAGCTCTGGCACCTCTGTGAAGGCCCTATATATATACTTTTATGTTGAGTCATCACCCTCTTATGAAAAGTACCAGACCGGAGAGCACTACTTTCATTCTTAGACATTGAGTCTAGTTAATGTTGGATGTGAGCATGAACTAGATCTTTTCTACTCTGAATTATAATGTCTAGTCGTTGGTTGAACCTAAGAGCTACCCTGCATTTATGTTTTGCGGTCTCAAAAAGGGCTAGCAAGATACCATGTCACCATATTATATCATGATTAATTTGACAAATTGTTGGCATATGAGTTATCTTATTATTGCTTTCTAGTTGTTTATGTATTGCCGTGATTGAATATGATGCTTAATTGTTATCATGGATATGATTACTTATGACTTATTCTAAAAACCTGAACACTAGCTAAGCATATATATATATGGCAACAGGAATAAAAGAGTTTGTAAAAGTTTTCTTTGTCACTTTCAGTTTATCAACTAAATTACTTGAGGACAAGAAATGAGTTAAGCTTGGGGGAGTTGATACATCTCCAACGTATCTACTTCTCCAAATAGGTTTGTTCTACTTTTGGACTCTAATTTGCATGATTTGAATGGAACTAACCCGGACTAACGATGTTTTCAGCAAAACTACCTTGGTGCTATTTTTTGCAGAAGTAAAAATTCCCGGAATTGGACGAAACCTTTTGTGAATTATTTTTGGAATAAATAATGAATTATGGAGCAAAGATCCATCGGAGGAGGGCTACCTATGGGCCACAAGCCAACAGGGCGCGTTCACCCTCTAGGCGTGCCCTGATGGCTTGTGGGGCCCACGTGGATCCTCCGGCCCTAATTCCAGTCCTATAAATTCACATCTTCGAATAAAAAAATAACAGAGAAGACTTCATTGTGTTTTACGAGATGGAGCCGCCACCACCTCCTGTTCTTCCTCGGGATGGCTGATCTGGAGTCCGTTTGGGGCTCCGGAGAGGGGGATTCGTTGTCGTTGTCATCATCAACCCTTCTCCACCAACAATTCCACGATGCTCACCACCGGGGGTGAGTAATTCCTTACTAGGCTCGCTGGATGGTGATGAGGTTTGTATGAGATCCATCATGTAATCGAGTTAAGTTTTGTAGGGCTTGATCCCTAGTATCCACTATGTTCTAAGATTGATGTTGCTATGACTTTGCTATGCTTAATTCTTGTCACTAGGGCTTGAGTGCCGCGATTTCAGACCTAAAGTTATTATGTTATCTGTGAATATGAAAAGTATTTAGATCCCATCTTGCAAGTTATATGCACCTATTACATGTCTTGATCGACATACCCCAAGGTGACCATAATTGAGATTATATCCGGTGATTGTCGTAGTAAGAGGAGTTCATGTATTCACTATGTGTTAATGCTTTGTTCCAGTCCTCTCTTAATAGGAGGCCTTAATATCCCTAAGTTTCCAACGGGACCCTACTGCCACGAGAAGGTAGGACAATAGATGTCATGCAAGTTCTTATCGCAAGCATGTATGACTTTATACGAAACACATGTCTGTTGGAAATATGCCCTAGAGGCAATAATAAATTAGTTATTATTATATTTCTTTGTTCATGATAATCGTTTATTATCCATTCTATAATTGTATTGATTGGAAACACAATACTTGTGTGGATACATAGACAAAACACTGTCCCTAGTAAGCCTCTAGTTGACTAGCTCGTTGATCAAAGATGGCCAAGGTTTCCTGGCCACAGGCAAGTGTTGTTACTTGATAACAGGATCACATCATTAGGAGAATCATATGATGGACTAAGACCCAAACTAATAGATGTAGCATGTTGATCGTGTCATTTTGTTGCTACTGTTTTCTGCGTGTCAAGTATTTGTTCCTATGACCATGAGATCATATAACTCACTGACACCGGAGGAATGCTTTCTGTGTATCAATCGTCGCAACGTAACTGGGTGACTATAAAGATGCTCTACAGGTATCTCCGAAGGTGTTAGTTGAGTTAGTATGGATCGAGACTGGGATTTGTCACTCCGTGTGACGGAGAGGTATCTCGGGGCCCACTCGGTAATACAACATCACACACAAGCCTTGCAAGCAATGTGACTTAGTGTAAGTTTCGGGATCTTGTATTACGGAACGAGTAAAGAGACTTGCCGGTAAACGAGATTGAAATAGGTATACGGATACTCACGATCGAATCTCGGGCAAGTAACATACCGAAGGACAAAGGGAATGACATACGGGATTATATGAATCCTTGACACTGAGGTTCAAACGATAAGATCTTCGTAGAATATGTAGGATCCAATATGGGCATCCAGGTCCCGCTATTGGATATTGACCGAGGAGTCTCTCGGGTCATGTCTACATAGTTCTCGAACCCGCAGGGTTTGCACACTTAAGGTTCGGCGTTGTTTTATGTGTATTTGAGTTATATGGTTGGTTACCGAATGTTGTTCGGAGTCCTGGATGAGATCACGGACGTCACGTGGGTTTACGGAATGGTCCGGAAACAAAGATTGATATATAGGATGACCTCATTTGATTACCGGAAGGTTTTCGAAGTTACCGGGAATGTACCGGGAATGACGAATGGGTTCCGGGTGTTCACCGGGGGAGCAACCCACCCCGGGGAAGCCCATAGGTCTTGGGGGTGGCGCACCAGCCCTTAGTGGGCTGGTGGGACAGCCCAAGAAGGCCCTATGCGCCATAGGAAGAAAATCAAAGAGAAAAGAAAAAAAAGGAGGAGGTGGGAAAGGAAAGAAGGACTCCACCCACCAAACCAAGTAGGACTCGGTTTGGGGGGGGAGACCTTCCCCCTTGGCTCGGCCGACCCCCTTGGGGCTCCTTGAGCCCCAAGGCAAGGCTCCCCCTCTCCCACCTATATATACGGAGGTTTTAGGGCTGATTTGAGACGACTTTTCCACGGCAGCCCGACCACATACCTCCACGTTTTTTCCTCTAGATCGCGTTTTTGCGGAGCTCGGGCGGAGCCCTGCTGAGATAAGATCACCACCAACCTCCGGAGCGCCGTCACGCTGCCGGAGAACTCTTCTACCTCTCCGTCTCTCTTGCTGGATCAAGAAGGCCGAGATCATCGTCGAGTTGTACGTGTGCTGAACGCGGAGGTGCCGTCCGTTCGGTACTAGATCGTGGGACTGATCGCGGGATTGTTCGCGGGGCGGATCGAGGGACGTGAGGACGTTCCACTACATCAACCGCGTTCGCTAACGCTTCTGCTGTACGGTCTACAAGGGTACGTAGATCACTCATCCCCTCTCGTAGATGGACATCACCATGATAGGTCTTCGTGCGCGTAGGAAAATTTTTGTTTCCCATGCGACGTTCCCCAACAATTTCTACATTATATTGATGAATTGGAGCTAGTTCTGGGTCGCTCTAGTGTGTAAGTGTTACATGGTTGATGTCATCCATATCTTTCCATCGCTGATTGTAAGTGCATCTAGTGCCCCTTAGTGATTTTGGTGGTTTGAAGACTTATAGGTTAAGTATCTAATGTGTTTATAAGTGTACACAGGATCTATAAGTCATTGAGGAGTTTGAGATATTTGAATAATATCGACCCCTAAAAATATATGTCTTCAGTTCAAGAAATTGGTCTGAAGATGAAGATATGAATCGCGAGGAATCTGTGATGAAATTGATATTCCTCATGAAGATATTGATATTAAGAAGATTGGTGGTTCCTGAAGAAAATCGTGAAGATTTACGTTTTCTGTTTTACTTTCTTCGCATTTGATGAATAGGAACACCGTACTGTTAAAGGGGGTCAAAGTAACACTATGGAATGGATTTCCTCATGATGCTCAACCCAAGCCTAATTCTACCAAAAGCCTCAAGTGAGGAATTTGAGTGACATGAGGACTCTCACAGTTGAGGATCCCGACCGTTTCGATAACCACGCCAAGTCACTCCTCTTATCCACTCCAACGGTCATATTATTTAAGGGCATTAGTGTCAAATCATGTCGGGATGCTCCCAGGCTATAAATAGCCACCCCCCACAACCACTAGCTGGTTGGCTGCTCCATTAGAAACTGACACTTGTCATAAGAGCAACCCAATTCCTCAGAGCCTTTGAGAGAAAATCATCAGTGAGGAAATACACCACCCACCGAAACCACAAACCAAACCTAGTGATTGAGCATCACTGAAGAAGTTGTTCCTGTGTGGGACTGAAGCCTTTTACCTTTGAGGACTGTGCATCCTCCAGACGGTTAGGCGTCATGGTCTAGAGCAATCCAGCAATCAATTGTGGATTGCCGGGTGACCGAGTTTGTGAGGGTTTGGAAGTCTGCCCTGAAGACTTACCACGAGTGTTGGGCGAGGACTGTGTGTCCTTAGCTCAAGGAGAATACGGTAGGGACTGTTTGTCCCGGGACTGGGTGTCCTTTGCTTTCAATACCAAGCCGCTCCAAACCAGATGTACAACTGTCACAGCAGTTGGAACTGGGTCATCAACAACAGTCTTCACCAAGAATCGGGTTCTAATTCCTCAACTCTTTACTTTCTCTATATTATGTGTTGATGACTTTCACTATGACTGTTTAAAGAATTTGCTGAAGACTCTCTCCGAATTTCCTCAACCCCAAATTATTCACAATAGTTAATCATCATCTGTATTCTGCGTGCCTGCTTACTTTGCGATCTGTTTTCACATTTTTCACTCTGTAATACTGTTGGTGTGAACGTTTGCACGTATGATCCTTAACTGTTTCCGCTGTAAGTTAGTCATCAGTGAGGAATTTCCTCAAAAGGAATTTCCTCAGTGATGAAATTCTAAAAATCTCCTATTCACCCCCGCTCTAGTCGATATAACGCACTTTCAATTGGTATCAGAGCAAGGTACTCCCTTGTTCTGTGTGATTTTGGTTTAACCACCTGGAGTTTTAGTTATGTCGACTGCAGGCATGTTTAAGGTGACTGCAGCATGTCCTACCTACGAGGGAAAGAACTTTCCCTTCTCGAAGAACAAAATGCAAATGCATATACAAGCTATTGACAATGATCTCTGGTACATTGTGGAAAATGGAGTCCCCATCATCTTTGCCAGTGTCACTGCAGCTGATGTGAAGAAATTCAAGCAACTCGATTCTCAAGCGAAGAACATCATCTGTGGTCATCTGAGCCCTGGCCAGTTTGGAAGAGTAAGTGCCTTGGGCTCTGCAACACTGATCTGGGAGAGACTGTGCAAGGTAAATGAAGGAGTATCAACCCAACGTAACTTTCGTGTTGATATTCTTCGCAATCTCTTCAATCGCTTCAAGAGACATGACAATGAAAGCTGCCAAGACACCTTTGATCGCCTCACTGACATATCAAATGAACTGCAAGCACTGGGAGCTAGAGACATCACTGATCACGAAGTTGTGAAGAAACTGTTGAGATCTTTGGATTCTTCATTTGACACTCTAGTTCTGATGATTCAAGAAAGACCAGACTACAAGATGCTAGATCCAGCTGATATCCTTGAAAGGCTAAATACTCATGAATTCCAGCTAGAAGAAAAGAGAGATCTATATGGACAAAGCCATTCCAGACCACGTGCACTGAAGGCTAGAGCAATTTCCTCATCTGAAGAAGAAGACACAGATGACAGCAGTTGTGACCCTGAAGAATTTGGTCATGAGCTTGCAATGCTTGTGAGGAAATTCCAGAGATTTACACGACGAGGCCAGTTCAGTAAATCATCAAGAAGAGATATGAGGAAATCAGAATCTGCATCTGAGGACTACAAGAAACGGACCTGTTACAAGTGCAAGAAATCAGGTCACTACATTGCTGATTATCCCCGCTGGGGAAAGGAATCAAAGAAGAAGAAATACAAGGATGACAGTTCTGATGACTCGAAGAAGAAGAAGAAATCTTCAAAATCCTCATCTTCAAAGTCCTCTTCACACAAGAAGACTAGCTTCAGAAAGGCTCGGGCACTTATTGGCAAGGAAATGGACTCCGAGGCAGAATCAGAGAAATGTGATGAAGAAGAAGGCTCTGGAGAAGACTCAGAATCCGGACAGGCTAGTCTTGCACTAGCTACCACTTTCGTCAGCAAGTCAATCTTCAATCTTGAAGAAAATGAGTGCACCATCCATACTGATGACTATGCTGATGACATCACTCCAACCTATTGCTTCATGGAAAAAGGTTCAAAGGTATCACATAATGCCTCCTCCTCTGATTCAAGTGACTGTGAACCTAATGATTATAAGAAACCCAGTTACAGTAAACTTGCTATCATTGCCACTAAACAACAAACTGCTCTGGAAAAGCTTCAAAAACTGCTAGACAAAAGTGATGATCTGTTGAATGATGAAATGAATCTTAATCAAATCCTCGCTGATGACATGAAAAATCTTCAGTCTAGATTTGATAATCTTCAGGATCATCATGATACACTCCTCACTGATCATGAGAAGCTTTCCTACAAATTCCTTCAAAGAAAGCTTGATCTTGAGAAGCTGAGGATGTCTCGTGATGGTCTTCGAATGGAAAATGATTCATCACTAGCTCAACAGATTAGCGCTAGTCAAGTTGAATTTATTCCTCCATGTCTTAAATGCATTGAACGTGAAACTGCTAATTCCTCACCAGAATCATCAAATGCTACAAATTCTTCAACTGCACCTGCTGTGTCTATTTCCTCACTTGAGGAAAACACAAATGTTACTGATGAAAATGCAGGGTTGAAGGAATTGTACGTGATAGGCATGTACAAAAGCCTCAAAGGACACCAAATCCTTTGTGATGTGCTCAAAAAGCAGATCTTGAACAGGAACCCGAGGAAAGAAGGAATTGCCTTTGAGAGGAAATTAAATGCTGATGGATCTTATTGGAAACCTGAGCAGTATCCCAAAACCTCATGGGTTGCTGCTACTGGGCCTCCTTTTGATCCATGTAATCTAACTGGCTTCTCATGTGAATTATCCTATTCCTTGAATGAGTCGTTTGATTCCAACTATAAACTGTTCAAAAATCAATCTGGTGAAGTGTTTGCTCGATATGTTGGAACTAACTGCAGGAATGGCCCTCCTCTGAGGAAAATCTGGGTTCCCAAAAGTTGTCTTGAAAATCTTCAGGTGAATGTCCTCATGACACCACCACTGAAGAATCTGAACCCCAGATCAAATTCCTCAGAAGGACTAAAGTCTTCAAGAGGATCAAAATCCTCAACCGGTCAAAACTATGCTCATACCCGTGCTTATGCGTCTAACATGCAGGGAAACTACAAGGAATATGAATATGAGCGTTACTCCTCAAATCATTATGTTCATAAATCCTCAAACCAGTTCTCTGCATATTCATATGAGTACTTTAATCCCCCTACTGATAAGAGAAGTGCATTAGCTTCATTGCCACCTTTCTCATATGGTGCTCGCAGGATGATGAACGCTTTACCACCCCTTCAGATGTGGGTGGTGAAGAAATCAAACTAATCACTTCTGCAGGTCAGGTCTCCAGATGAAAATCATCATCTGAAGAATTTGCTGGAGACCTGAGGAAATGCTTGATAGGACGCAAGCTAATGATTGATGAAATAGAAATATTTCACACGTCCTTACATTTCTGTTATGATGAAATCACTGAACTAATGAAATTAGTATCATATTCTTCAAATCTGAAGCATATGAGATGGTAAGCTGTACTAATTCATCTGCAGAATGACAAACCCAAAAATACTGAGTGGGTTCTCGACAGTGGCTGCACACATCACATGACTGGTGATAAAAGCCTAGTGATGAATATGCCACTAACTCCATCACCTCTTAAGCAAATCACATATGCCGACAAAGGTAAAAGCAAGGTATTGGGACTTGGCAAAGTAGCTATTTCCAAGGATAGGCATATGGACAAAGTGATGCTTGTTGAATCCCTTGGTTTTAACCTTATGTCAGTCTCAATGCTTTGTGATCTTGATATGATTGTTATCTTTGGTAGATATAGATGTGTAGTCATCATGGAATCTGACAGATCCAAAGTCTTCGAAGGTGTAAGAAGAGGGGATTTGTACATTGTTGATTTCTCTGCAGGTCCTCAACCAGCCACTTGCTTACTAGCAAAAACCTCAGAAGGATGGCTGTGGCACCGAAGACTAGGTCATGCAGGCATGAGGAATTTTCACACGCTTGCAAAGAAGAAGCATGTCATTGGCATCGAATCAGTCAAATTCCTCAAGGATCATCTCTGCGGCGCTTGTGAATCTGGGAAAATGACCAGATCCAAGCATCCCTCCAAAACCATCATGACCACTACACGTCCATTTGAATTGCTTCATATGGATTTATTTGGACCTACTCACTATGCCACACTAACCAATGCAGCATCTCTATATGGCTTTGTCATAGTTGATGATTATTCCAGATACAGTTGGGTGCATATTATAGTGTATAAAATTGAAGTGCAGGAAATCTTCAAACGATTTTCTTCAAGGGCCTCGACGAACTTCGGCATCAAGATCAAACATATCAGGAGTGATAATGGAACCGAGTTCAAAAACACTGGTCTTGATGATTATCTTGATGAACTTGGTATTACTCACGAATTGTCTGCTCCTTATACTCCTCGGCAGAATGGTGTCGTCGAAAGAAAGAACAGGACTCTGGTTGAAATGGCAAGAACTATGCTTGAAGAATATCAGACTCCTCGTCGCTTCTGGCCTGAAGCAATCAACACTGCATGCCATATCATCAACAGGGTATATTTTCACAAATTCCTCAAGAAAACCTCATATGAACTCCTCACTGACAAGAAACCCAATGTAAGTTATTTCAAAGTCTTCGGTGCAAAATGCTGGATTAGAGATCCTCACCATAGCTCAAAATTTGCACCTAAGGCACATGAAGGTTTTATGCTCGGTTATGGAAAGGACTCGCACACCTACAGAGTCTTCAACAACTATCACAACAAAGTTGTTGAGACTGTAGATGTGCGGTTTGATGAAACTAATGGCTCGCAAAGAGAGCAATTGCCTTCTGATCCAGATAAGATGTCTCCTGAGGAAGCAATAAAGCTTAAGCCTACTGAAGACATTGTTCCTACTGAGGAAATTGATGAAGAAACGATCCCCATCGCTGATAAAAACCAAGAAGATGCTCCTGAGGAAATTGCAACAACACCACTTCCTCAGCCCAGACAAAATCCTCAACCAGCTCACCCAATGATTGCAAATGAAGTAGAACTTGACAAAATCCTCAACGACATCAATGCGCCAGGTCCTCTCACTCGCTCAAAAGCTTCACACTTAGTTAACTTTTGTGGGCATTTTTCCTTTGTATCCATCACAGAACCCTCAAAAGTAGCTGAGGCTTTTCTGGAACCGGAGTGGATCCAAGCCATGCAAGACGAACTTGTTCAATTCAAGCTGAATGACGTATGGGAGCTCGTCAAACGACCAGATCCTCGCAAGCATAACATCATCGGCACCAAGTGGATTTTCTGAAACAAGCAAGATGAGGACGGTCAAGTGGTGAGGAACAAGGCACGACTAGTAGCCCAAGGCTACACCCAGGTTGAAGGAATAGATTTCGATGAAACTTTTGCACCTGTTGCTAGAGTTGAAGCTATTCGAATACTACTTGCTTATGCTAATCATCATAACATCACCTTATATCAAATGGATGTGAAAAGTGCATTCCTCAATGGTAAGCTTGAGGAAGAAGTATATGTTGCTCAGCCCCCAGGTTTTGAGGATCCAAAGAATCCAGACAAAGTCTTCAGACTCAAAAAGGCTATGTATGGCCTCAAGAAAGCCCCTCGGGCATGGTATGATACATTGAAGGAATTCCTCATGAAGAAAGGCTTCAAACCTGGTTCACTCGATCCAACTCTTTTCACAAAATCTTATGATAATGAACTGTTTGTATGTCAAATGTATGTTGATGATATCATATTTGGCTGTACTGACAAAAGATACAGTGATGAATTTGCCTACATGATGAGTGAAGAATATCAGATGTCCATGATGGGGGAGCTAAAATTCTTCTTAGGTCTTCAAATTCATCAACAAAGCAATGGAATCTTCATATCACAGGAGAAATACCTCAAGGATGTTCTAAGGAAATTCGACATGCATGAATGCAAAGGTGCCAAGACTCCAATGCCTACCAACGGTCACCTCGGCACTGATGAAAATGGTAAAGACTTCGATCAGCAGGTATACCGTTTTATGATTGGCTCTTTATTGTATCTATGTGCATCTAGGCCAGATATAATGCTTAGTGTTTGCATGTGTGCACGTTTTCAAGCAAAACCGAAGGAATCACACCATAAGGCTGTGAAACATATTCTTCGATACTTAGCTCACACACCAACACTAGGATTATGGTATCCCAAGGGCTCCAATCTTCATCTGGTAGGGTATTCTGATTCAGACTATGCTGGTGACCGTGTGGATCGAAAGTCAACATCTGGCACATGCCATTTCCTCGGAAGATCACTAGTGTGCTGGTCCTCAAAGAAGCAGAACTGCGTATCACTCTCCACCGCCGAAGCTGAGTACATTGCTGCTGGTTCTTGCTATGCTCAATTGCTATGGATGAAGCAAACCCTCAAGGGCTACGTCATCAACATGAAGAATGTGCCTCTCTACTGTGACAATGAGAGTGCTATAAAGATTGCATATAACCCAGTACAGCACTCGAAGACCAAGCACATCCAAATTCGTCATCATTTTCTTCGGGACCATGTCCTCAAGGGCAATATCCTCATCGACCATGTGAAGACTGATGATCAACTGGCTGATATCTTCACTAAGCCCTTGGATGAGAAAAGGTTCTGCAAGTTGCGGTGTGAGCTAAATATCTTAGAGTCTTCAAATGTTTTGTAAAAAAACATGCACACATCCTAACACATATGCAAAGTTGATGACTTAGATGTGCAACACATGATGAAACGATTTTCTTCAACCAATGAAGAAAGTCACTCTGAATGTGAAGAAATTAACGAAGAAATTGATTCTCAGAGCCCTACGACAATTGTACGCGGTGTCTGTAATCAACATTCTTATATGGTGGGTAACGCCACCGCCCAATGTGAAATTCCTCAAGTTGATTTTCTTCAAATGATCAATTTCCTCACAATGCATTTTTTCCTCAAAACAGCTGTTCTTCATTGTGATGATCTATTACAAAATCTTCAAAAACACTTGATGACTTTCATTTGCCTAGATAGACTGTGATTTCTAGTCCTCAACAGCATTCACTTATTGCTATTTCTTCAAGTTGATGTTTCTGCTAAGTGAATGTGATCGGACCCCACTTTCCCTCTATGCTATACTTATCCAGTCTATTCAATTCTTCATATGCGTTCTACTTGAAACTTTGTTCAAAATCCTCACTGCATCCTTGTCAGCTGATGATTTTGTAACGAAAATCCTCAAATCTTCAAAAATTGTTTTCTTTAAAAAGAACAGTAACTGAACCCCACTTCCCACGATCAGATAACCACGATCTCCACTATCTCCACCGCATCGTACGGGAGCTACACGTGTCCTGCGGAGACGTAGAGGCAAGGGCTATTTGGTCCGAAACTTTCGCGCCAAACAGTAACTTTCGGGCTATAAATAGGTCCTTATCCCCCTCGGTATCCTCTGCTTCGCCTCATCGCTCTCCTGCCATCACACTCTCCACCGAACCCTAGCGCCACCGCTGGTAGTCTTGTCGCCGGTATGGAAGAGCTTCACTGCCTCGACCTTTTCGTCGCCAGGACCACGCCGGAGTCGGAACATCTACGTCCGCCGCCGCCGTAGACGTCCTCTGTCACCAAGTTAGGGTGCATTGGACACTCGACCGAAGAGCCTCTCCAACACTACTTTCTGTGTTCTTCGTTCGCACCTTCCAGGGTAAATATATCCCATTTTTACAGCAGATTAGATCTGAAATTTTACCCATTCTATGAGAAATCTGTTTTCCCTCAAGATATGATGTGCACGTGATTCCTCAAACACTATCTATCACCACAATCATTGATGAACTAGCTAAGCATCTAAGATTTTCACGAGATTCCTCAATTGTGCAAATTTTTGGATCTGTACAACTCTGGAACCCAAGAACAGTATGCTTAGGCAAATTCCTCAACCACTGGTTATATTCCTCAAACTGTCAAACTTTTTCATTTTCTTCAAATCTGAGAACGCATATGACCTCTCCAAATTCCTCGCAACTATACTTGTTCACACGTACACACATGTCAGCTGATGAATCTCTCGGTTCTCATCACATTAACTCATTTGCAGTGTTTCTGGAAGAAACTCTTCAAGGCTCATCAGAATCCTCTAGAGTTCAAAATCATCAGCAAATTCCTCGTCTGAAGAAAATGGAGGAAGAAAGGAAACAGAAGGGAGGAAAGAAACTGGAGCACAACACAGCTGCTGATATTCCTGAGGACATATACATGGACTATTGTACGCCTGATGAAGAACCTGAGACAATGGCCAAAAGAAAGATTAGGCTGCAGAAGATTGAACGCAGATGGGCGAAGGAATGGAAGGAGTACAGGTTTGTGACTCCAAAATATGCGAAGAAATTCGCTTTGAAGCCTCCTGGCAGAAGGGCTCCCCTTGAGGATCATCAAGTAGCAGAAACTTCAGGCTCAGAGATTCCTCAAAAGCAGTCTGCGCCATCAAAGCCAAAGGCTCCAAAGCCTCAAGAGAAGTCTGCACGGGCTTCTGTCACAAAACCCTGAGCTCCAAAACCCTCGGTTCCAAAACCGTCAACACCAAAACCATCAGCGCCAAAACCCTCAGCAACCATCTCATCTACACCAAAGTCCTCAGCTCCACCTCCAAAGCCAGTACAGAAGAAAGTCGTGAAGCCTACGACAGCCAGCTCCAGTTCCTCACTCCCAGCTGCAACTAGCTCGGAGACAAAGTCTTCAACACCCCTTGTGAAGACTTTGGCAACTACTGAACCTGCACCTCTGCCCAGCCCCAGCAAAATCATCACAGTCCCGTCTGCATCAGAGGGAAGTGATGAGTATGATGATGAAACCCTGCAAGCCATCATCAGAAACAAGCAAGAACGGGTAGCACAAGCACCAGGCAGTGCTATTCCTCTGGCAATGGACCCCAAGGTCCTCCTCAACTTCATCAATGTATGGTATGAAGACCCAAACACACCCATTGATGATTTGAAACTTCCTCCTGGCATCAGCCACATGGTGGCCACCTTCATAAACGAAGCCAAGTGGAAGGAACAGAAGGCCAAGCAGGCAAAGGTTGCAAAGGCCAAAAAGGAGAAATTCCTCAGGCAAAATCTCCTCAAGCTGACGCCTGAAGCACTGGTGTCAACCCAGGCAGAACTGCAGGTCTTGACTGACAAGTGTGAAAAACAAAGCACCAAGCGCAATTTCATCAAGCTAGCCACTAGTTTTGTTGATGACTACAACAAGCGACACCCACAACCAGCACCAACTCCTCAGCCCCTGGTTGAGCAGCCAGAAGATGCATCTCCTGATGAGGAGGAAATCCTCAAGCTGAGGAACAACACCAAGAGCGTCGTGCTGATGAGCCGGCCATTGAAGAAATCATCACCGAGACCGCCACTGATGAAATTGCAACCCCTGATGCAACTGCTCCTGATCCAGCTGCTTCATCAAAGCAGGCTGATGACTCTGTTCCAGCTGGTTCCTCACTACGAGCTGAAGAATCTGTAGAAAGAACACCTTCACCAAAAGCTTCAAAGGTGAAGAAGTTAATCCCGTCTGCATCAGACGCGACGAAGACAAGAGCTGCTGAGAAGGAAGCAAAGAAGAGAAAAGCTTCATCAGCAGAAGAAAAGATAGAGGCAAAGCGCCTCAAGGACACTAAAGAATCTGCCCCTCTGGACCCGGTGCCTCTAAATGTTGCACCTTCATATGAGATGGTCGTCATTGGTGACCAAACTACAAGGGCAGATGAGGAAATGAAGGATGTTGCGTCTGAGGAACATACTGATGAGGAGATCCAGATTGATGACAGTCCTAAACCTCATGTTCCTCAGACAGAGACTGCTCAAGCTTCAGCTGCAGCAGCTGATGAATCTGCTTCTGCCTCAAAGCCAGCTGAAGAAAAACAAGCTGAGGAAAATGCACATTCTGAGCAGACTCCTCATTCTGAACAGGCTGACCAAACTCCTCAAGTTGAGAAAGAAGCAGAAATTCCTCAGCCTGAAGCTCAGCCAGAGCAAGAAGTTCCAGCTGATGAAATTCCTCAACCTGAGGAAAATGCTGAAGAAAATGTTCCCGCCCCTGACAATGACTACATTGTGCTCAACCCAGAGACTGCCATGGTTGTTTCCCCTCCCATTCCTCAGCACACTATCAAGCCAGTTCAGCGCCAGCCCTTCTCCAAGCGTCCAAAGTTTCAGAAAGAAAATTTCTTTGAGGAACGCATGTATTTCATCGGAGAGAACCCATATGACAAGCCTCAAATGAGGCATCTAAAGTTTTGGATAAGGACTCAGATGAACTACTACGCCTCTGTGCTCTGTGGACGCAACAAGATATTCCAGCTACGCCACATTCCTCATGATGAGCTTGAGGAAATACCCTGCATGGAACCAGTCCTCAGTGTTCTCCACGATACAGGTTTGCTCCCTATGTGCTCAGATATATCATACTGGAATAGTGAACTCATTCTTCAGTTCTATGCAACACTGCACATCTCTGGCAACGCTGATGACATCAACACTTGGGTGTTTGATTGGATGACCCAAAACACTCACTACAAGGCTCCTGCTTCTGAACTTCTCATAGAACTGCCCATACCAATTCCTTCAGATAGGGAAGTGAAGCTTTATGGTGAGCGCGAGCTGCCAAATGGAATGATGGAAGTCCTCATGAAGCCTTTGGCTGCAGGAAAACCCTCAAGAACCACATTCCTCGTCCATGAGCTCAAGTACACACCCCGATCTGTCTACCGCATTCTCTGCAGTGTGCTAGCGCCAATCAAAGGCCATGACGATGAAGAAGATGTTGTCGGCCTCATGAAGAATATCCTCTTCAACATCATTCATGGTGTTCCTATGAATATCCATGATTTCTTCTTGAGGACTTTGGCTGACAATGCAATGTGCCCCTATGATCACAAAATTTATGCACGATGGATCATGAGATTCCTCAGGACAAGGACAGGCATCAACTTCCACGCTGATTTCCAGAACCATGTTGGTTATATGCCTCCTATCCGCGTCAACAAGAAGACTTTCGAGCCCATTGAGGGAAAAGGAAAGTCTGTGATTGATGAAGGCAGCAGGCCTCTTGATGGTCAGTTCAAAGAGCCAGACGCATATTCTCCATGGGACGATACTGACACTCGTCCAACCAGCCCTGTTCCTCCTCGCGTGCTAAACACCAGAGAACTTCTCCTCAGTCTTCATCAGAAGGTGGATCACAACCACAAATGGGTCAAACGCCAGTTTGGTGCCATTGTGAAAACCCTCACTGAAACCCAGAACTCTGTGAAGATTAATCATCACTATCTGCATGAGGTTTTTGATCGCACCTGGGCTACCCTTGCACATCTGAAGACACAGACTGAGCTTGAAGAATTGAACTTTGAGCAGGACTTTGACTGGTCGTGGCCTCCCAAGAAGAAATTCAGGCCCATTCCAGTGCCAGACCTTGAAGACAGCTCCTTCTCGTCATTCCGCACCGCCGAATCTGATGAAGAACAACTCGACACCGCAACAGGCCCAAGGAAGAAGACTACACCCAAGAAGCGTCAAGGATCTTCATCAACAGCCAAGAAATGAAGTCTTCACGGGCGGTAGTCCTCAGCTTGCCTTTTCGTCACTTGATGACAAAGGGGGAGAAACTTGAGAGTTAGTCTTCAAACGGGATTTATTTTTGGGGCTTATGAACTATATTTAAGTTACAAACTCTTGGCTCTTCTGAAGTTTTTATGTAATGAGTTGTAACTTAAGCCCGATGGTACTCTGACGCTTTTGAACGTTTTCTTCGCATGCTTTTTCCTCAAGTTCTAATGCACGCATGCTAGAATTCGTCAGATACCATTTGCCATCATGCATCTTCATTTTCTTCATATGATATGTTATATGTATGCATGATTTACAAGATTCAGGGGGAGATCTCCATGATATAAATCATCAATGTGCATCTGCTATAAAAGCAGAATCATCAAGGTATGCACATCTTCAGGGGGAGTCTCTGTGAATCTTGTCTTCAAATTCCTCAAATGAGTATTTACACTTCATATTTTTTGATCCCTGTTGAAGACTTAACCTAATTGTCATCAACCACCAAAAAGGGGGAGATTGTAAGTGCATCTAGTGCCCCTTAGTGATTTTGGTGGTTTGAAGACTTATAGGTTAAGTATCTAATGTGTTTATAAGTGTACACAGGATCTATAAGTTATTGAGGAGTTTGAGATATTTGAAGAATATCGACCCCTAAAAATATATGTCTTTAGTTGAAGAAATTGGTCTGAAGCTGAAGAAATGAATTGTGAGGAATCTGCGATGAAATTGATATTCCTCATGAAGATATTGATATTAAGAAGATAGGTGGTTCCTGATGAAAATCATTCTGAAGAAATTGAAGCGTGAAGATTTACGTTTTCTGTTTTACTTTCTTCGCATTTGATGAATAGGAACACCGTACTGTTAAAGGGGGTCAAAGTAACACTAGGGAATGGATTTCCTCATGATGCTCAACCCAAGCCTAAATCTACCAAAAGCCTCAAGTGAGGAATATGAGTGACATGGGACTCTCACAGTTGAGGGTCCCGACCATTTCGATAACCACGCCAAGTCACTGGTCTTATCCACTCCAACGGTCATATTATTTAAGGGCATTAGTGTCAAATCATGACGGGATGCTCCCAGACTATAAATAGCCACCCCCCACAACCACTAGCTGGTTGGCTGCTCCGTTAGAAACTGACACTTGTCATAAGAGCAACCCAATTCCTCAGAGCCTTCGAGAGAAAATCATCAGTGAGGAAATACACCACCCACCGAAACCACAAACCAAACCTAGTGATTGAGCATCACTGAAGAAGTTGTTCCTGTGTGGGACTGAAGCCTTTTACCTTTGAGGACTGTGCATCCTCCAGACGGTTAGGCATCATGGTCTAAAGCAATCCAGCAGTCAATTGTGGATTGCCGGGTGACCGAGTTTGTGAGGGTTTGGAAGTCTGCCCTGAAGACTTACCACGAGTGTTGGGCGAGGACTGTGTGTCCTTAGCTCAAGGAGAATACGGTAGGGACTATGTGTCCCGGGACTGGGTGTCCTTTGCTTTCAATACCAAGCCGCTCCAAACCAGATGTACAACTGTCACAGCAGTTGGAACTGGGTCATCAACAACAGTCTTCACCATGAATCGGGTTCTAATTCCTCAACTCTTTACTTTCTTTGTATTATGTGTTGATGACTTTCACTGTGACTGTTTGAAGAATTTGCTGAAGACTCTCTCCGAATTTCCTCAACCCCAAATTCTTCACAATAGTTAATCATCATCTATATTCTGCGTGCCTGCTTACTGTGCGATCTGTTTTCACATTCTTCACTCTGTAATACTGCTGGTGTGAACGTTTGCACCTCTGGTCTTTAACTGTTTCCGCTGTAAGTTAGTCATCAGTGAGGAATTTCCTCAAAAGGAATTTCCTCAGTGATGAAATTCTAAAAATCTCCTATTCACCCCCCTCTAGTCGATATAACGCACTTTCACTTATCCATGTACCTATGCTTTACATATACTGAATCTTGCTAAGTTACTACTACTGATGTTACTGTCACACCTGTTACTAATCGCTATTGTTACTGTTGTTACCAAAATTGCTTCTTTCACTGTTACTGCTACTACTATCGTTTGTCGTGCTACTAAACCTTTGTTGCAGAGAGATATCCTAGTTGCGGTAGAACTGGCAACCCAACTATTAAGGTCAATAAATATTCTTTGGCTCCCCTTGTGTCGGATCAATAAATTAGGCTGAAATACTACCCGTAAAGATTGTCGTGATCCCCTATACTTGTGGGTTATCATTTGCCTTGAGTTATATTTGAAGGATTTTTCCATAGGCACTTCTTGAAGTCCATTTGTTGGTTTTAGGGAGTTTATATGGTGAGCAAGGTGGTATTCAAGGTTTTATCCAAAGATTGGTCATGTGAGAGTTGAGCTTATTGCAAGCATGTCTTGAAGAAGATTGTGTGTGCATTCATGTTTACCTTCAAGAGATCATCTATATGAAGAGAGAAGATAAGATACAAGGTTGATCAAGACTAAGTCAAAGAGTGAATCTAGTTGATCAACACACAAAGCTTACAAGATGTACCGAGAGGGATCAAGTGATCCCATGGTATGGTAAGCATTGTCCATTACAGTTTGCATAGTAACCCATGGTCTACATGAGAAATCTATGTGGGGTTAGGTATGTTTCCGTGGGCTTGTGTCAATATGAAGATCTCATACAACCCATGGAGGATGACATCAAGTGGTGATCGTCATCAAGATTGCAGTGTGCAAGTTCAAGTGGAGCATCACGAAGATATCATACTTGAAGCTTGCCATCCATTGTGGTGACAATGGACATGTGAAGATGTCACAAAGAGTGGCTCACCCATAGTGGAGTATGGGGGAGCAACCAACTAGTCTTCATCGAGCCAACACAATCAATGAAGGTGGTCCATCTTGAGGAAGTCAAGATCATCATCATCTAGCTCAAGTGGACTATGTGCAAGGTATAGGTTTTCCCTTGATATGTTTTCTATTTTACCAGTCTCGTGGTGGTAGTTGGAAGACCGGGTTATAGGATCGGTTGTCGTACTATCAAGGGGGGCTCTCAAGTGAGTAGCTTGACCGTATTGTTTGTTGAGAGCTCAAACCATTTGCATCCTTGAATCATATTTCTTGGTTCTTGTTTGGTGTTTCTCTTTGTGAATTTTAGATCTTCTTATGGTCATCTTCATGACAAGCTCGAGTTCATCGAAGACGGTGGCACATGCATCTTCTATGATGTTTTCAATGTTGGAGTTTTGGACGGTTCTTCATTCATAGAGGTCCACATCTATATATCATTGGCATTTTAATGTTGTCTCTTTTTATTTTGATGTTGGATAGCTCTTTTCGTTCTGAATCCACCAAGGTTCAGTTTGCTCAATTCAGAGCTCATTTGCAGAAGTTATGGCAGTTCTGGTGTTCCTACATTCATCTGTTGCTTTTGTTCTGGTCCGGAAGGAACCAAGCGGTAGTACCGCACAAAGCAGCGGTGCACGGTACTACCTCCAATCTGCGGTAGTACCGCTTACGGGCGGTAGTGCCCTTGCCCAGTGTCGCACGCTGTACCGCGGGATTCGGTGTCTCGACATTTTTCGCGCCGGACTAAGTGGTTTGTGGATGGTAGTACGATGCGGTACTACCGCTCGAGGAGTAGTATCTCCTATTACCACCGCGCCACAACCTCCCTTCCTTCTGGGCCTTGATCCCTAAGCAGACTAAGAGCGGTAGTAGGAAGCGGTACTACATCTTATCTGTGGTAGTATCGCTCTGGGTAGCTGTAGTACCACTTAGGCGGAACTGCCTTCGTCCTTCCTTCCTCTCTGCGTTCGTGGGCCGCTGCACTGTAACCCTAGTAGTATTACCTCCAGGGAGAGAGGTAGTTCCACTCCATCGGCACTATATCGTCTTGGCCTCGTGCCATTGCATTGTGTGGCTAGCCCTGCCGCCCAAGTGGTAGTACTGCTTCTATGCGGTCTCCGAGGGTAACAGTTGGATTTTCCCCTCCTATAAAAGGGGCTCTTCTTCCCCAATGGATCTCATCCTTTGAGCTTGTATTTTCCCACCATTGTTGACCTTCTTCGAGCTTGCTACCTCTTAATCCCTCCAATGATTGTTGCTAGTTCTTGAGGGAAAAGAGAGAGGAGACCTAGATCTGCATCTCCACCAATCACTTTCTCCTCTATGTGAGGGGAACCCCTTGGATCTAGATCTTGGAGTTTTCGTGAGCTCCTTGTTCTTACTCTCGTATTCCTCCATATCTTTTGTTGATGTGGTGGGATTTGAGTGTGAGGGACTTGACCACTTCGTGTGTTCTTCCCATTGCATTAGGTGCATCGATTTGAGTTCTCCATAGTGATACGTGGAAATGAAAAGTTGAGAAGCTTATTACTCTTGGGTGCTTGGTACCTGATACGTCTCCAACATATCTATAATTTTTGATTGTTCCATGCTATTATATTACCTATTTTGGATGTTTTATATGCATTAATATGTTGTTTTATATTATTTTTGGGACTAACCTATTAATCTAGAGCCTAGTGCCAGTTTATGTTTTTTTCACGTTTTTGAATATTGCAGATAAGGAATATTAAATGGAGTCCAAACGGAACAAAATCTCCAGAAATATTTTTCTTGGACTAGAAGACACCCAGGAGACTTGGAGTAGGGGGCAAGGCACTTGCTGCGAGGCCACAAGCCTGCAGGGCGCACCCTAGGGGGGTGGTCGCGCCCCCCTAGCTTGTGTCCCCCCTGCAGGTCTCCTAACCCTATTTCCTGCCTATAAATTCCCAAATATTCCCGTATCGCCAAAAAGAGCGACGAAAATACTTTTACGCTGTCGGGAGCCTCTTCCCGAGAGATCCAATCTGGGAGCCTTTTCGAGTAATCTGTCGGAGAGGGGATTGATCACGGAGGGCATCTACATCAACTCAATTTCCCATCCGATGATGTGTGAGTAGTTCACCACACACCTATGGGTCCATATCTAGTAGCTAGATGGCTTCTTCTCTCTCTCTTTGATCTTCAATACCATGTTCTTCATGATCTTCATGGAGATCTATCCGATGTAATACTCTTTTGCAGTGTGTTTGTCGAGATTCGATGAATTGTGAGTTTATGTTCAGATTATCTATGAATATTATTTGAGTCTCTTCCGAATTCTTATATGCATGATTTCATATCTGCGCAAGCCTCTTTGAATTATTGGTTTGGTTTGGCCAACTAGATTGGTAATTCTTGCAATGGGAGAAGTGCTTAGTTTTGGGTTCAATCTTGCGGTGTCCTCACGCAGTGACAGTAGGGGTAGCGAGGCACGTATTTTATTGTTGCCATCAAGGGTAAAAAGATGGGGTTTTCATCATATTGCTTGAGTTTATCCCTCTACATCATGTTATCTTACTTAAGGTGTTGCTCTGTTCTTCATGAACTTAATACTTTAGATGCAGGCAGGAGTGGGTCGATGTGTGGAGTAATAGAAGTAGATGGAGAATCGTTTTGGTCTACTTGATACGGACGTGATGCCTATATGCATAATCATCGCCTTAGATATCTTCATAATTATTCGCTTTTATATCAGTTGCTCGATAGTAATTTGTTCACCCACTGTATTGTTTTCCTTTATGAGAGAATCCTGTAGTGAAACCTATGGCCCCCGGGTCTATTTTCCATATTATATTTTCAGATCTATAAACCAAAAATACCAAAAATACTTTGCTGCAATTTATTTACTTTTTTCCGCGGTATTTTATATCTATCTCTATCAGATCTCATCCTTGCAAATAACTCTGAAGGGATTGACAACCACTTTATAGCGTTGGGTGCAAGTATTTGATTCTTTGTGTAGGTACTACCATTGGGGCCTTTCTTGTTCCTCCTACTGGATTGATACCTTGGTTCTCAACAAACTGAGGGAAATACTTATCTACTTCACTTCATCACCCTTTCCTCTTCGAGGGAAAAACAACGCAAGCTCAAGAGGTAGCAAGAAGGATTTCTCGCGCCGTTGCCGGGGAGGATACATAGCAAGATCAGTCCTACCAAGTACCCATCACAAACTCATCTCTTGCATTTACTTTATTTTCCATTTGCCTCTCGTTTTCCTCTCCCCCACTTCTAAAATGATTTTGAGAAAATACCAAAAAGATTTGCCTTTTTATTCACCCTTTTTCCAGTTGTCTTTTTTTTGCTTACTTGTGCGCTAGATTGCTTGCTTTGTCACGATGGCTCAGGAGAATACCAAGTTGTGTGACTTTTCCACTACTAATAATAATGATTTTGTTAGTACTCCGATTGCTCCCACCACTAGTGCAGAATCTTGTGAAATTAATGCCGCTTTGCTCAATCTTGTTATAAAAGAACAATTTTCTGGCCTTCCTGGTGAAGATGCCCCATCCCATCTAAATACTTTCATTGAGTTGTGTGATATGCAAAAGAATAAATATGTGGATAATGAAATTGTTAAATTGAAGCTTTTTCCTTTCTCACTACGAGATCGTGCTAAAACTTGGTTTTCATCTTTACCTAAAAATAGTATTGATTCATGGAATAAGTGTAAAGATGCTTTTATTTCCAAGTACTTTCCGCCCACTAAGATGATCTCCCTTAGGAATGATATAATGAATTTTAAGAAACTTTATCATGAGCATGTTGCACAATCTTGGGAGAGGATGAAACTTATGATTACTAATTTCCCCGTGCATGGTTTGAGTTTATGGATGATAATACAATTTTTTATGCGGGGTTGAATTTTCCTTCTACAAATCTTTTAGATTCTGCCGCGAGTGATACTTTTATGGAAATCACATTAGGAGAAGCTACTAAACTCCTAGGTAATATTATGGCTAATTACTCTCAATGGCATACCGAAAGATCTCCTACTAGTAGGAACAATAATGAATCTATCGATGTGAATTTTTTTAGTAGGAACAATCTTGGCAATAACGCGTATAGAGGTAATTTTAATCCTAGGACGTTTCCTAGTAATTCATCTAATAATTATGGTAGTTCCTACAACAATTCCTATGGAAATTATAATAATATGCCCTCTGATCTTGAGAATAATATTAAAGAATTGATTATCTCTCAAAAAGTTTACAATGCTATGATTGAAATAAAAATGCTCAAGATTGATGATTTGGCTAGGAACGTTGATAGATATTCTCTTGAGATTGATTCTTTCAAAATTAGATCTATTACACCCAAGCATGATATTAATAATTCTTTAAAAGCTATGAGAGTTTCTATCGATGAGTGTAAGGAAAGAACCGCTAGAATATGTGCTAAGCGTGAATGGCTTGAAAAGGTGTTTTCTCGTGATAATAATGATGATGATCTTAAAGTGATTGGTGTGACCTCTATTGAATCTTTGTTTCCTAGTATAAATCTTGAAAAAGATGGGAATTAAGATGAGTCAACTTTAGTTAAAAGGCGTCCCAATGATTCGGAGTTTTTAGATCTTAATGATAAGATTGATAAAAGTGGGATGGAAGAGGTCAAAACTTTAAACAGCAATGAGCCCACTCTTTCGGATTTGAAGGACTTAAATTATTATAATTGCTCTTTAATTGATTGTGTTTCCTTGTTACAATCCATGTTAAATTCTCCGCATGCTTATAGTCAAAATAAAGCTATTACTAAACATATTGTGGATGCGATGATGAAATCTTTTGAAGAAAAACTTGAGTTGGAAGTTTCTATACCTAGAAAGATTTATGATGAGTGGGAACCTACTATTAAAATAAAAATTAAGTATTATGAGTGCCATGATTTGTGTGATTTGGGTGCTAGCGTTTCCATGATTCCAAAAACTTTATGTGATGTGCTAGGATTTCGTGAATTTGATGATTGCTCTTTAAATTTGCACCTAGCAGATTCTACAAATAAGAAACCTGCGGGAAGGATTAATGATGTTCTTATTGTTGCAAATAGGAATTACGTGCCCGTATATTTCATTGTTCTTGATATATATTACAATCCTACATATCCTATTATTCTTGGTAGACCTTTCCTTAGAACAATTGGTGCAATTATTGATATGAAGGAAGGTAATATTAGATTCCAATTTCCATTAAGGAAAGGCATGGAGAACTTTCCTAGAAAGAAAATAAGATTACATTATGAATCTATTATGAGAGCTACCTATGGACTGCATACCAAAGATGACAATACCTAGATCTTTTGCATTATGCCTAGCTAGGGGCGTTAAAAATAGCGCTTGTTGGGAGGAAACCCAATTTTATTTGTTTTGCTTTTGTTTTTGTTTCTGTTTTTCTGTGATGCACATATTATTTCTTCTGTAATAATTGTGTTTTCTTGTTTTAGTTAGTGTTTGAGCCAAGTAAGACCTTTGGGATGGTCTATGGTGTTTGCAAGTTGATTTTGCTGAAAAACAGAAACTTTTGCTCTCAGTCCAGGAATTTTGTAAATTCGTTGGAACGTGATTTTGATCTGACTTTTTTACACAATATTGTTTTACAAATTTCCCATATCTTACTAATTTTTCAGAATTTATGGAGTTACATAAGTATTCGAAGTAAACAGATTGCTACAGACTGTTCTGCTTTTGACAGATTCTGTTTTCTTTGTGTTGTTCGCTTATTTTGATGAATCTATGGGTTGTATCGGGGGGTATGAACCATGGATAAGTTGGGATATGGTAAATATTACATCAAGTTAAGTAAAGAATGAATTCACAATAGTACCTAAAGTGGTGATTTATTTTTCTTATACTAACAGATCTCATGAGTTTTCTGATGAGTTTTGTGTTGTGAAGTTTTCAAGTTTTGGGTAAAGATTTGATGGACTAGGAATAAGGAGTGGAAAGATCCTAAGCTTGGGGACCCCAAGCTATATTCAAGTATACCAAAGATCCTAAGATTGGGGATGCCCCGGAAGGCATCCCCTCTTTCGTCTTCAATCCATCGGTAAATTTACTTGAGGCTATATTTTTATTCACCACATGATATGTGTTTTGCTTGGAGCGTATTGTATGATATGAATCTTTACTTTTTAGTTTGCGACAATCATCCTTGCTACACACATCTTTTGAGAGAGAGAGACATGCTGAATCGTGAATTTATTAGAATACTCGTTGTGCTTCACTTATATCTTTTGAGCTAGGCAATGTTGCTCTAGTACTTCACTTATATGTTTTAGAGCATGGCGGTGTTTTGTTTTATATAAATTATTAAACTCTCGTACCTCACTTATATTATTTTGAGAGTTCTTTAAACAACATGGTAATTGGTTTAGGTTATGAATTTAGTTCTTATATAATAGGCATCCAAGAGGGATATAATAAAAACTTCCATATTAAGTGCATTTGAATATGATGAGAAGTTTGATTCCTTGCATATAGTTTTGAGATATGAAGATGGTAATATGAGAGTCATGCTAGTAAGAAATTGTGAATTCAAAGAAATACTTGTGTTAAAGCTTGTGATTCTCGTAGCGTGCACGTATGGTGAATCGTTATGTGATGAAGTCAGAACATGATTTGTTTAATGATTGTCAACCTTTGTGTGGAGGTCGGGATCGCGCGATAGTTAACTCCTACCAATCCTTCCCGTAGGAGCATGTGTATAATACTTTGCTTCAATAACTAATAGTCATTTGCAACAAGTATGTGAGTTCTTTATGACTAATGTTGAGCTCATGGATTATATGCACTCTCACCCTTTAACCTTTGCTAGCCTCTCTAATACCGCGCAACTTTCGTCGGTACATTAAACACAACTTAGTTAAAACAACCACCATATATATTCCTCAAAATAGCCAGCATATCTACCTATTATGACATTTTCATAACCATTCCGAGATATATTGCCATGCAACACCACCGTCTAGTTTTTATGACACGCACCATCACTTCCATATTTCTTATAGAGTCATACTTTGTTCTAGATATCGAGTTGTAATCTTTTGAGTTGTAAGTAAATAAAAGTGTGATGATTTGCATTATTAGAGCATTGTCCCGTGTGAGAAAAAAGGATGATGGAAGCTATGTTTCCCTCACAAGTTGTATGAGTCTCTGCACTTTACAAAAAATAAAAGAGGCCAGCGAAGCCCATAAAAAAATTAAAGAGGCCAAAGAAGCCCATCCAAAAAAATGAAAAAAAGAGAAAGAGAAAAAATAAAAAGAGAGAGAGAAAGAGAGAAGGGATAATGCTACTATCTTTATCCAAATTTGTGCTTCAAAATAGCACCATGTTCTTCATAGAGAGTCTCCCATTTTGTCACTTCCATATAACTAGTGGTATTACATATTTTGCACAACCACTTAGCTTTTTTAGCTTTCATACACTTATAGCTCTAGTGCATTTGTTGCATGGCTATCCCTACTCACTCACATTAATATCTATTGATGGGCATCTCCATACCCGTTGATATGCCTAGTTGATGTGATACTATTTTCTTCCTTTCCTTTTTCAACCTCCACCACACTCTATACTACCTATAGTGCTATATCTATGACTCACGCTCATGTATTGCGTGAGAGTTGAAAAGGTTTGAGAACAAAAAAAGTGTGAAACAATTGCTTGATTTTCACCGGGGTGGTGCATGATTTAGAAACTTTGTGTGGTGAAAATGGAGCATAGCCAGACCATATGATTTTGTAGGGATAACTTTCTAAGACCATGTTATTTTGAAAGGAAGCAATTACCTTATTAGTATGCTTGAAGTATCATTGTTTTCTGTCAATATTAGACTTTTGTTTTGAGTCTTATTGATCTGGATATTCATGCCACATTAGAGAATATTACATGGATAAATTGGTAGGTAGCATTCCACATCAAAAATTCTGTTTTTATCATTTACCTACTCGAGGACGAGCAGGAATTAAGCTTGAGGATGCTGATACGTCTCCAACGTATCTATAATTTTTGATTGTTCCATGCTATTATATTACCTGTTTTTGGATGTTTTATATGCATTAATATGTTGTTTTATATTATATTTTGGGACTAACCTATTAATCTAGAGCTTAGTGCTAGTTTCTGTTTTTCCATGTTTTTGAATATTTGAGATAATGAATATTAAAGGGAGTCCAAATGGAACAAAATCTCCGGAAAGATTTTTCTTGGACCAGAAGACACCCATGAGACTTGGAGTAGGGGGCAAGGCACTTGCCGGGAGGCCATAAGCCTGCAGGGCGCACCCAAGGGGGTGGTCGTGCCCCCTGGCTTGTGGGGGCCCTGTAGGTCTCCTAACACTATTTCTTGGCCTATAAATTCGCAAATATTCCCGTATCACCAAAAAGAGCCATGAAAATACTTATACGCCATCGGGAGCCTCTCTTCCCGAGAGATCCAATCCGAGAGCCTTTTCCAGTAATCTGTCGGAGAGGGAAGTGATCATGGAGGGCACCTACATCAACTCCATTGCCCCTCCGATGATGTGTGAGTAGTTCACCACGGATCTACGAGTCCATAGCTAGTAGCTAGATGGCTTCTTCTCTCTCTTTTATCTTCAATACCATGTTCTTCATGATCTTCATGGAGATCTATCCGAGGTAATAATATTTTGCGGTGCATTTGTCGAGATCCGATGAATTGTGCGTTTATGTTCAGATTATCTATGAATATTATTTGAGTCTCTTCTGAATTATTATATGGATGGTTTCATATATTTGCAAGTATTTTTCAATTATTTGTTTGGTTTGGCCAATTAGATTGGTAATTCTTGCAAAGGGAGAAGTGCTTAGTTTTTGGTTCAATCCTGCGGTGTTCTCACCCAGTGTTAGTAAGAGCGAGGCACGTATTGTATTGTTGCCATGAAGGGTAAAAAGATGGGGTTCTCATCATATTGCTTGATTTTATCCCTCTAAATCATGTCATCTCACTTAAGGCATTACTCTGTTCTTCATGAACTTAATACTCTATATGCATGCAGGGATCGGTCGATGTGTGGAGTAATAGTAGTAGATGCAGAATCGTTTCGGTCTACTTGATACGGATGTGATGCCTATATGCATAATCATTGCCTTAGATATCTTCATAATTATTCTCTTTCCTATCAATTGCTCGACAGTAATTTGTTCACCCACCGTATTATTTTCCTTTATGAGAGAAGCCTCTAGTGAAACCTATGGCCCCCACGTCTATTTTCCATATTATATTTTCAGATCTATAAACCAAAAATACCAAAAATACTTTGCTGCAATTTATTTACTTTTGTTTCTGCAATATTTTATATCTATCTCTAGCAGATCTCATCCTTGCAAATAACTCTAAAGGGATTGATAACCCCTTTATAGCGTTGGGTGCAAGTGTTTGATTCTTTGTGTAGGTATTACCATTGGGGACTTTCTTGTTCCTCCTACTAGATTGATACCTTGGTTCTCAACAAACTGAGGGAAATACTTATCTACTTTGTTGCATCACCCTTTCCTCTTCAAGGGAAACCAACGCAAGCTCAAGAGGTAGCAGTACCATAGAGCTTCTTCCTCTTTGGTGCTTTGGCGCCCTAGATGGTTGGTACTGCCCCAGAGCTCAATCATTGTGGTGTAAAGCTCCAAGCAAGCACCGGGATCTCCAATTACGTTGTGGAGATTTCCTCAAGCAATTTGTACGGGTTCTAGTGACCGCCCCAAGGGTTGCCAAAGTGTACGGGTTCGGTGACCGCCCCCAAGGGTTGCCATTTGTATGGGTTCGGTGATCGCCCTCAAGGATCCCGCAATGTAATTAAGGCGTCTTGCATTGTGCGAGGGTGTGAGGAGATTACGGTGGCCCTAGTGGCTTCTTGGGGAGCATTGTGCCTTCACACCACTCCAAACGAAGATTAGCATCTGCAAGGGTGTGAACTTCGGCATACATCATCGTCTCTGCGTGCCTCGGTTATCTCTTACCCGAGCCTTTTACTTATGCACTTTACTTTGTGGTAGCCATATTGTTTCTTGTTATATATCTTGCTATCACTTAGTTGTTTATCTTGCTTATCGTAAGTTGTTGGTGCACATAGGTGAACCTAATTGTTTTATTTTTTGTGCTTGACTATTTAAACGCTAGTTTTATTCCGCATTTGTTCAAGCGTAAACCATAATTATTTTAAAGCGCCTATTCACCCCCTCTAGGTGACATCCACATACTTTCACTCTCCTTGCTTTAATTAATGGAAACTTGAATAGATTTACTGGACTCATTTATATCATGCTTAGGTAGCAAAATTTTACTTTTAAGATTTTCCACATCATGAGCAATTATATCCATGTTTCTAGCCATATCATCATCTTTTTTTAGTTTTTCTTCTACCATAGTATTGAAAGTCTTTCGAGAACTAATATATTCTTTAATTTGGTTCTTAAGATTAGAGGGTTTCCTATTATTACTGTTGTAAGAATTACCATAGGAATTACCAAAAACATTAGAGGGATTACCGAGATACGACCTAGGATTGAAATTCCCTCTATAAGCATTGTTGTTGAAAGCATTTCTAGAGATAAAATTCACATCTATAGCATCATTATTTTTCTCAAACAAGTATATAGTGGCACATTATTGGAATTAACATGAGCATTTTTACTAGCAAACATATTCATGAGAACATCCGTCTTATCACTTGCGGTAGTAATTTCCTCGACATAGTTTACCTTCTAACCAGTTGGAGAATTTTGGTGTGCCATTGGGAATAATTTGTCATCATATTATCAAGGAGTTTTGTAGATTATCCCAATGTAAGTCCCATAAAAGTACCACCTGTAGAAGATTCTAGAAATTTCTTGAAACAAAGTTTAGTCCCGCATAATTTTTTTGGATTATTATCTATAAGCTTAAACCATGAGTGGGTTAGTTTCTAATCATTAATTTCATTCTACCCGAATATTGGGCGACATGTTCTTGCTCAAGTTTCTGAAAGTTCATAATTTGATTTCTAAGAGAAATAATCTCAGCACGAGGAAACTACTTGGCAATAAGCATCCTCATAGTTATCCTATTAATAAATACTATTGAGAGGCAAATATGCAAACCAAGTTTTAGCATGTTCTCTTAGCGAGAAAGGAAATACTTCCAACTTAATATCATATTGCATATCGCATAATTCAATGAAGGTATTAAGATGGGAAGCAACAAGCAACACCTTCAATAGGATTTCCAAAACATTGCTCTTTCATAACAAGATTTAGCAAGACAACATTAATATCATAAAACTCCGCACTAGTGGCGGGTGGTACTGGACTACTGATACGTCTCAAACGTATCTATAATTTTTGATGGTTTCACGCTATTATCTTGTCTTCTTTGGTTGTTTTATGTACCTTTTATATCTTTTTTGGAACTAACTTATTAATTCAGTGCCAAGTGCCAGTTCCTGTTTTTTCGTGTTTTTCACTCTTTTTAGATCTGATTTTGGAACGGAGTCCAAACGGAAGAAAAACTCCGAAATGATTTTTTCCCGAAAGGAAGAAGACCAGGGGGCTTTTGGGCCAAGCCAGGTGGGCGACAGGGAGCCCACAAGCCCCCTTTCCGCCACCAAGGGGAGGCGGCGGTGGGCAGGCTTGTGGCCTCCGTGGCCGCCCCCTGACCTAGGTCTTTGGCCTATAAATTCCCAAATATTCCGCAAAAAATCAGGGGAGCCTCGAAAATACTTTTCCGCTGCCGCAAGCTTCCGTTTCCACGAGATCTCATCTAGAGACCCTTCCCGGCGCCCTGTCGGAGGGGACTTTGAAGTTGGAGGCTTCTTCATCATCATCATCGCCCCTCCAATGACTCGTGAGTAGTTCACTTCAGGCCTACGGGTCTGTAGTTAGTAACTAGATGGCTTCTTCTCTCTCTTGGATCTTCAATACAAAGTTCTCCATGATCTTCATGGAGATCTATCCGATGTAATCTTCTTTCGCGGTGTGTTTGTCGAGATCCGATGAATTGTGGATTTGTGATCAGATTATCTATGAAATATATTTGAGCCTTTGCTGATTTCTTATATGCATGATTTGATATCCTTGTAAGTCTCTCCGAGTCTTGGGTTCTGTTTGGCCAACTAGATCTATGATTCTTGCAATGGGAGAAGTGCTTGGTTTTGGGTTCTACCATGTGGTGATCTTTCCCAGTGACAGTAGGGGCAGCAAGGCACACATCAAGTAGTTGCCATCAAGGGTAAAAAGATGGGGGTTTTATCATTGGTTTGAGATTATCCCTCTACATGATGTCATCTTGCTTAAGGCGTTACTCTGTTCTTATGGACTTAATACACTAGATGCATGCTGGATAGCGGTCGACGTGTGGAGTAATAGTAGTAGATGCAGAAAGTATCGGTCTACTTGTTTCGGACATGATGCCTATAGAAATAATCATTGCATAGATATAGTCACGACTTTGCACGGTTCTATCAATTGCTCGACAGTAATTTGTTCACCCACCGTCTACTTGCTTTCATGAGAGAAGCCACTAGTAAACACTACGGCCCCCGGGTCTATTCACATCCATCGTTTACACCTCCGCTTTTACTTTGCTTTGTTACTTTGTTGCTTTCAGTTCTCACTTGCCAAAAAATCTATAAGCGATTGACAACCCCTTCATAGCGTTGGGTGCAAGCTTTTGTGTTTGTGCACGATCTTGAGATACTCTTCCGTCGGATTGATACCTTGGTTCTCAAACTGAGGGAAATACTTACCGTCGCTGTGCTACATCACCCTTTCCTCTTCAAGGGAACACCAACGCAAGGCTCCAAGGCCACGGGGGAAATCCTTTGCATACTTGCCTAGGAAGTCCCTTAAGGCGTAGCCGTAGCTGAAGGATTCCTGGTGCTGTCGACACAACTATTTGCTGGCGCCGTTGCAAGGGATACACAACAAACATCAGAAGTATTTCTGGCACCATTGCCGGGGAGGAGAAATCAAGATCTATCCAAGTAGGTCTCACAAACTCTTCTCTTGCATTTACTTTTGTTGCCAATTGCCTCTCGTTTTCCTCTCCCCCACTTCACATTGGCCGTTTCATTTGCCTTTCCCCTTCGTCGTTTTCTTTTGCCCTTGCCGGTTTCTTGCTTCCTTGTGTGATTGATTGTTTGTTGAATACATCACGTCTGAAAACACCAAACTTTGCGACTTCTCAAGCACTAATAATAATGATTTTATTAGTACTCCGATTGCTCCCGCCACTAGTGTGGAATCGTATGAAAACAATGCAGCTTTGTTGAATCTTGTTATGAAAGAGCAATTCTCTGGCCTTCCTAGTGAAGATGCCGCATCCCATCTCAATACCTTCATTGAGCTTTGCGATATGCAAAAGAAAAGAGATCTGGATAATTACGTGATTAAGTTGAAACTTTTTTCCTTTCTCGTTGCGAGATCACGCAAAAACTTGGTTTTCTTCTTTGCCTAAAAATAGTATCGATTCTTGGGATAGGTGCAAAGATGCTTACATATCCAAGTATTTTCCGGCGGCTAAGATCATCTCCTTACGTAACGATATCTTAAATTTCAAGCAACTTGATCATGAACACGTTGCACAATATTGGGAGAGGATGAAGCTTATGATTAGAAATTGTCCCGCTCATGGCTTGAGTTTGTGGATGATTATACAAATCTTTTACGCTGGCTTGAATTTCGCTTCTCGCAATATCTTGGACTCCGCCTCAGGTGGAACGTTCATGGAAATCACGTTAGGAGACGCTATAAAACTCCTAGACAATATCATGACCAACTACTCTCAGTGGCACACTGAAAGGTCGCCTGCTAGCAAAAAGGTGCACGCTATAGAAGAGATTAACTCGCTTAGTGCTAAGATGGGCGAGTTGATGAATTTGGTTGCTAGTAGAAACGCTACCGTAGATCCTAATGGCATGCCACTATCTTCTTTGATTGAATGTAGCAACGCTAGTTTGGACGTGAATTTTGTTGGTAGGAACAATTTTGGCAACAACAATGCTTTTAGAGGAAACTATGTTCTTAGGCCTTTTCCTAGTAACTCCTCTAACAATTATGGCAATTCCTACGACAACACTTATGGAAATCACAACAAATTACCCTCTGATCTAGAGAGTAATATCAAAGAGTTCATCAACTCTCAAAAGATTTTCAATGCGTCCATAGAGGAAAAACTACTCAAAATAGACGATTTGGCTAAGAGCGTTGATAGGATGCCTTGTGATATTGATGCTTTGAAAGTTAGATGCGATCCTCCCAAGATGAACTTGGATGAAACTTTGAAAGCTATGCGTATCTCCATGAATGAGATCAAAGAAAGAACCGCCCAAATTCGCGCTAGACATGAATGGTTTAAAAGGGTGCGTTCTAGTGATGCAAATCAAGAAGATCTTAAAGTGCTTGGTGTGTCTCCTCTTGAATCTTTGTTTTCGCGTGTCAAACCTACTTATGGAGGGGCTGGATATGAATCCACTTTTGTTGAAAAACGTCTCAATGATTCGGAGTCCACCTATCTTGATGATAAAGGTGTGGAGAGTGGAGTAGAGGAAGTCAAAATTTTGGGTAGTAACGAAACTCCCACTTTGGATTTCAAGGAATTCAATTATGATAATTGCTCCGTGTTTGAATGCATTTCTTTGATGCAATCCATTGCAAACTCTCCACATGCTTATAGCAAAAGCAAAGCCTTTACCGCGCATATCGTAGATGCTATGATGAAATCTCTTGAAGAGAAGCTCGAACTAGAAGTCTCTATACCTAGAAAACTTCATGATGAGTGGGAACCTACTATCAAAATCAAGATCAAAAACTATGAGTGCAATGCTTTGTGTGATTTGGGTGCTAGTGTTTCCGCGATTCCAAAGTCTTTATGTGATATTCTTGGCTTTCATGAGATTGAAGAGTGTTCTCTTAGTGTGCATATTGCGCATTCTACTGTCAAAAAATCCATGGGGGAGGATCGATGTTGTTCTTATTGTTGCAAATAAGAACTATGTACCCGTGGATTTCATTGTACTTGACATAGACTGCAATCCTTCATGTCCCATTATTCTTGGTAGACCTTTCCTAAGGACTATTGGTGCTATCATCGATATGAAGGAAGGGAATATTAGATTTCAATTTCCTTTAAAGAAGGGCATGGAGCACTTTCCTAGAAATAAAATAAGATTGCCTTATGAATCTACGATGAGGGTTGCCTATGGTTTGCGCACCAAAGATGACTAGACGTGATTTCATCACCTTTCGCCCAGCTAAGGGCGTTAAACAAAAACGCTTGTTGGGACGCAACCCAACAAATCTATCCTTTTTCTTTCTGTTTTGTATTTTCCACACTTTCATAATTCTGTTATAATTGTGTTTTTTGTGTTTCTTTTTGCGTTTGTGCCAAGCAAAACCGTTATGATTAGTCTTGGGGATGATCGTTTGGTCATGCTGGAAAAGACAGAAACTTTTTGCTCACCAAAAGAATTTTCTTTTTTTTCTGTAAGAGCTTTTGAGTTGATTCTTTTTTCTGCTGATTGCTACAAAAATTCTTTAGACTGTCGTAATTTTTCAGAATTTTTGAAGTAACAGAGGTATACGAAACATACAGATTGCTACAGACTGGTCTGCTGTTAACAGATTATGTTTTTGTTGTGTTGGTTGCTTATTTTGATGAAACTATGGATAGTATCGGGGGGTATTAGCCATGGAAGATTGAAATTACATTAAACCAACATCAGCACAATTATAATTTAAGTTTGCTACAGTACCTAAGGAAGTGGTGGTTTGCTTTCTTGTACTAATGTTATCACGAATTTCTGTTTAAGTTTCGTGTTGTGAAGTTTTCAAGTTTTGGGTGAAGTTCTTATGGACAAGAAGATAAAGAGTGGCAAGAGCTCAAGCTTGGGGATGCTGAAGGCACCCCAAGAGATTCAAGGATGTCGTAAAAGCCTAAGCTTGGGGATGCCCCGCGAAGGCATCCCCTCTCTCGTCTTCAATCCATCTGTAACATTACTTGGGGCTATATTTTTATTCACCACATGTTATGTGTTTTGCTTGGAGCGTATTGTATCGTAGGAGTATTTTATTTTTGTTGTGTCACAATCATCATTGCTGCACACCTAGAGAGAGAGACATGCACACACCGTGATTTTGCCTAGCTTCACTTATATATTTTGGTAGACAATTCAGCTCACATGTGCTTCACTTATATCTTTTGAGCTAGATACTTTTGCTCTTTGTGCTTCACTTATATCTTTTAGAGCACAGCGGTGCGTGGCTAGGTAGTTTATCTATGCTTTGAAAGTAGTCTCAAAAGGGGTAGTTATCCAAAGGGATACAAAAACTTCCACCTTCATGTGCATTGCATAGTTAGAGAGGTTTGATTCATCTCAATTAGTTTTGAGTTGTGGTCATGGTAATATTGAAGTCATGCTAGGAAGGTGTTGTGGATCTAGAAATACTTGTGTTGAAGTTAGTGATTCCCGTAGCATGCACGTATGGTGAACCACTATGTGATGAAATCTGAGCATGATTAGTATATTGATTGTCATCCTTTGCGTGGCGGTCGGGATCGTGCGATGGTTAATACCTACCAACCCTTCCCCTAGGAGTATGTGTCGAATGCTTTGTTTCGATTACTAATAGAACTTTTGCAACAAGTATATGAGTTCTTCATGACTAATGTTGAGTCCATGGTTTGGATGCACTTTCACCTTCCACCATCACTATCTTCTTAGTACCGTGCAACTTTTGCCGGTGCACAAAACCCACCATTAGCCTCCCTCAAAACAGCCACCATACCTACCTATTATGGCTTTTCCAAAGTCATTCTGAGATATATTTCCATGCAACTACCACCATCACATGTGCCACCACGTCTACTTTGCCATTGCATGATCGTAAGATAGCTAGCATGATATTTCCATTGATGTCTATGCCATGCTAGATCATTGCCACGGTACACTATCGAAGGCATTCCATATAGAATCATAGTTGCTCTAAGTTTTGAGTTGAAAGAGTGATGATCATCATTAATGGAGCATTGCCCCATGTGAGGAAATAAAATAGGCCAAAGAAGCCCACAAAAAAGAGGCCAAAGAGCCCACCAAATAAAAAAATGAGAGAAAAAGAGAGAAGGGACAATGCTACCACTTTATCCACAC
Source organism: Hordeum vulgare subsp. vulgare (assembly GCF_904849725.1). NCBI lineage: Eukaryota > Viridiplantae > Streptophyta > Magnoliopsida > Poales > Poaceae > Hordeum > Hordeum vulgare. Next base: position 117,705,307 of record NC_058523.1, on the reverse strand, counting down.
TTGTGCATATTAAGCACCATGATCTTCATGATTGAGAGTCTCTCGTTTTGTCACCACCATATAGCTAGTGGGAAATTTTCATTATATAACTTGGCTTCTATATTCTAATGATAGGCTTCCTCAAAATTGCCTTAGGTCTTCGTGAGCAAGCAAGTTGGATGCACACCCACTAGTTCTCTTTAAGAGCTTTCACATACTCGTGGTTCTAGTGCATCATTTGTATGGCAATCCCTACTCATTCACATTGATATCTATTGATGAGCATCTCCAGAGCTCATTGATATTCCTAGTTAATGTGACTATCTTCTCCTTTTTGTCTTGCAACCTCCACCACATGCCACACCATCTATAGTGCTATAACCATGGCTCACGCTCATGTATTGCGTGAGGGTTGAAAATGTTTGAGAAAGTAAAGGTGTGAAACAATTACTTGGCCAATACTGGGGTTGTGCATGATTTAAATTCGTTATGCAATGATGATAGAGCATAGCCAGACTATATGCTTTTGTAGGGATAACTTTCTTTTGGCCTTGTTATTTTGAAAGTTCATGATTACTTTGCTAGTTTGCTTGAATTATTATTGTTTCCACGTCAATAGCAAACTATTGTTTTGAATCTAATGAATCTGAACATTCATGTCACATAAGAGGAATTACAAAGAACACCTATGCTAGTAGCATGAAAGCATCAAAAATTCATTCTTATCACTTCCCTACTCGAGGACGAGCAGGAGTTCAGCTTGGGGATGCTTGAAACGTCTCAAACGTATCTATAATTTTTGATGGTTTCACGCTGTTATCTTGTCTTCTTTGGTTGTTTTATGTACCTTTTATATCTTTTTTGGGACTAACTTATTAATTCAGTGCCAAGTGCTAGTTCCTGTTTTTTCCGTGTTTTTGACTCTTTTCAGATCTGATTTTGGAACGGAGTCCAAACGGAAGAAAAACCCCGAAATTATTTTTTTCCCGAACGGAAGAAGACTAGGGGGCTTTTGGGCCAAGCCAGGTGGGCTCCAGGGAGCCCACAAGCCCCCTTTTCGCCAACAGGGGGAGTCGGCGGTGGGCAGGCGTGTGGCCTCCCTGGCCGCCCCCTGACCTAGGTCTTTGGCCTATAAATTCCCAAATATTCCGCAAAAAATCAGGGGAGCCTCGAAAAGACTTTTCCGCCTACGCAAGCTTCCGTTTCCGCGAGATCTCATCTAGAGACCCTTCCCGGCGCCCTGTCGGAGGGGACTTTGGAGTTGGAGGGCTTCTTCATCATCATCATCGCCCCTCCAATGACTCGTGAGTAGTTCACTTCACACCTACGGGTCCGTAGTTAGTAACTAGATGGCTTCTTCTCTCTCTTGGATCTTCAATACAAAGTTCTCCATGATCTTCATGGAGATCTATCCGATGTAATCTTCTTTGGCGGTGTGTTTGTCGAGATCCGATGAATTGTTGATTTGTGATCAGATAATCTATGATATATATTTGAGTCTTTGTTGATTTCTTATATGCATGATTTGATATCCTTGTAAGTCTCTCCGAGTCTTCGGTTTTGTTTGGCCAACTAGATCTATGATTCTTGCAATGGGATAAGTGCTTGGTTTTGGGTTCTACCATGTGGTGACCTTTCCGAGTGACAGTAGGGGCAGCAAGGCACACATCAAGTAGTTGCCATCAAGGGTAAAAAGACGGGGGTTTTATCATTGGTTTGAGATTATCCCTCTACATCATGTCATCTTGCTTAAGGCGTTACTCTGTTCTTATGGACGTAATACACTAGATGCATGCTGGATAGCGATCGACGTGTGGAGTAATAGTAGTAGATGCAGAAAGTATCGGTCTACTTGTTTCGGATGTGATGCATATAGAAATAATCATTGCATAGATATCATCACGACTTTGCACGGTTCTATCAATTCCTCGACAGTAATTTGTTCACCCACCGTCTACTTGCTTTCATGAGAGAAGCCACTAGTAAACACTACGGCCCCAGGTCTATTCACATCCATCATTTACACCTCCGCTTTTACTTTGCTTTGTTACTTTGTTGCTTTCAGTTCTCACTTGGCAAACAATCTATAAGGGATTGACAACCCCTTCATTGCGTTGGGTTCAAGCTTTTGAGTTTGTGGAGGATCTTGAGATACTCTTCCGCCGGATTGATACCTTGGTTCTCAAACTGAGGGAAATACTTACCGTCGTTGTGCTACATCACCCTTTTCGCTTCGAGGGAACACCAATGCAAGGCTCCAAGGCTACGGGGGAAATCCTTTGCATACTTGCCTAGGAAGTCCCTTAAGGCGTAGTCGTAGCTGAAGGATTCCTGGTGCCGTCGACACAACTATTTCCTGGCGTCGTTGCAAGGGATACACAGCAAACATCAACTACTAATAAAATCATTGTTATTAGTATTTGAGAAATCACACAATCCGGTATTTCCTCGAGACATAGTGGAAAAGCAAGTAAACTAGTAAAATAAAAATATTATTTTTTATTTTCATTTTTTAAGAAGTAGAAGGAGGTGAAAAAAGAGGCAAATGAAAAGTAGAACAAGTGGATGATAGTCTGTGTGTAGGTGCCTGATGAGAATTTGATGATGTCTCCCTAGCAACAACGCGAGAAGTTCTTTCTGCTACTTGTGAGATGCGTTGGGTTTTTCCCCGAAGAGTAAGGTTGAAGAAATATAGTAGCTGATAAGTATTTCCCTCATTTGGTACCAAGATTATTGAACCAATAGGACAACCATGCAAATTCCCGTCTTCAGCAACGAGACACTCAAAAGAAAACACTTGCACACAACACAAACGAGAGTGTTGTCAATCCTGTTGAACTCATTACTTGCAAGGATTAATCCTCATAGTGATAGATTTAATAATAGAAAATAAAAAAAAGTAATAAAATTACAGCAAGGTGTTTTTGTTTTTATCAAAACAATTAAGTAGACCTCGGGGGAATAGTTTTCACTAGAGGCTTGTCTCTCGAATACATAACATATGGTGGGTAGAAAATTACTATTGGGAAATTGACAAAAAAACACAAAGTTATGATTTTATTCATTACAATGATCATGTATATAGGCATCACGTCCATAAACAAGTAGACCGAAACGATTCTGCATCTACAATTATTACTCCACTTCGAGAGTGCTTCTATGCTTGCCTCTCTAGGTATTTAGTTCATAACAAACAAAGCAATGCTTGGAGAATGATGACAAGATTAGACAAAGTAAACCCAATCAATATGAATAAACCCCATTGTTTTATCCTTAATGGAAATGATACAAATACGTGTCTTGCTCCCTTCAGTCACTGGGATAAACTCCTAGTGGAGATAAATCAATCTAGTTGGACAAACCAAATGGATAGATCAGAGATAAATACGAAGCTATGACAATCGTGCATAATGAAGTTCAGAAAAGACTCAGTTACTTTCAATGTATAATTTGATCATAAACCCACATTCCACCAGATGCCAACAAACACAGTGCAAAATAATATTACACACTACTGCAGGATGGTCCAAACACGACGCTATAATCACACACCCATCAACGAAAATGTTTGCGATGCATTAATCGCATACAATGGTGTAAGAAAACCATCAATAATGATACGAACTATTTGCGATGGGGTAGACATCAAACACGATTCATATTAGAGTTGCGTGTGCGACGCATGGAAAATCCATATGAACTGTTTGCGATGATCGAGAACAATAGAAACGGTCAGCCCGATGAGGGTGTGTGCGATATACGACACACAATTCACTGGGATGAACTGTTTGTGATTAGGCAACACGATAGAAACGGCAAGCTAGATCAAGGTGTGTGCGATGGAGGGCATACAATTCACTTGGATGAACTATCTGCGATGAGCCAAAACAACACAAACAATTCAACAGAACAAGATGCGCGTGATATGCGGCAAATAGGTCCGTGATACGTCTCCAACGTATCTATAATTTTTGATTGTTCCATGTTGTTATATTATCGTTCTTGGATGTTAAATGATCTATAGCAACTTTATATCATTTTCTGGGACTAACCTATTGACATAGTGCCTAGTGACAATTGCTATTTTTTGCTGTTTTTTCCTTTGCAGAAAATCTGTATCAGATGAAGTCCAAATGCCACGAAACTTTACGACGACTTTTTTTGGACCACAAGGAAACTTGGGAGACAAGAATGAGCAGCACACGAGGTCCAGGGGGACACTAGACACCAGGGGGCGCCAGGGATCCCTGGCACGGCCTGGTATATAGTGGGGCCCTCAAGCACCTCCTCCACCGCCTTTGAGCTCTATAAATACCCCAATATTCAGAAAACCCTAGGGGAGTCGACAAAAAATTGTTTCAGCCACACCAAGTTCGAGAACCAAAAAATCCAATCTAGAGCCCGTTCCGGAGAGGAACACGATCATGGAGGGGTTCACCATCCTCATTGGTGCTCCTCCGATGATGCGTGAGTAGTTCAGATCAGACCTACAGGTCCGTAGGTAGTAGCTATATGGCTTCCTTTCTCATTTTCTTTCTCAATACAATGGTCTCTTGGAGATCCATATGATGTAACTCTTTCTTTTGCGGTGTGTTTGTTGGGATCCGATGAATTGTGAGTTTATGATCATATCTATGAAAACATACTCACGCTTGATTATTATAGCCTCATATTTCTTCTCTCATATTTTTTTTGTCTGGCCAACTTGATCTTTTATCTTGCAATGGGAAGAGGTGATTTATGATGGGTTCGATCTTGCGGTGCTCAATCTCAGTGACAGAAAGAGACATGATACGCATGTATCATTGCCATTAAGGATAAAACGATGGGGTCTATTCCTACATGAATAGATCTTGTCTACATCGTGCCATCATTCTTAAGGCATTACTTTGTTTCTCCAGGAACTCAATATACTAGATGCATGTTGGATAGCAGTCGATGTGTCGAGTAATAGAAGTAGATGCAGGCAGAAGTCGGTCTACTTATCTTGGATGTGATGCCTATATACATGATCATTGTCTTGAATATCGTCATAATTATTTGCTCTTATATCAATTGCCCAACAATAATTTGTCTACCCACCGCTTGCTATTTTCTCGAGAGAAGCCACTAGTGAAACATACGGCCCCCAGGTCTACTTCACATCATCTATTTGCAATCTCTACTTTGCTATTTGCGTCTCTATTTTATTTTCTCTTTTTTAGATGTATATTATCAAAAAACCAAAAATATCTTGTTGCGTTCTATTTTCCATCACTCTTATTTGCATCTATCAATCTATCCTTACTTTACCCACGTGCGATTGATAACCCCTCCACACGTTGGGTTGCGAGGATTTGCTATTTGTGTGCAGGTGTTGCTTACATAGTCTTGTGGATCTTCCTACTCGATTGATACCTTGGTTTCATAACTGAGGGAAATACTTGTCATCGTTGTTCTACATCATCCTTTAAGCTTGGAGGGAAACCAACACAATCAACGAGGAGTCAAGATCTCTGGTGCCGTTGTCGGGGAAGATCAAGTCAAGATCTATCAGGTTCCTACACACAAATCTCATCTCCTTGCAATTACGTTATTTGTCATTTTACTCTCATTATGCCTTTTCACTTGCCAAATCTTTTTTGTTTACTTATCGCCATGGAAAACTCCTCCCTCCCAATGAGCACCCATGAGATTGAAGTTCTCAATTTTAAGCAAAGGGGAGGAGAAGTTCTGAAAGATGCTTGGTATAGGATTTGCAATACCCATGATAGATATATCCACAAGAAATCTGCTACCGTTCTTCTTTGAAGTTTATGTGGGAATTACTACTTGGTATAGATTGTTCTTGACACTATCACAGGGGGAAGTTTCTTAAGTTGTCCATCGTGATGCCCTCAATGCCATGGGAAGTCTATTGGGGTCTCTACCTATCATTATAAATGAAACAATTTTTACTATTAACCATGTTATGCAAAGGATAGATGCTATTGCAAAGAAAATTCTTAACAAAGAGGATGTTGAAAATTTGGATAAAAAGGTGCAAGATATTGTTAATTGTATTTGTTCAAGGATGGGAGACGTTATTAAAATGCTAAAAGAGAAACAGCCCATAACTAATGAAAGGGTAGTAGAGAGTCCCACTCGAATTGATAGAATAGAAGAAATTTTCACTAATTTGAGCACAAATTTTTCTTCCATTGAAACTATTGAGAAAACTCCTCTTGGCAAGAAAACTACCAAAACTCCCAAGAACAAGGGTGCCTCTTCTAGCAACAACGTAGATCTTAAGATGATTATGGCTCACTTCAACTTGAATGAACCTCCTCATATGAATGAATCCTTTGACTTTATCCCTAGAAGTGTAATTCTTGGTAATATGCATTATAGATCTCTAAGAAATCAAGAATGTGTGATTAAGGAGTTGGAAACTAAGGATGACAATACTTAAAATCTATATATTATGCCTAGCTAGGGGCGTAAAACGATGGCACTTGTTGGGAGGCAACCCAATGAATACAATTTATTTTGAATTTTGCTTTCTGCTCTTGAGTGTATGCACAATATGCTACTATTATAATTGTTTTTGTGTGTGTTTTATTTAGTGTTTGTGCCAATTAAAGCCTTCATGATCATGTAGGGTGTTAGTTGCTTTAATCCCGTTGAAAAACAGAAACTTGTGCGTCCAGTAGAAAAGATCCTAAAAATCACAAGAACATCAAAAGTGTGTGAATTTTGTACACACTATTTATATACAAATTCCATACATTATTCTAATTTTTCAGAATTTTTGGAGTTACACAAGTATGAGTAAATTTTGAATCTTTACAGATTGTTCTCTTTTTAACATATTCTGTTTTCTTTGCATTATGTGCTTGTTTTGATAATTCTATGCTTTTTATATGGGGGTATAAGCCATCGTAAAGTTAGAATACAATAGGTATAATGCAACAAAAATTGGAATAGGTTTTCAATAATAACTAAAGTAAAGGTTGGTTTTCTTATACTAACGGATCTCACGAAAATTTTGTTGGGTTTTGTGTGATTGAAGGTTTCAAGTTTTCAGTGAGATCACGATGGATCAAGGAATAAGGAGTGATAAAAGCCTAAGAATGGGAATTCACCCTGGCACCCCAAGGTCATATCTAAGTAGTACCAAGCAACTAAGCTTGGGGATGCCCCGGAAGGCATCCTCTCTTTCTTCTAACAACCATCGCTAATTTTACTTGAAGCTATATTTTTATTCATCACATATCATGAGTTTTGCTTGGAGCATCTTGTATCATTTGTGTCTTTGCTTTCCTTGCTGGTCAATTTGTCATAATAGACCTTGTTGGACACACCCATTTGAGAGAGATAAATTATGCTATGATTTGTTAGAATCGCTCTTTATGCTTCACTTCAATTTTTTGAGCCATGGAATTGCTCAAGTACATTACTTATATCTTTTTTAGCACGGTATTGATGTTATTTTGAAGAAATTTTCTCTCATGCTTCACTTATATTATTTTGAGAGTAGCAGAAATTTTGAAGAAATCCTCTCTTGCTTCACTTATATAATTTTGAGAGTTGAAAATTTTAAAGAAACTTGTGCTCTTGTTATTCACTTATATTTGTTTGAGAGATGTTATTTGCAATGTCAATTGGCTTTAAATGAAAATTAGTCCCAGAGTGATAAATATCCAGGAAATATATAACAAAAACTTTCATGAAGATAATTGGATATTAAACTTTATTATATGCAATAGCTTTGCGATATGTAATTATGCTTCAGTAAGAATATTGGTGTTAAGGTTTGTGATTCCCTATGCATGCACATAAAGTCAATAATTATGATTTTAAATTACATCCTACTTATGTTGCGTTATTCGATGTTAGTTATGTTTAATGTTCACTTATGACGATTTTTGTTCCTTGGTTGGGCGCTTCTCAATCTATTTGCTAGCCTTCACTTCTACTAAGTGGGAATACTGCTTGTGCATCCAAATCCTAAACCCAAAGTTGTGCAAAATGAGTCAACCACACCTATCTATATGCGGTATTTCAATGTCATTCCAATAAATTTGCAAGTGCCAACTCTAATGTTTGAAATAAATTTCTGTTTTGTGTGCCCGTACCGCTCATGAAGCGACGAGGGGTGGGTGGTATCTTCCATGTTAAGTAGGTTATTCTCAAGCACTACAAGAAATATGCTCATACATGACGTTTTTTAAGATGTCGTTGATGAATTCGTCATAAATCTATGACGATTTCATCCGAGATTGTCGTAAACCGTTTGAGGGGATCAAATCTACATATAAATTACGACGATGTGAGTCAAAAATGTCGTAACCGCATAAGATGAGATCGTCATAACTTTTACGACGATTATAAAAATGTCGTAACATGTTCTAACTATGTTGACATGTCACTCGTGGGTCCAGTCCATCCCACCTCACCCTAGTTTGTGAAACAACCTACTATTCTGTCATTTGAGAAAATCTCAAAAAATTCTCATAAATACTTTGGGTCATATATTCCTCAAATATATGAAAACCCTTCCTTCCGTGGTTCAAAAATAATTCAGCAATATTCATTTTCCTATTTTGTACAAAATATACTAAATGTGGCCTAGTATTTTAGAAAATTGGGTTGGTCCAATTTTGCAACAAATATATGGTAGGTCGTTTACAAAAAAACTCATTTTGGGTACTCAAAAAATGGAAAATAAATTTTGTGTCCAGAGAAAATGAAAAATGAATTTTCCATCCAAAGAATATCAGATCATTTGAACAAACTATGCCATTAATTTGACCATAAGATTATTCATTTTTCGGCACCCGAAAAATGAAAAATGAATTTTTTTCTGAAAGAAAATGAAAACTCACTTTTGACATGTAACCATTTGGCCAATTGCGCATAAATTATGGTCTAATATTTTTGAAAAATGGTGCGGTTCAAATTTGTAAGAAAGATTTGGTAGGTTCTTCACAAAAAGTTGAATTCTGATAAACTGTTTTCACAAAAATTATAAGAAATTGAAAATATCCCAATTCACATTGTTTGTCATCCCAAAGTAGACACATATGCATAATATTGGTTAATTATGACAAACTATATGTTTACCCTGAATAAGAGGATGAAAAATATAAGAAAAACAAAAGAAAAAGAAAAAATTGTACAAGCTTAAGTCTGATTGGTGGAATGAGTTTTGACATGGATCGCTGACATGGCAAACATCCACACATCCATCCATCCACCCGTCCATCCATCCATCCACCCGCAGCAAACCTCATCCAACCCATCGTGCCCTCCTCTTCCTCTGTCTACGCGAACCCTAGCCGCCGCCTCCCTCTCTCCCCCAATCTAGATCGATAGGTCCGTCTGCCGCCGCCCCTCCGCCCCTTCATTCCCTCTCCCATCTGCTTCCCTCCAACCCGATACGGATCGCCCAACCCTAGCCGCCACCGTGATCTGACCCGCGGCGGCCGCGGCAGCGACGCGGAGAGGAGTACCCCGTAGAGTGATTGCGCCGTCCGTGTGGAGGCCGTCGCCCAGGAGGGCAACGACGTCGGTGGCATGATGTCCACTGCGGAGGGCAGCGACTGCGCTGCCCTCGAGACAGTCGGCGTTGGTGCCGAGGAGGGCATCGCCCCGAAGAAGAACGGGGTCAGCTCCTGTGGCCAGATAGAGGTCAGCTCCTGCCGCCGCCAGCTCCTCCCGCCTGCCCCTCCGCTTCGTTCGTCGCCGTCGCCTCCGTGGGTCTCCGCCTCTGCCCGTCGTCGTCGTGCTTCTCACAGGTCGGTTCTCTTCATGCACATCAGGTTCAATTGGACCCTACCCATACCGAGCTGCTTCCTTGCCTGGTTCTATTCAACTGCGCAAGGAAGGCTGCGAGGAGAGCGCGCGGTGGCGCCGCCGGGGTGGTGTCACGGCTGCGGGTGCTCCGATGCATGGCGGCGTCGGATGCCGCACAGCTCAAGAGCACGCGGGAGGACATCAAGGAGATCCTCAAAACCACCTACTGCCACCCCATCCTGGTACCTCCTCGCTCTCTCTCTACATATACATGCTTTCAGCTCTACCTCTAGGTTGCAAATCCATCATCGTATTCCTTTCCTGCTAACAAACTGAATAAAGCTTGACCGCATCAAAAATTTCATCTATACCGCTCCAAAGTTCTCTTCACTTGCCGTTTTATGAGCGCAAAAGCAGTGACAAGCTCATCCGCCGCTGCCGGTGAGACTGGGCATTGTGCTGGTCTCCGGCTGCCACCTCGCATTGATCCAACGGACGGGTGACGACGATGAAAACAGTTGGTGCACCACGCCGCAGCCACCCGTGCCAGTGTCTTTTGGATGGAGCACGAGGTTGGCCGGTGTGTGTTTTGCTTCTTGGAATCTTGGCATCATCGAAGCTGCTATCAAAAGGAGTTGAGATGAGTGCTTCACATAGCTAATGGCCACATGGTCAATGCTCGGAATCACGGATTAGTGTGCTCGCCTTGGATCAATTGGCCGTTGTCGCCACCAAGCAATGTCTCGTGTGCGTCCAAGCGCAGCCTGTTTTCTCTTTAGTAAAAACAACTAATTAATGTGTGAAGGCCACGAAAAACACTGGCTAACCTCATTTTCCTCGATGTCGTGCCCACTGCCTCCTCGGAGTAATTTACTAATTTTGCTGAGCCCATTGAGACTGCAAACAACATCCCAGTAGGAATCGAGGAGAGGCTCCCTAACACTTACTGACTTACATGAGTGAAGGGTGCAATGCCATTGATTGATACCTGATGAAGATGAGCTCATGTACAGGCATAATTGTGATGCATCAAATGATACGAAACAAGTCTCTTCTTGCAAAAGAAAAAAATGAGTGAATGGAGGATATCGTCAATTCTAGGACACAAACCTAAAAATTCCGATCATCATATATACATGTCGTCACACATCATATGCAGGTGCTAAAACTTTCTGTTATGTTCCAGGTCCGTTTGGGATGGCATGATTCAGGTACTTATGACAAAAATATCGAGGAGTGGCCATAGAGAGGTGGAGCCGACGGAAGCTTAAGATTTGATCCCGAGTTGAGTCATGGAGCCAATGCTGGTATTTTGTCAGACTAATATGAGCCTCAAACCTTGTACCCTCGCAAGTGTGTAGACTGTAGAGTACTAGCTAACATACTTGGATGTCTTGTTGTCAGGTCTTACTAATGCTTTAAAGCTTATTCAACCAATCAAGGACAAATACCCAGGTATCACTTATGCGGATTTGTTCCAGTTGGCGAGTGCTACAGCAATTGAGGTTTCTGCCTTTTCTCTGCTGAATTATCTTACTTGGTCATTCTGACAGATGACCAGTAGGTTATATGAATGTGCTAATTTGTTTTGTCAATCTCATTCCAGGAAGCCGATGGCCCAAAACTCTCGATGAAGTATGGGCGGGTAGATATCACAGCACCGGAGCAGTGTCCACCTGAGGGGAGGCTTCCTGGTTAGTGCTTCTGACAAATTCATCATTTATCCCCTACGCCCTCCATCCCATAATGTAAGATGTTTTTGATACTAGTGTAGTGTCAAAAAATGTCTTACATTATGCGATGGAGGGAGTATATATTATATATGCATGTGATGGCTCCCTGCTACATCTCTTCTCTGTTTAAATGTCTTTCTGTTTTGTCAGAAACAGCAAGTATTGCAGTCTTGCTCTATGTTTGGTTGCCAGTTGTTTGCTATCCTAGCTCAAAAATGTGCACTTCTTTTATTTTGCTATGCTACCTGATCAAATGTAGCTCAACAATTTCTATTATTTGCTAGGCCGTATCGGAGTTGGGAGCTGGTGCAAAATCACTCCTGCTCTCCTTGGAGCCCCCTTGCTCCTCCGACGCCTCCGGTGAATACTTCTTCTATGACTACGGCCTAGGTGAGCCACTCGCTTCCTTTCCTATGCATGCTTACTCTCGTCCACATCCATCGAGCTGTGGTAATTGTATACTGGCCATCATGCCATGGAAATTTTTTGGGTTGGGTTTGGGGCTGTGGTGATGGTGTCTGCCGTAATCTCAATTTTTTTCTTTTGTGAATGAACGATGACTGATATATCCTATGGATGATTTTGGTCTCTTGCAACTCTGTGTTGGGCCTTTTTTATCACTGCATGCTACACCGTTTGGTAATGGTTCGTGTTATATACTTATGCTGGGAGGGATTTTGACTTGTTAATAGTGGCTATCAATCCAATAGCAGACAATGCTTACAAATTAATTGGTGTAGTGCTGCTGTGTACGCATACCCTATAGTTCATGCATGTCCTATAGTCCAGTGCGGTGGTGAGTTTCGATCTCGTGCGGTGGTGGTAATGTAAAGCAAGTTCCAGTCAGAGTGTCTCTGTATTTTTTAATGCTCTGAAGTACATAAGTATGCTACCACCATCACAGGCTCACAACACATACTGTAGCTTTATTCTACTCTAAAAGAACCCAGAGAAGATTAATCTGCAGCAGTTTTCTCGCCAACTTTGGTAACCTGAGTATATTTGTTACTTCATATTACTGAACATCTGAACATTTTCTTTTATTTCTGCCTCATATTTTGTTTAAACTTACACTACAGTTTCACCTGAGATGATATTTTTTCTTCGAAAGACGTTTTACAATTTAGCATTTCCATCTAGTTCCTGTGCCTCAACAATACATTACTTTGTTTGGATGCAGGTATACTAGAGCCCATAAAAGCTGGTATCAGGGATGAAAAACTAGGAGTGGGGAAGCAAGAGCAGTATGACTTCTTCACAGCGAGTGCTAATTTCTGTATTATCTTTTGAGATTCTTCTGGGTTGATCCTTCAGCTGTGAAAACTGGTATCTGATTGTCAACTGTGAATCAGATGAGTTATTGTGTTATGTAAACCTGGGAGATGTATTATGTGATGTTATATGATGGATGATTTTAATTCGACTTGGATTTTTCTTGATTTGAATATGAAATAGTGCTGCATTCAATATTGGACAAATAATTTGTTGAAAAAGGCCCAATAAATAGAAATGAAACCAAGTTCTGGAAAAAAAAGTTGTTGAATTCAAAAATGAAAAAAGGCCAAAACTGAAAATGGATCAAATGTATTTGGGCATGAAAAGGCCAAGGCAAGCCCAAATTAGAATGATAAAAAAAATTTGAAAAAAAAAACTAAAGTGGCTGAAAATAGGCCAAGGCCCAAAAGAAGCCCAATAAGAAAAGCCCAAAAAAATAAAACGAGTCCATGTGATCAATTGAAATGGGTTGGGCTGATTTCAGCCATGACGTTTTGATTTCGTCGTAATTTTGCCACGTAAGACTGCCACGTAGGACTGGGTTTGATTGTCAGCGATGATTTAGGATCGTCGTAAAGGTTACGACAATCGAGGAATCGTCGTAAAGTTACGACGATTTTGACCAAAACGTCGTTGCTGTTCATTTCTGACGCTCCGTTTTCGACGCTTGTTTTTTCGTCGTGCGATCGTCGTAAATGAAAAACCGTGACGATGTAGGACGAAAAAATAGCGTCGTGTACTAGCATATTCCTTGTAGTGAAGATGAATGTTTATTCACTTGTCACTGCACAAGAGTATGTAGGTAATAGGGATGCCCAGTCCCAACAAAACAACAACAACAACAACAACCAATCATTTCAGTCCCAAACAAGTTGGGGTAGGCTAGAGTTGAAACCCATAAGATCTCGAAGTCAAGTCATGGCTCTGGAACGTGGATAGCTAACTTCCACGCACCCCTGTCCATGGCTAAGTCTTTGTCGATATTCCAAACCTTCAGGTCTCTCTTAACGGACTCCTCCCATGTCAAGTTTGGTCTACAACGACCCCTCTTAACATTCTCAGCACGCTTTATCCGTCAGCTATGCACCGACGCTTCCGGTGGCCTCCGTTGAATATGTCCAAACCATCTGAGACGATGGTGGACCAGCTTCTCTTCAATCGGTGCTACCCCAAGTCTCTCTCGTATATCGTCATTCCGTACCCGATCCTTCCTTGTGTGTCCACATATCCATCTCAACATGCGCATCTCTGCTACACCTAACTGTTGGATATGTCATCTCTTGGTTGGCCAACACTCCGCGCCATACAACATCGCAGGTCGGATAGTTGTCCTATAAACCTGCCTTTTAGCTTTTGTGGCACTCTCTTGTCACAGAGTATGCCAGAAGCTTGGCACTACTTCATCCACCCAGCCTTGATTCGGTGGCCCACGTCTTCATCGATATTGCCATCCTTATGCAACATGGACCCCAAATATCGAAACGTGTCTCTCTCCGGTACCACCTGCCCACCAAGGCTAACCTCTCCATCCTCGTGCCTAGTAGCACTAAAACTACACCTCATGTATTCAGTTTTAGTTCTACTAAGCCTAAAACCTTTCGATTCTAGAGTCCGCCTCCATAACTCTAACTTTCTATTAACCCCTGTTCGACTATCATCGACTAGCACCACATCATCCGCAAAGAGCATACACCATGGGATATCTCCTTGTATATCCCTTGTGACCTCATCCATCACCAAATCAAAAAGATAAGGGCTCAAAGCTGACCCTTGGTGTAGCCCTATTCTAATCGGAAAGTCATCGGTGTCGCCATCACTTGTTCGAACACTTGTCACAACATTATCATACATATCCTTGATGAGGGTAATGTACTTTATTGGGACTTTGTGTTTCTCCAAGGCCCACCACATGACATTCCGAGGTATATTATCATAGGCCTTCTCCAAATCAATGAACATCATATGAAGGTCCTTCTTTTGCTCCCTGTATCTCTCCATCAGCCATCGTACCAAGAAGATGGCTTCCATGGTAGACCTCCCAGGCATGAAACCAAATTGGTTTTTGGTCACGCTTGTCAACCTTCTTAAGCGGTGTTCAATGACTCTCTCGCATAGCTTCATAGTATGGCTCCTTAGCTTGATTTCGCGGTAATTAGTACAACTTTGAACATCCCCCTTGTTCTTAAAGATTGGTACTAAAATACTCCGCCTCCATTCTTCGGGCATCTTGTTTGACCGAAAAATGAGGTTGAAAAGCTTAGTTAGCCATACTATCGCTATGTCTCCAAGGCCTCTCCACACCTCGATGGGGATACCATCAGGACCCATCGCCTTGCCTACTTTCATCCTTTTTAACGCCTCCTTAACCTCACACTCCTGGATACGTCGCACAAATCACATGCTCGTATCATCAAAGGAGTCGTCTAGCTCAATGGTAGAGCTGTCAACCTCTCCATTGTAAAGGTTGTCAAAGTACTCCCGCCATCTACGCTTGATCGCCTCATCCTTCACAAGAAGCTGATCATCTCCATTCTTTATGCATTTCACTTCACCGACATCCCTCGTCTTGCTCTCCCTAATCTTGGCCATCTTATAGATGTCCCTTTCGCCTTCCTTAGTGTTTAAATGTTGGTAGAGGTCCTCATACGCCCGACCTCTCGCTTCACTCACCGCCCGCTTTGCAGCCTTCTTCGCCACCTTATACTTCTCCATGTTAGCTGCACTCCTGTCTAGATATAGGCATCTGAAACAGTCCTTGTTCTCCCTAATAACCTTCTGGACCTCATCGTTCCACCACCAGGTGTCCTTAGCTTCCCTTCTACTTCCCTTGGTCACCCCAAACTCCTCTACAGCGACCTTCCGCAAGAAGGTCGCCACACTCGTCCACATCAAGTTTGCATCACCTCCTTCCTCCCAAGGCCCCCTCCTTAATGACCCTCTCCCTGAAAGCCTGGGATGCCTCCCCCTTGAGCTTACACCACTTCGTTCTAGCGACTTTGGCGCGCTTATCCCGTTGGACACGAATCCTAAAGCGGAAGTCAGCAACCACAAGCTTATGTTGAGGGACAACACTCTCTCCAAGTATCGCTTTACAATCAATGCAAGCGCGTCTGTCTTCTCTTCTAGAGAGGACAAAATCAATCTGGCTAGAGTGTAGACTACTACTGAACGTCACTAGATGGGATTCTCTCTTCCTAAAGAAGGTGTTAGCTACAACCATGTCGTAGGCTAGAGCGAAGCTCAGGACATCTTCTCCTTCTTGGTTCCTGATGCCATAGCCAAAGCCCCCATGCACCCTTTCAAAACCTGTGTTAGATGTACCCATATGGCCATTGAGGTCTCCTCCTATGAAGATCTTCTCACCAATAGGTACCCTCCTAACCAAGTCCTCCAGGCCTTCCCAGAACTCCCTCTTGGTCCTCTCCTTGTGGCCTACTTGCGGGGCATACGCGCTGATAACATTGAGGACTAAGTCCCCAACTACCAGCTCGACAAGGATTATCTGGTCCCCTTGCCTCTTAACGTCCACAACTCCATCCCTAAGGCTCTTGTTGACCAAGATGCCTACTCCATTCTTGTTTGAAGTTGCCCCCGTGTAAACAACTTGAAACCGGTATCCTCCACCTCCTTCGCCTTTTGTCCCTTCCGTTTGGTCTCTTGGACACATAGGACATCAACACGCCTCCTCACCGCCGTATCAACTCGCTCCCGTAACTTACCCGTCAGGGACCCTACGTTCCAGCTACCTAAGCGTATCCTCCTAGGCTCGGCTAAATTCCTTACCCTCCGCACTTGTCAAGTCAAATGCGAAGACCCTTGCCCATTTTTCACTACACCGGGGCGTCGGTGCAGCGCGCGACTAAGGATGCGGCGACCCGACCCTTGCTCACTTATCACTGTATCCAGATCAAGATACAGCGCGCCACCAAGGGGGTGACGGCCCGGCCCTTGCCCATTTGACACCACACCCGGGTTCCGATGTGGCGCGTCTCTAAGAGGGTTACGCCCCAACGAGTTTCCTTTGGGTTTCATCTCCATAAGAGTGGCTGAGTTTTTCACGTTGGCTCGCCACGCCTATCACAACCCTCCTCCTTTACCCGGGCTTCGGACCGACTATGCTGAGACAACATAGGTGGAGTTAGGGATGCCCAGTCCGAAAATGCAAAAAAAAATTGTGTTGTCAAATAATAAATTCCTTGGAAATTGTTGGTATGGACGGTACCCGTGGATACGACTAGCCATGGAATGTGAAAGAATGGTGGAAAAAGGAATAAACTTTATTTTTAGTTTCGGAACCACCTATAATTTGTTTAGCATGGAGGATATGGGAAACTCTTAGTCGTTTTCATTGAGAGAAAAGCATACCACCCAAAAAAATTATCTCTAAGTTTTTTTCACTTTTAGCTCTAGCACCTCTACAAATCCCTGCTTCCCTCTGCGAAGGGCATATCTATTTACTTTATGCAATTTTTATTTTTGAATTTGAGTCTCTGATACGTCTCAAACATATCTATAATTTTTTATGGTTTCACGCTGTTATCTTGTCTTCTTTGGTTGTTTTA
This sequence comes from Hordeum vulgare subsp. vulgare, assembly GCF_904849725.1. Lineage (NCBI taxonomy): Eukaryota > Viridiplantae > Streptophyta > Magnoliopsida > Poales > Poaceae > Hordeum > Hordeum vulgare. The sequence continues at coordinate 117,688,002 of NC_058523.1, read as the reverse complement.
TGTACCTTTTATACCTTTTTTGGGACTAACTTATTAATTCAGTGCCAAGTGCCAGTTCATGTTATTTCCGTGTTTTTGACTCTTTCTAGATCTGATTTTGGAACGGAGTCCAAACGGAAGAAAAACCCCGAAATGAAATTTTCCCAAACGGAAGAAGACCACGGGCTTTTGGGCCAAGCCAGGTAGGCTCCAGGGAGCCCACAAGCCCCCACTCCGCCACCAGGGGGAGGCAGCGGTGGGCAGGCTTGTGGCCTCCCTGGCCGCCCCCTGACCTAGGTCTTTGGCCTATAAATTCCCAAATATTCCGCAAAAAATCAGGGGAGCCTCGAAAAGACTTTTCCGCCGCCGCAAGCTTCCGTTTCCGTGAGATCTCATCTGGAGACCCTTCCCGGTGCCCTGCCGGAGGGGACTTTGGAGTTGGAGGCTTCTTCATCATCATCATCGCCCCTCCAATGACTCGTGAGTAGTTCACTTTAGACCTACGGTTCCGTAGTTAGTAGCTAGATGGCTTCTTCTCTCTCTTGGATCTTAATTACAAATTTCTCCATGATCTTCATGGCGATCTATCTGATGTAATATTCTTTGGCGGTGTGTTTGTCGAGATCTGGTGAATTGTGGATTTGTGATCAGATTATCTATGATATATATTTGAGTCTTTGCTGATTTCTTATATGCATGATTTGATATCCTTGTAAGTCTCTCCGAGTCTTGGGTTTTGTTTGGCCAACTAGATCTATGATTCTTGCACTGGGAGAAGTGCTTGGTTTTGGGTTCTACCATGTGGTGACCTTTCCCAGTGACAGTAGGGGCAGCAAGGCACACATCAAGTAGTTGACATCAAGGGTAAAAAGATGGGGGTTTTATCATTGGTTTGAGATTATCCCTCTACATCATGTCATCTTGCTTAAGGCGTTACTCTGTTCTTATGGACTTAATACACTAGATGCATGCTGGATAGCGGTTGACGTGTGGAGTAATAGTAGTAGATGCAGAAAGTATCGGTCTACTTGTTTCGGACGTGATGCCTATAGAAATAATCATTGCATATATATCGTCACGACTTTGCACGGTTATATCAATTGCTCGACAGTAATTTGTTCACCCACCGCCTACTTGCTTTCATGAGAGAAGCCACTAGTAAACACTACGGCCCCCGGGTCTATTCACATCCATCGTTTACACCTCCGCTTTTACTTTGCTTTGTTACTTTGTTGCTTTCAGTTCTCACTTGGCAAACAATCTATAAGGGATTGACAACCCCTTCATAGCGTTGGGTGCAAGCTTTTGTGTTTGTGTAGGATCTTGAGATACTCTTCCGCCGGATTGATACCTTGGTTCTCATACTGAGGGAAATACTTACCGTCGCTGTGCTACATCACCCTTTCCGCTTCGAGGGAACACCAACGCAAGGCTCCAAGGCCACGGGGGGAGGTATACAAAATATACAGATTGCTACAGACTGGTCTTCTGTTAACAGATTCTGTTTTTATTGTGTTGGTTGCTTATTTTGATGAAACTATGGATAGTATCGGGGCGTATTAGCCATGGAAGATTGAAAGTACAGTAACCCAACATCAGCACAAGTAGAATTTAAGTTTGCTACAGTACCTAAGGAAGTGGTGGTTTGCTTTCTTATACTAATGTTTCACGAGTTTCTGTTTAAGTTTCGTGTTGTGAAGTTTTCAAGTTTTGGGTGAAGTTCTTATGGACAAAAAGAGAAAGAGTGGCAAGAGCTCAAGCTTGGGGATGCCCAAGGCACCCCAGAAGATTCAAGGATGCCGTAAAAGCCGAAGCTTGGGGATGCCCCGGGAAGGCATCCCCTCTCTCGTCTTCAATCCATCGGTATCGTTACTTGGGGCTATATTTTTATTCACCACATGTTATGTGTTTTTGCTTGGAGCGTCTTGTATCGTAGGAGTCTTTTATTTTTGTTGTGTCACAATCATCCTTGCTGCACACCTAGAAAGAGAGACATGCACACACCGTGATTTTGTCGAGATTCACTTATATCTTTTGGTAGACAATTCAGCTCACTTGAGCTTCACTTATATCTTTTAGAGCACAGCGGTGCGTGGCTTGGTAGTTGATTTATGCTTTGAAAGTAGCCTCAAAAGGGGTAGTTATCCAAAGGGATACGAAAACTTCCACCTTCATGTGCATTGAATAGTTAGAGAAGTTTGATTCATCTCAATTAGTTTTGAGTTGTGGTTATGGTAATATTGAAGTCATGCTAGTAAGGTGTTGTGGATCTAGAAATACTTGTGTTGAAGTTAGTGATTCTCGTAGCATGCACGTATGGTGAACCGCTGTGTAATGAAATCTGAGCATGATGAGTCTATTGATTGTCATCCTTTGCGTGGCGGTCGGGATCGCGCGATGGTTTATACCTACCAACCCTTCACCTAGGAGTATGCGTCGAATGCTTTGTTTCTATTACTAATAAAACTTTTGCAACAAGTATATGAGTTCTTCATGACTAATGTTGAGTCCATGGTTTAGATGCACTTTCACCTTCCACCATCACTATCTTCTTAGTATCGTGCAACTTTAGCTCGTGCACAAAACCAACCATTAGCCTCCCTCAAAACACCCACCATACCTACCTACTATGGCTTTTTCAAAGTCATTCCGAGATATATTGCCATGCAACTACCACCATGACATGTGCCACCGCCTCTACTTTTCCTTTGCACGATCGTAAGATAGCTAGCATGATGTTTCCATTGATGTCTATGCCATGCTAGATCATTGCCACGGTACACTACCGAAGGCATTCCATATAGAATCATAGTTGCTCTAAGTTTTGAGTTGAAAGTGTGATGATCATCATTAATGGAGCATTGTCCCATGTGAGGAAATAAAAGAGGCCAAAGAGCCCACCAAATAAAAAAATGAGAGAAAAAGAGAGAAGGGACAATGCTACCACTTTTTCCACACTTGTGCATATTAAGCACCATGATCTTCATGATTGAGAGTCTCTCGTTTTGTCACCACCATATAGGTAGTGGGAAATTTTCATTATATAACTTGGCTTGTATATTCCAATGATAGGCTTCCTCAAAATTGCCTTAGGTCTTCGTGAGCAAGCAAGTTGGATGCACACCCACTAGTTCTCTTTAAGAGCTTTCACATACTCGTGGTTCTAGTGCATCATTTGTATGGCAATCCCTACTCATTCACATTGATATCTATTGATGAGCATCTCCACAGCTCATTGATATGCCTACTTAATGTGACAATCTTCTCCTTTTTGTCTTGTAATCTCCACCACATGCCACACCATCTATAGTGCTATAACCATGGCTCACGCTCATGTATTGCGTGAGGGTTGAAAAGGTTTGAGAAAGTAAAGGTGTGAAACAATTACTTGGCCAATACCGGGGTTGTGCATGATTTAAATTCGTTGCGCAATGATGATAGAGCATAGCCAGACTATATGCTTTTGTAGGGATAACTTTCTTTTGGCCTTGTTATTTTGAAAGTTCATGATTACTTTGCTAGTTTGCTTGAATTATTATTGTTTCCACGTCAATAGAAAACTATTGTTTTGAATCTAATGGATCTGAACATTCACGTCACATAAGAGGAATTACAAAGGACACCTATTCTAGGTAGCATGAAAGCATCAAAATTCATTCTTATCACTTCCCTACTCGAGGACGAGCAGGAGTTAAGCTTGGGGATGCTTGATACGTCTCAAACGTATCTATAATTTTTGATGGTTTCACGTTGTTATCTTGTCTTCTTTGGTTGTTTTATGTACCTTTTATATCTTTTTTGGGACTAACTTATTAATTCAGTGCCAAGTGCCAGTTCCTGTTTTTTCCGTGTTTTTGACTCTTTTTAGATCTAATTTTGGAACGGAGTCCAAACAGAAGAAAAACCCCGAAATGATTTTTTCCCGAATGGAAGAAGACCACGGGGCTTTTGGCCAAGAAGGTGGGCTCCAGGGAGCCCACAAGCCCCCACTCCGCCACGAGGGGGAGGCGGCGGTGGGCAGGCTTGTGGCCTCCCTGGACGCCCCCTGACCTAGGTCTTTGGCCTATAAATTCCCAAATATTCCGCAAAAAATCAGGGGAGCCTCGAAAATACTTTTGCGCCGCCGCAAGCTTCCGTTTCCGCGAGATCTCATCTGGAGACCCTTCCCGGCGCCCTGCCGGAGGGGACTTTGGAGTTGGAGGGCTTCATCATCATCATCATCGCCCCTCCAATGACTTGTGAGTAGTTCACTTCAGACCTACGGGTCCGTAGTTAGTAGCTAGATGGATTCTTCTCTCTCTTGGATCTTCAATACAAAGTTCTCCATGATCTTCATGGAGATCTATCTGATGTAATCTTCTTTGGCGGTGTGTTTGTCAAGATCCGATGAATTGTGGATTTGTGATTAGATTATCTATGATATATATTTGAGTCTTTGCTGATTTCTTATATGCATGATTTGATATCCTTGTAAGTCTCTCCGAGTCTTGGGTTATGTTTGGCCAACTAGATCTATGATTCTTGCAATGGGAGAAGTGCTTAGTTTTCAGTTCTACCATGTGGTGACCTTTCCTAGTGATAGTAGGGGCAGCAAGGCACACATCAAGTAGTTGCCATCAAGGGTAAAAAGATGGGGGTTTTATCATTGGTTTGAGATTATCCCTCAACATCATGTAATCTTGCTTAAGGCGTTACTCTGTTCTTATGGACTTAATACACTAGATGCATGCTGGATAGCGGTCGACGTGTGGAGTAATAGTAGTAGATGCAGAAAGTATCGGTCTACTTGTTTCGGACATGATGCCTATAGAAATAATCATTGCATATATATCGTCACGACTTTGCACGGTTCTATCATTTGCTCGACAATAATTTGTTCACCCACCGTCTACTTGCTTTCATGAGAGAAGCCACTAGTAAACACTGCAGCCCCCGGGTCTATTCACATCCATCGTTTACACCTCTGCTTTTACTTTGCTTTGTTACTTTGTTGCTTTCAATTCTCACTTGGCAAACAATCTATAAGGGATTGACAACCCCTTCATAGCGTTGGGTGCAAGCTTTTGTGTTTGTGCAGGATCTTGAGATACTCTTCCGCCGGATTGATACCTTGGTTCTCAAGCTGAGGGAAATACTTACCATCGCTATGCTACATCACCCTTTCCGCTTCGAGGGAACACCAACGCAAGGCTCCAAGGCCACGGGGGAAATCCTTTGCATACTTGCCTAGGAAGTCCCTTAAGGCGTAGACGTAGCTGAAGGATTCCTGGTGCCATCGACACAACTATTTCCTGGCGCTGTTGCAAGGGATACAGAGCAAACATCAGTCTCCATCTTCTCTTATAAAGCACCAACTAAGGAACACCTTTATCATACTTGAGCATTGCATGTAGTTAATATTTGAGTGTGTTGCATGAACAGATCAATGATAGAGCATGATGGGCTAGGATAACGTTCTTTAGCGTTAATATTTTGAAAGACTTGGTTGCTTGTTGATATGCTTGTGTATAGAAATTTTCATGTCAAACTATAGACTATTGCTTTGCATCATCTATAAGTCCATATATCCATGTTGAAAGAAAAAGAATATGATGAACCTGTGAGGCAACATTCCACATCAAAAATTCTGTTTTTATCATTTACCTACTCGAGGACGAGCATGAATTAAGCTTGGGGATGCTGATACGTCTCCAATGTATCCATAATTTTTTATTGTTCCATGTTGTTATATTATCATTCTTGGATGTTTTATGATCATTTTATAGCAACTTTATATCATTTTTTGGGACTAACCTATTGACATAGTGTCTAGTGCCACTTGCTGTTTTTTCCTATTTTATTCATTCAAAGAAAATCCATATCAGATGAAGTCCAAATTCCATGAAAGTTTATGAAGTTTTTTTTGGGCTAGAAGGAAACTTGGGAGCCAAGAATGAGCAGAACACGAGGCCCACGGAGGGCCACTAGACACCAGGGCGCGCCAGGGGCCCCTAGCGCGGCCTGGTAGCTAATGGGGCCCTCGGGCACCTGCTCCACTGCCTCTAAGCTCTAGAAATACCATAATATTCAGAAAACCCTAGGGGAGTCGACGAAAGATCATTTCAACCGCCGCAAGTTCCAGAGCCATGAAATCCAATCTAGACCCCATTCCATAGAGGAACACGATCATGGAGGGGTTCACCATCCTCATTGGTGCTCCTCCGATGGTGCGTGAGTAGTTCATAGCAGACCTATGGGTCCATAGGTAGTAGCTAGATGGCTTTATCTCTCGTTTTGTTTCTCAATACAATGGTCTCTTGGAGATCCATATGGTGTAACTCTTTCTTTTGCAGTGTGTTTGTTGGGATCCGATGAATTGTGAGTTTATGATCAGATCTATGAAAACATATTCATTCTTGATTATTATAGCCTCGTATTTCTTCTTTGATATTTGGTTTTATTTCTAGCCAATTTCATCTTTTATCTTGGAATGGGAAGAGGTGCTTTGTGATGGGTTCGATCTTGCGGTGCTCAATCTCAGTGACAAAAAGAGACATGGCACGCATGTATCGTTGCCATTAAGGATAAAATGATGGGGTCTATTCCTACATGAATAGATCTTTTCAACATCATATCATCGTTCTTAAGGCATTACTCCGTTTCTCCATGAACTCAATACACTAGATGCATGCTGGATAGCGGCCGATGTGTGGAGTAATAGAAGTAGATGTAGGCACAAGTCAGTCTACTTGTCTTGGACGTGATCCCTATATACATGATCATTGTCTTGAATATCTTTATAATTGTTTTCTCTTCTATCAATTGCCCAACATTAATATGTCTACCCACCGTTTTCTATTTTCTAGAGAGAAGCCACTAGTGGAACCTACGCCCCCAGGTCTACTTCACTTCATCTATTAGCAATCTCTACTTTGCTATTTGCATTTCTATTTTATTTGCTCTTTTATTTCCAGATCTATATTATTAGAAAAAACCCAAAAATACCTTGTTGCGTTCCGTTTGCTATCACTCTTATTTGCAGGTATTAATCTATCCATATTTTACCCACAAGGGATTGACAACCCCTCCACGCGTTGGGTTGCGAGGATTTTCTATTTGTGTGCAGGTGCTTCTTACATAGACTTGTGGATCTTCCTACTGGATTGATACCTTGGTTTTATAACTAAGGGAAATACTTGCCATCGTTGTGCTACATCACCCTTTAAGCTTGGAGGAAAACCAACACAATCAGCCAGGAGTCGGTTAATGTAGTTCAAATTGGAATTATGCACATAAAATGCCTAGAAAACTCAGTTAATGTATAAAACTGTCCAAACAACCCCCGAGAAATTCCAAATTTTAATAAGACACTCATGTTACTCTATGTTGCAACTACGAAAAAAATTGAAAGCAAGAAGAGGTAACGGATATCATTTCATCCACGAAGGAGGCACATTCCCTACCGAAACCACGAGGCTTGTTGTGGGAAGCTCTGGTTTGTGAGAAGCTTATACCCAAACCTGCCCCAAATGGGACAAACTTTTTACAAAATCATGTTTGATGCCGTTCAATGATGGCATGCCAAGTTTCATGAATTTCAGATGACTTTTGGATTTACTAGAATTTTAAAACCAAGTATCTCAATGTTTGCGCGTGAGGCATGATGCCGAGGTGTTTGAAATTCATTCCCATTTCTTGCATGGGACCTAAGCATGCACACAAGGACAAACATTTGATTTTTCAACCCATTTTTCTGCACTAGAGCATGTGCCTATAGTTCAAATTTGAATTATGCACATAAAACGTCTAGAAAACTTAGTTAATGTATAAAAATGTCCAAATGAACCCCAAAAAATTCCAAATTTTAACAAGATACTCATGTTGCTCTATGTTGCCAATAAAAAAATGAAAGCAAGAAGAGGCAACGAATATCGTTTCATCCACGAAGGAGGCACATTCCCTACCGGAACCATGAGGCTTGTTGTGAGAAGCTCTCGTTTGTGATATGCATATAACCAAACCTGCCGCAAATGAGACAAAAATTTTACCACAACATGTTGGCGCCGTTCCATGAAAGCATTCCAAGTTTCATGAATTCTACACGAGTTTTGGATTTACTAGAATTTTAAAACCATGTATCTCAATGTTTGCGGCCAAGCGACGGTACCGAGGTGTTTGACATTCATTGCCATCTCTTGCATGGGACCTAATAAGCATCCAACCAAGGACACACATTTGATTTTCAACCCATTTATATGCACTGGAGCATATGCATGTATTTCAAATTTGAATTATGCACATAAATGCATAGAAAACTCAGTTAATGTATAAAAATGTCCAAGCGAACCCCAAATATTCCAAAATTTAAGACAACACTCATGTTGTTCTATGTTGACACTAGAAAAATATTGAAAGCGAGAAGAGGCAATGAATATCGTTTCATCCACAAAGGTGAGAAGTTCCCTACCAGAACCATGAGGCTTGTTGTGAGAAGCTCTGGTTCGTGGGAAGCTTATACCCAAACCTGCTCCAAATGGGGCAATTTTTTACCACAACATGTTGATAATGTTCCATGATAGCATTCCAAGTTTCATGAATTTTTGACGAGTTTTGGATTTACTTGAATTTTAAAACCATGTATCTCAATGTTTGCGCCCAAGCAACAGTGCCCATGTGTTTGATATTCATTCCTATTTCTTGCATGGACCTAAGCATGCAACCAAGGAGACATATTTGATTTTTCAACCCATTTTTATGCACAGGAGCATGTGCCTATAGTTCAAATTTGAATTATGCACATAAATGACTAGAAACTCAGTTAATGTATAAAAATGTTGAAATGAACCCTGAAAAATTCCAAAATTTAACATGGGACTCATGTTGTTCCATGTTGACACATGAAAAAAATTCAAAGCAAGAAGAGGCAACAAATATCGTTTCATCCACAAAGGTGACACATTCGCTATGGGGACCATGAGACTTCTTATGAGAAGATGTCGTTTGTGAGAAGCTTATACCAAAACCTAACTCAAATGGGATAAAAAAATTATGACAACATATTGATGTCATTCCATGATAGCATGCCAAGGTTCATGAATTTCAGACGAGTTTTGGATTTACTAGTATTTCAAAACCAAGTATCTCAACGTTTGCGGGCGAGCCACAGTGTCGGGATGTTTGAAATTCATCCCCATTTCTTGCATGGGACATAAGCATTAACCCATGGACACATATATGATTTTACAACCCATTTTGGTGCACTGGAGCATGTGCATGTAGTTTAATTTTAAATTGTGCACCCAAAATTCCTAGAAAATCAAGTTAATGTATGAAAATGTCCAAATGAACCCTGAATAGTTCCATATGTTTTGAGGACAGACCTATAGTTGCATGTTCACTGCAGATAAAAGTTCTAGCAATTCAAACACCATCCTTTTATGTTGTGACCCCATTATGTATTTCAAATCAAGGTGAAAAATCAAGTTGATCGCACACATTTATTATCACCAACCATGTGAGATGCAAGACAAAATATCTTGGAGCATCGTACCGTCGGAGTAGTACGTATATGGCTTATGCGAGAAGGTGCGTTGGCTATAGTCCACAAAACGGCACGTCAAGCACACTAGGTCGCTCCCCAAATATCATTTCACTGCTCAATCATCGGCGGTGAAAGATGCAGATGTGGACCCGCTTCGTGAGGGAAACCTTGGTGGCCCAGTCCAGCGAGAGCACAGCCGCCATGCGCGTGCTAACAAGCTGCGTGAGTGTGACCGCAATCTGCGACCGGGTGGCCAAGGCAGCCCAAATGGCCAATGTTACTGCCCAGGTGGCGACAGCAACATCTGCAATGGGGATATCAATTGGCCTGAGCGGCACAATAGCTATCCATAACGTAGCGGCGGCCTTAGCCCTGATGGAGGCTACCCACGACCATGTCGAGGCCGCCCACGCCCAGCTTCTGACGGTCACCGCACAAATTGAACGAAGCTTCTCCAGCAATGGTCGGCAACCCATGGCAGAAAGCAATCGCCAAGAGCATTCGAGAAGCCATCCATTCCTTCGTGGCATACCTTGCCATGACGGAGCCCATCCAAGCCCAGATCGCGGCCACCCATGCTCATCCGTGGCGGCCTTTTCCAAAGAGATGTCGGACGCGGATGGGGAGATGCTTGCTGAGTATGGTGTGGTGGATGCCATGGAGCCCCTTCCCCAGGAGATCACTGGGCGGGAGCTGGACATGGAGGAGATGACATAGATTGATGAGCGCCAGCCGGAGTAGTACTCTTTGTTTAATTTAGATCACCGGTATTTAATTTATTAGAGTAATGTTTAGGTCAGCTAGCTCTGTTTAATTGCTAAACTTGCTCGATTAAGAAGTGTGGGTGTGCTATAGGCTCTTTTGTGTACCCAAATTATGCAATGACGTGGATGACCACTGTAACTAGGGAAATTTGGACCAAAATTTGCATGTTCAAACTCATCATACATGGAGTAAGCTATATGAATTGTTTGTGATGTTCACATATCATCCACGGTATCGTTTCTGATGACACTTTGCGCACCAGTTTTTCTAGGCATGTAATCCACACCTGACCCCATCCTCCTCCTCCTTCTACATCCCACATGCCCCGATCGCTGGCACGACACCTTCCACCCAAATCATCGACCCCTACTTCAAATAAGTGCTGCCCTAAGCCATGGTGCATGCACTATAGCCAGGAGCTCAAGGAGCATTTGGCAGCGGAGAAGCAAATCGTGGCCGCACACGAGGATGAGGTCGCAATGGCTGCCATTCATGCCGACCCCCAGATTTTGGAGGAGCACCTCGTCGTCGAGGCCATCGTCGATGCCTCGTGCGTCGATGCCACGTCACGGCTAGCTGCTTTAAACGATAGCTCATGGCATTTTCTCGAGACCATCGTCGGTTCCTTCGATGAAGACTATAAGGTGTTTTCTCAGCGTGCATGTGCTTACCTCAATTCGATAGCACCCACAATGTGGAGGCCTCGCCTCTTCCATGTCCAAGGAGCCAATCATCATCGATATCTCTAAAGATGATGAGTAGCTTGTCTTATTAGCTCATTATAAGGACCTGTGTTCAGTCAGCTATCTACATCAGTTAATCATGTTCGGTTTACCCGTTGCCTTGGTTCTCCCGCCTTTCCTTAGCAAATTCTAGTGAATTGTCCTATATACTTTTACCATGCAATCTGCTCCTCTAGTGTATATGTTCTATATGTCGTGAAATGTGGTGCTCACTTATTAACTGTTTCGTTAATTTGTTTTCGTGTTCAGTTAACTGTTTGGTTCAATTCTACAATGTGTTGTTCAATTCTTCTAGGTGCAATTTTGTATTGTCTTGCATGTGAGCATGTGAGAAATAAGTCAAATTTGGGTGTACAAAATATATGAGAAACAAATACAATTGCTATATTTTCAAGTTGTCAAACATGCTTGGTTTGGTTAACTGTCTGATGTTCTAGTATGTATATATTGTGCAATGTGGTGCTCAGTTAATGTTTGATTCATTTGTTGTGTTGTTTAGTTAACTATTTGGTTCAATTCTTCAATGCAGTGCTCAATTGTTGTTGGTGCATTTTTTTATTGTCTACCATATAAGAAATAAATTGAATTTGGCTATACTAAATACATGAGAAACAAATACAATTTCTATATTTCCTAGTTTTTAAGAATGCTTGGTTTGGTTAACTGTCTCATCTTCTAGTATGTTATATATTGTGCAATGTGGTGCTCAGTTAATGTTTGATTCATTTGTTGTGCTAGTTAGTTAAATGTTTGGTCCAATTCTTCAATGCGATGTTCAATTGTTGTTGGTGCATTTTTTTATTGTCTACCATGTGAGAAATAAATCGAATTTGGTTGTACTAAATACATGAGAAACAAATACAATTGCCATATTTCCAAGTTGTTAAGTATGCTTGGTTTGGTTAACTGTCTGATCTTCTATTAGGAGTATGTTATATTGTGTAATGTGGCGTTCGGTTAATGTTTGGTTCATTTATTGTGGTGTTTAGTTAACTGCTTGGTTCAGTTCTGCAATGTGATGTCCAATTGTTGTGGGTACAATTTTGTATTGTTATGCATGTGAGGAATAAATCGAATTTGGCTACACTTAATACATGAGAAACATATACAATTGCTATATTTCCTAGTTCTTAATCATGCTTGGTTTGGATAAATGACTTTTCCATGTGGCTCGAATTAATCTGCAGAATCTGCAATGTGTTTATTTTTCATGCACATATTTTACTGATAGCATGCCAACCCTCACTTAACCTGATCAATAACTACCTTATATGTGTTGTAGGGAAACATATTTTACTGATAGCATGCCAACCCTCACTTAACCTGATCAATAACTACCTTATATGTGTTGCAGGGAAACAATGGGAAGCATTGAGGTTTACAATCGAGTTTTGCACATGCATGGCCCTTTGTCTAATAATAGCACATTATTGTGCAATTGCATGAACCATTCTAATATTTAGGTATTTAACAATTTGGTCTTGCACATGTAGGTCCTGTTGTTAGAGGTTTTGACCCATTGTTCGACCCTTTTGCATATGGGGAAATGAGTTGTCCATGAATATTAGTCATGTCAAAAACTCAGAAAGATGTTAGGATAAAGAAACTAGCGACGAAAAACAACAAGATGTTTGTCTGCATAATGAAGAAGACATCAGTCCACTACAGGATGGTACTAACTATTATACCTCCTCTTTTTATTCCTTTGTGCCATTTCAAATCTAGAGAAGATATTTTTGCATATCCTTGTTTTCAGGCCTTTCCAAAGCAGTTCACCGATGATTACCTCTCAAACCACCTGTATGGTCAGGAGGCGAGGAAGGTATTCATACAACACCCACGGTACAATCTTGAAGTCTTCCTGAAGAGGACGAAGGATGGACGGTCAATCCTCCACAAGCACTGGCCTAAAGTTGCAAAGACCTTCAACATCAATGAAGGCTCAATATTCGCCTTCCGCTTCAGCAGTTTTCTAGATGACATTCATCTGACTATCTACCGTCTATGATGCTAATTTCCAAAGGTTATAGATGTTGCATATGAAACTCGGTGTTGGTGCAGTTGTGTAATGGGGGTAGCTAGCTATATACCGATATGGTTTAACTGAGTGTTGAAGCTACAAGATGATGTACTCTAATGTATTTCAATTATGAAATCATGGTTCTGTAATACAATGAAATATATTGTGTGCTTAATATGAAATGAAAATTTGATTAATAAATGGATTATTAACAATATGCCAATTATCTTGCTAATTGGGGTTTTCTATTGCAAACGGTTATTGAGAAAACACCATGGGCGATGACCTAAGACAACACACACATTTTCTGGGACGAAAACATGTTGGATTAATGAACAATCACACATGAATTCCTCTTGAAAACTGTATGCGTTAGTCCACCTTGCGCAAACGTTTTCCACATAAAAAGTGTGTGTGATGGACAACTTATGCCACACAGTTTCTTCTGTGCACCGTGCGCGATGCATTCAAGAACGCAAACGATAAAATTGTTAATATCATCTGCAATGGCAAAGCTATCATAGATGATTTGATGGAGAAAATTATGTGTGATGTACGTACGAACGGAAACGTTTGTGTGGGATTCATCGTGTGAGATGTACATACGAATGGAAATGTTCTTCTTGAATTGACTGTGTGGGATGTACATACAAGCAGAAATGATTGGGCCCGTATAATTGGATGTGATGACTAGCCCGATCGCACACGAGTTCATTTTGCGCAGCGTGTGTGACTGGAGGACCTATCCCCGATGGTTTCTAGGTCGTATGGGAAGGACCCCCCCTATTGCCCACACTCACTAGGAGACGGTTTAAAATGACGTCGCGGAAAGGGGTTAAACCCCGTTTGTATAGCACGTCGTTGCACGAGTGACATCACATAGAACTCCAAGGAGATCATTGAGAACATTGTATTAAAGATCAAAGAGAGAGAAAAAGCAATCTAGATACTAACTATGGACTGTAGGTCCATGGTGAACTACTCACACATCATCATGGAGGTAGTAAGGTTGATGAAGATGGCCTCCATGATCGATTCCCCCTCCGACAGATTACCAAAAAATGCCTCTAGATGGGACCATAAAGGAACAGAGGTTTGCATCGGCATAAAAAGTATTTCGGTTGTCTCTTTGTTTGTTTCGGGGTATTTACGGTTATATAGAAGTGGGATTAGGTCAGGAGGGTGGCCGAGGGAGTCACAAGCCCGCGTGGCACGCCCTACCCCCAGGGCACGCCATGTTGGCTCGTCGCTCCCTCGTGGCTCGTTTGGCCACCTCCCAAATCTTTTAGGGCTCTTTATGTCCGAAAATAACCCCCGTAAAGTTTCATCGTGTTTGGACTTCATTTGGTGTTATTTCTATGAAAAGGTCAAAAACACGCAAAAAATAGGAACATGCACCGGGCACCGAGTTAATAATTTAGTCCAACAAAATAATATAAAATAGCCTATAATTGTATATAAAGTATTCAAGATTTATAATATAATAGCATGAAACAATTAAAAAGTATACATGCATTGGAAACGTATCAATGGACACACCCATAGTTGGTAGTGGCTCCTAGTAGAACGTGCCAACTCCCATGTGGGTGTAAAGTCGTTCGACAAACCTCCACAATGTATCATATGCACCATTCTTTTGCTTCACTACATACATGTTGTCGAGCTTAAGGCGATTACTCGTCAGCCTTGTGGTAGCTCGACCTCTCTTATCGAAACCATGATACAGATTTTCGAGCCAGGTTAAATATAAACACAAGTAGCATGGCCATGCTTTTTGAATCTGATCAACAAAGGGCCCATAGAATATCTCTCTGGTGGGAGGGGCAAATCGCATCTTGGTTAACCATGTCTTGCAGCATATCTCATGATTCACGTGAAAGCTGCCTTTATAACTACCGAGTTGCAGAGTAGCATTTGATAGAACCTAAGTGCGTCCATCCTCACCATGAGAACATCCATACACCTCATGTATAGGACATGACATACACATTATAGTTGAGACTAATAGTGACAATATCTCGCTGTTTCTCAAAGTGGGTCTTTCCAGATCAGTGATCTACATTCTCGAGTCAATACTACCGGTTTAGCATATATATGCCCATGACCCATGAAACATAGTCCTCAAACGAATCATATATTAGTCAAAGGAAACGTGTCTGCATAACCTTATCAACTACGGACAATTAGAACGCTAGTCATACAATACATATTTTCACATACAATTAACATACTTATTGATACATATCATTGATGATGTTCAAGGACACCACAATTAGTAACTCATGAATACATAGGAAAATATCATCATCACATGAGTGCCTCTACGACATATCTCCAACAACGATAATGTTAGAAAGCTTCGATGCATAAAGAAAAAAGAGAAGAATACTTGCGACACCTTAAAATCTGATATATTAGGCATGAAGAAGCGTTGTATGTCAACATAAGTGTCCGAATTTCTTTCTTTCAATGTGTGAAGGAGACAGACACCATTATCATAGGAGTCTATGAACGTCCAAACCTTTCCTCCATCACCTTCTGCTTAGCCCTCCAAGCCTTTCCATAAGGAATGTTGTACTTCCAACTGCTTTTAACTGTTGTCAGGATGTGCTTTGCTTCCATGTATTTTTTCCTCACTATCTCAGTATACATTAGTTGTGCAATGAGAGTTGAAGTCAGGTTTGAATGATTTACTAGAAGGTTTTCCTCACACAATTATGTGGCACAAAATCAACTGAGGGGGCGAGGGAGAGAGAGAGAGAGCACGACGTCGAGAGGACATAGTCCTCTTCGGCCTAGGCTAAGCCGAAGATAATCTCTCTGGTGAATGGACCAACAAATAGTGCTCTTCGGTCCAGAAATGCCATTTTTTGGTCAAGTTTAAAATTAAGAGACTACTTCAGTCTTGCCCTACCCGAAGAGAGCCTCCTCGGTCAAGAAAGAAGGAAGAGTTCCTCTTTAGCATACACGAGGGCAATCAGGTAATATAAGTGAAATTTCAGAATTATGGTATACATTATTGAAATTTGTTATTTAAAAAAAACAGTCTTATCAGGATGTCCGAAGGAAACTTGACAAAAATATACCCGAAGTACATACAAATTATTTGCATGGGCCTAAAAACGAAATACTATGTATATTTGTTGCATGAACGGTTACATGGAAATGATGTGGATTAGTTGACTTGTCTCCATAAACACAAATAAATGACAGCCAAAACGTTCGCAAACCATTTTTCCTAGCGACCGTTCGCTGGATATCAGGGTCTGTTGGAGCAAAATGTCAGCTGCGCCGCCGTCGTCACCGGGGCGAGGTCCACGGCGTCCACGCGCGCGTGGCGTGTCGGATGAGGCCGCGCCTCCCATGTTGCACCGTCGTACGTGCCATGGCAATGGATTAGACCGGGCCGAGCCGGCCGTCAACATCCCCGACCGAGCGACTCTGAGGAATAAAATCGCAGGATATCCACCTTCCATTTCCACGTGTTTATTTTTCTTTTGATTCAACGCAAGGGGTGGTGCCGTGATATGAGGAGGAGAAGCCGGGCCAGCTCTTTCCCCCGTGGTGGTGGTGGTGGTGGTGGAGGTGGAGCTGCTCCTGCTCCGAAAAGAAAGAACCCACGCTCAAGCGTCTGCTGTCACGTAATAAAAAAAAGGATACAAAGCATCTGCTCGAGGAGCGAGCGGGGATCGGAGGGAGCCGGCAGCCGGGAGCAGCTGGGATCGGGATCCTCTCTTCCCCTTGCATTGATGGCTTCTCCGGGCTCCTCCTACCACGAGCTCTGCTGCTATGGGGCAGGAATTGCAGGTGAGCACCGCTACCACCATTCCCTTCGCTCTGCTTCTTAGACCTCTGCTGTCGTCGTCGTCGTCGTGGAGAAGATGCCTAGATTTGGTTCGGCCAGTTCTTGACCGCCGTCTTCTCTTTACTCTTAATCTTCTTCCAGGGAACATCTTTGCGTTTGTGCTCTTCATCTCCCCGCTGTAAGCCCGCCCGTCCCCCTTTCGATTTCAGCCCGATTTCATTTCTTCTTGCCTCGGCTCGAATCGCTCCGAGACGATCTGATTGGTCTCTGTCGATCTCAGGCCGACATTCAGGAGGATCGTCCGGAATGGGTCGACGGAGCAATTCTCGGCCACGCCCTACATCTACTCGCTCTTGAACTGCCTGGTCTGCATGTGGTACGCCCTCCCCTTCGTCTCCTACGGCGTCGTCTTGGTCGCCACCGTCAACACCATCGGCGCCGTCTTCCAGCTTGCATACACCGCCGTCTTCATCGCCTACGCCGACGCCAAGAAGAGGGTCGGTACCCTACCCACCACTTGCCCTTTGCTGCCCTGCCTGCATCTCTAAGTTTGACTGAATGGCTGATGTGGTTACTTTCTTGCTGCAGCTCAAGGTGTTGGTGCTGCTGGCAGGGGTGTTCTGTGTGTTCGGCCTGATTGTGTATGTCAGTATGGCGCTGTTTGATCACAAGCCTCGGCGAACATTCGTCGGCTATCTCAGCGTGGCGTCCCTCATATTCATGTTCGCCTCCCCTCTGTCCATCATTGTGAGTCCTCAATCATTCCCTGCTTTATAACTAACTCAAACCTGTATTGCATAACCACATCTTCTGGTGTATAATTGCTCCTTAATACTGTAGGTTTGATGGGGTTGGCGTTGTTGATCTCATCTTACCATGTTTGTTATTCAAAATGTATAGTCGATACTGAACTTTGCTCTTGTGTTTTGACAGAATTTGGTGATCAGGACCAAGAGCGTGGAGTACATGCCATTTTATTTGTCCCTATCGATGTCCCTGATGAGTGTGTCATTTTTCGCATACGGGGCGCTTCTGGATGACTTCTTCATATATGTAAGATCCTGTTTTCTATTGCTGATCAGGGCTTTTGATTGGAGGGATGGATGCCTAACATCATTTTCTGTTTGGCCCTTCTTTCTTGTTGGTTTGCCAATTACAGGTTCCCAATGGCGTTGGCACAGTCTTAGGTGTCGTACAGCTGTTGTTATATGCGTACTACAGAAAAGGGTCGAGAGACGAAGCCAGACGGCCATTACTAGTCACACATACATGAGCAGGCAAGATAAACAAGGTTGAGCTTGAAAATCTATTTATACTCTTATACGCGGATTTCCCATTTCTCGTTTCCTGATCATGGTCGCGTCCTCTCCATCACATGTTTAAAACGCCATTTTAATGATTTGTGCAAACTTTGTTGTCTCGTTTGAATCGTGTGAGGGCCTATGGTGGTTGGATAGCTCCCTTTTCCAAAATAAAATAAAATTGGTGGATGGATAGCTCCAGCTCTGTTGCCAGCTGCCATAATATATGTCCCTTTTATCTGCAAGCAATAGCAACAATAGAGTAGGCCTCAAGTTGTCTGTACGGGTAAGCAAGACGTGTAATGTTGCCAAGTTCAAGAGTGGAGATCTCTACCAAGTTTTATTTTAGAAAAATCGAAGAGTAAGAGAACTTGCGAAGCAATATATGTTTATTGTACGAAATGGTGTCTTGCATTGCAACAAAAGGAGGCCAGCTCAAAGCTGTTTTTAGCCAAAAGAAGCGTCAACTTCTTGGGCCAACAAATACATTTTAGCACGAAATATAATTTGGCAGTCAATGGTGGACATTGTACGTTCCCTTGGCGTCCCTTTCTTGCAGCAAATTGCTATTTGTGTTTTATTCACTTTCTTGCAGCAAATTGCTGTTTGTGTTTTCTTCTTTTGCCCGGAAATTGATGTTTGAGTATGGCTAGCACGTTTTGGGGTTTCTATAGAAGGCTACAGACAGAACATGCACCAGTCAGCAGATATATTTCAGTTGTAATACTACATGGTCTGAACTTTTTCCTCTGTCCAATTTCAGATGGATGATTCTTAGGGCATGTACAGTACAGCCATCGCTGTAAGCCTACAGCCTGCCTGCAGCTCAGGGTTGAGGTTGTCTGCATTATTTTGCTTATGTAAAAAGCTAGTGCTAGTTCTAAGGTCCTCGAGTCATTTGTTCATATTGTTTTTCGGGTGAGCCATTTGTTTATTTGAAGCTATGTACAGATGGCGTTAATGAATTGCTGATGTGTAGACGTGATTGTTGTATCATGTATGTGATCTGTACAAGTGTAGAATACCAGTGATACCAATTTCCTCATGCTCCCATTTGAAAGAAACAAATAATTTTAAACATTTCCAAAATTCTGGAAAAAAATATGAATGTTCAGAAGGAGTGTGTGTGCAACCCATAAAAAATTCAGGCCCAAATTTGAAATGCACATTAAAAAACAGAAAAGGCAAATCCTGGTGTAAATAGTGTCTATTTTTGTTTTGTCTTTTTGTGCCACTATTCATACTAGATTTGTTATTTTTGTTTGTCAATCTGTATCTCAAATTTGGATCTGATTTTTCAGGGGCTGTAGACACATACCTTATGAACTTCCACACTAATTTTCTATATATTTTGTAACATTTAAATTTGTTTCTTCAAAGTTGGTATCATGGAAACAATTAGGACGTGTTTTGTTACCTGCACGGTCTTTTGCTGGTTTGCATACTTCTCCCAATGGTGTAGTTGAATAAATGTAGGCAAAAATTAACATCTGCATGTTGATTGGTTGCATGTATTTTCTCTCTAAATCGTAGCAACGACTCTAGACACTGTGTTCGGTTGCTTGCATTGACTGCTTATACTAGTGCATGTTGTTTTGTTACATGCAACATAATTGTCTGATAACCTTCTTGTGGATGTGGCGAGGTTACTAGTGATACACATAAAAACAAATTAGAGCAGGAAGAACACACGAGAGGCACACATAGTAGTCTTAACCACGCATAAAAAAAAGGTTAACATAGTATGATAAGTTTTAAACCAAATCAGCACCAGATAATGGTCTTAACCACACATGAAACAAGTTTAACATAGTATGATCAGTTTTAAACCAAACTAGTCTTAACCACTCATAAAACACAAGGTTAACATAGTATGATAAGTTTTAAACCAAATCAGCACCACATAGTAGTCTTAACCACACATGAAACAAGTTTAACATAGTATGATCAGTTTTAAACCAAACCAGCATCATATAATAGTCTTAAAACACGTCAACACTAGCAATCACGCAACAAAGAGCTCTCTAGACATTCACGGTAAAGGCTGCGTCGTGCTTCTTGCACTTGGTCACCGTTTCAATGTCATCGTCGTTGAAGACAATCACCTCTACACGGGGGAGTCAGCAGCTTGAAGGTGACCATGTAGTCGATCATGATCCGGTGAACGGCGACGAAGGGACCCCAACCTTGATCAAGGGTGACCCTGTCGTTGATCGCCCGGACTGTGACCCTCCGTGCATAGCTGGTGTTCGCCTTTAGTTTGAACTCCTGAAGGATAGCGGGGAAGTGCTTCGTGAACTCTAGAGGCATAGGCAAACACGCCACCTTCTCGGCAAGGATCACCTTGTAGAAATGGGTTGGCCCTACCTCCTCAAGCTAGTGTTCGTAGTTCCGTTGCTTGCCGCTCGGGGATTCCTCCACCACCACGTCATCCTCCAACGGTGGCACCACCTCTTTGCCCTTTTCCAATGGCGGCACAACCTCCTTCCCTTTGTCCAATGGCGGCACCACCTCATTGCCCTTCTCTCCGGCCGCCACCACCTCCTTGCACTAGATTATGTACAACATGAAGTTCAAAGTTCAGCATGCATTCATTCCTATCGTCCAATATACGCACTCAAACCCTCTTTATCTCTCATTGTCACTCCTATTCCACTTCTTTGTTTCACCACCTCCCCATTGCCATGAACCCCATCCCCAACCCTTCCCCTAGGGGATTGGATGGAGGGCCTTCTTCCTCGTGTGCTCGCTCGATGACCGCACCAAGTTTGAGAACACCATAGAAGTGCGCTCAAACTTCACCAGCATCGAAGACATGCATAACGAGGCAGACGGTGTGGTAAAGAAGAAGACGGCGGAGGAGTTGAAGACGTTGATTCCTGACCCAACGAAGGGTGCTATGTTAGTGGACATCCTTCGCTGGGCCATGAATCAAACTGACTCTGGCAATGCTGGTCACAGGGTAAGATGGGCCAAGTATAGGGTGTTGGGGAACGTTGCATGGGAAACAAAAAAAATTCCTACACACGCATAAGATCTATCCATGGTGATAATCATCTACGAGAGGAGAGATCGAATCCACATACCCTTGTAGATCGCTAAGCGAGAAGCGTTAAGAAACGCGGTTGATGTAGTCGAACGTCTTCGTGATACAAATCTTAAGCCGTCCCGCAATCCAATCACGATCTAGCGCCGAACGGATGACACCTCCACATTCAGCACACGTACAGCTCGACGACGATCTCCGCCTTCTTGATCCAGCAAGAGGGGCGAAGAAGTAGACGAATTCTCCGATAGCACGATGGTGTGGCGGCGATGTTGGAGGAGCTGATCCAGCAGGGCTACACCGTGCACTCCCAAACTAGCCTACGGGGTGTCACGAAGTAGTGGAGGGAGAGGGTTGCGCCGTGGCTTGAGGTGCGGCTAGCCTCTCTCCTCTCCACTATATATAGGTGGGAGGGAGGGGTGGCGATCTAGGTAAAAACCCCTAGGGTTGGCCGGCGGCGCACTAAAGGGGAGGAGTCCTCCAATTCGGTTTGGTGGTGGAGGAGTCCTCCTCCTAGTGGGTTTGCCCCACCTCCTCTCTATTCGGCCGAATAGGCCCATGAGGCTGGCCGCCCAGCCCACCAGGGGCTGGTGCGCCACCTCTTGGGTCTATGTGGTCCCCTCCGGGTGGGTGGCCCCTCCCGGTGAACCCTCGGAACCCATTCGTCACTCCCGGTACTTTACCGGTAGTGCCCAAAACTTTCCGAAACCCGAGTACATCTTTCCTATATATCAATCTTTGTATACGGACCATTCCGGAACTCCTCGTGATGTTCAGGGATCTCATACGGGACTCCGAATAACATTCAGTTACCAACATACATAATTCATCTATACCTAAACGTGAACGAACCTTAAGTGTGCAGATCCTGCGGGTTCGAGAACTATGTAGACATGACCTGAGACACTCTCCGGTCAATAACCAATAGCGGACATGGATGTCCATATTGGCTCCTACATATCCTACAAAGATCTCTATCGGTTGAACCTCTATGTCAAGGATCAGTTAATCATGTATATTATTCCCTTTGTCCTTCGGTATGCTACTTGCCCGAGATTCGATCGTCGGTATCTCTATACCTTGTTCAATCTCGTTACTAGCAAGTCTCTTTACTCGTTCCGTAATACAAAATCTCGTGACTAACTCTTAGTTCACATTGCTTGCAAGGCTTGTTGTGAAGTTGTATTACCGAGTGGGCCCTGAGATACCTCTCCTTCACATGGAGTGACAAATCCCAGTCTTGATCCATGTTAACTCAACAGACACCTTGGGAGATACCTGTAGAGTACCTTTATAGTCACCCAATTACGTTGCGATATTTGATACACACAAGGTATTCTTCCAGTGTCAGTGAGTTACATGATCTCATGGTCATAGGAACATATACTTGACATGTAGAAAACAGTAGCAATAAACAGACACAATCACATGCTACGTTCATAGTTTGGGTCTTGTCCATCACATCATTCTCCTAATGATGTTATCTCGTCATCAAGTGACAACTCTTGTCTATGATTAGGAAACCTTGACCATCTTTGATCAACGAGCTAGTCCATTAGATGCTTACTAGGGAGAGTGTGTTGCCTATGTATCCACACATGTATTTGAGTTTCAATCAATACAATTCTAGCATGGATAATAAACGGTTATCTTGAACAAGGAAATATAATAATAACTATTTTATTATTGCCTCTAGGGCATATTTCCAACATAGGGGGGTAAAGGGCTCCTCAAGATCAACATGTCGCAACATTCTAGACTAGGACGTTTGTGGTGTCGGGGGACGACCACAATGCAGTGCAGATGGTGGTCCAGGCGTCGGCGCCACACGACCGTACAAGACCCATTGTTCTTTATGAAGACGATGAGGGCGAGATCCTGGATGGTGCCAAGGAGAAATGGCGGGAGATAAGAAGAAAACTACATGCCCCTCCCTGACTGACACATCTGTAGAACACCGATCCATCGTGCTCATCCATGCTGGACACGTAGAACTTCACTTTTGCGGCGGAAGCGGGGGGCATGAGATGAGCGGAACAATAACTATCCGCCTGTGACGACCAGAACGGACAGAGTTGTTGTTGGACATGGCGGCGATGATGAAGACGAGAACGAAGGCACTATGGAGAGCGGTGGGCCGCGGAGGCGGCGGCGGCAACGACGAGCGGTAGGCGACGACAATGGGACAAAAGCTAGGGGTTTCGGGGATGAGGGATTGATAGAAGATGTGCTAGAGGGGGGGGGGGCTGAATAGAGTACTTGTCAAGTTAAAATTCCTAGCCTAACCCAATTTCAAGGAAGGCAGAAATTCAGCAGTTCTAACAAGTCTAGTGCATTCTACACATGCTAGTCAACATATATGGCAGCGGAAAAATAAAGACTTTGCAAATGTAAAGGAGTAGAGTTTAGGAGATCAAACGCCAAGAGTTTGACACAACGATTTTTGGCATGGTTCCGATAGGTGGTGCTATCGTATGTCCATGTTAGTGGAGACTTCAAGCCAGGGAGGGTACGACTGCGAGAGTCCACCGAGGGCTCCACCCACAAGGGGTCCACGAAGAAGCGGCCTTGTCTATTCCACCACGGCTTCCGCCCACGAAGGACTAGCCTTACTCACGGTAGATCTTCACGAAGTAGGCGATTGTGACAGCCCGATGCCGACGTTCCAGAAGATTCCCCTCTCTTTCCGTTTTCGTCGTGTGTCTATTTTTATTTGTCGTGTCATCATCGCATCATGCACATCATCTGCATTGCATCGACATCCCCGTTGCCGCCCGTTTTCGAAACTTGCATCCGTTATTAGTTGCCTCTTCTCTTCGCGTTCGTCGTTGTTCGTTCCGAGCCTGTCCGCACTCGCACGCGCCCGCGGCACCGTCGAAACCCTGTTTTCAAAGTGTGCGTAAAACTTTCTCTGATCGGGTCGAGATTTGACGTGCGGTTTTATTTTAATATAGCGAGGCCGCCTATCGATTTTCGTCGTGATCGGAGACCGTCTGGTACCCGAACGGTCGACCGTAGCGGCACCGTATTCGGTCTACCGTCGGATGTCTGACGGTGTTTTAAAAATTCGTGCCGCGCCGCCCGTTCTCCCTCTCGTCTCCGGATATTCGCTCTACACGGCCGCGTACCCATTCCCTCATGCGGAATCGTCCGAATCCGACCCCGCGGTTGGTTCCGGAACGCGATTCCGGTTAACCGAGCCCCCCCCGGTTTGTCTATATATACCCCACCAACACATTTAGACACACATCCCTAACCTGCCTCGTTTTCTGCGCCCGAAACCCTAGCCCCTCTCTCTCGCCCCTGTCTCCCTCCTCCAGCCGCCGGCCCGCGGAGCCCGCGTTGGGCCCGCCCGAGCCCATCTGGGCCCGAGCTCCGCGCAGCCTCAGCCGCCACCAGCAGGGGCCGAGCCTCCCTGCCCATGCCTCCACCTCCCGAGCGCCTCGCCGCCGCCTCGGTCCCGCAGCCGCGCCGCCGCACCTCCCCGCCGGCCACTGGCCACCGGCCGCCGCCTCCCTTCGGCCACCGGCCCGCCGCCGCAGGCTGGCCTCCCCACCGGTATGCTTCCCCGCGCGAGATCCCGCGCAGCCGGCATCGTCCTCGCCGCTGGCCTGCCCCGCAGCCTCGCCGGCTCTCCTTCCGCGTGCGCCGCCTCGGCCTCCCGTCCAAACCCGCCGCCGCTCCCTCATTCCGTTGCCGGTGTCCGCCCCGTCGAGGTCAGCCGGCGCCGCCCTGGTGTGCATCGGGAGCGGGCAGCCACCCGAGGAGATCGAGGCTCTCCACCTGGGCCGCTCCGCCCCGCGTGGGCCTGTCCCGCCGCCCAGGCCAGGCCGGCCTCCTCCGCCCCGAGCCGGGCCGCCTCGCCTCTTCCTTGGCCGTTGACCGGCTCCAACCACCAGGCCGGCTGCACCCTCTCTCCAGGCCGGCCCAAGGTGACCCCCCCCAGCTTCTCTATTTTTTGCGCCTAGGTGAGATGTTAGTTATTTTACACCCGAGTAGGCCCGGTAGTTTATTTTTGTTTGAGGAATTTTTGGAATTAATTTAATTCCAGATTTTAGACGTATTTTAAAACGCGTGTATCTTATATTCCGTAGATCGGATCGAGACGTATTTTATATGGTTTTGTGGTAGTTTCGCGCGTAGAATACAAATTTGAAACTTGCATAATCATTTGACGAAGCTTAACGTGCAAAACGCCTAGATTTGCGTGCTGTTTCAATAGGACGCGCCCCGTATTTAATTTTCGTGCAAGTCCGGACTGCCCGTATACCTTAGATAAAATGCCTATGTTTTAGGGACCATTATGCCATGTATTTTAAAGCGGTCACTCGTATTTTTGCGGGTAGGGAATTGCCTCTAGTTTATTTTCCCGTATATAGGTTATTTATCTCGCATTAATGTGTGACATTATTTTGTGTTGCAAACCCCACATAATTTATATGTTTCCGGGGTAGAAAAATCCCATTGATTTTTCTGTGCAATTAGTTTTAGTTTTTGAGGAAGTTAGTTCGCAAGATTTTTCGCTAAGTTGCCCTTTTGTTTAATTCGTAGGATTTATTCTGTGCCTCGTTTGAATTAGTTGTCAACTGGAGAGTTGATCTTGGATGCTTTGTTTAGCCCCTGGTATTTTTGGTTGCAATAGAAATGCATGTTTAGGTGTTGTTTGCTTGCTCTCAAGTTGCTAGGAATAGTGCTGTTTTAGAGGAGCTGAAATATTTCTAAGTCTGGAATCTGTTATATTTTGTTGCTGTCTTGTCTTGCTTCTATCTTTGGATCTGTAGCTCTTTTGAGGTTGGTCCAATGGAGTTAGTTGTACCCCTTGTGTTTCTCTAGCTTGCTGTGAAGTTTCATGCCATTTGGAGTCCTGTAGCTATAGGTTTTGCTGCTGTCAATATGCCTTCAGGATGAAAACTGCACTTTCATGAGGTGTTATTTTCGCTAAGTCCGAAATAGTCTGTGGGAAGCCGTTTTGTGACTTCTTTCCCTAGTGTTCCTTGCTGCCATGCTAGTTGTTGTTAGTTGTTCGTCATAGTGCTTCTTGCCCTATTCCGTGCCATGCCTTGCATGAGTTTATCGGAGTTGTGTAGCTCCTAGTTGTGGGGCGTAGAATATGCTATGTGGCTGTTTTTGGCAGATTGTAGTCATTTCTTGTTTTGCTCGTAGTTGTTGAATCGTAGCTCCGATTTGGTCGTGTCCTACATGTAACTTTCTTAGGATCTTGTGTAGTTTCATTTTCTCTTGCTGTTTGTATGTTTTGAAGTGCTCGTGACCGTCGTTGCACACATTTAGCATTCATGCCATCATATCTTGCGGTGCTTGTAACTTTTGATCCGTAGCTCCGTTGGAGATGTGCTTTATGTGTAGATTGCTTGCCTTGCCGCGTAGAATCACGAGAACCTATTTGTTTTGCTGTTTAACAACTAATTAAAGGTGTTAATTCAGATCTGGACATAATTGTAAATTAACATGTGAGGTCGTTTCGGATGTGCTATATGACATTTCCGACCTCATTTAAAATGTCTAGATAGGTAGTTTAATTACGCTTCACCTCTTGCCATGTTTAACCACATTTAATATTGCCGTGTATTTAATCGGGATAGAACTAAATAAATGAATGTGGAGTATCGTCAATATGCAACTCGTTGCATATTGAACTTCACTTAACGTGTAGTGTTTGATTGTGTGAATTGTCATGCTGTGACTTGCATATATTCAGCTGCTCATGCATCATATGTGTTGTGCATCGTGTGGTGAATTTCGTGTGTTGATGCTTGTTTCCGGTTTTCCCCGTCTCGATAGAGTTCCGCAAGCGTGTCGGATGTGAGGACCCGTTCGACTACGTTGGTTCGTCTGTTTCATGGAGGCATTCTTCTTCCAAGCGGGATCTCACGCAAGATGATCATTTCCCCAGATACCATTACTATCATTGCCATGCTAGTATTACCGCTTCTATCGATTATGTCTCGTTGCCTACCACATGTTAAATATTAGCCTATCAACAATGCCATGATCACCTTCAACCTGTTCGACCTAGCAAACCACTGATTGGCTATGTTACTGCTTGCTTAACCCCGTTGATAGCGTTGCTAGTTGCAGGTGCAGATGCTTCCATGTGAAAGCATGGGTTCCTTGTTATATCACCATATTTAATGCTATTTAATTTAATGCACCTATATACCTGGTAAAAGGTGGAAGGCTCGGCCTTTCTAGCCTGGTGTTTTGTTCCACCTTTGCCCCCTTAGTTTCGGCTACCGGTGTTATGTTCCATAAACGAGCGCTCCTAACACGATCGGGGTTGTTATGGGGACCCCCTCGATAATTCGTTTTAGATTAAAGATGGTCTGGCAAGGCCCAACTTTGGTTCTACATTTGCCCAACATAATAACTTTGAAAAAAATTGAAATGCATAGGGAGTTAGCGCTACCCGAGGAGTAATTTTACATAAACAGGGGGGGGCCAGTGCTGATGGTGTTGGTCCCAAACGGTCTGCCTGCGGGGCCACCGCGAGGAAACTTGAGGTTTGGCACTCGTAGCTAGTTCCATCCGTCGTGTCCTGAGAACGAGATACGCGTCTCCTATCGGGTACGTCGACACGTCGGGCGGCCTTGCTGGATTTGTTTTACCTTTGATGAGATATTTTGTGCATCGGGATTCCGGTGATGCTTTGGGTAATCTTAGAGTTGAGGTTTTCCACTAGGGAATCGGACGAGATCGCGAGCTTCGTGATTGAGGATTTCTATGCGGCTTGTGGTAATTTGTGATGGACTAGTTGGAGCACCCCTGCAGGGTTAAATCTTTCGGAAAGCCGTGCCCGCGGTTATGTGGCAACGTGGATACTTTGTTTAACACTGGTTCTAGATAACTTGAAGTTAACTCAATTAAAACTTGCCAACTGTGTGCGTAACCGTGACTGTCTCTTTCGTGAGTGCCTTCTCCGATCGAGGACACGGTGGGGTTATGTATGACGTAGGTAGGTGTTCAGGATCATTCATTTGATCATCAGTAGTCACGTCCGTTATACGTAGATCTTCCCTCTCTTATTTCTGGTACTCGTAAGTTAGCCACCAAATATATGCTTAGCCGCTGCTGCCACCTCACCACTTAACCATACCTCACCCATTAAGCTTTGCTAGTCTTGATACCTTTGGAAATGAGATTGCTGAGTCCCCTGTGGCTCACAGATTACTACAACACCAGTTGCAGGTACAGGTAAAGGTTACTTGACGCGAGCGCGTTGATTGTTCATTTGAAGTTGCCTCTTCTTCTTCTTCTTCACCAATCTAGGATGGGTTCCAGGCCGGCATCCTGGGATAGCAAGGATGGACGTCGTTCTTCTTTTGTTGTTTGTTTTCGTCCGTAGTCGGGCCCTGCTCTTACTCTTGATGATTATGTAATATACTGATGTGACTCTGATGTAGCTTGTGGCGAGTGTAAGCCAACTCTTTATATATCTGTTCTTTTCAGTACATGTACTTGTAACAATATCCATTCTTGCGACACGACGAGATGCGCTTCTATCCCTGACGAGGCCCTCGTGCCAAATTGAGGATAGGGTCGCATCTTGGGCGTGACAAGTTGGTATCAGAGCCGTACCGACATAGGAGCCCCCTTGATTGATCGAACTTGGCCGAGTCGAGTCTAGTGAAAAACTATTTGAGTCTTAGTTATATATCGGAGAGTAGGATTCTTTTTTCTCCTCTTCTAAGCTCTGGTGAGGAATCTTGACGTAATAATTTATTCTACTCCTCTTCCCACTCTAATTTTTTTTAGGATCACGCAGATATTTTTGGAATCTATATGATGCCGATGTGACGGAGTTCTGTCTTGGTGCCTCTTGTCTGACTTGATTTTCTTCCGGGGAGTTGAGCTCCAGGGGATTCTTGAGCACATCGTTAACATTCAGATTTCTTAGTATCTCAGAACGAAGGATGTTCGTAATTGCTTCAATACTAGTAGTGGCGAGATAACCCCGATGTCCCCAGTACTAGTGCAGATTGTTCGGGAGTATTGCCATACTTTGTATCGTTGTGATCACGAGGGTCTGTTGTAGATGAAGGTCCGAGATTCTGGTCGTGTGCTGACGGATGTGATACAAGTGACGGGTTAGTATATAGGAGTTGTGTGATATTACTCCTTGTATCCGTGTACCAGATTGCATGACCAGATATTTCGGGAACTCATAGGTGGGAATTCAAGTAGTTGCTTATAGGACAATCTTCCAACAAATTCTTGATGTTAGGTTGGGGTTCGACATCTAGTGGATTCGTTTGTTCACGGTCGACTTACAGCGGTACACGTTGTGTCTTAAAGAGTCCTTGTAGCTTGCTACGACTCGGGGACACTTCGTATGTCGGGTGCACTGTCTTGCACTTGATGGCTACTGTAAGTCGAGCCCGTGCGATCCTGTCCATGAAAATATCGGACGAAATCTTTCTCATGAGTTTGTTCTGGCTTGTTTCAGAAGCCTCACCCTTTGTTTTGTTGAATATGGTAATTCAAGTTGCTTCGATGTCAAGTGGTGATTTCAGATCTTTCTAGTGGTGTTCTCATATTTTTATGAGAGTGCTAATCCTTTTGCTCAATCAATCGTCTTATCAATTATTGTCAACCGGAGTTGTCATTTCAATTCCATCCAACCGGCGTGCTTCTCTTCAATGGATTCAATCCTCTCTAATTTTTTGCAGATCATTCTCTCAATTCTTTCCGGAGTTCTCTCATCTGTCCCATGTTGTCTTTGTTTTTCCCCGCCCTCCCGCCCTTTTTCTTTAGTGATTGGATTTCATCCAACTGCATTTCATTGCATTGTGCTTCCGCTATGTTTTCTTCCGTGTGTCATCCGGTGATTCGTTCTGAAGATTCTCAGGAGCTTCGTGTTCATCTTTGTTCATTCTGTCATCCTTACCGGTGAATTTAATTCGGCTATCCGTGTTCATCATATCCTAATTATCCTTGTAATTCTTTTTCATGTTGGAGATTCTTTCAGGCTATCTTGGTTATTCATTCCTCTCTTCATCCGGAGTGCTGAAGATATCTCTGAGTTTCGAGTTTTCAATTCTTTTAATTATTTCGAGGTTCTCAACCTCATCTAGTCTTCATTCATACCGGTGCAATATCTATCTTTTCGGCAATCTTTTCAACGGTCATTTCTTTGAGTGGGCCCATAACCCACAGGTTTTTCCCAGGATCTTTCCTGACTCTTTTTAATTCTTTCCCGAAGATCATTAATTCCTTTCAGCTATGACGTAAGTATGAATTTCATCAGTCATATCCCTTCTCCAAGATCAATTGGAATTAATTCTCATATTTGGCTCAACCTTTCATTCTTCATTATTCCGGAGTGTCTCAGTAGTTCTTGGTGTTGTTCCTCGTCATTATTCTCAGCTTGCAAATTCGAAGGAGTGTTTCTCTCAATGTTGGTTCATTCTCTTGGAGAGTTGTCATTTCAGCTTTGTGCCATCATCTTGAATTGTTTCCGTTCATGAGAATCTGTTTCTTGCTATCCGGTGCATTTCGAGTTGCTTATATTCTCGTTCCTCTGAAGTCCATCATTTTAGAAGATTCTTCGTTCTCAGCTTTCAGCTTTCATCCTCAATTCTTCTCAATTGTTGTCTCTTCGTTCGTCTCTCGATTATCCGGTGACTTGTTTAAGTTTTTATCTTAGGTGGATCATGATCTCTTCTTTCTCATGTATCTCCATTCATTCGTGGTTGCCTCGTTCATTTCAATTCTTACCGGTGTTTCTTGCAACAATTCTTCAAGTGGTGTTTTCCTCTCTGTCTCTCCAAGATTCAATTCTAGAGGAATAAGTTGTATGCTAATTTCATTGCTTATCATCAATTAACTTGATGAAGGATAAGCATAACATAATTCTTATTCTTGTTCATAGTAATCTGAATTCTTCTTCCGGAGGTCCTTCATGGTGATTCATCAAGATTTCAATTCATTCTCAAAGTGTTCTTCAAGATTCTTGTTGGAGAACCTCAAGCATTATTTCCCTTGCATTTCAGTGCATTGTTCTTGCTTTATCTTTGAGGTGGTATTATAGCCTTCTTGTTAGTGTAGGAGCCTCAGAGAGTTTTCCTTTCAAGAATGAGTTAATTGAACCCACCAATTCTTTGATCATGAGATATTTCAACCCATGAATTATTAATTGAGCTATCTTGGTTTAGACTTCACCTAAAGCTTCCCTATGGATTGTGCTATCATGGTGCTTGTCATTAATCCCAGTTCTCAATGTATCCTCTTGGTGTAAGAAGTTTTGATTTCTTTTAGTGGTTGGTTGTCACCTCATATTTGTTGAGATGATTTTCATAAGCTCACTACTATCTTGTTTTTTGTTGGTGGTTTTCCAACCACTACGTCAATTCTCTTGTTCCGGAGGCTCTCCAATTCTATGGTAATGGTAGTTGTCATTCTTTTCTTCATTCTCTTCTTCCGCTTGAGCTAGTTTCTATTCTATTGTTCCGGAGGCATTGTGATGATGCTCATTTGGGTCAATCTTGTTGTTCTATCAAGATCATGGTGTCCCCTTGTTCTATTTACTTGTTTGTTGTGAATTTTGTCTAATTCTCCTACCTTTTCGAATTTTTTGTCCCATTTTCCTACCGAAGTGCTGCCGAATTTTTCCGTGAATTCTTCCATCTTCTCATATCAGTCCTCATCTCCTTGCAACCTTCAAGGATTGTTGGTTTCACTCGTTTGTCAAAGAAGCGACTTAATTTTTACCTCTTGTTCTTTCTCATCCTCTTCCCCCTTTCATTCTTGGATCTCGGGGAGAGATCCTCTTGTAGTGTAGGAGAGTTGTGACAGCCCGATGCCGACGTTCCAGAAGGTTCCCCTCTCTTTCCGTTTTCATCGTGTGTCTATTTTTATTTGTCGTGTCATCATCGCATCATGCACATCATCTGCATTGCATCGGCATCCCCGTTGCCGCCCGTTTTCGAAACTTTCATCCATTATTAGTTGCCGCTTCTCTTCGCGTTCGTCGTTGTTCGTTCCGAGCCTGTCCGCACTCGCACGCGCCCGCGGCACCGTCGAAACCCTGTTTTTAAAGTGTGCGTAAAACTTTCTCTCATCGGGTCGAGATTTGACGTGCGGTCTTATTTTAATATAGCGAGGCCGCCTGTCGATTTTCGTCGCGATCGGAGACCGTCTGGTGCCCGAACGGTCGACCGTAGCGGCACCGTATTCGGTCTACCGTCGGACGCCTGACGGCGTTTTAAAAATTCGTGCCGCGCCTCCCGTTCTCCCTCTCGTCTCCGGATATTCGCTCTACACGGCCGCGTACCCATTCCCTCGTGCGGAATCGTCCGAATCCGACCCCGGGGTTGGATCCGGAACGCGATTCCGGTTAACCGAGCCCCCCCTGTTTGTCTATATATACCCCACCAACACATTTAGACAGCCATCCCTAACCTGCCTCATTTTACGCGCCCAAAACCCTAGCCCCTCTCTCTCGCCCCTGTCTCCCTCCTCCAGCCGCCGGCTCGCGGAGCCCGCGTTGGGCCCGCCCGAGCCCATCTGGGCCCGAGCTCCCCGCAGCCTCAGCCGCCACCAGCAGGGGCCGAGCCTCCACCTCCCGAGCACCTCGCCGCCGCCTCGGTCCCGCAGCCGCGCCGCCGCACCTCCCCGCCGGCCACTGGCCACCGGCCGCCGCCTCCCTTCGGCCACCGGCCCGCTGCCGCAGGCTGGCCTCCCCACCGGTATGCTTCCCCGCGCGAGATCCCGCGCAGCCGGCATCGACCTCGCCGCTGGCCTGCCCCGCAGCCTCGCCGGCTCTCCTTCCGCGTGCGCCGCCTCGGCCTCCCATCCAAACCCGCCGCCGCTCCCTCATTCCGTCGCCGGTGTCCGCCCCGTCGAGGTCAGCCGCCGCCGCCCTGGTGTGCCTCGGGAGCGGGCAGCCACCCGAGGAGATCGAGGCTCTCCACCTGGGCCGCTCCGCCCCGCGTGAGCCTGTCCCGCCGCCCAGGCCAGGCCGGCCTCCTCCGCCCCGAGCCGGGCCGCCTCGCCTCTTCCTTGGCCGTTGACCGGCTCCAACCACCAGGCCGGCTGCACCCTCTCTCCAGGCCGGCCCAAGGTGACCCCCCCAGCTTTTCTATTTTTTGCGTCTAGGTGAGATGTTAGTTATTTTACACCCGAGTAGGCCCGGTAGTTTATTTTCGTTTTAGGAATTTTTGGAATTAATTGAATTCCAGATTTTAGACGTATTTTAAAACGCGTGTATCTTATATTCCGTAGATCGGATCGAGACGTATTTTATATGGTTTTGTGGTAGTTTCACGCGTAGAATACAAATTTAAAACTTGCATAATCATTTGACGAAGCTTAACGTGCAAAACGCCTAGATTTGCGTGCTGTTTCAATAGGACGCGCCCCGTATTTAATTTTCGTGCATGTCCGGACTGCCCGTATACCTT
This sequence comes from Hordeum vulgare subsp. vulgare, assembly GCF_904849725.1. Lineage (NCBI taxonomy): Eukaryota > Viridiplantae > Streptophyta > Magnoliopsida > Poales > Poaceae > Hordeum > Hordeum vulgare. The sequence continues at coordinate 117,654,407 of NC_058523.1, read as the reverse complement.
AGATAAAATGCCTATGTTTTAGGGACCATTATGCCATGTATTTTAAAGTGGTCACTCGTATTTTTGCGGGTAGGGAATTGCCTCTAGTTTATTTTCCCGTATATAGGTTATTTATCTCGCATTAATGTGTGGCATTATTTTGTGTTGCAAACCCCACATAATTTATATGTTTCCGGGGTAGGAAAATCTCATGGATTTTTCTTTGCAATTAGTTTTAGTTTTTGAGGAAGTTAGTTCATGAGATTTTTCGCTAAGTTGCCCTTTTGTTTAATTCGTAGGATTGATTCCGTGCCTCGTTTGAATTAGTTGTCAACTGGAGAGTTGATCTTGGATGTTTTGTTTAGCCCCTGGTATTTTTGGTTGCAATAGAAATGCATGTTTAGGTGTTGTTTGCTTGCTCTCAAGTTGCTAGGAATAGTGCTGTTTTAGAGGAGCTGAAATATTTCTAAGTCTGGAATCTGTTATATTTTGTTGCTGTCTTGTCTTGCTTCTATCTTTGGATCTGTAGCTCTTTTGAGGTTGGTCCAATGGAGTTAGTTGTACCCCTTGTGTTTCTCTAGCTTGCTGTGAAGTTTCATGCCATTTGGAGTCCTGTAGCTATAGGTTTTGCTGCTGTCAATATGCCTTCAGGATGAAAACTGCACTTTCATGAGGTGTTATTTTCGCTAAGTCCGAAATAGTCTGTGGGAAGCCGTTTTGTGACTTCTTTCCCTAGTGTTCCTTGCTGCCATGCTAGTTGTTGTTAGTTGTTCGTCGTAGTGCTTCTTGCCTATTCCGTGCCATGCCTTGCATGAGTTTATCGGAGTTGTGTAGCTCGTAGTTGTGGGGCGTAGAATATGCTATGTGGTTGTTTTTGGCAGATTGTAGTCATTTCTTGTTTTGCTCGTAGTTGTTGAACCGTAGCTCCGATTTGGTCGTGTCCTACATGAACTTTCTTAGGATCTTGTGTAGTTTCATTTTCTCTTGTTGTTTGTATATTTTGAAGTGCTCGTGACCGTCGTTGCACACATTTTGCATTCATGCCATCATATCTTGCGGTGCTTGTAACTTTTGACCCGTAGTTCCGTTGGAGATGTGCTTTATGTGTAGATTGCTTGCCTTGCCGCGTAGAATCACGAGAACCTATTTGTTTTGCTGTTTAACAACTAATTAAAGGTGTTAATTCAGATCTGGACAGAATTGTAAATTAACATGTGAGGTCGTTTCAGAGGTGCTATATGACATTTCCGACCTCATTTAAAATGTCTAGATAGGTAGTTTAATTACGCTTCACCTCTTGCCATGTTTAACCACATTTAATATTGCCGTGTATTTAATCGGGATAGAACTAAATAAATGAATGTGGAGTATCGTCAATATGCAACTCGTTGCATATTGAACTTCACTTAACGTGTAGTGTTTGATTGTGTGAATTGTCATGCCGTGACTTGCATATATTCAGCTGCTCATGCATCATATGTGTTGTGCATCGTGTGGTGAATTTCGTGTGTTGATGCTTGTTTCCGGTTTTCCCCGTCTCGATAGAGTTCCGCAAGCATGTCGGATGTGAGGACCCGTTCGACTACGTCGGTTCGTCTGTTTCACGGAGGCATTCTTCTTCCAAGCGGGATCTCACGCAAGATGATCATTTCCCCAGATACCATTACTATCATTGCCATGCTAGTATTACCGCTTCTATCGATTATGTCTCGTTGCCTACCACATGTTAAATATTAGCCTATCAACAATGCCATGATCACCTTCAACCTGTTCGACCTAGCAAACCACTGATTGGCTATGTTACTGCTTGCTTAACCCCGTTGATAGCGTTGCTAGTTGCAGGTGCAGATGCTTCCATGTGAAAGCATGGGTTCCTTGTTATATCACCATATTTAATGCTATTTAATTTAATGCACCTATATACCTGGTAAAAGGTGGAAGGCTCGGCCTTTCTAGCCTGGTGTTTTGTTCCACCTTTGCCCCCTTAGTTTCGGCTACCGGTGTTATGTTCCATAAACGAGCGCTCCTAACACGATCGGGGTTGTTATGGGGACCCCCTTGATAACTCGTTTTAGATTAAAGATGGTCTGGCAAGGCCCAACTTTGGTTCTACATTTGCCCAACATAATAACTTTGAAAAAAATTGAAATGCATAGGGAGTTAGCGCTACCCGAGGAGTAATTTTACATAAACAGGGGGGGCCAGTGCTGATGGTGTTGGTCCCAAACGGTCTGCCTGCGGGGCCACCGCGAGGAAACTTGAGGTTTGGCACTCGTAGCTAGTTCCATCCGTCGTGTCCTGAGAACGAGATACGCGTCTCCTATCGGGTACGTCGACACGTCGGGCTGCCTTGCTGGATTTGTTTTACCTTTGATGAGATATTTTGTGCATCGGGATTCCGGTGATGCTTTGGGTAATCTTAGAGTTGAGGTTTTCCACTAGGGAATCGGACGAGATCGCGAGCTTCGTGATTGAGGATTTCTATGCGGCTTGTGGTAATTTGTGATGGACTAGTTGGAGCACCCCTGCAGGGTTAAATCTTTCGGAAAGCCGTGGCTGCGGTTATGTGGCAACGTGGATACTTTGTTTAACACTGGTTCTAGATAACTTGAAGTTAACTCAATTAAAACTTGCCAACTGTGTGCGTAACCGTGACTGTCTGTTTCGTGAGTGCCTTCTCCGATCGAGGACACGGTGGGGTTATGTCTGACGTAGGTAGGTGTTCAGGATCATTCATTTGATCATCAATAGTCACATCCGTTATACGTAGATCTTCCCCCTCGTATTTCTGGTACTCGTAAGTTAGCCACCAAATATATGCTTAGCCGCTGCTGCCACCTCACCACTTAACCATACCTCACCCATTAAACTTTGCTAGTCTTGATACCTTTGGAAATGAGATTGCTGAGTCCCCTGTGGCTCACAGATTACTACAACACCAGTTGCAGGTACAGGTAAAGGGTACTTAACGCGAGCGCGTTGATTGTTCATTTGGAGTTGCCTCTTCTTCTTCTTCTTCATCAATCTAGGATGGGTTCCAGGCCGGCATCCTGGGATAGCAAGGATGGACGTCGTTCTTCTTTTGTTGTTTGTTTTCGTCCATAGTCGGACCCTGCTCTTACTCTTGATGATTATGTAATGTACTGATGTGACTCTGATGTAGCTTGTGGCGAGTGTAAGCCAACTCTTTAAATATCTTTTCTTTTCAGTACATGTACTTGTAACGATATCCATTCTTGCGACACGACGAGATGCGCTTCTATCCCTGACGAGGCCCTCGTGCCAAATTGAGGATAGGGTCGCATCTTGGGTGTGACAGCGATCTCCTTGCCCTTACAAATATCTTGGTTCAACTCCACAACACGAAGTAGGAGGCTCCCAAGCGACACCTAACCAATCTAGGAGGTACCACCCTCCAAAAGGTAATAGATGTGGTAGATCAATGAACTCCTTGCTCTTGTGCTTCTAAAGATAGTCTCTTCAACACAAAATCACTCTCTCACAGGATATGCATGGGTAGGAGAGATTGATTTGGTGGAAAGAAATTTGGGGAGGCTAGAGATCAAGTTTCAAATGGTTGGATTGGAATATCTTGGTCTCAACACATGATTTGGTGGTTCTCTCTCAGAAAATGAATGTGGCAATGAAGTGTGTGTTCTGAGTGCTTCGCCCACGAGTGAGAGGTGGGTGAAGGGGTATATATAGGCAGCACACAAAATCCAGCCGTTACACCTAAAGTGCCAAACTTGGTGACACCGAAGTTACAAACTCAATGGTACCGATTAGCACAGAAGGTAGGACTTTTGAATCTCGGTGGGACCGATATACACAACTCAATGGCACCGAACAGGTAGTTAAGGATGAGATGGCAAACTCGGTGGCACCGGTACTCAAACTCGGAAATTATGATTTTGTGCATCGAGGCAACAGAATGTTGGTCACACTAAACTCGGTAGCACCGATATGGATTCGGTTGCACCGATTTGTTGGGAATGGCTAGGGTTTCTGTCTGAGGTCAAACTCGATGGGTCCGAAATATGAAAGTTGGTGACACCGAATTTGAGTATGTGGAATTGGACAGAATGGTTATGTGGGGGAAAATGACTGAGTATTTTGGTGGCTAACTTTGAGCACTTTGAGGAATAAGTTCATTTTACTACCTCACCCCCTGTTAATAGTATTGGCTTTCCTATGGACTCAAAAGTGATTTCTCACAAATATAAAATGAAGAGTCTTCTAGCTTGAAGCTTGAGCCAATCCTATTCCTTTCTTGCATCAAGGGGCATATCCACATAAAGCTTTAGCCAAAGCTCTCCATGGACTAAACCTGAAATATCTAGGTAAAAGTGTTAGTCCAAGAGACAATCTATGTTGTCATGAATTATCAAAACCACAAAGGGAGCATATTGTGCTTTCAATCTCCCCCTTTTTGGTAATTGATGACATCATACAATCAAAGCTTCAAGTAAAGATAAGCATTAAAATATGACAGCTTTGAAGGAAACATGACTGGTACATGCTCCTGCTGAATGTGTGCAATTCCTTTAAAGGATAGTTGCTTTGGAATGCATGGACACACACAAGGTAGAAGGACCAAGCACGTCATAAACATCCTAGCTATATGCATCAAACATATGTGAATGAAGAGTTTCCATATTCAAGACTCCCTCTTGCAAACAATATGTGCAAGAGAAAAGAGGTCATCATGAACAAGGATATGATGCATATACTTACCTTGAGGATCTTGAGCGTCTTAACATAGGAGTACACCTGGGAAAACAAATGGTAGATAACACAAGAGTACTATATTGTAATGATGCAAAGATCTTCAAAAGTACCAAGATATTGAAGACATGTTGAAGATAGGATTTGATGAAAGGATATGTCTCCAAGAGAAATAAGAAATTTCTCCCCTAAGGATGAATATGTGATAATTTCCTCTCCCCCTGAATCATAGCATTGGATATTGGGAGTAGGTAGGGTAAGATAAGTTCAAAGTAATAAAACAATTTTATCTCTCCCCCCTTAATATGTAAGGTTTGATATATCTCCCTTCACGTAGATCTCCCTGTAGGTAGACCTTCCTTTAGGACAAAATATCTCCCCCATTAAAATTTCTCCCCTTTTGTGTGAGCTTCTAGGTGATATTTCTCCCCTATAAATAGTTTCATTGGATGGAAGGTTTGATAATATTTCTCCCCCTTTGGCATTAATTTCCAAAAAGGTCAGAGGGTAAGGGCTCATTGAGAGAAAGGGATCCTTGATACTTCTTATTTTATAAGGGTTCCTTGAATTTGTCTTTTCTCCCCCTTAGATAGTCTATAGGATTCATCAAATGTTCTCCCCCTTTTATATGGATAAGAGTTCCTTGAACTATCTCCCCCTATGTTAGGGATCCTACATGATTCTCCCTCTTATATTGTATGAGATCACTGAGACTTTCCTCCCCAAGAGAATTTTTCTCCCCCTAGAAAAATAAAGCTAAAACGGATTTTGTCTCAGAATTTTTTTCAATAAGATCTTATAAGGCAATGAATCATAGGGTCATTGATAGACTTTCTTCCCCTAAGGCAAAAATCCAGAAGAAAATATCAGAAATTTCTATGGTAATTACAATATCGGAGTCACCAAGGCAAAGTGGTTCGGTACAACCGAGAATGAGATTCAGGCCTACGGGAGAAATCAGTTGGACCGAGTTTCCCAGATCGGTGAGACCGAGTTGCAATGAAATTTAATTCCTTAACCTAAAAAGGCAGACAAAAATCGAAAGAATTGTTTCAAGATGCCAATTGTAAAAGATACCAATTGAAAGATAAACAAAAATAAAAGAGAAACATAAGGTGACAACAATTTTTGATATATTTATTTGAAATATGTACATACATTCACATGAGAATTGAATGGTTCCAAAAGAATATGAAAGGTCAATGTGAACCATACAATAATCTTCATCTAGATGTAGGGCGGTGACTAGGTCACCTATATTAGAGTATTTGCCTTGAGGAGTCAAGCAAGTATGCTTGATCATAGGTCATACTCATCGTTAAGCGCGAACACTTTCTCATCAAGTGGCTTGGTAAAGATATGAGCTAATTGTTTGTCAGTACGAACATGCTTGAGTTCGATATCTCCTTTACCAACATGATCACGAATGAAATGATGTCGCACTTGGATGTGTTTTGTTCTAGAATGTTGCACATGATTATAGGAAATCTTAATAGCACTTTCATCGTCACATAACAATTGAACTTTTCTAACATGAATGCCATAATCCTTAAGCGTTTGTGTCACCCAGAGTAATTGTGCACAACATGATCCAGCGGCAATGTATTCAGCTTCGGCAATAGATAACGATACCGAATTTTGTTTCTTGGATGACCAAGACACAAGAGATCTCCCAAGAAATTGACATGTACCCGAGGTGGATTTTCTGTCAACCTTGTCTCTGGCATAGTCCGATTCAAAGTAGCCAACAAGATTAAAAGAAGATCCCTTCGGATACCATATGCCAAAGTTTGGTGTATGTATAAGGTATCTCACTATCCTTTTCATAGACAATAGATGCCACTCTTTTGGTGCTGCTTGGTATCGGGCGCACATGAAAATGCTCAACATGATGTCAGGACGGGAGGCACATAAATATAGCAATTCACCAATCATTGATCGATAAACCTTTTGATCAACTGGTTTGTCCTCCTTAGTGAGGTCAAGATGTCCACTAGTAGGCATGGGGATTCTCATACCTTTGCATTCTTGCATGTTGAACTTTCTCATTAATTCCTTGGCGTACTTGGTTTGAGATATAAATGTACCTTCTCTCGATTGTTTGATTTGCATTCCAAGGAAGAACTTCAGTTCACTCATCATGGACATCTCATACTTCTGTGACATCAACTTTCCAAACTTTTCACTAAAATGTGGGGTAGTAGAAGCAAAGATAATATCATCCACATATATTATGCACACAAATATATCTCCATTAACTCTTTTAGTGAATAAGGTTGTATCTATTTTACCAATCTCAAAACCCTTTTCAATGAGAAACTTCATTAGGCATTTGTACCAAGCTCTGGGTGCTTGTTTAAGACCATATAAAGCTTTACAAAGTTTGTAAGCATAATTAGGTTTCTTAGGGTTCACAAATCCAGGAGGTTGTTTAACATAAACTTCCTCCTCAATTTCTCCATTGAGAAAGGCACTTTTGATATCAATTTGGTAAATAGTTATATCATGGTGATTGGCATAAGCTAGAAGAATGTGAATGGCTTCAAGTCTAGCAACAGGAGCATATGTCTCACCTAGTCCATACCTTCGAATTTCATGTATCCTTGGGCTACGAGACATGCCTTGTTGCGTACAACTTGTCCGTCTTCATCTTGCTTGTTCTGAAACAACCATCTTGTACCAATGATATTCTGCTCGCCTTCAGGCTTTTCAACAAGTGTCCATACTTGGTTCCTCTCGAAGTTGTGTAGCTCTTCGTGCATGGCATTCACACAATCTGGATCTTGAAGGGATTCTTCAACCTTCAAAGGTTCAATGCTAGAGATGAAAGAATAATGCTCACAAAAGTTAGCTAAACGGGATTTGGAGCGAGTGATTCTCCCAATTTTTATGTCACCGTAGATTTTATTCAACGGATGATCTGTGTCCACTCTTTCTCTAACTCTTGACAACTTCTTCTTGTTGGATGGTGGAGCTTCTTCTTCATCATCATCATCTTGCATGTTGTCGTTGATGTTGTCATCTTCTTGAGGTGATGGTGAGGAAGGTTCAGGTGGATCATCACGATGTTCTTCTTCCTCTTCTTCATCATGTCGTGTACCACTTGTGGATGCTTCCATGCCGTTTTGTGGTTCGCCTTGACGCGAAGTAGGACCTTCCACTTGAATTGATGAAGTGCTTTCCTTCACCTCTATGGGACGAATGTTGCAAATGGACAAGTCTTTGATAGCTTTCGAAGGTTCCTTATCTCCTACATCCTTTGGCAATTGTTCCACTTACAAACCGTTAGTGTCATCAAACTTCACATATACTGTCTCTTCAACTTTTCGAGTGAAGTTGCTGTAGACACGATAAGTGTGAGAGTTCGATCCGTAACTGAGTAGGAAACCTTCATATGATTTAGGAGAAAATTTAGATCGACGTTGCTTATCAAGAATATTGCACTTAGAGCCGAATACCAGAAAGTATCCAACTTGGGGTTTGTTACCGATGAGTAGCTCATATGACGTTTTACTGAGAAGCTTGTGCAGGTGGAGTCGGATTATGGCATGGCAAGTGAAAGCACAATTGATCCCTAGGGTGGTTTTGATAATTGATCACAACATATGCATCATTGGACTAATGTGTTTTCCAAGTATATTTCAGAAAAGTTCAAAAGATGCTATGGCTTAAGGTTTATGTGGAGATGCCCCTGGATGCAAGAAAGGAATAATATTGGCTCAAGCTTCAAGCTTGAAGACTCTTCATTTTATATTTGTGAGAAATCACTTTTGAGTCTATAGTAAATCCAATACTATTAAAAGGGGGTGAGGTAGTAAAATGAACCGATTGCTCAAATGCTCAAAGTTAGCCACCAAGATACTGAGTCATTTTTCCCACATATCCACTCTGTCAAGTTCCACATTCACAAATTTGGTGCTATAGAGATACTATCGGGTACCGAGGGTGACACCTCGCTAAGTACTCCAGATGATATCTCTGTAGTATAGCTAGTCGATCGTGGTTATCGAGGGTGATTCCTCTTTCACCATTCCCGACAATGTCTCTGTCGTACAAACCCTCAAGTGTGGGACCCCCGAGGGTGATTCCTCTAAGCCCACCTTGATGGATACATCGTTCGGAATCCAACGAGGGTGATACCTCGGATACCCCCCGATGTTACAACCACACAGTTACTCGACCATGTTACTGGGATCTTTGGTGATTAGTTGTAAGATGGGTGGATTCCCGTGAGACTGTGTTGTTGGCGTAATTAAAATGTTAATGGATTTGGGTATTTGATCTGGGTTGGTCGGAGACCTTTTCGCACTAACCGGCTACGCGGGAAGAATTATGGGTACTCAGCGTCGCGGTATCAGCCGAAGCTTTTCAGATGGCAGCAATCGTAGTGGCGCGCGCCCGAGTGGTCCCGAGATGCATTGCGCTTATGATTAAGGGATGCTAGGACTGACGTCGGCCGCCCTCGCATCGTGCAGGAGCGCGGTGGGGAACTGGGCCCATGAACCCTTTGTGCTTAGGAGTTAGACCGGCGGGCTGGCCTCTCTGATTAGTCTTAGGTGGGGCTGCGACGTGTCGATATTCCGAGGCCGGGCAGGACCCAGAAAAGTATGTCCGACCAGAGTGTTATCGAGCGTGACAGGACATGTGGTGCACCCCTGCAGGGATGAAAATTAACTATTCGGATAGCCGTGTCCACGGTTACAGGACGACTTGGAGTTGTGCCCCGATCTTATACAACTACAATTGTTACTTAACTGGAAATAGTTTGCCTCGGGATTGCTTCCTCGCAGGGAGTCGAGGTAGGATCTCTAGGCGTGACCTCACTTTAATATTGCTGCAACAATATGACTATTATTTGTGTTACCCCCCTGTTCTACTCTCGTTTATTGCTGCAAGAACCTGAAGATGCTAGTCTTCGATAGGACTAGGCCTTCTCTCTCTATTCTCGCATTGCTGCAGTCAGTCCACATATAACCCCCCTTTTGATACTGATGCATACTTAGAATAGTTCTGATGTAAGACTTGCGAGTACTTTGGATGAGTACTCACCGCTGCTTTGCTCCCCCTTTGCCCCTTGATCCGTTTGCTGCGACCAGATGATGGAGCCCAGGAGATGGAGGTCCCCGCCGACGACGACAGCTAACCCGACGGTGCCTACTACTATGTGGAGGCCGCTGATGATCAGGAGTAGTTAGGAGGTTCCCAGGCAGGAGGCCTCGCCTCGTTCGATCGTTGTATCTTTTGTGCTAGCCTTCTCTAAGGCACCCCATGGTTTATGTCTGTACTCAGATATTTGTTGCTTCTGCTGACTCGTGTGTTTATTGAGCTTCTGTATTCTAGCCCTCAAGGCCCCTGTCTTGTAATACGAAGCTGATATTGTTTTATTTGTGTCTAGTGTTGTGTTGTGATATCTTCCCGTGAGTCCTTGGGTTTGATTGTACGCATTCGCACGTATGATTAGTGTGCGATTAAAACGAGGGCATCACAAATATTCCCTTCCTTCATATCGATGACAGCACCAATAGTCCTTAGGAAAGGTCTACCAAGAATGATAGGACATGTAGGATTTCAATCAATATCAAGCACAATGAAATCCATGGGTACATAGTTCCTATTTGCAATAATAAGAACATCATTGATCCTTCCCATGGGTTTCTTAACAGTAGAATCCGCAAGATGCAAATTAACAGAGCACTCATCAATCTCATTGAAACCTAGAACATCACATAAAGACTTTGGAATCGCGGAAACACTAGCACCCAAATCACACAAAGCATTGCATTCATAGTTTTTGATCTTGATTTTGATAGTAGGTTCCCACTCATCATGAAGTTTTCTAGGAATAGAAACTTCCAATTCAAGTTTCTCTTCAAGAGATTTTATCATAGCATCGACGATATGATCGGTAAAGGCCTTGTTTTGGCCATAAGCGTGTGGAGAGTTTAGCATGGATTGCATCAAGGAAATACATTCAATCAAAGAGCAACTATCATAATTGAATTCCTTGAAATCCAAAGTAGTAGTTTCATTACTACTCAAAGTTTTGATATCCTCTACTCCACTTTCAATGCTTTTAGCATCAAGATAGATGGACTCCGAATCATTAGGGAGTTTTTAAACCAAGGTGGATTCATATCCAGCCCCATCATCATTAGGTTTGACACTAGAAAACAAAGATTCAATGGGAGTCACACCAAGCACTTTAAGATCTTCGTGATTCTCATCACAAGAACAAGCCTTTTTAAGCCATTCATGTCTAGGACGAATTTGGAAGGTTCTTTCTTTACTGTCATTCATCGAAACACGCATAGCTTTCAAAGTTTCATCCATATTGATCTTGGGAGGAGCACATCTAACTTTCAAAGCATCAATATCAAGAGACATTCTATCAACGCTCCCAACCAAATCATCAATTTTGAGTAGTTTTTCCTCTATGGACGCATTGAAAATCTTTTGCGAGTTGATGAACTCTTTAATATTATTCTCTAGTTGAGAGGGTAATTTATTGTAATTTCCATGAGTATTGTTGTAGGAGTTGCCAAAATTATTAGAGGGATTACTAGGAAAAGGCCTAGGAATATAGTTTCCTCTAAAAGCATTGTTGTTGCCAAAATTATTCCTACCAACAAAACTAACATCCAAGCTCTCATTGCTACTCTCAATCAAGGAAGACAAGGGCATATAATTTGGATCTAAAGGAGCACTTTTACTAGCAAACAATTTCATTAACTCATCCATCTTAGCACTCAACGAGTTAATTTCTTCTATAGCGTGTACCTTTTTACTTGTAGGTGACCTTTCAGTGTGCCATTGAGAATAGTTTGTCATGATATTGTCTAGGAGTTTTGTGGCTTCTCCTAATGTGATTTCCATGAAGGTTCCACCGGAGGCGGAGTCCAAGATATTTCTAGAAGCAAAATTCAAACCAGCATAGAAGATTTGTATAATCATCCAAAGACTCAAGCCATGAGCGGGGCAATTCCTAATCATCAATTTCGTTCTCTCCCAAGATTGTGCAACATGTTCATGATCAAGTTTCTTAAAATTCATGATATCATTACGGAGAGAGATAATCTTAGCCGGCGGAAAATACTTGGATATATAAGCATCTTTGCACTTGTTCCAATAATCAATACTATTTTTGGGCAAAGATGAAAACCAAGTTTTTGCTCGATCTCGTAATGAGAACGGAAATAGCTTCAATTTAATCACATCATTATCCACATCTTTCTTCTTTTGCATATCGCAAAGCTCAATGAAGGTATTAAGATGGGATGCGACATCTTCACTAGGATGGCCGGAGAATTGCTCTTTCGTAACAAGATTCAGCAAAGCAGCATTGATTTCATATGATTCCGCACTAGTGGCGGGAGCAATCGGAGTACTAATAAAATCATTATTATTAGTATTCGAGAAGTCACAAAGTTTGGTGTTTTCAGTCATGGTGACTTCAGCAAGCACACAAGCACACAAGCGAACAGAAAGCAAGCGAAAGAAAAGGGCGAACGAAAAAGGCAAATATTTTTACAAATTTTTGTTTTTCAGAAGTGGGGGAGAGGAAAATGAGAGGCAAAAAAAGTAAATGCAAGAGATGAGTTTGCGACACTTACTTGGATAAGATTCACTTAGAATAATGCCCGGTGCCAGAAATTGACTCGTTGACGAGAGACTATTCTTGACTTGATCCTCCCCGGCAACGGCGCCAGAAATTCTTCTTTCTACCTCTTGCGCTTGCGTTAGATTTTCCCTTGAAGAGGAAAGGGTGATGCAGCATAGTAGCAGTAAGTATTTCCCTCAGCTTTGAGAACCAAGGTGTCAATCCAGTAGGAGTGTCGAGCCAAGTTTCCAAACTACCTGCGCAAAAACAGCAAACTTGCACCCAACGCTACAAAGGGGTTGTCAATCCCTTCACAATTGATTGCAAGGTGAGATCTGAAGGCGGAAAGTGCAACGAAGTAAAAGTGTAAGGAGGAAAATATGATGTGAAGTAGACCCGGGGGCCATAGTATTAACTAGAGGCTTCTCTCAAAATAGCAAATATTACGGTGGGTGAACGAATTACTGTCGAGCAATTGATAGAATCGCGCAAAGTCATGACAATATCTAAGGCAATGATCATACATATAGGCATCACGTCCGAGACAAGTAGACCGATACTGTCTGCATCTACTACTATTACTCCACACATCGACCGCTATCCGGCATGCATCTAGTGTATTGAGTTCATGACGAACAGAGTAACGCCTTAAGCAAGATGACATGATGTAGAGGGGTAAATTCATGCAATAGATATAACCCCCACCTTTTTACCCTTGATGGAAACAACATGATGCGTGCCTCGCTGCCCCTTCTGTCACTGGGAGAGGTCAACGCACGGTATGAACCCAAAACCAAGCACTTATCCCATTGCAAGAATCATAGATCAAGTTGGCCAAAGAAAACCCACAACTCGAAGAGACTTACAAGGATATGAAATCATGCATATAAGAGATCAGAAGAAACTCAAATAAGATTCATAGATAATTTGATCATAAATCCACAATTACTCAGATCTCGACAAACACACTGGAAAATAAGATTACATCGTATAGATCTCCATGAAGATCATGGTGAACTTTGTATTGAAGATCCAAGAGAGAGAAGAAGCCATCTAGCTACTAGCTATGGACCCGAAGGTCTATGGTGAAGTACTCACGCATCATCAGAGAGGTCATGGTGTTGATGAAGAAGCCCTCCGTACCCGATCCCCCCTCCGGCAGGGCACCAGAACGTGCCCTAGATGGGATCTTGCGAAGACAGAAGCTTGCGGCGGCGGAAAAGTATTTTCGTGGATCTCTCGCGTAGTTTTGGATATTTCGGGAATTTATTGGCGGAAGAGGTAGGGCAGAAGAGCCACAGGGGGACCACAAGCCAGCTAGGCGCGGGCCCCCCTCGCCGCGCCTAGGGGGCTTGTGGCCTCCCCTGGTGGCTTGTGCCTTGGTTCTCACGCCCCCTGCGTATCTTCTGTTCGGGAAAAAAATATTTTCAGAGGTTTTATTCCGTTTGGACTCCGTTTAATATTCTCCTCTAAAAAGGGTCAAAAACACGGAAGAAATAGGAACTGGCACTTGGCACTGAGTTAATAAGTTAGTCCCAAAAAAGATATAAAAGGCATACAAAACATCCAAAATTTGACAAGATAATAGCATGGAACCATCAAAAATTATAGATACGTTGGAGACGTATCAATCAACACACTTTTTGGCGACTCCGCTGGGGAAGAAAGATCAACCATCATCATCAACCATCATGTCTGATCTGCCTAACCCATCTGAGGTAAACGCCGATAATATCATTAAGCCCAAGCTTGATGAACTATCGGCGGATCATCGGCAAGCCTATGAGGAGTACAAGAAGGCACGCGAGGAGAAGGACCTGCAGGAGTTCCTTGCAAACTTCAAGAAGGATCGCCAAGACAATATCACTCCGATTGGAGAAATCAAGTTCCCTCCTCTTCAAGCCGAGCAGGTTAAACCCCCTGTAAGTACTACCTTTTCTCCTGAGCAATGGGCTGAGATTGAGAGTCGTATTGCCGATGGTAACAATCTGGTCTATCAATCTTTCTTGGAAAATACTGTTGCTCAGAAGAATATGCCTCAATCATCTGCTCATAATATTAGTATGCTGAGTAGTACACAAAACCCTAATTTGTATTTACCTATTGCATCGGTGATACGTCTCCAACGTATCTATAATTTTTTATGGTTCCATGCTATTACCTTGTCAAACTTTGGCTGTTTTGTATGCATTTTATATGTTTTTTGGGACTAACTTATTAACTCAGTGCCAAGTGTCAGTTCCTATTTTTTCCGTATTTTTGACCTTTTTCAGAGGAGATTATTAAACGAAGTCCAAACGGAATAATACCTCCGAAAAGATTTTTTTCGGAACAGAAGATACGCAGGGAGCTTGAGAACCAAGGCAAAGGGTACCAGGGGAGGCCACAAGCCCCCTAGCCGCGGCCTAGGAGGTGATTAGCAGGCTTGTGGGCCCCCTGTGGCTCCTTTTCCCTACTTATTCCGCCTATAAATCCCCAAAAAATCTGAAACCACGGGAGTGAGCCACGAAAATACTTTTCCGCCGCCGCAAGCTTCTGTCTCCGCAAGATCCCATCTAGGGCACATTCTGGTGCCCTGCCGGAGGGGGGATTCGGACATGGAGGGCTTCTTCAGCAACACCTTTGCCTCTCTGGTGATGCGTGAGTAGTTTACCACAGACCTTCGGGTCCATAGCTAGTAGCTAGATGGCTTCTTCTCTCTCTTGGATCTTCAATACAAAGTTCTCCATGATCTTCATGGAGATCTATCCGATGTAATCTTCTTTTGCGGTGTGTTTGTCGAGATCCGATGAATTGTGGATTTTTGATCAGATTATCTATGAATCTTATTTGAGTTTCTTCTGATCTCTTATATGCATGATTTCATATCCTTGTAATTCTCTTCGAGTTATGGGTTTCGTTTGGCGAACTTGATCTATAATTCTTGCAATGGGAGAAGTGCTTGGTTTTGGGTTCATACCGTGCTTTGACCTCTACCAGTGATAGAAGGGGTAGCGAGGCACGCATCATGTTGTTGCCATCAAGGGTAAAAATATGGGGTTTATATCTATTGCATGAATTTATCCCTCTACATCATGTCATCTTGCTTAAGGCGTTACTCTGTTCGTTATAAACTCAATACACTAGATGCATGCTCGACAGCGGTCGATGTGTGGAGTAATAGTAGTAGATGCAGAAAGTATCGGTCTACTTGTCTCGAACGTGATGCCTATATGTATGATCATTGCCTTAGATATCGTCATGACTTTGCGCGGTTCTATCAATTGCTCGACAGTAATTCGTTCACCCACCGTAATATTTGTTATCATGAGAGAAGCCTCTAGTGAACACTATGACCCCCGGGTCTACTTCACATCATATTTTCAGCCCTACATTTTACTTTGTTGCACTTTCCGCCTTCAGTTCTCACTTTGCAATCAATCGTGAAGGGATTGATAACCCCTTTGTAGCGTTGGGTGCAAGTTTGTTGTTTTTGCGCAGGTACTTTGGAGGCTTGGCTTGATACTCCTACTGGATTGATACCTTGGTTCTCAAACTGAGGGAAATACTTACTACTACTATGCTGCATCACCCTTTCGTCTTCATGGGAAAAACCAACGCAAGCTTAAGAGGTAGCAAGAAGAATTTCTGGCACTGTTGCCGGGGAGGAGGATCAAGCCAAGAATAGTCTCCCGTCAACGTGCCAATTTCTTGGGCCGTTGCCGGGGAGCATCAAGTCAAGAATAGTCTTCGTCCAACGTGTCAATCTCTGGCACCGGGGATTATTCTAAGTGAAGCTTATCCAAGTAACTGTCGCAAACTCATCTCTTGCATTTACTCTTTTTTGCCTCTCGTTTTCCTCTCCCCCACTTCTGAAAAACAAAAATTTACAAAAAACATTTGCCTTTTTCGTTAGCCCTTTTCTTTCGCTTGCTTTCCGTTTGCTTGTGTGCTATGTGCCTTCAATATGCTTGCATCTTCGCTTGCTGAAAATCTATTGATATGGATCCTCATCCACTTGCTAATCTCTTTAAGATATCCAATTATGTTGAACCAATTAGTAGTGAGTTGAGTGCACTTGACTATCTTTATGAAGTTTTGCTTGACATGCGTGAATCTGAAAATTGTGATGAAGAAATTTATGAAGTGATTCACGAGGTCTCCTTGAATGAAAAGCATGATTGCAATGGTTTCACTATGAATTCTATTAATGTCAATCATGCTAAAAATATGCAAAACCCTAAGCTTGGGGATGCTAGTTTTTCTTTGCCCACTACTTGTTGCAATGATCATGATTGGGGTAATGATTTTTCTTATGATCTTGAAAAAAAATTTTAAGCCTCATGATGAATATGATATTTGCAATAATATTGAAAGTGGGTTTGGAGAAGTCATGACTTTAGTTTATGATAATCCCACTATTTTTGAAGAGCGTCAACTTTGCATGCGTGTGGATCATGGAAATAATATCCTATGTGATAGCTATATTGTTGAACTTGAATATTATCCCACATGTAATTGTTATGAGAGAGGAAAATATTGTGGTAGAAACTTTCGTATCACTAAATCACCTCTTATTATGTTGAGATTGCTATTGTCTCTTTCTTGTTCCTTGCATATGGTCGTTATTGCATGTCTTGATAATTTGTTTTCCTACAAAATGCCTATGCATAGGAAGTATGTTAGACTTAGATGTGATTTTCACATGCTTTATGATGCTCTCGTTGTGCTTCAATTCTTGTCTTTTATATGAGCATCATTGAATTATCAATGCCTAGCTAAGGGCGTTAAACAATAGCGCTTGTTGGGAGGCAACCCAATGAATTTATCTTTGCTTTTTGCTTTCTGTTTTGTTGCGTACACACCATCATAATTCTGTTACTATTGTGTTTTTTGTGTTTCTTTTTGTGTTTTAGCCAAGTAAGACCTTTATGACTAGTTTTGGTGATGGTTGTTTGATCTTGCTGAAAAAGACAGAAACTTTTCACTCACGAAATTATTTTTCATTTTTATCCAGAAAGAGATTTTGAGTTGATTCTTTTTGCTACTGGTTGATATGCCAATTTCCCAAATTGTCGTAATTGTTCAGAATTTTTGAGATACCAGAAGTATACGAAGTATACAGATTGCTACATACTAGTCTGTTTTTGACAGATTCTGTTTTTTGTTGTGTTGATTGCTTATTTTGATGAAACTATGGATAGTATCGGGGGGGGGGGGGGGTACTAGCCATGGAAAAGTGAGAATAGAGTAATATAACACCAATATAAATAGAAATCAAGTTTTCTACAGTAACTAAAGAGGTGGTAGTTTGTTTTCTTGTGCTAATGATATCACGAGTTTCTGTTTTAGTTTTGTGTTGTGAAGTTTTCAAGTTTTGGGTGATATTCTCATGGACAATGGGATAAAGAGTGGAAAGAGCTCAAGATTGGTGATGCCCATGGCATCCCAAGCCAAATTCAAGGACACCAAGAAGCCTAAGCTTGGGGATGCACCGGGAAGGCATCCCCTCTTTCGTCTTCAATCCATCGGTAACATTACTTGGAGCTATATTTTTATTCACCACATGATATGTGTTTTGCTTGGAGCTTCATGTATTATAGGAGTATTTTCTTTTTGTTGTGTCACAATCATCCTTTCTGCACATCTTTTGAGAGAGACAAGCGCTCATCGTGAATTTGCTAGAATACTCATTGAGCTTCGCTTATATGTTTTGAGTTAGGCAATTTAGCTCACATGTGCTTCACTTATATCTTTTGAGATAGATAATTTTGCTCTAAGTGCTTCATTTAGATCTTTTAGAGCATGGCGGTGTCATATTTTGGAGAAATAAGAACTCTTGATCTTCACTTATATCTTTTGAGAGTGCTCTCTTTGAGTAACTTGGTAGTTGGCTTGTGCTATGAAAGTAGTCCTAAAGATGATAGGCATCCAAAGAGGATAAATAAAACTTCCATATTCATGTGCATTGATTAGAAGTTTGATTCCTCTCAATTAGTTTTGAGACATGGATTTGGTAATATTAAGAGTCATGTTAGTAGGGTGTTGTGAATCTAGAAATACTTGTGTTGAAGTTAGTGATTCCCGTAACATGCACGTATGGTGAACCGCTATGTTAGGAAGTCGGAGCATAATCGAATTATTGATTGTCATCCTTTGTGTTGCGGTCGGGATTGCACGATGGTTAACACCTACCAACCCTTCCCCTGGGAATACACGTTTAGCACTTTGTTTTGATTACTAATAAAAACTTTCGCAATAAGTATGTGAGTTCTTCATGACTAATGTGAGTCCATGGTATAGATGCACTTTCACCTTCCACCATTGCTAGCCTCTCTAGTGCCGCGCAACTTTCGCCGGTACACAAAACCACCATAGACCTTCCTCAAAACTGCCACCATACCTACATATCATGGCCTTTTCATAGCCATTTTGAGATATATTGCCATGCAACTCCCACCGTTCCAGCTCATGACATGTGCCCTCACTTTCATACTGCCATTGCATGATCGTAAGATAGCTAGCGAGTCATACCCTAAGCTAGATCGTTGCACATCCCGGTACACTGTCGGAGGCATTTCCTATAGAGTCATCATTGTTCTAAGCATTGAGCTGTGAGTAAATAAAAGTGTGATGATCATCATTATTAGAACATTGTCACATGTGAGGAAATAAAAAAAAGGCCAAAGTTGACCATAGAAAAAAATCTGGAAAGAGGCCAAAGAGCACAAACAAAAAAAGAGAAAAAGAGAGAAGGGACAATGCTACTATCTTTTTCCACACTTGTGCTTCACAATAGCACCATGTTCTTCATGATTGAGAGTCTCTTGTTTTGTCACCACCATATACTAGTGGGAATCTTCTTATATAACTTGGCTTGCATATTCCAATGATGGGCTTCCTCAAAATTGCCCTAGGTCTTCGTGAGCAAGCAAGTTAGATGCACACCCACTAGTTCTCCTTTTAAGCTTTCACACACTTATAACTCTTAGTGCATCTGTTGCATGGTAATCCCTACTCATTCATTGATGGGCATCTCCATAGCCCTTTGATACGCCGAGTCGATGTGACCATCTCCTCCTTTTTGCGTCACAACCTCCACCACACTCTATTCACCTATAGTACTATATCCATGGCTCACGCTCATGTATTGCGTGGGAGTTGAAAAAGGTTTGAGAAAGTAAGAGTGCGAAAACAATTACTTGGCCAGTACCGGGGTTGTGCATGATTTAAATTCGTTGTGTGGGGATGATGGAGCATAGCCAGACTATATGATTTTGTAGGGATAACTTTCTTTGGCCTTGTTATTTCAAAAGTTCATGATTACCTTGCTAGTTTGCTTGAAGTATTATTGTTTTCATGTCAATAGCAAACTATTGTTTTGATTCTTACGGATCTGAACATTCATGTCACATGAAAGAAGTTACAAAGGACAAATATGCTAGGTAGCATTCCACATCAAAAATTCAGTCTTTATCACTTCCGTACTTGAGGACGAGCACGAGTTAAGCTTGGGGATGCTTGATACGTCTCCAACGTATCCATAATTTTTGATGGTTCCATGCTATTATCTTGTCAAACTTTGGATGTTTTGTATGCCTGTTATATCTTTTTTGGGACTAACTTATTAACTCCGTGCCAAGTGCTAGTTCCTGTTTTTTCCGTGTTTTTGACCTTTTTCAGAGGAGAATATTAAACAAAGTCCAAACGGAATAAAATCTCCGAAAAGATTTTTTCCGGAACAGAAGATACGCAGGGAGCTTGAGAACCAAGGCAAAGGGCACGAGGGAAGGCCACAAGACCCCTAGCCGCGACCTGGGGAGGCACGCCTAGCAGGCTTGTCGGCCCCCTATGGCTCCTTTGCCCTACTTCTTCCGCCTATAAATCCCTGAAAAATTTGAAACCACGGGAGAGAGCCACAAAAATACTTTTCCACCGCCGCAAGCTTCTATCTCCGCAAGATCCCATCCGGGGCACGTTCTGGTGCCCTGCCGGAGGGGGGATTCGGACACGGAGGGCTTCTTGATTGACACCATTGCCTCTTCGATGATGCATGAGTAGTTTACCACATACCTTCGGGTCCATAGCTTGTAGCTAGATGGATTCTTATCTCGCTTGGATCTTCAATACAAAGTTCTCCATGATCTTCATGGAGATCTATCCGATGTAATCTTCTTTTGCGGTGTGTTTGTCGAGATTCGATGAATTGTGGATTTATGATCAAATTATCTATGAATCTTATTAGAGTTTCTTTTGATCTCTTATATGCATGATTTCATATCCTTGTAATTCTCTTCGAGTTGTGGGTGTCGTTTGGCCAACTTGATCTATAATTCTTGCAATGGGAGAAGTGCTTGTTTTTGGGTTCATACTATGCGGTGACCTCACCCAGTGACAGAAGGGGTAGCGAGGCACGCATCGTGTTGTTGCCATCAAGGGTAAAAAGATGGGGTTTATATCTATTGCATGAATTTATCCCTCTACATCATGTCATCTTGCTTAAGGTGTTACTCTGTTCGTTATGAACTCAATACACTAGATGCATGTTGGATAGCGGTCGATGTGTGGAGTAATAGTAGTAGATGTAGAAAGTATCGGTCTACTTGTCTTGGACGTGATGCCTATATGTATGATCATTGCCTTAGATATCGTCATGACTTTGCACGGTTCTATCAATTGCTCGACAGTAATTCGTTCACCCACCGTAATATTTGTTATCATGAGAGAAGCCTCTAGTGAACACTATGGCCCCCGGGTCTACTTCACATCATATTTTCAGCCCTACACTTTTACTTTGTTGCACTTTCCGTCTTCAGTTCTCACCTTGCAATCAATCGTGAAGGGATTGACAACCCATTTGTAGCGTTGCGTGCAAGTTTGCTGTTTTTGCGCAGGTAATTTCGAGACTTGGCTTGATACTCCTACTGGATTGATACCTTGGTTCTAAAACCGAGGGAAATACTTACTACTACTGTGCTGCATCACCCTTTCCTCTTCAAGGGAAAAACCAACGCAAGCTCATGAGGTAGCAATCGGCACCTACCATGCCGATGAATTATCATCCTGTTCCAACAAACCAGAATGTGGCTGCACCCATTAGTCCTATCATGAGCATACCAAGTTCGGTGGCAACACCGAGCCAAGCGATACCTATAGGTTCAAACGTTGCTAGGCAACTGTCGAACTATGGTTCGGCATATATACCACAGTTACTGCCTGCCGCTAGTAATCCTGCTCCTCCTATGCCAGTGCAGCAAACTTCATCGTCCACTACGGACGATGCTCTATCTAATTTCAGAGAGGAGATGGCTAAAATGCTTCGAGAAAACTTTGGTGTTGAATTACCTAGGAATCGGATTTGTCAAAAACCATATCCCGAGTACTTCGATGCAATACAGTGCCCTCCACGATATAAAATCCAGATTTTGTTAAATTTAGTGGAGAAGGCACGACACATGGGAGCATGTTAGTCAATACTTAGCCCAGTTAGGTGAAACAGGTTCACTGAATGAATTGAAAGTGCGTTTGTTTCCTTTGTCCTTGACTGGTACTGCATTTTCATGGTTTTGTTCCTTACCACATGGCTCTATCCATGTGTGGTCGCAGCTAGAGCAGAAATTTCATGATCATTTTCATTGCGGCGATGAACTTAAGTTATCGCATCTTACATCGTTAAACAGAAGCATGATGAATCGGTCTCCGGTTATGTCAAGAGATTTAGAGATACAAAAAACGGTGTTATAATTTGGTGATAACCGAGAGAGTGTTAGCAGATCCCGTGCTTAATGGTTTGAAAACTCACATAAGAGAAAATCTAGAAGGTTGTGAGTTTTTAAGTATCAACCAAGTCTTACAAAGGGCTTTGGCTCAGGAAAGCCGAAGTAAATATCTTAAAGAAGTGCATAGATATAAAACTGATCATCCCAAGGTAAATATGGTTGAATATGATAGTGATCACTCGGACGATGAGGGTGACATTTATGCTACTGAATTTGTTTGGCCATCGAAGACCAAACCATTTACTTGCAATGATCTGAAACCGATTCATAAGAGTCGTGATGAAGAGATGAAGTTCACCTTTAACATTGCTAAGTGTGAAAAAATATTCGATGCTTTGCTACAGGCTAAGATTATCAGAATATCTCATACTTTACCGTCGTTTGAAGAGCTGAAATGGCGTGCTTATTGCAAGTATCATAATTCTTTTTCTCATGCTACTAACGATTGCAATGTTTTTCGACGAGACATACAATCGGCCACTAATGACGGACGATTGAACTTTTCTGAGATGCAAGTTGATAAACAGCCTTTTCCTATGAACACCATAGATTTGGAGGGGAAGAAGCTACTCATTCGGCCGGAGGTAGACGAATCTGCTAATAAGTCCAATGTTGTCATAGGGGAGCCCAGGAAAAGCAAGGAGGACGACAAGGTCTTGGGGAGGCAAGTTATGCTTGACAAACAACCCAGTGGCAAGGAGATAATTTAGATCACCGTGAGTAGTCCTACAATCGGGGGGCAACCACAAGTACAAGGGAACATTCATGTCAAGTTTGTTAAGCCCAAGATCTAGAAGTTGGCAAGTGGAAGAAGAATGAAGGCAAGGTACATCGTAAGAGGATCAAGCCAACTTTTGACATGTTGTTGTCCAAGTATGCCAATCAGTCGCCCGGTACTAGCTCTAATCCGTCATCGTACCTGAAGCGACCAAGATCACCATTAGCTGATATGTTTAGTCGGTATGCAAAACCGACTGGATCGAGGATACCGTTTCCACAAGAACAACGACAGCCTGTTTGGGATCGATTTGGATGCTCATATGAAAACAGATTGAATATTGGTGTCCATCACTCAGTTGATCAAATTTTGCCGCCGGGTGGAAATTATCTGAGTGTAAGAATGTACCCGGGTGGAAGTTATCTGAATAAAATAATACGGCCGACTGAATTTTACTCAGTTGAACGTCTGAGTGGATTTCATCCGAGTAAAAGGGTGCGCCCGAGTGAAAACTCCGTAGGCCAGAAAAGTCAACAAGAGTGGCGCGTCAAGTTGCCAAGTGTTGCAACAGTGGAGTCAGGAAATGGCAAGGAAAAAGTCAATACCGGCTCACTCATCTTGGGAGGCTAAACATTCACCATACAACAGCCGACTGTGCATAGCAATCCGACTGAACCGATACTCGCTATCGCGCCAAAGCATTCGGCCAATGATCATGAGGAAAGTACTAGCCAAGCCAAGCCACGATATCCTAGATACACTCAACCGAAGTGGTGTCCTCCAGGGCTAATGAAAACACAAAAGAGGAAACTACAAAGGTTAAGGAATCAAGAGATGGTAGAACGAGAGGCAGAGAAGCAAAGAGATAAATTGTTCAATGATACTCGACCCATGGTACCTATAAGTATCTATCATGTTATATTGGATTGCCTATGGACAATATTTATCTTGCATTAAAAAAATATTTATATTAAGCAAATAACTAAATAAATATTCATCTAAAAGAGTACCTAACTTTTATTTTCGTGATCTTTATTATCTTGCAAAACCACCTAATAAGTACTTATAGTTTCCTTCCTGCAAAATAGTTTCATACATGCTCTAGGTAAAGTAAGCGTTAGCGTGCATAGAATTGAATTGATGGTCGATGGAACTTGAGAGAATATTAATTCTACCTATAGCTCCTCATTGGGTTCCACACTCTTACTTATCAAGAAAGGCTACAAACGATGTCCTACACTTGTGGATTATCAAGACCTTTTTCTAGCGCCATTGCCGGGAGCAATAGCATAGCGGTTGATATTCTCGTGTATGATTGTTTGCTTTATCACTAAGTTATTTTACTTTCTATTATAAGTTCTTTTATATCTTTAGTTATGGATATGTAACACAAAACACCAAAAACATTAGTTGTACTTTCTACTCATGGAGATGGGGAACCTCCTAAAATTCTCGATGCTGGTTATGTGACAAATATTAAATACTACTTTGTTAATCTTGAGAAATCCCCACTCAACTTGATAATGGGAGACACATTGGATCAACATGAGTAATTTAGGGATTATCACTTGTCTCAAAAGGGGAAACACTTATGGGATCAAATTAAAATGTTGTGTTGGTATGCTTGGGATTTATGTGTGAAGTTTGATTATATTTGTTCCTCTAAGATTAAGGGTCTACGCCTTCCCTTTAAATATGAATTTAATGATAATGAAACCTTGGCTTATTTTTCTAAGGGTATATATGATTACTATGATGTATAACAAATATAAGAATTTATTGGTTTTAAGGCTGCTTATGAAATTGAATTGTTCATTGAAAAGTATGATAACTTTCATGACGCTGTTTACAAACTTGAAAACTTTACCATACTAAAATATTGCTATGATAAATATGAATGCAATGCCAATATTAATAAATTTATTGAGATAATGTTTGCTGCGTTGGAAGAGATTAATATTTTGCGGGAATCTATCGAAGAAGAAATTGTTGAAACTGTGAGCTCATTAGATGAAAAAGATGAGGAGGAGAGCGGAGAATAAAGGGAGGAAGAGCGGAATAGATACCCATGCCCACCTTCTAATGAGATTGACTCTTAAACTCATACATTTTTTAAATTTCCCTTCGCACGTATCGAAGGATGAATGCTATGATTCCTTGGAATTGTTTGAAACATCCCTTTTTGATGAACTAGATGCTTGGTATGCTTGTGGCCATGATGCCAATATGAATTATGCTTATGAAGATGAACTTGCTATAGTTCCTTATGTTAAGTATGAAGTTGTTGCTATTGCACCCACACATGATATATAGTCCTATTATATTTTTGAATTCTCCCAACTACACCATATCGGAGAAGTTTGCACTTATTGAGGATTATATTGATGGGTTGTGTTATACCACTACACATGAAGATTTTCATAGATATAATATGCATGTGCTTGCCGCTCCTACTTTCAATTATTATGAGAGAGGAACCAAATCTTCACCTCTCCATGTTTCGATAAAGTTGCAAGAAACTAATTATGCTATGTATTGGCCTTTACTTGATGGGCATGAATTGTTCTTCTATGGCATGCCAATGCACAAAAAGAGAGTTATACTTCGTTGCTACAAGATATATATCACTTGTTGCTCACTTCTAAATTACAAATCATTGTTAACTAAAATTGGCTTTGATATACCTTGGGATCCGGGTGGATCAATTACTTGCGCACTATATGCCTAGCTTAATCGCTTTAAAGAAAGCACTGTCGGGGAGACAACCCAGAAGTTTTAGGGAGTCATTTTATTCTAATGCGTGCTTTTAAAATAATTAAAAATAAATAAAATAAAGTGGGGAATAAAAAAAATCAAAAATAAAAGTGAAAGTGAGAATGATGGGCACCGTTGAAGTGGGGGCTAGCCTTGAACTTTGTTCATGCCCATGGAAACTTTGTGAATCTTGATTACAACAACTTTTAAACAAAAAAATTACCCCCTGTACAAATCCATTGTATTATAAAAATAATGTGCCAAGATTTACCTTTAGGATGTTTGATATGCATTGTGCAAAAACAAAAAACTTTGGATGTAGTGTTTGATTCCTCATATTTTATTGGGACATCAAAAGTTTCTAAAAAAATTACCCAATACTTTTATACAATTTTTTTACCACTTCCTAATTTGTCAGAAGTTTTTGATTTACATACGTATGGTATTCATATACATCTTTATAGACTATCCTATTTTTCATAGATCGTTGTTATTGTTGCTTTCTCTGCTTATCTTTGAGTTCTTGTTGATCCCCATTGACTTGGGAGCCATAGAACTGTGATAGAATACAATAGGTAATGTTGGATTATAATTATACAATAATGTGATGGCAAGACATGATGGGATTTGATGTTATATGTACTAACTTTCTAAAGTGTGTTAAGTTTTGTGTGGATGAAGCGTTCAAAGATTGAGGAGGTATTGTTATGATAAGAATAAGGAGAGGCAAAAGCTAAAGCTTGGGGATGCCCAAGGCACACCAAGTATATATTCAAGCAGACTCAAGCGTCTAAACTTGGGGATGCCCTGGAAGGCATCCCATCTTTCTTCTTGAACAATTATCGTTGTGTCTCGGTTTTTGTTTCGTTCACATGATATGCGTAAATTCTTGGAGCGTCGTGTGCCTTTTATTTTCCTTTCATAAATGCACCATGATTTTATGGGAAAGTCCATGGTTGATTTATAGAATGCTTTAAGCACTTCACTTATATATTTTGAGTATGGATTTATAGAATGCTTCTTGTGCGTCACTTATATCAATTGAAGTTGGATTCATGTTTCTCTACATATAGAAAACTATTATTTGTATAATGATATTTTTATTAACTTATATTTATTAGAGCATGGTCTTTTGTAGAAATATTGAAACTCTCATGCTTCACTTATACCTATTTAGAGAGTCAACTGGAATTGGTCATTTACATGGTTAGTCATAAAATCGTGCATAAAACTTGTAGATCAGTGAATATGATATGTTTCATTCCCTGCAATAGTTTTGCAACATTAAGATAGTAATATGTGGGTGCACTAGTGGATGATTGTTGATAAGTAAGAATATAAGGTTTGTGATTCCCGAAGAATGCACGTATAGTCACTAGTTATGCGATGAAGTTGGAGCATAATTTATCCTTGATTGAAATCCTTTGTTCTGTTATAATCGGGGGCGCTCGGTGGTTAAATCATACCAACCTCCTCCCTAGGGGCATGCAAGTAGTGCTTTGCTTCGAGAGTACTAATAAAATCTTGTAATAAGTATGTGAGTTCTTGATGACTAATGTAAATCCATCGATATATGCACTCTCACCTCCACATATTTTGTACCCTCTTCAGTACCGCGCATTGCCGATTCTCACCTTGAGGATCCGGGAAACTTCCGTTGGTGCATCCAAACCCCGTGACATGATACGCTCTATTGCACATAAGCCTCATTATATCTTCCTCAAAACAGCCACCATATCTACCTATC
Source organism: Hordeum vulgare subsp. vulgare (assembly GCF_904849725.1). NCBI lineage: Eukaryota > Viridiplantae > Streptophyta > Magnoliopsida > Poales > Poaceae > Hordeum > Hordeum vulgare. The sequence goes on along the minus strand of NC_058523.1, from coordinate 117,627,129 downwards.
ATGGAATTTCCATAGCCATTCTAAGATATATTTCCTTGCAGCTTCCATCATCATTGTCACATTTCTTTGCATCATCGTAAGATAGCTAGCATGATATTTCCATGTCTTGTCCGCCTTTTGATATCTTCTGCTACGCTAGATCATTGCACATCCTAGTACACTGTGAGAGTCATTCATATTGAGTCATATTGTTTCATGGGTTTTCCTATCGAGTTGTAAGTAATTAAAATTGTGATGATCGTCATTATTAGAGCATTGTCCCACTGAGTAAAGGTTGGTTGAGACTATGATTCCCTCACACGTCGGGATGAGACTCCGGACGAAAAATGAAAAATGGGGGAGGCCAATTGAGCCCACCACCAAAAAAAGGGAAACGGGGGAGGCAAAAAAGAGCGCACCATGATATATATATATATATATATATATATATATATATATATAAACAAATAAATAAAATAGAGAAAAAGATAGAAGGGACTTTGGTACTACCCTTTACCACACTTGTGCCTCAAAGGGCACCATGTCCTTCATATAGAGAGTCTCGTGAGTTTTCATTTTCATATGCTAGTGGGAATCTTTCATTATAGAACTTGGCTTGTATATTCCAATGATGATATTCCTCAAATTCTCAAGGTCTTCATGAGCAAGCAAGTTGGATGCACACCAACTTAGCTTCAATCGAGCTTTCATACACTTATAGCTCTAGTCCATCCGTTGCATGGCAATCCATACTCCTTGCATTAATATCTATTGATGGACATCTCCATAGCCTATTGATATGCCTAGTTGATGAGATACTTTCTTCTCCACTTTCACCCCTTTGCAACCTACCACCTTATACTTGTGGTTTGTGTTCGCTTTTCCATGAAGAGAAACGAGTTATCGCAGCACAAAGTGGGTAAGTATTTCTCTCAGTTATGAAACCAAGGTTTATCAAACCAAGAGGAATATCAACCACAACCGTCTTCAGCGATTGCACACAAAAGAACAAACAAATTTCACCCAACACGGGCAAGAGGCTTGTCAATCCTCTTGTCTTGTTATTTGCATGTAAGTGAGGTGTGTAGATAATTGTAGATAGCAAGAAAAAATAAAAACAAGTAAATAACATCAAGGTAATGAAGGTTTTATCAATATGTTGTGAATAGACCCAGGGGCCATAGCTTTCCCTAATGGAACCTCTCATGGAAAAATAGAATACGGTGGGTAAACAAATTACTGTTGGGTAATTGACAAAAAAGCGGATAGTTATGTGATATTCACGGCAACTGCCATGTGTATATAGGCATCACGTCCGTAAATAAATAGGCTGACTCCTGCCTGCACCTATTACTATTACTTCACTTCAAGAGCACTTATATGCTTGCCTCTCTATGTATTAAGTTCATGACGAACGAAGTAATGCATGGAGTAAGATGACATGATGTAGACAAAGTAAACTCAAGCAATACGAATAAACCCCACCGTTTTTATCCTTAGTAGAAGCAACACAAAGACACATCTTGCCCCCTTCTGTCACTGGGATATAGAAATTCGCCAGGTTGAACCTACCACAACGCACCTCTATCACCGAAGAAATACCAATCTAGTTGGCCAAACTATTTCAATAGATCGGAGAGAATTACGAAGCTATCATAATCATGCACATTAAAATCATATAAGTATGCAAAGGTGACTCAAATATTTATCATGAATAATCTGAACATAAACCCACAATTCATCGAATCCCAACAAATGGACCGCACAAAAGGAATTACATCATATGGATCAAAGCGGAGATGCGATGATCATTGTATTGAACATCAAAGAGAGAGATTTCCATATAGGTACTGACTATGGACCCATAGGTGTGTGGTGAACTACTCACACAACATCGTGAGGGCAACAAGGTTGATGAAGAGGCCCTCCATGATCAATCCCCCTCTGACAGGGTGCCGGAATGGAGCTCGAGATGGCCTCTCGTCGGAACATAGACTTGCGGTGGTGTAATAAGTGTTTTGGGACTTCCTTTGGTGTTTTGAGTAGATGAGAATTTATAAGCCAAAGAACGGAGTCGAAAGGCCACGAGGGGGCACAAGCTATGAGGGTGCACCCCCCAGGCCACACCCTGTTAGCTTGTGGGCCCCTTGTGAGGCCTTCATCCTTGTTCCTATGCACGTTGTTCTTCTTTTGGTCCCGAAAAAATCATCAAAAAGTTTCAGGGTAGTTGGATCTCGTTCGGTATGGAAAACCTGCAAAGTGGAAAACACATAGAAAATAACAACTAGCACTAGGCACTGGTCAATATATTAGTGCTCAAAAATAAAATAAAATGGTAAATAAATACCCCAAAAGCATACTAGAATGATAATATATTAGCATGGAACAATAAAAAATGGTAGATATGTTAGAGACGTATCAAGCATTCCCAAGCTTAATTCCTGCTCGTCCACGAGTAGGTAAATGATAAAAAACAGAATTTTTGATGTGTCATGCAATCCATGATGTAACCTTATGCATGTATGCTCATTCAGAAATGATGAATTAACAAATATTAACACAACAATACTTATAGGTATAAGCAACAAATCATTTATCTTTCAAAGTATACGATCCTCAAAGATTGTTTTACCCCCATCCATCTTTATTATATTAGCAAGGCATGGCCCCATATTCACCACATTAATATAAATGTCAAGCACCATGGTGTTCAAGTCAAGCAATTGGATCGTGAACCATTTCAATATGCTTCAACTTTTTATTCTTCACGCAATACATGAGCGTGAACCATTGTACATAGAATAAAGATGGAATAAGATGTGGTGGTAGGTTTAAAAGAGGTAAAAGTGGAGAAGATAGTATCACATCAACTAGGCGTACCAACGAGCTATGGATATGCTCGTCGATAGATATCGACGTGAGGAGTAGGGATTGCCATGCAAACGATGCGCAAGAGCTATAGGTGTATGAAAGCTCCGTTGAAGCTAAGTGGGGTGTGCATCCAAGTGGCTTTCTCATGAAGACCTCGAGCATTTGAGGACGCCCGTCATCGGAATATACAAGCCAAGTTTATGAAAAAGTGATTCCCACTAGCATAAGAATGATATAACATGAGACTCTCTATATGAAGAACAAGGTGATGCTTTGAGGCACAAGTGTGGTAAAGGATAGTAGCAAAGTACCTTCTCTCTTTTTTTGTCATTTTTTAATGGTGGTCTCATTTGACCTCCCCCATTTTTATTTCCTCACTGGGACAATGTTGTAATAATGATGATCATCACACTTTTATTTACTTACAACTCATCATGAGAACTGATAGGATGATATGACTGAATGAATGACTCTAGCAATGTACGAGGATGTGCAAAGATCTAGCGTGACATTTATAAAAAGTATGATGAACGGTGGTTTTTCCACAAATACTATGTCAACTCTATATGATCATGCAAAGCATTATGATGATGAATGAACTATTCATGTGAAGTGACCATGGCATTTGCATGGAAATATATCTCGGAATGGCTATGGAAATGCCATGATAGGTAGGCATGGTGGTTGTTTTGAGGAGGATATAAAAAAGGTTTATGTGCAATAGAGCATGTCATGTCAAGAGGTTTGGATGCACTCACGAAAGTTGCAGCGATCCTCAAGGTGGGAATGGGTGATGCACAGTACCGAAGAGGCTAGAAAATATGAGAAGGTGAGAGTGTGTATGTCCATGGTGTCACATTAGTCATGAAGAACTCATATACTTATTGCAAAGTTGAGTTGTAACAACTTGGAACCAATGCTCCGAACGCCTTCCAGTTATTTAGAATTTGAACGTGTGATTTATTTGTTTGTCGGATTCATCATTGCATCAATTGCATCATCTCCATAGCATTGACACTTTGTCACCATCATTTTTCAAAACTTGCATCTATTTATAGTTGTCGCCTCTCTCTGTTCTTGTCGTTGACCGTTTCAAGACCAAACACCGTCGCATGCGCCCACGACATTATAAAATATTATTATTAAAATGCATAAAAAATATTCTCTAAATGGGTTGAAAGTTTTTGTGTGATCTTGGTTTAGTGTAGGTAGACCGTCTGCCAAATTTTGTCGCATTCGGAGGCCGTTTGATACCTGAACCATTAAACTTACAACGACACTTTTGCCGGTCAAATCGAGACGTGTTTAGATTATCAAACTTGATGTTGGGGCTGCCCGCTTTCCCTCTCATCTCCACCTATCCTCTCTGCACAGGGCATTGACGTACTCGCAACCTAGTGTGAAAACCCACAGACCCAAATCATCGGTCATGACCGTTGGATCCGGTTCGACCCCGTAATACCCCAAGCCATCACTCAATTGGACACCTAACTTATTTTTCTTGGCCACTCGATGTAAATAGGAAGGTCCACATAGCCTCTACCCTAATCCCACTTGATATAAATAGATGCTTACCCTAACCCTAGACCAATCCCATCAATTCCTCCTCAATTCCGAAGCCGCCGCCACCCTCCTTGTCTCTCCTCCGTGTCTATGCCCAACCAACCCATGACCAGCTGCAGCCACCACTCATCTCCTCCTCAATTTGCACAGCCAACCGATCGTCCGGGCCTCCTGGATGCATCGAGGCGATCCGAGCCCCAGTGTGACATCCTTAGCATTTGCTACACTGTTGTATGTAATTAAGCTACAGCGATCTCATGCTAATGATGCCACGTCACCGTGATTACTATCGTTAATCTCGCGTTAGTTCAAAACCGAGTCAAATTCAAAATTAAAAATAAAGACAAACGATAAAAGTTTTCGAATGCCAAAATAAAAATGTTCGGGTGTGTCAAATATTACCTAGGTGAATTGTCATTTAGGAATCGTTAATTTTAGAAGTATTTATTGCACTAAAATAAATTAAAACTAGAACTGTTAATAAATTAAAAAAAAGAAACAAAACAAAAAACAAAACAAAACAAAAAGCACCGGCCCAATTGGGCCAACCAGCCGAGCTGGCCACCCAACCGGCCCACCTCCCTGGGGTATTTAAACCCCGAGGCAAACCCTAGCCCAAACTGGTGCCCCTCCCCACTCCCACTCCTCCCTCGACCACGCCGCCAGGGAAATCCACGAGGGGTTGTTTCCCTCATTCCATCCCCCCACTCGTAGTGCTCTCTCCCCCATGAGTGCTCCCTCGCCCCGCTCCACCCCATTCCTCGCCGGCCCCGACCACCTCCCCACCAGCGCCACCAACCCCTATTGCCTCCCTCGCGCCTCCCCTTCCTCTCCCCGATCCATATCGGATCGGCGGAGAGCGAGCTCTCCTCCGCCTCGCCCTGCTACCGGCCGCCAGCGCCACCACCTGCCCCTCCTCGCCGTTTTCTCCACCACGCCGGGCCGCCTCCTCTCCACTTTGCCGATCACCTCTTCCGGCCACCTCGTCCCTACGCCAGCCCCACGTCGTGCCCGTCGCCTCCACCATCGGAGCTTCCGCAAGCCGCGCCGTTGAGCCTCCCCCGAGCCCGCTTTGCACCTCTATAGGCTCAATGTGAGCCCCCAGGGCTCCTCCCTCTCCCTCTCCTCCCCGTGCTCCGGCCTCGCCGCGCCTGCCGCTCGCCCCGCGCCACCCCCGCACCCGCGCCCCTCCCCGCCGCCATTGGCCACCGGGGCCTCGCCCCCTGCCACCGGCCGCACCGGCCCTAGCCGCCGGCGCCGTGTGCCCGGCGTGCCCCTGTCCCGGCCGCCCCTGTCTGATGCCTATTAGTGAGGGATTAAACCCCCCACTAACCCCCAGTGTGTCTAACAGAGTGGGCCCACCGTCCCCTAATAAAGCTTTTCAAAATATATAAATAAATAAATGATAATAACACTAATTAATTAATTAGTTAACTTAATTAAGACGAATTAAGTAGTTGATTAAACTGTTAATTAACTTAATGCAATTAATTATGTTAATTAATAATTATGTTATTTAAATAAACTAAATAGTGTATGACACGTGGGACCCAAGAGTCAGTTTGACTAGTCAACTATGAGTGTTGGCTCCTGATGTCAGCATGACATCATGCTGATGTCATAATTGCACTTAATTGATTTAATTTAATCTGTTTTAATTCCAGAATATTAATAAAACTTTAAAAATTAATATAAAATAAACTGTAGCTCAGATAAAAATACTTTGAACATGAAAGTTGATCAGCAGAATGAGACGAACCCGGATACGCTATCCGTTCGTGTGTCACGCGTCTCTAGCATAACAAACGTGGAACATTTCCACCGTTTTTCGTCTGACCGGTAGTAGCGAGAGGCCCGAGAAATATCATTCAATATTTTCTCAATGCGTCTATGACGGATAGCACTGCGTTAGCTCAGGCATAGCGTGCATATTGACATGTCATGCTTAGTGTTGCACCTGTTGCTGTTATTTATTGTTTCCTCCCCCCTCTTCTTACTAGTAGACCCCGAGACTAACGCTGTTGCCGGGTACATCTACCCTTCCGACGACCAGCCCTTTGCCGCAGAGCAACAAGACAAGCAAACCTCCCCTTGATCATTCCTATATCGCCCATTTTTTTCTCCCTCATGCTTGCATTAGAATTTTGCTACTGTTGTAGTTAGCTCCTATATCTGATGCATAGCCTGTTTTTCATGAACTGCTACTTTCGTCACTGCACTTTAAACTGTTTAGTATAGGTGGAGTAGTCTTCCCCTCTGACCCCTTGGTCCAGTTGCCCCGCTTTATTGTCGAGTCTCGATCTGTGACCGACGAGCCAAGACCCGACACAACACTCACACCCCCTTAGTTGTACGAGCTGCAGAGCTACTATAGGGTACAGAGGGTGACACCTCGCAAAGTACTCATGATGATATCTGTGTAGTGCAGCTAGTCGGTCGTGGTTATCGAGGGTGATTCCTCCTTCATCACTCCCGACGATGACCCTGTCGTGCAACCCCTCAAGTGTGGGACCCTCGAGGGTGATTCCTCTAAGTCCACCTTGACGTTATATCATTCGGAATCCAACGAGGGTGATGCCTCGGATTCTCCCTGATGTTACAACCACATAGTTACTTGACCTTGTTACTGGGAACTTTAATGAATAATGTTAAGCGGGTGGATTCCTGCGTGGATGTGTCGATTAGTTAATTAAAATGTTAATGGATTTGCGTATTCGATCTCGGTTGGTCGGAGACCTTTTCGCACTAACCGGTTACACGGGAGAAGTTATGGGTACTCGGCGTCGTGGTATTAGTCGAAGCTTTTCAGACGTCAGGAATGGAGCGTCGCGCGCCCGAGTGGTCCCGAAATGCAACGCGCTTGTAATAAGGGGTGCTAGGACTGACATTGGCTGCCCCCGCATCGTGCAGGAGTGCAAACGGTGATGGGCCCATGACCCTTGCGCGCTTAGGATTTAGACCAGCGGGATGGCCTCTCTGTTGAGTCTAGGTGGGGCTGCGACGTGTCGATATTCCGAGGCCGGATGATGACCCACAAGTATAGGGGACAAATCGTAGTCCTTTCGATATGTAAGAGTGTCGAACCCAATGAGGAGCAGAAGGATCTGACAAGTGGTTTTCAGCAAGGAAATATCTGCAAGCACTGAAATTCTCGGTAACAAGTGATTGTGTGGTGAGATGATTCGTATCAAGCAACAAGTAACAAAAGTAGCAACGGTGCGGCAAAGTGACCCAATCCCTTTTGTAGCAAGCGACAAGCCTGGACAAAGTCTTATAGGAGGAAAAACCCTCCCGAGGACACACGGGAATTTCTGTCATGCTAGTTTCATCATGTTCATATGATTCGCGTTCTTTACTTTGATAGTTTGATATGTGGGTGGACCAGCGCTTGGGTACTGCCATTACTTGGACAAGCATCCCAATTATGATTAACCCCTCTCGCAAGCATCCGCAACTACGAAAGAAGAATTAAGACAAAGTCTAACCATAGCATTAAACTAGTGGATCCAAATCAACCCCTTACGAAGCAACGCATAAACTTGGGTTTAAGCTTCTGTCACTCTAGCAACCCATCATCTACTTACTACTTCCCAATGCCTTCGTCTAGGCCCAAATAATGGTGAAGTGTTATGTAGTCGACGTTCACATAACACCACTAGAGGAAAAACAACATACACTACATCAAAATACCGAACGAATACCAAATTCACATGACTACTATTAGCATGACTTATCCCATGTCCTCAGGAACAAAAGTAACTACTCACAAAGCATAATCATATTCATGACTAGAGAGGTAATGAGTAGCATCAAGGATCTGAACATAAACTCTTCCACCAAATAATCCAACTAGCATCAACTACAAAGAGTAATCAACACTACTAGCAACCTTACAAGTACCAATCGGAGTCGCAAGACGGAGATTGGTTACAAGTGATGAACTAGGGTTTGGAGACGAGATGGTGCTGATGAAGATGTTGATGGTGACGAGTCCCCTTCGATTAGAGGAGTGTTGGTGATGACGATGGCGATGATTTCCCCCTCGAGGAGGGAAGTTTCCCCGGCAGGATCATCCTGCTGGAGCTCTAGATTGGTTCTGCTCAAGTTCCGCCTCATGGCAGCGGCGAAACCACGAAAAAGCTCCTCCTTGATTTTTTTCCTGGACGAAACCCTTCATATAGAAAAAGAGGGGGAAGTGGGTCAGCAGGTTGCCCACAAGCCCTCATGGCGCGGCCTGGGGGGCGGCCGCACCGTGCAAGCTTGTGGCCAACCCCTGGCGCTCCTCTGGCACTTCTTCGACCCAGTATTTTTGATAAATCAGGAAAACAATCCTCGTTGATTTTTTACAGTGTTTGGAGTTGCGCAGAATAGGTATCTCAACTTTGCTCCACTTTCAGGCCAGAATTCCAGTTGCCGGCATTCTCCCTCTTCATGTAAACCTTGCAAAATAAGAGAGAAAAGGCATAACAATTGTAACGTGAAGTGAAATAACAGCCAAAGAAGCGATAAATATCAACATGAAAACATGATGAAAAATGGACGTATCAACTCCCCCAAGCTTAGACCTTGCTTGATCTCAAGCGAAAGCCTAACTCAATAAATATGTCCATGTGTTTAGGGAGAGAGGTGTCGACAAAACAAGATACGAACATGCACGCATCATGATCAAGATCAGAACAGCAATACCAACATATAATCTCTCATGCTAAAGTGATAATTCCTTCACAAAGTAAAGCATGGATCAAGAACCTTACCGAGAAGTAACAACCGATAGCCTTTAGTCATTGAAGCAATTGCAATTTATCACAACATTAGAAAGAGTCAAATAAGAGCTTGTAAAGCAAATCCACATACTCAATCATTCTTTCGTTCTCTACAATTGCTACAACTCACGTGGTACTCATGAGATCAAAGTTTCAGCTGGACACAGAGGAAGATAGGGGCTTACAGTTTTGCCTCCCAACTGCTTACCTCAAGGGTAATGTCAACAATAATAATTCATGAATGCCTACCTCCAAGTTGACATATGAATATAGATATTTCCCTAGCATATGACGATAGCCAAGATAAAGGCGAAATAAGGAATTGGTGAAGATCACCATGACTCTTTCAAGGGCAAAAAGTAAAGGTACAAGATAGGCCCTTCGTAGAGGGAAGCAGAGGTTGTCATGCACTTTTGAGGTTTGGATGCTTGTCCTCTTAGTGCGGAGGAACGTCACTTTATATTGCCTCCTGTGATAAAGAACTTTATTATGCAGTTTGTCGCTTTTATGTCTTCCTCATCACAGGTTCGTATAAAGCTTATTTTCCACACACTAATAGGTCATACATATTAGAGAGCAATTTTTATTGCTTGCACCGATGACAACTTACTTGAGGGATCTTATTCAATCCATAGGTAGGTATGGTGGACACTCATGGCAAAACTGGTTTGAGGGTTTATGGATGCACAAGTAGTATGTCTACTTAGTGCAGGAGGTTTGGCTAATGTGAGGTGGAAGCAATCGTCACATGCTAAGGGATCTCTAATCATATAACATTGTTCGGAGCCAAGCAAACACAATTCATTACGTTGTCTTCCTTGTCCAACATCTACTTCTAGGCATGCAATAGTTTGGTGACTGTTCACAATCATATATGGTGTCAGAGATGATATATTTATATGTGAACCTCTCCTTCTTTATCACTTCCTATTAATTGCAACCATGACCAAGGTCTATGTTTGCCTACCCTCAACAAGTTTCAATCCTCATTCTTTTTATATGTGAAGCCATCACTTCCCATAAGATCATTACATGATCTTTCATGCTTTTGTTCTATTCTCACTCTTTTGATCATGGCAAGAGGCAAAGCCCTTCAACTAAGACACTCTTTATTATCTGGCTCACGAGCTCAAATACATCGGGGGTGACGCAAAGCAAAACTCAAAACTAAAACACTAAGACTTTTAAACTACTAGAGAAAGAGAAAACTGAAAAGGAAAACTAAAACAAAGGTAAAGGCAAAATATGTGATGGTGATACGATACCGGGGCAACTCCCCCAAGCTTGGCACAAGCCAAGGGAATTGCCCATACCAACGCTCAGTTGGCTTCCTTTGGTGGTAAAGGTGGAGGAGTTGTTGCAAAGGTCTTGAGCTTGTTTAATTTCCACTTGAGCATAAAATTCTGCTCCCTCAAATCATCATTTTCCTCTTCAAGCTTCAGCACCCTTTGGCATAATTCCTGCTTACTCTCCTGCAAGAAATGAGAAGGGATAAACAAGGTCTTAGGCTTCTTCCTTGAGTCAAGGAGGCTCGCCTTCTTGAACTCCACATGCGTGTGTCTAGGTTGAGGTAGAGGAGCCTCCTCTTCATCGGAACTTGTTTGTTCCTTCCCCTTGGGATCATAATCTTCCCCCTCATCAGTGGTCCAGCCATAAGGATCCAAGTCACCATAGACTTTGGGGTCATCAAGGTAATCTACCACATAGCTTTCCCCCTCTGAATCCTGAGAAGACATCTTGACCTAGATCTGCGGCAGAAAACAGGCTCGAAACGAAAAACTAAGGAGATCTGCGTGATGCTGGGGTCAGACCAAACTGAAGTATATATAATGATTTTTTTTAGACCAAAAGGAGTACCCCGCACGAAAATGGAGTATGGGAGGCGCACGAGGTGGCCACAAGCCCTCACGGCGCGGCCAGGGGGTGGGCCCGCGCCGTGCAAGCTTGTCGCCTCCTCGCGCACTTTCCGGACTACTTCCAATTTTTGTATTTTTTTAAATATTCCAAAACGGAGAAAATTTCCTACTCGAAAAGTATTGGACTCTGTTTTCTTACCGAATCACATACCTCTTCGTTTTCGGAGTGTGAAACACGCTGATAAATATCCCTTAGGTATTCTTCTGGAGTTATGGTATTGATAATATTGCTTTCAACATTTATGGGAGTACCTGAGATATAATGCTTGATTCTCTGCCCATTTACCACTCTCGGACAATTACCTTCCGTGTTGTTGATCTTGATAGCACCGGAACGATATACTTCCTCAACAACATAGGGACCTTCCCATTTAGAGAGAAGCTTGCCTGCAAAGAATCTTAAATGAGAGTTATATAGCAAGACATAATCACCTACATTGAACTCACGCTTTTGTATCCTCTTATCATGCCACCTCTTAACCTGATCTTTGAATAGCTTGGCATTCTCATAAGCCTGAGTTCTCCACTCATCAAGCGAGCTAATATCAAATAACCTCTTCTCACCAACAAGTTTCAAATCAAAGTTGAGCTCTTTGATTGGCCAATAAGGTTTATGCTCTAGCTCAAGAGGTAAATGACATGCTTTACCGTACACCATTTTGTACGGAGACATGCCCATGGGATTATTATAGGCAGTTCTATAAGACCACAGTGCATCATCGAGCTTCTTAGACCAATTCTTTCTAGACCTGTTGACAGTCTTTTGCAGAATCATTTTAATCTCTCTGTTGCTTAGCTCTACTTGACCACTCGACTGAGGGTGGTAGGGCGATGCAATTCTATGGTTGACATCGTACTTAGCAAGCGTTTTATGGAAAGCACCATGAACGAAGTGTGAACCACCGTCGGTCATTAGATATCTGGGGACTCCAAATCTAGGGAAGATAACTTCTTTCAGCATCTTGATAGAGGTGTTGTGATCAGCACTACTAGTGGGGATAGCTTCTACCCACTTAGTGACGTAATGAACAACAACTAAGATATGAGTATACCCATTGGATTTTGGAAAAGGTCCCATATAATCAAAGCCCCAGACATCAAATGGTTCAATGACAAGTGAATAGTTCATAGACATTTCCTGACGTTTACCGATATTACCTACTCTTTGACATTCGTCACAAGACAAGACAAACTTGCGGGCATCCTTGAAGAGAGTGGGCCAATAGAAACCTGATTGCAATACCTTGTGTGCAGTTCTATCTCCCGCATGGTGTTCTCCGTAGGCCTCAGAATGACACTTCTGTAGGATCTATCCCTGTTCATGTTCAGGTACACAACGTCTAATAACACCATCTACTCCTTCCTTATAAAGGTGAGGATCATCCCAAAAGTAATGTCTCAAGTCAAAGAAGAATTTCTTCTTTTGCTGGTACGTGAAACTAGGTGGTATATATTTGGCAACGATATAGTTTGCATAATCAGCATACCACGGTGCACTACGTGAAGCATTGATGACATTCAATTGCTCATCGGGAAAGCTATCATCAACAGGTTGTGGGTCATCAAGAACGTTCTCCAACCTAGACAAGTTATCTGCTACTGGGTTATCAGCATCCTTTCTGTCGACAACGTGCAAATGAAATTCTTGTAGCAAGAGAACCCATCTGATAAGTCTAGGTTTAGCATCCTTCTTCTCCATGAGGTACTTAATAGCAGCATGATCAGTGTGAATAGTGAGTTTGGAATCGACTATGTAAGACATGAACTTTTCACATGCAAACACGACTACTAAAAATTCCTTCTCCGTAGTGGCATAGTTTCTTTGGGCACTGTCTAGAGTTTTACTAGCATAGTGAATAACATTCAACTTCTTATCAACTCTTTGCCCTAGAACATCACCAACAGCATAATCGCTAGCATCACACATGATTTCAAAAGGTAAGTTCCAATCAGGTGGTTGAACAATAGGTGCAATTATCAAAGCCCTCTTAAGTATTTCGAAGGCTTCCTCACAATCCTCGTCAAAGAAAAAAGGAATATCCTTTTGCAAGAGATTGGTAAGAGGCCTAGAAATCTTAGACAAGTCTTTAATGAACCTTCTATAGAAACCAACATGACCAAGGAAACTTCTTATACCTTTGATATCTGTGGGGTATGGCATTTTCTCGATTGCATCAACCTTAGCCTTATCGACTTCAATACTTGTTTCAAAAAATTTATGTCCTAAGGCGATGCCTTCATTAACCATAAAGAGGCACTTCTCCCAATTCAAGACAAGATTGGTGTCTTTGCACCTCTGCAAGACTCGATCAAGGTTGCTGAGGCAATCATCAAAGGAAGACCCGTAAACGGAGAAGTCATCCATGAAAACCTCAACAATCTTTCCACAAAAGTCAGAGAATATAGACATCATACATCTTTGAAAGGTGGCAGGTGCATTACATAAGCCAAAAGGCATACGTCTATAAGCAAAGGTACCGAAAGGGCAGGTGAAAGTGGTTTTCTCCTGATCAGATTGTGCAACTGGTATTTGGGAGAAACCAGAATAACCGTCTAGAAAGCACACATGTGTGTGTTTCGACAACCTTTCTAGCATTTGGTCGATAAAAGGCAAAGGGTAATGATCATTCCTAGTGGCTTTATTCAGTTTCCTAAAATCGATCACCATCCTATAGCCAGTAATAATCCTCTGTGGCATCAATTCATCCTTATCATTAGGGACAACGGTAATGCCTCCCTTCTTAGGGACGCAATGCACCGGACTCACCCAATTGCTATGAGCAACATGAAAGATAATACCCGCTTCCAGGAGCTTTAGTATTTCTTTTCTTACTACTTCTTTCATCTTAGGATTTAATCTCCTTTGATGATCAACAACTGGTTTGAAATCAGGATCCGTTTTAATCTTGTGCTGGCATAGAGTAGGACTAATGCCCTTAAGATCATCAAGAGTATATCCAATAGCAGCACGGTGCTTCCTCAGAGTTTTTAGTAACTTCTTTTCTTCATGCTCTGAGAGGCTAGCACTAATAATGATAGGATATATCTCCTTTTCATCAAGATAGGCATACTTAAGAGTTTCAAGCAACTGTTTAAGCTCGAACATAGGATCACCCTTTCGTGGGGGTGGATCCCCAAGCAGTTCAACATGCAGATTATTATTAAGGATAGGATATTGTTCTAAGACAACTCTATCTATTTCATCCCTTTCATCCATATGCAAATCAGTTTCATGCTCAAGCAAGTATTGCTCTAAGGGATCAGTAGGAGGCACGACAATAGAAGCTTAGGCAATAGTTTCATCCCTACCAGGCAACTCCTTTTCATGAGGTTGTCTACCAAACTTAGAGAAATTGAACTCATGTGACACACCTTCAAAGCCAACAGTGACCGTTTGCTTCTCACAATCAATATGAGCATTGACAGTATTGAGAAAGGGTCTACCAAATATGATGGGACAAAAGCTATATTGTGCGGTAGCAAGAACGAGGAAATCAGCAGGATACTTCGTTTTACCACACAAGACTTCAACATCCCTAACAATTCCCACAGGGCAGTTAGTATCTCTATTGGCAAGCTGAATAGTGACATCAATAGGCTCTATCTCAACAGGTGCAATCTCATCTTTGATTTCATCGTATAAGGATTGAGGTATTGCACTAACACTAGCACCCATGTCACATAAGCCATGATAACAATGATCTCCTATCTTAACAGAAACAACGGGCATGCCAACAACAGGCCTATGTTTGTCTCTAACGTGAGCTTTAGCAATTCTAGCAGCATCTTCACAGAAGTGAATATTATGTCCCTCAACATCGTCGGACAGAAGATCTTTGATAATAGCAATGCTAGGTTCAACTCTAATTTTCTCAGGGGGTGTAGGTGTTCTAATATAGCCTCTACGTATCACAGTTGAAGCTTTAGAATGATCCTTTATCCTAACAGGGAAAGGTGGTTTCTCAATGTAAGCACTGGGAACAACAAGATCATTATAGGCTATGACTTTCTCTTCAACTGGAGTGGGTTTAACTAATTGACTTCTAAAGGTGGATGATATTTAAACCACTTCTCTTTGGGGAGATCAATATGAGCAGCAAAAGATTCACACAACGAAGCTACTATCTCAGAGTCAAGTCCATACTTAGCGCTAAAATCACTAAGGGTATTTGTCTCAACAAAGGATTTAACACAATCAAACGTGAAATTCATACCTGACTCCTTACCTTCTTCAAGCTCCCAATCTTCAGAGTTGCATTTAATTCTCTCCAATAGATTCCATTTGAAGTCAATATCTCTCTTCATAAAAGAACCGGTACAAGAAGTGTCAAGCATAGTGCGATCATCATGAGAAAGCCGAGCATAGAAGTTCTAAATGATAATTTGTCTCGAGAGCTCATGATTGGGGCATGTATATAACATTGATTTAAGCCTCCCCCAAGCTTGAGCGATGCTTTCTTTGTCACTGGGACAAAAATTGTAAATACAATTTCGATCACGGTGTACTAAATGCATAAGATAAAACTTTTGATGAAATTCCAATTTCAACCGATTGTAGTCCCATGATCCAGTATCATCACATAGCCTATACCATGTAAACACCTTATCCTTCAAAGATAAAGGAAAGACCCTCTTATTGACCTCATCCTCGGGCAAACCTGCAAGCTTAAATAAACCACAAACTTCATCTACATAGATTAGATGCAAGTCTGGATGTGATGTTCCATCTCGTGTAAAAGGATTAGCCAGCAGTTTCTCAAGCATACCCGAAGGAAATTCAAAGCAAATATTTTCATTAGGTGCAGCAGGTTGAGGAAGAACTATTTGTGCTTCTGTTCGAGGTGAAGATACCCCGAACAAGCCCCTTAAAGGATTAGTATCCATAGTGACAAGTGACAATAAATTTCAGCACACTATATGAATGTTTCCTTACCAAGTTCCACTTACCAAAGGCGCTTCACTCCCCGACAACGACGTGAGAAAAGAGTCTTGATGACCCACAAGTATAGGGGATCAATCGTAGTCCTTTCGATAAGTAAGAGTGTCGAACCCAACGAGGAGCACAAGGATCTGACAAGTGGTTTTCACCAAGGAAATATCTGCAAGCACTGAAATTGTCGGTAACAAGTTATTGTGTGGTGAGATGATTCATAGCAAGCAACAAGTAACAAAAGTAGCAATGGTGCAGCAAAGTGGCCCAATCCATCTTGTAGCAAGGGACAAGCCTGGACAAAGTCTTATAGGAGGAAAAACGCTCCCGAGGACACACAGGAATTTCAGTCATGCTAGTTTCATCATGTTCATAAGATTCGCGTTCGTTACTTTGATAGTTTGATATGTGGGTGGACCAGCGCTTAGGTACTGCCCTTACTTGGACAAGCATCCCACTTATGATTAACCCCTCTCGCAATCATCCACAACTACGAAAGAAGAATTAAGACAAAGTCTAACCATAGCATTAAACTAGTGGATCCAAATCAGCCCCTTACGAAGCAACGCATAAACTAGGGTTTAAGCTTCTGTCACTCTTGCAACCCATCATCTACTTACTACTTCCCAATGCCTATCTCTAGGCCCAAATAATGGTGAAGTGTTATGTAGTCGACGTTCACATAACACCACTAGAGGAAAAACAACATACAACACAGCAAAATACCGAACGAATACCAAATTCACATGACTACTATTAGCACGACTTATCCCATGTCCTCAGGAACAAAAGTAACTACTCACAAAGCATAATCATATTAATGACCAGAGAGGTAATGAGTAGCATCAAGGATCTGAGCATAAACTCTTCCACCAAATAATCCAACTAGCATCAACTGCAAAGAGTAATCAACACTACTAGCAACCTTACAAGTACCGATCGGAGTCACGAGATGGAGATTGGTTACAAGTGATGAATTAGGGTTTGGAGATGAGATGGTGCTGATGAAGATGTTGATGGTGATGAGTCCCCTCCGATGAGAGGAGTGTTGGTGATGACGATGGCGACGATTTCCCCCTCCGGGAGGGAAGTTTCCCCGGCAGGATCGTCCTACCGGAGCTCTAGATTGGTTCTGCTCAAGTTCCTCCTCGTGGCGGCGGCGAAACCACGAAAAAGATCATCCTTGATTTTTTTTCCTGGACGAAACCCTTCATATAGCAAAAGAGGGGGGCAAGTGGGCCAGTAGGTTGCCCACAAGCCCTCATGGTGCGGCCTGGGGAGGTGGTCGCGCCGTGCAGGCTTGTGGCCAACCCCTCGCGCCCCTCTGGCACTTCTTCGGTCCAGTATTTTTGATAAATCAGGAAAAAATCCTTGTTGATTTTTACGGCGTTTGGAATTGCGCAGAATAGGTATCTAAACTTTGCTCCACTTTTAGGTCAGAATTCCAGTTGCCGACATTCTCCCTCTTCATGTAAACCTTGCAAAATAAGAGAGAAAAAGCATAAGAATTGTACCGTGAAGTGAAATAACAGCCAAAGAAGCGATAAATATCGACATGAAAACATGATGCAAAATGGACGTATCACCAGACATGACCCAAGAAAGTGTGTCCTGCCAGAGTGTTATGGAGCGTGACAGGAAACTTGGTGCACCCGTGCAGGGATGAAAATTATTTATTCGGATAGTCGTGTCCACGGTTACAGGACGACTTGGAGTTGTTCCCCAATCTTATACAACTACAACTCTTACTTAGCTGGAATTGTTCCTTCGGGATTGCTTCCTCGCAGGAAGTCGCGAAACAATATCTGGGTGTGACCTCATATTAATATTGCTGCAACAATATGACTATTACTTGTGTTACCTGTTCTACCCTCGTGTATTGTTGCAAGACCCCTGAACTTGCTAGTCTTCGATAGGACTAGGCTTTCCCTCTGTTTCACGCATTGCTGCAGTCAGTCCACATATAAAACCCTTCCTTTCAAACTAATGCATACTTAGTATAGTTCTGATGTCAGTCTTGCGAGTACTTTGGATGAGTACTCACCGTTGCTTTGCTCCCCTTTGTCCCCTTGATCCGTTGCTGCGACCAAATGATGGAGCCTAGGAGATGGAGTATCCTGCCGACGATGACTGCTACCCCGACGGTGCCTACTACTACGTGGAGGCCGCTGAAGACCAGGAGTAGTTAGGAGGCTCCCAGGCAGGAGGCCTCGCCTCGTTCGATCGTTGTATCTTTTGTGTTAGCCTTCTCTAAGGCACCCCATGTTTAATGTATGTACTCAGATATTTGTTGCTTGCGCTAACTCGTGTGTTTATCGAGCTTCTGTATTCTAGTCCTCGAGGCCCGTGGCTTCTAATATGAAGCTTGTATTGTTTTATTTGTGTCTAGAGTTGTGTTGTGATATCTTCCAGTTAGTCCTTGAACTTGGTCGTAAGCATTTGCATGTATGATTAGCGTACGATGAAATCGTGGGCGTCACAAGTTGGTATCAGAGTCGACTGCCTGTAGGTAGCCCCCTTTCCAACTCCTTGGCCGAAGTTTAGTCTAGTGTTTGAAAAACTTACTAACTTTGATGATGTGGCTTATGGGCCCACATCTCAATTGGGTGGTACTAGTATCTTTTACTCCTTTTCTATACTCTCAGTTCTACTCTCTCTTCTCTTTCGGGTTAAAGAATTTACTAACTCTAACATTAGGTTCTCGTAATCACATCGACCCGGAGGGCTGGACTATCTACTCTTGTTCTTTTGATAATATATTACACACACTGTCATTTGACATCCTTGAATCTTTCTTTTCCGATGCGTCCTCCAAGACAGCACGTGCGCCTTTACACTGGCCACTGAGGCGACTGGGTTCCCGGCCATTTTGGTCGACCTGTTGACCAGGCTGGGATATCGCTGGTACCCCGAGTACATTGTGTACGAGGAATTCCGTGAGTTCAACCAGTACCAGTACTAGGCTGAGGTTCGCATCTTCGATCAGATGGGCAACTCCACCCGCGAGCGCCACGCCTTCTGCGGTATTGGATTGTCGATCGAGATGGCCGTCCATGATGCGGCCTATATCGCTATCACCCGTCTCCGTGGAGCGTACCCCCACCTGGAGGGGACTACTTTCAGATACACCCCGTATGTTCCTGCTGGGGATGAGACTAGGTCTGATCTCACTGCCTACACTGCTCGTGTTCGGGAGTGCAACGACCGGTCCTACATCGTTGTCTGCACTCCTACATGACGCGTCGCTACGACGCACAGGTTCTGGTGCAGTACACTGAGGCACTGGATCGTGCTTTTCGAGCTCTGATTGTGGAGCTGTATGCGACGCGTGCCCGTCTTTACGACGCACTGACAGAGCTGCAGCCAATAGTCCACCCGAGGATCCACCCTGCGCACATCCTCGAGCCGAGTAGGACAGAGCTACCACCAGGTCTTTAGTGGACTGATGTTGGGGGTAGTACCCCTGCACTTGGACCTTCGCTCCCTGATTGGATACGGTACCCTCACCAGAGTCACCACAGAACGCAGGATCATGTTCCTACCTTCTACCACCGCCAGCTACCTGGATTTGATCGTTTAGCCTTATCGCTATGTCTCGTTGTGGTACTCTTCCACCGCGTGCCTGTGTGCCGCGTAGTGAGTCCAGGTTATCGTCTAATGCGTCCAGGTTATCGCCAAATTTCGAATTTGTAATCGATGGTTTGTAATCGAATTTATGTATGGGTTTGTATGTCGAACTCAACTACTATGAAGTATCTATCGCATTTCCCTTTCCTCATGCTTGATTACTTCATGAATACGTACGATGCCTTTGCAATTACCGTATGCTAAACTACCCCTGCTAAATATTTAGCGGGATGGCTAGACCAGCTGGCCACCCGTGTGGCGCCGCCAACGACGCACCACCCCCGCCTCCTGAATATATGGCGGGGATGATCCAACAGTTTGAACTGAACCGCCAGTTTATGCAAGGCCTCATGGATCAGTTCCAAAGGCGAAACATGAACCAGCAGCAAGGCGTGACACTGCAAGACTTCTGCCGCCTCAACCCTGCGATCTACCGCAGCTCAACTCAGCCTCTTGATGCTGATGACTAACTCCGTGACATTGCTTATGATCTGGAGTCTGCCAATGTGCCCGTGGCGAGCTATGTCAACTTTGCCGCCTACTTCCTGAACGGTCCTCCTTCTTAATGGTGGGACAGTCACCGGTGCTCTCAGCCTGTTGGAATTGTCATCACTTGGACGGAGTTCAAGGCTGCCTTCCGTGCTTGCTACATTCCTTAGGGAATCATGGACCGGATGAAGCGTGAGTTCTGCAACCTTGTCCAGGGCAACAAGATTGTGGATGCTTATCAGCGGGAATTTATGGATCTATCTCGCTATGCTAAAGAAGTCATTGCAACTAATGCACGTAGACAGGAGAAGTTCTGTGAGGACCTTCACCCTGACATCAAGCTGGCGCTCCTCGTTCAGGACTCTGCTGATTTCGCCACCCTGGTGAACAAGGCTATTCAGGATGAGACTG
This sequence comes from Hordeum vulgare subsp. vulgare, assembly GCF_904849725.1. Taxonomy (NCBI): domain Eukaryota; kingdom Viridiplantae; phylum Streptophyta; class Magnoliopsida; order Poales; family Poaceae; genus Hordeum; species Hordeum vulgare. The sequence continues at coordinate 117,606,580 of NC_058523.1, read as the reverse complement.
GTCTGCAGGAATACAAGGATAGCAGCAAGCGCAATCGTGACATGGGCTCATCTTCGGGCTCATCTGCACAGAAGCGGAAGATCTGGATTCCCATCAACATGTACCATGCACCTGCTCCTGCTCCTAGGTCGTCCTATGCTACACCTCGTCTGCCTCCACCACCACCTAGGCAGCCGAGGCTTCCATCTCCACCGCCTCGGGTTCCTCCTTCCCGTCCTGAGGATGGGCTGTGCTTCAAGTGTGGCCGTCCAGGTCACCGTGCTAGAGACTGCAGGCATAATCCGAATCAGATGGCACTTCCTTCAATTGGCAATGGCAACAACCAGAACCGCAACAACAATGTCAAGCATGCTTATGTTCGTGGTCAGGCCAACAACATTGATATGGGTCAAGCTCAAGACCAGCCTGCTACCGTGATGGGTACACTTCTCGTTAACTCACTACCTCCTTCTGTATTGTTTAATACAGGAGCATCGCATTCCTTCATGTCAGAAAATTTTGCATTCATGCATGGCATTAAGTATGAAGAGATGAACATCCCGATAGTGGTAAACACCCCCGTGGGACAATGCCGACCCTCCATGGTCTGACCAAATGTCCCCATTGAAATTGAAGGATTGGAATTCCTTGCCGCTCCCATGTTATTGAGTTCTTCCAACATTGATCTCATACTGGGAATGGACAGGCTAAAGGCTCATACGGCTTCAATCGTTTGTGCCACCAAGACCGTCCACCTCCTATACCCTTCAGATGAATTAATAAGATACCATGCTCATCTCGTCCGAGATGCTGAGGCACGGCTATATGCCTTGAATGCATTAAATGTGTCACCTCTTGAAGGGATCGAAAACATTCCAGTTGTCCGGGAATTCCAAGTTGTCTTTCCAGAAGAACTTTCAGGGATTCCCCCCGCTCGAGCTGTCGAGTTTGTCATTGACTTGGAACTCGGTACGACTCCTATCGCCAAGCGTCCTTATAAAATGCCACCACATGAATTTCTTGAACTTAAGCAAGAAATTGACAATTCGCTTCGTCTAGGTTTCATTCGTCTGAGTTCCTCTGCTTGGATTGCATCTTCTCTCTTTGTTAAGAAGAAGGATGGGACAAATTGTTTGGTTCAAGACTATCGTCCTATCAACCAGGCCACTATTCAAAACAAATACCCTCTCCCTCGGATAAATGATATGTATGATCAACTTGCTGCTTCCTCGGTTTTCTCTAAGCTCGACTTGATTGGGATACCACCACATCCGTGTTCGCAAAGAGGACATTCCAAAGACCGCCTTTGTTACTCATTATGTATCATACGAGTACACCGTCATGTCCTTCGGCTTAACCAATGCACCGGCAACCTTCTCTAGATTGATGAATTATATATTCATGGACTACCTCGACAAACTCGTCGTGGTATATCTGGATGATATTCTGGTATTTTTGAAGAATAGAGAAGAGCACGACAAACATCTTCGTCTTGTACTGGGTAAGCTTCGGGAGCATAAACTCTATGCAAAGTATTCCAAATGTGAATTGTGGCTGGATGAAGCGACATCCTTGGACATGTGATATCCAAGGATGGTATTGCAGTCACCCCCGAATGAGTTCAAGCTATTCTTGACTGGACTCCCCCGAAGAATGCCAAGCAAGTTAGAAGTATTCTCGGACTCGCCAACTATTGTCGTCGATTCGTCGAGAACTTCTCCACGATTTCAAAGCCTTTAACCAATCTGCTTCGCAAAGGTGTTAATTATGAGTGGACTGATAAATGTCTGGAAATTTTCCAGGCACTCAAGGTCAAACTAACATCCGCTCCGGTACTTGCTCCTCCAGATACAGAAAGGGATTTCATCATATATTGTGACGCTTCTCGTCAAGGAATAGGATGTATCCTGATGCAGGATCAAAAGGTGATTGCTTATGCCTCACGTCAGTTGCGTGCTCGTGAAGAGAACTATCCAGTTCATGATCTCAAACTTGCCGCAGTTATACATTCACTGAAATAATGGTGACAATACCTTATCGGTAATCGGTGTGAAATCTGCACCGACCATCAAAGTCTGAAATACCTGTTCACTCAATCGGATCTGAACCTCCGTCAACAGAGATGGATGGAGCGTATAGCAGATTTTGACTATAGTATATCATATACCCCCGGCAAGGCTAACATAATGGCTGATGCCTTGAGTCTCAAGTCATACTGCAACCACCTCCAGGTTCATAAGGTTCATGATCGTCTGCAAGAGGAATTCCGTAAGCTGAACCTCCATATTGTTCCTCAGGGTTATCTTGTTCCCGCTCCTGAAGAGTATCAAAATGTGAACCTCCGTGTTGTAAATCAGGGTTCCCTCACTAACATGGTTGTTGAACCAGATCTTGTGGGCACCTTCAAGACTCTGCAACGTTATGACGATGATGTCGAAAGAATTAAACGTTACCTTACAGAAGGTAAACCCTCCTTGTTCACTGTTGCTGAAGATGGCACCTTTTACTTCAAGGGTCGCCTATTCGTACCAAATAAAAAGGAAAATCTCAGAATGATCGGAAAGGTGATGAAACAAGCTCACGACACACCATTGTCTATTCACCTGGGTAGTACCAAGACATACCAAGACATCCGTCAAAGATTATGGTGGCCCAACATGAAGCAAGACATTGCAAGCTATGTGGCAGAATGTGATATTTGTCAGCGAATCAAAGCAGAACATCAAAAGCCTGCTGGTACTTTGCAACCTATCTATATTCCTGAGTGGAAATGGGACCATGTAGAAATGGACTTTGTCACTGATTTTCCAAAATCGCAGAACGGTAATGATGCTATTCTTGTCATCATTGACCGACTGTCCAAAGTTGCACATTTTCTGGCCATCAAAGAAACAATTAATGCTAGTCAACTGGCAGATCTTTATATGACAAGAATTGTTTCACTTCACGGTATTCCGTTGGTAATCAGTTCGGACCATGGCAGCTTGTTCACTTCAAAATTCTGGGGAAGTTCTCAGAAAGCTGTGGGGACTCATCTGTCCTTCAGCACCACATTTCATCCTCAATCCCAGGGACAAGTTGAACGAGTCAACCAAATTCTCGAGGACATGCTTCGAGCTTGTGTCATTTATTTCGGTAAGAAATGGGAGGAATCTCTCCCGTATGCCGATCTCTCTTACAACAATAGCTATCAAGCTAGTCTGAAGATGGCCCCTTTCGAAGTATTGTATGGACGAAGGTGTCGAACTCCTCTGAATTGGTCAGAAACTCGGGAACGATCACTCTTTGGTCTGGATATTATCCAACATGCTCAAGATCAATTCTGCATTATTCATGAGAATCTGGAGGCTGCTCAGTCTCGTCACAAGAGTTAGTATGACCGTCATCATCAAGATATGGTCTATCAACCTGGCAAAAAGGCTTATCTTCGTGTCACACCAATGAGAGGTGCACACCATTTTGGGATCAAGGGCAAGATAGCTCCTCGCTATATTGGTCCTTTCGCTGTTCTCGAGCGGCGTGGAAAAGTAGCTTATCAGCTGGAACTGTCGGTGAACCTTTCTCAGGTTCACGATGTCTTCCATGTGTCTCAACTCCGTTGCTGCTTCAAGGATCCTATGCGAGCAGTGGATCATGATATGCTTGAGCTGCAACAAGACCTCTCTTATAAAGAGCATCCGGTCCTCATTCTCGACTAGGCTAAACGTCACACTCGTCGCAAAGTCCCCAAGTTCCTTAAAGTGCAGCGGTCAAATCATTCTCAAGATGAAGGCACTTCGGAACACGAGGATAATCTTCGCGATGAATACCCCAAGCTCTTTCCTTCTACCTCTTAATTCCCGGGACGAGAATTCTTATTAGTAGGGGAGAGTTGTGACATCCTCGGCTTTTGCTACAGTGTTGTATGTAATTAAGCTACAATGATCCCACGCTAATGATGCCACGTCACCGTGATTACTATCGTTAATCTCGCGTTAGTTCAAAACCGAGTCAAATTCAAAATTTGAAATAAAGTCAAACTATAAAAGTTTTCGAATGCCAAAATAAAAATGTTTGGGTGTGTCAAATACTACCTAGGAGAATTGTCATTTAGGAATAGTTAATTTTAGAAGTATTTATTGCACTAAAATAAATTAAAACTAGAACTGTTAATAAATTAAAAAAAGAGAGAAACAAAACAAAAAAACAAAACAAAACAAAAAGCCACGGCCCAACTCGGCCAACCAGCCCAGCTGGCCACCCAACCGGCCCACCTCCCTAGGGTATTTAAACCCCCACGCAAACCCTAGCCCAAACCGGTGCCCCTCCCCACTCCCACTCCTCCCTCCACCTTGCCGCCAGGGAATGCCATGAGGGGATGTTTCCCTCATTCCATCCCCCCGTACACAAGGCTCTCTCCCCCACGAGCGCTCCCTCACCCCGCTCCACCCCATTCCTCACCGGCCTCGACCACCTCCCCACCGGCGCCACCAACCCCGCTCGCCTCCCTCGCGCCTCTCCTTCCTCTCCGTGATCCAGATCGGATCGGGGGAGAGCGAGCTCGCCTCCACCTCTCCCCGCTACCGGCCGCCGGCGCCATCACCTGCCCCTCCTCGTTGTTTTCTCCACCACGCCGGGCTGCCTCCTCTCCACTTCACCGGTCACCTCCTCCGGCAACCTCGTCCCCGTGCCAGCCCCACGCCGTGCCCGTCGCCTCCATCACTGGAGCTTCCCAAGCCGCGCCGTCGAGCCTCCTCTGAGCCCGCTTTGTACGTCTATAGGCTCAATGTGAGCCCCTAGGGCTCCTCCCTATCCCTCCCCTCCCCCTGCTCCGGCCTCGCTGCGCCTACTGCTCGCCCTGCGCCCCGGGCCCGTTCCTGCCGCCGTTGGTCACTGGGGCCTCGCCCCCTCCCAGCAGCCCTGGATGTCGGCATCGTGTGCCTGACGTGCCCCTGCCCAGGTCGCCCCCGTCCGATGCGCTGTTAGTGGGGGATTAACCCCCCCCACTAACCCCCTAGTGTGACTCAGAGAGGGAGGCCACCACCCCCTAATAAAGCTTTTAAAAAATTGTAAATAAATAAATGATAATAACATTAATTAATTAATTAGTTAACTTAATTAATACTAGTTAAGTAGTTGATTAAACTGTTAATTAACTTAATGAAATTAATTAGGTTAATTAATAATTTTGTTAATTAATTAATCTAAACAGTGTATGGCACGTGGGACCAAGCAGTTAGTTTGACCAGTCAACTATGAGTGTTGACTCTTGATGTCAGCATGACATCATGCTTATGTCATAATTGCATTTAATTGATTTAATTTAATCTGTTTTATTTCTAGAATATTAATAAAACTTTAAAAAATAATATAAAATAAGCCATAGCTCAGATAAAAATACTTTGAACATGAAAGTTGATCAGCAGAACGAGAGGAACCTGGATACACTATCCGATCTTCTGTCACGCGTCCCTAGCATAGCAAACGTGGAACTTTTCCACCGTTTTTCGTCTCATCGGTAGTAGCAAGAGGTCCGGGAAATATCATCCGATATTTTCCCGATCCGTCTATGATGGATAGTACTGCGTTAGCTCATGCCTAGCTTGCATATTGACATGTCATGCTTAGTGTTGCAGTTGTTGCTGTTATTTATTGTTTCCTCCCCCTCTTCTTACCGGTAGACCCCGAGGCTGACGCTGCTGGCCGGTACATCTACCCTTCCGACGACCAGCCCATTGCCGCAGAGCTACAAGACAAGCAACCCCCCCCTTGATCATTCCTATATCACCCATTTTTTTCTCCCTGATGCTTGCATTAGAATTTTGCTATTGTTGTAGTTAGGTCCTATATCTGATGCATACCTCTTTTTAATGAACTGCTACTTTCAGTACTGCACTTTAAACTTTGTAGTATAGGTGGAGCAGTCTTCCCCTCTGACCCCTTGGTACAGTTGCCCCGCTTTATTGTCGAGTCTCGATCCCTGACCGACGAGCCAAGACCCGACACAACACACACACACCCTTAGTTGTACGACGTTGCAGGGCTACTATCGGGTACTGAGGGTGACACCTCACGAAGTACTCATGATGATATCTCTGTAGTGCAACTAGTCGGTTGTGGTTATCGAGGGTGATTCATCCTTCACCACTCCCGACGATGACTCTGCCGTGCAACCCCTCAAGTGTGGGACCCTCGAGGGTGATTCCTCTAAGTCCACCTTGACAGTTACATCGTTCGGAATCCAACGAGGGTGATACCTCGGATTTTCCCTGATGTTACAACCACACAGTTACTTGACCTTGTTACTAGGAACTTTGATGAATAATGTTAGGCGGGTGGATTCCCGCGTGTATGTGTCGATTATTTAATTAAAATGTTAATGGATTTGGGTATTTGATCTGGGTTGGTCGGAGATCTTTTCGCACTAACCAGCTATGCGGGAGAAGTTATGGGTACTCGGCATCTTAGTATCAGCCGAAGCTCTTCAGATGTCAGCAATGGAGCGACACGCGCCCGAGTGGTCCCGATATGCATAGCGCTTGTAATAGGGGGTGCTAGGACTAACATCGGCTGCCCTCGCATCGTGCAGGAGTGCAAAGGGTGATGGGCCCATGACCCCTGCGCTTAGGATTTAGATCAGCGGGCTGGCCTCTTTGTTGAGTCTAGGTGGGGCTACAACGTGTCGATATTTCGAGGCCGGGCATTACCTAGAAAAGTGTGTCCGGCCGAAGTGTTATCGAGCGTGACGGGAAACTTGGTGCACCCCTGCAGGGATGAAAATTAACTATTGGCATAGTTGTCTCCATGGTTACAGAACGACTTGGAGTTGTGCCCCAATCTTATACAACTACAACTGTTACTTAACTGGAATTGTTGCTCCGGGATTGCTTCCTCATAGGGAATCGAGGAAGAATATATTGCTACAACAGTATGACTATTACTTGTGTTACCTGTTCTACTCTCGTCTATTGCTGCAAGACCCTGAAGATGCTAGTCTTTGATAGGACAAGGCCTTCCCTCTCTTTCTCGCATTGTTGCACTCAGTTCACATATAAAACCCTTCCCTTGAAACTGATGCATACTTAGTATAGTTCTGATGTCAGTCTTGCTAGTACTTTGGATGAGTACTCATCGTTGCTTTGCTCCCCCTTTGTCCCCTTGATCCATTGCCGTGACTAGATGATGGAGCCCAGGATATGGAGCATCTCGCCGACGACGACTGCTACCCCGACGGTGCCTACTACTACGTGGAGGCCGCTGATGACCAGGAGTAGTTAGGAGGCTCCCAGGCAGGAGGCCTCGCCTCGTTTGATCGTTGTATCTTTTCTGCTAGCCTTCTCTAAGGCACCCCATGTTTAATGTATGTACTCAGATATTTGTAGGTTCCGCTGACTCGTGTGTTTATCGAGCTTCTGTATTCTAGCTCTCGAGGCCCGTGGCTTGTAATATGAAGCTTGTATTCTTTTATTTGTGTCTATAGCTGTGTTGTGATATCTTCTCGTGAGTCCTTGAGCTTGGTCGTACGCATTTGAGTGTATGATTAGAGTACCATAAAATCGAGGGCATCACAACCAGGATGCTCCCGCGTCAGTGCACCATAGAAGAGCCAGCAACAGCGCCACCAGGTCATCGGAGTGCTTCCTTCCCCTGCTCAAGCTCGCCCGCCATCGCCTCGTACTCCTCGAGGACCACGAGCCACCGGAGCAGCCCCATGCGCTCGTCTCCCCTACCGTGTCGGTGCCCTTCTTATCCCCCCGCGCCTCGGCATACCCCTTCGGCGAGCCACCACCAATGACGACCACTTATCCAACCAGTCCGACCTCGGTGTCCCTCAACTCCTCTCATGCTGTATCTTCTATCCCTTCCTGATTTTTCTCTATGCTCTCTCCATCTCTTTCATTGTACTCAGGATCACCTGTTCCCCACCATGGTCATCCAAAGGATCTCCACTCCACTGCTTGACGAGGATGTCTCCCGGATCGGGCGCTGCACCGTCATCCTTGCCCACATCCATGCCCCGCCATCCCCACATTCATGCGACCTCCTTGCCTCACTGGATATGCCCTGCCCGCGCCAACCCTTCTGCTCGTCAATGAACAAGGATACGACCGCATCGCTAGGCTTCCTGCATGATGGTCCACAATGCGCCAAGGCCTAGCTTTCCCCGCGCCAAGCCAACCTCCTCACTGATTGGGACGAAGCCCGTGGCGCATTTTGTTTTTATTTGCATTCACCTGCTATTATTTCGCATGAGCAAGCATAATTGAGTTGGCTAGCGCAGCCACTCCAAATCCATGGGATCCGGGGTTCGAAATCCAATTATGCTAATATTTTTGGTTGTTTCTTTTCATCTGCGCTGACACCCTTTACACCGGGTCGAATCCTCCTCGGCCTCTGCACTTTGCTACAATTCGACCCACGCATATATATTTTTCCCTGCTGTGATTTTGTCAATAATAGACATGCATTACCATAGATTTTGCCACTATTTTAAAATGCACATGAGCATATATTCATGCATCCAAATAAAACATGCCCTATATGAAAAACATTCAGAATTTTGTGTAGAATCATAATATGCCATTTTAAACCAAGATAAAAACGATTAAGCTTGCTCTTTAATTAAATTTTCATAAATTCCATGCTAAAATGAGTTATTTCATATCTAAATAACCATAACTCCGAGTAAAATGTTTTATATATGTAACTTGCCTAAAAAATGTGTAGAATATGGTTTTCCTATTTGATTAATATAAAATATGTTTAGTTCATACCTGGACCAATTTGGAAACTAACATATGGGATCATTTTGAAAATAATATAAATTGTTTCCGACCTCATTTAAAATATCTAGATAGATAGTTTGTTTATGCTTCGCCTCTTGCCATGGGAAACAACATTTAAAATTGGCGTGTAGATAAACGGGAGTGAATTAAATGATTCAAGTGTGGAGTTTCGTCAATATGCAGCAAATTGCATACTAATCTTCACTTAATGTGTAGTTTTGATTATTGTGAATTGCCATGTCGTGCCATGCATAGTCAGATGGACATGCATCATATCTGTTTGTGCATCATGTCTTGCATATGTTCTGGTGTTTATCGTGTGTTGATTGTTTGTTCCCAGATTGCTTCTTCTTGATAGAGTTCCACAAGCGCGTCGAAGTGTGAGGATTCGATCGACTACGTTGTTTCATCTACTTCACAGATTCGTTCTTCTTCCAAGCAGAATCATAGGCAAGATGATCATTTCCCTGGATACCACTACTATCATTGCTATGCTAGTTGTCTCGCTTCTATCATTATGTCTCATTACCTACCAACTGTTATGTCAAGCCTGCCAACATTGCCATGAAAAGCCTCTAACCCCTCCACATCCCATCAAACATTTCTTTGGCTATGTTTCCGCTTGCTTAGCCCTTCTTATATCGTTCCTCGTTGTAGGGCAAGTTTCTTTCCATGTGGCAACATGGATTCCTTGATATATCACCATATTATTGCTATTTAATTTAATGCAGCTATATACTTGGTAAAAGGTGGAAGGCTTGGTCTTTTGGCTCTTTGTTTTGTTCCACTTTTGCCGACCTAGTTACTTGTGTACTAGTGTTTTGTTCCATACTGAGCGCTCCTAACATACTTGGGTTGTTATGGGGTCCCCCTTGATTTTCATTTTGGAATAAAACTCTTCTTGCAAGGCCCAACATTGGTGCTACATTTTCCTAATAACAAATAAAAAGCATAGGGGCCCATTGGCACACGTATATAACTAATCAACCCGTGGGCCAGTTCTCCTCATGAGTGTTGGTACAACCTGTCAACCGTTGTGGCTGCGAGGAGCAACTGTGTGTTTGACCTACCGGAAGTTTGGAAAATCTGGTCGTGTCGTGAGAAAGAGATACACGGCTCCTATCTGGTTCATTGTTACGTCGGGGACCTTGCTGGTTTTCTTTTACCTTTCTCAAATATCTTGTGCACGGGATTCTGAGGATACTTTGGGCTATCTTGATGTTGAAGTTTTCCATCGAGAATCTAAGAAGACTATGAATTTTCCGTGGTTGAGGTTTCCCACACGGCTTGTGGCTAGTTTGTGATGGATGAGTTGGAGCACCCTTGCAGGGTTAAATCTTTTTGAGAGTCGTGCCCGCGGTTATGTGGTAACTTGGAAAGTTTGTTTAACACCCCATCATAGAAAAGTTGAAGTAAACGCAATTAAAATATGCCAGCTGTGTGCGTAACTGTGACTGTCTCTTCTCATGAGTTTTGAATTCGAGAGAGGAGATAGTGGGGCTATGTTTGACCTATGAGTAGGTGTGCAGGATCACTTCTTGATCATTATTAGTTCACAACTGTTTATGCGTAGATCTAACCTCTTATTCTTGTACTCGTAAGTTAGCCGTAAAAATAAATGCTTAGTGCTTGTTGCATCCTAACCACTTAACCATACCTCACCCATTAAACTTTTCTAGTCTTGATACATTTGGAAATGAGATTGCTGAGTCATATGGATCACAAATTACTCAACAATAGTTGCAGGTACAGGTAATGCGGTCATTTAACATGAGAGCGAGGGTTGCTTGATTTGGAATTCTTCTTCTTATTCTTCATTGACCTAGGATGGGTTCCAGGCCGGCATCCTGGAATAGCAAGAATGGACGTCATTTTATTCGTTTGATCCGTCCATAGTCGGACCCTGCTCTTCTAAATGGTGCTTGAATGTATGTTTATATTCAGATGATCATGACTAGCTTCTGGCGAGTGTAAACCAACTCCATATACTCATATCTTCTTTACATGTACTTGTAATGATATTCATTCTTGTGGAACGACGAGATGCGCTTCTATCCCCGTGGAGGCCCTCGTGCCAAAATAAGGATAGGATCACATCTTGGGCGTTACAAGTTGGTATCAGAGCAGTACCAAGCTAGGAGCCCCCTTATTTGATCAAACTTCGCTGAGTCGAGTCTAGTGAAAAACTACTTTGAGTCCAGTTATATATCAGAGAGTAGGATTCTTGTTACTCCTCTTCTATGCTCTGGTGAGGAATCCTCACATAATATTTTAATTCTACCCATCTTCTCACTCAAAAGTTTTTGGGACCAGTCGGGTATTTTGGAATCTCTATCATGCTGATGTGACAGAGTTTGGTACTTTGTGCCTCTTGTTCCCGAGGAGTAGAGCTCCAGGGGATTCTTGAAACATCATTATCGTTTAGTTTCCTTAGTATCTCAGGACGGAGGATGTTCAAAATGGCTTCAATACTCTTTGTTGCGAGAAGAGTTTGGCGTCACCCAGTACTAGGGAGAGCGTCCACATGTATTGTCATAATTGGTATCGTTGTGATTACGAGGGTCTGAGGTAGATGAGTTTGCGAGATCTCTGGTAATGTGTTGACGGATGTGATACACTGGACGGGTAGTATTATTGCTAGGAGTTGAGTGATTTATTCAGTAATTACTTCGTGTATTCGTTGGACCAGATTGCATAACCAGAAAGATTTCGAGAGTTATCATGTGGTAATTCAAGTAGTTACCTAGGATTATCCTTCCAATGAATTCATAATGTGTTATGTATTTGTTTCAAGCTTGTTTCGCAAGCCTCGTCCTTTTTTGCTAGAGTATGGTAATTCGAGTTGCTTCGATGTTAAGTGATGATTTCCCATTTTTCCTAAGCAATGTTCTCATATTTTTAAGGGAACGCTAATCCGTTGGACCAACCAGAGATGTCATGAATTCTTTTCAACCAACGTGCTTCTCTTCAAGTAATTCAATTATCTCCAATATTTGCATGATCAATCCTCATATTTCTTACCGGAGTTCATTTCATGTATACCAAGGTGTCTTTGTTTTTCCCGACCCTCCCACCCTTTGTCTTCTGTGATTCAATTATCATGAAAGCTGTCTTCCATACCCGAGTTTATTATTTCTTCCGCTATCTTTTCTTTCACATTGTTTCCGGTGATTCATTGTGAATATTCTCAGGACTTTTGAGTTCATCATTTCTCCATCCCCGTGTTCTTCTCTAGTGGAGTTAATTCAAGCTTTTGGTGTTCATCATATCGTTACCATCGCTAAATGATTCCGGTGTTGGAAATTCTTGTCCAAGGCTCTCTTTTTTCGTCCCTCTCAACTCTATCTGAAGTGTAGAAGATATCTTAAAAGATTCATGTTCTCATTCAAATCGTTCAATTATTTCGAGGTTCTCACCTCGTCAAGATTTCATTTGCACCGGTGCAATCTCTCTCCTATGTATTTTTTCAACGGTGTTTTGATTGAGTGGCCCATAATCCACGGGGTTTGCGAGGATCTCACCTCTCTCTTGTAATATTTTACGGAGATCTCCAAATCTTTTCAAGTATGGCATAATTATGAATTCCATCAGTCATATTCCTTAACAAGATAATTTTCAAATTATTTTCAATGTTGGCTCAACTTTTCCTTATTCATTATTTCGGAGTGTCTCAGTAATGCATGGGGGTGTTTCTCATCATCATCCTAGTTTGTTGCTATCCCCTTAAATTGTTTCCATTCATGGGGAATTCCTTCCATATCTATCCAGTGCATTTCAGTGTTGTATTCATTTCTCGATCCTCCCAAGGCCATCATTTCATAAGATTTCTTTGTCTCAGCTTTCAGCTTCCGTTCTCAAATTCTTCTCAATTGTTGTCCCTTCGTTTGTATCTCAATTATTCTGGTGCCTCGTTCAAGTTCCCTGCAAGGCGGATCATGATCTCTTCGTTCTCATGTATGGCCATTCATTCATCATATCCTAATTCATTTGTGAATTCTTACTGGTGGTTATCTCAAGGGTTCTTCATGTTCATGATATTCTCCAATCTTTTCAAGAGAAATAAGTTTTATGCCAAATCCATTGCTTGTTATCAGTTTAACTTGATGAAGGATACACATAACATAATTCTTTATTTCATCAACGTGATTTCAATTCTTGCCTTGAGTTGTTCATGATATCAAATTCTTTATCCCCAAGTGATTCATCAAGGTGTTTTCCTCAAGTATCTCTTCGCGAAGTTCCATCTAATTTTTTGCAAGCCCTCAATCTTGTTCTTTTTGAAACCTTTAATTCTTTTCTATCATCCTTTCATTTTGGAGTTCTTCCAAGGGTTCTTCAAGGATTTTGTTCATTCTCTAAGCATTCTTTAAGATTCTTGTTGGAGGATTTCAAGTATGAGTGTTGTTGACAAGATCATTTTATTCAAGATTGAAGATAGACTTGTTGACGAATGTGGTGGCAAGAGCCAGGCTAGCCACACTAGACTCTGACTCCTCCTCAGATCCTTCCTCTTCTTCACATTCTTTTGATTCTTCCTAATAATACATTTACTTGCCAATAAGAGCCCGAGTCTTTCCGTAACTGCTCTTCTTGTGCGATGAGGACTTTGAAGATTTGTTCTTTTTCTTCGAGTCATCAAAACTGTCATCTTTGTACTTCTTCTTCTTTGATTCCTTTACCCAACGAGGGCAACCGGCGATTTAGTGGCCTGGTTTCTTGCATTTGTGACAAGTTCTTTTCTTGTAGTCCTCAGATGAATATTCCGATTTCTTCATACCACTTCTTGAAGATTTTCCAAACTAACCTCGTCTAGAAAACTTTTGGAAGTTCCTTACAAGCATTGCAAGTTCCTGACCAAGTTCTTTACGATCACCAATACTACAATCAGATTCTTCTTCTTTAGATGAGGAAATTTCCCTTGCCTTCAGTGCACGAGATCTTCCATAGCTTGGCCGATAGAGATATCTATTCTCACATTGTTGGAATTCGTGAGTATTGAGTCTCTCAAGAATGTCAGCAGGATCTAGTGACTTGTAGTCTCCATGCTCTTGAATCATCAAAGCAATTGTATCGAATGAGGAATCAAGAGATCTTAACAATTTCTTCACCACCTCATGTTCAGTGATGTCAGTGGCACCAAGAGCTTGGAGCTCGTTGGAGATACCAGTGAGACAATCGAAAGTTTGCTGAAAATTTTCGTTGTGGAGTGTTTTGAAGCGGTTGAAGAGATTGCAAAGACCATCAACCCGAGAGTCACATTGAGTTGGTATTCCTTCATTGACCTTGGACACCCTTTCCGAGATGAGCTTTGTAGATACCAAAGCACTCGCTCTGACATACTGACCTTTGCTCAGATGGCCACATACGATATTCTTCGCTTGGAAGTCGAATTGCTTGAATCTCTTCACATCAGCAACGTTGATAGTTGGGGTGATGGAGGGAACACCATTTTCCACAACATACCAGAGATTGTTGTTCATTGCTTCAAGATGCATGTGCATCTTGTTCTTACCCTAGGGGTAGTCTGTCCCTTCAAAGTAGGACAACCCGCATATACCTTGATCATACGTGTAGTCGACATAACTAAAACTTAGGTGGTTAAACCAAAATCACAAAGAAAAAGGAAGTACCTTGCTTTGATACCAATTGAAAGTGTGTTATATCGACTAGAGGGGGTGAATAGGCGATTTTTATGAATTCATTACTTAGGAAATTCCCTTTGAGGAAATTCCTAAGTAACAAACTACGTGCAGCGGAATAAGCACTCAAGTGCAAGTGTAACATGGCAAACACATGGTCGTCATGATGGAATAAATCAGACACAGAGTGCGAGTAGCGTGAACAACATAAGCAGGTGAAGAACAAGTTGGGTCAAGAATTTGAGATGAGGAGATTGAGAAAGTCTTTAGTCAAATTCTTCAAACACCAATGATCAATTTCATCAACGCGTATATGAGAAAATACAAGGGCTGAGGAAATAGAACAAGGTACTCAGTGAAGATAATGATTGATGACCCAGTTCCAACTGTTGTGACAGTCATACGTCTAGTTTGGAGCAGCTTGGTATTGAAACCAAAGGACACATAGTCCCATGACGCACAGTCCTCATCGTATTATCCTTGAGCTAAGGTCACACACACATCGCCAAACACTTGTGGTAAGTCTTCAGGACAGAAATCCAAACCCTCACAAACTCGCTCACCCGACAATCCACAATTTACTGCTAGATGTTCTAGACATTGATGCCTAACCGTCTAGAAGATACAGAGTCTTCAAAGGTAACAAGCGTAGGTTCCACACAGGAAGAATCTCCTCGGTGATGCTCAATCACTTTGGGTTTTGGATTTTGGTTTGGATGTTTGAGTTTTTCTCACAAATGATATATTCTCAAAGTCCTTAGAGGATGGGATGCTCTCAAATGACAAGTGTCAAGTTCTCTCTTAGAGCAGCGAACCAACTTGTGGTTGTAGGCGGTAGCTATTTATAGCCTGGGAGCAATCCCGACATGATATGACATAAATGCCCACTAATGATATTACTGTTAAGTGGATGAGGTTTTAGGATAGCTCACACAAAGCACAACAGTGGTCAGAATTTTTGAACTATGAAAATTCCTAGATCTATCATGTTCCTCACTTGTAGACAATTCACACTGGAGAAATCCTATCTCCTTAGTGAGAATGTGAGAGACTAGAAGAGATGTGTCTCTGTTACTGAAGAAATTGACTAAACTGTAAGAGATATCCAAAGGCTTCACTAGAAGGATTGGTCATGTGTAGGCTTTGAGATGAGCATCACTTGGAAACTTTTCCTTAGCTTTACCTCGATCCCCTTTAACGGTACGGTGTTCCTATGACTCAAAATAAAGGAAATGAAACTACGAAAACAAAAGTCTTCACGCTTCAAAGTCCTCGCATCAATATCTTCAAGGACACACCAATTTCGTCACTTTCAAAATATTTGTGAAATTATCAAAGTCTTCAGTTGAAGTCATTCATTTTTAGGGGTCACTATTCTTCGAATGTTTCAAACATCTGCGTGACTTATAGATTGTGTATACACACATAAAACATATTAGTCTCTTAACCTATAAGTCTTCAATACACCAAAATCACTAAGGGGCACTATATACACTTACATGAGCACACACGCGTGCTTAGCGCGCTTGTAGGAATCCACCACGCCCGCCCGCGCACCCTGCCATGCTCCACAGGACCATCCCTGTCGAGGCTCGAACGCCGTCGCCGCCCTCCTCGTCGTGATCGTCGATTCCGATCGACCCAACTGCTCCCACCGATGCCATTCGGCGTGCGACTCTACGCATGTTCGATTCCGCCCGGCCCCGTGCGAAATGGCCCCCTAGCGCTTTTCCAACGAAGTCGAGTGCCCTCCGCCATGGGTTTTGGCCGTCGGAGCTACTTCGGCTTTGCCCGCGGATATGACTAGCATGGGGCCACCCCCCCCCAAGGTCCCTAACGAGTGGCCCCCTGGCACAGACCGAGTCAACTACTGACTACGCAACCCGAGTCACTGACTCGTGGTCCCCTGCCACTAATTAACCTATTAATTAGTTAAAATAATTAATTTAATTATTTTAACCTAATGTGACACTAACAAGTGGGTCCTACATGCGAATTTGTTTAAAATTAACATTGTTAGCTGCTGTGGCTATGACAGGTGGGTCCTCGTGGTCAGTGTGACTAGTAAACTCACTGGGTTGACTACTAACATCATGTTGATGTCATGCTGGCGCAATAAAAAAACTTTTGAATTAATAATTATTTCAAAATTGTTAAAAACTTTGAAATTTTATATAAATTAATACGTAAGTTAGATGAAAATATTTTATACATGAAAGTTGCTCAGAAAAATACAACGAATCTACATATGATATCCATTCATTTGCCACATGCCTCTAGCATGATGAACATGGAACCTTCCCCTCGAGATCATTTGTCCGATAATTTCCTAAGACCTGGGAAATATCCTTAGACATTTTCTCGCTCCGTGTGCAACATTTAGTACTGCGTTAGGTCACCCCTATCACTGCATATTGCCTTGCCATGCATCGTGATGCGTTTGCTTGCTTTATATTTATTGTTTCTTCCCCCTCTTCTCTCCAATAGACCCGAGACCAAAGCTGCTAACAGGTACGACTATGCTTCTGACGTTTAGCCACTTGCAGCACATCTTCCACGCAAGCAACCCCCTCCCCCTTGATCATTCTAATATTGCCCAATTCTTTCTCCCTCATGATTGCATTAGAATTTTCTATTGCATTGATTGCTCATATTCTGATGCATAGCTTGATTTTGTAACCTGCTGTTGTTACCTACCTGTTTATCCTCTATGCTTAGTATAGGTAGGTTAGTGAACCATAAGTGACCCCTCAATTTGTCCTTGTTTCCCCCCTTCATCATTGATGACTCGATCAACCCGGTCGACGTCCTGATCCCGACACATCACATCACACCCCCTTAGTTGTACGACTCTGCATAGTTAATATCGAGTGCCGAGGGTGATACCTCATAAAGTATTCCTCATGTTAACTATGTAGTGTAGATAGTCTATTATGGATTACAGAGGGTGGTTCCTCCTTCCCCACTCCCGATAACGACTCTGTCATGCAACACCTCAAGTGTCAACTTTTGAGGGTGATTCCTCCCAGGTTCCCTTGACGGTTACATCGAGTGGAATCCATTGAGGGTGATTCCTAGGATTCCCTTTTAATGTGTTGGACACATGGTTACTTTTAATTTCCCCTAGATTCACTGGAAAGACGGGTTGGCCGAGAGGGGTACCTGCGAGTGATGTGTAGTCGGGTTGACAAGAAAGGTACCCACGAGATAATTACGAGGCGTGACCGGGTAGGCACACCATCCAGGAAGGGGATGGGCCTGACCCTTGTCGCATGTCCTCAAGACGGGGCGACATGAGCACTGATCGTTTCGCGAGCTACCAAGACACTAATGGGTTTGGATATGTGATGTAAGTTGGCCTCTCGCCTTTATCGCACTGACCACCACACGGGAATAAGTATGGGCACTCTTCGTCGTACGTTCTCCCAAAAGTTCTTCACATGCCACACTGAGCGGCATGTGATACGCTCATTTTGCATATGGAATTACTATTGATATTTTTTGATCATGTCCATTATCCATTATTATCATACAATTCTTATGCCTTTTCTCTCTAAATACCCAAGGTACATCACGGAGAGGGAAATATCTGGAAACTGGAATTCTCGACTGGGAAACCGGAAAAGGTAAAAAAAATCAACTTGCTCCAAATGACCTCAAACTTTACAGAGGTTTTTTATGGAATATTTGAGAATTTTTGGGCCAGAAATACACCGGAGAGGGCCACTAGCTGGGCACAAGCCAACACGGCTCCCCCTTGGGCGCGCTGTGATAGCTTGTGGGGCCCCAACTGACCCTCTCGCGACCATCTTCTCATATATGGTATGTTTTACCCTAGAAGAGATCATAAGTTATATTTTGGTACGAAGCATCGTCGTCTCGAGGCAGAAACCTGGGAACACGCCCTTTTGCTCTCCGGCAGAGATATTCTGCTCAGGGAGTTCCCCTCCAAGAGGGGGGAATTGAAGCCATCATCATCACCAACGCTTCCTACTTCGTGGGAGGATCAATCTAGATTAACATATTCACCAGAACCATCTCATCTCCAACCCTATTTCATCACGTGTATTCAACCTTTGTCTCAAAATATCAGATTGGTACCTATGGGTTGCTAGTAGTGTTGATTACATCTTGTAGTTATGCTTGTTGGATTACTTGGTGGAAGTCATTATGTTCAGATCCTTAATATTATTATTACACATCTAATATTGAACATGTTTATATCGTGTAAGTATTAATTATTATTCCTGAGGACATGGGAGAACTCTTATTATAAGTATTCATGTAATGTTGGTATTCGTTCGATATTTTGATGATATGGATGTTGTTACTTCTCTTAGTGGTGTCATGTGAACATTGACTACATGACACTTCACTGTGTTATGGGCCTAAGGGAAGTCATTGTGGAGTAAAAAATAGAAGATGGGCTGCGAGAGTGAAAGAAGCTTAAACCCAGTTTATGCGGTGCTTCATAAGGGGCAGATTTGGATCCACACTTTTCATGTTATGGTTAGATTATACTTAATTCTTGTTTTATAGTTGCGGATGCTTGCAAGAGGAGGTAATCATAAGTTGTTTGTTAGTTCGACTAAGAACATCACCTTAGCACCAGATCGCCCACATATCAAATCATCAAAGTAGCGAACGTGAATCAACTTAATATGCTAAACATGACTAGAGACAAATTCCCACGTGTCCTGGGGAGCGCTTGCTTTATATAAGAGAACTTCTAGGCCTGTCCTTTGTTACAGAAATGATTGGTCTACCTTGTTGCACCTTTTCTACTATTGTTACTTGTTACAAATTATCTTGCTACAAAACTATATATCATTGCAACTTACATCACTTGCAGAGAATTCCTTGCCGAAAACTACAAATCATTTCCTTCTGCTCCTTGTTGGGTTCAACGATCTTCCTTATTTAAAGGACTACGATAGATCCCCTCTACTTGTGCGTCATAAATACTATTTTATGGCACCGCTGCCGGGGAGTGAGGCGCCTTTGGTAAGTGGAAATTGGTAAGGAAACATTTTCGGTACGTGCTGAAATTTATTGTTGCTTATCACTATGAACTGTCACCCTTTGAGTGGCTTGTTCAGGGCATCTTCGCCTCGAACAGAATTTGAGGAAATTTTCCCTCAACCCATTGAACCTACTGAAAATATATATTATGAGATTCCTTCGGGTATGGTAGAAAAGTGCTGGATAATCCTTATAACGGTTTAACTCATCCTAATTACCATTTGATGTATGTCGATGAGATTTGTGGATTGTTCAAGCTTTCAAGTTTTCCCAAAGACAAAGTTAAGAATAAAGTTTTCCTTTTATATTTGGAGGGAAAAGCACTAATGTGGTACATGCTATTGGATGATATTGGATCATGGGACTGGAATCGCTTGAAGCTAGAATTTCATCAGAAGTTTTATCCTATGCATCTACTTCATCATGATCGGAATTGTACTTATATGCTGGCCTCGTGAAGGAGAAAGCATCGCTCAATCTTGGGGGAGGCTTAAATATATGATGCACACCTGCCCCAACCATGATCTCTCAGAGGAATTGATTATACAGAATTTTTATGCTCGACTTCCTCATGATGATCAAACATTACTTGATGCTTGTGATCTATGGTCCTATATGAAGAAGACTATTGAATTCGGATGGGATCTTCTGGAAAAGATTAAACACAACGCTGAAGATTGGGAACTTGACAAAGGTAAAGAGTCACGGATAAAGCTTAATTTTAATTGTGTCAAATCTTTTATGGAAAATTCTCCTTTTCATGAGTTTAGCAACAAATATGGCCTTGACATTGAGATAGTAGCTTCTTTCTGTGAATCTTTTGCTACCTATGTGACTTGTCTAAGGAAAAGTGATTCAAATATCATCCTCCCAATGAAAAATTACCTAAGGAACCAAATAGAAATAAGAAGGAAGAAATAATTATTAACCACGTTAATCCAATTGTTCCTACTGCTTACATTGAGAAACACTCTTTCCGTGTTAGGATTAGAGAACATGCTAAGACTACAACAATGGTTAATAAGAGTTATGTTAGGACATCTACACCTTCTGAAAAAAATAAATGTTGAGCCTAATTTAGCTAGAGTTAAAGGTCTCCTAGTATATAATATTGATGGCAGGTTATTTACCTATGTGATGAAAACACTAGAATTGCAAAACCTGTTAGAAACAAACGAGACGAACTAGGTAAATATAAACCGGTGATAGGAACATGTGTCATATCAGTTAAAATTGGAGATCATTGCTATCATGGGATGTGTGGTATCGGTGCTAGTATTAGTGTTATACCCTTTACACTATATCAAGAAATTATGCATGATATAGCACCCTATAAAATTCAAAATATTGATGTCACTATTAAGCTTGCAAAGTGTGATACTATTTTGCCACTTGGGATTGGTAGGTATGTTGAAGTCTTGTGGGGAAAGGTCAAGTACCCCACTGATTTCTTAGTACTTGGTTCGGAACAAAATAACTTTTGTCCCATCATATTTGGTAAACCATTCTTGAATACGGTTAATGCTGAAATTAATTGTGCTACTCGGAAGGTTAAAGTGAGATTTGGTGATATTTCTCATGAGTGTAGCTTCTCTAAGTTTAGAAAGCAGCCACATGAAAAATAATTGCCTAATAAAGTTGAAATAATTGGTCTTGCTTCTATTGTTGTACCTCCTACCGATCCACTAGAACAACATTTGCTAGACCATGAGAATGATATGCATTTGAATGAAAGGAATGAAATAGATATGGTACTCCTTGATCAACAACCTATCCTTAAGCACAATTAACGAGTTGAAATTTTAGGTGATCCTCCTCCACCCAAGGGAGATCCCGTATTTTAGCTTAAGGCTTTATGTGATACTTTGAAATATGCTTATCTTGATAAAAAGAAGATATATCCTGTTATTATTAGTTCTAACCTTTCAGAACATGAAGAAAAGAGATTACTCAAAACTTAAATAAGCACATGGCTGCTATTGGATATACTCTTGATGATCTCAAATTCATAAGCCTCACTCTCTGTGAGCACAAGATTAATATGGAACCTCATGCTAAACCAGTTGTTGATCATCAACGCGGTCTCAACCATAAGATGAAGGAGGTGGTAAGAACTGAAATACTAAAACTTTTGGAGTCATGTATAATCTATCATATTGCTGATTGTAGATGGGTGAGTCTTGTTCATTCTCTTCCTAAGAAAGGTGGTATAACTGTTGTTCCTAATGATAAAAATGAGCTTATTCCACAAAGGATAATAACTGGTTATAGGATGGTAATTGATTTCAGGAAATTGAATATGGCTACTAGAAAAGATCATTACCGCTTGCCTTTTATTAATCGAATTTTAGAAAGAATATCTAAGCACACACACTTTTACTTTCTTGATGGTTACTCTGGATTCTCTCAAATACCTGTAACAAAAGAGGACCCGGATAAAACTTCCTTTACTTGGCCATTTGGAACTTATGCTTATAGGTGTATGCCTTTTGGTCCATGCAATGCACCTGCTACCTTTCAAAGATGTATGACTACTATATTCTTTGACTTTAGTGAAAAGATTGTTGAGGACTTCGTGGATGATTTTTTTCATTTATGGGACTTCCTTTGATGATTGCTTGAGCAACCTTGATCGAATTTTACAGAGATGTGAAGAAACTAATCTTGTCTTGAATTGGGAGAAGTGCCACTTTATGGTGAATGAAGGTATAGTACTCATGCATAAAATTTCTAAACGTGGTATTGAGGTGGATAAGGCCATAACTGATGCAATAGACAAAATGCCTTGCCCAAGAGATATCAAAGGTATAAGAAGTTTCCTTGGTCATGCTCATTTCTATAGGAGTTTTATTTAGGATTTCTCAAAGATTTCTAGGCCATTAACTAATCTTCTCCAAAAAGATGTTCCTTTTTTTGATAACAATTGTGTAGAATCCTTTTAAATACTCAAGAAAGCCTTAATTTTTGCACCTGTTGTTCAACCACCTGATTGGAACCTACCCTTTGCAATGTTCTTGGTGTTGTTCTAGAGCAAAGAGCAGACAAGAAATTCAATGTTATTCATTATGGTAGTAAGAACCTAGATGGCGCTCAAAGGAATTATGTTACTACTGAAAATGAATTATTAGTAGTTGTGTTTGCATGTGATAAGTTTAGGCCCTACACTGTTGACTCTAAAGTAATTATTCACACTGATCATGCTGTTATTAAATACCTTATAAGAAAGAGATTTTGCTAAATCTATACTCATTAGATGGGTGTTACTACTCCAAGAATTTGATTTGCATATCGTTGATAGGAAGGGAGTTGATAACCCTGTAGCGGATAACTTGTCTAGAATGGAAAATGTTCTTGAGGACCCACTACCTATTGATGATGATTTTCCTAATGAGAAACTTGTTGTTATAAACACTTCTTGTAGTACACTTGGTATGCGGATTATGCTAATTACATTGTTGATAAATATATTCCGCCTAGTTTCACCTATCAACAAAATAAAAAATTCTTCCATGATTTACGATATTACTTTTGGGATGACCCACGTATTTATGAAGAAGGAGTAGATGGTGTTATTAAACGTTGTATACCTGAGCATGAGCAGGAACAAATTCTAAGGAAGTGTCATTCCGAGGCCTACGGAGGAAAATAGGTCGGTGATAGAACTGCACACAAGGTATTACAATCCAATTTTTATTGGCCTACTCTTTTTGAAGATGCTCATAAGTATGTCCTTTCTTGTGATGAATTCCAAAGAATTGGTAATGTTTGTAAACGTTAGGAAATGCCTATGAACTATTCACTTGCTATTGAACCATTTGATGTGCGGGGTTTTGACTTCATGGGACTTTTTCCTTCCTCAAATGGATATACTCATATTATTGTTTCTACTGATTATGTTACTAAGTGGGTAGAAGCTATTCCAACTAGTAGTGTTGATCATAACAGTTCTATTAAAATGCTTAAAGATATTATCTTTCCGAGGTTTGGTGTTCCTGGATATTTAATGACTGATGGTTGTTCACATTTTATTCATGGTGCTTTCCGTAAACTGCTAGCTAAATATGATGTTAACCATAAAATTACATCACCTTATCATCCTCAGTCTAGTGGTAAAGTTGAACTAAGAAACCGTGAAATAAAATTAATCTTGTAGAAGACTGTTAATAGGTCTAGAAAGAATTGGTCTAACAAACTTGATGATGCTTTGTGGGCTAATAGGACTGCTTATAAGAATCCCATGGGGATGTCCCTATATAAAATGGTATATGGAAAACCTTGTCATTTACCTCTTGAGTTAGAAAATAAGCCTTATTGGGCAAATAAAGAACTTAATTATGATTTTAAACTTGCTAGTGAGTAGCACTACTGGAATCTGCTGGTTTGCCGACAGCCAGAGCTGACGGCAAAGGACAGTTTAACGAACGGCAAAGGCTTTGCCGTCAGTGTGCTGTCGGCAAAGGAACCGGCCAAGATTTTATCGCCAATCACCTTCTTTGCCGTCAGCTGAAGGTCGACCGACGGCAAAGACTTTCCATCAGCTTTGTGGCACGGGCTGACGGCAAAGAGCAATGGCGGCAACGGCGCAGGCCGAGCCCCGTTAGAAGGTTAACGGCAGGCTTTGCCCACAGCCGTAGCAAAGCTGACGGCAAAGCCGAAACCCTGGGTCCCCTCTTTGCCCACAGCTGTAGCAAAGCTGACGGCAACGCCGAACACCTGGGTCCCCTTGGTCCCCTCTTTGCCAACAGCTGGAGCACAGCTGACGGCAAAGCCGAAAATCTAGGAAAATTTGGTATTCCCAGAGTTTCCAGGATACACAGGCTGCCGCCACGTGTCTTCTTTGCCGTCACTCCATCGACGGCAAAGCCGTTGCCGTCAGTAAGCTGTAGGCAAAGACCCTCTCTGCTTTTTTCATATTTGTTTTCTGTTAATTCCCTGCATTTGCAAAACATAGATACAAACAGCAACATATATATATATTTGCCCAGCCCCTAAACAACACCACAAGTGCATCACAACGTGCAAACAGCACAACACAAGTGCATCACAAAGTGTAAATAGCACGAATATATGTAATTAAAGTGCAAACAAGATCACAAAGTATTACCAAGCATCACAAGTGCATCCGCAAATACAAGTGCATTACAGAGTTCATCTAAGACTACAAAGTGCATTACAAAGTCCCTCGAGCATCCATCCATATGCCATGCTGCTTTATCAAAATCTGCATAATGAGAAAGAAGTTAGAAGAAGAATACAATAAGAAAGAAATTATCTAAATTAAGCTAAGCAATTAGAAGAAGAAGTGGAAGAAGAAGAAGAAGAACAAGAAGAAGAACAAGAAGAAGAAGTGGAAGAAGAAGAAGAAGAAGAACAAGAAGAAGAAGAACAAGAAGAAGAAGAAGGAGAAAAAGAAAGAAGAGAAGTTATCTTTTTCTCCTCTTTCTTCTTCTCTTATTTCTTCATCTCTTGTTTGTTCTTCTCTTCTGGTTTCTTTTAAAACTTTCTAAACTAATTATGTCATTTTTGAGCTCTAATATCAACTAGAATTCACTAAGCTAACTAAAGCATGGCTAATATCAACTGGAATTTACTAAGCTAACTAAAGCATGGCATAATCTAAGTTGATCTAAACAATAAGAAGAATAAGAAGGAGAGGAATAACTTACCAGATGCCAAGAAATGGAGGAGAAGCTCCATCTCCGTTGGTCGCTGGGTTGCTAGGGCTCTCACCAGGAGAAGTAAAGGGATCGTGGGATTCAACTCTGGAATGATGCTGCAACAAGGCAAGAGTTAAAATATGTGGTTAGCACGGCGACAGACAATGGTATAAGACCGTGCAAGGTTGGTCATTGAAAGGGAACTCACCATTCCCACCGGAGAAGGCATCGGCGGAGGGGGCGGCAAACCTTGCTTCTCACACATAGCCTGCAAATTAGTTTTCGAGGAGTCAAAGAAATAGCCTTGTTGCGTCTCACACATACCCTTGCTTCTCACACAACTGACTTACCGCAACGAAGTCGTGCATGGCCTTCGCATGGGCATTATTGCGTGCCCTCTCCTCCTCAAGCAACCTCTGTGTATTCCGGTCCCTCTCCTCCAACAAGAGCCTGGTGGCCTCCCTCTCCTTCATAAGTGCGGCCTGCAACCACTCCTCAAAAGGAATTTTCATCATCCATCCAGGGACAAAAGAATGAAAGAAATAATGAAGAAAACTAACCTCGATGGCAAGATCAACTGGCCTCGCGCGTTGCCGTATTACAGGAGCGGAGCTCGTTTGCCTCGCCTTGATCTGAGATAGAGTCTCAGTGATAGGGACGAAGCCATCACACATGGCCAGCGTGCCATGACTCTTACCGCCACCAGAGATCATCAACGCCTCTGGATCGATAAGATTCTGGCTCGGGTCAAAGTCAGGCCCGCGCAGCTGTTTGACCACCTCAGAATAAGAAATCATCTTGTTGTAGGCGGACAGGCTTGTGTACGCCGACGACTCGTCCCCCTCAGAATATGCCTTCGTCGTCTTGTACGAGCCCTTATGGGCCATGCTAAACGCGGCATATCTGTAGCGACCCGACTCAAAACGAGTCAAGCCTCTGTGTTTCTGTGCCATCCCTGGATCAGTATGCTGGCACACACAGTACATCAATGTATATATCAAAGTGCAATCACATGTAATAGCGTAAAACTGATATATACCTTAAATATCTCAGCGGAAGCAGTCAAGGGAGTGGAGTCCCACTAAACACCAACGGCAAGTTGAGTGTAGACCGTAACCCTGAATCGTACTCTTACTCGTCGAAGAAAAATATCTGCAACATAAGACGTTGCAGCCTGTAGGTCAGCATATTGAATATGCCGGCAAGTCACATAAGAGAGGGGTGAAAAGTAATCATCTATACTATATGCATATATGGCAGGTGGGGCTATAAGTTTTTAGCGAAAAAGCAAGTTTTCTCCTACATCAAGAGAGGCTAAAAGCAAAATATTACTACGCTGTTGGTTGTTAATGAGATGGTTCCGCCAACCAGTTCTCATACCCGAGTTATCAATATTACCCTCATCATGTATTTATAATGGTGTTGAGAATTTCAGATAACTTCAGTTCCTTTGGCTCAAGTTGTCCATGACCGTGGACACAGCTAATCGATTAGGTTTGAGTACTCTCCAAAGTTCTACACACGTTCCCCACAAGATTTGATCGCCTCCGAGTATGTCCTCGCACTTCAGGGTGTTTGAAGACCGGATGATCAAAACATGGTCTTTCAACGGGTCCCTCTGAATCCCTGTCGGTGCCCATCCAATCCTACCGTTCTTCTACATGTGCTAGCACCGCCTGTCCAGAGTCGCCGCGTTGTCCAACCAAGCCAGAGCCCATAATGACTTGTGGATGTGCAGGTAAGCCTTGGGTCTTGAAAATATTCGTCTGTCTCTTTGAGCCTGGGTGAAGCTTTCCGCAGAATGTCATGGCCTCTCCAGCATCCCGGGTCATCCACTGGGTTCTCCAGGGAGCCGATCAACCGTCCTTCACCCAGAGTTGCATTGCTTTCGAGGTCTTGAAAATCTTGTCTTAACCGGTCTTGATTATTTAATCAACCTCGCATCACTCGTGTTATGCACTCAACCGAAATCCCGTCTACTCAAGCATAGCAATATGAAATTTGTCGTCCCGGGGCCAAGTATCGGGGTTATTGTGTGCCTACCACATGATACTACAATCTATACTAAAATTTCCAAGTACCTACTCAGCATGCAATTGGGCATAGGATGGTAGAACTACGATGCATAAAACATAGGCGATAGTATGATCAAAGTGACTTGCCTGGTATTACTTGATGAAGATAGTCGCTCTCAAAATCCTGATAATTTTACTCGCCACACTCCGAGCAATCTATCGTAAACGAATAGCATTCAATAAACATTCATGCCAAAAAGGAAGAACCAAAAGAACATAAGAACAAAACATGTCTTTGTGCAAAATAACAACGTACTAAGGTTTAATAAAAAGGTCCTAAGTGTGTTGTAAAGTGAAGGTGCATGAATGAGATCAAAAGAGGTAATGGACGATGAACTATTGCTATATAAGCTTGACTTGCATACACTATGGGAGATGATCAAAAATATTGGGAGAACAACATGAATGTTGTTTGACAAATAGTATAAGACATAAGAATTTATTTGTAGAAAGAATTTCTTGAAATGGAGCACTACAACGCAAGTTATAGCGAATTGAAGTACGAATTGAATTTGCATTCAAAAGGTCAAGAGAAGTTGAACTGAAGTACGATGGTTGCGTACAAAAATATATGACATGAGTGTTTAGGGGTAAAAGGAATCAATTGAAAAGGTGGTACGATTTGCAAGATAAGATCAAATGAATGTTCGAATACAAATTTGAATCGCTCAAATTTGTAAGGTTCAAAGGTCTAAACTAATGATGCTACTGGATATAGGAGATCAATATGAGCATGTAGAAAAAAGAATTACTAGATTTGAACTAGCGGATCAAAAGATACAAATACGTCAATATAACATTGAATCGGCTTAGAACGATGTGAACACTTTTGGGCACTAATAGATAAATCTGATTTGATCAAAATTATAAGTTGAAAAGTTAAAACTAATGATACAAACGGGAAGATTACTTTGATACGAATCCGACGCAATTGTATTCATCTGAAACGGAGCTACGGATAAAAAGATATGATCAAAAGAAGTTTGAATATGAATATGAACAAATTTCGAAATTTGAAAATTTCCAAAAAAGTTGATATGATAGGTTCACAGGATAGGTGGGATCAAGACGAAACTCTAGGCGTTGGTTTCATCTAATTCGGATAAACGAGTAAAAAGTTATGGCTATTTGAAAAATCAGGGCCAAACTGTTTTACGGAAGAAAAGTGCTATGTCTAAAAGAATTCTAGTACTAATGTGTAAATACGAAGACTAATTAATATATCTAATTAATCTACCGTATACTAGTGTAGGAATACTAGTCTAGAAATAATAAACTACGTGAGTAAAAAATACGAAGAAAAATACCTTTAGAATGCACAGTAAGAATTAATTCCAATGAGGAGACGACTTCCAGAAATCCCACCGAAGAGAAGGAAAAATATTTTTATTTAATAAATCTAGTTAAACCAAAAGATTGATTTAACCCGAAATAGATGATTTTTGGATGCTCCTACGAGTCTATACTTATAGGTGGAAGGGAGGTCTAATGGTCCATAGATAAGCAATGTGGGACTAAACATATACGTAGTGTAGGGAAAATAGAAAAAAAAGGGACAAAG
The DNA here is from genome assembly GCF_904849725.1 of Hordeum vulgare subsp. vulgare. Taxonomy (NCBI): domain Eukaryota; kingdom Viridiplantae; phylum Streptophyta; class Magnoliopsida; order Poales; family Poaceae; genus Hordeum; species Hordeum vulgare. The sequence goes on along the minus strand of NC_058523.1, from coordinate 117,577,882 downwards.
GTGTCTCATGGGCCAAAGGAATCAGCCGGCCACATGACTAGTACGGCCAAGCGCGGCCTTTGTTTTTTTTTTTTTGTGAACGAACAATTTTTTTTTAAAACAAAGAAAAAACGTATAAATGAAAAAGAGAGAACATTTTATATAGACATATTATATATCAAAATTTTCAGAATAAAATTTTCTAAAACATGAACATGTTTTCAAAACCAAAAAAAATATCTTTTTGCAATAACTTTAAAATGAAAAGGAATTTGAATTTCAAATAAATTGCAAATACTTAAAATTTGAATCAAGACATTGTCTCTGATGTTGGAGGGTCATTTTCCTCCTCTCGTTTGATTTTTTTTAATCAAAGGGTTTTGAAAATATTCAAACTCAAAATTGAAAAGGGATTCAAAATAGAAAATTTTGGGAAAGTCATTTTATTCCCTCTCATTTTTTTGAGAAGTTTCAAATTCCACTCAAGTTTCAATCACTCAAACAAACAAACAAACAATCAATCTAATAATTATATTAACATTCCAAAATTTATAATTTTGGAATGTTACAAACTACCACACTTAAAATGAATCTCGTCCTCGAGATTCGAAGAGGCTAGAAAGAAAAGGTTATGGTTTGGGGGGTCTTCTAACAAATCCAATCTCCTGCAAAGTGGAGTGCTACCACACTTAAAATGAGTGTTACTGGTCCCTTAAGATGTTAACTATCCTCTGGGGTTTTGGCATCTGACTCCTCACAGTCTTCATATCTTCCGCTATATTCATAACGTTTCCATTAAAACGAGGGTCCTTCTGTTGATATAAACTTCTTCCTTTACTGGGCCTTCTTAACTGACAAGTCTCGTGACCATTCTAAATAACCTATCGATGATTCTCATGGTGGTCTACCATTTGTGGTTATCCTGCAGAGAGAAGGGTCTTGGCTTCATCCTCACCGTAAAATTTCCTACGTGTGACAACAAGTGCCATGTACATGGGCTTTCATTATACCATTCTAAGGCTCAAACAAAAGCTTCAAAGGACGTCGTCTCTCACTATGGGTAAGTCTCTTAGATTTACCATTCCGAATAGCAAGAGAATGATAATAGTAAGTCGTCATGGTGGCCAAGCCATGTCGCACTGAAATCATTACCTTGCATAAGGCTTAGTGAATCTCGTATTCTAACACTTGGGCATCCTCACAAGCGTTGCAGAGTTTCTCTTGTCCACGAACGAAGTTCGGATAAATCCAATGATTCTGCAAGCTGAACAAACATCTATCATTTCTTCACAACTCTCGGGTTTTCGTTTGCTCCTAAGAAAACGTTTGCTGATAAAAGTTTCCTTCTCCAAAAAGATAGTACTTGATCCTTATTAGTCCCGGGGTCTGTGGGTTTCAGGCATACTTGGGGTAAATGTGACACGCCGCTGGGTAGTGGGTGGTTCCTTCTCACAAGAAACAAGTCACCTGACTAGTTGGGCATTCCTCAGCTGGGTGATTTTCTTCACAATGAGTGCATCCATCCTTGTGTTCCTCCTGGGTGTGTCCTATTTCTCCACAGATCTTGCATGCACAAGTCTTCTTCTTCGGATTATCATAGCACTTCTGAATAAGACGGGATCTTAACAAAGTCTTCTTGAATTCGTCCCATGTTTTTGCTCCACTAAATCCTTGTATGGCATGATGCATTTTCCACCAGATTGTAGCACTTTGTGTAAAGTACTGAAGAGCGTGTTCCACTTCATACTTCCTTGAGATCAAGTTGCTCCCGAAGTGGTTCTCCATCTTTTGAATCCATATATCAGCCTCCAGCTGGGTCATTGGTCGAGAGACTACAAGTCCAGCTTCATACTCCATCTGGTAGGGTTGAGGTTTTGGGAATGAGACGGGTAAGAGAGGGAGGGAGATACACACAATACAAACAATATTTTTGAGAATAGGTTTTTATTTGTGGCCGTCGGAAAAACACACGACAATGACGGCTCACAAATCATCGTAACTAACGTGGGTATATAATAGGGGTTTGGACTTCTAATGGTCATATAAATATTCGAACACTTCAGGGTCTTCGAGTTATTCGGGTCTTGGGACTCTACTGTTGGTGTAGCTTCAATTCTTCAAACGCGTGGTGAAATCCTCTTTACTTTGAAGTGGGACTCCGTTGATTCTCCATGAGGTCAAAGAGGTAAGAGTATTGTCTAACTATTGGAGGTGAGAGAGAATGTTTCATGAAATCAGAAGAGATGAGAAGTAAAATGTGTTCTCGAAAATAGGATTTTTTTGAGAGATCCCATCCTAAGAAGTTTCTAGTTTCTAGGGTCACGTCCTACAGTCAACATGTGCTCTGATACCATTTCTGTAGCGACCCGACTCAAAACGAGTCAAGCCTCTGTGTTTCTGTGCCATCCCTGGATCAGTATGCTGGCACACACGGTACATCAATGTATATATCAAAGTGCAATCACATGTAAATAGCGTAAAACTGATATATACCTTAAATATCTCAGCGGAAGCAGTCAAGGGAGTGGAGTCCCAGTAAACACCAACGGCAAGTTGAGTGTAGACCGTAACCCTGAATCGTACTCTTACTCGTCGAAGAAAAATATCTGCAACATAAGACGTTGCAGCCGTGTAGGTCAGCATATTGAATATGCCGGCAAGTCACATAAGAGAGGGGTGAAAAGTAATCATCTATACTATATGCATATATGGCAGGTGGGGCTATAAGTTTTTAGCGAAAAAGCAAGTTTTCTCCTACATCAAGAGAGGCTAAAAGCAAAATATTACTACGCTGTTGGTTGTTAATGAGATGGTTCCGCCAACCAGTTCTCATACCCGAGTTATCAATATTACCCTCATCATGTATTTATAATGGTGTTGAGAATTTTAGATAACTTCAGTTCCTTTGGCTCAAGTTGTCCATGACCGTGGACACGGCTAATCGATTAGGTTTGAGTACTCTGCAGAGTTTTGCACACGTTCCCCACAAGATTTGATCGCCTCCGAGTATGTCCTCGCACTTCAGGGTGTGTGAAGACCGGATGATCAAAACATGGTCTTTCAACGGGTCCCTCTGAATCCCTGTCGGTGCCCATCCAATCCTACCGTTCTTCTACATCTGCTAGCACCGCCTGTCCAGAGTCGCCGCGTTGTCCAACCAAGCCAGAGCCCATAATGACTTGTGGATGTGCAGGTAAGCCTTGGGTCTTGAAAATATCCGTCCGTCTCTTTGAGCCTGGGTGAAGCTTTCCGCAGGATGTCATGGCCTCTCTAGCATCCCGGGTCATCCACTGGGTTCTCCAGGGAGCCGATCAACCGTCCTTCACCCAGAGTTGCATTGCGTCCGAGGTCTTGAAAATCTTGTCTTAACCGGTCTTGATTATTTAATCAACCTCGCATCACTCGTGTTATGCACTCAACCGAAATCCCGTCTACTCAAGCATAGCAATATGAAATTTGTCGTCCCGGGGCCAAGTATCGGGGTTATTGTGTGCCTACCACATGATACTACAATCTATACTAAAATTTCCAAGTACCTACTCAGCATGCAATTGGGCATAGGATGGTAGAACTACGATGCATAAAACATAGGCGATAGTATGATCAAAGTGACTTGCCTGGTATTACTTGATGAAGATAGTCGCTCTCAAAATCCTGATAATTTTACTCGCCACACTCCGAGCAATCTATCGTAAACGAATAGCATTCAATAAACATTCATGCCAAAAAGGAAGAACCAAAAGAACATAAGAACAAAACATGTCTTTGTGCAAAATAACAACGTACTAAGGTTTAATAAAAAGGTCCTAAGTGTGTTGTAAAGTGAAGGTGCATGAATGAGATCAAAAGAGGTAATGGACGATGAACTATTGCTATATAAGCTCGACTTGCATACACTATGGGAGATGATCAAAAATATTGGGAGAACAACATGAATGTTGTTTGACAAATAGTATAAGACATAAGAATTTATTTGTAGAAAGAATTTCTTGAAATGGAGCACTACAACGCAAGTTATAGCGAATTGAAGTATGAATTGAATTTGCATTCAAAAGGTCAAGAGAAGTTGAACTGAAGTACGATGGTTACGTATAAAAATATATGACATGAGTGTTTAGGGGTAAAAGGAATCAATTGAAAAGGTGGTACGATTTGCAAGATAAGATCAAATGAATGTTCGAATACAAATTTGAATCGCTCAAATTTGTAAGGTTCAAAGGTCTAAACTAATGATGCTACTGGATATAGGAGATCAATATGAGCGTGTAGAAAAAATAATTACTAGATTCGAACTAGAGGATTAAAAGATACAAATACGTCAATATAACATTGAATCGGCTTAGAACGATGTGAACTCTTTTGGGCACTAATAGATAAATGTGATTTGATCAAAATTATAAGTTGAAAAGTCAAAACTAATGATACAAACGGGAAGATTACTTTGATACGAATCCGTCGCAATTGGATTCATCTAAAACGGAGCTACGGATAAAAAGATATGATCAAAAGAAGTTTGAATATGAATATGAAAAAATTTCGAAATTTGAAAATTTCCAAAAAAGTTGATATGATAGGTTCACAGGATAGGTGGGATCAAGACGAAACTCTAGGCGTTGGTTTCATCTAATTCGGATAAACGAGTAAAAAGTTATGGCTATTTGAAAAATCAGGGCCAAACTGTTTTACGGAAGAAAAGTGCTATGTCTAAAAGAATTCTAGTACTAATGTGTAAATACAAAGACTAATTAATACATCTAATTACTCTTACGTATACTAGTGTAGGAATACTAGTCGAGAAATAATAAACTACGGGAGTAAAAAATATGAAGAAAAATACCTTTAGAATGCATAGTAAGAATTAATTCCAATGAGGAGACGACTTCGAGAAATCCCGCCGAAGAGAAGGAAAAATATTTTTATTTAATAAATCTACTTAAACCAAAAGATTGATTTAACCCGAAATAGATGATTTTTGGATGCTCCTACGAGTCTATACTTATAGGTGGAAGGGAGGTCTAATGGTCCATAGATAAGCAATGTGGGACTAAACATATACGTAGTGTAGGGAAAATAGAAAAAAAAGGGACAAAGGTATCTCATGGGCCAAAGGAATCAGCCGGCCACATGACTAGTACGGCCAAGCGCGGCCTTTGTTTTTTTTTTGCGAACGAACAATTTTTTTTAGAACAAAGAAAAAACGTATAAATGAAAAAGAGAGAACATTTTATATAGACATATTATATATCAAAATTTTCAGAATAAAATTTTCTAAAACATGAACATGTTTTCAAAACCAAAAAAAAAAATCTTTTTGCAATAACTTTAAAATGAAAAGGAATTTGAATTTCAAATAAATTGCAAATACTTAAAATTTGAATCAAGACATTGTCTCTGATTTTGGAGGGTCATTTTCCTCCTCTCGTTTGATTTTTTTTAATCAAAGGGTTTTGAAAATATTCAAACTCAAAATTGAAAAGGGATTCAAAATAGAAAATTTTGGGAAAGTCATTTTATTCCCTCTCATTTTTTTGAGAAGTTTCAAATTCCACTCAAGTTTCAATCACTCAAACAAACAAAAAATCAATCTAATAATTATATTAACATTCCAAAATTTATAATTTTGGGATGTTACAATATCCTTGAGGCTCGGGCTGGTTATTGTGTTCGGCCTACACGAAAAGACAAAGAATTGGTACAACAAAAATCATGAACGAATGAATTATTGATGAAACAAAACAAGGCACACATACCCATTTTTTGGCGTATTGCTTGATGTTGGCATTGCCTTGGTGGTGTGGCACACCAACCAATTGGGCACGACGGTCCTTGGCCATAGTGTGGGTGCTCAACCAAGCCTCTGTGCACCACCTGTCCACTATCATCTCCAAACAATCTATCTTATCGGCCAACCATCTCGGGGGCACCTATGAATGTAAGTTAATGAAGAATGAAACTAAGTATTATAACTAAATAGACCTAACTAGCCCTAAGAATTGATCTTTGGAATGTACATACCTCCATGTACTCGGTATTATCAAGGTAAATCTTTCGACATTCAGTCTTTGTCTTCGGCTCCCGTTGCTTGGCGTACCAATCTCGAACAGCCTGAACACGCAGCTCGTGCCTCGTGTTATTCAATAAACTCTTGCACTCTTTCACGAGGTTCTTCTTGGCCGCCTCCGCCGTCCCCTCCTCGACCCTAAAGTAACTCTGCAATTATGCCAAATAGATGCACAGATGAATAGTGAAATGATTTGGAAGGAAATAACAATATATAACATTGTATACTTTTTATTGGATAAAATAATAGTTACCCAAAAATCAGCCAACACCTTGTCGGCCACACTCACTCAAACAACACCATTGACATGTGTGTTTTCCGGGAGCAGAGCGGCTTGGTAGTGCTCCCACTTGAGTCCTGGCTCGGGAACCATACCCTCACCGGGCAACTGCACTATCCCGGGGAAGTGCTCCCTAAGTAAAGCACCAAGGAGGCAGTTTGGATTCCGGGTATTCTTCGGGTAATCCCTCCCCCTACATAATGATAAGGCAAAGACATTAGCTACTTGGTGAAATATAATGATATAAGGTACACAATATATATCAACTTACTTCTCGCCATCTGGCTTAATGAACGCCCAGTGCTGCAACTCCAATCGGTCTGGAACTCGTGTCATACCATGTTGGTAGACCGACTTGCTGGCAGCCCCCTCAGCCTCCGCCTCAGCCCCCTCCGCCTCAGCCTCCGCCTCAGCACCCTCCGCCTCAGCCTCCGCCTCAGCCCCCTGCATCGGTGTCTGCTCCTGGACGGGAGGATCCCGTACCGTTGACACACTCGTCTGCAAGGGTGAAGTGGCTAAGCCAGAAGTAGCAGAGCGTGGTGGCGAAGCCTCCCTCTCCCACGACCACGTCCTCTGCCTCTCTTCTTTCCTCCGCCTCTCCCACGGGGCTCCTCGGCCAAGCTCTGCAACAAAGTTCTCCGTAGCTCCCTAGGTGCTATCCTCAACTTATCCCCGCCTGCCATGTCTCACCACCTGTAACGATAAATAGTTAAATAATTAGTACAAATTCAAGGACAATAATTAAATGAACAATAATAAATACATGAATAATTAAACTAATAATTGAATAATTAAGCAACAATGTTTGGATGCATACAAAGTACTAATAGTTTGGATCATCTCTCTCTTCTTCATGATCAATTGAAGCAAGATCATCATCAGTATCACACGTGTCGTCATGACTGATATCGTCATCGGGTTCAGGGACATCATGTGGAAGGCCTTTTTGTAACCAATCAAGCATTGATAGCTCATCGGCATTGGTAACTTCCTCTACTTCCACTTCTTCCTCATCATCACGTGAGTCTTGTCCCTCCGTGTTCAGGGTGGACGTAGAAAAGTTTCGGGTAGGACGTCTCACGCCACGTGATTCTTGGAAGAATTCTCCATCATATGTTATTGGGTCAATTTGAGGTTCATAATCGTCTTCATTTGGGGGAGGTGGTCTAAGATGTGGCGGCACATCAAACACGACATACCAACCTTCCAGGTTCTTAACACTTTGACGAGAGTATGGCAGATAGAAAACTTGGGTGGCTTGTTGAGCCACAATATAGACATCGGCACCGCTTAACCGCATGTCTTGTCGAATTTCGACAATCCCAAGATGTTCATGAGTCCGTCTTGTCTTGGATCGAACCAATGACATTTGAACACAACAACGTTCGGAGGATTTTCACCATAATAATGAAGTTCGTAGACTTCTTCAAGTCTACCATAATACTCGACACCTCCCTCTCCTATAGCACAGACACCGGAATTGTTTGTTTTTCGACCGGGCATTGAAAGCTCTTTGCTAGCAGTACGAAAGCGATACCCATTGATGTCGTACTTCCGAAATGTACGGACCTTAAAGTCAAAACCATTAGCTATTTGTCTCAATTCATCATCGACTTGCTCATCTAAATTAGCCTAGAAGTTAAGAAAAGATAGAATTTGGTGTGTTACTCATGAGTAATAGCAACAAAGGAAATCACCTATTATATATAAGGGAGGTACCATTTTTTCGAACCAAGAGATGAAACCGGGATAGTCGCCTCCTGTCTTTTCAAGAAGTTCATACTCGAGAATGGATTCTTTTTCGCTTGCAACACCATTCGAGAATTGTTCGACGTATCGACTGTATCAATTAATAATAGTTGTTAGACACAAAACTTGTTAAAAGTTGCGAAACAATGTACAGAGCACTTACTCGATGTATGGCCGAACTTCTGTTAAGTTGTTCAATATATACATCGTTAGTGTGCGCCACTCCTCGACGCACAGCAACTTTGGTTTTCCCACACCAGAAGGTGCGAGCTTCCCTTTGAAGAGGCTGAGATTGGATTCACGTCGTTCGGGGTCGCCCAGATTGTACCGAGGCTTTGGATTATGCAAGTTGTGCATAGTGGCATCATAGTGTGCTGTTACGAAGTTTGCCGCCTCCTCGGTAATGAATGCCTCGGCCATCGATGCTTCAATTCTACGTTTATTTTTACATTTTCCTCGAAGTGTCTTCTGCATTCTTTCAGTTGTGTAGCACCAACGATTTTGCACAGGGCCACCCAATCTTGCCTCGGTTCGGAGATGCAAAATCATGTGTTGCATCGGATTAAAGAAGCCCGGTGGAAAAATCTTCTCTAACTTGCAGAGGAACTCAGGCGCCAACTCTTCCATGTCATCTATCAAGGCACGCGACAACTCTTTAGCACAAAGAACACGGAAGAAATAGCTCAACTCGGCCAATACTAGCCATTCAGCCTCGGGGATATAGCCGCGCAACATCACCGGCATTATCCGCTCAAGCCATATGTGCCAATCATGACTCTTGAGCCCAAAAAATTTCATTTTTTCAATGCTCGCTCCCCTCGCTAGATTCGCAGCATACCCATCGGGGAACAACAACTTTTTTTGCACCCACAAGAGGATTTCCCTTATTGCTCCCTTCTCAAGATTGTACCAGGCAGGTGGTTTGGACCAATTTTTTCTTCCTTTCGGTTCTCGCATGTTTAGTGATGGCCTATCACACAGAGTCTCTTGGTCAACTCTAGCCTTTGTATTATCTTTGCCCTTATTAGTGCCAAAAAATGTGCCAAGAAGGGCCTCGGCGATATTCTTTTCAGTGTGCATCATGTCAATGTTGTGTGGAAGTAAGAGGTCTTCGAAGTAGGGGAGATCCGAGATGCATGGCTTGTGGGTCCAGGCGTGTTCTTCATTATAACCCAAGAAATACCCTGGACGGTTTGGATCAGGCTCCATAGATTTTTAACTGTTCATTAATTTGTGCCCCCGTCAACGCAGGTGGTGCTGAGTGTTTGACAACTTTACCTTTCATGAAATTCTTCTTGTCTTTTCTGAAAGGATGGTCCATAGGCAAGAACTGTCTATGCAAGTCAAAGCAGGAATACTTCCCACCCGCGGGCAACCAATGAAACTTAAGAGCTGCCTTGCATTGTGGGCATGGGAACCTTCCATGCACACACCAGGCAACGAAAAGCGCAAATGCCAGCATATCATGCAACGAGTATTGGTACCAAACATACATTTGAAAGTTCTCTTTCTTAGCTGCGTCATATGTGTTGACCCCATTCACGCAAGCTTCTTTCAAGTCATCCATCAGTGGTTGCATGTACACACTCATATTCTTCCCCGGGTAGTTTGGCCCTGGAACTATCAACGTCAGAAATATGTGCTTTCTTTGCATAATGGATGATGGTGGAAGATTGAGGGGAATGACAAATACAGGCCAGCAACTATATTGGGTAGCCGTCATACCAAAAGGATTGAACCCATCGAGGCTGATGGTGATTCGACAATTCCTTGGTTCTTTAGCTTTTTCCTTATGTATACAATCGAATGCCTTCCATGCGTCACCATCTGAAGGGTGTACCAACATCGGAACTCCGTGTTCATCTAATTCTTTCCTAATTCCATGTTTGTGCCATGTCATCTGTTTTGCTGTTTCTTCGAGCATGTAATGTCGTTGAAGTCTTGGTAGGATCGGCAGATACCGTAGGACACTCACGGGGATTTTGCTCTGCTTATTCTCACCTTCACCATTTTCTACCTCAACATATCTGGAGGACTTGCAAAATGGACAATATCTTTCGTCCACATAATCTTTCCTAAATAAGGCACATCCTTTCTCACAAGCATGTATCTGCTCATACGGCATCTTGAGTGCACTAAGGATTTTGTCTGACTCATATAGGTTTGAAGGCATAATATGACCTTCTGGTAGAAAGCGCCCAAATAGGGTCATCACTGAGTCAAACAGGTCTCTTCCAATGTTGAATTGGGCTTTCAGAGCCATTACTTGTGTGATGGCATCTAGCTGAGAAATCTTAGTGTGCTCGTGAAGAGGACGTTTTGAAGACTCCAACATGGCATAGAAGGCTTTCGCGGATTCCTCCATCTCTTCGTCCTTGTTCCGAGCATCATCAAAGTCATTCACCATGTCTTCAATCCCTGTACCATAATCATCGGTGCGCCAAAGCAACACCTCGTCTCTGTTACGTTGGGCCGACTCACCATGAAATGTCCACAAGGTATAGCGGGAGTAAAACCATGCATCTGCAGGTGTTTACCCATTACATCCTTTGTCTGTCGCGAATAATTCTTGCACTTAGTGGAGGGGCACCATGTTTTTGGCTGGCCTTTAGAAAATGATGTTTCCACGAATTTATAGGTTTTGCTCAACCATTCATCGGTCATATCTCTCTGACTATGGTGACCGGTGTACATCCATTCACGATCAGTCATTCTGGCAAGCTAGCTACATAGTATCCACATATAAAACAATATAAATTATCAGTTCATCAAGTATGTTAAATTAATTATGGCCATTTTTTAATCATGGTTAATACATTGGGATGCACAGCATGCACACCTACCAGCTACTAGGTAAAGATGGGTCCTAATCCCACCCGAGTATGTGTAGATTGGGTCATTTCCCCATGCTCTCCTCCCGACCCAACGCAAAATTTTGGCAGCACCTCCCCGCTGTTCTCCTGATACACGTCTCGGCAACTAACCGAGAGGATGTGTACCCGGAGAACAACAAGGAGGAGCTGTCGAAACTCTGCATGGGATCCGGAGAAAAGCATGGGAAACGACCCAATCTACACATACCATGGATAACGTTGGACAATTCGAAAGAATCACCGTTATAAATATGCAAATGCATGCATATTTATGACAGGAACCCTTTCGAACGGGAGACGCATATTGGTTACGCAACAACTTTGCATTTTAATACTAAAAATACCTAGCTAGATAGGTTCATCAGCACGAAGGCCGGAACAAAGCAAAATAAACGGGGTGGAGGAGGAGTTAACAAATGTGCTCACTTTCGAATGCAGGGGAGGTCGTCAAAAACCAAACCCTCGCGGAGAAGCTACTGCACATTTAAATGCACTCAATCAACACAAATACGTACTCGCGGTAATTAAGCTAACTAATACTAACATCTATTATTAATAATTTATTATTCAAGTTTTTTTACTCTTCTCTTCTTCTATTTATTTTCTTCTTATTATTTTCTTTCTATTGCTAATAGCTAGCTAACTAATACTAACAGCTAGCTAACTAATACTAATAGCTAGCTAACTAATACTTACATGTACTAACATCTATTGCTAACTAAATCTAACTAAAAATCTACCACTAAGTAATTGCTATCTAAATTTAACTAAGAATCCACTACTAATAGATCTAACTAAGGCCTCCTTTGATTTGAAGGATTTTTCATAGGAAAAACACACGATTGCAAATTCCATAGGATTTGCTACTGTAGCGTCATTTGATTTGCAGGAACCAGTCCGGAGGCATACTGTTGCGATCCAGAGGAACACTGTTGGTTTCCTATGATTTTGCAAGAAGTGGAGCATTGAGCCGGACCTCTTTTTTACACGAAGACCGAGGCAAGAGGGACAAAGCGGCATGTCAGATTGCTCTTGTGACTAAAGCAATGCTTTCCGTGAGCGCGTTCTAATGAAAAGGCCTGTGCAAATACAGAGCATGTGTGAGTACGGTGCATGGTTTGTGTCTAGCCCAGTTTGGGGCGGTGCATGATTTCTTTACTAAACAATGCATTCCTTTGTTTTCAGTTCCTCCATTTCAAACGTTTCATTTGTTTCATATTCCTGTACTTTTCCTCTGTTTTTCAATCCTTAGTTTTACACATGCATTCCGATAGTTTTCCTACATTTTTCCTATTCCTATGTTTTTGCGATCCTGTAAACCAAAGAGGCCCTAACATAGAAAAAATAAACTAAAAAAAGAAAAAAAAAGAAAAAAAAGGGGAGGAGGAGCTCACCGGCGAGTCGGGGCGGGGATGGCGTGGGGCGGCCGCGGGGCAGGGCTGGCGTGGGGCACAGGCGAGTAGGGGCAGCGCGGGGCAGAGGCGGGTAGGGGCAGGCGCGGGGCAAAGGCGAGTAGGGGCGGCGCGGGGCGGCGCCGGCGAGTACGGGCGGGCGCGGGGTGGCGCAGGGGCCAATGCCTCGGGGCGGGGGGATGGCGGGGCTGGTGCGGGGCGGCGCGGGGCGATGCAGGGCGGTGCTGGCGTGGGGGCCGATGCCTCGGGCGTGGGTCGACGACGGCGGCGGGTCAGGAGAGCAGGGTGGGAGAGGTGAGAGAGAAGAGGGGTTAGGTCGTGGCCTGCACGGGGGGGATAACCACCCGACTATGCCGTCAGCTGGCTATCGGCAAAGACAACCGTTAGGCTTTGTCGTCAGCTGGCTGTCAGCATAGACGGCTCCCGTTAAGCCGTGGCCGAACGTGGGACCGAGAACCTCCCTATGTCGTTAGCCGCCCTTTGCCGTCAGTCTTTTGCTCCTTTGCCGTCAGCTGGCTGGCGGCTTAGATAGAGCGGACGACATAGAGTTTCTATGCCGTCAGCATTATTTTCGGCTGAGGATAAAGCCTCTATGCCGTCAGCCCCGTGAAAATGCTGACGGCAAAGCCAAAAGCTGTCGGCAAATTAGGTTTTTCCAGTAGTGTAGAGGTTATTTGATATTAGCTCACTGGATGAATGGAGGACACAATCTTATGAAAATGCTAAGTTCTTTAAGTAAAAGGTTAAAAGATGGCATGACAAGAGAATTCAAAATTGAAACTCCTCTCCAAATGGGAAGGACCTTATGTTGCCTAGGAGGTTTATCTCTCTGGTGCTATAAAAATCAATAACTTCAAATGTAAAAACCCGAAAGTGTTGAATGGGCAAAGAATCAAGCATTATATTTCAGGTACACCCATTAATGAGTAAACTAATGTCATCTAAGTCGTAACAACGAAGGAGCACATAAAGGAAGTCTTCTGAAACACTCCAGAAACCTGAAAAGGGGTAGGTACGTGGTATGGTAAGTAAACCTACTCCAAAAATTCCAAATATATATATTTTACTATCTTTGATATTTTATAAAAAATACAAAAATAAAACAAAATCCACGGGACTCACAAGGGATGCACAAGCCAATAGGGTGCGCCCCCCTAGCCGCACCCTAATGGCTCGTGGGGCCCTCGTGTGCCTCCCTGACTCCGAATTCTTCCCGAGCACGTATTCTTACCTAGAAAAATTTATTATATTTCATATGTTCTAGTTTTGAGTTGTTTTTGTGAAAGATTTAGATCGCCATGACTTCACCAAGCCCTCCAAGGACAAGTTCTTCAAGAAGGTCATCAACCCCTACGTGTCGGGGGTGATGAAGCACCCTTAAGCCTTTGAGATGCATGAGGAGGTCCTTCACATCCGGGATGTTCAAGGTCCAAAGAAGGAGGGAAGCAAGAAGGTGAGGCTTGTAGCGGTGGAACGAGAGATCTTCAAGTGCTAAGGGATGGTGGAGCGTAGTCTGAGCGCTAACCACTCTATGATCATGGATTTCATCCGGCAAAACAAGGTGGACACCAAAAAAGTGGGGGAGATATTGTCTAAGCTTCAAGATCGGATCGAGCACCTCCAAGATCAAATCTATGAACTCCAAGGTCAAAACTATGAGTATGAATCTAGGTTTCAGAGGATGAGCTTCGCTGCTGGTTTCAGGACTCCCGAGACAAAAAAATCTATGACGGGGAGTCTACGCCCTAGAGTACTCAGGACACTCCTGCTACACCACCACCATCACCTAAGGACGCCGCTTGAGTACATGGGTATGGGCATCACTCTTGGCTTGTTCCAAGCTTGGGGGAGGTGCTCTAGTATCGTATCACCATCACTTCCATTATTACTATCTATCTTAGTTTGATCCTTAGTTGTTTCGTGATTTAGAGAAATAAATTTCAAATTTTCTTTGCTTAGGATTTTTTGCTTTGACTTTCATCTATCCTTGCGATCGAGTATGCGAGATATATAATAAAAATTAGTTGAGTTTTTGTGGTTTACCCGTGGGCACCCATCATCATAGCATGTCAATAAAAAGAAATATAAAGATCATATGCTAATCTCATGAGAAGTAATGACTTGAGACAAAAAGGGTATAAGTGATAAAAGTTGTTGATAGTAAACAAACATAGAATTAGTCATTGTTGTAATCTAAGCAAGATTATGATAGAGGAGAGGATACTCACATATAAATACACTATCCTGGACATAGTTAATAAATGTGAGCCTTCATCAAATATCATATAATAATCAAGTGTTGATGTTGGACATGGAAGACAATGTAATGATCATGGTAGTTTATATTCACATAGAAGTTATATGGTCTTGGATTCTTCAACATGTGATGCTTTCCTTAGATCCTTTGCTAGCCCCAAAAATTTGCACCAAGTAGAGAGACTGCTGGTGCATCCATAACCCTGAAACTCAGTTTCTTGCCATGAGAGTCCACAATACCTACTTGTGGATTGAGTAAGATCCTTTAAGTAAGTTTTCATCGCTACATTAAGCAATAAAAATTGCTCCTAAATGTGTATGATCTTTTATTGCAAAGGAAAATAAGCTTTGTGCGATCATGTGATGGCAAAGAAATAAAAGTGAGAGAGTGCATAATAAAGTTTGCTAGCATAAGGGGCAATATAAAGTGATGTTCCCTTGCATTAAGGGTTCACACATCCAAAAATTAAAAGCGCATGACAACCTCTACTTCCCTCTGCGAAGGGCCTATCTTTTACTTTTAGGAGTTTCACTGTGTGCTTGAGTCAATAAAGTTTGTTCCTCTTCCAACCTATTAATTCTATAGTGGCAAACATCATGTGTTGAGGAAAAATTCAGATTTATATATCCAAGTGGATGTAGATGATTATGATTTATTGTTGTTGAAATTATCCTTGTGATAAATAAGTTGGGTGGCAAATCATTTAAGCCCCTATCTTCCTATGTGTCCTATGGAAACATGAGCTCCAAAAAATATGCCTTGAGTGTGAGCAATCATAGAAGATTAAATGATAGTTGAGTATGTGAACTTGCCAAAAATAAAGCTCTTATATAGACTCTCCTATGGATTAAGATGAATTATGATTGCCTTGATAACTAAGAACATAGTTTGTTGATTTTCAATAAAGTTTATGCTTCATACTTTAATAGTTGTGAATGGATTGTTACTTGTTTGTGAGAAGCTATATGATAAAATACTTGCTACTATGCTAATATTCATGATGCTCTCATGATAGTATTCTGTTTTTATCGACACCTCTCTCTTTAATCATGTGGTCATTATTTTCGAGTTCGCCTTTCGCTTGAGGACAAGCGAGGTTTA
Source organism: Hordeum vulgare subsp. vulgare (assembly GCF_904849725.1). Lineage (NCBI taxonomy): Eukaryota > Viridiplantae > Streptophyta > Magnoliopsida > Poales > Poaceae > Hordeum > Hordeum vulgare. The sequence goes on along the minus strand of NC_058523.1, from coordinate 117,562,170 downwards.
AGCTTGAGGGAGTTGATACGCTCATTTTGCATCATGAATTACTATTGATATTTTTGTTGATCCTATCCATTATCCATTATTATCATACAATTCTTATGTCTTTTCCCTCTGAATATGCAAGGTAGATCACAGAGAGGGAAATATCTCGAAACTGGAATTCTGGACCTGGAAACTGAGAAAAAAGGCACAAAGATCAACTTGCTCCAAATTACGTGAAACTTTATAGAGAAATTTTCTGGAACATTTGAGAATTTCTAGGCCAAAAATACACCAGAGAGGGGCCACGAGTTGGGCACAATCCAATAGGGCGCGACCATCCTGGTCGCGTCGTGATAGCTTGTGGGGCCCCAGCTGACCCTCTAGCAACCATCTTCTCCTATATGGTGTGTTTTGACCTAGAAAAAAATCATAAGTTATATTTTGGGACAAAAGCGTCGTCGTCTCGAGGCGGAAACCTGGGCACAAGCCTTTTGCTCTCCGGTAGAGAGATTTTGCGAGGGGAATTCCCCTCCGGGAGGGGGAAATCGAAGCCATCATCATCACCAACACTTCCTCCTTCATGGGAGGACCAATTTTCATCAACATCTTCACCAACACGATCTTATGTACAACCCTAGTTTGTCACATGTATTCAATATTTGCCTCAAAACCTTAGATTGGCACTTGTGGGTTGCAAGTAGTGTTGATTACATCTTGTAGTTGATGCTTGTTGGATTACTTGGTGGAAGACATTATATTTAGATCCTTAATTATTATTACTACACCTATGATCTTGAACATGTTGATGTTGTGTGAGTAGCAATTATTATTCCTGAGGACATGGGATAAGTCTTGTTATAAGTAATCATGTAAAGTTGGTATTCGTTCGATATTTTGATGATATGGATGTTGTTACTTCTCGTAGTGGTGTCATGTGAGCGTCGACTACATGACACTTCACCATGTTATGGGCCTAAGGGAAGTCATTGTGGAGTAACAAATAGATGATCTGTTGCGAGAGTGCGAGAAGCTTAAACCCTAGTTTATGTGTTCCTTCATAAGGGACAGATTTGGATCCACGCGTTTGATGCTACGGTTAGATTATGCTTAATTATTATTTCGTAGTTGTGGATGCTTGCGAGCAGGGGTAATCATAAGTAGGTTGTTAGTTCAAGTAAGAACAACACCTTAGCATGAGTCCATATATCAAATCATCAAAGTAGCAAATGTGAATCAACCTCGACAAAAATTCCCACGTGTCCTCGGGAGTGCTTGCTTTATATAAGAGCACTTTTAGGCATGTTCATTGTTATAAAAAGGATTGGGCTACCTTGCTGCACCTTTTATACTATTGTTACTTGCCACTTGTTATGAATTATCTTGCTACAAAACTATCTATCATTGCTACTTACAACACTTGCAGAGAATTCCATGCTAAAAACTACTTATCATTTCCTTCTGTGCCTTGTTGGGTTAGACACTCTTACTTATTGAAAGGACTAGGATTGGTCCCCTATATTTGTGGGTCATCAGCAAGCACCCGAGTGGTTCGTGTAGGCACCTGCTTTGGATTAAGAGCTTGCTAGGACTGATCCCAACTGTCCCCGTAACACGGAGGAGTGCAAAGGGCGATGGGCCCAAGACCCGACAGCACTTAGGATTTAGACCGGCGCGTTGGCCTCTCTGCTGAGCCTAGGTAGGACTATGGCATATCGATCAGCCGAGGCCCATCAAGAGTAATATCTCATTCAACCTATGAAGGATGACATCAAGTGGTGATCGTCATCAAGATTGCGGTGTGCAAGTTCAAGTGGAGCATCACGAAGATATCACGCTTGAATCTTGTCGTCCATTGTGGTGGCAATGGACTTGTGAAGAATGTGTTGAAGAGTGGCTCACCCATAGTGAGTATGGGTGAGCAATCAAGAAAGATGGTCCATCTTGAGGAAGCCAAGATCATCATCATCTAGCTCAAGAGGAATAGGTGCAAGGTATAGGTTTTCCTTGATAGGTTTTTCTATTGTAGGATAGTTTATCGTACTGTCAAGGGGGGCTCTCAAGTGAGTAGCTTGATCGTATCGTTCGTTGAGAGCTCAAACCATTTGCATCCTTGCATCATATCTTGGTTCTTTTTTGGTGTTTCTCCTTGTGAGTTTTTGAGCTTATGGTCATCTTCGTGACAAACTCGAGTTCATCGAAAACAGAGTCTATATGCATCTTCTATGATGTTTTCGATGTTGGAAGTTTTTGTCGGTTCTTCATTAATAGAGGTCTCACATCTCTATATCATTGTCATTCTCATAACTGCATGTTCTTAAGATTTTATGTTGATGTTGGATAGCTCTTGTCGTCGTGAATTCAACAAGCTTGAGTTTGCTCGATTCGGAGTTTGTATGCGAAAGTTATGGCAGTTTTAGTATCCAGCGGTAGTACCACTCCTGGTGCCAGCGGTAGTACCGCTCTTGGATCGGTAGTACCACCCCTCGAATGGTAGTAATTTTTTACTACCGCTCACGGGTGGTAGTACTGCTCCCTCATACGTTCTGGGAGCGGTAGTACCACTCCAATCGGGCTGTGAGTGGGGGTAACGGTTGGATTCCTTCCCCCGCTATATAAAGGAGGTATTCTTCCCCATTGGACCTTATCCATCCATTGAGATCGTGTTCGTCCCCCATTGTTTACCTTCTTAGATCTTGCTTACTCTCAATCCCTCATATGATTCTTGCTATTTTTTGAGGGAAAAGAGAGAGGAGATCTAGATCCACATATCCACCAATCACTTTCTCCTCTATGTGAGGGGAACCCCTTGGATCTTGATCTTGGAGTTCTTTGTGATCTCCTTGTTCTTCCTCTCATATTTCTCCATAGCTTTTGTTGTTGTGGAGGTATTTGAGTGTGAGGGACTTGACCACTTTGCATGTTCTTGCCATTGCATTAGTTGCATCGGTTTGAGTTCTCCACAGTGATACGTGGAAGTGAGAAGTTGGGAAGGTTATTACCCTTGGGTACTTGGTACACCTAGAGTTTGTTCTTCGTGGATGCTTTGGCGTCCTAGAAGCTTGGTGGTGCCTCAGAGCTCAATCATTGTGGTGTAGATCTCCGGACAAGCATCGGTGTCTCCAATTAAGTTGTGGAGATTGCCCCGAGCATTTGTGGTCACCTCGAAGCCATATGCCATTCTGGTGAAGCTTCATCGTGTTGTTGGGAGCCTTCAATGAAGTTGTAGAGATTGCCCCAACCTTGTTTGTACGGGTACGGTGACTGATACGTCCCAAACGTATCTATAATGTCTGCTTGTTCGATGATCTTTTGGGTGACACAGTTATATGTTTTGCTACACTTTTATATCTTTTTACACCTATTTGGACTAACCTACTAACTCAGTGCACCGAGTGCCAGTTTCTGTCTGCTTATGTCTATTTTGCAGGGGCTTTTACCCAATTTTCCGGAGCCCCAAAAATCCCAAGAAAAATATATAAAAATCAGCATAACGGAAGCGTCCAAATCGCCGAAGATGGGCCAGAGGGCTGCCACGGACTGCCCAGGCGACCTCCCAGCGCAGCCTGGCCCCTGGCCGCACCCACAGGCCGCCTCGGTGGGCCCCACCTCCTATGACGCCCTCCTTTGGCATATATTTACTCCTCCGAGAGGAAACCCTTCCATCACATCCAGAATCGCGAATTTCTCCATCATTCTGCCGCCGTGGCGCTTCCGAGATCGGGAACGTTAGGAGACCTATTCCCGGCACCCTGCCAGAGGGAGGATTGACCTCCGAGAGCTTCTCCACCGCCATGGACGCTTCCCGGACGTGCCGTGAGTAGTCCTCCTTGGACCATGAGTCCATGACCAGTAGCTATGTGATGTCTTCTCTCCAATCTTGTGCTTCAATGATTAGCCATTGTGAGATGCCCTACATGATCAAGGCATCTATGTAATTTTCATGCTATTGCTATGCTCGGTTTGCTAGGATCCGATGGATTATGAGATTATGTTCAGATTGTTATGAGTTATATATTTTATTATCCTTTTATATTATGTTCTTTAGTGATTCATGCATGTTCTCCGTTGCTCTTTATTGCTTTGGCCGAGTAGTAGACTGTAACTCCAAGAGGGAGCATTATGCATGATTGTGAGTTCATGCCCCCTGATGTCTAGCTTGAGTGACAGAAACATGAGACTATGGGATGTATTGTTGCCACCAGGGAGAAAGCAACGGTGCTTGCGACCACGGTTGCAAGGATTGTTTACCTTACACATAGTTCGTTAATGCAGTTGTTCGTTGCTTTGAGTTTACACTTTGGGTGGGGCTCGCAACTTAATACCAACGAGATGTTCTGGATAGATATCTCAAGGTGGATGATTAGCAACTAGATATTGATGAATAAATGGTCTACTTGTCTTGGCGTACTGCCCATTACTATTGAGCCTCTAACTTTCAAGTAGCATAATTAGCATTGTGGTGTGTTCATAATTCTGTCAATTGCCGAGCTGTAATTTGTTTACCCTAGCATAGTTGTTTATCGTCTTTTGGGAGATAGACTTCACTAGTGAACATCATGTGACTCCGGTCCATACCATCACCATTGGTTACACCTCCATCATTTATTGTTTTCATTTACTTTTCCGTTGCAATCACTATCACTATTCTCGCTTGTGTTTTGATCCTTTGCAAACTACAAGGTCAGAGAGATTGACAACCTCTCTGTACTCGTTAGGAGCAAAGTTATTTGTGTGTGTGCAGGTCCACGTCTTGTGCTTGCGCAGGGGACACCTACTTGCTGATCCTTGGAGTCCTCCTGGTTCGATAAACCTTACAGTCTTCGTGTAAGGGAAAAATTGCTTCTGACTACATCTCCACCTTCCACTTGGGGTAACCAACGAGGCACGAGAAGTATATTCATCAACTCATCATCAAGCAAGTTTTCCGGCGCCGTTGTCGGGGACTCCAGTCTTCAAGATAGGGGACTTGCACGCTATCTTTTACCTTTGCTTTTTAGTCTTGTTAGTTTGCTTTTTAGTTTTTGCCTTAGAGTCTTATACCAAAAACCAAAAAAATATAGTTGCCTTGCTTTGTTTAGACAGTATGTCTAATTCCTTTGCCTCTAGTGTTGCACCCGAAGGAGAGATTCTCACCTTCAAACAAAGGGTTGGAGAAAGTTTGAAAGATGCTTGGTATAGAATCAAAAATTCTCAAGATAGAGCCACCAAGAAGCAATCCACCACTATTTTGCTTAGAATTTTTTATGTTTGTATTACTTCTTGGCATAGGTTTGTTCTAGACACAACAATAGGAGGGAAATTGTTGGAAGCTCCCGTTGGGGAGGCTCTTAATGTTATGGAAAATCTTGTCGGAATTCCACCTATTGTTGACATTAAGGATAATACTACTTTAGCTCACATTATGATTAAACTTGAGAAAATAGAGCTATAGATGCCAAGCATGAGTAAAATAAATGAAGTAGATCATAGGATTCAAGGGAACTTAAATAGACTTGATAGCTCCATGCACAAAATTTACAAAACTTTGGAGACCCTTAAATCCCATGATATGGATTCTTCTAGGATTGATAAGATGTAGGATATTTTTGAAACTTTAGGAACTACTCTATCCTCCATCAAGACTAAAAAGGTAGAAACCCCTGCAAGGAAGGGACCTAGGTTCGCTAACGTACCAAAGGTTCCTCAACCCAAAACGAGTATACCTATTGCTAGGGGTGTTGAAACTGTGAAGACCTTGGAAGAGATACCTCTCTTAAATAGAATTAGAAATGAAATTCCAATTGGTCTTACCAGCTCTTTTTTTTCCTAGAAGTGTTGCCACTAAGCCTCTCTTTGAGAGTCCTCTTAAGACTAGTTGTACTATTGAAGACCTTTTTGATGATCTTTGTGATGGTTCAATTGATACAACTTGATCTTTTTGCATCATGCCTAGCTCAAAGGCATAAAAGAAAGCGCTTGTTGGGAGGCAACCCAATTTGTTCTTAATTTCATTTTTAGTGGTCTTGATGCTTGTTACTACTGTATCAACATCATTGTTTCTTTAGTTTCAAGCTTTGTGCCAAGTTTTAGCCTTCGGTTGCAAGAAAGTTCAAAAGTTGTGACATGCTGTTCAGAAACAGATTTTGTCTGCTTGACGGAAAAATTTGCAAAACATCACCAGATTATCTTTTTGATCTGAATTTTTTTACAGCATTCTCTATATAATTGTCTGTCTGGTATCTGTTCTGAGTGTTTTTATTTGAGTTGCAGAAGTGCCCCAAAAAAATTATTTACTACCTTCTGTTCTGTTTTTCACAGATCCGGCCACGTTTTGCGTTTTCATCATTTTGGAAATCTTAAACTTGCTTTTCCTTTGCAAAAAACTTTTGGCAATCATGATAAACAGTAGATTTTCATGAAAATATTTATTTCCAGTAGGTAATGAATTATTTTATCATGGGTACAAACCACTCTAATCAGCTTATGATGAGTTTCGTATGAAGGGAGTTTTCAAGTATGCGATAGAAGATGATGAAAGAGGATCCAGGAGTGTCAAGCGCTCAAGCTTTGGGATGCCCCCATTCACCCCAAGAAATATTCATGGAGACTCAAGCGTCTAAGCTTGAGGATGCCCCCATGCATCCCCTTCTCTATCAACAATCATCAGTTCGTCCATCTCCATGCTATATTTTTATCACTTCATATGTTATGTGCTATGCTTGGAGCATCCCGCTCTTTACTTTTTAAGTTTTTTTTAGTTTTGCTTGCTGGTCATAAAAATTCGGAACCTATCCTTCCATGTTTGGGAGAGAAACACGCTCCATTCCACTCTAGAACACAACATAGGTTTTAATGCTTATCATTTTTCTGTGTTCTCTATCTTTTCATAGTTGTTGTCATGCTTAGCTCTTAATTTTCATGCTATATCTTTTTAAGAGCTTTTATTTAGGTTTATTTTGGAACTCTCTTGAGTTATCATCTTATCTTGTTTAGAGAGTTGACTTGTTGCACTGAGTTGTGTGTCTTGCATGAGCAGGTAATTGAGGTTGCTATTTAAGTATAGTAGTAACTTGCAATAGTTTTGAGGTATTGATTTGAGTAATGTTTGGACTATTGGTGCCATGAGCTTGAGCCTATTAGTGATAGGTGTCGTATTTTGGGAAATCCGTGTGTTTTTCAAAAACTAAAAATTAGTTGAGAACTCTAGCTACTAGATTGACCGCTAACCTCTGGAGTGGTTGGAATATATAGAGAACCCTCACGTTACCATGGGTCGAGGATGCGCAAGGATAACCAAACCCCCAAACACTCCTCCTCGGGGTACATGTCTCTTTGTGAATTTCCTAACTAGATAGAGAGTTACCGATAATAAGTGTATGAGTTCTTCGGACTAATGTGAGTATTCTATTGTTGGCACTTCCACCATCCATATTTTGTTAGCTTCTTTAGTACCGTGCATTGCCCTTTGTCATGTTGAGAGTTGGTGCAAACTTCGCCGGTGCATACAAACCCTTGGCATGATATGCTGTGTCATCATAAGCCTCACTATATCTTTCCTCAAAACAGCCACCATACCTACCTATTAAAGCATTTCCATAGCCTTTCCGAGATACATTTTCATGCAACATCCACCATCTCATGACTTGATCTTCATGTCATACATGCTTTTGCTTGATCGAGGAGTCGCATTCTAGTTGGGCCTTGCCCTTATTATTGCTACATGACGCGCTAGTATCATTGCATATCCTGCTACACTGGCAGAGGCATACATTTGCATACATCATGATAGTTTTCACTTGTCTTTATGTTGAGTACTTCTTATAAAGTGTGATGATATTATTTTTATTCTTGTAAAACATAGAGTGTTGCCCTTAAGTGAGGAAAAGATCCCAAAGAGGACAAATGAAAAGATCCCAAAGAGGACAAATGAGAGATAAATATAAAGAGACAAAGAGGCCACACAAAAAATATAAAAAAAGAGAGAGAGAAAAAGAAAAAAAAAGAAAAATAAATAAATAAAAATAAATAAAAAGATACAAGGGGGCAACACTACTATTCTTTTTGAAATATCCACACTCGTACTCCATTGTTATATTTGTACTAGATAGAGATTATCATTCATGCATAACTATGTGGGGACCCTTACACTATAGAACTTAGCTTGCATATTCCAATGATGAGCCTCCTCAAATGAGCTCTAGGTCTTCATGAGCAAGAAAGTTGGATGCACCTCCACTAGTTCCATTGGAGAGCTTACCTTAGCTCATATGTGCATCCATTGCATGGCAATCCCTACTCCTCACATCATATCTATCATTTGACTTTCTCTCGCCTATGGTTGTCCTCATTGATGTGAGCCTTTCACACCCTTTTTGTCTTCTTTCCCCATCATTATTCTATTTGCCATCCTAAGTGCCAACATATCTTGCTTGCGCTCATCCATTACATGAGTGCTCAAAGTCGAAGGGTAGAGGATCATTTTGACTTGTGCCTGACTAGTGGTCTGGGGATGAGTCAAAATAAGATTTTGAAGGAGACCAAGTGTGATGTTTAGTAGATTGAGTTCTCAATTAAAAAATATATTTTATTAAATAAACCCATCTCCCACTTCTTGCACGCGAACACCATTTGGAGACATTCGAGTCACGGAAAGCGAGAGATCTTGCACCTTTATGTTCTTACTTTGCTAATTTCAATACTAGATATAGACTCTTGCTTGTTATTGTGTTGACTTTAATTGCATATCTTACTTACTTTACTTTGAAGTTCTTATATGTGTGTTAGCATGTCACCACAGAAATTATTGTGTTATCAATTACCTACTCAAGGACGAGCAGGAATTAAGCTTGGGGATGTTGATACGTCCCAAACGTATCTATAATTTCTGCTTGTTCCATGATCTTTTGGGTGACATTGTTATATGTTTGGCTACACTTTTCTATCTTTTTACACATATTTGCACTAACCTACTAACTCAGTGCACCCAGTGCCGGTTTCTGTGTGCCGATGTCTTTTTTGGACGGGCTTTTACCCAATTTTCCGGAGCTCCAAAAATCCTGAGAAAAATATATAAAAATCAGCATAACGGAAGCTTCCAGATCTCCAAATAAGGGTCAGAGGGGGGCGGGGGCTGCCCAGGCGAACTCCCGGCGCGGCCTGGCCCCTGGCCGCGCCCATAGGCCACCTGGGTGGGCCCACCTCCTCTAACGCCCTCCTTTGGCCTATATTTACTCCTCTGAGAGGAAACCAGTCGAGACCCCGATCCTAAGCCATAGGAATCCATCTGGTAACACATCACATCTCTTTGCGGTCTCACACATGGTTATCCCCACGGTTGCAGCCTTACCTTAGCCGGGACCGTTTGTGCCTTTTGACTAGCGTATGCAATTGTGTCGCTAGCATTCCAATGTCAAAGAACCCGGATCGACATATCTAGTCATAAACTCAAGCAGCAGTTATGTACAGGGACAGGCATACATGACCCATCAAAGCAGGTGTCGGTCATCAGCGAATGTAGACGAGTCGTAGCAAGCTACAAGGACTCCATTACAATGCGTGACATTTCCCCAAGGGACAGACACAACACCTAAGAAGGACACATGCCGGTCAACCAATGTGTCTGGAGCAGTAGCGAACTACCATGGCTCGATGGAATCACAAAGGGGCATTTCCCCGTAAGGAGTGCTACTAAGGCATACGACTAGGTATTCGAACCCCATACATATCAAGTACAACACACGTACGCATGGCATACCGATATGCATAGATACATCGATGGCATCACAACATAACCATAAACATACAAACTTTATTTAGAAGGCTCGAAAGAGCCTCACACATAATATTACACCGATAGGGGTCTCATGACCCATCATCACAAGTCATTCAAACAAGTCTTACAAGCCAGCGGGAGATTAAAACTGTCTGAGTACACACAGATGGAAAGGTAAAAGGCACATGGCCTGACTATCTACAGACCCAACCTAGGGCCAAATCGTAGCTGGGACACCAGCTACTCGTCGTCGTCAACGTCTAGGTAGAACCCTCCATTAGGGTCATTAACAACATCTGCAACAATTTATTAAGCAAACGTGAGTACAAAAGTACTCAGCAAGACTTTAGGATAATCTATCTACTCATGCAATGTATCAACAAGGAGTTGTGGGGTTTCATGTAGAAAGCCAGCATTTGACTCTTGGCTAGACAAACTTGCATTTTCAAATAGTTTTGACAACATTGTTTTCTCGGACACGAGTCCACTAACACCACAACAATACCCCATCGTGGAATCATTCCGTCTCCCTACGGAAATGCCATCCACGACACTCACACTTATCTTGACATTTTTATGAGTAGCCATTATAGTTATCTATGAACAACATATGTTTCCAAGTAGTCCATATCCGCGGACGCGGCTATTCGAATAGATCATAACCCTGCAGGGGTGTACTTCTTCAAACACGCTCTCGCCACTTATCGCTATGTGCACGTCATGCACCTCGGCAACCTTCAAGCGGAAGCCCAGCGAGGGAGTCGGCCATGACCGTTAACCACACTAATACCTAGTCCAGGTTTATCGCCTATCTGAGGGTAACCCGCACGGAAGTCCGGCCGAGGGTTCCGCCACGGCCCCAAACGATGTGCGCAGGGTTCCCAAGCCCACCATCTGGGTGCCACTTGGTACACCGTGGCTCATCCTACCACATCATAGCCCACCTCTAAGGTCAGCACTATGCACGGCCTCTAGCATGACTATAAACACCAGAAACTACTTGCAACTCCTGGACCGAGTACTAAGCGATTAATAAGTCGAGCGGGGTCATATTTCAGGGCCCACCATGTGGTAGTATCTTGTCTTGGATGACATACACGGAACTCAGTTCCTAAGGACGGTTCCAATGAAACAACCCGCCATGTACTCCTACATAGCCTTTCACCGCTACTTTACCAAATCAGGTTCAACACACAACATTTATTAACTGAACACATTCTCACGATCCTGTTCATCTTCCAGATGACAGACCATACACAACTCTAAGCATAGCATGCATAGCGGGATAAGGCACATCAGAGTTCAAGCATCTACCAGGTATGCTAGGTTGCAAGGTTGAGCTATTTACTGTGACAAGGACAGGTCATGCAAAGGAAATGGGTTCAACTAACGTGGTAAAAGTATTGAAAACATTTTGACCTAATACAATAAGTAAGAGCAGGAGCGAGAACATGGGATTTATCGGGATGATCAAAATGGTTGCTTGCCTTGTTGCTCAGCAGAGGGGTGATATCCGTCAGTCGGATATTCAGTTGAATCCGGAGGGGCGGAGCCTATCGGAATAACAACAACAATCAATAACACTCATATGCAACAATATGATGCATGAGCATGGCATGAAAAATAATGTAGCATCAGCTAATGTGATTGCCAAATCTTTGGTTTGGTGTTGGTTTGAATTCAAATTCAGATTCCAATTGAAGGATTTATTTATTAACTTCCTTTAATTGATTTGACCTGATGCTGTTTTATAACTTTGTTTTTCATGCATGAAAGTAGCACCATTGTGTTCATTGAATTTTTCTGATCAATTTACATATATTATTTGTCTGATCTGGAGTTATATTCAATTTTCTATGAATTTCCAAAGTTTTGAACTTATTTTGAATTATTTTTAAACAGAAAAAGGTTTTATTGCATCAGCATGACATAAGCAGGTCAGCTGGCCGTTGAAAGTCAAACCTGACCAGTGGGACCCACTGGTCAGTGACTCTGGCCAGTTTTAGTTAAAGTTTAACTTAAATAGTTAATTAATAGGGCTGGACCCAGATGTCAGTGACTGCTTAGGGTTTAATAAATTCTTTAATTTTATTTTTGTTAAACTTAATCGGTTTGAAGGTGGCCCCACTTGTCAGTGACTCAGGGAGGCTCAGATCCACCGGCGGCGAGGTGGAACTCGCAGGCGGTGAGCTCCGGCGACCACAGAGACGGCTGAGGGGCTCGGGTTTTCTATTCCGGCGACCGAACGTCACGCAGAGGGCACCAGAGGAACGTGCACTCAGCCGCGGTTCCATTTTTGCATAGAAAGGGGGCTAAGGTGGCCGGAGATGACGCCGGTGACGAGCTCGGCGGCTGCCAGAGATCGGGCAACGACGAGGTCATCGAAACCGAAGCCAATTCGTGCGGGGTTTAGCTCCTACAGCATCTACGCAACGCACTGAAGCTGTTGGTGGCCTTAGAATGATCAACCGTTCACCGGAGAGCTACCGGCGACGAGCTCCCGCGGCGGATCTCGTCAGGCTCCGATGGAATCGGGCGAAAGAGGAAGGGATCGAGGGAGAAAATGTGGGGGAAATCATCCTGGGCTCACGAGGAGTGCAGAGGCGACGAGAGCGGGCTCGGGGACGTTCGGAGAAGGGAGAACGACGGCGGCGAGCTCCGGGGATCCAAGGTTGAAGACGATGGAGATCCGGCGATGCAGGGCTCGGGGGCTTGTTTCCTTTGGCAGAGACGACCAACTCGGCGAGGCGGAGGGAACGACACACTTAGGGGCGGGGGAGGATGGCCGGAGCGATGGCTAGCTCGAGCTCGAGCTCGCGGTCATGGCGGCCGAGGAAGAGAGAGATGAGAGAGCGTGAATGAGGAGGGGGAAGAGGTGGGAATGGATCTCGGGAGACTTATCATCCCTCTCCAGCGCATCAGGGTGAAGCAGGCATGCACGTAGGTGCGTGGGCGCGCCGGGAGGAGCGGCGGCCAACTCCTGCTCCGACTGGCGAAGGAGGAAGACGACAGGCGTGGAGGTGGGCTGAGCCTCAGGTAAGCGTTAGATAGTTTTCTTTATCTTTTTTTTTCTTCTTTCTAGTTTCTGTTTATTCTTCTGACATTTGTTTCTATTTATTTTGGCTCCAAAACTAAATCAAAAATAGTTTTAAAAATACTAGGGTGTTAGTTGAAATATTTTCAACTACACATAGAGTTTTCAACATTTTTTGAAACTTTAAATTATTTGAAATCAACTATATAATTGATTTCACTGACTTTCAAAACTAAAATAAAATGCCAAAAGTAGTTTGAAAATATGTTTCTCCCCTGATATCTTGTTTTCAACATTTATCACAAAAGATGAACTTTTCTAATGGCCATTTTGGATTCGTTGATTTTGGCAATAGTTGAATTGTTTTTGAATAAGGGGTGGCTAGGGTTTTGCTTTGGTTTTCTTAGCTTTGCTTTTGGATTTCATTTCATTTTCATGGATGCAAAGAAAGAAGACATGAGCACAACTTGCTAAAACCTTATAGGGATCAGGGATGTGACAACTCACCCCCACTCAAAAGAATCTCGTCCCGAGATTTGGAAGTCGTCGGAAATAGCGCCGGATACTCAAGTCGAAGACGATCCTCTCTTTCCCTTGTCGCTTCCTTTTCGGAATGATTTGACCATTGAACTTTCAGAAACTTGAGATTTCAACGTCGAGTGGTACGCTCATCTTGATCAAGAATACGCACAGGGTATTCTCGGTATGAAAGGTTATCTTGGAGATCAAGCGTTTCGTGGTCCACTTCACGGATAGGATCCGAAAAGCAACGCCTGAGTTGCGAGACGTGGAATACATCATGAACCTTGGAAAGATGCGGAGTAAGTTCCAATTGGTAGGCAACTTCTCCTCGTTTGGCAAGAATGCGAAAAGGACCGATATAACGAGGAGCCAACTTGCCCTTGATACCGAAACGATGGGTACCCTTCAAAGGTGTAACCCGAAGGTAAGCCTTCTCGTCAACTTCAAAGGTCACAGCCTTATGATGACGATCATATTGGCTCTTTTGACGAGACTGGGCTGTTTTCAGTTTTTCACGAATAATGCGAACTTGCTCTTCTGCATCCGGGATCATATCCGGACCAAAGAGTTGACTCTCTCCGGTTTCTGACCAATTAAGAGGTGTTCGACATCTTCGTCCATAGAGAACTTCAAAAGGAGCTTTGTCCAAGCTTGATTGATAACTATTGTTTTAAGCAAATTCGGCGAATGGAAGGCACTTCTCCCAATTCATATCGAACGATATAACACAAGCTCGGAGCATATCTTCTAGGACTTGATTCATTCTTTCTACTTGACCACTTGATTGAGGATGGAAAGCAGTGCTAAAAGATAAGTGACTCCCCATGGCATTCTGAAAACTCTCCCAGAAGCGAGAAGTAAATATACTTCCACGGTCTGAGTTAATCTCTAGAGGAACACCATGAAGAGACACTATTCGAGAGATATATAACTCTACTAGCTGGCTAGCTGTTATACTCTCACGAACTGGAAGAAAACGAGCTACTTTGGAAAGACGGTCAATGACCACAAAGATAGCATTATTTCCTTTCTTGGTCTTGGGAAATCCAGTGATGAAATCCATAATGACTTTATCCCATTTCCATTCAGGAATAGCTAAAGGTCGACGGGTGCCAGCAGGCCTTTGATGTTCTGCCTTAACTCGAGGCAAACGTCGCAGTTAGCAACGAACTCAACAATTTCTCTCTTCATCCTAGTCCACCAAAACCTCTGGCGTAGGTCCTGATACATCTTAGTACTACCAGGATGAATGGTGAGAGGAGAATCATGAGCCTCCTTAAGGATTAACTACCTTAGATGTGGATTCTTAGGAACCACTAGACGATTCTGGAAGAACACAACATCTTGGTCATTCATGGAGAATTCCTTAGCGTTTCCGCTAATAATATTCTCCTTGATCCGTGATATACCCTTATCACGCTTCTGGCCAACTATGATTTGATCCTTAAGAGTAGGCTTCGCCACCATGTTAGAAAGGAATCCTTGAGGAACAATGTGAAGATTTAACTTCCGAAATTCCTCATAGAGATGTGGTTGACCTCATTGTAGCATCAGGTTGTTACAATAAGATTTACGACTTAGTGCATCAGCCATAACATTGGCCTTCCCCGGGGTGTAAGTTATCCCTAAGTCGTAATCTGTGATCAATTCAACCCACCAACTTTGCCTGAGATTCAAATCCGGCTGGGTGAAGATATATTTCAGACTTTGGTGATCAGTGAATATATCGCAATGATTACCAAGAAGGTAATGTCGCCAAGTTTTAAGTGCATGGACTACAGCTGCAAGCTCAAGATCATGTGTGGGATAATTATCCTCATGTGGACGCAACTGTCTAGATACATATGCAATCACATGACGATCCTGCATGAGAATGCAACCTAATCCTTGTCGCGAGGCGTCGCAATAGATAACAAAGTCCTTAGAGAAATCTGGTGGTAGGAACACAGGTGCAGAAGTGAGGCGTCTTTTCAGTTCCTGAAAACTATGCTCACACTGTGGTGTCCACTCGAACTTTTTATCTTTCTTGAGGAGTTCAGTTAGAGGCTTTGCAACCTTGGAGAAATTCTCGACAAAGCGGCAACAATAGCTCCCTAGACCAAGAAAACTCCTAACTTGCTTAACCGATTCAGGTTGAGTCCAATCAAGTATGGCTTGAACTCTCTCGGGATTGACAGCAATACCCTTACCAAAGATTAAGTGGCCTAGATAGGTCACTTCTGGTAACCAAAATTCACATTTCGAAAACTTGGCATAAAGGCGGTGCTCTCGAAGCTTCATCAATACCAGCCTTAGATGCTCGGCATGTTCTTGTTCGTTCTTCGAGTAGATGAGGATATCATCGAGGTATACCACGACGAATTTATCCAAATACTCCATGAAGATAGAATTCATCAAGCGAGAGAAGGTGGTTGGGGCATTGGTTAAACCGAAGGACATGACGGTGTACTCGTATTGGCCATAACAAGTGACAAAAGCCGTTTTTGGGATGTCCCCGTTCTTGATCTTGATTTGATGGTAACCCAACCTCAAATCCATTTTGGAGAAGACTGGGGATCCAGTGAGTTGATCATACAGGTCATTGATCCTGGGCGGCGGATACTTGTTCTTTATGGTGACCAGGTTAACTGGTCGATAATCTACAACTATCCGATCCGTTCTGTCTTTCTTCTTGACGAAGAGGACGGGACAAGCCCAAGGAGAAGAGCTAGGACGAATGAAACCTTTATTCAAGGCCTCATCTAGTTGCTTCTTAGGTTCGGCTAGCTCCAGGGGTGCCATCTTATAAGGTCTTCTGGCTATTGGGACAGTTCCCGGAACAAGGTCTATCACAAACTCTACATCCCTGTCAGGTGGAATTCCTGGCAGTTCTTCTGGAAAAACATCTGGAAAGTCACGGACTATCGGGATGTCTTCAAGTTCTGGAAGAGGGTTGGCATTGAGGGAATAGAGTTGGCATTTGGAACTCGAGTAGAGACATTGACTATCTCACCCGAGGGATGGGTAAGCTGAACATTTCTAGAATGAGTATCAATCTTGGCATAATGGGCCGACATCCAGTCCATACCCAAGATGATATTGATATCCGAAGATTTCAGGCCTATCAAAGATGCTAGAAAAACTAGCCTGTGTACTAGAATTTCATTGTCATAGGTTATCCTGGAGGTTTGCCACTTACTACCAGGGGTTTGGACAACCAATGGGATTGGCATATCACAGAAAGACATGTTATGCAACTGTGCATAACTTTCTGAAATGAAGGAATGAGATGACCCAGTGTCAAAAAGAACAAACGTTGGGTGATGATTGACAAGGAGCGTACCCAGTATAACGTCGGGATCCTCTGCAGCTTCTTCTGCTGAAACATAGTTCACACGGCCATGTGCAGGAGTTGGCTTCACATAGTAAGCTTTGCCCGACTTGCCTTGCCCAACGGACTTTCCAGGTTGCTTGGCACCCATATTCTAAGGACACTCTCAGGAATAGTGCCCTGGTTCTCCACACTTGTAACAGATCACCTGATTGGCACGTGGTGCAACATTGCTACCTGGACCACCATAGGTTTTTGCTGGAGGGTTGGTCTGATTCGCCTAAGGCGCCACATAGGATGGCCTCGGAGTGTATCTTGGCGGCAGAGAACTATTTGGAACCCACAGCCTGCATTTTGGGAACGCAGAGCCAGATGATGAGCCAGAGTCACGGGAGTGCTTCTTTGTGGCTTCATAGTCGGTATGACCAGTCTCGGCACTGATCGCCTTGTTGACAAGACCTTGAAAGCTTGTACACTCGTGGAGACGCAGGTCACGACGAAGTTCAGGGCTCAGACCCTTACGGAATCTTGCTTGCTTCTTGACATCAGTTGACACCTCTTCAATTGCATAGCGGACGAGGTTACCGAATTCGCGGCTATAGGCATCCACGGTCAATTTTCCCTGGGTGAATGCACAGAAGTCCTCTCTCTTTCTGTCCATCAGACCCTCTAGAATATGGTGCAGACGGAAGGCTGCACTAAAGTCTGCCCATGTGGCTGCTGGTCCTGCAGGACGCATAGCTTCAAAGTTCTCCAACCAAAGATTGGCGGGTCCTTCCGGAAAGTACGCCGCAAATGTCACCTTGTCGGCCTAAGAAACATTTGCAGAGCGAATCTTGCGCGATATACTGCACAACTAGTCGTCAGCGTCGAGGGGGTCGACGGAGTGATGGAACTTTGGAGGATTCAGCTTCACAAAGTCATTGAGGGACACTGCATCATTCCTCGGCTGACGAGCCGTATTTTGCTCAATACGCTCCAGCAGACGGTTGGTCTCCCTTTTATTTCTTTCCGCCTCAAGCATAACTTCCGCTAGAGAAGGCGGGTGAGGCAGTTCCTCCTGCGATGCTTGACTACCCTCTCCCTGCTCATGAGCAGGGGCACGGTTCAACCTGGTGAACACCATCCTGACAAACAAACTCATAGCTTAGACCAATATCAACATCAATACTAACTATGGATTAAGAATGCACTGAGCACATGGTATGCGGAAATGAACATCCGAACAACATGGTAACAAGAAACTGCTATATATACACCATGGTTCATACACACCATTACATAGTTCAGTACAACCTTAACCGAAGAGCAAACTACTGAAAATATGATACCACTCATCAGAGGCTTTCCAAGCTTCCTATACATTATTTATCTATGCCCCGGAATTCATCTCACGACATAAGCATACTCCACAAGACACACAGGACTGTGGAAGTACAACTACTAACATACTACTCTTCCACTCACGGGTTCCGGCATCCGCATAGAACATCTCATAAAGGTTGCCTCTGTGGCCTGGGAGCTCAACATGCGGATCAGGAAATACTCGAGCCTGAGACCCCTAGGAACCGTAAGGGCACGGGTGTGGCCTTGGTCCCCTGACTGGTGGTAGTAGAGGTCCCCGAAGAGGGGTGACTCCTCCTATAGCAGGCCAGTCAACATGAGCCGGAAGATGGGTCCTAACAGGGTTCATCATCTCCATATCTCCATACCCTGTCTGGACTACAGGTGTCGGCTGTGTCAAAGCCGTCCACATACGGGCACGTGTAGCATAGAGCTCCATACGAAGGGCACGAGCATCCCTGTCTCTATTCTCTAACATCTCAGCGGTGGACTACAGCAGCGGATCCTCCATAGAGGAATCAAAGTAGACCCCACTGACGTATCCTTCTTCTCCTCGCTGAGAGGCAGGTACATAGCAGAACTCTGAATTCTGCAGCAGTGCATGTCTGGCCCTCATAATGGTCAAATTGAATAGGCAACATCTTGTACTGCCATGTCAACAATAACCCCCAATCCATAAGACCAATGGATCGGCTCCTCGGCTCCAGCGTAATCTTGGAATACCCTAACAGTGCACAGATACTGACTCTGATTAAAATCCCGGTACTGCTCCTCCATTGTATACTCGGGGTACCAGCGGTATCCGGCTACTGACATCATCCTTACTAACATAGCCGTATGACCCGGCACATCAATGCACCTAGTCAGACGGACCACCTGACGAGAAGGACGGACAGGCATCTGAAAATAGAGAGTAATGCAAAAGCATTACAGCTGTGAAGACAAAATTGGGTAGCATAACGGCTGTAAATGCTCAAAACAATTTTGAGACAAGCCACAAAGGTAGGATAGCATAACCACCCAACTATCAAGTTCAATTCCATGGTCATCAAAACTTACATTCTTTCCCTTGGAATAAAAAGAAACCCAGAGTAACTCTCGACTCGTTGTCCTATAATCTACCGATCAGTAATACATGATCCTGAGAGAAAGATAAGTAACCTAGTTCTTAATCCCCGCAGAAAAAACGAGGATGACCAGAATACAATAACTTGTGAAGAGAAGCAAGAGTCTTACGTTCCCTTCCACAAACAATTCCCTGATATATAACTAAAGCAATTCTAGACTCAACTTTGACCAGTTTGGCTTAGTAATCCTACAGTCAATCAGGCTGTGATACCAACGCTGTCAGGACCCCGATCCTAAGCCATAGGAATCCAGTCGGTAACACATCACATCTCTTTGCGGTCTCACGCACGGTTATCCCCACGGCTGCAGCCTTACCTTAGCCGGGACCGTTTGTGCCTTTTGCCTTGCGTATGCAATTGTGTCGCTAGCATTCCAATGTCAAAGAACCCGGATCGACATGTCTAGTCATAAACTCAAGCAGCAGTTCCATACAAGGACATGCATACATGACCCAGCAAAGCAGGTGTCGGTCATCAGCGAATGTAGACGAGTCGTAGCAAGCTACAAGGACTCCATTACAATGCGTGACATTTCCCCAAGGGACAGACATAGCAGCTAAGAAGGACACATGCCGCTCAACCGATGTGTCCAGAGCAGTAGCGAACTACCATGGCTCGATGGAATCACAAAGGGGCATTTCCCCGTAAGGAGTGCTACTAAGGCATACAACTAGGTATTCGAACCCCATACATATCAAGTACAACACACGTACGCATGGCATACCGATATGCATAGATACATCGATGGCATCACAACATAACCATGAACATACAAACTTTATTTAGAAGGCTCGGAAGAGCCTCACACATAATATTACACAGATAGGGGTCTCACGACCCATCATCACAAGTCATTCAAACAGGTCTTACAAGCCAGCGGAAGATTAAAACTGTCTGAGTACAGACAGATGGAAAGGTAAAAGGCACATGGCCTGACTATCTACAGACCCAACCTAGGGCCAGATCGTAGCTGGGACACCAGCTACTCGTCGTCGTCAACGTCTAGGTAGAAGCCTCCATTAGGGTCATTAACAACCTCTGCAACAATTTATTAAGCAAATGTGAGTACAAAAGTACTCAGCAAGACTTTAGGATAATCTATCTACTCATGCAATGTATCAACAAGGAGTTATGGGGTTTCATGCAGAAAGCCAGCATTTGACTCTTGGCTAGACAAACTTGCATTTTCAAATAGTTTTGACAACTTTGTTTTCTCGCACACGAGTTCACTAACACCACAACAATACCCCATCGTGGAATCATTCCGTCTCCCTACAGAAATGCCATCCACGACACTCACACTTATCTTGACATTTTTATGAGTAGCCATTATAGTTATCTATGAACAACATATGTTTCCAAGTAGTCCATATCCGTGGACGCGGCTATTCGAATAGATCATAACCCTGCAGGGGTGTACTTCTTCACACACGCTCTCACCACGTATCGCTATGTGCACATCATGCACCTCGGCAACCTTCAAGCGGAAGCCCAGCGAGGGAGTCGGCCATGACCGTTAACCATGCTAATACCTAGTCGAGGTTTATCGCCTATCTGACGGTAACCCGCACGGAAGTCCGGCCGAGGTTTCCGCCACGGCCCCAAACGATGTGCGCAGGGTTCCCAAGCCCACCATCCGGGTGCTACTTGGTACAACGTGCAACTGCCTACCGCATCATAGCCCACCTCTAAGGTCGGCACTATGCACGGCCTCCAGCATGACTATAAACACCAGAAACTACTTGCAACTCCTGGACCGAGTACTAAGCGATTAGTAAGTCGAACGGGGTTATATTTCAGGGGCCAGCATGTGGTACTATCTTGTCTAGGATTACATACACGGAACTCAGTTCCTAACAACGGTTCCAATGAAACAACCCGCCATGTACTCCTACATAGCCTTTCACCGGTACCTTTACCAAATCAGGTTCAACACACAACATTTATTAACTGAACACATTCTCACGATCCTGTTCTTCATCCAGATGACAGACCATACACAACTCTAAGCATAGCATGCATAGCGGGATAAGGCACATCAGAGTTCAAGCATCTACCAGGTATGCTAGGTTGCAAGGTTGAGCTATTTACTGTGACAAGGACAGGTCATGCAAAGGAAGTGGGTTCAACTAACATGGTAAAAGTATTGAAAACATTTTGACCTAATGCAATAAGTAAGAGCAGGAGCGAGAACATGGAATTTATCGGGATGATCAAAATGGTTGCTTGCCTTGTTGCTCAGCAGAGGGGTGATATCCGTCAGTCGGATATTCAGTTGAATCCGGAGGGGCGGAGCCTATCGGAATAATAACAACAATCAATAACACTCATATGCAACAATATGATGCATGAGAATGGCATGAAAATTAATGTGGCTTGAGTTAATGTGATTGCCAAATCTTTGGTTTGGTGTTGGTTTGAATTCAAATTCAAATTCCAATTGAAAGGATTTATTTATTAACTTCCTTTATTTGATTTTACCTGATGCTATTTTATAACTTTGTTTTTCATGCATGAAAGTAGCACCATTGTGTTCATTGAATTTTTCTGATCAATTTACATATATTATTTGTCTGATTTGGAGTTATATTCAATTTTCTATGAATTTCCAAAGTTTTGAACTTATTCTGAATTATTTTTAAACAGAAAAAGGTTTTATTGCATCAGCATGACATCAGCAGGTCAGCTGGCCGTTGAAAGTCAAACCTGACCAGTGGGACCCACTGGTCAGTGACTCTGGCCAGTTTTAGTTAAATTTTAACTTAAATAGTTAATTAACAGGGATGGACCCACATGTCAGTGACTGTTTAGGGTTTAATAAATTCTATAATTTTATTTTTCTTAAACTTAATCGGTTTGAAGGTGGCCCCACATGTCAGTGACTGAGGGAGGCTCAGATCCATCGGCAGCGTGGTGGAACTCGCCGGCGGTGAGCTCCGGCGACCACACAGACGGCGGAGGGGCTCGAGTTTTCTATTCCGGCGACCAAACGTCACGCTGAGGGCACCAGAGGAACGAGCACTCAGCCGCGGTTCCATTTTTGCATAGAACGGGGGTTAAGGTGGCCGGAGATGACGCCGACGATGAGCTCAGCGGCTGCCGGAGATCGGGGAACGACGAGGTCATCAAAACCGAAGCCAATTCGTGCGGGGTTTAGCTCCTACGGCATCTACGCAACGCGCTGAAGCTGTTGGTGGCCTTAGAATGATCGGCCGTTTACCGGAGAGCTACCGGCGACGATCTCCCACGGCGGATCTCGTTGGGCTCCGGTGGAATCAGGCGAAAGAGGAAGGGATCAAGGGGGGAAACGTGGGGGAAAGCATCCTGGGCTCACGGGGAGTGCAGAGACGACGAGAGCGGTCTCGGGAACGGTCGGAGAAGGGAGAACGACGACGGCGAGCTCCGGGGATCCGAGGTTGAAGACGATGGAGATCCAGCGATGCAGGGCTCGGGGGCTTCTTTCCTTTGGCAGAGACGCCAACTCGGCGAGGCGGAGCGAACGGCACACTCAGGGGCAGTGGAGGACGGTCGGAGCAATGGCTAGCTCGAGCTCGAGCTCACGGTCATGGCGGCCGAGGAAGAGAGAGAGGAGAGAGCGTGAATGAGGAGGGGGAAGAGGTGGCAATGCATCCCGGGAGACTGATCCTCCCTCTCCAGCGCATCGCGGTGAAGCAGGCGTGCACGTAGGTGCATGGGCACGCCGGGAGGAGCGGCGGCCACCTCCTGCTCCGACTGGAGAAGGAGGAAGACGACATGCGTGGAGGTGGGATAGGCCTTAGGTAAGCGTTAGACAGTTTTCTTTCTCTCTTTTTTCTTCTTTCCAGTTTCTGTTTATTCTTCTGACATTTGTTTCTATTTATTTTGGCTCCAAAACTAAATCAAAAATAGTTTTAAAAATACTGGGCTGTTAGTTGAAATATTTCCAACTGGACATAGAGTTTTCAACATTTTTGGAAACTTTAAATTATTTGAAATCAACTATATAATTGATTTCAGTGACTTTCAAAACTAAAATAAAATTCCAAAAGTAGTTTGAAAATATGTTTCTCCCGCGATATCTTGTTTTCAACATTTATCAGAAAAGATGAACTTTTCTAATGGCCATTTTGGATTCATTGATTTTGGGAATAGTTGAATTGTTTTTGAATAAGGGGTGGCTAGGGTTTTTCTTTGGTTTTCTTTGCTTTGCTTTTGGATCTCATTTCATTTTCTTGGATGCAAGGAAAGAAGACATGAGCACAACTTGCTAAACCCTAATAGGGATCAGGGATGTGACAAAACCCTTTCATCACATCGAGAATCGCGAATTTCTCCATCGCTCCGCCGCCACAACGCTTCCGAGATTGGGAGCGTGAGACCTCTTCCCGGCACCCTGCCGGAGGGAGGATTGACCTCCGGGAGCTTCTCCACCGCCATGGACGCTTCCCGGACGTGCCGTGAGTAGTCCTCGTTGGACCATGAGTCCATGACCAGTAGCTATGCGATGTCTTCTCTCCAATCTTGTGCTTCAATGATTAGCCCTTGTGAGCTGCCCTACATGATCAAGGCGTCTATGTAATTTTCATGCTACTGCTTTGCTCGGTTTGCTGGGATCCGATAGATTATGAGATTATGTTCAGATTGTTATGAGTTATTGATACGTCTCCGTCGCATCTACTTTTCCGAACTCTTTTGCCCCTGTTTTGGACTCTAATTTGCATGATTTGAATGGAACTAACCCGGACTAGCGATGTTTTCAGCAGAATTGCCATGGTGTTGTTTTTGTGCAGAAATAAAAGTTCTCGGAATGTCCTGAAAATTTACAGAGAAATTTTTCTGGAATAAATGAAAAATACCTGCGCAAAGATCCACCGGAGGAGGTGTGCCAGTGGGCCACAAGCCCACAGGCCACGGCCACCCCCCCTAGCCGCGCCGTGAGGGCTTGTGGGGCCCACGTGGCACCACCGCCTCCAAACTCAGCTCTATATCTTCCGTCTCGCCCGGAAAAAATAATAGAGAGAAGGATTCCTCGCATTTTACGATACGGAGGCGCCAGCACCCCCTGTTCTTCATCTGGAGGACAGATCTGGAGTCCGTTCTGGGCTCCGAAGAGGGGAAATCGTCGCCATCGTCATCATCAACCTTCCTGCATTGCTAATTCCATGATGCTCTTCATCGTTCGTGAGTAATCTCATCGGAGGCTTGCTGGACGGTGATGAGTTGGATGAGATCTATCATGTAATCGACTTAGTTTTGACGAGGATTGATCCCTAGTATCCACTATGTTCTGAGATTGATGTTGCTACTACTTTGCCATGCTTAATGCTTGTCACTAGGGCCCGAGTGCCATGATTTCAGATCTGAACCTATTATGTTGTCGTCAATATATGTGTGTTTTAGATTCTATCTTGCAAGTTGTAGCCACCTACTATGTGTTATGACCCGCCAATCCCGGAGTGACAATAGCCGGAACCACTCCCGGAGATGACCATAGTATGAGGAGTTCATGTATTCACCAAGTGTTAATGCGTTGGTCCCATTCTTTATTAAAAGGAGAACCTTAATATCCCGTAGTTTCCATTAGGACCCCGCTGCTACGGGAGGGATGGACAATAGATGTCATGCAAGTTCTTTTCCCTAAGCACGTATGACTATATACGGAATACATGCCTACACTAGATTGACGAACGGGAGCTAGTTACTTATCTCTCTATGTTATAAGTGTTACATGATGAATCACATCCGTCATACTCATCCATCACTGATACACTGCCTACGAGTCTTTTACTACTGGTCCTTGCTACGTTACTTTGCTGCTACTATTGTTGCTAGTGTTGTTACTTGTTGCTGCTGTCACTACTGATGTTCCTTGCTACTGTTGCCACTACTCTTGTTACTTTCTACTTTGATGTTACCTGCTGCAAGATTTTTCCGACACCGTTGCCGGGGGAGAATAGTTCCCCATCCATGTGCTATTTACTGGCGCCATTGATACAACAGTTAGGAATAGTCTGCCGTCAACAGATCTTTTTCTGACACCGTTGTTATCATACCACTTTGCTATTGATACTTTGCTTGGAGACACTAATCTTTCAGGTGTGGTTGAATCTGACAAACTCAGGTGCTAATACTTGAGAATATTCTTTCGCTTTCTTTTGTGTCTAATCAATAAATTTGGGTTGAATACTCTACCCTCGAAAACTGTTGCGATCCCCTACACTTGTGGGTTATCAAGACTATTTTCTGGCGTCATTGCCGGGGAAGCACACCTATATTCTCTGAGTCACTTGGGATTTTCGTCTGCTGGTCACTATGAGGAGTCCGATAGATCCAAGAACTAAAGTCTTGCCTTCCACTACGAGGACAGGTAAGGAACTGCCATCTAGATCTACACTTGATTCACCTTCGGTTATGAATAAGTTTGCGACATCACCTCCTGCTAGAAATCTTGATATGTCGCATGTGCTTGATGATGCTATGGTTGATACTATGCCTGATGATGCTATGCTTGATACTATGCCTGATGATGCTATGCTTGATACTATGCCTGATGATGCTTTGTTTGATACTATGCCTGATGATGCTATGCTTGATGCTATGCCTGATGATGCTATGCTTGATACTATGCCTGATGATGCTATGCTTGATACTATGCATGATGATGCTATGCTTGATACTATGCCTGATGATGCTATGCCTGCTACTGCTTTGCCACTAGGTGCATAAGAAGCAAGCTGATACTTCTGAAACTGTTGATACTATTGAAGTAGAACCTGCTATTTTGCATGCTAGAACTAGCTCTCCTGTTATGCCTGAGCGTTAAGTTATGGAGGGAGAGATAGCTGAGGACTTTCTTGCGTGTAAGGATAGCTATGATGTTGAGAAATTACTGCGCAAGTGGAAAGAAAAATCTCTGAACGCTAGGTTGAAATACGACCCGAAGTTTTCCACTTCGCCTATCTTTGTGACCGATAAGGATTATGAATTCTCTGTCGACCCTGAGTTAATCACTCTAGCCGAATCTGATCCTTTTCACGGTTATGAGTATGAAACGGCTGTAGCCCATCTTACCAAACTGCACGATATAGCCACCCTATTCACTAGTGAGGAAAAGATCCGCCACTACTATATCCTCAAGCTATTTCCTTTCTCGCTAAAGGATGATGCTAAGACCTGGTTCACTTCTCTTGCTCTTGGTTGTGTGCGTAGCCCCCGGGATATGGTCTACTACTTCTCTAAAAAATATTTACCTGTCCATAAGAAGCAAGCTGCTTTGCAGGAAATATACAACTTTGCTCAAGCTGAAGAAGAGAGTCTCCCACAAGCTTGGGGGAGGCTCATCCAGCTATTGAATGCTTTGCCTGATCACCCTCTTGAGAAGAACGAAATACTTGATATCTTCTATAATGGACTTATGATGCTTCCAAAGACCACCTAGATAGTTGTGTTGGTTGTGTTTTTAGGGAACGAACCGTAGAAAAAGCTGAGATTCTATTGAATAACATCTTGTGCAATGAGAATGCTTGGACTATTCCCGAACCACCTCCTAAGCCAACTCCGAAGAAAAGAGGTATTCTATTCCTCAGTCCTGAAGATATGCAAGAAGCTAAGAAATCTATGCGAGAGAAAGGCATTAAATCTGAAGATGTCAAAAATCTACCACCTATCAAAGAGATCCATGGTCTCGATGACCCGATACAGGTAGTAGAAGTAAATTCTATGCGTACGCTTGATGAGAGTGCTATTCCTTTTAATAAACCTGCTAGCCTATGCATGGATGAATTTGATAAGTTTGATGTCAAACAACAGAGTTTCAATGATTATGTTAGCACACAATTGGAACAGAATGCTCGTATGCTTAGTCATTTAAGTGCTTCTGTGGACAGAAATGTCAATGATCTTAAACTTCTGAGTAAACATGCCTCTATGGTTACTACTCAGGTAGAACAAGTACTTAAAGCTCAAAATGACTTGATCAATGAGTTGAACGACAATTCTGTCAGAGTCGTCACTAGAGGCGGTAGAATGACCCAGGAACCTTTGTATCCAGAGGGTCATCCAAAGAGAATTGAACAAGATTCTCAATGTGTTAGCACTGATGCACCTAGTCATCCTAGAAAGAAGAAGAAAGATGATAGGAACCTGCACGCTAGCAACCATGTTGCTGCTACACCTGAGAGTCCAAATGATGCCTCTATCTCTGATGCTGAAACATAATCTGGTGATGAACATGAGCCTAATGATAATATCAATAGTGATGTTCATGAAGATGCTCAACCTAGCAATGAAAAGGATGTGGAGATTGAACCTAGTGTTGATCTTCATAACCCATAGCCTAAGACTAAGAGATACGATAATAATGACTTTGCTGCTAGGAAGCATGGTAAAGAAAGGGAACCATGGGTTCAGAAATCTATGCCCTTTCCTCCCAAACCATCCAAGAAAAGGGATGATGAGGATTTTGAGCGATTTGTTGAAATGATCAGACCTGTGTTTCTGCAAATGCTTTTGACGGATATGCTCAAGATGTCTCCGTATGCTAAGTACATGAAAGATATTGTGACTAATAAGAGGAGGATACCTGAGTTTGAGATTTCCACCATGCTTG
The DNA here is from genome assembly GCF_904849725.1 of Hordeum vulgare subsp. vulgare. Taxonomy (NCBI): domain Eukaryota; kingdom Viridiplantae; phylum Streptophyta; class Magnoliopsida; order Poales; family Poaceae; genus Hordeum; species Hordeum vulgare. The sequence goes on along the minus strand of NC_058523.1, from coordinate 117,534,516 downwards.
CTAACTATACCTTCAAGCGTGGAACTCCCAAGAAACTAGGTGATCCCGGTGTGCCCACTATACCTTGCTCCATTAAAGGCAACTACGTTAGAACTGCGTTATGCGATCTTGGACCAGTGTTAGTGTTATGCCTCTCTCTCTTTATCGTAGACTTGAACTGGATAAGTTGACACCCACTGAAATCTCTTTGCAAATGGCCGACAAATCAAGAGCTTTCCCTATCGGCGTTTGCGAGGATGTGCCTGTTGTGGTTGCTAACGTCACTATCTTAACAGACTTTGTTATCTTGGATATTCCCGAGGACGATGCCATGGTTGTCATCCTCGGAAGACCCTTTTTAAACACTGCAGGGGCTGTTATAGATTGCAACAAAGGCAATGTCACTTTCCATGTCAACGGTAATGAGCATACGGTGCACTTTCCGAAGAAACAATATCGAGTACATTGCATCAATGCTATCAAAAAAACTTCATCGATTCTTATTGGGAGCTTTGAATGCCCTATTCCTCGTGTCAAGATGAAGTATGATTTGCTTGTTGGGGAGATACACATCCCCATTGAGGTGACCTAGTGACTATTCTAAAATTCCCCGTCTTCTTTTGCGATTCGAGTAGTTTTGTCGAGGGGATTTTAGCAACCACATTGACGGATTTCTTTCGATGACCATGAGATGGGTGAATCAATGAGTCACAAACCTCTGTTTTAAGCTTTCACCTTCGGTTGCTTAGAAGAAAAATGATAGATTTAGTTTAGTTTTCCTTGTTTTCTATTTTAGCGTCCGGTAGAAAAGTACCCCAAAAATAAAAGTTCTCCGAACTTCCTGAAAATCAAGTATGATTGTTTCAGGAATTTTTGAAAAATTCTGGGACAAAGAGCTTGTCTGGGGGCTGTACCAGTGGTCCACAAGCCCTGACGGCGCGAGCACCCCCCTGGCCGCGCCACCCAGGCTTGTGGGGGCCACATGCACCCCCTCCACTCATTCTTTCTCTCACCTGGTTCTCCTACCTCCACAAAAAATCGTTTCGCAGCTCAAACCCGTGTTCTTGCTCCTCTTGCTAGGATTTTTGATCTCTTTGCTCAAATCACCATTCTCCGAACTATTTTAGGGAAATTACTCCTTGGTAAATGACTCCTCCATTGGTCCAATTAGTTTTTGCTCTAGTGCCTTATACTCCGCGTATTTTTGCTGCCTTGGTGACCATGTTTTTGAGCTTTGCATGCTAATTCTAGCTGGTCCCAAGTAGTTTTGATGTGTAATATGGCCTTTAGGCACTTGTGGGAGTAGTTGCTACAAGTTTAGTTGAACCTTGTTCACCTTTCCTTTGGGTCACTAAAAATTTCACAAAGGAAGATGTTCAGGAGAAACTTTCATGGTGGTTCCTCAAGCAAGAGAGGTCCCCGTCTTGTGATTCGAGAGCCTGATCCTTACCAACCTAGGGACACGCACGTACAACCATGTGAATGGCCTTCTAATGAATTTTTGATTGAGGCAGGTTTCAAAGATGAGTTTGATGCACTTGTTCACAACGTCGGACTCGAAGAATTCATCTCCGATAAATATTAATAGTATGTTGCTCTCACTGCCTCTTTTGTTCGTAGATTCAAATTTTCAGCTGGCCGTGAGACATCGATACTGTTTGTTCTCTATGATAAATCGTATACCATGGATTTAGAGGATTTCAATAGAATTTGCAAAATACCTATTTGGGGTAGCCTCAATGGTCCTCCTAAATCTTCGGTTAGAGGTTTTTGCTCTGGTATTACTATTGGAGAAACTAGGGACATTACGCAAGGTACCATGGGGAGTATTCATTTTCCTGCCTTGCACTACTTTGCCCTCTTCATAGGCAGATGCATTAATGGCAAGATTGAGCATTGTCACCTCTGCGCACTCGACCTTAGTATCCTTAAGAGCGCAGTAAAGGGTGACAAAAGCTTCAACATGGGAGCTATAATAGCAAGGAGGCTGAATAAGAATGCTAATGAAGGGGATTTCTTTGGTGGGATCTATGCCACTCGCATAGCAAATTTTCTTGGAGTACCCATCCGCGAAGGAGATCCCCCGCTCCATACAGCTTTCATTGACCGCGTCGCTTTGACACGCTACCAGCTCCTTGAGGGGGATGATGAATCCCTCCTATACCGTTTGATATTTAACCGGCAGCGTGTTTTCCATATTACCCTTCCTGCTCCTGCCTTCTTTGACTTTCAGGTAAAACAGAGATATTACATAACCAGAGGAGAGGCAGAGGAGTATGAGAGGGAGTCAAAGGCTACTCGTCTCCGTGAGGCAGCTATTCAGGCAGTGGCTGCAGCGCTCCCGTATAACCCCCATTATGATTTTGGGTTTCGCCAGGACCATCCTTGGGAGTAGACCAACTTAGGCCAAAAGCCTAAGCTTCGGGGAGTACGTGTTCTCACCGACTTTACATTCTTGCTTATGCTTTCACTTTGTTCGTCGGTGTTCACACTTTGCCACTGTATCATCCATGCTAGTTTATTTTCCTTTTCTCGTTTTCTTTTCGTGCGTTTGTCTAGTTTGAGACAACCAAAAAGATTTTCTTTTTCTTCTTTTTTGCTTGTTGGGAGCTTTCCCGTGTAGATAGTTTCCTTTTTCTTTGGTTCAAGGTAGAAGATATTGGTTACAATGTTTAGTGGCTCTTGCATGCATACCTGTTTAGCTTTCATAGAGCCATATTACTTTGTCTTCTCCTTTGTGTTTGCCTGCAGATTCCAGCTTTAGTCCAATGCACGAACACGCTTATTATTGTTCTTATCGTTCGGTCGTGCAAGTGAAAGGCAATAATGACGATATATGATGAAGTGACTGAGCCTGGATTAGCTGGTATGAACTCGATCTATTTTGTTTTTGTAAATATGACTAGCTCATCATGCCTGATTCAGCTTTGTTGTGAGAGAAACATGTTTGCAATGACAACATAGAGATCATAGTTGCTTATGCCATGCTTACTTAGCTAGGAGCTTATAATGGTTTGTATTGGTTGCCAACATGAATGTTGAGATGACTATGATGTAGTATGATAGGATGGTATCTTCCTTTGAATGTTTCAAGTGGCTTGACTTGGTGCATGTTCACGCATGTAGTTGAAACAAAATCAACATAGCATCTATGATGTTCATGTTCATGGTGATTTATGTCCTACTCATGCTTGCACTCAATGTTAGTTAATCTCAATGCATTTTGATGACTGTTGTCGCTCTCTAGTTGGTCGCTTCCCAGTCTTTTGCTAGCCTTCACTTGTACTAAGCGGGAATATTGCTTGTGCATCCACTTCCATAAACCCAAAGTTGTGCCATATGAGTCCACCATACCTACCTATGTGTGGTATCTACCTGCCGTTCCAAGTAAATTTGCATGTGCCATTTTCTAAATCTTCAAGAAATAATCTGTTTTGCATGCGCGAACCGCTCATGTGGTGACAGGGGGCTATTGGTATCTTCCATGCTAGGCGTGTTATCCTCGATATGTGTTTATTCACTATCATTCACGAGAAAGGGGCCGGTAATTGGAATTCCCAGTTCCATGCTCAAATCGAAAAGATAATTGCAAACAAAACTCCCCCAAGATTGATGTTGGTATGGACGGTACCCGAGGATTCGGCTAGCCATGGAGTGTGATTGATTGGTGGTTGGGGGAGTCAAAAATTTACTTTTCTGTTTGGGAACCGCCTATAGCATGTGTAGCATGGAAGATGTTGAGAACTCTTAGTCATTGCGTTCACAATGAAAGCATGCCGCCCAAAATTATTATCTCTATTTTAAAAGCTTGAGCTCTGGCACCTGTGCAAATCAATGCTTCCCTCTGCGAAGGGCCTGTCTATTTATGTTCCTGTTGAGTCATCCTCCTCTTATAAAAGCACCAATTAGAGAGCACCTCTATCATTTTTATGCTTTGCTTTTAACTATGTTGAGTATGACTGTGACTAGATCTTCATTGCCATGAATTACAATTTTCAGTCAGCCCTTGGTCTTTGAAGGTGCCCTGCATTTATGTTTTGCGGTCTCGAAAAGAGCTAACGAGATACCATCTATTCATACTGCTTCATGTTGTTTTGATTGAAGTGTTGACATTTGAGGCTTATTATTATTTGCTCGCTAGTTGATTATGCCATTGATATGAGTTTATCGTCAGACCTAGATGTCATTTGCTTATGTGGTTTGCTTGTGATCTTGCTGAAACTCTGGATATGAGTTAGACATAGTTGCAACAACAAGATCAAACAGAGTTCTTCAAAGCTTTTCTTTTGTCTCTTTCAGTTTGTCAACTGAATTGCTTGAGGACAAGCAAGGCTTTAAGCTTGGGGGAGTTGATACGTCTCCGTCGTATCTACTTTTCCGAACTCTTATGCCCTTGTTTTGGACTCTAATTTGCATGATTTGAATGGAACTAACCCGGACTAACGTTGTTTTCAACAGAATTGTCATGGTGTTGTTTTTGTGCAGAAATAAAAGTTCTCGAAATGTCCTGAAAATTTACGGAGAATTTTTCTGGAATAAATGAAAAATACCTGCGCAAAGATCCACCGGAGGAGGTGTGCTAGTGGGCCACAAGCCCACAGGCCGCGGCCACCCCCCCCCCCCCTGGCCGCGCCGTGAGGGCTTGTGAGCCCACGTGGCACCACCGCCTCCAAACTCAGCTCTATATCTTCCGTATCGCCCGGAAAAAATCAGAGAGAAGGATTCATCGCGTTTTACGATACGGAGGCACCGCCACCCCCTGTTCTTCATCTCGAGGACAGATCTGTAGTCCGTTCTGGGCTCCGGAGAGGGGAAATCATCGCCATCGTCATCATAAACCTTCCTCCATCGCCAATTCCATGATGCTCTTCATCGTTCGTGAGTAATCTCATCGTAGGCTTGCTCAACGGTTATGAGTTGGATGAGATCTATCATGTAATCGAGTTTGTTTTAACGGGGATTGATCCCTAGTATCCACTATATTCTGAGATTGATGTTGCTACTACTTTGCCATGCTTAATGCTTGTCAATAGGGCCCGAGTGCCATGATTTCAGATCTGAACGTATTATGTTGTCGCCAATATATGTGTGTTTTAGATCCTATCTTGCAAGTTGTAGTCACCTACTATGTGTTATGACCCGGCAACCCCGGAGTGACAATAGCCGGAACCACTCCCGGAGATGACCATAGTATGAGGAGTTCATGTATTCACCAAGTGTTAATGCGTTGGCCCGGTTCTTTATTAAAAGGAGAACCTTAATATACCGTAGTTTCCATTAGGACCCCGCTGCCACGGGAGGGATGGACAATAGATGTCATGCAAGTTCCTTTCCCTAAGCACGTATGACTACATACGGAATACATGCCTACATTAGATTGACGAACGGGAGCTAGTTACTTATCTCTCCGTGTTATAGCTGTTACATGATGAATCACATCCGTCATAATCCATCACCGATCCACTGCCTACGAGTCTTTTACTACTGGTCCTTGCTACGTTACTTCGTTGCTACTACTGTTGCTACTGCTGTTACTTGCTGCTGCTGTCACTACTGCTGTTCCTTGCTACTGTTGTCACTACTGTTGTTACTTGCTACTTTGTTGTTACCTGCTGCAAGACTTTTCCGGCACCCTTGTCGGGGAAGAATAGTTCCCCGTCCACGTGCTATTTACTGGCGCCATTGATACAACAGTTAGGAATAGTCTACCGTCAACATATCTTTTTCTGACACCGTTGTTATCATACCACTTTGCTACTGATACTTTGCTTGCAGACACTAATCTTTCAGGTGTGGTTGAATCTGACAAACTCAGCTGCTAATACTTGAGAATATTCTTTCGCTTCCCTTTGTGTCGAATCATTAAATTTGGGTTGAATACTCTACCCTCGAAAACTGTTGTGATCCCCTACACTTGTGGGTTATCAGTTATATATTTGATTATCCTTTTATATTATGTTCTTTAGTGATTCATGCAAGTTCCCCGTTGCTCTTTATTGCTTTGGCCTAGTAGTATATTGTAACTCCAAGAGGGAGCGTTATGCATGATTGTGGATTCATGCCCCCTGATGTCTAGCTTGAGTGACAGAAACATGAGACTAGGGGATGTGTTGTTGCCACCAGGGAGAAAAACAACGGTGCTTGTGACCACGGTTGCAAGGATTGTTTACCTTACGCATAGTTTGTTAATGCAGTTGTCTGTTGCTTTGAGTTTACACTTTGGGTGGGGCTCGCAACTTAATCCAGCAAGATGTTCTGGATAGATATCTCAAGGTGGATGATTAGTAAGTAGATGATGATGAATAAACGGTCTACTTATCTTGGCGTACTGCCCATTACTATTGAGCCTCTAACTCTCAAGTAGCATAATTAGCATTGCGGTGCGTTCATAATTCTGTCAATTGCCCAGCTGTAATTTGTTTACCCTAGAATAGTTGTTTATCGTCTTTTGGGAGAGAGACATCACTAGTGAACATCATGTGACTCCGGTCCATATCACCACCATTGCTTACACCTCCATCATTTACTGTTTTCATTTACTTTTCTGTTGCAATCACTATCACTATTCCCGCTTGTGTTTTGATCCTTTGCAAACTACAAGGCCGGAGAGATTGACAACCTCTTTGTACTCGTTGGGAGCAAAGTTATTTGTGTGTCTACAGGTCCATGTCTTTTGCTTGCGCCAGGGCAGGGACACCTACTTGTTGATCCTCAGAGTCCTCCTGGTTCGATAAACCTTACAGTCTCCGTGTAAGGGAAAACTTGCTGCTGTCTACATCTCCACCTTCCACTTGGGGTAAACAACGAGGAGTGAGAAGTATATTCATCAACTCGTCATCAGTGACTGCCCTCAAGGGTCCCTTAGTGGAATCACGACATCTTGCATTGTGCGAGAGCGTGAGGAGATTACGGTGGCCTTAGTGGCATCTTGGGGAGCATTGTGCCTCCACACCGCTCCAAACGGAGATTAGCATCCGCAAGGGTGTAAACTTCGGGATACATCGTCGTCTCCGTGGGCCTCGGTTATCTCTTACCCGAACCCTTTACTTATACACTTTACTTTGTGATAGCCATATTGTTTCTTGTCATATATCTTGCTATCACTTAGTTGTTTATCTTGCTTAGCATAAGTTGTTGGTGCACATAGGTGAGCCTAGTTGTTTTAAGTTTTGTGCTTGACAAATTAAACGTTAGTTTTATTCTGCATTTGTTCAAGCCTAAACTGTAATTATTTTAAAGCGCTTATTCACCCCCCTCTAGGCGACATCCACGCCCTTTCGATTGGTATCAGAGCTAGGTCTCTCATTATTAGGTTTAACCACCTAGAGAGTAAGGATGTCAACTAGGGGATTAGGATTCTCTCACACTCTTAGTTTCGATGGCACAAATTTTGATGTTTGGGTAATTTGCATGTTTAATCACTTTAAGGTCATGGACCCAAATTTGGACCGAATTGTAGATATGGGTTTTTCTCCACCAAAGGATTCTCAAAATATATCTTTAGAGGATGAGAAATGCTCTCATCTCAATGTACAAGCTTCTAATGTTTTTTTATGCTTTGAGCAATGTAGTTATATTTCAACTCATGCCATTCTAGGATGCTCATGAGCTATGGACGAAGCTTCAAGAAAAATATGGTGTGTCCAAGATTTGTGGGAATGATTGTTCTCCCTCCACCTCCGGTCGTGTGGTCCTCTCAACTTCATCTACTTCACCTACATGTGGATTGCCACAAGGTAATGATATGGTGAGTAGTGGTGATCATTGCAGTGATGATAGTGGGCTTATTGTTGGTAATCCTTCATCACTATATTATTACAATGCTTCACTTTTGGGCGTTAACACTTCGATCACTCTAAATGTTTTACATGCTTGTGTTGATAGTCCTTGCATATCATGTAAAAACTGCTTGACTAAATCTCACGATGATATGTTTCCTATATCTTGTTGCCATGATAAAATGTATCTATTTCCTTGAGTTGTCGTGCTAACAATGTATAGGAAATCCATCACTCCATGGAACAAGATGTGGCCTTGAATGATGCTTCAAAGGATCCTACATCATCATCTATTGTTTCTCACTTTTGCTTTATGGCTAAGGCTTCAAAGGTATCTCCTACCTTGAATCCCAATATATCTCTTGATGATGATAATGAGGATGATGATAATGATGAAGAGAGTGATAATATTTCATCCTTCAAATTGAAGTGTGAAATGAGTTTTAAATCTCTTTATAAGAATAAACTTGCTTGTTCTAACTTCATGGAAATCATGTCTATTCCACTGAGGGCAAGAAATGCATTGAGGAATTGGAAGTTCATTTTGAGGGGCATGAGGCCACCATTGAGACAATGGAAGGTCATGAGCGTGATTACGCTGATGAGATAGCGGTGTCGTGGATATAAGCCTGACAGTAGATGTGTAGGGTACGAAAGTAGAGGGCAAAGTCTTAGCTACGGCAAGGTTGTATGAGTTCAGGCCCCTCTGCGGTGGAGGTAACAACCCTACGTCTCAGTGCTCTTGGAGCTTGGTGTCGAGTGGAATATGAATGTTACACAATGCAAACCCTTGTGCCAGAGGGGAGGGGTGGCTTATATAGAGTGCGTTGCCCCTCATAAGTGACCACCTTCAAGGGTGCAATAAATGAGATTGAATGCATGCGTTACAGGTAACGTATGCCATAAATGACATTAACTACGGCGGTATAACGTCTGACCATTAGCCTCTCTGGAGTGGCTTATGGCCTTCTATGTTGACTGGCTTCTGGTCTTTACCGAGTGGAATCCAGTCGTCGAGCATTAGATAATCTTCCGAGTGGTTCTTTACCGAGTGTATCAGAGGTTATCTTAACCCAGTCGGTAAGCATCTTGCGATCCTTAAGCTAATAATGAGGTGCCCTTGGGTAGGACTTATAGGTCAGGCCTATGACCCTACCCTAGGGCTATAACCCTGTCATTAGCCCCCGAATGGATCGAGGCTACAGTGGCGAAGGTGCAGCCGCAAATCCTCATATGACAGAGTGCATTTGAACGTTCTTCAAGGTTTCGTCGAATGCGAGGTCGATTGCAATCTTCGTCAGATGTCTTGATCAATTCTACTTGGCGCAAACTATCCGAATGGATTCGAGGATCCGAGTGAATAAACGAAACGGCGCGTCTGACATGATATTTCGATGTGACCAATCGCTCTGTTAGTTCCGAATTTTCTGGGATTTGAAAATTTCGGTTGCCGCGCGTTACGCGGTGGTGATGCCATCGCCATCAAGTGGATCCCGTCACCTCTTTTCTTGCGCCTCAATCTCCGCCACGTATCTTGCGGTGGCTCGTGCTAATATAGGCCAAGGGTCCACTTGCTAGAGACACGGTCGACTGGATATAAAGCTCTTCGGTGTTAGGGTTTGGAACCGCATCGTTGTCTTCCTCTCCTCTGTTCTTCCTTCTCCTTAGCTACCGACGCACATAGAAGCGACCCATCTTGCCGCCACCACTATGACGAAAGGGCAGACTGGCAAGCTAGAGAAGGAGAAGAAGAAGGGTGTCGCCAAGTCGAAGAACCAAGCCCTGCCGCCGGGCTGGATCCAGGGGGATTTCCTCCCTTCCACTGTGCGGAAGGAGGATCTCCTGGAACTCGTCAAGCATGGGATGCTGATGGACAAGTCTTGGCGTCTGCCTAGAGATGAGGTCGAGCCTGAGCCACGAGAGGGGGAGCGGGTCCTCCTCCTGACTCATGTAGAAAGAGGTTTCTCTCTGCCACCCCATCCTTTTATTCGGGGTTTTTTGAACTTTTTTGGGGCGCATCTGCATCACTTTCCGCCGAATGCTATCGCCCACCTTTCCTGTTTTATCACCTTGTGTGAATGTTTCCTGGGGTGTCCTCCTCACTGGCGACTCTTCAAATCCATCTTCACCTTACAATCTCAGTCGGTGAAGAAAGTCAATCTGATTGATGACAAGACTAATGTCATCCAGCTCTGTGGGGGTCTAGGGCTTCAGAAAAGAGCCAAAAGTAGCTACCTTGTAATGACCTTTCCCGAGTCGGTTCGCAATTGGCAATCGACTTGGTTCTATTGTAATGATGTAGCTAGCCCGAACATGTCGAGTGGACTCCCTCCTTTTACTTTAGAGCGACCGAGTGCCCCGAGGACGTTAGTGTTGATGAAGGAGGAGAAAACTATGGTTGATCCCTGATGACCCACAAATATAGGGGATCAATCGTAGTCCTTTCGATAAGTAAGAGTGTCGGACCCAACGAGGAGCAAAAGGATCTGACAAGTGGTTTTCAGCAAGGTAAAATCTGCAGGCACTGAAATTATCGGTAACAAGTGATTGTGTGGTGCGATGATTCGTAGCAAGCAACAAGTAACAAAAGTAGCAACGGTGCAGCAAAGTGGCCCAATCCCTTTTGTAGCCAGGGACAAGCCTGGACAAAGTCTTATAGGAGGAAAAATGCTCCCGAGGACACACGGGAATTTCTGTCATGCTAGTTTTCATCATGTTCACATGATTCGCGTTTGTTACTTTGATAGTTTGATATGTGGGTGGACCGGCGCTTGGGTACTGCCCTTACTTGGACAAGCATCCCACTTATGATTAACCCCTCTCGCAAGCATCCGCAACTACGAAAGAAGAATTAAGACAAAGTCTAACCATAGCATTAAACTAGTGGATCCAAATCAGCCTCTTACGAAGCAACGCATAAACTAGGGTTTAAGCTTCTGTCACTCTAGCAACCCATCATCTACTTACTACTTCCCAACGCCTTCCACTAGGCCAAAATAATGGTGAAGTGTTATGTAGTCAACGTTCACATAACACCACGAGAGGAAAAACAACATACAACACATCAAAATATCGAACGAATACCAAATTCACATGACTACTATTAGCATGACTTATCCCATGTCCTCAGGAACAAAAGTAACTACCCACAAAGCATAATCATATTCATGACCAGAGAGGTAATGAGTAGCATCAAGGATCTGAACATAAACTCTTCCACCAAGTAATCCAACTAGCATCAACTACAAAGAGTAATTAACACTACTAGCAACCTTACAAGTACCAATCGGAGTCGCGAGACGGAGATTGGTTACAAGTGATGAACTAGGGTTTGGAGATGAGATGGTGCTGATGAAAATGTTGATGGTGATGAGTCCCCTCCGATGAGAGGAGTGTTGGTGATGACGATGGCGACGATTTCCCCCTCCGGGAGGGAAGTTTCCCCGACAGGATCGTCCTGCCGGAGCTCTAGATTGGTTCTGCTCAAGTTCCGCCTCGTGGCGGCGGCGAATCCATGAAAAATCTCCTCTTTGATTTTTTTTCCGGACGAAACCCTTCATATAGCAGAAGAGGGGGCGAGTGGACCAGCAGGCTGCCCACAAGCCCCCTAGGCACGGCCAGGGGGTGGACGTGCCTAGCAGGCTTGTGGCCACCTGTTGGCGCCCCTCTGGCGCTTCTTCGGCCCGGTATTTTTTATAAATCCAGAAAAAAAATCATCATTGATTTTTACGGCGTTTGGAGTTGCGGAGAATAGGTATCTCAAACTTGCTCCAATTTCAGGCTAGAATTCCAGCCGCCGGCATTCTCCCTCTTCATGTAAACCTTGCAAAATAAGAGATAAAAGGCATAAGTATTGTACCGTGAAGTGAAATAACAGCCCAAGAAGCGATAAATATCAACATGAAAACATGATGCAAAATGGACGTATCAACTCCCCAAGCTTAGACCTCGCTTGTCCTCAAGCGAAAGACAAGCTCAATAAATATGTCCACATGTTTAGGGAGAGAGGTGTCGACAAAACAGAATACGAACATGCATGCATCATGATCATGATCAGAACAGCAATACCAAATATAATCTCTCATGCTAAAGTGTCAATTCCTTCACAAAGTAAAGCATGGATCAAGAACCTTATCGAGAAGTAACAACCGATAGCCTTTAGTCATGGAAGCAATTGCAATTTATCACAACATCAGAAAGAGTCAAATAAGAGCTTGTAAAGCAAATCCACATACTCAATCATCTTTTCATTCTCTACAACTGCTACAACTCACGTGGTACTCATGAGATCAAAGTTTCAGCTGGACACAGAGAAAGATAGGGGCTTATAGTTTTGCCTCCCAACTGCTTACCTCAAGGGTAAAGTCAACAATAATACTTCATGAATACTTACATCCAAGTTGACATATGAATATAGATCTTTCCCTAGCATATGACGTTAGCCAAGATAAAGGCGAAACAAGGAATTGGTGAAGATCACCATGACTCTTTTAGGGACAAAAAGTAAAGGTACAAGATAGGCCCTTCGCAGAGGGAAGCAGAGGTTGTCATGTGCTTTTGAGGTTTGGATGCGTGTCCTCTTAGTGCGGAGGAACGTCACTTTATATTGCCTCCTGTGATAAAGAACTTTATTATGCAGTCTGTCGCTTTTATGTCTTCCTCATCACAGGTTCGTACAAAACTTATTTTCCACACACTAACAGATCATACATCTTAGGGAGCAATTTTTATTGCTTGCACCGATGACAACTTACTTGAGGGATCTTATTCAATCCATAGGTAGGTATGGTGGACTCTCATGGCAAGACTGGGTTGAAGGTTTATGGATGCACAAGTAGTATCTCTACTTGGTGCGGGAGTTTTGGCTAATATGAGGTGGAAGCAATCGTCACATGCTAAGGGATCTCTAATCATATAACATTGTTCGGAACCAAGCAAACACAATTCATTATGTTGTCTTCCTTGTCCAACATCTACTTCTAGGCATGCAATAGTTTAGTGAGTGTTCACAATCATAGATGGTGTCAAAGATGACATATTTATATGTGAACATATCCTTCTTTATCACTTCCTATTAATTGAAACAATGACCAAGGTCTACGGTTGTCTACCCTCAACAAGTTTCAATTAACATTCTTTCTACATGTGAAGCCATCACTTCTCATAAGATCATTACATGATCTTTCGTGCTTTTGTTCTTTTCTCAATCTATTGATCATGGCAAGAGGCAAAGCCATTCAACTAAGACACTCTTTATTATATGGCTCACGATCTCGAATACATCGGGGGTGACTCAAAGCAAGACTCAAGACTAAACACTAAGACTTTTATTCTACTAGAGAAAAAGAAACTGAAAAGGAAAACTAAAGCAAAGGTAAAGGCAAAAGATGTGGTGGTGATACGATACCGGGGCAACTCCCCCAAGCTTGGCAAAAGCCAAGGGGATTGCCCATACCCATGCTCAGTTGTCTTCCTTTGGAGGTGATGGTGGTGGAGTTGCTACAGAGGTCTTGAGCTTGTTTAATTTCCACCTGAGCATAAAATTCTGCTCCCTCAGATCATCATTTTCCTCTTCAAGCTTCAACACCCTTTGGCATAATTCCTGCTTACTTTCCTGCAAGAAACGAGAAGGGATAAACAAAGTCTTAGGCTTCTTCCTTGAGTCAGGGAGGCTCGACTTCTTGAACTCCACATGCGTGTGTCCAGGTTGAGGTAGAGGAGCCTCCTCTTCATCGGAACTTGTTTGTTCCTTCCCCTTGGGATCATAATCTTCTTCCTCATCAGTGGTCGAGCCATAAGGATCCAAGTCCCCATAGACCTTGGGGTCAGCAAGGTAATCTTCCACATAGTTCTCCCCTCTGAATCTTGAGAAGACATCTTGCCCTAGATCTGCGGCAGAAAACACGCCCGAAACGAAAATAGAGGAAATCTGCGTGATACAGGGGTCAGACAAAACGGGAGAATATATAATGATTTTTTCCAGACCAGAAGGAGTACTCCGCACAAAAGCGGAGTCCGGGAGGCACACGAGGTGGCCACAAGCCTTCCAGGCGCGGCCAGGGGGTGGGCCCGCGCCTGGCAGGCTTGTCGCCTCCTCGCGCACTTTCTGAACTATTTCCAATTTTTGTATTTTTCAAATATTCCAAAACGGAGAAAAAATCCTATTGGAAAAGTTTTGGAATCTGTTTTCTTACCGAATCACATACCTCTTCGTTTTCGGAGTCTGAAACAGGCTCATAAACATCCCTTAGGTATTCTTCCGGAGTTATGGTATTGATGATATTGCTTTCAACATTTATGGGAGTACCTCAGATATAATGCTTGATTCTCTGCCCATTTACAACTCTCGGTCAATTACCTTCCGTGTTGTTCATCTTGATAGCACCGGAACGATATACTTCCTCAACAACATAGGGACCTTCCCATTTAGAGAGAAGCTTGCCTGCAAAGAATCTTAAACGAGAGTTATATAGCAAGACATAATCACCTACATTGAGCTCACGCTTTTGTATCCTCTTATCATGCCACCTCTTAACCTTCTCTTTGAACAACTTGGCATTCTCATATGCCTGAGTTCTCCATTCATGAAGCGAGCTAATGTCAATTAACCTCTTCTCGCCAGCAAGTTTGAAATCAAAGTTGAGCTCTTTGATTGCCCAATAAGCTTTATGTTATAGCTCAAGAGGTAAATGACATGCTTTACCATACACCATTTTGTACGGAGACATGCCCATGGGATTCTTATAGGCAGTTCTATAAGCCCACGGTGCATCATCGAGCTTCTTAGACCAATTCTTTCTAGACATGTTGACAGTCTTTTGCAGAATCAGTTTAATCTCTCTATTGCTTAGCTCTACTTGACCACTCGACTGAGGGTGATAGGGAGACGCAATTCTATGGTTGACATCATACTTAGCAAGCATTTTACGGAAAGCACCATGAATGAAATGTGAACCACCATCAGTCATTAGATATCTAGGGACTCCAAATCTAGGGAAGATAACTTCTTTAAGCATCCTGATAGAGGTGTTGTGATGAGCACTACTAGTGGGGATAGCTTCTACCCACTTAGTGACGTAATCAACAGCAACTAGGATATGAGTATACCCGTTGGATTTTGGAAAAGGTCCCATGTAATCAAAGCCCCAAACATCAAATGGTTGTGGGTATTTGAAGTGTCAAATATATTTGAACTTTGGAATCAACTATGTAAGACCTGAACTTTTCACATGCAAACACGACTGCTAAAAATTCCTTCTCCGTAGTAGCATAGTTTCTTTGGGCACTGTCTAGAGTTTTACTAGCATAGTGAATAACATTCAACTTCTTGTCAACTCTTTGCCCTAGAACAACACCAACAGCATAATCACTAGCATCACACATGATCTCAAAAGGCAAGTTCCAATCAGGTGGTTGAACAATAGGTGGAGTTATCAAAGCCCTCTTAAGTATCTCGAAGGCTTCCTCACTATCATCATCGAAGACAAAAGGAATATCCTTTTGTAAGAGATTGGTAAGAGGCCTAGAAATCTTAGAGAAGTCTTTAATGAACCTTCTATAGAAACCAGCATGACCAAGGAAACTTCTTATACCCTTGATATCTGTGGGGTATGGCATTTTCTCGATTGCATCAACCTTAGCCTTATCGACTTCAATACCTCTTTCAGAAATTTTATGTCCTAAGACGATGCCTTCATTAACCATAAAGTGGCACTTCTCCCAATTCAAGACAAGATTGGTGTCTTTACATCTCTGCGAGACTCGATCAAGGTTGCTGAGGCAATCATCAAAGCAAGACCCGTAAACGGAGAAGTCATCCATGGAAACCTCAACAATCTTTTCACAAAAGTCGGAGAATATAGCCATCATACATCTTTGAAAGGTGGCAGGTGCATTACATAAGACAAAAGGCATACGTCTATAAGAAAAGGTATCGAAAGGGCAGGTGAAAGTGGTCTTCTCCTAATCAGATTGTGCAACTGGTATTTCGGAGAAACCAGAATAACCGTCTAGAAAGCAGAAGTGTGTGTGTTTAGACAGCCTTTCTAGCATTTGGTCGATAAAAGGTAAAGGGTAATGATCTTTCCTAGTGGCTTTATTCAATTTCCTAAAATCGATCACCATCCTATAGCCAGTAATAATCCTGTGTGGGATCAATTCATCCTTATCATTAGGGACAATGGTAATGCCTCCCTTCTTAGGGGCGCAATGCACCGGACTCACCCAATCACTATGAGCAACAGGATAGATTATACCTGCTTCCAGGAGCTTTAGTATTTCTTTTCTCACTACATATTTCATCTTAGGATTTAATCTCCTTTGATGATCAGCAACTAGTTTGAAACCAAGATCAGTTTAAACTTGTGCTGGCACAGAGTAGGACTAATGCCCTTAAGATCATCAAGAGTATATCCAATAGCAGCACGGTGCTTCCTCGGAGTTTTTAGTAACTTCTTTTCTTCATGCTCTGAGAGGCTAGCACTAATAATAACAGGATATATCTCCTTTTCATCAAGATAAGCATACTTAAGACTATCAGGCAACTGTTTAAGCTCGAACACGGGATCACCCTTTGGTGGGGGTGGATCCCCAAGCAGTTCAACAGGCAAGTTATTCATAAGGATAGGATATTGTTCTAAGATAACCAATGGAGGAGTCACTTACCAAGGAGTAATTTCCCCAAAACAGTTCGAAGAACGGTGATTTGAGCAAAGATATTGAAAATCCCAGCAAGAGGAGCAAGAACACGGGTTTGAGCTACGAAACGATTTTTTCTGGAGGTAGGAGAACGAGATGATAGCAAAAATGAGTGGAGGGGGTGCTTGTGGGCCCCAAAAGCCTGGGTGGCACGGCCAGGGGGGTGCCCGCGCCCCTAGGGCTTGTGGCCCACTGGTGTGGCCCCCGGACAGACTCTTTGTCCCAGTATTTTTCAAAAAATCCAGAAAAAATCATACTTGATTTTCACAACGTTTGGAGAACTTTTATTTTTGGCGTACTTTTCTACCGGACGCTAAAACAGAAAACAGGGAAAACTAAAATAAATCTATCATTTTTCTTCTAAGCAACCTAAGGTGAAAGCTTGGAACAGAGGTTTGTGACTCCTTGATTCATCCATCTCATGGTCATCGAAAGAAATCCATCAATGGGGTTGATCAAATCCCCTCGACAAAACTTTCTCGAATCGCAAAAGAAGACGGAGAATTTTCGAATAGTCACTAGGTCACCTAAATGGGGATGTGTATCTCCCCAACCAGCAAATCATACTTCATCCTGACATGAGGAATACGGCATTCAAAGCTCCCAATAAGAATCGATGAAGTCTTTTCGATAGCATTGATGCAATGTACTCGATATTGTTTCTTTGGAAAGTGCACTATATGCTCATTATCGTTGACATAGAAAGTGACATTGCCCTTGTTGCCATCTATAACAGCCCCTGCAGTGTTTAAAAAGGGTCTTCCGAGGATGACAGCCATGGCATCATCCTCGGGAATATCCAAGATAACAAAGTCTCTTAAGATAGTGACGTTAGCAACCACAACAGGCACATCCTCGCAAATGCCGATAGGAAAAGCAGTTGATTTGTCGGCCATTTGCAAAGAGATTTCAGTGGGTGTCAACTTATCCAGTTCAAGCCTACGATAAAGAGAGAGAGGCATAACACTAACACCGGCTCCAAGGTCGCATAACGTAGTTCTAACGTAGTTGCCTTTAATGGAGCAAGGTATAATGGGCACACCGGGATCACCTAGTTTCTTAGGAGTTCAACCCTTGAAAGTGTAATTGGAAAGCATGGCAGAAATCTCAACCTCAGGTATCCTCCTCTTATTAGTCACAATATCTTTCATGTACTTAGCATACGGAGACATTTTTAGCATATCTGTCAAACGCATTTGCAGAAAGACAGGTCTGATCATTTCAACGAAGCGCTCAAAATCCTCATCATCCTTTTTCTTGGATGGTTTGGGAGGAAAGGGCATGGGTTTCTCAACCCATGGTTCCCTTTCTTTACCATGCTTCCTAGCAGCAAAGTCATTCTTATAGTATCTCTTAGTCTTAGGCTGTGGGTTATCAAGATCAACACTAGGTTCAATCTCCACATCCTTTTCATTGCTAGGTTGAGCATCAACATGAGCATCACTATTGATATCATCATTAGGCTCATGTTCATCACCAGATTGTGTTTCAGCATCAAAGACAGAGACATCGTTTGGACTCTCAGGGGTAGCAGCAACAGGCTTGCTAGCGTGCAGGTTCCTATCATCTTTCCTCTTCTTTCTAGGATGACTAGGTGCATCAGTGCTAACTCCTTGAGAATCTTGTTCAATTCTCTTCGGATGACCCTCGGGATACACAGGTTCCTGGGCCATTCTACCGCCTCTAGTAATGACTCTAACAGAATTGTCATTTAACTCATTGAGCAAGTCATTCTGAGCTTTAAGTACTTGTTCTACCTGAGTAGTAACCATGGAGGCATGTTTACTCAAAAGTTTAAGATCATTGACATTTCTGTCCACACAAGCACTCAAATGACTAAGCATACGATTATTCTTTTCCAATTGTCTGCTAACATAATCATTGAAACTCTGTTGTTTGGCAACGAAGTTATCAAATTCATCCATGCATAAGCTAGCAGGTTTATCAAAAGGAATATCACTCTCATCAAACCTACGCCGAGAATTTACTTCTACTACCTGTATCGGGTTATCGAGACCATGGATCTCTTCGATAGGTGGTAGATTTTTGACATCTTCAGATTTAATGCCTTTCTCTCGCATAGATTTCTTGGCTTCTTGCATATCTTCAGGACTGAGGAATAGAATACCTCTTTTCTTCGGAGTTGTCTTAGGAGGTGGTTCGGGAATAGTCCAAGCATTCTCATTGCACAAGATGTTATTCAGTAGAATCTCAGCTTGTTCTACAGTTCGTTCCCTAAAAACACTACCGGCACAACTATCTAAGTGGTCTTTGGAAGCATCGGTAAGTCCATTATAGAAGATATCAAGTATTTCGTTCTTCTCAAGAGGGTGATCAGGCAAATCATTCAGTAGCTGGATGAGCCTCTCCCAACCTTGTGGGAGACTCTCTTCTTCAGCTTGAGCAAAGTTGTATATTTCCTGCAAGGCAGCTTGCTTCTTATGGGCAGGGAAATATTTTTCAGAGAAGTGTTAGACCATATCCTGGGGCTATGCATACAACCAGGAGCAAGAGAAGTGCACCAGGTCTTAGCATCATCCTTTAACAAGAAAGGAAACAGCATGAGCATATAGTAGTGGCGGATCTTTTCCTCACTAGTGAATAAGGTGGCTATATCATGCAGTTTGGTAAGATGGGCTACAACCGTTTCAGACTCATAACCGTGAAAAGGATCATATTCGACCAGAGTGATTAACTCAAGGTCGACAAAGAATTCATAATCCTTATCGGTCACAAAGATAGGTGAAGTGGCAAACTTCGGGTCATATTTCATCCTAGCGTTCAGAGATTTTTCTTTCCAATTGCGCAGTAATTTCTCAACATCATAGCTATCCTTACATGCAAGAAAATCCTCAGCTATCTCTCCCTCCATAACATAGCGCGTATCGGGCCTAACACGCAATTCAGGCATAGTAGCAGGTTCTACTACAATAGTATCAACAGTTTCAGAAGTATCATCACATCTAGCAGCAATTCTAGCAAGTTGTGCATCAAGGAATGCACCAAGTGGCAAAGCAGTATCAGGCATAGCAGGCATAGTATCAAGCATGGCATCATCAGGCATAGTATCCAGCATAGCATCATAGGCAGGAGAAGTAGCATCATCAAGCACAGGCGAAATATCAAGATTTCTAGCAGGAGGTGAAGTCGCAAACTTACTCATAACTGAAGGTGAATCAAGTGCAGAGCTAGATGGCAGTTCCTTACCTCTCCTCGTAGTGGAAGGCAAGATTTTAGTTCCTGGATCTTTCGGATTCCTCATAGTGATCAGCAGACGTCAATCCCAAGTGACTCAGAGAATATAGATGTGCTTCCCCGGCAACGGCGCCAGAAAGAGCCTTGATGACCCACAAGCGTATGGGATCGCAGCACTTTTCAAGGGTAGAGTATTCAACCCAAATTTGTTGGTTCGCCAAGGGAAGTGAAAGAATATTCTCAAGTATTAGCAGCTGAGTTTATCAGATTCAACCACACCTGAAAGATTAGTGTTTGCAAGCAAAGTATCAGTAGCAAAGTAGTATGATAGCAACGGTGCCAGAAATGATCTGTTGATGGCAGACTATTCCTAATTGTTGTATCAATGGCGCCAGTAAGTTGCCCGTGGACGGGAAATATTCTTCCCCGGCAACGGTGTCGGAAAAGGTCTTGCAACAAGTAACAGCGAAGTAGCAAGGAACAGCAGTAGCAGCAGCAGCAAAGTAAGAGCAGTAGCAACAGTAGCAGCAAAGTGGCCCAATCCCTTTTGTAGCAAGGGACAAGCCTAGACAAAGTAACGTAGCGAGGACCAGTAGTAAAAGACTCGTAGGCAGTGGATCGGTGATGGATGAGTATGACGGATATGATTCATCATGTAACAGCTATAACACGGAGAGATATGTAACTAGCTCCCGTTCGTCAATCTAATGTAGGCATGTATTCCGTATGTAGTCATACGTGCTTAGGGAAAAGAACTTGCATGACATCTATTGTCCATCCCTCCCGTGGCAGCGGAGTTCTAATGGAAACTACGAGATATTAAGGTTCTCCTTTTAATAAAGAACTGGACCAACGCATTAACACGCGGTGAATACATGAACTCCTCATACTATGGTCACCTCCGGGAGTGGTTCCGGCTATTGTCACTCCGGCGTTGCCGAGTCATAACACATAGTAGGTGACTACAACTTGCAAGATAGGATCTAAAACACACATATATTGGCGACAACATAATAGGTTCAGATCTGAAATCATGGCACTCAGGCCCTAGTGACAAGCATTAAGCATAGCCAAGTAGTAGCAACATCAATCTAGAACATAGTGGATACTAGGGATCAATCCCCGTCAAGAACTAACTCGATTACATGATAGATCTCATCCAACTCATCACCGTCCAGTAAGCCTAGGATGAGATTACTCACCAACGATGAAGAGCATCATGAAATTGTCGATGGAGAAAGGTTGATGATGACGATGGCGACGATTTTCCCTCTCCGGAGCCCGAAACGGCTCCAGATCTGCCTTCCAGATGAAGAACAGGATGTGGCGGCGCCTCCGTATCGCAAAACGCGATGAAACCTTCTCTTTGATTTTTTCCGGGCGAAACGGAATATATAGAGCTGAGTTTGGGGCGGTGGAGCCACGTGGGCCCCACAAGCCCTCATGGCGCGGCCAGGGGGGTGGTCGCGGCCTGTGGGCTTGTGGCCCACTGGTCCACCTCCTCCGGTGGTTCTTTGCGCAGGTATTTTTCTTTTATTCCAAAAAAATCTCCGTAAATTTTCAGGACATTCCGAGAACTTTTATTTCTGCACAAAAACAACACCATGGCAATTCTGCTGAAAACAGCGCCAGTCCGGGTTAGTTCCATTCAAATAATGCAAATTAGAGTCCAAAACAAGGGCAAAAGAGTTCGGAAAAGTAGATACGACGGAGACGTATCAACTCCCCCAAGCTTAAAGCCTTGCTTGTCCTCAAGCAATTCAGTTGACAAACTGAAAGAGACAAAATAAAAACTTTGACGAACTCTGTTTGATCTTAATTTTGCAACTATGTCTAACTCATAACCAGAATTTCAGCAAGATCACAAGCAAACCACATAAGCAAATGACATCTAGGTCTCTCGGTAAACTCATATCAATGGCATAATCAACTAGCGAGCAAATAATAATAAGCCTCAAACGTCAACACTCCAATCAAAACAACATGAAGCAGTACGAACAGATGGTATCTCGCTAGCTCTTTCTGAGACCGCAAAACATAAATGCAGAGCACCTTCAAAGACCAAGGGCTGACTAAACATTGTAATTCAAGGCAATGAAGATCCAGTCACAGTCATACTCAACACAGTTAAAAGCAAAGCATAAAAATGACAGAGGTGCTCACTAATTGGTGCTTTTATAAGAGGAGGATGACTCAATAGGAACATAAATATACATGCCCTTCGCAGAGGGAAGCATTGATTTGCAGAGGTGCCAGAGCTCAAGCTTTGAAAAGAGAGATAATAATTTTGGGCGGCATGCTTTCATTGTCAACGCAATGACCAAGAGTTCTCAACATCTTCCACTCTACACATGCTATAGGCGGTCCCCAAACAGAAAAGTAAAGTTTTGACTCCACCACCACCAATCAATCATACTCCACGGCTAGCCGAATCCTCGGGTACCGTCCATACCAACAACAATCCTGGGGGAGTTTTGTTTGCAATTACCTTTCCGATTTGAGCATGGAACTGGGAATTCCAATTACTGAACCCTTTCTCGTGAATGATAGTGAATAAACACATATCGAGGATAACACGCCTAGCATGGAAGATACCAATAGCCCCCTGTCACCACATGAGCGGTTCGGGCATGCAAAACAGATTATTTCTTGAAGGTTTAGAGAGTGGCACATGCAAATTTTCTTGGAACGGCAGGTAGATACCGCACATAGGTATATATGGTGGACTCATATGGCACAACTTTGGGTTTTATGGAAGTGGATGCACAAGCAGTATTCCCGCTTAGTACAAGTGAAGGCTAGCAAAAGACTGGGAAGCGACCAACTAGAGAGCGACAACGGTCATCAAAATGCATTGAGATTAACTAGCATTGAGAGCAAGCATGAGTAGGACATAAATCACCATGAACATGAACATCATAGAGGCTATGTTGATTTTGTTTCAACTACATGCGTAAACATGCGCCAAGTCAAGCCACTTGAATCATTCAAAGGAGGATACCATCCTATCATACTACATCATAGTCATATCAACATTCATGTGGGAAACCAAGACAAACCATTATAAGCTCCTAGTTAAATAAGCATGGCATAAGCAACTATGATCTCTAAGTTGTCATTGCAAACATGTTTCTCTCGCAACAAAGCTGAACTAGGAATAGTGAGCTAGTCATATTTACAAAAACAAAATAGATCGAGTTTATACCAGCTTTTCCAGGCTCAGGCACTTCATCATATATCGTCATTATTGCCTTTCACTTGCACGGCCGAACGATGTGAACAATAATAAGAGTGCTCGTGCATTGGACTAAAGCTGGAATCTGCAGGCAAACACAAAGGAGAAGACAAAGTAATATGGCTCTATGAAAGCTAAACAGGTATGCATGCAAGAGCCACTAAATATTGTAACCATGATCTTCTACCTTGACCCAAAGAAAAAGAAAACTATCTACACGGGAAAGCTCCCAACAAGCAAAAGAAGAAAAACAAAATATTTTTGGTTTTTCTCAAACTAGACAGACACACGAAAAGAAAACGAGAAAAAAAAGAAAATAAACTAGCATGGATGATACAGTGGCAAAGTGTGAACACCGACAAACAAAGTGAAAGCATAAGCAAGAATATAAAGTCGGTGAGAACACGTACTCCCCCAAGCTTAGGCTTTTGGCCTAAGTTGGTCTACTCCCATGGAGGGAAATAACCAGCTCCGGGGTACTCCAGAGTGGACTGAGGGTGCCACTGCTGTGTGAGCTCCTCTGGCTCCCACTGATAAGCTGGCATCTGGTACTCGACTGGTGGCTCAGGCACGGGCACCTGTGGTTGGGCCAAGCCCCAATATGCGTAGATGTCCGAGGGCATAATAATGTACCTACCTGCATGAAGATTGAACAAAGAAGGAGCAGGCAAAGTAATAGTCTCACGAGTACCCTGACTAAACACTAGGTTATAAATCATCCTTCTATTTATATCTCTATCAAGAAAGTCATGGCGAACCATGCTATCGTAATCTAGATATCTCTCAGGAAGAAGAACCTCTTCTTCCTCCTCCAGTCTAATAGGTATCTCAAAATATCTAGCAAGATGAGTAGCGTAGATACCTCCATAGAGAACACCTTTAGAACGGTTCAGGTTCAACCGTTGAGCTACTATAGCGCCCAAGCTATAAGTTTTATCGTTATAAAGGGCTTCGCGCAAGACCGCAAGATCTGGGGAACTAAGTGACCCAACTTTCCCACGGCCAATCAAACATTTTCCCGCAAATAATGAGAAGTACCGAAGCACGGGAAAATGAATGCTAGCAGCTCTAGCGCAAGACACTCCTCTCTCCTCTCCTACACCAATTGTACCGATGAAAGCTTCCAAGTCCCGTGGACAAGGTTCATGAATATCCCCAACGTAACGTAATTTGCAAACATTGCAAAAATCCTGGAGTGACATGCGTTGGGGGATATCATAAAGTTTAAACTCAACCATAGGAGGATTCTTCCTCGGATAGAAGTGAAAGCTTTGTACAAAGATATTAGTGAGGAGGAGGTATTGCGGACACTTATCTTCAACGAAGGCGGTAAGGTCTGCATTCTCCACCAAGTGATAAAAGTCCTCATAAATTCCAGCGACGCGTAAGAACACGTTGCTTGGCCACTCGCACGCTCGAACTTCTGTGACTCGAGGGACCAAATGCTTGGGCTTCTTCTCACTCCCATCATCCTTGGGGTCACGGCTTGAAGAGCCTCTTAAGAACCTCCTCATCTTTTCCCTTTTCTATCTCTGAAAATTTCTGAAATTTTTAGTGATTCTAAGGAAAAGTGAACAAGGCTCAACAAAACTCGTAGCAACTACTCCCACAAGTGCCTAGAGGCCATATTACGCATCAAAACTACTTGGGACGAGCTAAAATCAGCATGCAAATCTCAAGAACATGGTCACCAAGGAAGCAAAAATACACGGAGTATAAGGCACTAGAGCCAAAACTAATTGGACCGATGGAGGAGACTTACCAAGGAGTAATTTCTCCAAAACAGTTCGGAGAACGGTGATTTGAGCAAAGAGATCGAAAATCCCAGCAAGAGGAGCAAGAACACGGGTTTGAGCTGCGAAATGATTTTTTCTGGAGGTAGGAGAACCAGATGATAGCAGAAATGAGTGGAGCGGGTGCATGTGGGCCCCACAAGCCTGGGTGGTGCGGCCAGGGGGTGCCCACGCCCCTAGGGCTTGTGGCCCACTGGTGTGGCCCCCAGACAGACTCTTTGTCCTAGTATTTTTCAAAAAATCCAGAAAAAACATACTTGATTTTCACAGCGTTCGGAGAACTTTTATTTTCGGCGTACTTTTCTACCGGACGCTAAAACAGAAAACAGGGAAAACTAAACTAAATCTATCATTTTTGTTCTAAGCAACCTAAGGTGAAAGCTTGGAACGGAGGTTTGTGACTCCTTGATTCATCCATCTCATGGTCATCGAAAGAAATCCGTCAATGGGGTTGATCAAATCCCCTTGACAAAACTTTCTCAAATCGCAAAAGAAGACGGAGAATTTTTGAATAGTCACTAGGTCACCTCAATGGGGATGTGTATCTCCCCAACCAGCAAATCATACTTCATCTTGACACGAGGAATAGGGCATTCAAAGCTCCCAATAAGAATCAATGAAGTCTTTTCGATAGCATTGATGCAATGTACTCGATATTGTTTCTTCGGAAAGTGCACCGTATGCTCGTTACCGTTGACATGGAAAGTGACATTGCCCTTGTTGCAAACTATAATAGCCCCTGCAGTGTTTAAAAAGGGTCTTTCGAGGATGACAGCCATGGCATCATCCTCGGGAATATCCAAGATTACAAAGTATGTTAAGATAGTGACGTTAGCAACCACAACAGGCACATCCTCGCAAATGCCGATAGGAAAAGTAGTTGATTTGTCGGCCATTTGCATAGAGATTTCAGTGGGTGTCAACTTATC
The DNA here is from genome assembly GCF_904849725.1 of Hordeum vulgare subsp. vulgare. Taxonomy (NCBI): domain Eukaryota; kingdom Viridiplantae; phylum Streptophyta; class Magnoliopsida; order Poales; family Poaceae; genus Hordeum; species Hordeum vulgare. The sequence goes on along the minus strand of NC_058523.1, from coordinate 117,508,910 downwards.
CAGTTCAAGCCTATGATAAAGAGAGAGAGAGGCATAACACTAACACCGGCTCCAAGGTCGCATAACGCAGTTCTAACATAGTCGCCTTTAATGGAGCAATGTATAGTGGGCACACCGGGATCACCTAGTTTCTTAGGAGTTCCACCCTTGAAATTGTAATTGGCAAGCATGGCGGAGATCTCAACCTCAGGTATCCTCCTGTTATTAGTAACAATATCTTTCATGTACTTAGCATACGGAGACATTTTGAGCATATCTGTCAAACGCATTTGTAGAAAGACAGGTCTGATCATTTCAACGAAGCGCTCAAAATCCTCATCATCCTTTTTCTTGGATGGTTTGGGAGGAAAGGGCATGGGTTTCTCAACCCATGGTTCTCTTTCTTTACCGTGCTTCCTAGCAGCAAAGTCATTCTTATCGTATCTCTTAGTCTTAGGCCGTGCAATATCAAGATCAACACTAGGTTCAATCTCCACATCATTTTCATTAATAGATTGAGCATCAACATGAACATCACTATTGATATCATCATTAGGCTCATGTTCATCACCAGATTGTGTTTCATCATCAGAGACAGAGACATCATTTGGACTCTAAAGGGTAGCAGCAACAGGGTTGCTAACGTGCAGGTTCCTATCATCTTTCTTCTTCTTTCTAGGATGACTAGGTGCATCAGTGCTAACTCCTTGAGAATCTTGTTCAATTCTCTTCGGATGACCCTCAGGATACAGAGGTTCCTGGGCCATTCTACCGCCTCTAGTAATGACTCTAACAGAATTGTTATTCAACTCATTGAGAAAGTCATTCTAAGCTTTAAGTACTTGTTCTACCTGACTAGTAACCATGGAGGCATGTTTACTCAGAAGTTTAAGATCATTGACATTTCTGTCCACACAAGCACTCAAATGACTAAGCATACGAGCATTCTTTTCCAATTGTCTGCTAACATAATCATGGAAACTCAGTTGTTTGGCAACGAAGTTATCAAATTCATCCATGCATAAGCTAGCAGGTTAATCAAAAGGAATATCACTCTCATCAAACGTACGCAGAGAATTTACTTGTACTACCTGTATCGGGTTGTCTAGACCATGGATATCTTCGATAGGTGGTAGATTTTTGACATCTTCAGATTTAATTTCTTTCTCTCGCATAGATTTCTTGGCTTCTTGCATATCTTCGGGACTGAGGAATAGAATACCTCTTTTCTTCGGAGTTGGCTTAGGAGGTGGTTCGGGAATAGTCCAAGCATTCTCATTGCACAAGATGTTATTCAATAGAATCTAAGCTTGTTCTACAGTTCGTTCCCTAAAAACACTACTGGCATAACTATCTAAGTGGTCTTTGGAAGCATCGGTAAGTCCATTATAGAAGATATCAAGTATTTCGTTCTTCTCAAGAGGGTGATCAGGCAAAGCATTCAGTAGCTGGATGAGCCTCCCCCAAGCTTGTGGGAGACTCTCTTCTTCAGCTTGAGCAAAGTTGTATATTTCCTGCAAGGCAGCTTGCTTCTTATGGGCAGGGAAATATTTTTCAGAGAAGTAGTAGACCATATCCTGGGGGCTACGCACACAACCAGGAGCAAGAGAAGTGAACCAGGTCTTAGCATCATCCTTTAACGAGAAAGGAAACAGCTTGAGCATATAGTTGTGGCGGATCTTTTCCTCACTAGTGAATAGGGTGGCTATATCGTGCAGTTTGGTAAGATGGGCTACAACCGTTTCAGACTCATAACCGTGAAAAGGATCAGATTCGACCAGAGTGATTAACTCAGGGTCGACAGAGAATTCATAATCCTTATCGGTCACAAAGATAGGTGAAGTGGCAAACTTCAGGTCGTATTTCATCATAGCGTTCAGAGATTTTTCTTTCCACTTGCGTAGTAATTTCTCAACATCATCGCTATCCTTACACGCAAGAAAATACTCAGCTATCTCCCCCTCCATAACATAGCGCGTATCGGGCATAACACGCAATTCAGGCATAGTAGCAGGTTCTACTTCAATAGTATCAGCAGTTTCAGAAGTATCATCACATCTAGCAGCAATTCTAACAAGTTGTGCATCAAGGAATGCACCAAGTGGCAAAGCAGTATCAGGCATAGCAGGCATAGTATCAAGCATGACATCATCAGGCATAGTATCAAGCATAGCATCATAGGCAGCAGAAGTAGCATCATCAAGCACAAGCAACATATCAAGATTTCTAGCTGGAGGTGAAGTCGCAAACTTACTCATAACTGAAGGTGAATCAAGTGCAGAGCTAGATGGCAGTTCCTTACCTCTCCTCATAGTGGAAGGCAAGATTTTAGTTCTTGGATCTTTCGGATTCCTCATAGTGATCAGCAGACGTCAATCCCAAGTGACTCGGAGAATATAGATGTGCTTCCCCGGCAACGGCTCCAGAAAAAGCCTTGATGTCCCACAAGCGTATGGGATCACAACAGTTTTCGAGGGTAGAGTATTCAACCCAAATTTGTTGGTTCGCCAAGGGAAGAGAAAGAATATTCTCAAGTATTAGCAGCTGAGTTTCTCAGATTCAACCACACCTGAAAGATTAGTGTCTGCAAGCAATGTATCAGTAGCAAAGTAGTATGATAGCAATGGTGCCAATGATCTGTTGATGGCAGACTATTCCTAATTGTTGTATCAATGGCGCTAGTAAGTTGCCCATGGACGGGAAATATTCTTCCCCGGCAACGGTGTCGGAAAAGGTCTTGCAAAAAGTAACAGCAAAGTAGCAAGGAACAGCAGTAGCAGCAGCAGCAAAGTAACAGCATCAGCAACAGTAGCAGCAAAGTAGCCCAATCCCTTTTGTAGCAAGGGACAAGCCTAGACAAAGTAACATAGCGAGGACCAGTAGTAAAAGACTCGTAGGCAGTGGATCGGTGATGGATGTGCATGACGGACGTGATTCATCATGTAACAGCTATAACACGGAGAGATATGTAACTAGCTCCCGTTCGTCAATCTAATGTAGGCATGTATTCCGTATGTAGTCATATGTGCTTAGGGAAAAGAACTTGCATGACATCTATTGTCCATCCCTCCCGTGGCAGCGGGGTCCTAATGGAAACTATGGGATATTAAGGTTCTCCTTTTAATAAAGAAACGGACCAACGAATTAACACGCGGTGAATACATGAACTCCTCATACTATGGTCATCTCCGGGAGTGGTTCCGGCTATTGTCACTCCGGGGTTGCCGGGTCATAACACATAGTAGGTGACTACAACTTGCAAGATAGGATCTAAAACTCACATATATTGGCGACAACATAATAGGTTCAGATCTGAAATCATGGCACTCGGGGCCTAGTGACAAGCATTAAGCATGAAGTAGTAGCAACATCAATCTAGAACATAATGGATACTAGGGATCGATCCCCGTCAAGAACTAACTCAATTACATGAGAGATCACATCCAACTCATCACCGTCCAACAAGCCTACGATGAGATTACTCACGAACGATGAAGGGCATCATGGAATTGTCGATGGGGAAAGGTTGATGATGATGACGGCGACGGTTTCCCCTCTCCGGAGCCCTAAACGGACTCCACATCTGCCCTCCAGATGAAGAACAGGATGTGGCGGCGCCTCCGTATCGCAAAACGCGATGAAACCTTCCCTCTGATTTTTTCCGGGCCAATAGTGACAATTTGCTTCTCACAGTCAATATGAGCATTGACGGTATTGAGATAAGGTCTGCCAAATATGATGGGACAAAAGCTATCTTGTGCGGTAGCAAGAACGAGGAAATCAGCAGGATACTTCGTTTTACCACACAAGACTTCAACATCCCTAACAATTCCCACAGGGCAGATAGTATCTCTATTGGCAAGCTGAATAGTGACATCAATAGGCTCTATCTCAACAGGTGCAATCTCATCTTTGATTTCATCGTATAAGGATTGAGGTATTGTACTAACACTAGCACACAAGTCACATAAACCATGATAACCGTGATCTCCTATCTTAACAAAAACCACAGGCATGCCAACAACAGGCCTATGTTTGTCTCTAACGTGAGGTTTAGCAATTCTAGCAGCATTTTCACAAAAGTGAATATTATGTCCCTCAACATCGTCGGACAGAAGATCTTTGATAATAGCAATGCTAGGTTCAACTCTAATTTGCTCAAGGGGTGTAGGTGATCTAATGTAGCCTCTACGTATCACACTTGAAGCTTTAGAATGATCCTTTATCCTAACATGGAAAGGTGGTTTCTCAATGTAAGCACTGGGAACAACAGGATCATTATAGGCAATGACTTTCTCTTCAACTGGATTGGGTTTAACTACATTGACTTCTAAAGGAGGATGATATTTAAACCACTTCTCTTTCGGGAGATCCATATGAGCAGCAAATGATTCACACAATGAAGCTACTATCTCAGGGTCAAGTCCATACTTAGCGCTAAAGTCACAAAAAGTATTTGTTTCAACAAAGGACTTAACGCAATCAAACGTGAAATTCATACCTGACTCCTTACATTCTTCAAGCTCCCAATTTTTAGAGTTGCGTTTAATTCTCTCCAATAAATTCCATCTGAAGTCAATATCTCTCTTCATAAAAGAACCGGTACAAGAAGTGTCAAGCATGGTGCGATCATCATGAGAAAGTCGAGCATAGAAGTTTTGAATGATGATTTCTCTCGAGAGATCATGATTGGGGCATGAATATAACATTGATTTAAGCCTCCCCCAAGCTTGAGCGATGCTTTCTCTGTCACGAGGCCAAAAATTATAAATATAATTCCGATCACGATGTACTAAATGCATAGGATAAAACTTTTGATGAAATTCCAATTTCAACCGATTGTAGTCCCATGATCCAGTATCATCACATAGCCTATACCATGTCAACACCTTATCCTTCAAAGATAAAGGAAAGACCTTCTTCTTGACCTCATCCTCGGGCAAACCTGCAAGCTTAAATAAACCACAAACTTCATCTACATAGATTAGATGCAAGTCTGGATGTGATGTTCCATCTCCTGTAAAATGATTAGCCAGCAGCTTCTCAAGCATACCCGAAGGAAATTCAAAGGAAATATTTTCAGTAGGTGCAACCGGTTGAGGAGCAACTCTTCGTGCTTCCATTCGAGGTGAAGATACCCCGAACAAGCCCCTCAAAGGATTAGTATCCATAGTGACAAGTGACAAAAAATTTCAGCACACTATATGAATGTTTCCTTACCAATTTCCACTTACCAAAGGCACTTCACTCCCGGCAACGGCGCTAGAAAAGGGTCTTGATGACCCACAAGTATAGGGGATCAATTGTAGTCCTTTCGATAAGTAAGAGTGTCGAACTCAACGAGGAGCAGAAGGATCTGACAAGTGGTTTTCAGCAAGGTAAAATCTGCAGGCACTGAAATTATCGGTAACAAGTGATTGTGTGGTGAGATGATTCGTAGCAAGCAACAAGTAACAAAAGTAGAAATGGTGCACCAAAGTGGCCCAATCCCTTTTGCAGCAAGGGACAAGCCTGGACAAAGTCTTATAGGAGGAAAAACGCTCCCGAGGACACACGGGAATTTCTGTCATGCTAGTTTTCATCATGTTCACATGATTCGCGTTCGTTACTTTGATAGTTTGATATGTGCATGGACCGGCGCTTGGGTACTGACCTTACTTGGACAAGCATCCCACTTATGATTAACCCCTCTCGCAAGCATCCGCAACTATGAAAGAAGAATTAAGACAAAGTCTAACCATAGCATTAAACTAGTGGATCCAAATCAGCCCCTTACGAAGCAACGCATAAACTAGGGTTTAAGCTTTTGTCACTCTAGCAACCCATCATCTACTTACTACTTCCCAATGCCTTCCTATAGGCCAAAATAATGGTGAGGTGTTATGTAGTCGACGTTCACATAACACCACTAGAGGAAAAACAACATACAACACATCAAAATATTGAACGAATACCAAATTCACATGACTACTATTAGCATGACTTATCCCATGTCCTCAGGAACAAAAGTAACTACTCACAAAGCATAATCATATTCATGACCAGAGAGGTAATGAGTAGGATCAAGGATCTGAACATAAACTCTTCCACCAAGTAATCCAAGTAGCACTAACTACAAAGAGTAATTAACACTACTAGCAACCTTACAAGTACCAATCGGAGTCGCGAGACGGAGATTGGTTACAAGTGATGAACTAGGGTTTGGAGATGAGATGGTGTTGATGAAGATGTTGATGGTGATGAGTCCCCTCCGATGAGAGGAGTGTTGGTGATGACGATGGCGACGATTTCCCCCTCCGGGAGGGAAGTTTCCCCGGCAGGATCGTCCTGCCGGAGCTCTAGATTGGTTCTGCTGAAGTTCTGCCTCGTGGCGGCGGCGAATCCACGAAAAAACTCCTCTCTGATTTTTTTTACGGACGAAGCCCTTCATATAGCAGAAGAGGGGGGCGAGTGGGCCAGCAGGCTGCCCACAAGCCCCCTAGGAACGGTCAGGGGGGTGGCCGCACCTAGCACGCTTGTGGCCACCTGCTGGTGCCCCTCTGGCGCTTCTTCGGCCTAGTATTTTTTATAAATCGAGAAAAAAATCATCATTGATTTTTACGGCGTTTGGAGTTGCGCAGAATAGGTATCTCAAACTTGCTCCAATTTCAGGCCAGAATTCCAGCTACCGGCATTCTCCCTCTTCATGTAAACCTTGCAAAATAAGAGAGAAAAGGCATAAGTACTGTACCGTGAAGTGAAATAACAGCCCAAGAAGGGATAAATATCAACATGAAAACATGATGCAAAATGGACGTATCAATCCCTTGGTTAAAGCACCGATTGGTCTGGTTTGCAACGGAGTGACAGGAATGGATCTATTAGAGACCTCCCTGGGCAGACGCATCCAACCTCTCCAGGCTCGAGATCACACCATGTGGCACTACACCGGTCCTGAAGACTCCACTCGGTCTCATCCTGAAGAAGTGAGTGAAGACACAGTAGCCAAGTGGATCCGAGGGATAGTGGGTACTTGTGACAAGCCTATGGGGGCAAAAAGGGTTTTGCCCTTCTCAGCTGACAATCTGCAGACAAACAAGGTTAGTTCCACTTTGTTGAACATTTTTATGTTTGAACCGAGTGCTTGTAATTTCCTTGTCGACTAAATTTGTGGATTGTATCTTGCAGGAGTGGACGAACCTTCATTCCCCGGTCCCAAATGGCAACTCACGCAACCTTGATGAGGGGAGCATGGAGGACAGTGCGGACAACGAGGAATATGCTGAAGACAGCGAAGAAACTGAAGAAGACGAGTCGGAGGAAAGTGAAGAAGAAGACTCGTCCTCATCTCGTCACGAACCTCGGTCCAAGCTGCGTCACGATCCCGCGGGCCCCTCGAGAAAACCTTTGGCGCCGAGTAGCAGGAGTGTCAAACGTACCAGGGGGTCGTCTGGTGAACCAGTGGAGCAACCTGCAAAGGTGCCCAAGCCCAGCGAACCCAAGCCTCGGAAGGCTCTACCTAGGATGAAGATCGTCGTACGAATTGCTTCTGCGTAAGTTCTTGACCTTGTTCTCTTATCCGAGGGGAAAAAAATTAAATTGGTGATGACCGACTGAAACTGTATCGACAGGGCCGCTACCTCTGTGACATCACCAATTCGAGGGGGCAAAGACCCCATGGAGGTTGACACTCAAATGCCGCCACTTCTCAACTAGGTATTGTTGGTTTACCACTCTATATTACTCTTCCATGTATATGCCTTCTCGTTTGTAATCTCTGGTGTTTCTGTCTGCCAGCTATGCCTGCTGCAAGGGAGGTCATTCAGCTGGACGACGACGATAAAAGGCCACCAGCTGCTGCGATGGAACCTGTCGTGTATGAGGTGCCCGTGGCAGAATTAGCTGTAACAAATGCTCCGCCTGTTAGTTCAATCGTTGTCACTACGACTCCAACTGGATTGCAGCCGAGTGTTCCAGTTGTTTTTGCTGCTGCCCCAGAATTGGTATCACATGTGACCGTGTACACCACGCGACGTGTCCCTGAAGACCAGACTGGTGCCACCAAGGAGGCTATGATCCAGGCAAGGCTGATGACGCAACAGGAAAGAACAGCCTATGACGCCATCGTGTCGGTGTACAACCACAACGTGGTGCTTAAAGATAACGTCCGAGTAAGTTCGACCGTGAGTTTGAATTCTGACTCACACCCACTGGGTGGTTTGTAGAAGTATCTTCGTTTTGTTTGTGTTTCCAGTGGGGTCACTCCGAGTGAACCCACTGGGTGTAGTCCCCGAGACCGCTGTCGAGTGCTTGCACTGGTAGGGGTCTTAGTCGGTAGAGACTTTTTCTTTGTTGTTGATCAAAATCAACCAGGGCTGATTTTGTTGATTTCTGAATCTAGTGGGGACACGCTAAGTGCACCCACTGGGTGTAGTCCCCGAGACTATTATCAGTTTTGTAATGAATGATAATAGTCTGAAGTGTCGTTTCAAATGTATAATCCTTTTGGCTCATCAGGACAGGTCTGATCAAGTGGCAAGCCACTGGGGTCACTCTGAGTGAACCCACTAGGTGTAGTCCCCGAGACCACTGTCGAGTGTTCGCATTGGCAGGGGTCTGATCGGATGAAATTACTATAACTTGGAAGTGATGTTAGTAGAACTATATAAATCACTCGGAGGTGCTATATGTGTCGACTGATCTTTATTTTCTGACTCTTGCAGAAAGCTTCTGAAGTAGGTTCTGCGTACGCTATGTTAGCTGCAGAAAAGACTGAACTGGTGGCGAACCTGGAGAAGGCCACAAATGAAGTATATGCTCTGAAGAAAATACTAGAAGAGAAAGACAAAGCGCTGGAAGAGGCTCAGGCAGCCAGTAAGAGTTTGCAGGTGGAGGTTGAGAAAATGCAGAGTGAGCGACAGAAGTGGATGAACCAGCTGAGGGATATGAACAAGAGGGTGAATGCCCAAGAGAAGTACGTGGGAGACTTTGCCACTAAGATGCTGGAGTTGCTCACTGGTAAGTGTTTCGTTGAATGAATGATGCTATTGAGTGTGTAGTGTTTCATTGATGATCTGAAAACTTCTCTCCTGTAGAGTTCTGTCAAGACTTGGAGAAGGAAACTGAAGAGGTTGAGCCTTCGCTTGATCCAATCAACACTCCACTGATGACGGTCTAGCTTTAAATCTTTTCCGAATGAGTTCTCGACTGGCGAAGGTGAATGCGTATGTCACACGACTGAGGGCTGCTGTGAGCAAGATTAACAAGGAGTTATGGCCTGAGGACGAGCTCCAGCATGACCTGGAGGCGATGATGACCCGAATGGAGCAGATCCCTCAGTGTGTTCAAGCATGGAAGAAGTCTCGTGATCGGTGTGGGGCGGACGTAGCTTTGTCACTCGTCAGGGTCCATTGCAAGGAGACTCGGCAGGAGAGGCTGAAGGTGTTGCAGGTTGCGAACACAAAGAAGCTTTGTTTTGAAGACTTCATGGAAACCTTCATTGAAGCCGCAACCCGTATCGCTGACGTCATCAACCTCGACTCCTTTGTGGATCCAGCCAGTCCAGGTGAGCCTTGATGAAGTTGATCACTCATGAGAAAAACAATTATTTGCCTCGGTATGCCGAGTGGATTTTGTAAACTCTTAAAACTTCATTCGGGTCGTGAACCGAGTACTTTTGTCCGGTGCGGATAACCTTAATTTGCGCTGGGTTTTATTCATTTGCTCGTTTCGACTGAATTTTCAGTTTATCGTTGTCGAACGAACTTTTCCTTTGTTGGATGCTCTTGGGCATACTCAAAGTCTTCTCACCTAAGCAAAGCTGGATTCGCAGTAGGGTAGGGAATTGGGCGGGATTCCGAGTGAGATGGTAGCTCTTCACTCGGAGAATTTTTTAACTTAGGCGAATCTGGTTCGCGGCTAAGCCCCCGAGTGAGAGGGTATCTCTTCACTCGGAGAAGTTTTTAACTTAGGCGAACCTGGTTCGTAGCTAAGCCCCGGAGTGAGAGGGTAACTCTTCACTCGGAGAAGTTTTTAACTTAGGTGAATCTGGTTCACGGCTAAGCCCCCGAGTGAGAAGGTAGCTCTTCACTCGGAGAAGTTTTTAACTTAGGCGAATCTGGTTCGTGACTAAGTCCGTGAGTGAGAGGGTAGCTCTTCACTCGGAGAAGTTTTTAACTTAGGTGAATCTGGTTCGCAGCTAAGCCCCCGAGTGAGAGGGTAGCTCTTCACTCGGAGAAGTTTTTAACTTAAGCGAATCTGGTTCGCAGCTAAGTCCCCGAGTGAGAGGGTAGCTCTTCACTCGGAGGCGAATCTGGTTTGCGGCTAAGTCCCCGAGTGAGAGGGTAGCTCTTCACTCGGAGAAGTTTTTAACTTAGGCGAATCTGGTTCTGGTTCATAGCTAAGCTCCCGAGTGAGAGGGTAGCTCTTCACTCTGAGAAGTTTTTAACTTAGGCGAATCTGGTTTGCAGCTAAGCCCCCGAGTGAGAGGGTAGCTCTTCACTCGGGGAAGTTTTTAACTTAGGCGAATCTGGTTTGCAGCTAAGCCCCCGAGTGAGAGGGTAGCTCTTCACTCAGAGAAGTTTTTAACTTAGGCGAATCAGGTTCGTGGCTAAGTCCCCGAGTGAGAGGGTAGCTCTTCACTTGGAGAAGTTTTTAACTTAGGCGTATCTGTTTCGCAGCTAAGCCCCCGAGTGAGAGGGTAGCTCTTCACTCGGAGAATTTTTTAACTTAGGCGAATCTGGTTCGCAGCTAAGCCCCCGAGTGAGAGGGTAGCTCTTCACTCGGAGAAGTTTTTAACTTAGGCAAATCTGTTTTGTGGCTAAGTCCCTGAGTGAGAGGGTAGCTCTTCACTTAGAGAAGTTTTTAACTTAGGCGACTCTGATTTGCAGCTAAGCCCTCGAGTGAGAGGGTAGCTCTTCACTTGGAGAAGTTTTTAACTTAGGCGAATCTGGTTCGCAACTAAGCCCCCGAGTGAGAGGGTAGCTCTTCAGTCGGAGAAGTTTTTAACTTAGGCGAATCTGGTTCGCGGCTAAGCCCCCGAGTGAGAGGGTAGCTCTTCACTCGGAGAACTTTTCTAGACCAGAGTCGACAGACATATTGTGGTAACCAAAACCTTTGGCAAGTAAATTGCTTTATGGAATCTTGTTCGTTACATCAAAACAGTCGAAAGTTAGGCATAAAAACGCTTAAGAAGTCTCCGTTCCATGCTCGCGGCTCGTCGATCCTCTTCTCTAAATTGTAGAGTTTGTATGCTCCATTGTTCAGCACCTTGGAGATGATGAAGGGTCCTTCCCAAGCGGGTGCCAGCTTGTGTGGTCTCTGCTGGTGCACTCGGAGCACCAAATCGCCTGCTTGGAACGTCTGACTCCTGACGTGTCTGGAATGGAACCGTCGCAAGTCTTGCTGGTAAATCGTCGACCGAATCAACGCCATCTCCCGCTCCTCCTCCAAAAGATCAACTCCATCCTGGCGGACTTGTTCAGCTTCGGCTTCTGAGAAGAGCCAACTCTGGGGGAATTGTGAAGCAGATCACTCGGGAGGACAACTTTTGCACCGTACAGAAGGAAGAATGGAGATCGTCCAGTCGACCTGTTTGGGGTCGTTCTGAGTCCCCAGAGCATAGAAGGTAACTCGGTGACCCAAGCGCCTACAGCCTGTCCAATCTCTCTCAAGAGACGAGGTTTTAACCCCTGAAGTATGAGCCCATTCGCTCGTTCTGCCTGGTCATTTGTTTGGGGATGAGCAACGGATGCGTAATCCACTCGGCTTCCTTGATTGGAACAAAAACTCTTGAATTCGTCCGAGTCAAAGTTTGATCCATTGTCCGTGATAATGTTGTGTGGACTCCAAATCTGACAATGATGTCTCTCATAAACTTGATTGCAGTGCGAGCATCTAGCTTCTTGATTGGTTTGTCTTCTATCCACTTAGTGAACTTGTCGACTGCAACTAGCAAATGAGTAAATCCGCCTTGCCATGTACGAAAGGGTCCAACCATGTCCAAGCCCCATACGGCAAAAGGCCATATGAGGGGGATTGTCTTTAGAGCAGATGATGGCTTATGCGATTTGTTGGAGTAAAATTGACATCCTTCACAGCGGTCCACAAGCTCTTTAGCCATTTCACCTGCATGTGGCTAGAAGAATCTAGCTCGGAACGCCTTAGCAACGATGGCTTTGGAGGATGCATGATGTCCACATGTTCCCGAATGAATTTCCTCCAAAATCAGTCTACCTTCTTCGGGGGGAATGCAACGCTGAGCTACACCAGACACACTTTCTTTGTAGAGATGATCTCCCATGATTGTGAAAGCCTTTGATCTGCGAACAATCTGTCTAGCCTCATCTTCGTCTTTGGGTAGTTCTTGCCTCAAGATATATGCAGTATACGGCACTGTCCAATTGGGCGTGACTACTCGGATCTCAATGATCAGGTCGAGGACTACCGGGATCTCAACTTCAGTGGGATCAACTGCACTTGTAGGTTGAGGAGGTTCTTCAGTGAATGGATCTTCTTGGACTGAAGGTGTATGAATGTGCTCCAGACAAACATCACTAGGCACAATTTTCCGAGTGGATCCGATTTTTTGCCAACTCATCAGCAGCTTGATTCTTCAGTTGAGGAACGTGGTGAAGTTCCAACCCTTCAAATCTTTTCTCAAGTTTTCTGACTGCATTGCAGTATCCAGTCATTGCAGGGTTTCTCACATCCCACTCTTTCATTACTTGATTAACCACTAGATCCGAGTCACCGTATACCATTAAGCGCTGGACGCCGAGTGAATTGGCCATACGCAACCCATAAAGGAGAGCTTCATACTCTGCTTCATAGTTAGAGGAATCATAGTGGATCTGTAATACATAATTGAGCTTATCGCCTTTTGGGATATAAGAACCACGCCTGCACCAGAACCGCTCAGCATCTTCGAGCCGTCAAAGGACATAGTCCAATGTGTCGAGTGTGTAGGGTTTGGTTGCTATTGTTCCACCCACTCAGCCATGAAATATGCCAGAGCCGGAGATTTGATGGCTTTCTTGGCTTCGAACTTTATGTCACAATATAATAGCTCCATTGCCCATTTCGCCACTCGGCCTGATGCATCCTGATACGTCCATTTTGCATCCTGCTTTCATGTTGATATTTATCGCTTTATGGGTTGTTATTACACTTCGTGGTACAATACTTATGCCTTTTCTCTCCTATTTTGCAAGGTTTACATGAAGAGGGAGAATGCCGGCAGCTGGAATTCTGGCCTAAAAAAGTAGCAAGTTTGAGATACCTATTATGCGCAACTCCAAAAGCCGTGAAAATCAACGAGGATTTATTTTGGATTTTATAAAAAATACTTGGTCGAAGAAGTACCACAGGGGAGCCAGCAGGAGGCCACAAGCTTGCTAGGCGCGGCCTACCCCCTGGTCGCGCCTAGGGTGCGTGTGGGCTCCCAGCTGGCCCTCTGCCCCCCCTCTTTTTCTATAAGGAGGGTTTCGTTCTGCAAAAAAATCAGGAGGAGGCTTTCGGGAGTATTCGCCGCCGCCACGAGGAGGAACTTGAGCAGAACCAATCTAGAGCTCCGGCAGGGTCGTCCTGCAAGGGAAACTTCCTCCCGGAGGGGGAAATCATCGCCATCGTCATCACCAACACTCCTCTCATCGGAGGGGACTCATCACCATCAAAATCTTCATCAGCACCATCTCATCTCCAAACCCTAGTTCATATCTTGTAACCAATCTCTGTCTTGCGACTCCGATTGGTACTTGTAAGGTTGCTAGTAGTGTTAATTACTCTTTGTAGTTGATGCTAGTTGGATTACCTGGTGGAAGATTATATGTTCAGATCCTTGATGCTACTCGTTACCTCTCTGGTCATGAATATGATTATGCTTTGTGAGTAGTTACTTTTGTTCCTGAGGACATGGGATAAGTCATGCTATAAGTAGTCATGTGAATTTGGTATTCGTTCGATATTTTGATGTGTTGTATGTTGTCTCTCCTCTAGTGGTGTTATGTGAACGTCGACTACATAACACTTCACCATTATTTGGGACTAGAGGAAGGCATTGGGAAGTAGTAAGTAGATTATGGGTTGCTAGAGTGACAGAAGCTTAAACCCTAGTTTATGCGTTGCTTCGTAAGGGGCTGATTTGGATCCACTAGTTTAATGATATGGTTAGACTTTGTCTTAATTCTTCTTTATTAGTTGCGGATGCTTGCGAGAGGGGTTAATCACAAGTGGGATGCTTTTCCAAGTAAGGGCAGTACCCATGCGCCGGTCCACCCACATATCAAACTATCAAAGTCGCGAACGCGAATCATATGAACATGATGAAAACTAGCTTGACAGAAATTCCCATGTGACCTCGGGAGCGATTTACCTCCTATAACAGTTTGTCCAGACTTGTCCCGTGATACAAAATGTATTGGGACACTTTGCTGCACCTTTGTTACTATTGTTACTTGCTACATGCTACGAATTATCTTATCACACAACTATCTGTTACTGACAATTTCAGTGCTTGCAGAGACTACCTTGCTGAAAACCACTTGTCAGATCCTTCTGCTCCTCATTGGGTTTGACACTCTTACTTATCGAAAGGACTACAATAGATACCCTATACTTGTGGGTCATCAAGACTCTTTTCTGGCGCCGTTGCCGAGGAGTGAAGCGCCTTTGGTAAGTGGAATTTGGTAAGGAAACATTTATATAGTGTGCTGAAATTTATTGTCACTTGTCACTATGGAAACTACTCCTTTGAGGAGCTTGTTCGGGGTATCTTCACCTCGAACGGAAGCACAAGGAGTTTCTCCTCAACCTGCTGCACCTACTGAAAATATTTGCTATGAATTTCCTTCGGGTATGCTTGAGAAACTGCTGGCTAATCGTTTTACAGGAGATGGAACATCACATCCCGACTTGCACCTAATCTATGTAGATGAACTTTGTGGTTTATTTAAGCTTGCAGGTTTGCCAGAGGATGAGGTCAATAAGAAGGTCTTTCCCTTATCTTTGAGGGATAAAGCATTGACATGGTATAGTCTATGTGATGATACTAGATCATGGAACTACAACCGGTTGAAATTGGAATTTCATCAAAAGTTTTATCATATGCATCTAGTACATCGTGATAGGAATTATATTTATAATTTTTGGCCTCGTCACATAGAAAGCATCGCTCAAGCTTGGGGAGGCTTAAATAAATGTTATATTCATGCCCCAACCATGAGCTCTCGAGAGAAATTATCATTCAGAACTTCTATGCTCGGCTTTCTCATGATGATCGCACCATGCTTGACACTTCTTGTACCGGTTCTTTTATGAAGAGAGATATTGACTTCAAATGGAATTTATTAGAAATAATTAAACGCAACTCTGAAGATTGGGAGTTTGATGAAGGTAAGGAGTCAGGTATGAATTTCAAGTTTGATTGCGTTAAATCCTTTGTTGAAACAAATACTTTTTATGACTTTAGCGCTAAATATGGACTTGACTCTGAGGTAGTAGCTTCATTGTGTGAATCATTTGCTTCTCATATTGATCTCCCTAAAGAGAAGTGGTTTAAATATCATCCTCCCTTAGAAGTCAATGTAGTTAAACCCAATCTAGTTGAAGAAAAAGTCATTGCCTGTAATGATCCTATTGTTCCCAGTGTTTACATTGAGAAACCACCTTTCCCTATTAGGATAAAGAATCATTCTAAAGCTTCAACTGTGATACATAGGGGCTACATTAGAACACCTGCACCCCCTGAGCAAATTAGAGTTGAACCTAGCATTGCTATTATCAAATATCTCCTGTCCGACGATGTTGAGGGACATGATAGTCACTTCTGTGAAGATGCTGCTAGAATTGCTAAACCTCATGCTAGAGACAAACATAGGCCTGTTGTTGGCACGCCTGTTGTTTCTGTTAAGATAGGAGATCATTGTTATCATGGTTTACGTGACGTGGGTGCTAGTGTTAGTGCAATACCTCAATCCTTATATGATGAAATTAAAGACGATATTGCACCTGTCGATATGGAACCTATTGATGTCACTATTGAGCTTGCCAATAGAGATACTATCTGCCCTGTGGGAATTGTTAGAGATGTTGATTTCCTCGTTCTTGCTACCACACAAGATAGCTTTTGTCCCATCATATTTGGCAGACCTTTTCTCAATACTGTCAATGCTCATATTGACTGTGAGAAGCAAACTGTCATTGTTGGCTTTGAAGGTGTGTCACATAAGTTCAATTTCTCCAAGTTTGGTAGACAACCTCATGAAAAAGAGTCGCCTAGTAAGGATGAAATTATTGCCCTACCTTCTATTGTCGTACCTCCTACTGATCCTTTAGAGCAATGCTTGCTTGAGCATGAAAATGATATGCATATGTATGAAAGGGATGAGATAGATAGAGTTATCTTTGAACGGTATCTTATCCTTAAGAATAACTTGCCTGTTGAACTTCTTGGAGATCCACCTCCACCAAAGGGTGATCCCATGTTCGAGCTTAAACAGTTGCCTGATACTCTTAAGTATGCTTATCTTGATGAAAAAGAGATATATCATGTTATCATTAGTGCTAGCCTCTCAGAGCATGAAGAAAAGAAGTTATTAAAAACTCTGAGGAAGCAATGTGCTGCTATTGGATATACTCTTGATGATCTTAAGGGCATTAGTCCCACTCTATGCCAGCACAAGATTAAAATTGATCATGATTCCAAACCAGTTGTTGATCATCAACGGAGATTAAATCCTAAGATGAAAGAGGTAGTAAGAAAAGAAATACTAAAGCTCCTGGAAGCAAGCATTATTTATCATGTTGCTCATAGTGATTGGGTGAGTTCGGTGCATTGCGTCCCAAAAAAGGGAGGTATTACCGTTGTCCCTAATGATAAGGATGAATTGATCCCTCGGAGGATTATTACTGGCTATAGGATGGTGATAGATTTTAGGAAATTGAATAAGGCCACTAGGAAATATCATTACTCTTTGCCTTTTATCGACCAAATGCTAGAAAGACTGTCCAAACACACACACTTCTGCTTTCTAGATGGTTATTCTGGTTTCTCCCAAATACCAGTTGCACAATCTGATCAGGAGAAAACCACTTTCACCTGCCCTTTCGGTACCTTTGCTTACAGACGTATGCCTTTTGGCTTATGTAATGCACCTCCTACCTTTCAAAGATGTATGATGGCTATATTCTCTGACTTTTGTGAAAAGATTGTTGAGGTTTTCATGGATGACTTCTCCGTTTACGGGTCTTCTTTTGATGATTGCCTCAGCAACCTTGATCGAGTCTTGCAGAGATGTAAAGATACCAATCTTGTCTTCAATTGGGAGAATTGCCACTTTATGGTTAATGAAGACATCGTCTTAGGACATAAAATTTCTGAAAGAGGTATTGAAGTCGATAAGGCTAAGGTTGACGCGATCGAGAAAATGCCATGCCCCACAGATATCAAAGGTATAAGAAGTTTCCTTGGTCATGTTGGTTTCTATATAAGGTTCATTAAGGACTTTTCTAAGATTTCTAGGCCTCTTACCAATCTCTTGCAAAAGGATATTCCTTTTGTTTTTGACGATGATAGTGAGGAAGCCTTCGAAATACTTAAAAAGCCTTCATAACTGCGCCTATTGTTCAACCACCTGATTGGAACTTACCTTTTGAAATCATGTGTGATGCTAGTGATTATGCTGTTGGCACTCTCCTAGGACAAAGAGTTGATAAGAAGTTGAATTTTATTCACTATGCTAGTAAAACTCTAGACAGTGCCCAAAGGAACTATGCTACTACTGAAGAGGAATTTTTAGCAGTCGTGTTTGCATGTGAAAAGTTGAGATCTTACATAGTTGATTCCAAAGTCACTATTCACACTGATCACGCTGCTATTAAGTACCTTATGGAAAAGAAAGATGCTAAACCTAGACTTATCAGATGGGTTCTCTTGCTACAAGAATTTGATTTGCATGTTGTCGATAGGAAGGGTGTTGAGAACCATGTAGCAGATAACTTGTCTAGGTTGGAGAATGTTCTTGATGACACACAACCTATTGATGATAGCTTTCCTGATGAGAAATTTAATGTCATCAATACTTCACGTTGTGCACCGAGGTATGTTGATTATGCAAATTATATCGTTGCCAAATATATACCACCTAGTTTCACATACCAGCAAAAGAAGAAATTCTTCTTTGATTTGAGACATTACTTTTGGGATGATCCTCACCTTTATAAGGAAGGAGTAGATGGTGTTATTAGACGTTGTGTACCTGAACATGAACAGGGACAGATCCTACAGAAGTGTCACTCCGAGGCTTACGAAGGACACCATGCGGGAGATAGAACTGCACACAAGGTATTGCAATCAGGTTTCTATTGGCCCACTGATACGTCTCAAACGTATCTATAATTTTTATGGTTTCACGTTGTTATCTTGTCTTATTTGTATGTTTTATGTACCTTTTTATATCTTTTTGGGGACTAACTTATTGATTCAGTGCTAACTGCCAGTTCATCTTTTTCCGTGTTTTTGAGTCTTTTCAGCTCTAATTTTGGAACGGAGTCCAAACGGAATAAAATCCCCGAAATGATTTTTTCCCGAACGAAAGAAGTCCAGTGAGACTTTGGGCCAGGCCAGGTGGGCCCCAGGGAGCCCACAAGCTTGCACCACGCCACCAGGGGGGAGGCGGCGGTGGGCAAGCTTGTGGCTTCCCTGGCCGCCTCCTGACCTAGGTTTTGCGCCTATATATTCCCAAATATTCCGCAAAAAATCAGGGGAGCCTCGAAAATACTTTTCCGCCGCTGCAAGCTTCCGTTTCCGCGAGATCTCATCTGGAGACCCTTCCCGGCACCCTGCTGGAGGCGACTTTGGAGGTGGAGGGCTTCTTCATCATCATCATCGCCCCTCCAATGACTCGTGAGTAGTTCACTTCAGACCTACGGGTCCGTAGTTAGTAGCTAGATGGCTTCTTCTCTCTCTTGGATCTTCAATACAAAGTTCTCCATGATCTTCATGGAGATCTATCCGATGTAATCCTCTTTGGCGGTGTGTTTGTCGAGATCCGATGAATTGTGGACTTGTGATCAGATTATCTATGATATATATTTGAGTCTTTGTTGATTTCTTATATGCATGATTTGATATCCTTGTAAGTCTCTCCGAGTCTTAGGTTTTGTTTGGACAACTAGATCTATGATTCTTGCAATGGGAGAAGTGCTTGGTTTTGGGTTCTGCCATGTGGTGACCTTTCCCAGTGACAGTAGGGGCAGCAAGGCACACACCAAGCAGTTGCCATCAAGGGTAAAAAGATGGGGGTTTTATCATTGGTTTGAGATTATCCCTCTACATCATGTCATCTTGCTTAAGGCGTTACTCTGTTCTTATGGATTTAATACACTAGATGCATGTTGGATAGTGGTCGATGTGTGGAGTAATAGTAGTAGATGCAGAAAGTATCGGTCTACTTGTTTCGGACGTGATGCCTATAGAAATAATCATTGCATAGATATCGTCACGACTCTGCACAGTTCTATCAATTGCTCGGTAGTAATTTGTTCACCCACCGTCTACTTGCTTTCATGAGAGAAGCCACTAGTAAACACTACGGCCCCCGGGTCTATTCACATCCATCATTTACAACTCCGCTTTTACTTTGCTTTGTTCCTTTGTTACTTTCAGTTCTCACTTGGCAAACAATCTATAAGGGATTGACAACCCCTTCATAGAGTTGGGTCCAAGCTTTTGTGTTTGTGGAGGTTGGTGAGATACTCTTCCGCCGGATTGATACATTGGTTCTCAAACTGAGGGAAATACTTACCGTCGTTGTGCTACATCACCCTTTCCGCTTCGAGGGAATACCAACGTGCCGTAGTAGGAGTATTTCTGGCACAATTGCCAGGGGTACACAGCAAACATCAGAAGTATTTCTGGCGCCGTTTCCGGGGAGGAGAAATCAAGATATGTCCAAGTAGGTCTCACAAACTCTTCTCTTGCATTTACTTTTGTTGCGAGTTGCCTCTCGTTTTCCTCTCCCCCACTTCACAGTTGCCGTTTTCATTCGCCTTTTTCCCTTCGCCGTTTTCTTTTGCCCATTTCACTCTCTCTTCCTGCTCGTTTGTGTGTGAGATAGTCCATCAATGGCTAGACCCACCACTCCAAACGACACCCCTGAAAATGGAGTTCTCAATTTCAGGCAGAATGAGGAAGAAAATTTGAAGGACGCTTGGTACAGGATTTGCAATGCTCAAAGTAGATCTACTCGTAAGCAATCCACTACCGTCCTCCTTCGCGGTTTCTATGTTGGAATTTCTCCTTGGAATAGGTATATCCTTGATACCATTGTAGGCGGGAACTTTTTGGGGAGCCATACTGTTGACTCCTATAGAGCTATCATAAATTTGGTAGGCTCACCCCCGCTCATGGTTAATGGAACTATCTTGACCTTGGAACACGTGATGCAAAGGCTTGACGCTATTGAAAACAAAATTGCCATAGTTGAACTTATTGAGGGTTTGGATAGAAAGATCCACAATCAAATTACTCAGTACGGATCCAAAGTGGGAAACTTTTTGAAAAATTTAAAGGAGAAGGAACTTATAGTTAATGATTCTTCTAGAATTGGCAAATTAGAAGATGTCATAAGCAACTTGGGTTCCGCTTTTGCCATTGTGCAAAATACTCCAATTCTTACTCTCAAAAAGACTGTCAAGCTTGTTTTTGTTCCTAAAGATAGTGGTGAGTCATCTAATAAAGATGAAAATCTTAAGATGATAAATGATCACGCTACTTATGGTTTGAGCACCAAAGATGAGTATATGTGATTCCATCACTTTCGCCTAGCTAAGGGCGTTAAACAAAAGCGCTTGTTCGGAGGCAACCCAACGGATCTATCATTTTTCTTTCTGTTTTGTGTTTTTCACACTTTCATAATTCTATTATGATTGTGTTTTTTGTGTTTCTTTTTGCGTTTGTGCCAAGCAAAACCGTTATGATTAGTCTTGAGGATGATCGTTTGGTCATGCTCGGAAAGACGGAAACTTTCTGCTCATGAAAAGAATTTTATTTTTTTTCTGTAAGAGCTTTTGAATTGATTCTTTTTGCTGCTGATTTCTACGCAAATTCTTCAGACTGTCGTAATTTTTCAGAATTTTTGAAGTACCAGAGGTATGCGAAACATACAGATTGCTACAGACTGGTCTGCTGTTAACAGATTTTGTTTTTTTGTGTTGGTTGCTTATTTTGATAAAATTACTAATAGTATCGGGGGGTATTAGCCATGCAAGATTGAAAGTACAGTAACCCAACATCAGCACAAGTAGAATTTAAGTTTGCTACAATACCTAAGGAAGTGGTGGTTTGTTTTTTTGTACTAATGTTATCATGAGTTTCTGTTTAAGTTTCGTGTTGTGAAGTTTTCAAGTTTTGGGTGAAGTTCTTATGGACAAAAAGATAAAGAGTGTCAAGAGCTCAAGCTTGGGGATGCCCAAGGCACCCCAAGAGATTCAATGATGTCGTAAAAGCCTAAGCTTGGGGATGCCCCGGGAAGGCATCCCCTCTCTCGTCTTCAATCCATCAGTAACGTTACTTGGGGCTATATTTTTATTCACCACATGTTATGAGTTTTTGCTTGGAGCATCTTGTATCGTAGGATTCTTTTATTTTTGTTGTGTCACAATCATCCTTGCTGCACACCTAGAGAGAGAGACATGCACACATCATAATTTTGTCGAGCTTCACTTATATCTTTTGGTAGACAATTCAGCTCACATGTGCTTCACTTATATCTTTTGAGCTAGATACTTTTGCTCTGTGTGCTTCACTTATATCTTTTAGAGCGCAGCAGTGTGTGGCTTGGTAGTTGATCTATGCTTTGAAAGTAGTCTCAAAAGGGGTAATTATCCAAAGGGATACGAAAACTTCCTCCTTCATGTGCATTGAATAGTTGGAGAAGTTTGACTCATCTCAATTAGTTTTGAGTTGTTGTTATGGTAATATTGAAGTCATGCTAGTAAGGTGTTGTGGATCTAGAAATACTTGTGTTGAAGTTAGTGATTCCTGTAGCATGCACGTATGGTGAACCGCTATGTGATGAAATCTGAGCATGATTAGTATATTGATTGTCATCCTTTGCGTGGCGGTCGGGATCGCGCGATGGTTTATACCTACCAACCCTTCCCCTAGGAGTATGCGTTGAATGCTTTGTTTCGATTACTAATAAAACTTTTGCAACAAGTATATGAGTTCTTCATGACTAATGTTGAGTCCATGGTTTAGATGCACTTTCACCTTCCACCATCACTATCTTCTTAGTGTCGTGCAACTTTCGCCGGTGCACAAAACCCACCATTAGCCTCCCTCAAAACAACCACCATACCTACCTACTATGGATTTTTCAAAGTTATTCCGAGATATATTTCCATGAAACTACCATCATGATATGTGCCACCACGGTTACTTGCCTTTGCATGATCGTAAGATAGCTAGCATGATGTTTCCACTGATGTCTATGCCATGCCAGATTGTTGCCACGGTACACTACGAAGGCATTCCATATAGAGTTATAATTGCTCTAAGTTTTGAGTTGAAAGTGTGATGATCATCATTATTGGAGCATTGTCCCATGTGAGGAAATAAAAGGGGCCAAAGAAGCCCATAAAAAAGAGGCCAAAGAGCCCACCAAAATAATAAAAAAAATGAGAGAAAAAGAGAGAAGGGACAATGCTACCACGTTTTCCACACTTGTGCATTTTGAGCACCATGATCTTCATAATTGAGAGTCTCTTGTTTTGTCACCACCATATAGTTAGTGGGAAATTTTCATTATATAACTTGGCTTATATATTCCAATGATAGGCTTCCTCAAAATTGCCTTAGGTCTTCGTGAGCAAGCAAGTTGGATGCACACCCACTAGTTTTCTTTAAGAGCTTTCACATACTTGTAGCTCTACTGCATCATTTGTATGGCAATCCCTACTCACTCACATTGATATCTATTGATGAGCATCTCCACAACTCATTGATATGCCTAGTTAATGTGACTATCTTCTCCTTTTTGTCTTGCAACCTCCACCATATTCCACACCATATATAGTGCTATAACCATGGCTCATGCTCATGTATTGTGTGAGAGTTGAAAAAGTTTGAGAAAGTAAAGGTGTGAAACAATTACTTAGCCAATATTGGGGTTGTGCATGATTTAAATTTGTTGTGCAATGATGATAGAGCATAGCCAGACTATATGCTTTTGTAGGGATAACTTTCTTTTGGCCTTGTTATTTTGAAAGTTCATGATTATTTTTCTAGTTTGCTTGAATTATTATTGTTTCCACGTCAATAGCAAACTATTGTTTTGAATCTAATGGATCTGAACATTCACGTCACATAAGAGGAATTACAAAGCACACCTATGCTAGGTAGCATGAAAGCATAAAAAATTAATTCTTATCACTTCCCTACTCGAGGACGAGCAGGAGTTAAGCTTGGGGATGCTTGATACGTCTCAAACGTATCTATAATTTTTGATGGTTTCACGCTGTTATCTTGTCTTCTTTGTATGTTTTATGTACCTTTTTATATATTTTTGGGGACTAACTTATTCATTCAGTGCCAAGTGTCAGTTCCTGTTTTTCCGTGTTTTTGACTCTTTTCAGATATGATTTTGGAACGGAGTCCAAACGGAATAAAATTCCCGAAATGATTTTTCCTGAACGGAAGAAGTCCAGGGAGACTTTGGGCCAGGCCAGGTGGGCCCCAGGGAGCCCACAAGCTTGCACCACGCCACCAGGGGGAGGCGGCGGTGGGCAAGCTTGTGGCTTCCCTGGCCGCCTCCTGACCTAGGTTTTGCGCCTATATATTCCCAAATATTCCACAAAAAATCAGGGGAGCCTCAAAAATACTTATCTATTGCCGCAAGCTTCCGTTTCCGCAAGACCTCATCTGGAGACCCTTCCCGGCACCCTGCCGGAGGGGACTTTGGAGGTGGAGGACTTCTTCATCATCATCATCGCCCCTCCAATGACTCGTGAGTAGTTCACTTCAGACCTACGGGTCCGTAGTTAGTAGCTAGATGGCTTCTTCTCTCTCTTGGATCTTCAATACAAAGTTCTCCATGATCTTCATGGAGATCTATCTGATGTAATCTTCTTTGGCGGTGTGTTTGTAGAGATCCGATGAATTGTGGACTTGTGATCAGATTATCTATGATATATATTTGAGTCTTTACTGATTTCTTATATGCATGATTTGATATCCTTGTAAGTCTCTCCGAGTCTTGGGTTTTGTTTGGCCAACTAGATCTATGATTCTTGCAATGGGAGAAGTGCTTGGTTTTGGGTTCTGCCATGTGGTGACCTTTCCCAGTGATAGTAGGTGCAGCAAGGCACACATCAAGCAGTTGCCATCAAGGGTAAAAAGATGGGGTTTTTATCATTGGTTTGAGATTATCCCTCTACGTCATGTCATCTTGCTAAAGGCGTTACTCTGTTCTTATGGACTTAATACACTAGATGCATGCTGGATAGCGATCAATGTGTGGAGTAATAGTAGTAGATGCAGAAAGTATCAGTCTACTTGTTTCGGACGTGATGCCTATAGAAATAATCATTGCATAGATATCGTCATGACTCTGCACAGTTCTATCAATTGCTCGGCAGTAATTTGTTCACCCACCGTCTACTTGCTTTCATGAGAGAAGCCACTAGTAAACACTACGGCCCCGGGGTCTATTCACATCCATCGTTTACAACTCTGCTTTTACTTTGCTTTGTTACTTTCAGTTCTCACTTGGCAAACAATCTATAAGGGATTGACAACCCCTTCATAGCGTTGGGTGCAAGCTTTTGTGTTTGTGCAGGTTGGTGAGATAATCTTTCACCGGATTGATACCTTGGTTCTCAAACTGAGGGAAATACTTACCGTCGCTGTGCTACATCACCCTTTCCGCTTCGAGCGAATACCAACATGTCGTAGTAGGAGTATTTCTGGCACAATTTCTAGGGGTACACAGCAAACACCACCCACTCTCTTCAAGGATGCCCGTAAGTTTGTCTTGTCTTGTGACGAATGTCAAAGAATAGGTAATATCAGTAAACGTCACGAAATGCCTATGAATTATTCACTTGTCATTGAACCATTTGATGTTTGGGGCTTTGATTATATGGGACCTTTTCGAAAATCCAACGAGTATACTCATATCCTAGTTGATGTTGATTACGTTACTAAGTGGGTTGAAGCTATCCCAACTAGTAGTGCTGATCACAACATCTCTATCAGGATGCTTAAAGAAGTTATTTTCCCTAGATTTGGAGTCCCTAGATATCTAATGACCGATGGTGGTTCACATTTCATTCATGGTGCTTTCTGTAAGACGCTTGCTAAGTATGATGTCAACCATAGAGTTGCATCTCCTTATCATCCTAAGTCGAGTGGTCACGTAGAGCTAAGTAATAGAGAGATTAAACTAATTCTGCAAAAGACTGTCAATAGGTCTAGAAAGAATTGGTCTAAGAAGCTCGATGATGCACCATGGGCTTATAGAACTGCTTATAAGAATCCCATGGGCATGTCTCCGTACAAAATGGTTTACGGTAAAGCATGTCATTTCCCTCTTGAGCTAGAGCATAAGGCTTATTGGGCAATCAAAGAGCTCAACTTTGATTTCAAACTTGCTGCTGAGAAGAGGTTATTTGATATTAGCTCGCTTGATGAATGGAGAGCTCAGGCATATGAAAATGCCAAGCTGTTCAAAGAAAAGGTTAAGAGGTGGCATGATAAAAGGATACAAAAACGTGAGTTCAATGTAGGTGATTATGTCTTGCTATATAATTCTCGTTTAAGATTTTTTGCACGCAAGCTTCTCTCTAAATGGGAAGGTCCCTACATTGTTGAGGAAGTATATCGTTCTGGTGCCATCAAGATCAACAACACGGAAGGTAATTTTCCGAGAGTGGTAAATGGGCAAAGAATCAAGCATTATATCTCAGGCACTCCCATAAATGTTGAAAGAAATATTATCAATACCATAACTCCGGAGGAGTACATAAGGGATATTTATCAGCCTATTTCAGACTCCGAAAACGAAGAGGTATGTGATTCGGTAAGTAAACAGACAACAAAACTTTTCCAGTAGGAAATTTTCTCCGTTTTGGAATTTTTAGAAAAATAGAAAAATTTAAAGCAGTCCGGAAACCGCACGACGAGGCGACAAGACTGCCAGGCGCGGGCCACCCCCTGGCCGCGCCTGGGGGGCTTGTGACCACCTCGTGTACCTCCCGGACTCCGTTTTCTTGAAGAGTACTCCTTCTGGTTGGAAAAAAATCATTATATATTCTCCCTAAAGGTCTGACCCTCGTATCACGCAATTTTCCTCTGTTTTAGTTTTGAGCCTGTTTCTGCTGCAGATCTAGATCGCTATGGCGTCCCCAAAAGCTCTGAAGGACAAGATCTTCGAGAAGGTCATCAATCCCTACCTCGCGGGAGTGCTGCAACACCCTCAATCTATCGAGATGCGTGAGGGGATGCTGCACATCCGTGATGTTGAGGGGCCCAAGAAGACCGGAAGCGTGGAGGCGAGGCTCGAAGCAATGGAGCAACAAGTCTTCAAGTGCCAAGGGATGGTGGAGCGTGGACTCAACGCCAACCACATGATGATCACTACCATAATAAAGATAGTTTTTGTCAAAGGCCTTGCCTCATGCCATGATCAAAAGAATGATAAGCCATACAAGACTGCACATTGAACTCATGCCTCATGCCTTGCCTCAAAGCGACGTTAAAGTCCCGGTTCTAAGCCATACAAGACTGCACATTGAACTATTGAGTAGTCCTCCTTACGTGCTAACCAAGCGTTCTTAACATCCTGATCAGCCGTAGCGGGTGGTTCATCTCCTAGCGCAGCATTAAGGACATAATCCTTCTTCCCAGCTTGTAAGATTAGCTTAAGATTACGAGCCCAGTCTTCAAAGTTGCTTCCATCATCTTTCAACTTAGCTTTCTCTAGGAACGTATTAAAATTCAGGATGACACTCGCGTGAGCCATGATCTACAAGACAAATATATTCAAAGTGGACTTAGACTATGTTCAAGATAATTAGAGTTCAACTTAATCAAATTATATGCTAAACTCCCACTCAAAAAGTACATCTCTCTAGTCATTTGAGTGGTTCATGATCCACTTACACTATCCCAAGTCCGATCATCACGTGAGTTGAGTATAGTTTCAGTGGTAAGCATCCCTATGCTAATCATATCAACTATATGATTCATGATCGACCTTTCGGTCTCATGTGTTCCGAGGCCATGTCTGCACATGCTAGGCTCGTCAAGCTTAACCCGACTGTTCTGCGTGCGCAACTGTTTTGCACCCGTTGTATGTGAACGTTGAGTCTATCACACCCGATCATCACGTGGTGTCTCGAAACGACGAACTGTAGCAACGGTGCACAGTCGGGGAGAACACAATTTCGTCTTGAAATTTTAGTGAGAGATCACCTCATAATGCTACCGTCGTTCTAAGCAAAATAAGGTGCATAAAAGGATTAACATCACATGCAATTCATAAGTGACATGATATGGCCATCATCACGTGCTTCTTGATCTCCATCACCAAAGCACCGGCACGATCTTCTTGTCACCAGCGCCACACCATGATCATCCATCAACGTGTTGCCATCGGGGTTGTCGTGCTACTTATGCTATTACTACTAAAGCTACATCCTAGCAAAACAGTAAACGCATCTGCAAGCACAAACGTTAGTATAAAGACAACCCTATGGCTCCTGCCGGTTGCCGTACCATCGACGCGCAAGTCGATATTTCTATTACAACATGATCATCTCATACATCCAATATATCACATCACATCGTTGGCCATATCACATCACAATCATACCCTGCAAAAACAAGTTAGACGTCCTCTAATTTTGTTGTTGCATGTTTTACGTGGTGACCAAGGGTATCTAGTAGGATCGCATCTTACTTACGCAAACACCACAATGGAGATATATGAGTTGCTATTTAACCTCATCCAAGGACCTCCTCGGTCAAATCCGATTCAACTAAAGTTGGAGAAACCGTCACTTGCCAGTCATCTTTGAGCAAAGGGGGTTACTCGTAACGATGAAACCAGTCTCTCGTAAGTGTACGAGTAATGTCGGTCCAAGCCGCTTCAATCCAACAATACCGCGGAATCAAGAAAGGACTAAGGAGGGCAGCAAAGCGCACATCACCGCCCACAAAACCTTTTGTGTTCTACTCGAGAATACATCTACGCATGAACCTAGCTCTGATACCACTGTTGGGGAACGTCGCATGGGAAACAAAAATTTTCCTACGCGCACGAAGACCTATCATGGTGATGTCCATCTACGAGAGGGGATGAGTGATCTACGTACCCTTGTAGATCGTACAGCAGAAGCGTTATAGAATGCGGTTGATGTAGTGGAACGTCCTCACGTCCCTTGATCCGCCCCGCGAACAATCCCGCGATCAGTCCCACGATCTAGTACCGAACGGACGGCACCTCCGCGTTCAGCACACGTACAGCTCGACGAAGATCTCGGCCTTCTTGATCCAGCAAGAGAGACGGAGAGGTAGAAGAGTTCTCCGGTAGCGTGATGGCGCTCCGGAGGTTGGTGATGACCTTGTCTCAGCAGGGCTCCGCCCGAGCTCCGCAGAAACGCGATCTAGAGGAAACAACGTGGAGGTATGTGGTCGGGCAGCCGTGAGAAAGTCGTCTCAAATCAGCCCTAATTGCTCCATATATATAGGAGGAGGGAGGGGGGCCTTGCCTTGGGGTCCAAGGACCCCCAAGGAGTCGGCCGAGCCAAAGGGGGGAGGACTCCCCCCCAAACCGAGTTGGACTTGGTTTGGTGGGAGGAGTCCCCCTTCCTTCCCACCTCCTTCCTTTTTTTTCCTTTCCTCTTGATTTTTCTTCTCTTGGCGCATTGGGCACTTGTGGGCTGTCCCACCAGCCCACTAAGGGCTGGTGTGGCTCCCCCAATGCCTATAGGCTTCCCCGGGGTGGGTTGCCCCCCCCCCCCCGGTGAACTCCCGGAACCCATTCGTCATTCCCGGTACATTCCCGGTAACTCCGAAAACCTTCCGGTAATCAAATGAGGTCATCCTATATATCAATCTTCATTTTCGGACCATTCCGGAAACCCTCGTGACGTCCATGATCTCATACGGGACTCCGAACAACATTCGGTAACCAACCATATAACTCAAATACGCATAAAACAACGTCGAACCTTAAGTGTGCAGACCCTGCGGGTTCGAGAACTATGTAGACATGACCCGAGAGACTCCTCGGTCAATATCCAATAGCGGGACCTGGATGCCCATATTGGATCCTACATATTCTACGAAGATCTTATCGTTTCAACCTCAGTGCCAAGGATTCGTATAATCCCGTATGTCATTCCCTTTGTCCTTCGGTATGTTACTTGCCCGAGACTCGATCGTCAGTATCCGCATACCTATTTCAATCTCGTTTACCGGCAAGTCTCTTTACTCGTTCCGTAATACAAGATCCCGCAACTTACACTAAGTTACATTGCTTGCAAGGCTTGTGTGTGATGTTGCATTACCGAGTGGGCCCCGAGATACCTCTCCGTCACACGGAGTGACAAATCCCAGTCTTGATCCATACTAACTCAACTAACACCTTCGGAGATACCTGTAGAGCATCTTTATAGTCACCCAGTTACGTTGCGACGTTTGATACACACAAAGCATTCCTCCGGTGTCAGTGAGTTATATGATCTCATGGTCATGGGAATAAATACTTGACACGCAGAAAACAGTAGCAACAAAATGACACGATCAACATGCTACGTCTATTAGTTTGGGTCTAGTCCATCACGTGATTCTCCCAATGACGTGATCCAGTTATCAAGCAACAACACCTTGTTCATAATCAGAAGACACTGACTATCATTGATCAACTGGCTAGCCAACTAGAGGCATGCTAGGGACGGTGTTTTGTCTATGTATCCACACATGTAAATGAGTCTTCATTCAATACAATTATAGCATGGATAATAAACTATTATCTTGATACAGGAATTATAATAATAACTATATATTTATTATTGCCTCTAGGGCATAATTCCAACAGGGCCTATCTTGTACCTTTACTTTTTGCCCTTGAAAGAGTCATGGTGATCTACACCAATCCCTTGTTTCGCCTTTATCTTGGCTAACGTCATATGTTAGGGAAAGATCTATATTCATATGTCAACTTGGAAGTAAGTATTCATGAATTATTATTGTTGACATTACCCTTGAGGTAAATGGTTGGGAGGCGAAACTATAAGCCCCTATCGTTCTCTGTGTCCGACTGAAATTTGATCTCATGAGTACCACGTGAGTTGTAGCAATTGTAGAAGACAACATGATGATTGAGTATGTGGTTTTGCTTTACAAGCTCTTATTTGGCTCTTTCCGATGTTATCATAAATTGCAATTGCTTCAATGACTATAGGCTATTGTTTGTTAATTCTCATTAAGGTTATTGATCCATACTTTACTTTGTGAATGGATTATCACTTTAGCATAAGAGATGATATGATGATATTGTTGTTCTAACTATGATCATGATGCATGCATGTCCTTATCTTGTTTTGTCGACACCTCTCTCTCTAAACATGTGGGCATATTTATTGATCTCGGCTTTTGCTTGAGGACAAGCGAGGTCTAAGCTTGGGGGAGGTGATGCGTCCATTTTGCAACATGCTTTCATGTTGATATTTATCGCTTTATGGGCTGTTATTACACTTCGTGGTACAATACTTATGCCTTTTCTCTCCTATTTTGCAAGGTTTACATGAAGAGGGAGAATGCCGACAGCTGGAATTCTGGCCTGAAAAAGGAGCAAGTTTGAGATACCTATTCTGCGCAACTCCAAAAGCCGTGAAAATCAACGAGGATTTATTTTGGATTTTATAAAAAATACTGGGTCGAAGAAGTACCAGAGGGGAGCCAGCAGGAGGCCACAAGCCTGCTAGGCGCGGCCTACCCCCTGGTTGCGCCTAGGGGGCTTGTGGGCTCCCAGCTGGCCCTCTGCCCCCCCCCCTCTTTTGCTATAAGGAGGGTTTCATTCCGAAAAAAATCAGGAGGAGGCTTTCGGGAGGACTCACCGCCGCCATGAGGCGAAACTTGAGCAGAACCAATCTAGAGCTCCGACAGGGTCGTCCTACCGGGGAAACTTCCCTCCCGGAGGGGGAAATCGTCGCCCTCGTCATCACCAACACTCCTCTCATAGGAGGGGACTCATCACCATCAACATCTTCATCAGCACCATCTCATCTCCAAACCCTAGTTCATCTCTTGTAACCAATCTCCGTCTCGCGACTCCGATTGGTACTTGTAAGGTTGCTAGTAGTGTTAATTACTCTTTGTAGTTGATGCTAGTTGGATTACTTGGTGGAAGATTATATGTTCAGATCCTTGATGCTACTCATTACCTCTCTGGTCATGAATTTGATTATGCTTTGTGAGTAGTTACTTTTGTTCGTGAGGACATGGGATAAGTCATGCTATAAGTAGTCATGCGAATTTGGTATTCGTTCGATATTTTGATGTGTTGTATGTTGTCTCTCCTCTAGTGGTGTTATGTGAACATCGACTACATAACACTTCACCATTATTTGGGCCTAGAGGAAGGCATTGGGAAGTAGTAAGTAGATGATGGGTTGCTAGAGTGACAGAAGTTTAAACCCTAGTTTATGCATTGCTTCGTAAGGGGCTGATTTGGATCCACTAGTTTAATGCTATGGTTCGACATTGTCTTAATTCTTCTTTCATAGTTGCAGATGCTTGCGAGAGGGGTTAATCATAAGTGGGATGCTTGTCCAAGGAAGGGCAGTACCCAAGCGTCGGTCCACACACATATCAAACTATTAAAGTAGCGAACGCGAATCATATGAACATGATGAAAACTAGCTTGACAGAAATTCCTATGTGTCCTCGGGAGCGCTTTACCTCCTATAAGAGTTTGTCCAGGCTTGTCCCTTGCTACAAAAGGGATTGGGCCACTTTGCTGCACCTTTGTTACTATTGTTACTTGCTACTTGCTATGAATCATGTTATCACACAACTATCTGTTACCGACAATTTCAGTGCTTGCAGAGATTACCTTGCTGAAAACCACTTGTCAGATCCTTCTGCTCCTCGTTGGGTTCGACACTCTTACTTATCGAAAGGACTACGATAGATCCCCTATACTTGTGGGTCATCACATCCCGATTGTGAAGGATTTCAGACAATGGGGCATCACTGACCACAAACACCGAGTGATCTTGAAAATAATGAGCTACCTTCCTCGCAGTCATGCAAATCCCATAAAGTAACTTCTGATAGTGGGGATATCTTTGCTTGGAAGGAGTCAATACCTCAGAAACATAATATACTAGGCGTTGGATCTTGTAAGCCTTGCCTTCCTCCTCTCGCTCGACTGTCGGGACTGTGCTGACAACTTGATTTGTAACCGCTATGTACAAGAGGAGTGGGTCATTGTTGTACAGAGCAGCAAGAACCGGCTGGGTGGATAGCAGATTCTTCAACTCGATGAATGCAGCTTCTGCTTCGGGAGTCCACTCGAAGGTATCTGACTTCTTCATGAGTCGGTATAGTGGTAAGGCTTTCTCTCCGAGTCGGGATATGAATCTGCTTAATGGTGCCAAACATCCTGTAAGCTTCTGGACGTCGTGCACTCGCACAAGGCTTTTCATTCGGACGATTTCCCCGATGTTTTCGAGGTTAACATCGATTCCTCGTTCGGAAACGAGAAAACCGAGTAACTTGCCGCTCGGGACTCCGAATGTGCACTTGGCTGGGTTGAGCTTGATATCGTACCTTCGAATGTTGGCAAATGTTTCAGCCAAGTCAGTCAGCAGGTCGGAACCTTTGCGTGACTTGACTACGATATCGTCCATGTATGCCTCCACGTTTCGACTGATCTGGTCGAGGAGGCATTTCTGAATCATGCACATAAAAGTGGCTCTTGGATTTTTGAGACCGAATGGCATAGTGATGTAGCAGAAGCACCCGAAAGGGGTGATGAAGGCTGTTTTTATTTCATCTGGGCCATACAGACGGATCTGGTGGTACCCAGAGTAAGCATCTAAAAAAGACAATCGCTCACATCCCGCAGTCAAGTCGACAATCTGATCTATGAGGGGGAGTGGGAAGTGGTCTTTCGGACAGACCCGATTGATATGCTTGAAGTCGATGCACATTCGGAGTGATTTGTCCTTCTTAGGCACCATGACAACATTCGCGAGCCACTCGGAGTGGTTAACCTCGCGGATGAACTTGGCCTCTAGGAGCTTAGCCACCTCCTCATCGATTGCTTTCCTTTTCTGCGTGGCAGACCAACGTAGATGTTCTTTGACGGGTCGAGCTTTGGGGTCGACCCTTAGTCGGTGCTCAGCCAGTTCCCTGGGTACACCAGGCATGTCAGCGGGCTTCCATGCAAAGATGTCCCAGTTCTCATGGAGGAACTGGATGAGCTCGGATTCCTATTTAGGGTCAAGGGTTGTTGAGATGTTGGTTGGGGCAGCTGTAGGATCCGTCGGGTGGATGTTGACCTTCTTGATTTCGCTTGCCGGCTGGAATGCCAACTTGGAAGCTGGCTTTTTTGCGTGCATCAGCTCGGCAGGATCTGTTGTCTGTCGGTACTCATCGAGCTCTGCCATTGCCATCTGCTGGTCAGCAATCTTGGAGCCCTGCTACAAACATTCTTCAGCTCTCTGTCAATCACCAGTGATGGTGATGACTCCCTTCGGTCTTGGCATCTTCATCTTCAAATAAACATAACATGGTCGGGCCATGAAACGTACATATGCTGGTCGCCCAAGTATGGCGTGGTAGGCACTCTAGAAGTCCACCACCTCGAACGTGAGCTTCTCCTTGCGGAAGTTCTTGTCGGAGCCGAAGACGACATCCAACGCGATCTGACCGAGTGAAACAACTTCTTCCCTAGGATCACCCCGTGCAACTGCATATTGTTGTCGCTGAGCTTGGACATCGGAATGCCCATCCCTTTGAGAGTGTCAGTGTAGATGATGTTCAAGTCGCTCCCTCCATCCATCAACACCTTGCGGAGCCTGACTCCTTCTACCACCGGGTCGACAACAAGAGCCTGACATCCTGGAGTGGGGACATGTGGCGGATGATCCGACTGGTCGAAGGTGATGGCAGTCTGCGACCACTTGAGATACTTCGGGGTGGAAGGAGCCGCCATGTTGACCTCTCGGTTGACCACCTTCAGTCGACTCTTGCTTTCGACATCAGCGAAGATCATCAGAGTGGCATGGACCTTCGAGAAGTGGTCTTCTTGTTCTTCATCTTCTTTCTCTTGGTCTTTCTCGCTCGACTGGTCTTCGCCAAACCTCTGGATCAATAGTCTGCACTACCGAGTGGTATGTTTAGGCACGATGGTGTTGCCTTCTTCATCTATCTTCGTGTGAATCGCACACGGCTGATCAAGGACATATGGTCCCGACTGCTTCTTGAATTTCTTTGGGGGGAATTGGCCCTTGCCTTTTCCCTTGAACTTTCCCGTTCCCAGAGCGGCTGCTTTTGCCGGAGGAGTGCGCTCTACCTTCTGCTTCTGCTTTCGGTTGGCTTCTCCGTCGACTGCTTTGCCTTTGTCGCTACGGAGGCGGTCTTCTTCTTCTCCATTGGCATAGCGAGTTGCTATCTCCATCATTTTGCTCATAGACATATCTCCTGTCTGACCGAACTTCAAGTACAACTCCCGGTACCTGACACCTGCCTTGAAAGCGCAGATTGCTTGATGCTCGGTGACGTTCTCCATAGTGTGGTGAAGAGTGGTCCAGCGCTGGATGTAATCACGCAAAGACTCACTCAGCTTCTGGATACAATGTCGTAGCTCTGAGAGACCAGCAGGGCGCTTGCAAGTGCCCTCGAAGGTATTGATGAACACTCGGGCCAAATCTGCCCAGCAGTATATGCTTGATGGAGCCAGTTGATTCAGCAAAGCACGGGTCGAACCATCCAGCATCAGGGGTAAGTGCTTCATTGCAACATTGTCATTACCGCCGCCGATCTGAACTGCCACTAGGTAATCATCTAGCCACGTCTCTGGCTTGGACTCTCCAGTGAACTTGCTTATTCCGGCAGCCAACCTGAAGTTGGGGGGAATATCAGCGGAGCGGATTGCTCGACTGAAACACACGGGCCCAGAGATGACAGAGCCACTTCCACTCGGACAATCGTCCTCGTATCAGTCACGATGGGCTTGGCCTCTATCAACTCTCTTCTGAGTGAGATAGTCTCTTACATCATGCCTCTGGTCGCGGTCGTTGCCCACCGATCGCCTTTCGTCGTTGCGTCATGGCGCATACGAACCACTCCGCGGAGGAAAGCGTGAGCGATGGCGATCTTCACGATTGAACCGGGGGGAAGCGGATTCCGCCCCTCGTCTCTGTATCGATCTTCTCAGTGATATCCTCCTCTACGACGCTGAGGAGAACCCGTGTTGAAACCGACCGAACTGTGTATGGTCGGACGGAATTGATGTGCAGTCTATTGTGAGATTGAGAGACAGCGGAATTATGCTGCTGCGCCGCGTGCAACAGGGCACGGATCTGCCGCACTCCTCTGCCCGCTGATGAATTTGATGGCTGGACGGAGTCTGCAATCCTTGTGGCCGCAGCCAAGTTGAGGATAGGCGTACAGAATACCTTGATGTTGTTGACCTGATGAGAACGCCGACCGGATGCTGGGGGCGCGGATGATGACGCGCACCCGAAGTCTCTCCAGTTTCCCGCTTGTCCCGATTGGTACTTGGCGGGCTCTCGTGTGAGCCGGCCATGAAAACCTCCGCCGGAGGGCTGCGGTTCTCACACTCGGAAGGAGGGCCAAATGGAAATGACATCGAGCGGGATGCAGCACACGGAGGTGGAGCAGGTTTGATTGCTGCCACCTGCGGCGAAGATGCTTGTTGCACGAGTGCATGACGCATCCAACGCTGGAGCCACGAGCGACCGGATCGCTTGTTGCGACGTGTGATGGGTAGCACAGTCGACATCGGAGTCGAGGTTGGCGAAGAAGGACTCCGCAGGAACTGGCGCGGAAGAACGTGGCTCCGCGGACTGGAAGCGCCTCGACGTCGAGAGGCGCCTCCTAGAGCCATGCTGAATCGTCGGCGATGAAGACGAGTGTGCCGAACACGATCTCGTGGCCAAGGCACAAATCATTGCAGGAAGACATGGTGAAGAGGAAAAAATGCAAACTTGTCGAAAGTCGCCTAGACGCCTGCCCCATGGTGGGCGCCAACTGTCATGGATATAAGCCTGACAGTAGATGTGTAGGGTACGAAAATAGAGGGTAGAGTCTTAGCTACAGCAAGGTTGTATGAGTTCAGGCCCCTCTGCGGTGGAGGTAACAGCCCTACGTCTCAGTGCTCTTGGAGCTTGGTGTCGAGTGGAATATGAATGTTATAGAATGCGAACCCTTGTGCCAGAGGGGAGGGGTGGCTTATATAGAGTGTGTTTCCCCTCATAAGTGACTAGCCTTCAAGGGTGCAATAAATGAGATTGAATGCATACGTTACAGGTAACGTATGCCATAAATGACATTAACTACAACGGTATAACGTTTGACCGTTAGCCTCTCTGGAATGGCTTCTGGCCTTCTATGTCGACTGGCTTCTGGTCTTTACCGAGTGGAATCCAGTCGTCGAGCATTAGGTAATCTTCCGAGTGGTTCTTT
The DNA here is from genome assembly GCF_904849725.1 of Hordeum vulgare subsp. vulgare. Taxonomy (NCBI): domain Eukaryota; kingdom Viridiplantae; phylum Streptophyta; class Magnoliopsida; order Poales; family Poaceae; genus Hordeum; species Hordeum vulgare. The sequence goes on along the minus strand of NC_058523.1, from coordinate 117,472,228 downwards.
ACCGAGTGGATCAGAGGTTGTTTTAATCCAGTCGGTAAGCATCTTGCGATCCTTAAGCTAATAATGAGGTGACCTTGGGTAGGACTTATAGGTCAAGCCTATGACCCTACCCTAGGGCTATAACCCCGTCAAGCGGAGCTATCCCAAGCTCCTGAAATGAACAAACCACCAAGGAATCTCTTGAGGAGACCTTTGCTCTAGAATTATCTAGATTAAAGGAATCCCATGATAGAGCCCTCGAGGTGGCCAATGATTTTAGAACTAAAAATGATAAGCTTGAAGTTTCTGATGCTAAACTCCTTGAGCACTATGAGCACCTCAAAAATGGCTCAAGGGCTATTAAGAGTTCGCTCATCGAACTCACCGAGTCTCATGCCCAACTTGAAGCTTCTTATGCTAAAGAGCTTGCCAAGTTGACTTCTCCTCTTGTTGTTAATGATGATGCTTGTGCTACTAACACTCTTTCTTGTGAAGCATCCATATTAAAAGACAATGTTGAGCTAAGGGCTCAACTTGAGTTGCTATCTAGCAATTATGGGAAATTGCAAGAAAGTCATGTAATGCTCACAGGCTCTCATGAGGATCTTCTAGTATCCCATAATGTGCTAAAATTAGCTCATGAGGCTATTACTACCAAGGTAACATCAAGTGAGCCTCATGTGAACGTTAGCACTCTTTCTAGTCAAAATGTTATATTGCCATGTGCTAGTCCTCGTAATTCATCTACTCATAATGTTGCTACATCTTGTGATGAATTACTTTCCATGCCTTGTTGCTCTAAAAATGAAGATTATACTTCCTCTAGTACTTGTGTTGATACTAACCATGTAGAGGAAATCAAAGAGCTCAAGGCCCAAGTCACTTCTTTGAAGAAAGACTTGGAAAAGAGTCATGAAGGAATGTCCACACTCAACAATGTCTTGTGTGGGCAAAAATCCCCAGATGACAAAGGTGGACTTGGATTCAACTCCAACAAGAAGAAGAAGTCCAAAATCTTCAAGAAGAAGGGCCAATAACTAGTCAATAATTCGGCCAAGATTGTTTGCTTCAAGTGCAAAATTGAAGGGCACCATGTTAGATCTTGCCCATTAAAGAAGAAGCTCCGAAGTCACAAGCAACAAGTGAAGCGGTCACAAGTTCAAACACATACTCAACTACAAGTTGAAGAACGGCCTCTTCCCAAGAAGACCCAAGCCAACACTCCTCAAGTTGAGAAATCAATTGGGAAGAAAGTAAAGGGTACATGTTGCTACTTATGTCGTGAGAAGGTCACTTCGCATCTTCTTGCATGAGAGGTAATTTATCCAACCCAATCATTATTGATGATATCTATTCTCTTGGTAAGGATAAGGTTGGCAATGTGTTTGCGAAGTTTGTTGTTACTCAAAGTGGTGTCAAGAAAAGAACCATTTGGGTAGCCAAGCCCATTGTGACTAACCTCTTAGGACTCAACATGATTGGGGACCAACAAGCTCAAACTTGATCAATAGGTGATATTGGAGGACATTGGAGACTTGGATACATAATGAAGAATTAAGGGGTCTTCATCGTACATATTATCTCAAGCCAAGTCATTTATATTATCGAATTTCTATCTTACATCCAATGTGCCTCCTTACGGTAACTTGTACTTAAACTGTTTACACTATTAGTTACTTGCCCCTTTGCATGTTGTGGTTTTGTATCGTGCATGTGTTTGTATATGTTGTGCTTCCAACTTGCTTATCTTGAGTAATAAAGTATGTGTATATTGGTTTGCACATCATGTATATGCGAGTCTTGTGTTGAGCCTTTTTGCATCCTCTTTGTATCTATGTTGGCTCTTTTGAGGGATTAATGGATTATCCCATTGCGGGGGAGTGATGTGCTCTGCGCACCTCACAATCCTATAAAATATGTATACATGAGTAATACCACCTAGTATTGATATTACAAGTTTATCTAGTCTCTATGTGGTATGTCCTACTCATGAGAAATTCAAATTCTAAATGGTCCATTAATTATCTCTTGTTGGTTTTCATTTGCCACTTGCTAATAAATGTTGGGTTATCACATTATGGGGGAGTTATATGCTATGTGCATATTACAAGCCTAGAAAATGTGTATATTTGAGGTATTGCCACTTAGTGTTGATATTGTAAATTATCTTGTTCCTAGGTGGCATGTTAGCTCTACAAGTGTCATTTGCTTACGTTTTAGGAGTAAAGATGATGTTGGATATTTTTGCAATCTACCAATGGGAATTGTTTCCAAATACTTCTTGTCCTTTTACAATTGGTTTTCCCTTCATGTGGTAGAAATTGCTAATCATCTTTACATTGGATTTTATGTATCGTTTGTTTTCCTTGCCTCTTGTCGTTTGGTTCGAACATGTCTAGTGTTTCTACAGATTTATAGAAAGTGATGACACCATCTTGTGCATTTTGTGTTCAAATGCAAATTCTATATAATAAACAAATCTTGGCGGAGCTATCCTATTTCCTTTAGAACACTCTCATTATGCGTTTATCATAAAATCTTTTGAACCCCATCAAGAGTGTGTTTATGGGAGGCAAGTCTTGCTCTTTATGATGCTTTTTGCCATCATGAAAATTTGTCGAGGGTTTGGTTTGTTTGGAACCTAGCTCTATTTTGGAAACTAGATACCTCGTGTTTGCTTTCCTTCAATTGGTATCTTGTTTTTTTTGTTTGGCATGTGTCAATGGATATCATTCCTTGATGTATCTTTTAATTGGTATCCTTCAAGTGATAATTTTACGTTCGGTATTTTATTTTCACTTGATACGTTGTCTTTTGGTGTCTTATCAACTATGTGTTGATTTGATTTTTTGAATGCCTTGAGTATGCATATTTACTATATATATAGTTTCTTTTTGCATGCTTTCTTTCCTTGACCCGATATATAGGGGAAACTCCACCTTGTCATAAATTGGCTAAAGTGTGCATGAAATCCAATTTCATATCAATATGCACATATTTATGTGGATTTTGTCCTATGTATTGTTGGTTTTCTAACTCTTTGGTCCCAATGAGTTTGGGCACCATTTTGTTTGTGTTGTTGTTTTAGAAACAATTCGAGATGCATTGGATGCTCGTCTCACCTACAAGGAAGGTGATGACACCATGGAATTATTGGAGCCAAGCTAGGATGATCGATGAACCATTATCTACTACATCAATCCAATGCTATCTTGGTAACAAGTATCAACTTTATGCATACATTTCTTGCATTCAACCTTTCGTAGGTTGCATCATGGCATGAATTTCTTGATACGTTCTTGTGGTACTTGTTTCCTTCCTCAAAGCATCCGAATGATGATGTCTTATTGCTAGTTGGGATGTCTTTGATGTTCATAAGTTGGAAGTTCATATTATACAATAAGAAAATATTAGGCCATGTGCTATGCTTTCAAGCAAAGATCTTATTGGTATATTTATGACTTCCTTTTGGATATCTTGTTTGTTCCTTCTTGTAACCATTTCGTGTGTACATCCTTCTTTGTGGATATATATCATCATCATTGTCGTATACCTATAATCTTTTACACATGAGAGGAGTTACATCTCTAGTTGATATCCTCTTTTCTTTCACGTCCACCGTTGCATTTCCTTTTTCAGTTTTTGGTGGCTTCGTGAAAGGATTTGTCTTGAGTGCGGATCTCTTATCCTTGCATCTTGATGCACTCTTCGGTGGTGAAGATTATTTTTCCTCATGCTTGTCTTTACGAGGGTTTTGACATTTTGGTTGGTATCCCTTCTCTTGACAAGGTAATTATTTCCTTTCTTAACCATGGGTTGTCACAAGTGTGGTTCTGTCACACCCAAGATGCGACCCTATCCTCAATTTGGCACGAGGGCCTCGTCAGGGATAGAAGCGCATCTCGTCGTGTCGCAAGAATGGATATCGTTACAAGTACATGTACTGAAAAGAAGAGATATATAGTAGAATTGGCTTACACTCGCCACAAGCTACATCAGAGTCACATTAGTACATTACATATTCATCAAGAGTAAGAGCAGGGTCCGGCTACGGACGAAAACAAACAAGAAAATAAGAACAACGTCCATCCTTGATATCCCAGGCTGCCGGCCTGGAACCATCCTAGATCGATGAAGAAGAAGAAGAAGAAGCAACTCCAAATGAACAATTTACGCGCTCGCGTCAAGTAACCTTTACCTGTACCTGCAACTGGTGTTGTAGTAATCTGTGAGCCACACGGGACTCAGCAATCTCATTTCCAAAGGTATCAAGACTAGCAAAGCTTAATAGGTGAGGTAAGGTTAAGTGGTGAGGTTGCAGCAGCGGCTAAGCATATATGAGGTGGCTAAACTTACGAGTACAAGAAATAAGACGGGGAAGATCTACCTACGTCAAACATCACCCCACCGTGTCCTCGATCGGAGAAGGAACTCACGAAAGAGACAGTCACGGTTACGCACACAGTTGGCATATTTTAATTAAGTTAACTTCAAGTTATCTAGAACCAGTGTTAAACAAAGTTTCCACGTTGCCACATAACCGCGGGCATGGCTTTCCGAAAAGATTTAACTCTGCGGGGGTGCTCCAACTAGTCCATCACAAATTACCACAAGCCGCATAGAAATCCTCAATCACGAAGCTCGCGATCTCGTCGGATTCCCTATTGGAAAACCTCAACTCTGAGATTACCCAAAGCATCATCGTAATCCTGATGCACAAGATATTTTGTCAAAGGTAAAACTAATCCAGCAAGGCCACCCGACGTGTCGACGATCCCGATAGGAGCCACGTATCTCGTTCTCAGGACATGACGGATGAGCGATGGTTACCACGCCAAACGCCGAGTTGCCCCGGGTAGCATTAATAAGCTGCTATGTTTTGGACCAACACTCATGAGGAGCACTAGCCCGGGGGTTGGTTAAATTATCCTCGGGTTAATTACTCCCTATGCAGTGCATTAGTTGTTAGGCAAATGTAGTACCAAAGTTGGGCCTTCCCAGACCAGCTTTAATCTAAAACGAATTATCAAGGGGGTCCCCATAACAACCCCGATCGTGTTAGGAGCACTCATTTATGGAACATAACACCGGTAGCCGAAAACTAAGGGGGCAAAGGTGGAACAAAACACCAGGCTAGAAAGGCTGAGCCTTCCACCTTTTACCAAGTATATAGGTGCATTAAATTAAATAGCATATAATATGGTGATATAACAAGGAACCCATGTTGTCACATTGAAGCAACTGCACCTGCAACTAGCAACGCTAACAACAGGGTTAAGTAAGCAGTAACATAGCCAATCAGTGGTTTGCTAGGTCGAACAGGTTGAAGGTTATCATGGCATTGTTGAGAGGCTGATATTTAACAAGTGGTAGGCAACGAGACATAAACAATAGAAGCGATAAACTAGCATAGCAATGATAGTAATGGTATCTGAGGAAATGGTCATCTTGCCTGAGATCCCGCTTGGAAGAAGAACAACTCCGAGAAGTCGGCAAACCAACGTAGTCGAACGGGTCCTCACATTCCGACACGCTTGCGGAACTCTATCGAGACGGAACAAACCGGAAACAAGCATCAACACAGATATTCACCACACGATGCACAACATGATGCACAGCCTAATATGATGCATGAACAGATCAATGATGCAAGTGATGGCATGGCAATTCACCTCACGCAAACACTACACATTAAATGAAGCTCGATATGCAATGAGTTGCATACCGACGAAACTCCCCAATTAATTATTTAATTCAGTCCCGTTTATTTACACGCAATATTAAGTGTGGTTAACATGGCAAGGGGTGAAGCGGTGATCCTACAAGTCATCCTTGTCGGTTAACACGCGGAGCATACATCGGAGCTACGTCACAAGAAACATGCAACAAAATATATCATGCCATGAATGCATTATGCATGCAAGTTACAACATCACGGCAAGAAGAGAAAGAAGCATGTGTCGCCATGGCGAGCGAAAGGGAACCATGGCGGCAAGTCGGAAACGATGCCACGGCAACGTTCCTATCCCGATAACTCGTCGAGATATCGGTGACAACGAATAGGGAGCGCGTGCAGGAACGCTAAATAAAGATGGGGCGATCCCGTATATCGAGTTCCCATGTCTCGAGGGCTCGACGAAAAGGAAGACAATGTGCAATGGCAAACATACAATACATCTCATACAACACATGTATATGGTTAACGGCCACATCTCGTCGGTATACCTTCGAAGCATGCGAATCAGAGGTGTTCGGTTCGTAGCGGACGTCGTGGAAGTCGTGGTCGTCGTCTCGTCGACGGTAGTCGTTCGCTCGACGTCGGTTCACTGGTCTTCGGCGTCGGTAGTCGAACACGGTTTCGGGGGTCGTCGAGGACGTAGTTGAACACTGCGATCTTGTCGACGACCCACGACGGCGGGGATGGTGCACGCGGCGACGACACACGACACAGCAACAACTACATCAAACTACATTGGCACACTACGGCAAGCAGGCATGCTGGCACCAACATCATCTACAGCAAGCTAACAGCCGAGCAAAGCAACTAGCATCTGGCAGCAGCAAGTACGTCAGGCAGCAGCACAGCAGGCAAGCCACAGCGGCAGCAAGGCACGGCACAGCACTCGGCAACAACAGGGACAGGCAGCATGCACAGCAAGCACTAGCAAGCATCGGCCAACAAGCATCCAGCAACGGGCAGCACAGCAACGGCTAGCATCAGCAGCATAGCAGCGACAAGGCATTGGCGGCAGCAGCAAGAGCAAGCAGCAATGCAACACACGGCAAGCAGGAGGCAGGGGAATGGCGGCTTGGCTCCTGCAGCAGCAACAACATCACAACAACTAGCAAGCACATGCAACGCGAGCATGCGCAGCAACGCCTCAAGCGATCACGGGAATGGAGGAGGTCGGGACCGTGGAGGCTTGGCAGCGGAGCATCGGGCGGCCATGGCGAGGAGGAGGGAGACCAGGGCGATGGGGACTGCTGGAGGCGGCGGCGCGGCCATGGCGAGGGCGAGGCCGAGGGGCCCTGGCGCACCGGCGAGATAGGGGGCGGTGCAGCGGGGGAGGCGACCAGCCGAGGCCGGCGCGGCGACGGGGAGGCGCGGGCGACGACAGGTCTCCTGCTGACGCGCGGGGCTGGCGGCGAGGCGGCGCCCGGGAGGCCGGCGAGGTAGGGCAGGGAGGCGGCGACCGGGGCGGCGAGTTTGCGAGGGCGAGGGCGAGCACGCGGGGAACGCGGGGGCGAGGGCGGCGCGCGGGATCGAGGGGACCTGGAGGGGATCGGGCAGGGAATCGGGACGAGCAGCGCGCTAGCTGACGACGCCAGGAGGACGAGAGGGATCGGGAGGATCCCTCCTCGCTAGGGCAACAGGGGCCTGCTGGGCCTGGGCCAGCTCGGGCAGGGGCTGGGGTCTCTCCCTCCCGAAGAAAAAATAACAAAAGCCGGTTTTAATAAGAAAAAAATACCACAACCAAAAGAAAAGGAATTTTTTTAACTAAAACAAAAATACTTTTGGGCTCCTTAAAACATGCTCCAACTATAAAAAATAGATTGGGCATTTTTTTGAAGAATACAAATAAAACCCTTTTGAAGAATTAAAATTAAAACCCTTTTAACAAGAGAATAAAATAAAACCCTTTTTTATAAATAAAATGGGTCTCTTGTTTTAAGATAAACAAAAGGAAGAAATAAAGAAAACCCAAGGGGTTGCCCCCACATTTAATAAAATGATTTTAAAAGAAGACGAACTTGTTTTTTAAAAGTGGTTAAAACCGAAATCTTTAGCAAACCACAAAAACAAATAGAAGAGAAGAGAGGAGTGGAGTTTCTATCGCACTAAGACTCGGCGAGCACTCGAAGCACACACACTCAAAACACCACACGTGATGCAAGATGCCATGCATGATGCGACGATGCAAACTAAATGATGATGCAACAAATAAAATTAACCACACGACGGAAACGGAAAATAAAGGGGAATCTTCTGGGGCGTCGGTCTTGGGCTGTCACAACTCTCCTACACTACAAGAGGATCTCGCCCCGAGATCCAAGAATGAAAGGGGGGAGAGGATGAGAAAGCAAGAGGTAAAAACTTAGTCGCTTCTTTGACAAACGAGTGAAACCAACGATCCTTGAAGGTTGCAAAGAGATGAGGAATGATATGAGAAAGAAGCAAGAATTCACGGAAAATTTCGGCAGCACTTCGGTAGGAAAATGGGACAAAAGATTCGATAAGAAGAGAGAATTAGACAATATTCATAACAAACAACTAAATAGAACAAGGAAACACCATGATCTTGATAGAACAACATGATTGACCCAAAAGAGCAACATCACAATGCCTCCGGAACAAGAGAATATGAACTAGCTCATACAGAAGAAGAGAATGAAGAAAAGATGACAACTACTATCTCAAATGACCTTGGCAAGCATCCTTGCAATAAGAATTGAGTGGGGTTGTTGGAAAAACAACAACGAAAAGAACAAGATAGTAGTGGGCTTATGGAGACCTTTTCAAACTAATGAAGTGATAACCAGCCACTAACAGAAACAAGGATTGATTGGGAGAAACAAGATATGAACAATTTCTTACACCAAGAGGATACATTGAGAACTTGGATTAATTACAAGCACCACGATAGCAACAATCCATAGGAAAAGCTTTAGGTGAAATCCAAACCAAGATAGCTCAATGAAGAAACCATGGGTTGAAATATCTCATGACCAAGAATTGGTGGATTTAATTATCTCACTCTTGAAAGGAAAACTCTTTGAGGCTCCTACACTAACAAGAAAGCTATAATACCACCTCAAATGATAAAGGAAGAACAATTGCACTGGAGATGCAAGAGAAAGAATACTTGAGGTTCTCCAACAAGAATATTGAAGACACTAGAGAATGAATTGATATCATAAGCCGCTCCGGAAGAAGAATTGAAATCTCTTGGAAGAAGGAAGAACAAGAATAAGAATTATGTTATGCTCATCCTTCATCAAATTAAATTGATGACAAGCAACAGATTTAGCATACAACTTATTCTTCTTGAAAGAATCTTGAAGAGACAGAGAGATAAGCACCACTTGAAGCATAATTGAAGGAAGCACCGGTAAGAATTCACAATTGAATGGAAATACCAAGAATTAATGGGGATACATGAGAATGAAGAGATCATGATCCACGTGAGAGAAAATTTTAAACAAGACACCAAAATAATTGAGAGACAAATGAAGAGACAACAATTGAGAAGAATTGAGGATGAAAGCTGAAAGCTGAGAACGAAGATTCTTCTGAAATGATGGCCTTCGGAGGAACGAGAAATAAAAACAACTCAGAAACGCACCGGATAGCAAGAAAGAGATTACTCATGATTGGGAATAATTCAAGATGATGCCAGAAGGCTGAAACAATGAATCATGAAGAGAATGGACCAAGATTGAGAGAAACACTCCTTCGAATTGCAAGCTGAGAATGATGATGAGAACAACACCAAGAATTACTGAGACACTCCGGAATAGAGAAGAATGAAAGGTTGAGCCAAATATGAGAACTAATACAAATAGATCTTGAAGAAGGAATATGACTGATAAAATCCATACTTACGTCATATTTGAAAAGATTTAATGACCTCTGGGAAAAGATTAAAAGAGCCAGGAAAGATCCTAGGAAAACCTGTGGGTTATGGGCCCACTCAAAGAAACCACCGTTAGAAAAGATTGCTAGGAAGAGGGATATTACACCGGTATGAAGAGAACTAGATGAGGTTGAGAACCTCGAAATAGTGAAAGATCTGACAATAAACTCAGAGATATCTTCAACACTCCGGATAGGAAAGAGATGAATGAATAACAGGATAGGCTGATAAGAATTCCCAACATAGGAAGGAATTACAAGGATGAAAAGGATATAATGAACACGGATAGCTGAATTAAATTCACCGGGAAAAGACCACAAGAATGAATAAAGATGAACATGAAGCTCCTGAGAATCTTCACAATGAATCACCGGATACGACACGGAATAAAAGATAGCTGAAGCAACAATGAAAAGAGAACTCTTGGATGAAAATTGAATCACTGAAGAAAAGGGTGGGAGGGCGGGGGAAAACAAAGATAACTTGGGATAGATGAGATAACTCCAGAAGGAACTGAGAGAATGATCTGCAAAAACTGGAGAAGATTGAATTCACTAAAGAGAAGCACACCGGTTGGAAAGAATTGATACGATGACTTTGGTTGAAAAAGGAATTGATAGGACACTGATTGAGCAAAAGAATTAATACTCCCAGAGAAATATGATAACACCTCTTGGAAAGATCTGAAATCACCACTTGACATCGAAGCAACTTGGATTACCATATTCAGCAAAACAAAGGATGCGGCTTATGAAACAAGCCAGAACAAACTCATGAGAAAGATTTCGTCCGATATTTTCGTGGACAGGATCGCACGGGCTCGATTTTACAGTAGCCATCAAGTGCAAGGCAGTGCACCCAACATACGAAGCGTCCCCGAGTCGTAGCAAGCTACAAGGACTCATTAAGACACAACGAGAACCGCTGTAAGTTGACCATCAACAAACGAAACCACTAGATGTCGAACCCTAACCTAACATCATGCATTTGTTGGAAGATTGTCCTATAAGCAACTACTTGAATTCCCACCTAAGAATTCCCAAAATTTCTGGTCATGCAATCTGGTACACGGATACAAGGAGTAATATCACACAACTCCTATACTAACCCGTCACCTGTATCACATCCGTCAACACACAACCAGAATCTCGGACCTTCATCTACAACAGACCCTCGTGATCACAAGGATACAAAGTGTGGCAGTAGTCCCGAACAATCTGCACCAGTACTGGGGACATCGGGGTTATCTTTCCACTACTAGTATTGAAGCAATTACGAACATCCTTCGTTCTGAGATATTAAGAAATCTGAATGATAACGATGTGCTCAAGAATCCCCTGGAGCTCAACTCCCCGGAAGAAAATCAAGTCAGACAGGAGGCACCAAGACAAAACTCCGTCACATCGACATCATATAGATCCCAGGAATATCCGCATGATCCTAAAAAAATTTGAGTGAGAAGAGGAGTAGAATAAATTATTACGTCAAGATTCCTCACCAAAGCATAGAAGAGGAGAAAAAAGAATCCTACTCTCCTATATATAACTAGACTCAAAGTAGTTTTTCACTAGACTCGACTCGGCCAAGTTCGATCAATCAAGGGGGCTCCTAGGTCGGTACTGCTCTGATACCAACTTGTCACCCCCAAGATGCGACCCTATCCTCAATTTGGCACGAGGGCCTCGTCAGGGATAGAAGCACATCTCGTCGTGTCGCAAGAATGGATATCGTTACAAGTACATGTACTGAAAAGAAGAGATAGATAATAGAATTGGCTTACACTCGCCACAAGCTACATCAGAGTCACATCAGTACATTACATATTCATCAATAGTAAGAGCAGGGTCCAGCTACGGATGAAAACAAATGAGAAAATAAGAACAACGTCCATCCTTGCTATCCTAGGCTGCCGGCCTGGAACCCATCCTAGATCGATGATGAAGAAGAAGAAGAAGCAAATCCAAATGAACAATTAACGCGTTCGCGTCAAGTAACCTTTACCTGTACCTGCAACTGGTGTTGTAGTAATCTGTGAGCCACAGGGGACTCAGCAATCTCATTTCCAATGGTATCAAGACTATCAAAGCTTAATGGGTGAGGTAAGGTTAAGTGGTGAGGTTGCAGCAGCGGCTAAGCATATATGACGTGGCTAAACTTACGAGTACAAGAAATAAGAGGGGGAAGATCTATGCATAGTGGACGTGAACTATTGGTGATCAAATGAATGATCTTGAACACCTACCTACGTCAGACATAACCCCACCGTGTCCTCATTCGGAGAAGGAACTCACGAAAGAGACAGTCACGGTTACGCACACAGTTGGCATATTTTAATTAAGTTAACTTCAAGTTATCTAGAACCAGTGTTAAACAAAGTTTCCACGTTGCCACATAACCACGGGCACGGCTTTCCGAAAAGATTTAACCCTGCAGGGGTGCTCCAACTAGTCCATCACAAATTACCACAAGCCGCATAGAAATCCTCAATCACGAAGCTCGCGATCTCGTCGGATTCCCTAGTGGAAAACATCAACTCTCAGATTACCCAAAGCATCACCAGAATCCCGATGCACAAGATATTTCGTCAAAGGTAAAACTAATCCAGCAAGGCCACCCGACGTGTCGACGATCCCGATAGGAGCCTCGTATCTCATTCTCGGGACACGACGGATGAGCGATGGTTACCACGCCAAACGCCGAGTTGCCCCGGGTAGCGTTAATAAGCTGCTCTGTTTTGGACCAACACTCATGAGGAGCACTGGCCCAGGGGTTGGTTAAATTATCATCGGGTTAATTACTCCCTATTCAGTTCATTAGTTGTTAGGCAAATGTAGTACCAAAGTTGGCCCTTGCCAGACCAGCTTTAATCTAAAACGAATCATCAAGGGGGTCCCCATAACAACCCTGATCGTGTTAGGAGCGCTCATTTGTGGAACATAACACCAGTAGACGAAAACTAAGGGGGCAAAGGTGGAACAAAACACCAGGCTAGAAAGGCCGAGCCTTCCACCTTTTACCAAGTATATAGGTGCATTAAATTAAATAGCATATAATATGGTGATATAACAAGGAACCCATGTTGTCACATTGAAGAAACTGCACCTGCAACTAGCAACACTAACAACAGGGTTAAGCAAGCAGTAACATAGCCAATCGGTGGTTTGCTAGGTCGAACAGGTTGAAGGTTATCATGGCATTGTTGAGAGGCTGATATTTAACAAGTGGTAGGCAACGAGACATAAACGATAGAAGCGATAAACTAGCATGGCAATGATAGTAATGGTATCTGGGGAAATGGTCATCTTGCCTGAGATCCCGCTTGGAAGAAGAACAACTCCGAGAAGTCGGCGAACTAACGTAGTCGAACAGGTCCTCACATTCCGACACGCTTGCGGAACTCTATCAAGACGGAGCAAACCGGAATCAAGCATCAACGCAGATATTCACCACACGATGCACAACATGATGCACAACCTAATATGATGCATGAACAGATCAATGATGCAAGTGATGGCATGGCAACTCACCTCACGCAAACACTACACATTAAATGAAGCTCGATATGCAACGAGTTGCATACCGACAAAACTCCATGATTAATTATTTAATTCACTCCCGTTTATTTACACGCAATATTAAGTGTAGTTAACATGGAAAGGGGTGAAGCGGTGATCCTACAAGTCATCCTAGTCGGTTAACACGCGGAGCATAGATCGGAGCTACGTCACAAGAAACATGCAACACAATATATCATGCCATGAATGTGTTATGCATGCAAGTTACAACATCACGGCAAGAAGAGAAAGAAGCATGTGTCGCCATGGCGAGCGAAAGGGAACCATGGCGGCAAGTCGGAAACGATGCCACGACAACGTTCCTATCCTGATAACTCGTCGAGATATCGGTGACAACGAATAGGGAGCGCGTGCGGGAACGCTAAATAAAGATGGGGTGATTCCGTATATCGGGTTCCCATGTGTCGAGGGCACGACGAAAAGGAAGACAACGTGCAACGGCAAACATACGACGCAAACATACGATACATCTCATACAACACATGTATATGGTTCACGGCCACGTCTCGTCGGTATACCTTGGAAGCGTGCGAATCGGAGGGGTTTGGTTCGTAGCGGACATCGTGGAAGTCGTGGTCGTCATCTCGTCGACGGTAGTCGTTTGCTCGGCGTCGGTTCACGGGTCTTCGGCGTCGGTAGTCGAACACAGTTTCAGGGGTCGTCCAGGACGTAGTTGAACACGGCGATCTTGTCGACGACCCACGACAGCGGGGATGGCGCACGCGGCGACGGCACGCGACACAACAACAACTACAGCAAACTACATCGGCACACTACGGCAAGCAGGCAAGCTGGCAGCAACATCATCTACAGCAAGCTAACAGCCGAGCAAAGCAACTAGCATCTGGCAGCAGCAAGTACGTCAGGCAGCAGCACAGCAGGCAAGCCACAGCAGCAGCAAGGCATGGCACATCACTCGGCAACAACAGGGACAGGCAGCATGCACAGCAAGCACTAGCAAGCATCGGCCAACAAGCATCCAGCAACGGGCTGCACAGCAACAGCTAGCATCAGCAGCATAGCAGCGACAAGGCATTGGCAGCAGCAGCAAGAGCAAGCAGCAATGCAACACACGGCAAGCAGGAGGCAGGGGAATGGCGGCTTGGCTCCTGCAGCAGCAACAACATCACAACAACTAGCAAGCACATGCAACGCGAGCATGTGCAGCAACGCCTCAAGCGAGCACGGGAATGGAGGAGGTCGAGACCGTGGAGGCTTGGCAGCGGAGCATCGGGCGGCCATGGCGAGGAGGAGGGAGACCAGGGCGATGGGGACTGCTGGAGGCGGCGGCGCGGCCATGGCGAGGGCGAGGCCGAGGGGCCCTGGCGCACCGGCGAGATAGGGGGCGGCGCAGCGGGGGAGGCGACCAGCCGAGGCCGGCGCGGCGACGGGGAGGCGCGGGCGACGACAGGTCTCCTGCTGACGCGCGGGGCTGGCGGCGAGGCGGCGCCCGGGAGGCCGGCGAGGTAGGGCGGGGAGGCGGCAACCGGGGCGGCGAGTTTGCGAGGGCGAGGGCGAGCACGCGGGGAACGCGGGGGCGAGGGCGGCGCGCGGGATCGAGGGGACCTGGAGGGGATCGGGCAGGGAATCGGGACGAGCAGCGCGCCAGCTGACGGCGCTAGGAGGACGAGAGGGATCGAGAGGATCCCTCCTCGCTAGGGCAACAGGGGCCTGCTGGGCCTGGGCCAGCTCGGGCAGGGGCTGGGGTCTCTCCCTCCCGAAGAAAAAATAACAAAAGCCAGTTTTAATAAGAAAAAAAATACCACAACCAAAAGAAAAGGAATTTTTTTAACTAAAACAAAAATACTTTTGGGCTCCTTAAAACATGCTCCAACTATAAAAAATAGATTGGGCATTTTTTTGAAGAATACAAATAAAACCCTTTTGAAGAATTAAAATTAAAACCCTTTTAACAAGAGAATAAAATAAAACCCTTTTTTTATAAATAAAATGGGTCTCTTGTTTTAAGATAAACAAAAGGAAGAAATAAAGAAAACCCAAGGGGTTGCCCCCACATTTAATAAAATGATTTTAAAAGAAGACGAACTTGTTTTTTAAAAGGGGTTAAAACCGAAATCTTTAGCAAACCACAAAAACAAATAAAAGAGAAGAGAGGAGTGGAGTTTCTATCGCACTAAGACTCGGCGAGCACTCGAAGCACACACACTCAAAACACCACACGTGATGCAAGATGCCATGCATGATGTGACGATGCAAACTAAATGATGATGCAACAAATAAAATTAACCACACGACGGAAACAGAAAATAAAGGGGAATCTTCTGGGGCGTCGGTCTCGGGCTGTCACAGGTTCTCAATTTGTTTATTAGTAAGCTTGTGAACCCATTTGCTAGTAGTGTGTGTATGGGAAGGATATGTCATGCACTTTGTTTCTCATTACTTAAAGACTATGTTGATGAGTAATGCTCATCCTTTTCTTAGTCTTCTCAAGTGCCTTGCCATGACTCACACACATCAATTTGGTTGAGCCTATTATTATATTGCCTCTTTTACATGTTGCTCAACCATATGGTTTGTGCAAGTGATATGCTTATTGTCTCATCTATTTCCTTGCACTTGTTGTGTTTTTTTATTATTTTTGGGGGAGCAACGATCCTATTTTGTGCACTTGTATCAAATACAAAAAATTCTTATTAGTGCACAAATCATGAGGAGCTTCTCTAGTTTTGATAAAACACTCCTTTCCCTTATCATAATATATTTTTTCATGTGGTTCATAGGACCATATGATTGCTTGTTCCTATTGGTATCTTTTCATTGCTTGCTTATCTCTTTGGTATGTCTTTGTGACATACGATCCTTCTCGCAATCTTTGGTTCCTCGATATAGTTCGTTTTCCTCCAACGTTTATCATTGTATTTGTGTATTTCTTTGCACTATTGTTGAGAAGTACACACTCTTTGGGGGACCACCTACTATATTGGCTTTCTAATTTTTTTGTCCATTTTGGCAATCGATTCCAATGGGGGAGAAGTTTAGAGAGTTTAGTTTGGTGATGCTTCGAGGGTTTTGCTTTTATTGCTTAAGCATTTACATCTTGTATGCATGCATTATTGCTTTGTATGTGTGCACTTGGTTATGCTTATTTCCTTATATAAACTCTCTTGTACTGATTGTCATAAATTACCAAAATGGGGGAGATTATTAGAGCATATTTCTCCATATGTGGTTTTGGTAACTGATGACAAGCCCTATGGACTAATGGTTGCCTTAAGTTATATTCGAAGGATTTGTCCATAGGCACTTCTTGAAGTCCATCTGTTGGTTTCAAGGAGTTTATATGATGACCAACGTGGTATTCAAAGTATTATACAAAGATTGGTCATAAAGACACAAGGTTTATCAAGACTAAGTAGAGAGTAAATCAAGATTATCAACACATGAAGCGTACAAGATGTACCGAGAAGGATCAAGTGATCCCATGGTATGGTAAGCATTGTCCATAACACTTATGTGTACTAACCCATGTCTTCATGAGAGTTCTATGTAGGGTTAGGTGTGTTTCCATGGGTTTGCGTCAAGAGGAAGATCTCATTCAACCTATGAAGGATGACATCAAGTGGTGATCGTCATCAAGATTGCGGTGTGCAAGTTCAAGTGGAGCATCACGAAGATATCATGCTTGAAGCTTGTCGTCCCTTGTGGTGGCAATGGACTTGTGAAGAATGTGCTGAAGAGTGGCTAACCCATAGTGAGTATGGGGGAGCAATCAAGAAAGGTAGTCCATCTTGAGGAACCAATATCATCATCATCTAGCTCAATAGGACTAGGTGCAAGGTATAGGTTTGCCCTTGGTAGGTTTTTCTATTGTAGGATAGTTTGCCGTACTGTCAAGGGGGGCTCTCAAGTGAGTAGCTTGATCGTATCATTCGTTGAGAGATCAAACCATTTGCATCATTGCATCATATCTTGGTTCTTGTTTGGTGTTTCTCCTTGTGAGTTTTAGAGCTTATGGTCATCTTCGTGACAAGCTCGAGTTCATCGAAATCAGAGTCTATATGCATCTTCTATGATGTTTTCGATGTTGGAAGTTTTTGCCGGTTCTTCATTCGTAGAGGTCTCACATCTCTACATCATTGGCATTCTCATAACTGCATGTTCTTAAGATTTTATGTCGACGTTGGATAGCTCTTGTCGTCGTGAATTCAACAAGTTTGAGTTTGCTCGATTCGGAGTTCGTATGCGAAAGTTATGGTCGTTTCATTATCCACCGGCAGTACCGCTCGTGTTGCGAGCGGTAGTACCGCTCTTGGAGCGGTAGTACCACCCCTCGAGTGGTAGTACCGCTCCCTCGGACGTTCTGGGAGCGGTAGTACTGCTCCGATCGGGCTGTGAGTGGGGGTAACGGTTGGATTCCCTCCCCCACTATATAAAGGAGGTCTTCTTCCCCATTGGACCTTATCCATTCATTGAGCTCGTGTTCTTCCCCCATTGTTGACCTTCTTAGAGCTTGCTAACTCTCAGTCCCTCCAATGACTCTTTCTACTTCTTGAGGGAAAAGAGAGATGAGATCTAGATCCATATCTCCACCAATCACTTTCTCCTCTATGTGAGGGGAACCCCTTGGATCTTGATCTTGGAGTTCTTTGTGAGCTCCATGTTCTTCCTCTCATATTTCTCCATAGCTTTTGTTGTTGTGGAGGGATTTGAGTGTGAGGGACTTGACCACTTCATGTGTTCTTGCCATTGCATTAGTTGCATCGGTTTGAGTTCTCCACGGTGATACGTGGAAGTGAGAAGTTGAGAAGCTTATTACCCTTGGGTACTTGGTACCCCTAGAGATTGTTCTTCGTGGATGCTTTGGCGTCCTAGAAGCTTGGTGGTGCCTCGGAGCTCAATCATTGTGGTGTAAAGCTCCGGGCAAGCATCGGGGTCTCCATTTAAGTTGTGGAGATTGCCCCGAGCATTTGTGGTCACCTCGAAGCCATATGCCATTGTGGTGAAGCTTCATGGTGTTGTTGGGAGCCTCCAATTAAGTTGTGGAGATTGCCCCAACCTTGTTTGTACGGGTTCGGTGATCGCCCTCAAGGGTCCCTTAGTGGAATCACGACATCTTGCATTGTGCGAGGGCGTGAGGAGATTACGGTGGCCTTAGTGGCATCTTGGGGAGCATTGTGCCTCCACACCGCTCCAAACGGAGATTAGCATCCGCAAGGGTGTGAACTTCCGGATACGTCGTCGTCTCCGCGTGCCTCGGTATCTCTTACCCGAACCCTTTACTTATGCACTTTACTTTGTGACAGCCATATTGTTTCTTGTCATATATCTTGCTATCACTTAGTTGTTTATCTTGCTTAGCATAAGTTGTTGGTGCACATAGGTGAGCCTAGTTGTTTTAGGTTTTGTGCTTGACAAATTAAACATTAGTTTTATTCTGCATTTGTTCAAGCCTAAACCGTAATTATTTTAAAAGCACCTATTCACCCCCCCTCTAGGCGACATACACGTCCTTTCAGGGTCGTATGGACTCGTGCAGTAGTTTGGTTGTTCGCAAGCAGGTTGTTAGGGGGCTAGTTGAGGGGATACATGTCTCCATGATGACACCTATAAGGAGGTGAAACGACGCCCACACATGCCGCCGCAAACCGGTAAGAGCGCAACAAGCTTTCACCCGGAGCAAATCCACCACCACCGGCACCCCCATGCACTGTAAATCCACCCACCACCCACTACACCACCATGTCGCCAGAAGTGAACACCGTGCAACACATGCGCTGGAAGGGAGGACTCCACCCTTTCCCGAATGGCTGCCACCCCTTCCCGAATTCACCGGATCGAGCCGCGAGAACAAATTAGCTCAGCCCGTCACCCACACAGCACCAAATCATCCCCCAACACAACAATCGTCGTGAGAGGGCTGGGTCCGAGCACCGCCGCCCAGAACTGCAGAGCTACTGCTACATCACCGCAGAAAGAGGCCTCGAGAATATACATACTACTCCCTCTGTTCCTAGAGATTCTACTATGCACTGCATACAAAGCAAAATGAGTGAATCTACACTCTAAAGTATGTATATATACTTCCGTATGTACTTCATAGTGAAATCTCTAAAAAGACTAATACTTCGATCGTCCGAAAATATTTGTCATAGGAATGGATGTATCTAGATGTATTTTTGTTCTAGATACATTCGTTTTTATCCATTCGTATGACAAATAATTCCATACGAAGAGAGTATTCACGAACGCAAGGAGTACTTATGTATTCACCCCTTCTAAAATAAGTCTCCTAGTTTTAGTTCATAATTTACTACTTCTACTAGTGACAATTTAAGAGCTCAATAATCATCGTTCCATGAACTCGAGTAAAAGTACTCCCTCCATTACTAAATACATAATTCTTTCTAGACATTTCAACAAGAGACTACATACGAAGCAATATGAGTGAATATAAACTTTAAAATATGTCTATATGCATCAGTATGTAGTCCAATAGTGGAATATCTAAAAGGCTTATATTTAGAAACGGAGGAAGTAATAGTGAAGATAACTCGTCTGAACATATGTGTACCCATGATAATTGGAAAACGTTTACAATCGGACCGTCGGCCGAATTTTTGGCCGGTCCGCGCTGGTTGTCTCGCGCATTCGTACCTCTTCCGCACACGCGCACGGGTCCGTGGGTCTCCACGCACACGAGTCCTTATCCACAGGCCACAACATCCCTCGTCCACACAATTTTCATCTCGTGCATTGCTTACTTCGTCTTCCTCCCTTTGTGATGAGATTTTCCTCTTGTTTCCTCCTACATCTCCATGCGATAGCCTCCCTTCCTACTCCCCTAACCCTTCTCGCTGATGTAGCTACTACCGGTCATGCGAGGAGCTGCAACCCCAGCTACGCAGGAGCTGCAACCGATGGGCGGAGGAGCTGCATCCAACCATGTCGGGAGCTACAACCGTCATAGAGAGGAGCTGCAAGGGGCCAAGCTGGGAGCTGGAACCGGGGGACGGAGGATCTACAACGACGACTGATGGGGTCATAGTCCTAGGGTAGGGTCATAGGCCTGTCCTACAGGTCCTACCCAAGGACTACCCCACACAAGGGACAGGACCTTAAGTATGCCCGACTGAAGTAAGGTACCCCCATCATCCAGTCGGTAACAGGCCCAGAATCATCCAGTCGGAGACTAACACTCGGAGGACACCGGGCCTACCGACTGGATACACTCGGTGCGTCGTAACCTCTCTGGAGGGAAAGTGCCGTACGTTTCCGGGTGCATTTGTAGCATACGTTACCTGTAACGCATGCATTCAATCGCCACTACTCCACCCTTGAATCAGAACCGTTGTGGAGGGCAGCGCACTCTATATAAGCCGCCCTCCCCCACTGGTAAAAGGGTTAGAAAAACATTGTACTCCATATTACACTCGGTAACAAGCTCCGAGAGCACTGAGACGTAGGGCTATTACCTCCACCGTAGAGGGGCCTCAACTCATACAACCTCGCCGTAGCTAGGACTCTGCCCATCTCATTCGTACCTTACACATCTACTGTCAGGCTTATACCCACGACAGTTGGCGCCCACCGTGGGGCAGGCGTCTAAGCGACTTCCGGCGAGTTTGCGACTACTTCCTTTCGTCATGTCGTCCGGTGGAGGTTCGAGCATGGGTCACCAGATCCTCTTCGGCACTCTTTCCTTCGTCGTCGACGATTCGGCGTGGCTTCGGGATGCACCTCTCGACGTCGAGGCGCTTCCCCGTCGCGGGGCCACGCACTTCCGTGCCGGCGCTCGCGACGTTCTTCTTCTCCAACAATCGGCTCCATTGCCGGCTTGCACCTTCGTCACGCGCCGCAGCAGGCGATCTCGCAGTCCGCGTCTACAACGTTGGGTGCAGCATGCCCGAGCGCGCCAGTTCGCGTCCTCTCAAGTGGCGGTTCTGGAGTCTGTTGTGGTTGCCCCGCGTCCTCAGTGCTCGGGCTCGGTTCCGACTGAGCTTCCTTCCGAGTACGTGGGCCGCGGCCCTGCAGCAGAAGTTCGCATGGCCAACACCCATGAAGATCCCCATCAGGCCGGCCGGAACGAGCGCGAAGTCGGTGAAGCATCCGGTGCACGCCATCCACCTCGCCGTTCTGCCAGTCGGCACACCCGGCAGAGCAACGTAGAGTTGTTCCGCACACCTCTCCTCAACTTGGCTGCGGCAGCCAAGATCGTCGATTCCCTCCAGCCGACTGATTCAGAGGCACGAAGAGGAATCGAGCAGATCCGTGCTCTGTTGCACACGGCGCAGCAACAGAATTCGGCGGTCTCCCAGTCACACAATCGGATCCACAACAGTTCCGCCCATGCAAACACGCATCGATCTGTTCACAACCCTGGTTCTCATCAGTACCGCCGCCGCTCACGCACCCCTCCGCGGGGTGGGCCCTATGGGTCTCGACATCATGATGATCGGCGTTCGGTCGGCTACACTTACGACCCAAGACCCGACGCAAGGGGGCGAATCGCCCAGCGAAGAGTCGACAGGGGTCGAGCCCACCGCGATGGTCGCAATATGGACCGTCCGAGTGGAAGCAGGACCGTCGTGTCCGGCCCCGAGTGTTTTAGTCGAGCCATCCGCTCGGCTGACATCCCGCCCAACTTCCGATTGGCAGCGGGAATCGGTAAATTCTCAGGAGAGTCCAAGCCCGAAACATGGCTAGACGACTACCGAGTGGCAGTCCAGATCGGAGGAGGAGACGACCATGTCGCTATGAAGCACCTCCCTCTGATGCTCGACGGCTCGGCCCGAGCTCGCTGAACCAGTTGGCCCCCTCAAGCATTTACAGTTGGGCAGATCTAGCCCGAGTGTTCATCAGAACTTTCGAAGGGACGTGCAAGCGCCCTGCAGGTCTTGTGGAGCTTCAACACTGTGTCCAGAAGCCGAATGAGCCCTTGCGCGACTTCATCCAGCGATGGACGACCCTTTACCACACAGTGGAGAGTGTCACCGAGCATCAAGCAGTCTGCGCATTCAAGGCAGGCGTCCGGTACAGAGAGTTGTACCTAAAGTTCGGCCGGACAGGCGACATCTCCATGAGCAAGATGATGGAGATAGCTGCTCGTTATGCAAATGGCGAGGAAGAAGACCGCATCCGGAGCGGCAAACACAAGACAGTCGGCGAGACCGACGGAGGTAACACTCGGAAGCAGAAGCAAAAGGTTCCGCCCACACCGCAAGCAGAAGCTGCAGCTGTAACGAGCGCCAAGTTCAAGGGCAAAGGGAAAGCGCAGTTCACCCCCAAGAAGAAGCCTTTCAACAATCCCATCCTGGACCAGCCTTGTCCGATTCACACGAAGATGGACGAGGAAGGCAACCCCATATACGCGAAGCACACCACTCGACAGTGCCGACTCCTCATCCAGGGGTTCAGCGAAGAGCAGCCGAGTGAGAAGAATCCCGAGCAAGATGAGGAGGACAAGGAGGATCCGTTCCCCCAAGTCCATGCAACCCTCATGATTTTTGCTGACGTCGAAAGCAAGAGTCGACTGAAGTTGGTGAACAGAGAAGTCAACATGGCCGTTCCGACTGCTCCCAAGTTTCTGAAATGGTCTCAGACTGCGATCACCTTTGATCAGTCGGATCATCCAACGCATGTCCCCACTCCAGGAAGACAGGTTCTGGTCGTCGACCCGGTGGTGGAGGGAGTCCGTCTGCGCGAAGTCCTCATGGACGGTGGTAGCGGACTGAACATCATGTACGCCGACACCCTCAAGGGAATGGGCATTCCGATGTCCAGACTCAGCGAGAGCAATATGCAGTTCCACGGAGTCGTCCCTGGGCGGAAGGCCAAGTCACTCGGCCAGATCGCGCTGGACGTCACTTTCGGCTCTGACAAAAACTTTCGCAAGGAGAAGCTCACATTCGAGGTGGTAGATTTCCAGAGTGCTTACCATGCAATTCTGGGCCGCCCGGCATACGTGAGTTTCATGGCACGCCCGTGCTATGTGTACTTGAAGCTGAAGATGCCGAGCCCTAAGGGCGTTATCACCATCACCGGCAACCGCCAGCGAGCCGAGGAATGCTTGCAAGAGGGATCAAGAATCGCCGACCATCAGATGGCGGTACTCGAGCTCGACGAATACAAGAAGACAGTCGACCCTGCCGACCTGATGCGCTCAAAGAAACCAGCTTCTGAGTCCGCGTTCCAGTCGGCGGGAGAGACGAAGAAAATCAACATCCACCCGACGGACGAGTCTGCCGCCCCGACGAACATCTCCACCACCCTCGATCCTAAATAGGAAGCCGAGCTCACCCAATTCCTCTGTGAGAACTGGGACATCTTCGCATGGAAGCCTTCTGACATGCCGGGTGTTCCCAGGGAGTTGGCTGAGCACCGACTGCATGTGGATCCCGTCGCTCGACCCGTCCGAGAGCGCCTGCGTCGGTCCGCCGCGCACAAGAGGAAGGCAATCGGAGAAGAGGTGGCCAAGCTGCTGGCTGCCAACTTCATTCGCGAGGTTCACCACTCCGAGTGGCTCGCCAATGTCGTCATGGTGCCCAAGAAGGACAAGTCACTCCGAATGTGCATTGACTTCAAGCATCTCAATAAGGTCTGTCCGAAGGACCATTTTCCGCTCCCCCGCATACATCAAATTGTCGATTCGACTGCGGGATGCGAGCGTTTGTCATTCCTTGATGCCTACTCGGGTTATCATCAGATCCGTCTGTATGGTCCCGATGAGTTGAAAACAACCTTCATCACCCCGTTTGGGTGCTTCTGCTACATCACCATGCCTTTCGGTTTGAAGAATGCAGGAGCTACCTTTATGCGCATGATCCAAAAATGCCTCCTCGACCAGATCGGTCGCAATGTGGAGGCATATATGGATGATATCGTAGTCAAGTCATGCAAAGGTTCCGACCTGCTGACTGACTTGGCAGAAACATTCGCCAACCTTCGTAGGTACGATATCAAGCTAAACCCAACCAAATGTTCATTCGGCGTTCCCAGCGGAAAGTTACTCGGTTTCTTCGTTTCCGAACGAGGAATCGATGTTAACCCCGAAAAGATCGGGACCATCGTCCGAATGGATAGGCCGGTCAGAATACATGATGTTCAACGGCTCACAGGTTGCCTAGCGGCTTTGAGCAGGTTTATCAGTCGACTCGGCGAAAAAGCACTTCCTCTGTACCGACTCATGAAGAAGTCAGATACCTTCGAGTGGACAGACGAAGCCCAAATCGCATTCGACGACCTCAAAGTCCTACTTTCCACCCAGCCGGTTCTTACTGCTTCGCTCAGTAAAGAGCCCCTTCTTCTATACATCGCAGCCACAAATCAAGTGGTTAGTACTGTTCTTACAGTCGAGCGAGAGGAGGAAGGCAAAGCTTACAAAGTTCAGCGGCCAGTGTACTACGTCTCTGAGGTCCTGACCCCTTCCAAGCAGAGGTATCCCCATTATCAGAAGCTTATCTATGGGATCTATTTAACTACGAAGAAGGTTGCCCATTATTTCCAAGACCACTCGGTATCTGTCGTTTCTGATGCTCCGTTGTCGGAAATCCTCCACAATCGGGACGCATCGGGCCGAGTGGCGAAGTGGGCGATGGAGATTTTGTACTGCGACATCAAGTTCGAGGCCAAGAAAGCTATTAAGTCTCAAGCCCTGGCTGACTTTATAGCAGAATGGGTAGAACAACAGCAACCGACTCACATCTACTCGGCTCATTGGACAATGTTCTTCGATGGGTCTAAGATGTTGAATGGATCCGGCGCTGGTGTTGTGATCATATCACCCAAAGGCGACAAGCTCAAGTATGTGCTTCAAATACACTTTGATTCCTCTAACAACGAGGCAGAGTATGAAGCTCTTCTCTACGGATTGAGAATGGCCATCTCACTCGGCGTCCGTCGCCTGATGGTCTACGGCGATTCAGACTTGGTGGTCAACCAAGTGATGAAAGAGTGGGACGTGAGGAACCCCACTATGACAACATACTGCAATGCAGTCAGGAAGCTGGAGAAGAAGTTTGAAGGTCTAGAACTTCATCATGTTCCAAGACTGAAGAACCAAGCAGCGGACGAGTTGGCGAAACTCGGATCCACTCGGAGACCCGTCCTGAGTGATGTCTGCCTCGAGCACCTCCATCTTCCTTCAGTCAAAGAAGATCCCTTCACGGAAGAACCAGTACAACCCAAGAGCGCAACAAATCCGACTGTAGTCGATGTGCCTGCTGTGGTAGATCTGGTCACAAAGATTCTGGTAATCATCCCCGATTGGACTGTGCCAATTATGGCATATATCCTGAGACAAGAACTTCCAGAAGATGAAGTCCAAGCCCGGCAAATAGTTCGCAGGTCGAAGGCATTCACTGTCATTGATGGTCAATTGTACAAGGAGAGTGTTTCAGGCGTCCTCCAACGTTGCATTTCCCTCGAGGAAGGACAGTTGATCCTAGAGGATATCCACTCGGGAACCTGCGGCCATCACGCTTCTTCGAGAGCAATCGTCGCCAAGGCGTTCAGAGCCGGATTCTTCTGGTTGCAGGCCAACGAGATGGCCAAAGCTATGGTCGATCGATGCAAAGGCTGTCAGTTCTACTCCAACAAGTCCCACAAGCCAACATCTGCACTAAAGAAAATCCCGCTTGTGTGGCCATTTGCAGTTTGGGGATTAGACACAGTCGGACCATTCAAGACAGGCCAAGGAGGCTACACACATCTGTTGGTGGCAGTCGAGAAGTTTACAAAATGGATAGAAGCCAAGCCCATCAAGAAACTCGACGCCTCCACAGCCGTGAAGTTTGTCAGAGACATCATCTCCAGATTCAGAGTGCCTCACAGCATAATCACGGACAATGGAACAAACTTCGACTCAAACCGATTCAAAGGTTTCTGTGCGAGTCAAGGTATCCGAGTGGATTTTGCTTCCGTAGCACATCCGCAATCCAATGGACAAGCTGAGCGTGCAAATGGACTTATCCTTCAAGGTTTGAAGCCTCGACTCTTGTGAGAGGTAGGACATGCTGCTGGTGCATGGGTAACCGAGTTACCTTCAGTACTTTGGGGTCTCCGCACCACTACGAACAGATCAACAGGGCGATCACCGTTCTTCCTCGTCTATGGAGCAGAAGCGGTCCTTCCGAGTGACTTGCTTCATAATGCCCCGCGAGTCGAACTCTTCTCCGGAGCTGAAGCAGATCAAGCAAGGCAAGATGGAGTCGATCTTCTAGAGGAGGAGCGCGAGATGGCACTTACTCGCTCAACAATTTACCAGCAAGATCTGCGACGTTTTCATGCACGACATGTCAGGAGCCGCACGTTCCAAGCTGGCGATTTGGTGCTCCGAGTGGATCAGCAAAGACCACACAAGTTGGCTCCGGCCTGGGAAGGGCCTTTCATCATTTCCAAGGTGCTGAACAACGGGGCATACAAACTCTACAACATTCAGAAGGAGACTGACGAGCCACGCGCATGGAACGGAGACCTCCTCAAGCGTTTTTATACGTGATCGCCGACTGAAGCAGTGTAACGAACAAGTTTTGGCGAAATAATATACAGCAGATTCAGTTTCTTTTGCAGATTCAGAGTTCTTCCGCGGTTGCAGACTACGGTCACACACACACACAAAAAAAAACTTAGCTGCGATCCCGAATCGCCTAAGTAATACCTTCCTCCGAGTGTGCACTTCACGTCGCACTCGGGGACTTAGCTACGATCCCGCATCGCCTAAGTACTAACTTCCTCCGAATGTGCACTTCACGTCGCACTCGAGGACTTAGCTGCGATCCCGCATCGCCTAAGTACTAACTTCCTTCGAGTGTGCACTTCACGTCACACTCGGGGACTTAGCTGCGATCCCGCATCGCCTAAGTACTAACTTCCTTCGAGTGTGCACTATACGTCACACTCGGGGACTTAGCTGCGATCCCGCATCGCCTAAGTACTAACTTCCTTCGAGTGTGCACTATACGTCACACTCGGGGACTTAGCTGCGATCCCGCATCGCCTAAGTACTAACTTCCTTCGAGTGTGCACTATACGTCACACTCGGGGACTTAGCTGCGATCCCGAATCGCCTAAGTACTAACTTCCTTCGAGTGTGCACTTCACGTCGCACTCGGGGACTTAGCTGCGATCCCGCATCGCCTAAGTAATAATTTCCTTCGAGTGTGCACTTCACGTCGCACTCGGGGACTTAGCTGCGATCCCGCATCGCCTAAGTAATAATTTCCTCCGAGTGTGCACCTCACGTCGCACTCGGGGACTTAGCGGCGATCCCGCATCGCTTAAGTAATAATTTCCTCTGAGTGTGCACTTCACATCGCACTCGGGGACTTAGCTGCGATCCCGCATCGCCTAAGTAATAATCTCCTTCGAGTGTGGACTATACGTCACACTCGGGGATTTAGCTGCGATCCTGCATCGCTTAAGTATTAACTTCCTCCGAGTGTGCACTATACGTCGCACTCGGGGACTTAGTTGTGATCAAGAATCATCTAAGTACTAACCTCCTCCGAGTGTGCACTCTACGTCGCACTCGGGAACTTAGCTGTGATCATGAATCACCTAAGTCTTAATATTCTCCGAGTACGCACTAAGTGTTGAACTCCAAACAGCATTCAAGCAAAAGACTAAGTGTTTCCATTGCGATTCCAACAGTCTAGAAACAATAATTGACTCGGTGCGGATCAAGCTTACCCGCACCGATTCAAAAGTATGACGGCCAACAGAAGTGGCCAGAGTATCTTACAGGCAAACACTCGGCATACCGAGGATAAAGTTCGATCATGCGTCAGCTGGGCCCGCGTCAGGACTGGAGGGCTCCACAAAGGTATCCAGGTCGATTCCATCAGCAATGCGGGTAGCAGTCTCCAGGAATGTCTCCATGAAGTCTTCGAATTGAAGCTTCTTCGTGTTGGCGACCTTCAAGGCTTTCAGCTTATCTTCCCGCACTTCCTTGCAATGGACTCGGACCAAGGACAGCGCCACATCAGCACCACAACGCGCTGCCGATTTCTTCCACGATTGCACTCGGGCCGGAATCTCCCCCAGTCGCCCCAACAGAGTCTCCATCTTCTCCCGCGACTCGTCTTCCGGCCAAAGCTCCTTCTCAATGCGGCCGAAGACTTCTCTCAGTCGGTTGATGAACGGACCCACTTTGCCTACGCGGATATGAGCCCGGAGTAGATTCCGGTTGGCGTTCTCGCTGAGTGGCACATTGTCCTTCATGGATCGTTCCACGGCCGCCGCTTCAGCTTCGGCGTCACCACAAAAATCTGCAACAAACGAGCAAATAGACAGTAAAAACCGAGTGTATGGCACACGATACAGCCACTCGGCAAAGCATAAGGCTTACCAGCCAGACCAGTCATCATTTGCGCAGTCTAGTCGGTGACATACTTCTCTTGAGCTATGCATCGTTTGTTCAAGACGCCCATCTGATTGTGCAATTCGGTCCTCTGTTTCCCCATCCTCTGCATCTCCGCCGTCAACACCCTGTTCGTCTCCAGAGCCTCTTTCAAGGACTTTTCTCTCACTTCCAGAGCGTCCTTCATACCAGCCATGGCAAGCATTGCAGCGTCCAGTTCACCAGCATATTGGTTCCTCTCCGCTCTTAGGGCTTCATAAGCAGTTCCCATTTCACAAGTTTTCTGCACCAAGAAACAAAGGGTAGTCAGCAAGTTTATCAGTTCACACACTAAGTTCTTCAGACCCCTGCCGACGCAAGCAGTCGACAGAGGTCTCGGGGACTACACCCAGTGGGTTCACTAAGAGTGACCCCACTGGCATGCACCTCAAGCAGGTCTGCCCTATTGAGGTGCACGTTTTCACCTATGCCTCCGAGGCTAATACTACTCGACCTGCGTGCAGTTTACTCTAGGGGACTCTTACCGCAAGAGTGCTCCGACTGCAGTAAGTACTCGCACTCGGAAATCTTGTCTACGGACACGACAAAAATACAGACCAAATGTATAAAGACAACTGTCGGTGCAAGCACTCGACAGAAGTCTCGGGGACTACACCCACTGGGTTCACTCGGAGTGAACCCATTGCAAACAACAGACAACACCTAGTGGGTTACAGAAGAAAAGTAAGTACTTACTAGGTTACTTACTCGGATGTCATCGCGCAGCTCCAAGCTCCGCTGATATAAAGCCACAGCGGAGTCATAAACCCTCTTGGCCTCTCCGGCCATCAGCTCCGCCTGGACCATGGCCCCCTTGGCCGCTCCCACCTGCTCCTCTGGAACACACCGAATGTTGAATTCAGCATTCGACGAACCGGGAATCGTGGGAAGATCCTGGTTCATCCCAAGGTTCGCCCCAGTCGGTTCCTCACCCGCCAGCACCGGTTCAGTCGGCGGAAGCACTTCGTTCGGTGTGTCGTCGGCGGCAGGGGCGACAGCAGGAGGAGCAGCCTCAGGGACAGGCTCCACGACGGGCTCCACGGCCGGTTCGGCTCTCTCCCCTGACAAGCCGAATAACACAGCGCCTCAGAAGAAGAAAGAGATGGCGCAGTCTGCAGGAATAAAACACCCGACTCTCCCACAACATACCTGGCTGAGATGAAACGACGTTGTCCGTGTCCATGGGGTCGTCCCCTTGGCGGGCCGGCGAGGTCGCAGAAGTGGCAACCCTGTCGAGTGAAGACCATTTTACTTGTAAAGCAAGAGTTCACTCGGTCAACAGAAAGAACCGAAAACTAGATTCACTTACGTTGAGGTGACGGGGATGGCCATCCTCATCCGCGGCAGAGCCTTCCGAGGTTTGAGCCCACTCGGCTTGGGCGCCCTGGAGGACTGGCCTGCAGGTTCAGCGGCTGCGTCCCTCGCCCTCTTGGTGCCTCGAACACTCGGTACCACCGGGACAGCAGGCGGAGCACTCGACGACGCAGGGGGAGCTGAAGGGACAGCAGGCTCATGCCGACGCTTACTCCGATGCTCTGACCGCGGAGGTGGCGATTCTGCCTCTTCATCCTCTTCCTCTTCCTCGTTGTTTTCCTCCTTCGACTCTCCGCTGTCGAAGACGTATTCGTCGCTCTCCACGCTCCCCTCCTGGCTGCCTTCTTCCTCTTCCTCCTCCGGTTTCCCGTTCAAGACGGGGGAGAACCAGTTGGTCCACGCCTGCATGAATTTCAGTCGGAAACGATTAAGCATCACGCGGAGATATAAATGAACTGCTGAAATCAAGACAGTTCAACGCACTCGGCTAATGCTACTCACCTGATTTGGTGGAGGGTTGTCCGCGCTGTAAGGCGTCACTCGGCGGGCTCCCTTGGGATTCTCACAGGGACCCGTGATTTGGAGCACCCCTGAGGTCACCTTCTCCTCGAGAATGCCCTCCACGTTGGTCCGAGTGGAGTCCTCGGTCCCTGCGTAGTGCCACATAGCATGGTGGCGGGCTTGTAGAGGCTGAATTCGCCGACCGATGAAGACTTCCAGCAAGTCAATACCAGTGACCCCCCTCCTGACAACATCCGCGAGTGCCTCGACCAAAGGCTGGATGTCGTTCTTCTCAGCTTTCGAGAGGGCGAGTTGCCTGGGCGGAGCATGATGGTCTAGACTAAACGGAGGCAGCCCAGTCGACGCGTTCGGACAGGCTATGTCCTGGCAGTAGAACCACGTCGACTGCCAGTTCCTAACCGACTCGCTCAATTGGAGAGCAGGGTAACTGCTCCGACTCTTCTTCTGAAACCCTAGACCCCCACAGAGCTGGAGGAGATGCGTCTTGTCATCCGACTGACTAAGACGTTTTATGGTTTGGGAGCGGGCGGAGAAGATGTGTTTGAATAAACCCCAATGGGGAGGACAACCAATAAAGCACTCGCACAAAACAATGAAGGCAGAAAGGTGGGCGATGGCATTCGGAGGGAAGTGATGGAGTTGAGCACCAAAATGATTCATGATACCCTTGAAGAAAGGATGCGGGGGCAGAGAGAAACCTCGGTGAATATGGTTGAGGAGCAAGACGCGCTCCCCCTCCCGTGGCGCCGGCTCGACCTCGTCGTCCGCCGGCAGCCTCCAGGATTTATGCATGAGTTGGCCGTGCTCTACCAGCTCCAGCAGGTCCCCCTCCGTCACTGTGGAGGGGAGAAAGTCTCCCTGGATCCATCCTGCCGGCAATGGCCGCTGCCGCCGCTGGGCAGCCGCCGCCTTGCTCTTCTTCTTCCTTGCCTCCATCTTGCTGGTCTGACCTTTGGTCATGGCGACGATGGAGAGCTCTCGAAAAAGAGAGGAAGAGAAGGGTGTATGAGCGCAGGAGGTGTCGAGGAAGAGGGAGCGAGCAAGAGCAGAGGATTCGGCAAGCGTAACCGAAGGGTCTCGTCGACCAGAGTTAAATAGAGCACCGACTGGGTTGCTGGCGAGCGGGCCCGAAATCTTATCTGCCCAACCAGCCGCGGCGATATCGGCGGAGGAGTTGAAGGCGCGAGGATCGAGGAGTCAGGCGCTACTCGAGCGCGCTGACGTCGCCCCCGCTAAGCGCGCGGAACCCGAAATTTGAGATCCCGGAAAATCCACCGCTGCCAGTTGACTGGTCACGTCAAAAGATGCCGCGAAAGCACTCGATTCCCGACAGTCTGTTTTCGCAAAACACATCCACTCGGACCATGGGTCAGGAGAGATAAAATGGATAGAGGCAAGCAACGCCCAAGCCGAACCTAGTCCAGTCAGATCTGAACCTCGAGCACTGCTTTGACGTTTCAACCCCAATCCATTCGGGGACTAATGATGGGGTCATAGTCCTAGGGTAGGGTCATAGGCCTGTCCTACAGGTCCTACCCAAGGACTACCCCACACAAGGGACATGACCTTAAGTATGCCCGACTGAAGTAAGGTACCCCCATCATCCAGTCGGTAACAGGCCCAGAATCATCCAGTCGGAGACTAACACTCGGAGGACACCGGGCCTACCGACTGGATACACTCGGTGCGTGGTAACCTCTCTGGAGGGAAACTGCCGTACGTTTCCGGGTGCATTTACTAGCATTTATAGCATACGTTACCTGTAACGCATGCATTCAATCGCCACTACTCCACCCTTGAATCAGAACCGTTGTGGAGGGCAACGCACTCTATATAAGCCGCCCTCCCCCACTGGTAAAAGGGTTAGAAAAACATTGTACTCCATATTACACTCGGTAACAAGCTCCGAGAGCACTGAGACGTAGGGCTATTACCTCCACCGTAGAGGGGCCTCAACTCATACAACCTCGCCGTAGCTAGGACTCTGCCCATCTCATTCGTACCCTACACATCTACTGTCAGGCTTATACCCACGACAACGACCATGCTGGAACTAGCACACATCGAAAGCTACAACCGGGTGCCACATGAGCGACAACCATCAGTGGCAAAGTTGCAATCGGATTTTGCTCAAGCTAAATCGAGACATGAGAAGTCGTCATCGCGGGGGGGGGGGGGGGGCACTGGTGCTGGAACCAGCTTCCCATTTTGCTGGAAGCGTATGTCGGAGATGCTGGAACCAACATCGAGATTTGCTACAACCATCACAATGAAGTGTGGCCGGCGGCTTCAGTGTTGTGCTTTTTGCTGCAATTGGCAACAGAAAAGCTACAACTGACGCCCATATTGCTACAACCAGCGACAACGAAGTGTGGATGGTGGCCGACAACGAGGATGCTGTGATTTTTTTGTTGCAACCAGCAGCAGGAAAGCTACAACCGACGTCCAAGTTTGCTACAACCAGCGACAACGAAGTGCGGACGACAAGGACGATGTTGTGATTTTGTTGCAACCAGGCGACGATGAGCATGTCCAGCAACGATGACACACGATTTCTGTTGCTACAATGGGCTGCAAGGGAAGCTTCCACCGACGTTGGGATCTTTTGTTGCAACCATGGGGCTCCTAGAACTGCGGCTATTCAGGATCTTGAATGGCGACCGACGGCAAGCTGGCGAGGTCAATGGCGTTGGGGGTCGCTCAGGGGGGAGGGGGGGGGGGCGATTCTCTCATGTGCAGTCTTGGTGCGCCCCTCGTGTGCAGGAAAGAAAGGAAGGGAGGAAGAAGACAACAAAAGTAGAAGATCTGACACCTGTCCGCAGGTATATCATGGGGCTGCGGTGCAACCGACCCAATTTTAGGCGGGCACGCCGGTGCCCATGATAATTTGCATCGTGACCGTCCGATGATCCTAACGTTCGCTGTTACTAGTTGTTAGTGCGTTACGCTTTCTCCCCTGTTTCTTTACGCCTTCCCCCCTTTCTCTCGCTGAAGTATATTCAGTTAAAATCAGACAGCGCCGCACTTGGCTCCTGACAGTCGCCATAGACTCCACTCCAGGAGCAGGAGCCCGCAGGCGGCGCTCAACGAGAGGGCCGGCTGCATCGCGGGGATATTCGGCGTCCGAGGAGAATATGCCAGAGGAGCCGGCGGGGAGGCGCAGCAGCTGCGGTGGCATGGCCGCGGCCGCGGGGCGAGATTCGGCGGCGCCGGAGGATATGCCGGAGGAGCCGGCGGGGAGGCGCAGCAGCTGCGGCGGCGCTAGCCTTTAGCCAGCTTATTATCCCAGGTACGAGTCACCGGATTTCGAATTAATTCGAAAACTTACATACAAGATTCCGGCGATCACCGACCTACGAATCCGAGTTCGAGTCGATCTCGGTGAGATGAGAATCATAATTATACCGTCGGCTCCTGCATCGCCGGCCCTAATCTCTCTTATCTTCGCCCCCCTTGCCCTAATCTCTCGAGCTCATCTTCGCCCCCCTTGCCCTAATCTCCCTACAATCCCCACGCCCCCTTCCTGCCCTGCACGATCGTCTCGTCGGACGGAAGGCAGCACGACCGTCTTCCTTCTCTCGGCGGGCGGAAGGCAGCACGACCGTCTTCCTCCTCTCGGCGGGCGGGAGGCAGCCATGGCCCGTTCGAGGATCAGGATCACAAGGATTTTCCGGCGGCTGTACTCGGGATTCCAGGTATTTAACCTCCTCTCGAGCGCCTTCGCGCTCATATCCAGCGTCCCGACCACCCTCTTGTGGGAGATTTCCAACGTCCTGGGGGTCTTGGGTGGCCTCTTGGACATGTGCTTTCTCTTCCTTGCGAAGCCCCCCATCCCCCTCTTAGCTTTCTACGCTGCCCTTGTTCTGCTAAATCTACTGTCTGGCCTGCAAGTTCTCGTCCACGGCCCCCAAATGGGATACTGGGGGCTCATCAATATGCTCTCAGTGTCGGGGTGCTGCTGGGACCTTCTCTCTACATTCTCTTCCTACCGCCGCCGCGTAAGTAAAGCCCCTCTCCTGCCTCGGTAACCCTGTGACTTCCCTCATTTTACTATCGGTTAGGCATGATGCTCTAGTATTTATTTCATCGCCAAATATCTGAACCTGACATATGCATATAACAGTAAAACTTGTTAGACTTGCAATTAGTTATTCAATTCAATCTTGCCCTCTTGCAATTAGTTTAAAAAATGTTACATTTGCATAACAGATCCTTAGACTCCCTCAAAAAACGAAAATGAAAAAAAAAAATATAGATCCTTTTTATATCCCCTGTTCACTGATAATACTTCTGGTGCTTTATACGTACGTATTCATAGTCGTACCACTGAATTTAGTCTGTTTTCATTATTGTTTTTACTATTCATCTTTTTCTATGTTATAAACCGTCAAGAACACGTTTATACTATGCTAAACTTGTTTATCTGTTTCGTTGGTAGAAAGGATACACTTGCATTTAGTGCCAAATATCTGAACCTGATTTATGCATATAACAGTAAAACATGTTACACTTGCAAAGTTAATCAATTTTGCCCACTTGCAGTTAGTTTAAAAAATGTCACTTGCATAACAGATCCTTAGACTCCCTCAGAAAACGAAAATGGAAAAAAAATATAGATCCTTTTGGTATCCCCTGTTCATTGATAATACTTCTGGTGCTTTATAGGTATTCATAGTCATACCATTGAACTTTCTCTGTTTTCATTAGTTAAGTTCCTACTATTCATCTTTTTCTATGTTAAACCGTCAAAAACACGTTTATAATATGCTAAACTTGTTTATCTGTTTCGTTGGTAGAAAGGATACACTTGCATTTAGTGCCAAATATCTGAACCTGATATATGCATATAACAGTAAAACATGTTACACTTGCAAGTTAATCAATTTTGCCCAATTGCAGTTAGTTTAAAAAATGTCACTTGCATAACAGATCCTTAGACTCCCTCAAAAAAGGAAAATGAAAAAAAATACAGATCCTTTTTATATCACCTGTTCATTGATAATACTTCTGGTGCTTTATACGTATTCATAGTCATACCATTGAAATTGTGTCTGTTTTCATTATTTAAGTTTTTACTATTCATCTGTTTCTATGTTATAAACCGTCAAGAACACGTTTATAATATGCTAAACTTGTTTATCTGTTTCGTTGGTAGAAAGGATACACTTGCATTTAGTGCCAAATATCTGAACCTGATGTATGCGTATAACAGTAAAACATGTTACACTTGCAAAGTTAATCAATTTTGCCCAATTGCAGTTAGTTTAAAAAATGTCACTTGCATAACAGATCCTTAGACTCCCTCAAAAAAAGATATATAACCTGAGAGCATGCTTTCTACTCCTTTCATTTAATAATGTACTTTTCAAGAACTAGAAGAAGGGCGTATATAACCTGAGAGCATGCTTTCTACTCCTTTCATTTAATAATGTACTTGAGGTGCTCTATTTATTTAAGTGGCAATGCTATCTTATCTGAACTAATATGAATAAACCAGAAAAAAACATGGTACAATTGCATTTGGTTAATCAATCCTGCACACTAGCAATGCAAGTTCTGAGCTTACCTAGAATAATAATGTGTCGTTATATTGACTGCTCATTGATTGTACTTGCTCTGCTTTGTGCCTATCGTCTCCACAATCGTACAACAACAATGACAACCAAGCCTTTAGTCCCAAACAAGTTGGGGTAGGCTAGAGGTGAAACCCATAAGATCTCGCGACCAACTCATGGTTCGGGCACATGGATAGCACGCCTCCACGCACCCCTGTCCATGGCTAGTTCTTTGGTGATGCTCCAATCCTTCAGATCTCTCTTTACGGACGCTTCCGATGTCAAGTTTGGTCTACCTCGACCTCTTTTGACATTATCAACATGCTTTAGCCGTTCGCTATGCACTGGGGCTTTTGGAGGCCTACGTTGCATATGTTGGACAAGCTTCTCTTCCTTGTGTGGCCACGCATCCATATCAACATGTGCATCTCCGCCACACCTAATTGTTGCAACATGTCGCCTTTTAGTCGCCCAACACTAAGCGCCATACAACATTGCGGGTTGAACCGCCGTCCTATAGAACTTGCCTTTTAGCTTTTGTGGCACTCTCTTGCCACAGAGAATGCCAGAAGCTTGGCGCCACTTCACCCATCTGGCTTTAATTCAATGGGTCACATCTTCATCAATATCCCCATCCTTCTGCAACATTGACCCCAAATATCAAAAGGTGTCCTTCTGGGGCACCACCTACCCATCAAGGCTAACATCTTCCTCCTCCTCATGCCTAGTAGTACTGAAAGCGCACCTCATGTACTCGGTTTTAGTCCTACTAAGTCTTAAACCTTTCGATTCCAAGGTTTGCCTCCATAACTCCAACTTCCTGTTGACCCCCGTGCGATTATCATCGACTAGCACCACGTCGTCCGCAAAGAGCATACAACATGGGATATCTCCTTGTATATCCCTTGTGACCTCATCCATCACCAAGGCAAAAAGATAATGGCTCAAAGCTGACCCTGATGCAGTCCTATCTTAGTCGGGAGGTCATCAGTGTCGCCATCACTTGTTCGAACACTTGTCACAACATTATTGTACATGTCCTTGATGAGGGTAATGTACTTTGCTGGGACTTTGTGTTTCTTTAAGGCCCACCACATAACATTCCGCGTTATCTTATCATAGGCCTTCTCCAAGTCAATGAACACCATATGCAGGTCCTTTGTCAAAATTCTTGTTATTCATCTATTCTGTGTTATCTATGTTAAATTGTTAATAACAGATTTCCTTTGCTTTATTGATTTATATAGGTCATCGGTTATTTTACTGAAAAGAAAATAGTTTTTCCTTGATACTTAGCCGGATCATGTAATGATTTCAGATATTTACGTATAGGTTGATAGAACATTTTATTAGATTAGACCTTATGCTCAATGATGATAACTGAATATACTCCCTCCGGTTCTTGAGAAGTCTTCAAAATACAACTTTTAACTCCTTATTTTTCTCTAGATATTTCTTCTTCGTATATTTTCATAGAGCTCTCTCAAAATATACTTTTTTGAAAATACTTTATGAGACCTGCACATATGGTTTTGATGTATCCAATCTACATATATTTTAAAAGTATGAGTTTGAATTTAAAATTTTAGCTACTCAAAGTTTCAGAAATTTACTGCACCTATTTCTATATTGATGACTTTTTAAGAGCCAAAAGAAGGGACTATATAACCTGAGAGCATTCTTTCCTACACATATGGTTTTGACGTGTCCATACATATATTTAAAAAATTGAGTTGGAATTTAAAATTTAAGCTACTCAAAGTTTCAGAAATTTACTGCACCTATTTCTGTATCGTTGACTTTTTAAGAACCAAAAGAAGGGAGTATATAACCTGAGAGCATTCTTTGTACTCCTTTCATTAATCTATTTGATGTACTTGTGGTGCTCTATTTATTTAAGCGGCAGTGTTATGTTATCTGAGCTGATATGCATAAAACAGAAAGAAAAAAACATGATACACTTGCATTTGGTTAATCAATCCTGCACACTAGCAATACAAATTCTGAGATTACCTAAGAATAAAATACTGTGTCCTTATATTGACTGCTCATTGATTGTACTTGTTGTGCTTTTTGCCTATCCGTTATTCAAATTCTTGTTATTCATCTTTTCTATGTTGAATTGTTAATAGCAGATTTTATATGCTCTATTTATTTGTCTAGTTCATCGTTTATCTTTCAACCTTAAATATTAGTTATTTACCTGAAAATAACATATTTTTTCCTTGATACTTAGCCCCGGATCATGTAATGATTTCACAGATTTACTTACATGTTGATAGAACATGTTATTGGATTAACACCTTATGCTCAATAATGATAACCGAATATACTCCCTCCAGTTCTTGAAAAGTCTCCAAATACAACTTTGACTTCTTATTTTCATTATATATTTTCTGAAACTCTGAAATTATACTTCTTTCAAAATACTTAATGAGACAAGCTATTTGCATACACGTATTGTTTTCACATATCCAATCTAATTATATTGCACAATATAGGTTTTGAAAGTTCGAAAAGATTAATTGCAGCCATTCCTAAAATATAGATAACCTGTACGTGGTTTCACATATCTAATCTATATGTTAAAAAAATTAGTCAGACGAAGTTTGAAATCTGAAACGATGACTTTTCAGGAACTAAAGGGAGTATATATAACCTCAGAGCATTTCTCCTATCCATATATATCTGATGCGATGGTGTAGCTTGGGCTGCACTTCTGGATGGGGGGCAAACAAAATGACATTTGGGCTTGGATTACTGGGTATATGGGCCATTTTTACTAGTAGCTATTTGGAAGAAACTTCATGGGCTGGGGAGAGGGGGGGGGGGGGGGCTAGCCGAAGCTCTGCCACTGCTCTGACGTATGTTTTCCTTATTCAAGTTCTTGGTATCGATCTTTTTCCATATTGAACTGTTAAGAACAGATTTACCATACTTTGTCCGTTTATTAGCTCCATCCTTCAAGGCTTAGTGTTAGTTGTTCAACCAATAAGAATGGATTTTCTTGAACTCCTTAAAATGCAGATCCTTGTTATATCCACTGTTCATTGAAAGTACTTCTTTGGTATTTTATGCCTATTATATGCATGGCCATACCATTGAACTTAGTATGTTTCCATTATTCAAATTCTTAGTATTCATCTCTTTCTATGTTGCACACTCAAGAACGTGTACTATGCTTTGTCTGTCGAAATGGTACACTTGCAATTGGTTAATAAATCTTTTCCAATAGCATAACAGATCCTTAGACTCCCTCAAAAAAGATCCTTATCTTGTTCTTTATGCCATTGAATTAGTCTTTTTTTATTATTCAGTTTCTTGCAATTCATATTTGTCTACGTTATACAGTCAAGAACATGTTTACTATGCTAAACTTGTTTATTTGTTTGTCGGTACAAATGGTACAATTGCATTTAGCTAATCAACCTCGCCTACTAGCATAACAGAATGCCGAACTCCCTAAAAAACAGGTCCTTAGGCCAACTCCAACTCCAACGCAGAGACCCAAATTTTGTCTTTTTTTTTGTCCGTTCGGGTCTTCAAACGGATAGACCAAAACGGATGGACAGGCAGACACAACCTGTGAACCCAACTTGAAGGACCTATTTGGGAGGGACATGCGGATTCTTCCTCATTCTTTCTCTATCCCGCCGCACTGTGTGAGCCGCGAGATGTGCGCTTCGACTCGTGGCCGCTGCGGCGACGTGCTCCTGCTCCAAGTACGCGCCGGCGAGGAGGCTCGAGATGTGCGCTCTTGCTCCAAGTACGCGCCGACGAGGAGTCCCGAGACGTGCTGCCCGTCCGCGGGCCATGTGGTAGCGCATGGAGTTCCATGAGCTGCGCGATGACGCTGGGCGCGCCTGCCATGCCAGGGACACCGCGGGCGACGCCGTTCTCCAGCGACAGGCGTGGCAACCTCCAGGATGCGGCCAGGGCCCCCTGTCCTTCAGGCCCCCTGTCCTTCAGGTCCAGTGAAGGAAGCTGGAGCACCGGCCTTGGCACCGCAGGTAGGGACTCGGTGGCGGCAGAGGCCTCGAGGCCGACTGGAGGATGGCCAGGAGGCCGCGCTCCAAGCACGAACTGCACCTGCGTCATGGCAGGATCACCATCCCGTGCACGGCCATGCGTGTCGAGCGCACCTTCGTAAAACGATAATTTTTCAAGAACAAGCGGGAGTATATAAAAGTTGAGAGCATTGTTCCTGCCATTATTATATTTTCATGCACATGTGGTGCTCTATGCCTCAATGGTCATATCATTGATATTCAAGTTTTTGTTGTTCATCTTTTGGTGTTAAACTGCTAAGAACATCTTATTATACTTTCAACGGTGTAGACGTCTCCTCAACGCCCCGGCGTCGCTCCTGCAGGGGCGACACGGGCGGCTCCCAATCCTAGTCGCCGCGGGCCTTCCCTTCCTCCTCATCTCCCTCATCCCCTTCGGAGGGGGCCGTCGGCTCGCCGTGCAGCCGCTGGTGAAGGGGGCGGCGAGGATTTACCCGATTCTCTCGTGCTGGTGACGAAGGGTTGGGCTTCGAGGTGGCGGCCTCGACGGTGAGGGTGGTGGCCTTCCTACGGCGGGCGGCGCCCGTCGGGCGGCGCCCGTCGGGCGGCTAGATGTGGCCCTTGGCTCCGTGGGCAGCGAGGGCACGGAGGAGGTGGTCGTGGTGTGGGGGATCCCCATTCTTCCCCCATGGCCAGATCCAAAGACGGTTACCTGATGCTTGTTGCGCATTCCACCAGCTGGTTTGATCTCCGGCGAGCTCCTTTCCGTGGGATTTGGCGATTAGTGTGGTGGGAGTTGGACTAGGAGCTCTGTCTAGGGGAAACCCTTGGGCGGCCACAACATCGGCTGTGTTGCGGGCGTTGGATCCCTCCTTGGAGGCGATGTTGAGGTACATCTCCCCCACTCCCATCTTCCACCCTGCCCGGGTGAAAACCCCAAATCCTTGGGATTGGGCGGTGGTGGCGCAACGGCGTCGTTTCCACCTTGGTGGCTTTGTCTTGGGCTGTGGGTTGGAGCGTGTGGTGCAAAGAGCTCAGGTGGTTCGTGGAGGCAGTTTGGCCCTGTCTTCGATGGCAATAGGACCAGTGGCAACAAGTGGTGTTCATGAAGGAGGAGCGGTGTGGCATCTGGCACATCGACGATGGTGTCTCTCGGCGACCTGGAGCAGCGGGTCCTGACGGTGGATGCGTGGTGATGGACGAGCGTAGGATGGTGGTGCTGTCTAGCATTGCGGTGGCGTCGACGGCAGGCCTGGCAAGGTCGATGCGTCATTACCTGCTCTGAAGATGGACCGTGGAAGACGGCGGCGGCGACCCCCGAGAGTGCGTCAAACCGGTGTGTGCCCCAGACCAAGTATGAGGCTTGGTTGGGGACTTCGGTTTTAGATGTTAGGCTTTGGTGCAAGGTCTGTTTGGTATTCGTCTTGGACCATCGGCATCCCTTCATCAAGTGGTTAGGAGTAGCGACAAATGTTGTCAAGATGATGACTTCAGACTTACTGATGTATTACTTTATAAGGTCTTCGTGAATAATTAATAAAATGGCTGCAAAAATGGCTGCATGCATTTTCCAGATGCAGAGG
Source organism: Hordeum vulgare subsp. vulgare (assembly GCF_904849725.1). NCBI lineage: Eukaryota > Viridiplantae > Streptophyta > Magnoliopsida > Poales > Poaceae > Hordeum > Hordeum vulgare. The sequence continues at coordinate 117,430,703 of NC_058523.1, read as the reverse complement.
CCGGGGATCATTCTCCCTATCAAAAATAAAAATAAAAATCTGGTTCGTCATTTATTACCAATTATCTGCCTGTGATAAAATGTGAACGTATTTTGTTTGTTCTATTTCTAAAAGAGACCGGTATATATTACTAACTCTTAGCAAAGATTGCATATATATAATAAGTGCATAGGGAGAGCAAAACTTCCTTTTTTTTTTGAGGGAAGGGAAACAAAATTTCCTAGCTAAGTACAATTCCAAATTCTGAAGCCAATCCTTTCTATGAATCATTTTGGCTGACACATAATATCCTTTGACCATGAGAATGCAGGATTATGCAGAGTTATTTTTATTATTGCCGGAAAACTTATTCCTATGTAGTTGGCTTTAGGCATATTATGCCAATGTTTTTGCCCAGGGCTTGGCTTTTTTTTTTGTGATGGATCGTTGCTGCAATTCCAGATTAACCGTGTTGATTCAACGGTTGACAAAATGGAAATAGAACCCATGACTATAGTTGGGGGTGTAATGTTTGGACATCATGTTGAGGTACAATCTTGTTTTATTCAGAGGCATTACCCACTTCTAGTAAAAATAAAGATTCTTTGCTTAATGCAGCGTCATCCAATGTTGTAGGTGAGAGGAAACACAATAGAATCTGCTACATTTGAAGAAGGCAAGCACATGATGAGGGTAGGGCGACATGAAATGGTGGAGGAACGGCTGATCAGGAGATAGATGCCAACTTGTCTTCTAGCAGGGTGGAGATGGAGGACGCAGTAGTTTCAAAAGAAAAGGAAATTGGAAAAGGCCGGCTTTTGCCATGGCATGGTCATTAAGTTCATGTGCATTGTACTTAAACTTGGGTTAATACAAAGATACCCTTCTTTTTGGAGCTAGGAAGAAACCAAAACTGACTACTCTCTCCGTCCTGAAATTCATGTCGCGACGGCATATTTGCAAAAAGCTCCTTCAGGTTTTTCAGACACAACCCGCGCTCCCTCTCTCCTTTCTTCAGTTCGTGAAGGCATCTCCCCTTTCCCGTTTCCGAAACCACGGTCCACGGCCAACTCCGGCCACATCCAGCCAACTCCGCCAACTCCGTCCAATCCTTGCCCTGCAGGCCTTTGCTGGCACCCTTCCCCCCTACTTCTGTCAAGTCCCTGCCCTGCCTGTAGATTCGCAGCGCCCACCACAAACCCTGGCCACTGTCGACGCTCACAAATGCCGACTTTCTCACCGCAAAATGCATAGAGGAAGGAGAAAATTTCGATCTTTGCCCTGCAGGCCTTTGCTGGCACCCTTCCCCCCTACTTCTGTCAAGTCCCTGCCCTGCCTGTAGATTCGCAGCGCCCACCACAAACCCTGGCCACTGTCGACGCTCACAAATGCCGACTTTCTCACCGCAAAATGCATAGAGGAAGGAGAAAATTTCGATCTTTGCGGTGGCGATGCACGGAGACCAACTGCTGACATGGCCGTCCAAGAGGCCGCGGCCCTCATGGACGCCGGCGAGCAGGCCGCGGGTCCACGGACGCCGGACGCAAGAGGTGGTGGATGGGCTGCTGAGCACCACTTCTACTCCTGCGAGGAGCGTGTCGAGGCGCTCGATCTGGAGTGCATGGCGATGGCGTGGACGCCCCCTGCCCCTCTCTGTGGTCGTTCCACCTGGGGAAGGTTGCAGCGGCACAACAGTTCGAGCTTCCTTCCTTGACCCAACCCCTGAGCTGTGCTGCTGAATGTTACTGAATGTGTTGTGCTGCTGAAGGTTGTAAACTTTTTATTTTTGTCCATCCATATTTTCCATTTAAAAATACCGTGAAGCAGTCTTCATGCTAATGTACTCCATTAGAGTCTGGATCAAATCGGATTTGAGTATGTATGTACTTTGTCAAATGACTCCTCCGTGAAGAAATATTCTTTTCAGATTCAGCAATCAACAAATCGAATCTCCCACTCAGTTCAGTCATCTTTGGTGCTTGAACACAAATATGATAGGCTTGAGTTAGCAGGCACAACACTTCATTCATTCATCGTTGAGACGCACCTGGAAGTGCAACAGGATGATAAGAAAGAGAGGAACAAACCAGCATCAGCAAGCGAAATACTGGAGTTGGTTCTGAGAATTCAAAACCTGCAGTTCAGCGTTCGCTGAAGACGCAAGTGCCACCTGGAACTTGTATGTGCTGTTAGGAGAGACGGCGTCAAGATTGAACAGCCATGTGTTGTGGGCTGGTACGTATCCTCAATTCCTCATCACTTCTTCTTCTACACTTCAGTTCAGTCCTACACTTTAGGTTTAATTTAGGTTTCGTTATTTATGATGATGATGATGATGATGGATGATAATTGTCATAATTCTCAGTTTATATAATTGGAGTACTGGAGAAGTGTATTTTTCACTTCGAAACTAGAAATAAACCATGCAAAAATATAAAAACTGAAAATTTGCAAGAGCTTCAACCATAACTATATGCACTGTCAAAACTGTATGCACTATTGAAACTGAAATAAAATAAGCTTTGTCACTGTGATGCTTTGACTAGAATAAAATAAGCTTTGTCACAATCAAAACTGTCAAAATGGCCATCAAGTAATGAAATTTGGCCATTTATGACAGTAAAACTGAGCCTAAAGTAAGCTCTCTCACGCCCCCACTGATTTCGGCCGTTGGATTTCGTGTTTGAACTGTATCTGGCCGTCAGTTTTTTGTTTCAACAACAGTTTACCGCGACTGGGCTGACTGTCCTAATGGACTGCTATTCTGGGGACTTTTTTGAAGCCCTGTCGTTAAATGGGCTTGTTGGCCCATTTGTCTATCTGACTAACGAAGTAACTACACGGCGATTGGTCTGCATCCATCCAGGCGACGTTTTGTCTAATAATCAAAATCCATGGCGCGGGTGTAGAGCCGGGGCGATGCTAGATCCGGAGCGGGAGGGGATGAAGCCTACGCGATGCAGGCGAGGGAACCGGTGTATCCAGCGGACAAGAGCCACGCGACGCGCGCGAGGGAACTGGCGGTCCATGTGATCCAGTGGACGCGAGCCGCGCGAGGGATCTAGCGCTTGAGGGGGTCCACCCTTGGCACGGGAAGCGAGTGAATCCGATGCCGGTCGATCCAGTCAGACTAGGCGAACCGCCTGCAAGGAAGAGGTGAACTCATCGTCTGTCATGGTGTTCTTCAACGCCAACAACGCCTGCCTGCCTGACTACTTGCAGGCGCACCAGGACAAGCCCCTCGATGAGACATGAGTACCAGGTATTGCCTTGATCTGATTACGGTGGCCTGTAGTCATCTTATGGTTGGTGTTCATGTTGTTTTCTTTGATAATCTAGGTCTTTTGCATGTGTGAGATAACTTGGTTGAAGGGAAAAAATGGTCGTCCAATAGTATTCGTTGCAGTTTAAGTTTTGCAAACGATCAGGGCAGTTACTTGATAAATAGGTGATTATTTTAGATCTTAAATTTACATTTCTTGTCTCTATTGCTATGTTGTACTTTTCTTTGGATTAGACCGATCCCCAAATCATCATTAAAATATTTTCCTTTTTGTTTATCTTGGGATACTATTGACTTATTTATTTGTGCTCAATGTTAGTTCTAGCATCATAGATTCATATGTCAATTGCAGTTGGGTGTTAGGTCGACGTAGTAGCTAGATCAATATTTTTTCCCCAAGGGAGAACAATTCTTTATTATTTGTGAAAAAACTAAATTTTGTTCCCGAGCTGCAGTTGTGCTTGAGATCTGGTTGAACGCACAACGCCATGTTTTCTTTGATAGTTGTGGTTGTTTCCTAAGCTGTAGTAGATGCCAAGCTCTTTGTATACTTTATTTTGGTCAGACTTTGTGTTGTGCTCTCTTATTTGCAAAAATAATTTGGGATAGGTCAGGTGCTCTGTCATCGATACATGGCAGATTTTTGTTTGTTTCTTCAGAGTACAATCATGTATTGGTCTATACGGCTGTACTTACTTTTCAAGATAACCGGATGTGAATGCTTTCTCACCAAAAGGGGGTTTGGTGTTTGCAGCTTCTTCTGAATAATTATAAGGTACTTAGTGCACTCTTTGATGCACTTGATATGTCCCATCTAGCAAGTTCCTTTTAGCTTTAAATGCAAGTTTTTTGTAGCTTATATTTTATAATTCAAGTACTAGCACCTTACTGTATTGTGTGTCCTGAGCACGGTGACAGCCTCCCTGACCACATCGCCGCTGATTATTGTGGATCCGCGTTGCAAGAAGCTTATCCTGGTTGCTCAAAAATGTGGCATGGAGAGGAAGAAAAAATATGTGGGGTCATGCTCAATTTTGTCTTTGCCAGTGGGAGGGTGCCTACGGCGAGATTCCAGCCTGTCCACCGTGAGGATATCAGCAGTCACTTATGTACCAAGAATCTTTCATGGATTCAGTTTTGAGGTTCAATCTCCTCTTATTTTTGTGGTTCCTTCTTTTAGCATTTCACCAGCTTGTTGAATATGATTTTTTGGTTCGCAGGAACAAGGCTTGGCACATAACTCTTTGCATGGAAATCTTTAATTGGTGTTCCATGTGCCCGACGAGCGACCAAAGACAAGTGACAAAAAGGTATTTCCCGATGGCAAGTATGGCATTGGTGGAAAATCTTCCTGGTTAAGTCTACACTTTGTTTGTTTCCTTTAAGCAATTCAGGCTACCAATGGCAAGTAGGGCATTGGTGGAAAGTCTTCCTAGTTAAATCTACACTTTGTTTGTTTCCTTTAAACTATTCAGGCACCCAATGGCAAGTAGGGCACTGGTGGAAAATCTTCCTGGTTAAAATCTGCACTTTACTCGTTTCTTTTAAACTATCCAGGCTTTGATTTCCTTGGCGATGGAACTTACAATGATGCACTCCATGGTCTTTATTTTCTATGTGTGAGGACATCATGTACTCGCTATAGCAGAAGACATCAATCTTAATACCATAGTGTTGTAATGAAGCTTCATGTGAAGCCATAACTGTTCACTTCTTAATAGTTGGATCATTCAGTTTAGGAATATATGATGCATTGGACATCAGAGATGGACTGATGACAAGTCTGATTACCTTTGGAGATGTGATCTCAATGTTCGTTCACTTGCAATCCTTTTTATTGAGAGGGAAGATATTTTACATGTATAGCAATTTACTTCAATTGTGGTGTCCCTACCCGAAGTTCATCCATGGCTACTGGACTGGTTAGTGCCCTTCCTGCCATGATTCAACATTGACATTATCTATTTGATTTATGTAATTCACCATGCAAGCACAATTGTTTTTACCCCTTCCAAAATAAACTGAGCAGGGCACATCGAACATCTGTAACCCTTCTATTTATTTTTGAATGGAATTCACACCAAGTAAATAATAATCTATGTGAGAAGAATGACAGTTTGTTAGCCCACAAATAACCTGGTGACTTCAGATATTTTGCATTTCCAGATTGACAACTTTATTCGACATATTAAAATAAATAACAAATTTCATTTGTCCACCGTACATGAATGGTAATCTAACGGGCCTATTTTCTGTTAAAATACTTTATATGATGTTGAGGTACGCTCCCGTGTTTCATCCATCCACTATGTATATGTAGACTGGCATATAAGCTCCGATCATGAATGTATAAATGTGACATCAATCCAAATATTTCAGACATAAACAGTTGTCATGTTGTGTTGGATGGATATTTGTGTATAGAAAAGATGAATGTATTCTTTATTGACCTATGGCTGGATGTACAGGAGGTGGTAGTGAGTTGTTTATTTAATTATCTTGCTTGTGTTGCTGTGGTTCAGGTTCCTTTGCTTCATATATGAGCTATAAAAGAGATAATTAACGGTGACAATTAAAATGCCCATTTATTATGTATGTGTGTCTGCATAGTTGTTTCTGTTCTTTATGGTAATATATACATTAATTCTACTGGTTTTAGTGCATCTGATGTATTCTTTATACTGTGGTTCATTTAGGAAATATCTCATGGTGCACTAGAAACCGAGGGTCCTCCTCCGAGCCTCAGATTTCTGCTCGTACAGTTGTCCTTAGAAATTCTTTATATCATCTCCTTACATGTTTGGAGACAATGTTCTTCTGCTTAGATACTCAGTTGGGGGGGGGGGGCAACAAAGCTTTTCTCCTCTTGCGTCTGGATCTACTTTTGACCCGACATCTCATACTTTGCCAATCTTGTTGTTTCATTTCCTATCATTTCCTTCTGTTTTGCAATTTTGAGGCGTTGCCACACAATGCACCTTTCAGAATGATCAAAAGTTGATAATATGAAGAATCCTTTCAAGATGTTGGTCTTGAAAGTTATATTTGACCTGTGATTCAATTTGCGCTAGCATTATTAATGCCCTTTATTGTAACTACTTATTATGTTATAACTATATTGTTTAGTTGTTTTTATATCGGCCTTGTTGAGAATGTTCAAATTTGTAAAACAATACACCTAGTCCGCACTATAATTTGAGTTTTTTTCCACTTATTATTAATCTGCCATTTTTTTGTATCCTTCATCACTTATCAGATGTCAACAACCGGAATAAGAGGAGAGATGCCACTATAAGTGATATGTAGTATAAGCTAGGAACAAGAAAAAGAAGTAAAGATATCATATTGTGTGACAAGAATAAGAGTGAAGAACATTACGTTTCTTTTGTCCCAACATTACCTTTCAATTCAGCGATCAAGTATCTTTATATTTGGAAATATCCTTATCATTATATTGCCAAAAGGGACGGGCGCGGCAACGCGCGCCATCCATGATCTAGTTATGTTTATGGTTGGATGGGGATCACCGATTTGCTTGATTGACTTCTTGATGCTTGCCCATCTTGTGTTGCTCTACATTTGCTTTTAAGCTTTTGTTTTAGTTTCAGAGATCTAGAACTTTGCATGATTCATGTTCTAGATTCCTGTTCTGACTATACATGTCGATGACACTGCCATGATCCTCTGCTTTTTCATGCGCAGAAATGGGGTGTGGCGCCTCAGTCCCCAATAGGAAGGGCCAGAAGTGTCGAAGCGTCGTATTGTTGATTTCATTTCTGAATATCATGGGGATATGTGGGCTGTCTCTGAATTACAACGCGCCCTCGAGGAGTACCTGCATGTGGTTCTTGGTTTAACAGTGAAAGGTCTGAAGCCTATCCCTTTTGTAACATTTGGTGACTATGCTAAATTTAGTAATCAAGTGTTATTGCTTTTTTGTAGAGAGCCTTCTTGAAGTATCTGACTGTTTTCAAAATTAACATGATTGAATGTTTCCAAAATTAACATGAAAGAATGTTTCCAAAATTAACAAATTCTTGCCATTTCCTAATCCCAAATGAACATGATTTAATGTTTTTGAAATTAACATGGTTGAATGTTTCCAGAACTAATAAAATCTTGCCATTTCCTGATTGAATGTTACCCAAATTAACAAGATTAAATGTTTCCGAAATTAACATGATTGAATGTTTCCAAAATTAACAAAATCTTGCCATTTACTGATTGAATGTATCCCAAATTAACATGATTGAATGTTTTCAAAATTGATAAAATCTTGCCATTTCCTGATTGAATGTTACCCAAATTAACAAGATTAAATGTTTCCAAAATTAACATGATTGAATGTTTTCAAAATTAACAAAATTTTGTCATTTCCTGATTGAATGTTTCCCAAATTAACATGATTGAATGTTTCCAAAATTGATAAAATCTTGCCATTTCCTGATTGAATGTTTCCCAAATGAACATCATTGAATGTTTCCCAAATTAATGTGATCAATTTTGCAGGAGTACCTACTCAGCAACAGCAGCAGAGGAGGGGCAGAGGAGGCCGACCATAGGCGGGGCGAGTTCGTGTCGAATACGAGCTGCAGGTGGTCGAAGCAGTAACAACAGTAGGCGTCAGTGGCGCTTGTGGCTCCGACCACCGCGTAAAGATGGGGTGAGGCCTTCACGGAGGCCACAGGTGGCCGTGGCGGTGGGAGAAGGTGTTGGAAATATGCCCTAAAGGCAATAATAAAATGGTTATTATCATATTTCCTTGTTCATGATAATCGTCTATTGTTCATGCTATAATTGTATTAACAGGAAATAGTAATACATGTGTGAATAAATAGATCACAATGTGTCCCTAGCAAGCCTCTAGTTGGCTAGCTCGTTGATCAATAGATGATCATGGTTTACTGATCATGGGCATTAGATGTCATTGATAACGGGATCACATCATTGGGAGAATGATGTGATGGACAAGACCTAATCCTAAGCATAGCACTAGATCGTATTGTTCGCATGCTAAAACTTTTCTAATGTCAAGTGTCTTTTCCTTCGACCGTGAGATTGTGCAACTCCCGGATACCGTAGGAGTGCTTTGGGTGTATCAAACGTCACAACGTAACTGGGTGACTATACAGGTGCACTACGGGTACCTCTGAAAGTGTCTGTTGGGTTGGTACGAATCGATATCGGGATTTGTCACTCCGCGTGACGGAGAGGTATCTCTGGGCCCACTCGGTAGAACATCATCATGAGCTCAATGTGACTAAGAAGTTAGTCACATGATGACGTGCTACGGAACGAGTAAAGAGACTTACCGGTAACGAGATTGAACAAGGTATAGGTATACCGACGATCGAATCTCGGGCAAGTTCTATACCGACAAACAAAGGGAATTGTATACGGGATTGATTGAATCCTTGACATCGTGGTTCATCCGATGAGATCATCGTGGAGCAAGTGGGAGCCATCATGGGTATCCAGACCCCGCTGATGGTTATTGGCTAGAGAGGTGTCTCGGTCATGTTTGCCTGTCTCTCGAACCCGTAGGGTCTACACACTTAAGGTTCGATGACACTAGGGTTATAGGGAATTGTTATACGAGGTTACCGAAAGTTGTTCGGAGTCCCGGATGAGATCCCGGACGTCACGAGGAGCTCTGGAATGGTCCGGAGGTAAAGATTGATATATAGGATGGATGGTTTTGGACACCGGAAATGTTTCGGGCGTCACCGGTAATGTACCGGGACCACTGGTAATGGTCCCGAGGGTTCACCGGGAGGGGCCACCAGCCCCAAGAGGTAGCATGGGCCAAAAGAGGGAGGGCAACCAGCCTAAAGTGGGCTGGTGCGCCTCCCACAAGGAGGCCCAAGGTGCAGGAGGTGGAGAGGGGGGAAACCCTAGGCGCTGGTGGGCCTAAGGCCCACCTAGGGATGCGCCACCCCCTCCCCCTGTCCTGGCCGCCGCACCTCCCATCTGGGGGGGGGGGGGTTGCCGCACCTCCTAGGGTGGGAACCCTAGGGGTGGCACCCCCTCCCCTCCTCCTATATATAGTGGGGGGTTTTGGGGCTGTTTTGCACACAGTTTTCCATCTCCCTCGGCGCAGCCCTGCCCCCTCCTTCCTCCTCTCCCACGGTGCTTGGCGAAGCCTTGCCGGGAGACCTCGTCTCTCCATCGACACCACACCGTCGTGCTGCCGGAGATCTTCCCCAACCTCTCCTCCTCCTTGCTGTATGAAGGTGCGGGAGACGTCACCGGGCTGCAAGTGTGTTGAACGCGGAGGTGCCGTGGTTCGGCACTAGATCGGAATCACACCGCGATCTGAATCGCCGCGAGTACGACTCCATCAACCGCGTTCTAGCAACGCTTCCTCTTAGCGATCTTCAAAGGTATGAAGATGCACTCACCCCTCTCTCGTTGCTGGTCTCTCCATAGGAAGATCTGAATATGCATAGGATTTTTTTTGAATTTTTGCTACGTTACCCAACAGTGGTATCAGAGCCAGGTTTTCTATGCGTAGATTCTATGCACGAGTAGAACACAAAAGGTTGTGGGCGATGATTTCTCAATTGCTTGCCGCTACTAGTCTTATTATTTTCTAGCGGTATTGTGGGATGAAGCGGCCCGGACCGATATTACACGTACGCTTACGTGAGACTGGTTCCACCGACAGACATGCACAACGTGCATAAAGGTGGCTGGAGGGTGTCTGTCTCTCCTACTCTAGTCGGATTGGATTTGATAAAAAGGGTCCTTATGAAGGGTAAATAGCTTCGGCATATCATTGTTGTGGCTGTCACGTAGGTAAGAAAGCGTTCTTGCTAGAAACCCAAATCAGCCACCTAAAACTTGCAACAACAATTAGAGGACGTCTAACTTGTTTTTGCAGGGTTTGACATGTGATGTGATATGGCCAAAGTTGTGATGTTGCATGTATGATGTATGAGATGATCATGTTATTGTAATAGGTTTCACGACTTGCATGTCGATGAGTATGACAACCGGCAGGAGCCATAGGAGTTGTCTTAATTTATTGTATGAGATGCAACGCCATGTGCTTACTACTTTTACTTCATTGCTAACGGTTAGCTATAGTAGTAGTGATAGTAGTAGTTGGCGTGACGACTTCACGGAGACACGATGATGGAGATCATGGTGTCACTCCGGTGACAATGATGATCATGCGATGCCTGAAGATGGAGATCGAAAGAGCAAAGATGATAATGGCCATATCATGTCACTATATGATTGCATTGTGATGTTTATTATGTTTTTCATCTTATTGCTTAGAACGACGGTAGCATAATAAGATGATCCCTCTTAAAATTTCGAGAACGTATTCCCCTAAGTGTGCACCGTTGCGAAGGATCGTTGTCTCGAAGCACCACGTGATGATCGGGTGTGATAGATTCTAACGTTCGCATACAACGGGTGTAAGCCAGATTTACACACGCGAAACACCTAGGTTGACTCGACGAGCTTAGCATGTATAGACATGACCTCAAATACAAGAGACCGAAAGGTCGAACATGAGTCGTATGGTTGAATACGATCAGCATGAAGTTGCTCACCATGGTGACTAGTCCGTCTCACGTGATGATCGGACACGGGTTAGTCAACATGGATCATGTATCACTTAGATGACTAGAGGGAAGTCGATTTAAGTGGGAGTTCATACTTAATTTGATTAAATGAACTTAATTGTCATGAACTTAGTCTAAAAGTTGTCTTTATAAATATTGTAGATGGCCAACGTCAACCTCAATTTCAACGCATTCCTAGAGAAAAACAAGCTGAAAGATGATGGTAGCAACTATGCGGACTGGGTTCGCAACTTGAAGCTCATCCTTGAAGCAGCTAAAAAGGCTTATGTCCTTGATGCACCGCTAGGTGACCCTCCCGCTCCCGCAGCAGCCGAGGACATTCTGAATGTCTGGCAAACGCGGAGTGATGACTACTCTCTGGTTAGGTGTGGCATGTTATACAGTTTGGAAACGGGGCTCCAAAGGCGTTTTGAGCAACACAGTGCATATGAGATGTTCCAAGATCTTAAGCTAGTTTTTCAAGCTCATGCCCGTGTCGAGAGATATGAAGTCTCCTACAAGTTCTTTAGCTGTAAGATGGAGGAGAACAGTTCTGTCAGTGAGCACATACTCAAAATGTCTGGGTTACATGGTCGTCTGACTTCACTTGGAGTCGAACTTCTGGATGATGCTATAATTGACAGAATCCTCCAGTCTCTCCCGCCAAGCTACAAAGGTTTTGTGCTGAACTACAACATGCAAGGGATGGAGAAGACCATTCCCGAGTTGTACTCGATGCTCAAGTCTGCAGAAGTAGAAATCAAGAAAGAGCATCAAGTGTTGATGGTCAACAAGACCACTAGTTTCAAGAAGGGCAAGGGTTAGAAGAACTTCAAGAAAGACGGCAAAGCCGTTGCCGCACCCGGTAAGCCAGATGCCGGGAAGAAGAAAAAGAATGGACCCAAGCCTGAAACTGAGTGCTTCTATTGCAAGGGAAAAGGTCACTGGAAGCGGAACTGCCCCAAATACTTAGCGGACAAGAAGGCCGGCAATGTTAAAGGTATATGTGATATACATGTTATTGATGTGTACCTTACGAGCGCTCGTAGTAGCTCCTGGGTATTTGATACCGGTGTTGTTGCTCACATTTGCAACTCAAAGTAGGAACTGCGGAATAAGCGGAGACTGGCCAAGGACGAGGTGACGATGCGCGTTGGGAATGGCTCCAAGGTCGATGTGATCGCCGTCGGCACGCTACCTCTACATTTACCGTCGGGATTAGTTTTAAACCTTAATAATTGTTATTTAGTACCAGCTTTGAGCATGAATATTGTATCAGGGTCTTGCTTAATGCGAGACGGCTACTCATTTAAGTCAGAGAATAATGCTTGTTCTATTTATATGAGTGATATGTTTTATGGTCATGCTCCGCTGGTGAATGATTTATTCTTGATGAATCTCGATCGTGATGTCACACATATTCATAGTGTTAGTACCAAAAGATGTAAAGTTGATAATGATAGTCCCACATACTTGTGGCACTTCCGCCTCGGTCATATCGGTGTTAAGCGCATGAAGAAGCTCCATACTGATGGACTATTAGAGTCTCTTGACTTTGAATCATTTGACACATGCGAACCATGCCTCATGGGCAAGATGACTAAGACTCCATTCTCAGGAATAATGGAGAGAGCGACCGACCTATTGGAAATAATACATACTGATGTGTGTGGTCCAATGAATGTTGAAGCTCGCGGTGGCTATCGTTATGTTCTCACTCTCACCGATGATTTGAGTAGGTATGGGTATATCTACTTGATGAATCACAAATCTGAGACGTTTGAAAAGTTCAAGGAATTTCAGAGTGAGGTCGAGAATCAACGTGACAAAAAAATCAAGTGTCTACGATCTGATCGTGGAGGAGAATATTTGAGTCACGAGTTTGGCACACACCTAAGGAAGTGTGGAATCGTTTCACAACTGACGCCGCCTGGCACACCGCAATGCAACAGAGTGTGTGAACGTCGTAATCGCACTTTATTAGATATGGTACGATCTATGATGTCTCTTACCGACTTACCGCTATCATTTTGGGGATACGCATTAGAAAGTGCAGCATTCACTTTAAATAGGGCACCGTCTAAGTCCGTTGAAACGACACCGTATGAACTATGGTTTCGCAAGAAACCTAAGTGTTGGAAATATGCCCTAGAGGCAATAATAAATTAGTTATTATTATATTTCTTTGTTCATGATAATCGTTTATTGTCCATGCCATAATTGTATTGATTGGAAACACAATACTTGTGTGGATACATAGACAAAACACTGTCCCTAGTAAGCCTCTAGCTGACTAGCTCGTTGATCAAAGATGGTCAAGGTTTCCTGACCATAGGCAAGTGTTGTTACTTGATAGCGGGATCACATCATTAGGAGAATCATGTGATGGACTAGACCCAAACTAATAAACGTAGCATGTTGATCGTGTCATTTTGTTGCTACTGTTTTGTGCGTGTCAAGTATTTATTCCTATGACCATGAGATCATATAACTCACTGACACCGGAGGAATGCTTTGTGTGTATCAAACGTCGCAACGTAACTGGGTGACTATAAAGATGCTCTACAGGTATCTCCGAAGGCGTCTGTTGAGTTAGTATGGATCAAGACTGGGATTTGTCACTCCGTATGACAGAGAGGTATCTCGGGGCCCACTCGGTAATACAACATCACACACAAGCCTTGCAAGCAATGTGACTTAGTGTATCTCATGGGATCTTGTATTACAGAACAAGTAAAGAGACTTGCTGGTAAACGAGATTGAAATAGGTATGCGGATACTGACGATCGAATCTCGGGCAAGTAACACACCGAAGGACAAAGGGAATAACATACGGGATTATATGAATCCTTGGCACTGAGGTTCAAACGATAAGATCTTCGTAGAATATGTAGGATCCAATATGGGCATCCAGGTCCCGCTATTGGATATTGATCGAGGAGTCCCTCGGGTCATGTCTACATAGTTCTCGAACCCGCAGGTTCTGCACACTTAAGGTTCGACGTTGTTTTATGCGTAGATGTTATCATGCGACGTTCCCCAACAGTGGCATCATGAGCTAGGTTCATGCGTAGATGTTATCTCGAGTAGAACACAAAAGTTTTTGTGGGCGGTGATGTGCGATTTGCTGCCCTCCTTAGTCTTTTCTTGATTCCGCGGTATTGTTGGATCGAAGCGGCTCGGACCGACATTACTCGTACGCTTGCGAGAGACTGGTTTCATCGCTACGAGCAACCCCGTTGCTCAAAGATGACTGGCGAGTGTCGGTTTCTCCAACTTTAGTTGAATCGGATTTGACCGAGGAGGTCCTTGGATGAGGTTAAATAGAAATTCATATATCTCCGTTGTGGTGTTTGCGTAAGTAAGATGCGATCCTACTAGATACCCATGGTCACCACGTAAAACATGCAACAACAATTAGAGGACGTCTAACTTGTTTTTGCAGGGTATGCTTGTGATGTGATATGGCCAACGACGAGATCACTACTGGAAAACAGTAATTTGCCATCAGCCAGTTCTTTGCCGTCTGCTGGCTGATGGCAAAGACCCTCTTTGCCGTCAGCTGATCTAAAGCGGACGGTAAAGGGCTCACTGATGGTAAAAATAATATTTGCCATCGGCCAAGGCTTTGCCGTCTGCCTGCGGACGGCAAAGAGACCTAGGGCAGACGACAAAGAGGGCAGATGGGTCCCACTAGACCTTGGGCCTGGCCAGGTCCAACAGACGGGCTCTTTGCCGTCAGTCTCGCCTTTGCCATCCGCCGTTGGGCCATTTGCCATCCGGGGGCAGACGGCAAAGCTGACGGCCGTTATCCCTTAGCCCCTCGCTCCACTACCCACTCCTCGCTCTGTCTCTCCTTCAAACCGTCGTGTGCGCCTCCCTCCCGCACCACCGGCGGCCGGCCATCCCTGTGCCGCCCCCTACGCCGACCCCTGCGCCACCCCCTGCGCCGCCCCCTCACCTGCACCCCACCGCCGCCACCACTGTCCCCACCGCCGCCACCACTGCCCCCTGCCGCCGCAGAGCACTCCACCGCCGCCACCACTGCCCCCCGCCGCCACCACTTCCCCCCGCCGCTGCACTGCCCTCGGCGACGCCCCAGTGCCCCGTCGCACCCGTCCTCCTCGCCGTCCCGACGCCCCAGCCGCCCCCGCCGGTGAGTCCCCCCATTTTTTTTGTTTTTCCTTATTTTTATTTATGTTAAATTAGTTAGGTTAGTTTTTTTAGTTTATTAGGTTAGTTAGGCTAGTTAGTTAGGTTGTTAAATTAGTTTAGTTTAGGTTCAATTTTAGTTTAGGTTTAGTTAGGTTAATTTCCTGTTTAGTAAAGGAGAAAAGGAGAAGAAGAAGAAGGAGAAAGGAGAAGAAGAAGAAGGAGAAAGGAGAAGAAGAAGAAGGAGAAAGGAGAAGAAGAAGAAGAAGGAGAAAGGAGAAAAAAAAGAAGAAGAAGGAAAAGAAGAAGAAGGAAAAGGAAGGGAGGGAGAAGAAAGAAGAAGAAGAAGAAGAAGAAGAAGAAGGAAAAGCAATGGAAGGAGGAGAAGAAGAAGAATAAGAAGAAGGAAAAGGAAGGGAAGGAGAAGAAAGAAGAAGGAGAAGAAGAAGAAGGAGAAAGAAGAAGAAGAAGAAGGAGAAAGGAGAAGAAAAAAATAATAAGAAGAAGGAAAAGAAGAAGGAAAAGGAAGGGAAGGAGAAGAAAGAAGAAGAAGAAGAAGAAAAATAGGAGAGGAAGAGAAGAATAAGAGGAAAAAATAAAAGGAGAAGAAGAAGAAGGAGAAAGGAGAAGAAGAAGAAGGAGAAAGGAGAAGAAGGAGAAGGAGAAAGGAGAAGAAGAAGAAGGAGAAAGGAGAAGAAGAAGAAGGAGAAAGGAGAAGAAAAAAATAAGAAGAAGAAGGAAAAGAAGAAGGGGAGAATTGATTATCACCCCCCCTGTTCGTGCACCACCACAACATAAGCCCCCCTGTTTGCCTGGCTCCCTTTTAACCCCCCCAGTTTTCACCATGCTGTAGCTGATGCCCCCCTTTGCAATGTTTAACAGATTTGTCAATGGATAAATAACAAATGGGTACATCAATAGACAAAACTAGTTCACAGTTCACTTAATTTGTTCTTCTTTGGAGTCATCATCTTCTTCTTCCCTTTTGCTGGAGACTTTGTTGGTGTAGCAGCAGCAAAAGTAGTTCATGGCAGCACAAACGAGTTCACAGTTCACTTAATTTCTTCTTATTTGGAGTCATCTTCTTCTTCTTTCCTTTTGCTGGAGACTTTGTTGGTGTAGCAGCAATGGGGAGGCTAGGGAAGGGAAGAGGCCTGCCTTACCTTGGAGCAGCAATGGAGATGGGGCGGCTGGGGCAGCTGCGGCGGAGGCGAGGCGCAACAGCGCTTGGGGCGGCTAGGTCAGGGAGGGGAACGAGCAGAGAACGGGAGCAGCTTCTGCCCAGCTCGTGTGACTTATACTAGATGAGGGAGGGCAGTTTTGTCATTTCAAAAAATAATTAGACTAGTCGGTGCTATTATTTGCTTAATGTAGAGCTAATCAACTCAAAGGGGGCCATTAGCAACATCGTTAGCACAACTGGGGGTTAAAAGGGAGCCAGGCAAACAGGGGGGCTTATGTTGTGGTGGCGCACGAACAGGGGGGGTTAAAAGGAAAAGGAAGGGAAGGAGAAGAAAGAAGAAGAAGAAGAAGAAGGAAAAGGAAGGGAAGGAGAAGAAGAAGAAGAAGAAGAAGAAGAAGGAAAAGGAAGGGAAGGAGAAGAAAGAAGAAGGAGAAGAAGAAGAAGGAGAAAGAAGAAGAAGAAGGAGAAAGGAGAAGAAAAAAAAAAGAAGAAGAAGGAAAAGAAGAGAAGAAGGAGAAGGAGGAGGAGGAGGAGGAGGAGGAGGAGGAGAAGGCCAAGGACCTTCTAGTCCTTCTCCTCCTCCTCCTTCTCCTCCTTCTCCTTCTTCTTCTTGATTTCTTCTTCTTCTCCTCCTCCTCCTCTTTCTTCTCCTCTTTCATATTATCCTTGCTTTAATTAACCCAACAATGACATAATTAGCCCATTTAGCTCCAAAATACCATAATAAGCTCAAAATGGCATAAAACCTTGGTTAGCTCATGAATATTATATACTTAGCTTGTTTTCCTCTAAAATGGGATAATTAGCCCATTTAGCTCCAAAAATACATAATTAGGTAATTTAGCTCCAACAAGAGGAGAAAAGGAGAATAAATAGGCAAAATGAAAAGAAAGAAGAAGAAGAAGAAGAAGAAAAGAAGAAGGAGAAGGAGGAGGAGGAGGAGGAGAAGGAGAAGGCCAAGGACCTTCTAGTCCTTCTCCTCCTCCTTCTCCCCCTTCTCCCCTTCTTCTTGATTTCTTCTTCTTCTCCTCCTCCTCCTCTTTCTTCTCCTCTTTCATATTATCCTTGCTTTAATTTCCCCAACAATGACATAATTAGCCCATTTAGCTCCAAAATACCATAATAAGCTCAAAATGGCATAAGAACCTTCGTTAGCTCATGAATATTATATACTTAGCTTGTTTTCCTCTAAAATGGGATAATTAACCCATTTAGCTCCAAAAAAGACATAATTAGGTAATTTAGCTCCAACAAGAGGAGAAGAGGAGAAGAAATAGGCAAAATGAAAAGAAAGAAGAAGAAGAAGAAGAAGAGAAGGAGAAGGAGGAGGAGGAGGAGGAGAAGGCCAAGGACCTTCTAGTCCTTCTCCTCCTCCTCCTTCTCCTCCTTCTTCTCCTCCTTCTTCTTGATTTATTCTTCTTCTTCTCCTCCTCCTCCTCTTTCTTCTCCTCTTTCAAATTATCCTTGCTTTAATTAACCCAACAATGACATAATTAGCCCATTTAGCTCCAAAATGTCATAATAAGCTCAAAATGGCATAAGAACCTTGGTTAGCCCATGAATATTATATACTTAGCTTGTTTTCCTATAAAATGGGATAATTATCCCATATAGCTCCAAAAAGACGTAATTAGATAATTTAGCTCCAACAAGAGGAGAAGAGGAGAATAAATAGGAAAAATGAAAAGAAAGAAAGAAGAAGAAGAAGAAGAGAAGAAGAGAAGAAAAATACCTTCTCCTCCTCCTCCTTCTCCTCCTTTTTGATTTCTTCTTCTTCTCCTCCTCCTCCTCTTTCTTCTCCTCTTTCATATTATCCTTGCTTTAATTTCCCCAACAATGACATAATTAGCCCATTTAGCTCCAAAATGCCATAATAACCTCAAAATGGCATAAGAACCTTGGTTAGCTCATGAATATTATATACTTAGCCTGTTTTCCTCTAAAATGACATAATTGGAATATTTGTGTTGATCGGGTGGATTTACATGTGATAGTTGTCTCGTCGCTATGAGGTCTGCTGTGCGAAGACCTGCCCGTGCGTTGTACGAGCTCTGCCCCTGCATTCGTGGGTCAGTACAAATTTCATCTCCTCCCCGCCCCTTCATTTACTGTGGCTCGGTTTCCGGATGAAACTTTCTAGATTTAGGTAATTCAATTAATTTATCACTATGCGTGACCAGTATGCGTCTCCCGTTCGAAAGGGTGACATCTATAAATATGCATGTCTTTGCATATTTATAACCGCCATCCTTTCGAATTGTCCAACATTATCAATGGACAGCCCGAGTATGTGTAGATTGGGTTCGTTTTCCCGTATGCTGTGCTCTGGATCCGATGCGGAATTTCGTCAGTGCCTCCCTGTTGTTATCCGGATGCACATCCTCTCTGTTTATTACGGAGACGTGTATCAGGAGAACAGTGGGGAGGTGCTGCCGAAATTTTGCGTTGGATCTGGAGCAGAGCATGGGAAACGAACCCAATCTACACATACTCGGGTGGGATTAGGACCTATCTTTACCTATTAGCGTGTAGGTTGCCTGGACGTAATAAAAATGGCGAACCTGATTAACCGATGAATATAAATGCTAAATTATATATAAATATATTTCTTCTGTCTTTAGTAGCTATGCAAGATGAGTGATCGTGCGTGGATGTATACCGGTCACCCTAGTCACAAAGAGATGGCGAAAGAATGGTTTGTAAAAACAACTGAATTTGTGAAAGCCGCATTCGCAAATGGCCAGGAAAGAAACTATTGCCCCTATCCTGGATGCGACAACTATAAAAAGATGACAGAGGCTTTAATGATTAAACACCTGCAGAGGAGGGGTTTTAAGCCTAATTATACGGTGTGGACATTTCATGGTGAGTCTGTACAACGCACAAGACCTGAGGTGGTCCGTCGTCGCACGGACGAGCATGGTACCGGGATCGAAGACATGGTGCAAGACTTTGATGATGCTTGGGATTCGGAAGATGAGATGGAGGAATCTGCAAAGGACTTTTATGAAATGTTGGAATCTTCAAAACGTCCTCTCCATGAGCACACTCAGCTCTGTCTGCTGGATGCAATTGCACAAGTAATGGCTCTGAAGGCTCACTTCAACTTGGGAAGAGAATGCTACGACGCGATGATGACACTATTTGGACGTTCCTACCCAAAGGCCATGTCATGCCTGCAAACCTGTACCAGTCGGACAAAATACTTCGTGTACTTAAGATGCCCTATGAGAAGATAGATGCATGTGAGAAAGGATGTGTCTTATTTAGGAAGGAGTATGCACACATGGACTATTGTCCCAATTGCGAGTCTTGCAGGTATCTTGTGGTAGACAACGGTATGGGTGAGAAGAGGCAGACCAAAATCGCAGTTAGTGTTCTTCGGTATATGCCAATCGTACCAAGACTTCAACGCCTTTTCATGGTCGAAGAGATAGCTAGACAGATGACATGGCACAAATTGGGCAAAAGAACCGAACTAGATGCGGATGGGAATAAGATGATGGTACAGACATCGTATGGGGAAGCGTGGAAACATTTCGATGGATTGCATCAGGATAAAGCGGCAGATCCAAGGAATCCTCGAGTCTGCGCCGCCACAGATGGTTTTAATCCCTTCGGCATGATGGCAACCCAATACAGTTGTTGGCCTGTATTTGTCATTCCACTCAATCTCCCCCCCGGGCAGATTATGCAAAGAAAGAACATATTTCTGACGTTGATAATTCCAGGGCCCAATTATGCGGGGAAGAATATGAATGTGTACCTGCAACCGCTTAAGGATGAATTGGAAGAAGCTTGGGAAAATGGGGTCAAGACATACGATGCCGCTAGAAAAGAAAACTTCAAAATGCATGTGTGGTACATGTACTCTATGCATGACTTGCCAGCGTATGCGCTATTCTCTGGATGGTGTGTGCATGGAAGGTTCCCGTGCCCCCAATGCAAGGAAGCTCTTCAGTTTCATTGGTTGCAGGAGGGTCGGAAGTATTCTTGCTTTGACTTGCATCGACAGTTCCTGGATCCTGACCATCAGTTCAGAAAAGACAAGAAGAACTTTACCAAAGGTAAAGTTGTCAAAAACTTGGCACCACCTGCGTTCACAGGCCAATAGATCCTGGATTAGTTAAACGCCCCCGAGCCTGATCCAGAGCGTCGAGGGTATTTCAAGGGGTATAATTCAAAACACGCCTGGACTCACAAGCCATGCTTCTGGGATCTGCCTTACTTCAAAGACCTCCTTCTTCCACACAATATCGACATGATGCACATTGAAAAGAATATCGGAGAGGCTATTTTTGGTACATTTTTCGACATAGATGGGAAGACAAAGGATAATATTAAGGCTAGAGTCGATCAAGAGACACTATGTCATAGACCGTTACAAAACATGCGAGAAGGCAAAGGAAAGCAGAAGTGGTCGAAGCCAAAGGCCTGGTTCAATCTTGGAAGGCCAGCTATGAGGGAAATTATCTTGTGGGTCAAAATGCACTTGGTGTTCCCCGATGGGTATGCAACGAATCTAAAGAGGGGAGCGAGTCTTGAAAAATTAAAAATCTTTGGTCTCAAGAGTCATGATTGACACATATGGCTAGAGCGGGTAATGCCGGTGATGTTATGTGGCTTTATTCCTGAGGATGAATGGCTAGTACTGGCAGAGCTGAGCTATTTCTTCCGTGTTCTTTGTGCGAAAGAATTGTCGCCTGGCGTGGTAGAATACATGGAGGAGTTTGCACCGGAGTTGTTGTGCAAGTTAGAGAAGATCTTTCCACCGGGCTTCTTTAATCCAATGCAACATTTGATTTTACATCTACCGACCGAGGCAAGATTGGGTGGGCCCGTGCAAGATCTTTGGTGCTATGCAACTGAGAGGATGCAGAAGACCCTTCGAGCTAAATGTAAAAATAAGCGTAGAATTGAAGCATCGATGGCTGAGGCATTCATTACTGAGGAGGTGGCAAACTTTGTGACAGCACACTACGAAGCAAAAAATCATCATTTGCATAATCCGAAGCCTCGACACAATGATGCAGACCCTAAAAAAGGTGGGTCCAACCTCAGCCTATTCAAAGGGAAGCTCGCACCAGCCGGTGCTTCGAAACCAATAACGTTGGATGTCGAAGAATGGCGGAACATTTCGTTGTATATCTTCAACAACCTAACAGAAGTGCAGCCGTACATCGAATGAGTTCTCGACACATTTTCCCGTAACTTCTAATTCATTTGAATTGCTCTTATTCCCGGATATTTCAAACAGCCGTTACATCATCAAATTCTCGGATGGAGCGTTGATCCAAAATGATTCCGTCGAAGAGTATGAGCTTCTGCCCAAGACAGGAGGCGGCTATCCCGGATTCATCTCTTGGTTCAAACAAACGGTAATTATCAATAATGGACCATTTAATTCTTGGTCTAACTTGCGGCTAATGCAACAACCGTTTCGTATTAAACTTGTAGGCTAATTCAGAGTCTATGGACGCCGAATTGAGACAAGTCGCTAATGGTTTTGACTATAAGGTCCGTTCATTTGAGAAATACAACATCAACGGGTATCTCTTTCGTACCTTTGGCAAAGAGCTATCTATGCCCGACCAGAAATCTACAAATTGTGGTGTATCTGCTATCGGCGAAGGTGTTATCGAGTATTATGGAAGAGTTGAAGCAATTTATGAACTTCAATTCTATGGTGAAAACCCACCGAACGTCGTAGTCTTCAAATGTTATTGGTTCCAGCCGAAAAAGACTAGAAGGACTCATGAACATATAAGACTAGTCGAAATCAATCCAAACACCCATTTAGATGTTTCCGATGTCTATATTACGGCTCAACAGGCGACCCAAGTTTTCTATCTACCGTGGGCATACCAAACGGATAAGAATCTGGAAGGTTGGTATGTTGTTTATGAAGTGGCGCCACATGTCAGACCACCTCTCCCAAATGAACAGGATTATGAACCTCACATTAACCCAGACACATATGATGGAGAATTCTTCCAAGAAACACGTCTTTCCAAGAAATGTTTCAAGAACCGCCGTGCTTCACCCAAGAACATGGAAGTAGACAGCGACAATGAATCCGACTCCAGCCCTGAGCTGGAACCAGAAGACCTGGAACTCGTAGAGGTTACTGATGCGGATGACCTGTCAATGCTTCAACGATTAAAGGAAGGCCTTTCACAACTTCACGCCGTTGAACCCAACGAGCACGTCATTCATGAAGACATGCGTGATAGTGATGATGATGATGCATTTATTGATGATGATTATTAGTTTGTAAGATTCACAACTTAAATTATATATATTTTAATCTTTATTATTCATGTACATATTATTATTCATGTCAGTTATTCAAATTTTTTTTATGTTGTACTAGTTTCTTTTAATCTTTATCATGGCAGGTCACCAGGTGTGGAAAGATGGTGGGCGCTGGTCCAGAGCGCTCGACGGGTTCTTCCCAGGCGCCCCGCACGAGGGGTGGTACTTCCCTTCCACCCCTATCTCTCCGTAGAGCCTTGGCAGACAGTCTGTCGACACCACCCGTGGGTTCTTCTTCGTCGGCGGCATTGCCCACTGGGAGAGGTGCTGGTCGGGTAGGGAAGAAGGGGAAGGGTACAGGGAGAGGTGGTGGCCGCGGAAGATCCAGGAGGACTGTTGAGCCGTCCTCGCCACCACCACCAGCTCATTCACCCGAGCATAGGACTAGTATGGTCGACCCGTTTGCGGAGGAGGCTACAGGGACTCCGGTCCAGGAGCCTGGTGTTGACGGGCATTCGTCCCATGAGACTCGAGTCCAGGAGCAGCCTCGGGTCGACGTGCATTCGGCCCAGGAGCAGCCGGAGGAGACTACGGTTCCGGAGGCTTCACCCGACGTGGAGAGGCCCGGATGGGAGACCTGGCCGGATCGTACTGAGTTGCCAGATTGGACCGAGGGTCCGGGTGGCTCAGGGGGCGGGGATGGCGGGGATGAGCTTACAGATAGTGAGGGCGATGTGCAGGTGGACAGGGCCACCGTGTACAAGCGTGGTAGTACACGTCTCCCGGTCGCCCCGGCTACCCGCGAGTAGAGGCCGGTGATTAAACCTGAAGGAGATAGGTAAGTACATTTACCTTTTTTTAGCTTTTTCCTTCAAGTTTGTTCAAATATCTAATGCGTTGACCTTATCATACTACAGGGGATGGGTACACCTTCTTGGAGTCCGCAGGCCGAACTCCGTCCTTGGTGTGCTTTGCCGGACAAATTTCCCGGGGTTTGTCACGTTGCCTGGTGAGGGTCAGGTTCCTACACTAGGATTTACCTGGGAGCACTACCAGGCTGCGCAGGCCTCGTCGGAGGAGATTATAGATGGTGTCTTGTGCCACACGAGGGCCGAGATGGTGATCAAGAGCTTTTGGGTAAGTTATCCTTTTACAGAATCTAAAATTAACAATATAGCTAATTATTGTACTAATCGGTGTTTTCACGTTTGATTGCAGACCTTCTATAGGTGTGAGGATGGATACGAGGAGGAGGCGGCCAGGGTTCTCGCGGCCGAGTGTAGGCGGTTACTACAGAACTTGCGCCACGAGGCTCGGCCGCAGGCTATTCAAGATTACTACACCACGCGTGGTATTAAGAAGCAGAAGAAGGATTGCCGCGGAAAGTTTCTGAAGAAGGAGTAATACATGAAGGTAATTACCTATTCTTAAGTCCTACGTAGTTTTCTTGATTTCATTCATAGGCGTAGCGCTGAAAATTCTTTCTAATAACTTACAGGTGCCCCCGAGATGGTGTGCGGATAAGATGGATTGTTGAGAGGCGTTGGTTGATGAGTGGTGCATAGGCAGCTGGCGAGCCGTCCACGCGAATGCGAAGGATCGGCGTAGCCAAATGGTTGGTGTGCCACACCATCAAGGCAGCGCCAACTTACTTCAGTTTGGACGAAACTGGGTATGTGATTTGCTTCATGATTCATGCAATTCATTCTTGATGCTAATATTTTGTTCCTCTCTTTTAGGCGCATCACAATAAGACTAAGATGCCACACTTGTACGACCTTTATGGCATGGCCCATACTGACTCGTACAAGAAGGCGAAGGCATTCTCTGAGTCTGACCTGGATGATCCCAATAACTTCACCAACATATCATCCCACCAGAAGCTCGTGGCATAAAGGGACGCGGGGAAGGCTACGAAAGGGGATGACTTTAACCCTAGCCAGGAACCTTTGGCTCCAGAGCTGGTGATGATATCTGGTGGCGGGAGGCCCCATGGCTCGATAGCCATTGGAGATGGGATAATACGTTGTCCACTCACTCTTTCGGAGATCAAGGCGCGCCAGTCGAGCAGCTGTCCTGAGATAACGCGTCGTCCACGGCCAGTCAAACTTGCCCATCGAGGTTAGTTGTACGGACTAAGAACACTTTCATCCATTTCATTATGTGTGTCACCATAGATCAATACCGTGGTAACGAGGAATGGTGTTTCAGGCTGATCTTCAGAAAGAGAGAGCGGCAAACCAGGCTGCTCTTGAGAAAGAGAGTTTGGCAAGCGAGATTGCTCTTCAGGCTGCTCTTGATGAGAGGGACCAGACCACGGCACGATTGCTTGAGGAGGAGAGGGGCCGGAATGAGGCGGGTCAACGGGCCCTCTACGAGCTTTTTCTGGTATGTTTTTTTCACATTAGCCAAATCATGTGTGTAATGTCTGTTTCAATACTAACTAATACGACCCACTCTTCAGGGTCTGTGCGAGAAGAGCGGTCAAGTCCCTCCGCCGATGCCCGTCTTCTCTTTGATTGGCACGGTGAGTTTCATTACAAACTAGTATTAATAATTGAGTGTCATCATGCTAACTGAGACATTGCAAAATATCTTTCCTGCAGAATAACTCCCGAACGGCATCGCACGACCCTTCTCCACGGCAACCGTCTCCAAACGAAGCCGCCGCAAGCAACCGTGGTGTTTCTCCTCCTTGATGACCACTACGGTAAGTTTCTCCTCCAAACTTAGCTTGTTTTCCTCTAAAATGAGATAATTAGCCCATTTAGCTCCAAGAAGACATAATTAGGTAATTTAGCTCCAACAAGAGGAGAATAAATAGGAAAAATGAAAAGAAAGAAGAAGAAGAAGAAGAGAAGAAGGAGAAGGAGGAGAAGGAGGAGGAGGAGGAGGAGGAGGAGAAGGCCAAGGACCTTCTAGTCCTTCTCCTCCTCCTCCTTCTCCTCCTTCTCCTCCTTCTTGATTTCTTCTTCTTCTCTTCCTCCTCCTCTTTCTTCTCCTCTTTAATATTATCCTTGCTTTAATTTCCCCAACAATGACATAATTAGCCCATTTAGCTCAAAAATACCATAATAACCTCAAAATGGCATAAGAACCTTGGTTAGCTCATTAATATTATATACTTAGCTTGTTTTCCTATAAAATGGGATAATTAACCCATTTAGCTCCAAAAAGACATAATTAGGTAATTTAGCTCCACCAAGAGGAGAAGAGGAGAAGAAATAGGCAAAATTAAAAGAAAGAAAGAAGAAGAAGAAGAGAAGAAGGAGAAGGAGGAGAAGGAGGAGGAGGAGGAGGAGGAGAAGGCCCTTTGCCTTCTCCTCCTCCTCCTCCTCCTTCTCCTCCTTCTCCTCCTTCTTCTTGATTTCTTCTTCTTCTCCTCCTCCTCCTCTTTCTTCTCCTCTTTCATATTATCCTTGCTTTAATTAACCCAACAATGACATAATTAGCCCAATTAGCTCCAAAATACCATAATAAGCTCAAAATGGCATAAGAACCTTGGTTAGCTCATTAATATTATATACTTAGCTTGTTTTCCTCTAAAATGGGATAATTAGCCCATTTAGCTCAAAAAAGACATAATTAGGTAATTTAGCTCCAACAAGAGGAGAAGAGGAGAATAAATAGGCAAAATGCAAAGAAAGAAGAAGAGGAAGAAGAAGAAGAGAAGATGGAGAAGGAGGAGGAGGAGGAGAAGGCCAAGGACCTTCTAGTCCTTCTCCTCCTCCTCCTTCTCCTCCTTCTTGATTTCTTCTTCTTCTCCTCCTCCTCCTCTTTTTTCTCCTCTTTCATATTATCCTTGCTTTAATTAACCCAACAATGACATAATTAGCCCATTTAGCTCCAAAATACCATAATAAGCTCAAAATGGCATAAGAACCTTGGTTAGCTCATTAATATATATACTTAGCTTGTTTTCCTCTAAAATGGGATAATTAGCCCATTTACCTCAAAAAAGACATAATTAGGTAATTTAGCTCCAACAAGAGGAGAAGAGGAGAAGAAATAGGCAAAATGAAAAGAAAGAAAAAGAAGAAGAAGAGAAGAAGGAGAAGGAGGAGAAGGAGGAGCAGGAGGAGGAGAAGGCCAAGGACCTTCTAGTCCTTCTCCTCCTCCTCCTTCTCCTCCTTCTCCTCCTTCTTCTTGATTTCTTCTTCTTCTCCTCCTCCTCCTCTTTATTCTCCTCTTTCATATTATCCTTGCTTTAATTTCCCCAACAATGACATAACTAGCCCATTCAGCTCCAAAATACCATAATAAGCTCAAAATGGCATAAGAACCTTGGTTACCTCATGAATATTATATACTTAGCTTGTTTTCCTCTAAAATGGGATAATTAGCCCATTTAGCTCAAAAAAGACATAATTAGGTAATTTAGCTCCAACAAGAGGAGAAGAGGAGAAGAAATAGGAAAAATGAAAAGAAAGAAGAAGAAGAAGAAGAGAAGAAGGAGAAGGAGGAGGAGGAGGAGGAGAAGGCCAAGGACCTTCTAGTCCTTCTCCTCCTCCTCCTTCTCATCCTTCTCCTCCTTATTCTGGATTTCTTCTTCTTCTCCTCCTCCTCCTCTTTCTTCTCCTCTTTCATATTATCCTTCCTTTAATTTCCCCAACAATGACATAATTAGCCCATTTAGCTCCAAAATACCTTAATAAGCTCAAAATGGCATAAGAACCTTGGTTAGCTCATGAATATTATATACTTAGCTTGTTTTCCTCTAAAATGGGATAATTATCCCATTTAACTCAAAAAAGACATAATTGGGTAATTTAGCTCCAACAAGAGGAGAAGAGGAGAAGAAATAGGCAAAATGAAAAGAAAGAAGAAGAAGAAGAAGAAGAAGAGAAGGAGGAGAAGGAGGAGGAGGAGGAGGAGAAGGCCAAGGACCTTCTAGTCCTTCTCCTCCTCCTCCTCCTTCTTCTTGATTTCTTCTTCTTCTCCTCCTCCTCCTCCTTCTTCTCCTCTTTCATATTATCCTTGCTTTAATTAACCCAACAATGACATAATTAGCCCATTTAGCTGCAAAATACCATAATAAGCTCAAACTGGCATAAGAACCTTGGTTAGCTCATGAGTATTATATACTTAGCTTGTTTTCCTCTAAAATGGGATAATTAGCCAATTTAGCCCAAAAAAGACATAATTAGGTAATTTAGCTCCAACAAGAGGAGAAGAGGAGAAGAAATAGGCAAAATGAAAAGAAAGAAGAAGAAGAAGAAGAAGAAGAAGAGAAGAAGGAGGAGGAGGAGGAGCAACAGGAGGAGGAGAAGGCCAAGGACCTTCTAGTCCTTCTCCTCCTCCTCCTCCTCCTCCTCCTCCTTCTCCTCCTTATTATTGATTTCTTCTTCTTCTCCTCCTCCTCCTCTTTCTTCTCATCTTTCATATTATCCTTGCTTTAATTAACCCAACAATGACATAATTAGCCCATTTAGCTCCAAAATACCATAATAAGCTCATAATGGCATAAGAACCTTGGTTAGCTCATGAATATTATATACTTAGCTTGTTTTCCTCTAAAATGGGATAATTAGCCCATTTAGCTCCAAAAAGACATAATTAGGTAATTTAGCTCCAACAAGAGGAGAAGAGGAGAAGAAATAGGCAAAATGAAAAGAAAGAAGAAGAAGAAGAAGAAGAAGAGAAGAAGGAGAAGGAGGAGGAGGAGGAGGAGAAGGCCGAGGACCTTCTAGTCCTTCTCCTCCTCCTCCTTCTCCTCCTTCTTCTTGATTTCTTCTTCTTCTCCTCCTCCTCCTCTTTCTTCTCCTCTTTCATGTTATCCTTGCTTTAATTAACCCATTTAGCTCCAAAATGCCATAATAAGCTAAAAATGGCATAAGAACCTTGGTTAGCTCATGAATATTATATTCTTAGCTTGTTTTCCGCTAAAAATGACATAATTAGCTGAAAAACATCATATTTTGTTCTTCTTCTGACTTTCTTATTCACATTTTTTGCAGATTGGATATACTACATGCATGGAAGCTGGCATTCATGGAGTTGAACAATGTCGATGGATGAACTTTATATGTATATCATCTAGTTTTCATTTGAGTTGATGAACAATGTCGAACTATATGTATATGTATATATGGATAAACAGTGCAATACTTTGTATGTTGGTTCTTTGGATATATGGGGATGTACATTGATTTATATGTATATCATATATGTGTGGTGAATTATATATATGTGTTGGCAAGTATATGTGTGGTGAATTATACAAATGTGCTATCAAATATATATATATATGTGCTGTGAAATAATATAAAACAAAAAAAACAGGTACTATATGGGCTCTTTGCCGTCTGCCAGCTGATGGCAAAGACCTGTGCCATCAGCTGACAGATGGCAAAGGTGCCACATGGCACCCAGCTGCGCATCCTGGGGTGTCTATATAGTCTCTTTGCCGTCAGCCTCCAGGGCGGGCAAACGACAAAGAAGAGGGCACAGAGGAGGGGGGAGGAGGAGGCAGACGACAAAGAGTGGAGGGGGGGGAGAGGCAGACGACAAAGAGTGGAGGGGGGAGGGGAGGAGTATGTAGATGGCAAAGATGGAGGGGGGAGGCAGACGACAAAGATGGAAGGGGGGAGGGGAGGAGTAGGCAGACGGCAAAGATGGAGGGGGAGGCAGACGACAAAGATGGAGGGAGAGGCAGACGGCAAAGCCTCCGTTAACCCCTAACGGAGGCAACGCCTGTCGGCTGCCGTCTCGAGCACTTTGCCGACTGCTCCTAAGGAAAGCTGACAGCAAAGATCTTTGCTGTACGCTTTGGGGGGGGAGCAGACGGCAAAGAAGGTTCTATGTCGTCGTAGGCTGACGCAGAAATTTTGTCGGCCGTGAGAATCTTTGCCGTCTGTGATTTTGTCTTTGCCGTCCGGGATTTTGTCTTTGCCGTCTGTGATGGCGGACAGCAAAGAAGCTGATTCCTGTAGTGGATGTGATATATTGGATGTATGAGATGATCATGTTGTAATAGTTAATATCGACTTGCACGTCGATGGTACGGCAACCGGCATGAGCCATAGGGTTGTCTTTAAACTAATGTTTGTGCTTGCAGATGCGTTTACTATATTGCTAGGATGTAGCTTTAGTAGTAATAACATGAGTAGCACGACAACCCCGATGGCGACACGTTGATGGAGATCATGATGTTGGAGATCATGGTGTGACGCTGGTGACAAGAAGATTGTGCCGGTGCTTTGGTGATGGAGATCAAGAAGCACATGATGATGGCCATATCATGTCACTTATGAATTACATGTGATGTTAATCCTTTATGCACCTTATCTTGATTAGAACGATGGTAGCATTATGAGGTGATCTCTCACTAAAATTTCAAGACGAAATTGTGTTCTCCCCGACTGTGCACCGTTGGGACAGTTCATCGTTTCGAGACACCACGTGATGATCAGGGGTGATAGACTCAACGTTCACATACAACGGGTGCAAAACAGTTGCACACGCGGAACACTCGGGTTAAGCTTGACGAGCCTAGCATGTACAGACATGGCCTCGGAACACATGAGACCGAAAGGCCGAGCATGAATCATATAGTTGATATGATTAGCATCGAGATGCTTACCACTGAAACTATTCTCGACTCACGTGATGATCGGACTTGAGATAGTGGATTTGGATCATGTACCACTCAAATGACTAGAGAGATGTACTTTTTGAGTGGGAGTTCTTAAGTAATATGATCAATTGAACTAATTGTCATGAACATAGTCTAATGGTCTTTGCAAATTACGATGTAGCTTGCACTATAGATCTACTATTTTTTATATGTTCCTAGAGAAAATTTAGTTGAAAGTTGATAGTAGCAACTTTGCGGACTTAGTCTGTAAAACTGAGGATTGTCCTCGTTGCTGCGTAGAAGGCTTATGTCCTTAATGCACCACTCGGTGTGCTGCACCTCGAGCGTCGTCTGTGGATGTTGTGAACATCCTACATACACGTTTCTGATGACTACACGATAGTTCAGTGCAAAATACTCAATGGCTTAGAAGCAAGGCACCGAAGACGTTTTGAGACGTCACGAAACATAAGAGATGTTCTAAAGAGATGAAATTGTGATTTCTTGCTTGTGCCCTTGTTGAGAGGTATGAGACCTCCGACAAGATTCTTTGTCCACAAAGTAAAGGAGAAAATCTCAATAGTTGAGCATGTGCTCAAATTGTCTGAGTACGACAATCGCTTGAATCAAGTGGGAGTTGATCTTCCAGATGAGATAGTGATGGTTCTCCAAAGTCACTGCCACCAAGCTGAGAGAGCTTTGTGATGAACTATAACATATCAAGGATACATACGATGATCCTTGAGCGATTCACAATGTTTGACACTGCGAAAGTAGAAATCAAGAAGGAGCATCAATAGTTGATGGTTAGTAAAACCACTAAGTTTCAAGAGAGGCAAGGGCTAAAAGGGATACTTCGTGAAACGGCAAAACAGTTGCTGCACTGATGAAGAGACCCAAGATTAAACCCAAGCCCGAGACTAAGTGCTTCTGTTATGAGGGGAATTGTCACTGAGGCGGAGCTACCCTAGATACTTGGTAGATAAGAAGGATGGCAAAGTCGACAGAAGTATATTTGATATACATGATATTGATGTGTACTTTACTAGTACTCCTAGTAGCGCGAGGGTATTGGATACCGGTTTGGTTGCTAAGTGATTAGTAACACGAAATGAAAGCTACGGTATAAACGGAGACTAGATAAAGGCAAGGTGACGATAAGTGTTGGAAGTGTTTCCAAGGTTGATGTGATCAAATGTCGCACGCTCCCTCTATCATCGGATTGGTGGTAAAACCTAAATAATTGTTATTTGGTGTTTGCGTTGAGCATGAACATGATTGGATCGTGTTTATTGCAATATGATTATTCATTTAAAGAGAATAATAGTTATTCTATTTGCTTGAATAATTACCCTCAACGGTTTATTGAATCTCGATCGTAGTGTTACACATGTTCATAATATTAGTGCCAAAAGATGCAAAGTAATAATGATAGTACCACTTAGTTGTGGCACTGCCACTTGCGTCATGTTGGTATAAAATGCATGAAGAAGCTCCACGCTGATGGATCTTTGTACTCACTCATTTTTGAAACGTTTGAAACATGCAAACCGTACCTGTTGGTATAAATGCATGAAGAAACTCCATGAGAGATGGATCGTTTGGACTCGCTTGATTTTGAATCACTTGAGACATGCAAAACATGCCACATGAAACAAGAGAGTAACTTGTTGGGAATAATAAATTTTATTTTGATGTGTGCAGTCCAATGAGTGCTAAGGCACGCAGTGGATGTCGTTATGTTCTTACTTCACTCACGATTTGAGTAGATACATGAGTATTTACTTGATGAATCACAAAGTCTGAAATATTGAAAAGTTCAATTCTGTTTCAGAGTGAAGTTCGTCGTAGCAAGAGGATAAACTGTCTACGATATGATCATAGAGACACTACAGGAAAAACTGTGTGTAGAGACGTTCATTTTCATAGCTAGAGACGTGTTATTTCGTTTCTAGGCAAAAATAGAGTCGATTTAGTAAAGTGTCTTTGGAGCGTCTCTAGGCGGACCATCTCAAAAGAGGTAGACACGCTTTGTTAGCGTGTGTACATGATGTGAGATGCTATATTAGGACGTTCAAAATCGTCTCTACAAAAATAGGGATGTTCTATTACACGCTTGTATCACGCCTCTACTCATGTGGGTGCATTGCTTATAGACGCTATCTCGACATCATATTCGTCTCTTAGTGTGAATAAGCTTCTTTGTGACTATGGAATATTTTACTTCAATTGTTCTTTGGTTATTAATGTTACCTTGTATTTCTCATTTCAAAATCAGTTAATTTATTATGATAGAAATACATGTGCAGATTGATCAAATGTCAATATATAAAGGCATCAATCCACACCAGCAAGTGCATTGACAAGCAACCCATTCTCAGAATTATCATCCTTTGTAACAAATCTATGAACAAATACATCCACTAAAAGCGTATGGAGTTCACAACTGGATCAAATCAAACATTCATATGGGATGTGTAAATAATTAAGAGAAGATACTACAAACTAAATCTAAGCTTTACATGCATTATACATAACATGTGTCCATTTAAAGACAAGTTCTTGTGAGGTTGCTCCTTGCTCCAGCAATGCAGTCCAATTCTAAATTTTCAGCGACCCTCGAAGAAAATAATAACAGAGGGAAGTTTAGAACATAAGCTTTTGGATTAGTGCAAGATGAAATGTTCTTTGATGAATGTAAGAGATGTTCCGTACAAATGTCTTGGGGTTGTCTTCGAGCACAAATGTCTTAGATTGTGTTGGAGTGGCGAGCTTTGTCTTTTTGACCTAAAATGTTTCAAAGTTCCATCATACTGACAGGCAAGCAACAACTGGCATAACCAGGCGTATGTGGTTGAACTGACAGAAACTATATCTCATTTGGATGTTTTCAAAAATGTACATAGCTTGGCTTGTTCTCATCTTACTCATAACTAATTGCATAAAAACTTCCCCAAATGGTATAAGTATGAAACATACTGAGCATCTATGTAATTAAAGTTAAAAAATCATGAAAACAACATGTATAGTTCATTAATGGTGAACCAACAAGTACGCCTTGTCTGCTGCACAAAGTCATGTGAAGCCGTATATATAACTAATAAAGTGCAGACCACATAGGTATGTCATTTTGCTTGGTAAGTAGTAGGGCAAGCCAAAAACACTGATTTGCGAAAACTAAAACTATAAATAGTTAATCAAAGATAAGCAATTTGATAAAATGTCACACTTCTCCTTGTACATTGATCATATCACACACCTTTCATTTTTTCACACGTTTCGTTGATAGCTAGACAAAATGGCACAAGGGATCGTTTTTTCTCTATTTCAAGGTATGCGCCCGCACATTCAGATTATTTGGGACAGTTTTGCCCTTTAGCTTGTTTCCTCTAGTTCAATTGAACCTATCAGTCGATACAAGAAACAGGCACACGAGAGGAGGAGAGGACGAACAGCGCTGCCATCCTTATCGAAACGATGTGCGTTCCCCACTGCCATCTTGCCATACTTAGCCCGTTCTCTTTCCATCACCTCCCCGCAATTGTTCCCATGTGTCTCTAACAAGCAGTGGAAACTTTCAGACAGTGCAGTTTGATTCCTGCTCTCAAGTCCTCTAATCCTCGCAACTCCACATTCCTACTCCGTGTTGTGAAGTGTGCCATGTAGTGTCCATGTTGATTACATCCCTACATGCTATGAAACTGTGCTAGCAAAATATCTGAACCAACAAGCATCCATATCCCATTGTTCTCACAAGATACCACCAAGCTAGCAATTCGTTTCAATATTTAGAGCCAATTACTTTCTTGAGCCAGGAACTACGTCAATTACAGAGATAACATCTAGCAAGTAGAGAAGCTAGAGCTAGGTAGTAGCTTTAGCGATGTGAGTGAACAACGCACGCTCTAGCGGCCCGGGCACCATCCGGTAAGCGAGCGAACTACAGAAGGGACGCCTGGCACGGTGCACGACAGCATTGACATTAGGGCATAAAAGAGGGTCACGCGGTGGCACTAAGAAAATGCCAAGGCACACTTTGAAAGAACGGCGCGGTGAGAGCAAGGAGTGGTGCTTGCCTTCCGCCGCTTGGTGAGGGAGCAACAAGCTCATCGCGAGACATCCGCGCCTCCTCGTCCACATGAATGCACGGGCGGCGGGGGGTGACAAGGCGACGACTGGAGAAGAGCGGCACTTGGGAGAGCAAGGATGGCAAGGTGGCGGCCCTGTTGTTCCTCTCCTTCTGTCTCCCGACTAATTTTAATCGATGAGATCTACCAAGAGGTTTGTTGTAGGAGGGCAAAATTGTCCCAAAAATCTAACGTGCAGGCTTTGATCTATAAATACAGGAAAAATATCGCTTTGTGCCATTTTGGTCAACTATCTTTCTAAAGTGTGCCATTTTACCACAGAAAATGAAAGGTGTGTCATAGGATCAAAATATGGAGGGTTGTGATAGCCGATAAAAGTGGAGCTCTCTTACAAGTTACAACAAGTAAATGCAACTTGCTTAATGGCAAGTCATTCTACCATAGTGGCATAATGGGATTCGAGGTCGCACCTGCTAGTAAACTAGATTAATGTACTCACTCCTTTTCCGCTAAAAGAATGAACTAGAAAAATTCATAAGCTACAGAGTGGAATAAAGAACAAAACATTTATACGCAAGTTGCAGGACGCACCACCAATGTGATTGCTCCATCAGATTTGATACATGAGTTTCTTGATTGATGCTGGTTGGTCCTAATGGTGAGATTTGTTGACAACTAATCTGGATATAAGAGGCGTGAGATTCTTAAATCAAAGATGTAGAGCAGATGGGATTCGAGAGAGCACCTGCTTAATACTGTATAATGGTAAACTGTAGAGCAGATGGGATTCGAGAGAGCACCTGCTTAATACTGTATAATGGTAAACTGTAAAGCAGATGGGATTTGAGGGTGCACCGGCTTGATGTGGCGGGGATTTGGCAGGAGGATGACGCCGGCGTGGACCCGACTCACGGACGTTGAGCACGACGCCGGGAGATGTGCGGCCTGGGGACGGGGAGTACAAGGGATGCCGGCCGGGCACTGACTGATGAGGACATCAACCGAGGAGATCGGACATAGCCGGTAGAGGGCACCGCTCGGGGCGAGGCATGGAGGCACCGCAGATTGGATGCGGTGGGTTGAAGAAATTGTGTGCAAAAAAGATGGGGTGCGTGGGAAGAGACCCCAGGAGTATTAGTTAGCGAAACACTAAATCCAAAACAAACGCGGGATCCATCCATAAAAAAAGCGGTAAACCAAAACTAATTTGGGAGTGCCAAAAATTTAGTCCAAAGATAAAGCCGCTTATGAAACGTCGCAAAATTCCTCTCTAAATTATTTAAACTATTTATTTATTTTATATTTACCTAGTTTTAATAATAATTTTACAGGGCTTTTCAATCGTCTGAAGAAGCGTCTTTAGTTTGCTAGTGTCCATGGATGTAGAGGCGAATTTTAAAGCGTCGCAGAAAAAGCGACCTTATGTGACTATTTTGTTGTAGTGAGATGAATATCTGAGTTACGAGTTTTTGTACGCAGTTAAGACAATGTGGAAATTGTTTCGCAGTTCATGCCACCTGGAACACCATAGTGTGATGATGTGTCAGAACGTCATAACCACGCCCTATTTGATATGGTGCATATTATGATGTCTCTTATCGAATTACCACTATCGATTATGGGTTATGCATTAGAGACAACCACATTCACTTTAAATAGGGCACCGCGTATTTCCGTTGAGATGACACAGTGTAGACTGAGGCTTAGAGAAATCTAAGCTGTCGTTTCATGAAAGTTTGGGGCTGCGATGCTTATGTGAAAAAAATGTTTCAGTCTAATAAGCTCGAACCCAAAGCGGATGAAAGCATCTTCATAGGATATCCGAAACAGTTGGATATATCTCCTATCTCAGATCCGGAAGCAAAGTGTTTGTTTCTAGAAACAGATCCTTTCTCGAGGAAAGGTTTCTCTCGAAAGAATTGAGTGGGTGGGTGATAGAACTTGATAAGGTTAATGAACCATCACTTCAACTAGTGTGTAGTAGGGCGCAGGAAGTTGTTCCTGTGGTGCCTACACCAATTGAAGTGGAAGCTGATGATAGTGATCATTGAGCGTCAGATCAAGTTACTACAGACCTTGTAGGTCGACAAGGTCACGTACAACTACAGAGTGGTACGGTAACCCTGTCTTGGAGGTCATGTTATTGAAACAACAATGAACCTACGAGTTATGGAGAAGCAATGGTGGGCCCGGATTCTGACAAATGGCTAGAGGCCATGAAATCCGAGAGAGGATCCATGTATGAAAGCAAAGTGTAGACTTTGGAAGAACTACTTGATGGTAGTAAGACTATTAAGTAAAGATGGATCTTTAAAAGGAAGACAGACGATGATGGTGATAAGTCACTATTAAGAAAAGCTCGACTTGTCGCAAAAATGTTTTCGACAAGATCAAAGAGTTGACTGTGATGTGACTTTCTCACTCATAGCAATGCTAAAAAGTGTGTTGGAATTATGTTAGTAGTTGCTGCATAATTTGTGAAATATTGCACATAGGAAGTCAAAACATTGTTTCCTCGATGGTTTCCTTGAGGAAAGATTGTATGAGATACAATCAGAATGTTTTGTCGATCCTAAGGATACTAACAAGTATGCAAGCTCTAGCGATCCTTCAATGGACTGGTGCAAGCATCTCGGAGTTGGAAAATACACTTTGATGAGATGATCAAAGATTTTGGGTTTGTACAAGGTTTATGAGAAACTTGTATTTCCAAAGAAGTGAGTGGGAGCACTATAGAATTTCTGATAAGTATATGTGGTTGACATATTGTTGATCAGAAGTAATGTAGAATTTCTGTAAAGCATACAAGGTTGTTTGAAAGGAGTTTTTCAAAGGAATACCTGGATTGAGCTACTTGAATGTTGAGCATCAAGATCTATGGAGATAGATCGAAACGCTTAATAGAAGTTTCAATAAGATGCATGCCTTGACAAGTTTTTGAAGGAGTTCAAAATAGATTAGCAAAGAAGGAGTTCTTGTTTGTGTTGTAATGTGTGAATTTGAGTAAGACTCAAAACCCGACCACGACAGAATAAAAAGAATAGACGAATGTCGTCTTCTATGCCTTAGTCATAGACTCTAAAGTATGCCATGCTGAGTACCGCACCTGATGTGTGCCTTGCAGCAAGTCTGTTAAGAGGTACAGAGAGTGATCCAGGATTGAATCACTGATCAGCGGTCAAAGTTATCCTTAGTAACTAAATGGACTAAGGAATTTTTCTCGATTATAGAGGTGGTTAAAGAGTTCGTCGTAAGGGGTTACGTCGATGCAAGCTTTGACACTAATCCGAATAACTATGAGTAGTGAAACGGATTCGTATAGTAGAGTAGATATTTGGAGTATTTCCAAATAGCACGTAGTAGCAGCATCTATAAGATGACATAAAGATTTGTAAAGAACACACGGATCTGAAAGTTTTAGAACCGTTGACTAAAACCTCTCTCACGAGCAAGACGTGATCAGACCCCAGAACTAATACGGGTGTTGGATTCGTTAGAATCACATGGTGATGTGAACTAGATTATTGACTCTAGTGCAAGTGGGAGACTGTTGAAAATATGCCCTAGAGGCAATAATAAATTAGTTATTATTATATTTCTTTGTTCATGATAATCGTTTATTGTCCATGCTATAATTGTATTGATTGGAAACACAATACTTGTGTGGATACATAGACAAAACACTGTCCCTAGTAAGCCTCTAGCTGACTAGCTCGTTGATCAAAGATGGTCAAGGTTTCCTGACCATAGGCAAGTGTTGTTACTTGATAACGGGATCACATCATTAGGAGAATCATGTGATGGACTAGACCCAAACTAAGAAACGTAGCATGTTGATCGTGTCATTTTGTTGCTACTGTTTTGTGCGTGTCAAGTATTTATTCCTATGACCATGAGATGATATAACTCACTAACATCGGAGGAATGCTTTGTGTGTATCAAACGTCGCAACGTAACTGGGTGACTATAAAGATGCTCTACAGGTATCTCCGAAGGTGTTCGTTGAGTTAGTATGGATCAAGACTGGGATTTGTCACTCCGTGTGACGGAGAGGTATCTCGGGGCCCACTCGGTAATACAACATCACACACAAGCCTTGCAAGCAATGTGACTTAGTGTATGTCATGGGATCTTGTATTACGGAACGAGTAAAGAGACTTGCCGGTAAACGAGATTGAAATAGGTATGCGGATACTAACATCGAATCTTGGGCAAGTAACATACCGAAGGACAAAGGGAATAACATATGGGATTATATGAATCCTTGGCACTAAGGTTCAAACGATAAGATCTTTGTAGAATATGTAGGATCCAATATGGGCATCGAGGTCCCGTTATTGGATATTGACCGAGGAGTCCCTCGGATCATGTCTACATAGTTCTCGAACCCGCAGGGTTTGCACACTTAAGGTTCGACGTTGTTTTATGCGTATTTGAGTTATATGGTTGGTTACCGAATGTTGTTCGGAGTCCCGGATGAGATCACGGACGTCACGAGGGTTTCCGGAATGGTCCAGAGACGAATATTGATATATAGGATGACCTCATTTGATTACCGGAAGGTTTTCGGAGTTACCGGGAATGTACCGGGAATGACGAATAGGTTCCGGATGTTCACCGGGAGGGCCAGCCCACCCGGGGGAAGCCCATAGGCCTTAGGGGTGCCACACCAGCCCTTAGTGGGCTGGTGGGACAGCCCAAGAAGCCCTATGCGCAGGAGAAAGAAAAATCAAAGAGAAAATAAAAAAAAGGGAAGTGGGATAGTGGAGAAGGACTCCACCTTCCAATCCTAGTTGGACTAGGATTGGAAGGGGAGGACTCTCCCCCTTGCTTCGGTCGAACCCTTTGGGGCTCCTTGAGCCCCAAGGCAAGGCCCCTACACTCCCACCTATATATACGGAGGTTTTAGGGCTGATTTGAGACAACTTTGCCTCGGCAGCCCGACCACATACCTCCACGGTTTTTTCCTCTAGATCGCGTTTCTGCGGAGCTCGGGCAGAGCCGTGCTGAGATTAGATCACCACCAACCTCCGGAGCACCGTCACGCTGCCGGAAACTCATCTACCTCTCCGTCTCTCTTGCTGGATCAAGAAGGCCGAGATCATCGTCGAGTTGTACGTGTGTTGAACACGGAGGTGCCGTCCGTTCGGCACTAGATCGGAGCGGATCGTGGGACGGATCGCGGGACGGTTCGTGGGACGGTTCGCAGGGCAGATCAAGGGACGTGAGGACGTTCCACTACATCAACTGCGTTTATTAACGCTTCTGCTGTGCGATCTACAAGGGTACGTAGATCAGAAATCCCCTTTGTAGATGGACATCACCATGATAGGTTTTCGTGCGTGTAGGAATTTTTTTGTTTCCCATGAGACGTTCCCCAACACTAAGTTGTCGTTTCTTAAAGTTTGGGGCTGCGATGCTTATGTGAAGAAACTTCAACCAGAAAAGATCGAACCCAAAGCGGAGAAATGCGTATTCATAGGATACCCTAAGGGAACTATTGGGTATACCTTCTATCTTAGATCCGAAGGTAAAACCTTTGTTGCCAAGAATGGATCCTTTCTAGAGAAAGAGTTTCTCTCAAAAGAAGTAAGTGGGAGGAAGGTAGAACTTGATGAGGTAATTACACCCCCTCTCGAACAGGAAAGTAGCGCAGCGCGGGAAATTGTTCCCGTGGCGCCTGTACCAACTGAAGAGGAAGTTAATGATAATGATCATGAAGCTTCGGATCAAGTTACTACTGAACCGCGAAGGTCCACAAGGGCACGCTCCGCACCAGAGTGGTACGACAACCCTGTGATGGAAATCATGTTGTTAGACAACGGTGAACCTTCGAACTATGAAGAAGCGATGGCGGGCCCGGATTCCAACAAATGGCTTGAAGCTATGAAATCCGAGATAGGATCCATGTATGAGAACAAAGTATGGACTTTGGTGGACTTGCCCGATGACCGGCGAGCCATAGAAAATAAATGGATCTTCAAGAAGAAGACTGATGCAAACGGTAGTGTGACCGTTTATAAAGCTCGACTTGTCGCAAAGGGTTTTCGACAAATTCAAGGAATTGACTACGAAGAGACTTTCTCTCCCGTAGCGAAGCTGAAATCAGTTCGAATCATGTTAGCAATTACCGCCTTTTATGATTATGAAATTTGGCAAATGGACGTCAAAACAACGTTCCTTAACGGGAACCTTAAGGAAGAGTTGTATATGATGCAACCAGAAGGTTTTGTCGACCCTAAGGGTGCTAACAAAGTTTGCAAGCTCCATCGCTCCATCTATGGGCTGGTGCAAGCATCTCAGAGTTGGAACATTCACTTTAATGAGGTGATTAATGTGTTTGGGTTCATACAGGTTTACGGAGAAGCCTGTCTGTACAAGAAAGTGAGTGGGAGCTCTGTAGCTTTCCTCATACTTTATGTGGATGACATATTATTGATGGGGAATAATATAGAGATGTTGGAGAGCATAAAGGCCTATTTGAACAAGAGTTTTTCAATGAAGGACCTTGGAGAAGTTGCATACATATTAGGCATCAAGATCTATAGAGATAGATCGAGGCGCCTCATAGGTCTTTCGCAAAGTACATACCTTGACAATATGGAAAACTCAAAGAAAGGGTTCTTGCCAGTTTTGCAAGGTATGAGATTGAGTAAGACTCAGTCATCGACCACAGCAGCAGATAGAGAGAAGATGAGTACTGTCCCCTACGCTTCAGCCATAGGCTCTCTAATGTATGCCATGCTGTGTACCAGACCTGATATAAACCTTGCCATAAGTTTGGTAGGGAGGTACCAAAGTGATCCCGGTATGGAACACAGGACAACGGTCAAGAATATCCTTAAGTACCTGAAGGGGACTAAGGAGATGTTTCTCGTTTATGGAGGTGACGAAGAGCTCGTCGTAAAGGGTTACGTCGACGCTAGCTTCAACACAGATCCGGATGACTCTAAGTCACAGACCGGATACGTATATGTTTTGAATGGTGGGGCAGTGAGCTGGTGCAGCAGCAAGCAAGAAGTCATGGCAGCATCTACATGTGAAGCGGAGTACATAGCTGCTTCAGAAGCGGCTCATGAAGGAATTTGGATGAAGGAGGTCATCACCGACCTTGGAGTGGTTCCAAGCGCGTCGGGTGCAATGACGCTCTTCTGTGATAACACTGGGGCCATTGCCATAGCCAAGGAGCCCAGGTTTCACCGGAAGACCAAGCACATCAAACGCCGCTACAACTCCATCCAGGACCATGTCCAGAGTGGAGTAATAGCGATTTGTGAAGTACATACAGATCTGAATGTCGCAGACCCGTTGACTAAACCTCTTCCTCGAGCAAAACATGATCAACACCATAATGCTATGGGTGTTCGATACATCACAATGTAACTAGATTATTGACTCTAGTGCAAGTGGGAGACTGTTGGAAATATGCCCTAGAGGCAATAATAAAATGGTTATTATCATATTTTCTTGTTCATGATAATCGTCTATTGTTCATGCTATAATTATATTAACAGGAAACAGTAATACATGTGTGAATAAATATATCACAATGTGTCCCTAGCAAGCCTCTAGTTGGCTAGCTCGTTGATCAATAAATGATCATGGTTTCCTGATCATGGGCATTAGATGTCATTGATAACAGGATCACATCATTGGGAGAATGATGTGATGGACAAGACCTAATCCTAAGCATAGCACTAGATCGTATTGTTCGTATGCTAAAGCTTTTCTAATGTCAAGTGTCTTTTCCTTCGACCGTGAGATTGTGCAACTCCCGGGTACCGTAGGAGTGCTTTGTGTGTATCAAACGTCACAACGTAACTGGGTGACTATAAAGGTGCACTACGGGTACCTCTGAAAGTATCTGTTGGGTTGGTACGAATCGAGATCGGGATTTGTCACTCCGCGTGACGGAGAGGTATCTCTGGGCCCACTCGGTAGAACATCATCATGAGCTCAATGTGACTAAGAAGTTAGTCACACGATGATGTGCTACGGAACGAGTAAAGATACTTACCGGTAACGAGATTGAACAAGGTATAGGTATATCGACGATCGAATCTCGGGCAAGTTCTATACTGACAAACAAAAGGAATTGTATACGGGATTGATTGAATCCTTGACATCGTGGTTCATCCGATGAGATCATCGTGGAGCAAGTGGGAGCCACCATGGGTATCCAGACCCCGCTTATGGTTATTGGCTAGAGAGGTGTCTCGGTCATGTCTGTCTGTCTCTCGAACCCGTAGGGTCTACACACTTAAGGTTCGATGATGCTAGGGTTATAGGGAATTGTTATACGAGGTTACCGAAAGTTGTTCGGAGTCCCGGATGAGATCCCAGACGTCACGAGGAGCTCCGGAATGGTCCGTAAGTAAAGATTGATATATAGGATGGATGGTTTTGGACACCGGAAATGTTTCGGGCGTCACCGGTAATGTACCGGACCACCGGGACCACCGGTAATGGTCCCGGGGGTCCACCGGGAGGGGCCACCAGCCCCAAGAGGTAGCATGGGCCAAAAGAGGGAGGGCAACCAGCCCAAAGTGGGTTGGTGCGCCTCCCACAAGGAGGCCAAAGGCGCAGGAGGTGGAGAGGGGGGGGGGGAACCCTAGCCGCTGGTGGGCCTAAGGCCCACCTAGG
This sequence comes from Hordeum vulgare subsp. vulgare, assembly GCF_904849725.1. Taxonomy (NCBI): domain Eukaryota; kingdom Viridiplantae; phylum Streptophyta; class Magnoliopsida; order Poales; family Poaceae; genus Hordeum; species Hordeum vulgare. The sequence continues at coordinate 117,387,967 of NC_058523.1, read as the reverse complement.
GGTGCGCTACCCCGTCCCCCTGCCCTGGCCGCCACACCTCCCATCAGGGGGGGCTGCCGCACCTCCTAGGGTGGGAACCCTAGGGGTGGCACCCCCTCCCCTCCTCCTATATATAGTGGGGGTTTTGGGGCTGTTTTGCACACAGTTTTCCATCTCCCTCGGCGCAGCCCTGCCCCCCTCCTTCCTCCTCTCCCACGGTGCTTGGCGAAGCCATGCCGGGAGACCTCGTCTCTCCATCGACACCATGCCGTCGTGCTGCCGGAGATCTTCCCCAACCTCTCCCTCCTCCTTGTTGTATCAAGGTGCGGGAGACGTCACCGGGCTGCACGTGTGTTTAACGCGGAGGTGTCGTGGTTCGGCACTAGATCGGAATCACACCGCGATCTGAACCGCCGCGAGTACGACTCCATCAACCGCGGTTTAGCAACGCTTCCGCTTAGCGATCTTCAAAGGTATGAATATGCACTCACCCCTCTCTCGTTGCTGGTCTCTCCATAGGAAGATCTGAATATGCGTAGGATTTTTTTTGAATTTATGCTACGTTACCCAACAGAAGGTGCTGCGCTGTGGTCCGGGACAGCGGGTCATGCCGTCGGTGCTTGAAGTGGTCGTGACTGTGTAAAAAGGTGGGAGGGGGTCACAACCGAAGGGGATAGCCGCGGCGCAAATCCTGGATAGGTGAGGAGCAGTTCATGAGCGGCGCGCGGGCGACGACCGGAGGAAGAAGAAGGAGGTGGAACCTATTGGTAACAGATTAGAATGTATGTGGGGTTTTTTTGCAAAATTTCCATTGCACTACGCTTACGACATTAATTTCGGGACAGAGGGAGTAGTTGATTAGGTCAAATGTGCAAGGGGGTATTACCTCTCCAACAACATCAATAGGGGTACTGCACATTTCAGTACCAGTAGTTTGAATCATTTGAACGTTGGACCATTGTTTGAATAAAGTTTGCAATATAATGATGGTTTGGACCCACTATGGTTATGTTGTATAATCTGGGAAATATAAGGTTCATGAGACAGTGTCTTGTGGGCGTTATATTAACGACATACATACTACACCATGCGATGGTATGTAAGGTCACTACATCGAGTTGGGCCGAGGATCCCCATAAGCCTGTCACAGGTGGGCCCCAATCGTCGGGACCAGAAGATTCAAGAAGGAATATCATGAAAACTTGTGATAACCCACAAGTGTAGGGCATCATTTGTAGCCTTTTTCGATAAGTAAGAGTTTTGAACCCAATGAGGAGCTAAAGGTAGAATTAATATCCTCTCAAGTTCTATCGACCACCGATACAACTCTGCGCACACTAACGCTTACTTTACCTAGAACAAGTATGAAACTATTTTGCGGGAAGTAAACTAGAAGTACTTAGTAGGTGGTTTTGCAAGATAATAAAGAGCACAAAAATAAAAGTTAGGTACCGTTTTAGATAAATACTCTCTCCGTCCGGAATTACTTGTCGCACAAATGAATAAAAATGGATGTATCTAGAACTAAAATACATCTAGATACATCCATTCTTAGGACAAGTATTTCTGGACGGAGGGAGTATTAATTTAGTTAGTTGTTTAGTAGAAAGATTTTTGTAACGTAAGAGAAAGATTGTCCATAGGCAATTAAATATAACATGATAGATACTTGTCATATGCAACGAGGGAGAAGACGCTAACACACTTTTCGTACTTGGATCACATGCCCTTATGTTTGGACCTCTAGCAAGCATCCACAACTACTAGAAATCATTAAGGTAAACCTAACCATAGCATTAAACATCAAGTCCTTTTTAATCCCATACGCAAACAACTCCCTTACTCGGCTGTAAGCTTCTATCACTCTAGCCACCCACTACAAGTGAATCATGAACATATTGCAAGCTCTCCAGCGTTAATCCTTCACGTGTGCGCCTCACGAAAGGCACCTTAGGACTACACCATATCAACATAGAACTCATCCTCTATTCTTAATACTTGCAACTCACTATTTAATTTTGCTCGTCATGCAACTATCCCACATCATCAAGTCATGCATGTGGTCATAAGTTACGATTTATGCATTAATTTATTCATGCAACCATGCCACCTCAACAATCATGCATAGATTTATTTCACTATTTTTTGTGCACGTCAGACTGTCATGTTACACAACATAACCTACAAATCTTTATTACATTAGCCACTTGAATCAAATATATGTAGGTCATGTTACACACTTTTGCTAAAAATGGCACCCCGTTTTGCTTCAATCCAATAGCCTCTTTTTATACAATATTTGGTGACATGCTTCATATACTTTATTGTTTCAAAATATATCCCGAGAGCATTCTAAAATTGGCTTTTACAATAGTTTTAGGCTCTGAACATTTATTTATGCATTTGTTTTACCAAGGTTCCCGTAGCAACGCACGGGGCATCATCTAGTATCAATAACATCATACCACAATTAACCCGTAGGACAAAATAGATATACTCAAGCATCATGGGATAGCCACACATCATTGAATAATAATATATAACATTAAGCACCATGTTTAAGTAGAGATTACAATGGGGAGAATAGGGTTTATACCGCTGCATAGAGGGGGGAGAGTTGGTGGTGACGACGACAAAGTTATTGGTGTAGATCGTCGTCATGATGGTTGCCCCGGCACCAGTGAGAGAGGGGGAGAGAGCCCCCTCCTTCATATTGTTCCTTGGCCTTCTCCCTAGGTGGAAGGAGAGTTTCCCCTCTAGTCCATGGCTTCCATGGCTCCCGGAGGGCAGGATCCCCTGTGAGATTGGATCTATCTCTCTGTTTCTCTTCTCTTTTCATGACTGTTTTCTGACCCCTTCATCGTTTCTTACATATCCGGAGATACGAACTCCGATCAGGATGAAATTTTGAGGGGACTTTTATCGCGGAATTATCTTTCTTTTGGCGAAAATAGGGCCCCAGCCGACTTAAGGGGGAGCCACAAGACATCAAGGCACACTGACCACCCTTGGCGCGCCATGTTGGTTTGTGCCTCCCTCGAGCATCGTGTTGTGTTGATTCTTCTTTTGAAAATTGACATATATTCAAACAAAATCTTTGTGAATTTTTATCGCGTTTGGACTCTGTTTGACTAGAATTTATGCGAAACAAAAAATAGGAACTAGCACTGGTGAAAGGACGTGGATGTGGCCTAGAGGGGGGGGGGTGAATAGGCGCTTTAAAATAATTATGGTTTAGGCTTGAATTTTTTTGGAATAAAACTAATGTTTAACTAGTCAAGCACAAAACCTAAAACAACAAGGCTCAGCTATGTGCACCAACAACGTATGCCAAGAAAGATAAGCAACTAAGTGATAGCAAGATATCTAACAAGAAACAATATGTCTATCACAAAGTAAAGTGCATAAGTAAAGGGCCAAGGTAAGAGATAACCGAGGCACCCGAAGACAATGATGTATCCCAAAGTTCATACCCTTGCACATGCTAATCTCAATTTGGAGCGGTGTGGAGGCACAATGCTCCCCAAGAAGCCACTAGGGCCACCATAATCTCCCCACGCCCTCGCACAATGCAAGATGTCTTGATTCCACTAAGGCGCCCTTGAGGGTGGTCAATGAACCCATACAAACAAGGTTGGGGCAATCTCCACAACTTAATTGGAGGCTCCCAACAACACCACAAAGCTTCACCACAATGGATTGTGGCTCCGAGATGACCTTAAATGTTTGGGGCAATCTCCACAACCAAATTCGATACCCCAACGCTTGCCCGGAGCTTTACACCACAATGATTAAGCTCCGAGGCACCAACAATCTTCTAGGACACCAAAGAATCCAAGAAGAACAATCTCTAGGGTACCAAGCACCCCAAGAGCAATAAGCTTCTCAAACTTCACTTCCACGTATCACCACGGAGAAGTCAAACCTATGCACCAAATGCAATTGCAAGGGCACACGGAGTGCCCAAGTCCTTCTCTACCATATCCCACCACAACAACTAACCCTATGGAAGAAAATGATAGGAAGAACAAAGAAGAACATGAAGAACTTCAAGATCTAGATCCAAGGGGTACCCCTCACAAAGAGGAGAAAGTGGTTGGTAGAAATGTGGATCTAGATCTCCTCTCTCTTTCCCTCAAGAACTAGCAAGAATTATTGGAGGGATTGAGAGTTAGCAAGCTCGAATAATGTCAACAATGGGGGACAAGCAGAAGCTCAAAGTATAGGGATCATGGGGGAATTAGCCCCCCTTAAATAGGCATTGCAAAATACAACCGTTATGCCCAAAAGTTGTGCTCAAGCGGTACTACCACTCGAGGGACGGTAATACCGCTTAGCACGGTCAAAACAACCCAACGAGACAGAAAAACACGAGTGTAGTTCTTCCAAAGAGGTAGTACCGCTCGAGGGAGAGGTAGTACCTCTTATAGCAGGTAGTACCGCTCGTGGGAGAGGTAATACCGCTTGAGAGGTACTACCACTTGAGAGGTACTACCGCTCGAGGGAGCAGTACTGTGACATCCCAAATTTTTGGAATGTTATAATAAATAGTTGACTGATGGTTTGATTGAATGATGATTTAATTTGAGTAAAAATTTGAAACTTTTAAAAACTTTTGATTGAGAGGGAATAAAATGATTTTCCCTTTTTCCTAGGAATTTAAATTCATCCATTTAAAATCAGTGAGAGAAGATAACATGACTTCTTCAACTATAAAGAATTTGAATGATGGTGGCATTTGAAATTCTTTCGGTATTTGATTCAAATTTATTTTGGCACAAGATTTTCACTCGCAAACTTTTCTAATAAATACCTTGCCTAGCAAGTAAGAGAGGAGGTAACATGACACCCCAAAAAGTTAGAAGAAAAATAGTGCCAAAAGTTTTAAAAGACAAAATTTTGTTTTTATTGGATTTAAAAAAAATAATTTTTATAAAGTTTTTCTTGTGCAAAAGAAAATGTCCACGTTGTGGGAATTTTTTTCTGATCATTTTGATATATTATACTAGTATTTTTGGAGTAGGATTTATTTCCTATCGTAGGTTTTATTTCCTAATTTTGAATAATAGGAAAAACTGCGCTTATTAGGAAAATAACTGCCATGGGCCCATACCGAATCTGGCCCGTATCTTCTTCTTCTTCCTCACGATCTCCTCCTTCCTTCTACCGTGCACGAGAACGTCATGAGAGACCTCGCCGAATTCGAGGGGATCTCCCTGCCCCTTCCATCTCAGCCCCTCCCGAGCCCCTATAAGAACTCCTTTCCCCCCCTCGCTCCGTTCTCCACGAGAGCCGCCCGAATCCCTTGACACAGCTTCCCCGCCGCCTCGCCGGAGTCCGCCCCAGCCGAAGCTCGAAAAGCTTCAGGTGTTGCCTCCTCCCGTCGCCCTCGCACCCCTCCGACAACACGTCGACGCGCCTGAGCTCCTTCGCTGCCACCCGGACCCCCTCCTCCACCTCGACCGGCCACCGAAGCCACCTCTCTGTCGTCTTCTCCAACTCCGGCGACTATCTCCGGTGAGCTTCAGATATCTTGTAACAGTTTTTGTTCAGAAAAAGAGAAAACTTAGAAAATTCATATCTATTAGTCTACAACTCCAAATCCAGTGATTCTTTTTTCTAACAGTTCATAAAAATCCCATCTATCCTGTGGAACCAGCAAGAAAATATTTTTAAATTTTTAAATTTTGAATTTAAACAGATTTGTTTTAAACCTTGTTTTGTGAATATCAGGAGTTTAAAAATAGCCTTTGAGTTGATTCTTTTTGCAACTGATCACTAGTGATATTATTTATCACTTGGTTTAATTCATAATTTTTAGGATATTGTAAGTTAGGGTTTTAAGCAAAATAGATTCTGTTTAGTTCTTTTTAGGATTATTGCTAATTCTTTTGCTATAATTGTTTTTAATTTGTTTTCTTTTATACTTGTGAAAATTTATATCTTGTTTTCTGTTAGTTAATAGTAGGTTTTCAACAACTAATTTTTTTTAGTTTATTTACTTTTATTGGATAGCATGAAATCAATTCTAGTTCTGTATTAACTTGCAAATTGATCTTATTGGTAGATAGATTTGCTATTCGAAAATACTTTCAAATAATTTTGTTTTGTAAGTTTTACTTCTGTTTTTAGTTGTTTTATATTTTTCTTTTCTGTTATTTTTACTATTTTAGTGTTTTATTTGTTGTTAAGTTTAATTAGGACAGAAACTATTTTGTGTTGTTGAAGTAGAAGACTCCATAGTTTCCTTTGGAGTTTCTTTTGGATTCATGTTTGATTTGATTTATTGGATAATTTTAATTGTTTGTGTGATATTGATTGTTGGAATGTTTGCTAGTATGATTGCTTATATGAATACTATGTTTGATTATACAGATTTCATCGGAGAGTGACGTATAGTTCTATCAAGTTATTTTCTGTGAGCGATAATCATCTTCATAAACCTAATTGGGCAAGTTCACTTTGTTCATAATTTACATATGGTTTTATTGCATTAGATCAACCTTCTTCACCCATTGCATGCAAGTAGGTACTTGGAAATTTTGGTTCTTGATTTAGTATCATGTGCTAGGCACTCATAAACTCTTGGTACTTGGCCGGGACGTTAATTTGCTATGCTCCTAGTAGACGTGGTCTGGTTGAGTGTTTACCATGAGTGTTGTGAGAACTTAATAATCAAGACCTGAAGACTTCAAGACTTTCAAGACCTCATGATGCAATATACCTCTGGGTGAAGGACGGTTTTGATGGGCTCCCTGGGGAAACCAGTGGATGACCCGGGATGCATGGGGAAGCGCCATGACATCTTGCGGAAAGCTTCACCCAGGAACGAAGAGATGGATGGACACTTCAAGACCCGACGCTTACCTGCACAGCTAGAAGTCATTATGGGCTCTGGCTTGGTTGGACATCATGGTGACTCTGGACGGGCGGTGCTACGAGATGTAGAAGAATGGTAGGATTGGATGGGCACCGATAGTGGCTCAGAGGAACCCTTTGGAAGACCATGTTTTGATCATCCGGTTCTCAAATACCCTGAAGTGCCAGGACTCCAACGGAGGCAATCAAATCTTGTGGGGAACGTCTGCAGAGTAGTCAAACCCGTGTCCACGGTCATGGACAACTTGAGCCAAAGGAACTGAAACTATTAGGAATTCTCAACACCATTAACTTATTGATGTGAGTAATATTGATAATTTGGGCATGAGAAATAGTTGCTGGAACCTTCTCATTAACAACCAACAATGTAGTAAATTTTGCTTTTATCTCTCTCTTGTTGTAGGAAAAAATTGCTTTACGCAAAACTTAAACTACAACCCCACCTGCCATATATGCATATAGTATAGATGATATTTTGACCCCTCTCTTTTGTGACTTGCCGGCATATTCAATATGCCGACCTACACGGCTGCAACGTCTTATGTTGCAAATATTTTCTTCGACGAGTAAGAGTACGATTCAAGGTTATGGTCTGCACTCAACCTGTCGTTGGTGTTTATTGGGACTCCACTCCCTCGACTGTTTCCGCTTAGATTTTGAGGTATATATCAATTTTACGTTATTTACATGTGATTGCACTTTGATATATACATTGATGTATTGTGTGTGCCAGTATACTGATCCAGGGATGGCACGGATACACAGAGGCTTGACTCGTTTTGAGTCGGGTCGCTACAGATATGGTAGCAGAGCACATGTTGACTATAGGAGGGGACCCTAGGAAATGGCTTAGAAATAGGAAGACCTTGATAGGAACAACTTTTATTTTCACTACTCTCGTACCTCTTAATTCTTTTACTGAACATTCCGTATTTCAAAACTATAGATGGAGAGCTACACTCGGAACGAAAGAGAGCACTATGAAGATGTTCTCGGAGGCCCATTTCTCATGGAGCTGGTGCATATGATGAAGCTGCCGATACCTGAAATCAAGGTGACCAAGAGGAAGTCTGGATTTTGGGGTGTCAAAACTAAAATTTTTGGATGTAAAGAAGACCCCAAGACTGGAGACATCAACTATGGCACATTGACCCATGACTGTGATATGGGCATGAACACTGCTGTTCATGATGCTATCGCACGTTTGAGCTATCCTCATCGTGTTGAGTTAGGTACCCACTACTTTGGAAGACTTACATGGCAGAAGCCTGATGGATGATGTCTACTACGCAACCTTCTCCTTGTAGACGTTGTTGAGCCTCCAAGTGCAGAGGTTTGTAGGACAGTAGCAATTTTCCCTCAAGTAGGTGACCTAAGGTTTATCAATCCGCGGGAGGCGTAGGATGAATATGGTCTCTCACAAGCAACCCCGCAACCAAATGACAAAGAGTCTCTCCAAAGTCACTAATAGCGGAGAACAAACGAAGAGATTATTGTCGGGTACGAAACCACCACAAAGTTATTCTTTCTGACCGATCTATTCAAGAGTCCATAGTAAAATAACACAAAGCTATTCTCTCCGTTCAATCTATCCTAGAGTTCGTACTAGAATAACACCTTAAGACACACATCAACCAAGACCCAAATGTCACCTAGATACTCCATTGTCACCTCAAGTATTCGTGGGCATGATTATACGATATGCATCACACAATCTAAGAATCATCTATTCAACCAACACATAGAACTTCAAGGAGTGCCCCAAAGTTTCTACCGGAGAGTCAAAACGTGTGCCAACCCATATGAATAGGTTCCCGATGTCACGAAACCCACAAGTTGATCACCAAAACATACATCAAGTACTCACATGAATATCCCATTGTCACCATAGATAGACACGTGCAAGACATACATCAAGTGTTCTTAAAGACTCAATCCGATAAGATAACTTCAAAGGGGAAACTCAATTCATTACAAGAAGGGAGAGAGGGAAGAACATCATAAGATACAACTATAGTAGCAAAGCCCGCGGTACATCGAGATCAAGACATCTCAAGAACACGATAGAGAGAGACCAAACACATAGCTACTGGTACATACCCTCAGCCCCGAGGGAGAACTATTCCATCTTCGTCATGGAGATCGCTGGGATGATAAGATGGCTAGGGATGATGAAGATGGCCACCGGAGATGGATTCCCCCAAGGCAAAAGTTTTATTCCGTTTGGACTCCGTTTGATATTCCTATCTGAAAAGGTCAAAAACAAGGAAAAACCAGGAACTGGCACTGGGCTCTAGGTCAATAGGTTAGTCCCATAAATCATATGAAATAGCATATTCATGCATATAAAACATCCAAAGTTGATAACATAATAGCATGGAACGATCAAAAATTATAGATACGTTGGAGACGTATCAAGCATCCCCAAGCTTAATTCCTCCTCGTCCTCGAGCAGGTAAATGAGAAAAACAGAATTTTTGATGTGGAATGCTACCTAACATATGTTGTAACATGAATATTCAGATCCATATGATTCAAAGCAAAAAGTTTAATATTGACATAAGAACAATAATACTTCAAGCATACTAACAAAGCAATCTTGTCTTCTCGAAATAACATGGCCAAAGAAAGTTATCCCTACAATATCATATAGTCTGGCTATGCTCCATCTTCCCCACACAACGTATTTAAATCATGAAAAACCCCGGTCTTAGTCAAGCAATTGTTTTCACACTTTTACTTTCTCAAACCTTTTCAACTCTCACGCAATACATGAGCGTGAGCCATGGACATAGCACTATAGGTGGAATAGAATATGGTGGAGGTTGGTAGGCAAAAAGGAGGAGATGGTCACATCAACTAGGCGTATCAACGGGCTATGGAGATGCCCATCAATAGATATCAATGTTGGTGAGTAGGGATTGCCATGCAACGGATGTACTAGAGCTACAAGTGTATGAAAGCTCAAAAGGGAACTAGTGGGTGTGCACCCAACTTGCTTGCTCACGAAGACCTAGGGCACTTTTGAGGAAGCCCATCATTGGAATATACAAGCCAAGTTATATACTGAAAATTTCCACTAGTATATGAAAGTGACAAAATAGGAGACTCTCTATTATGAAGATCATGGTGCTACTTTGAAGCACAAGTGTGGTAAAGGATAGTAGCATTGTCCCTTCTCTATTTTTCTCTCATTTTTTTTGTTTGGGCTCTTGGCCTCTTTTTTTTTAAATCCGGAGTCTCAACCCAACTTGTGAGGGAATCATAGCTTCCGTCCTTTCCTCACATGGGACAATGCTCTAATAATGATGATGATCACACTTTTATTTACTTACAACTCGATACTTAGAACAAAATATATGACTTTATATGAATGCCTCCAGCAGTGTACCGGGATGTGCAATGAATCATGAGTGACATGTATGAAAGATATGAATGGTGGCTTTGCCACAAATACGATGTCAACTACATGATCATGCAAAGCAATATGACAATGATGATGCGTGTCATAATAAACGGAACGGTGGAAGTTGCATGGCAATATATCTCGAAATGGCTATGGAAATGCCATGATGGGTAGGTATAGTGGCTATTTTGAGGAAGGATATATGGTGGGCGGTACTAGAGAGGCTAGCAATGGTGGAAGGGTGAGAGTGTGTATAATCCATGGACTCAACATTAGTCATAAAGAACTCACATACTTTTTGCAAAATTTTATTAGCTATCGAAGCAAAGTATTAGACGCATGCTCCTAGGGGAAGGGTTGGTAGGATTAACCATCGCGCGATCCCGACCTCCACACAAAGGATGACACTCAATAAATAAATCATGCTCCGATTTCATCACATAACGGTTCACCATACGTGCATGCTACGGGAATCACAAACTCTAACAAAAGTATTTCTATCAATCCACGATTACTCACCAGCATGACTCTAATATCACCATCCTTATATCTCAAAACTATATGCAAAGAATCAAACTTCTCATAGTATTCGATGCACTCTATATGAAAGTTTTAATTATGTCCCTCTTGGATGCCCATCATATTAGGACTAGATTCATAACCTAAGCAAATTACCATGCTGTTTAAGACTCTCAAAATAATATAAGTGAAGCATGAGAGTTCAATTATTTCTATAAAATAAAATCATCGCAATGCTCTACAAAGATATAAGTGAAGTACTAGAGCAAAAGGCAAACTACTCCAAAAGATATAAGTGAAGCTCAATGAGTAGTTGAATAATTATTTGGCTATGTGGAGATTCTACCATTTAAGAATTTCAGATCTTAAGTACCTTATTCAAACAAAATAAATTGACACTCCAAGGATAGCACGAATCGTGTGAAGAAGCAAAAATTTAGGTTCAACCAATACTAACCGATAATTGTTGAATAAGAAAGGTGGGATGCCAACCAGGGCATCCCCAAGCTTAGGTGCTTGAGACTTCTTGAAATATGTATTGGAGGTTCCTTGGGCATCCCCAAGCTTGAGCTTTTGTGTCTCCTTAATTCCTCTCATATGATGGTTTCCGAAATCTTACAAACTTCATCCACACAAAACTCAACAAGAACTCGTGAGATAGGTTAGTATAAATCAATGCAAAACTTTATCATCTTCTACTGTAGCAAATCACTAAGATTATTATTTGACATTGCATACTAAATGACTCTGCATATTTAAAACTCCCATCCTCGAATGGAATAATTAAACAAGCAAACATATGCGAACAATGCAAACATAACAACAATCTTCCTAAACAGAACAGTCTGTAAAGAATGCAGCAAGATCCATATTTAATTAACTCCAAAAAATCAGAAAACGTTACACGCTGTAGAGGATTTATAATATTATACTGTGTCCAAATTTCAAGCTATTCCGACGTACAGAAAATTCTAGGGAATTTTTGCACTACAAGCAAACTTTCTGTTTTTGAACAACAACTCCTATACTTGCAAATTAAGTATAGTAAAGGCTATCCTTGACATTTTTATTGAACTAAATGATGCAAAACATTAATATAAATAACATCAAGCAAGTACTAATAAAATAAAATGACGCTCCAAGCAAAACACATATCATGTGGTGAATAAAAATATAGCCCCAAGTAAAGTTACCGATGGATTGAAGACGAAAGAGGGGATCACTTCCCGGGGCATCCCCAAGCTTAGGCTCTTTGGTATACTTGAATATGGATTTGGGGTGCCTTGAGCATTCCCAAGCTTAGGCTCTTGCCACTACTTGTTCCTTAGTCCAGCCGAACTTTACCCCAAACTTGAAAACTTCACAACACAAAACTTAACGGAACTTCGTGAGATGGGTTAGTATAATGAAGACAAATCATTCATTTTGGTTGTTGTCAAGACAAGATTCATAACTGTTACCACACAATGCCTACTGTATCTTATCATTCCCACAATTTATATCACTTAATATAATCTATGGAAACACAAAAACAAGCAAACTATGCATTGAAAACAAAATCTGTCAAGAAAAGAACAGTCTGTAATGATCTGAACAATAACCATACTTCTGCGCCTACAAAAATTCTGAAACAATTATGAAAATTAAGGAAATTTGTATATAAATCAGCATAAAAAATAATCAACCTAAAATCACTATCTGGATAGAAATTAAAAATGATTTCATGAGTGCAAAGTTTATGTCTTTTTCAGCATGATCAAACAACTATCACCCAAACTAATCATAAAGGCTTTACTTGGCACTTTATTGAAATAAAAGCTATAAAACATGATTAATACAGTATCTTAATCATGTTAACAGACAAAAACAGTAAGGATACATATTGTGTTGTTTCCCAACAAGCACTTTTCTTTAATGCCTTTCAAGCTAGGCATGATGATTTCAATGATGCTCACATAAAAGATAATGATTGAAACATAATGGAAGCAACATGAAGCATATGACTAGCACATTTAAGCCTAACCCTCTTCCTATGCATAGGGATTTTGTGAACAAACAATTTTTTAGAGCAAGAATCAACTAGCATAGGAAGGTAAAACAAGCATAGCTTCAAAACTTTCAACACATAGAGAGGAAACTTGATATTATTGCGATATGTAGAAGCATATGTTCCTCTCTCATAATAATTTTCAGTAGCATCATGAATGAATTCAACAATATAACCAGCACCTAAAGCATTCCTTTCATGATCTACAAGCATAGAAATTTTACTACTATCCACAATAGCAAATTTTTCTCATGATTAATAGTGGGAGTATCGTAAAAGACTTGAACACTACGAATTGTTTCCACATTAAAAGAGTAATGTTCAGTAAAAGTGTACTCATAATTGTGACAAGTTTTATCATCTTCCTTATTTATAACATAAGTATCATCACAATAATCATCATAAATAGGGGGCATGATTCCATCATAATAAATTTGATCATTCAAAGTGGGGGAACTAAAAAGATCATCTTCATCAAACATAGCATCCCCAAGCTTGTGGCTTTGCATATCATTAGCATCATGGGTATTCAAAGAATTCATACTAACAACATTGCAATCATGCTCATCATTCACATATTTTATGCCAAGCATTCTATGTAATTATTATTCTAGCACTTGAGCACAATTTTCCTTCCCATTATTTTCACGAAAGACATTAAAAAGATGAAGCATATGAGGCAACCTTAATTCCATTTTCTGTAGTTTTATTTTATATACTAAACTAGTGATAAAACAAGAAACTAAAATATTCGATTGCAAGATCTAAAGATATACCTTCAAGCGCTAACCTCCCCGGCAACGGCGCCAGAAAAGAGCTTGATGTCTACTACGCAACCTTCTCCTTGTAGACGTTGTTGGGCCTCCAAGTGCAGAGGTTTGTAGGACAGTAGAAATTTTCCCTCAAGTAGGTGACCTAAGGTTTATCAATCCATGGGAGGCGTAGGATGAAGATGGTCTCTCTCAAGCAACCCTGCAACCAAATAATAAAGAGTCTCTTGTGTCCCCAACACACACAATACAATGGTAAGTTGTATAGGTGCACTAGTTCGGCGAAGAGATCGTGATACAAGTGCAATATGGATAGTAGATATAGGTTTTTGTAATCTGAAATTATAAAAACAGCAAGGTAATTAATAATAAAAGTGAGCATGAACGGTATTGCAATGCGTGGAAACAAGGCCTAGGGTTCATACTTTCACTAGTGAAGTTATCTCAACAATGATAACATAATTGGATCATATAACTAGCCATCGACATGCAACAAAGAGTCACTCCAAAGTCACTAATAGTGGAGAACAAACGAAGAGATTATTGTCGGGTATGAAACCACCACAAAGTTATTCTTTCTGATCGATCTATTCAAGAGTCCGTAGTAAAATAACACAAAGCTATTCTCTCTGTTCAATCTATCCTAGAGTTCGTACTAGAATAACACCTTAAGACACACATCAACCATGACCCTAATGTCACCTAGATACTCCATTGTCACCTCAAGTATTCGTGGGCATGATTATACGATATGCATCACACAATCTCAGAATCATCTATTCAACCAACACATAGAACTTAAAGGAGTGCCCCAAAGTTTCTACCTAAGAGTCCAAACGTGTGCCAACCCATATGAATAGGTTCCCGATGTCACGAAACCCGCAAGTTGATCACCAAAACATACATCAAGTACTCACATGAATATCCCATTGTCACCATAGATAGACACGTGCAAGACATACATCAAGTGTTCTTAAAGACTCAATCCGATAAGATAACTTCAAAGGGGAAACTCAATTCATTACAAGAACGGAGAGAGGGAAGAACATCATAAGATACAACTATAGTAGCAAAGCCCGCGGTACATCGAGATCAAGACATCTCAAGAACACGATAGAGAGAGATCAAACACATAGCTACTGGTACATACCCTCAGCCCCGAGGGAGAACTACTCCATCTTCGTCATGGAGATCGCCGTGATTATGAAGATGGCCACCGGAGATGGATTCCCCCTCCGGCAGGGTGCCGGAACAGGCTCCCGATTGGTTTTTGGTGGCTAGAGAGGCTTGCTGCGGCGGAACTCCCGATCTATGTTTATTTCTAGAGGTTTATGTATTTATAAGACCAGATGGCATCGAGAACAAGTCAGGGGGACACACGAGGGAGTCACGAGCCCCCCAGTCGCGCTTAGGGGGGGGGGGTGGGAGCGCCTCCCTGGCTCGTGGCTTCCAAGGGACTCCCCTTTCGTATCTTTTTCTTCTAATATTTTTTATATTTTCCATAAAAAATCACGGCAGAAGTTTTATTCCGTTTGGACTCCGTTTGATATTCCTATCTGAAAAGGTCAAAAACAAGGAACAACCAGGAACTGGCACTGGGCTCTAGGTCAATAGGTTAGTCCCATAAATAATGTCAAATAGCATATTCATGCATATAAAACATCCAAAGTTGATAACATAATAGCATGAAACGATCAAAAATTATAGATACGTTGGAGACGTATCAAGCATCCCCAAGCTTAATTCCTCCTCGTCCTCGAGCAGGTAAATGAGAAAAACAGAATTTTTGATGTGGAATGCTACCTAACATATGTTGTAACATGAATATTCAGATCCATATGATTCAAAGCAAAAAGTTTAATATTGACATAAGAACAATAATACTTCAAGCATACTAACAAAGCAATCTTGTCTTCTCGAAATAACATGGCCAAAGAAAGTTATCCCTACAATATCATATAGTTTGGCTATGCTCCATCTTCCCCACACAACGTATTTAAATCATGAAAAACCCCGGTCTTAGTCAAGCAATTGTTTTCACACTTTTACTTTCTCAAACCTTTTCAACTCTCACGCAATACATGAGCGTGAGCCATGGACATATCACTATAGGTGGAATAGAATATGGTGGAGGTTGTGAGGCAAAAAGGAGGAGATGGTCACATCAACTAGGCATATCAACGGGCTATGGAGATGCCCATCAATAGATATCAATGTTGGTGAGTAGGGATTGCCATGCAATGGATGTAGTAGAGCTATAAGTGTATGAAATCTCAAAAGGGAACTAGTGGGTGTGCACCCAACTTGCTTGCTCACGAAGACCTAGGGCACTTTTGAGGAAGCCCATCATTGGAATATACAAGCCAAGTTATATACTGAAAATTTCCACTAGTATACAAAAGTGAAAAAAATAGGAGACTCTCTATTATGAAGATCATGGTGCTACTTTGAAGCAAAAGTGTGGTAAAGGATAGTAGCATTGTCCCTTCTCTACTTTTCTCTCATTTTTTGTTTGGGCTCTTGGCCTCTTTTGTTTTTAAATCCGGAGTCTCATCCCAACTTGTGAGGGAATCATAGCTTCCGTCCTTTCCTCACATGGGACAATGCTCTAATAATGATGATGATCACACTTTTATTTACTTACAACTCGATACTTAGAACAAAATATATGACTCTATATGAATGCCTCCGGCAGTGTACTGGGATGTGCAATGAATCATGAGTGACATGTATGAAAGATATGAATGCTGGCTTTGCCACAAATACGATGTCAACTACATGATCATGCAAAGCAATATGACAATGATGATGCGTGTCATAATAAACGGAACGGTGGAAGTTGCGTGGCAATATATCTCGGAATGGCTATGGAAATGCCATGATGGGTAGGTATGGTGGCTATTTTGAGGAAGGATATATGGTGAGTGTATGCACTGGCAAAATTTGCGCGGTACTAGAGAGGCTAGCAATGGTGGAAGGGTGAGAGTGTGTATAATCCATGGACTCAACATTAGTCATAAAGAACTCACATACTTATTGCAAAATTTTATTAGCTATCGAAGCAAAGTATTAGACGCATGCTCCTAGGGGAAGGGTTGCTAGGAGTTAACCATCGCGCGATCCCGACCTCCACACAAAGGATGACACTCAATAAATAAATCATGCTCCGATTTCATCACATAACGGTTCACCATACGTGCACGCTACGGGAATCACAAACTCTAACAAAAGTATTTATATCAATCCACGATTACTCACCAGCATGACTCTAATATCACCATCCTTATATCTCAAAACTATATGCAAAGAATCAAACTTCTCATAGTATTCGATGCACTCTATATGAAAGTTTTAATTATGTCCCTCTTGGATGCCCATCATATTAGGACTAGATTCATAACCTAAGAAAATTACCATGCTGTTTAAGACTCTCAAAATAATATAAGTGAAGCATGAGAGTTCAATTATTTCTATAAAATAAAATCATCGCAATGCTCTACAAAGATATAAGTCAAGTACTAGAGCAGAAGGCAAACTACTCCAAAAGATATAAGTGAAGCTCAATGAGTAGTTGAATAATTATTTGGCTATGTGGAGACTCTACCATTTAAGAATTTCAGATCTTAAGTACCTTATTCAAACAAAATAAATTGACACTCCAAGGATAGCACGAATCGTGTGAAGAAGCAAAAATTTAGGTTCAACCAATACTAACCGATAATTGTTGAAGAAGAAAGGTGGGATGCCAACCGGGGCATCCCCAAGCTTAGGTGCTTGAGACTTCTTGAAATATGTATTGGGGGTGCCTTGGGCATCCACAATCTTGAGCTTTTGTGTCTCCTTAATTCCTCTCATATGATGGTTTCCGAAATCTTACAAACTTCATCCACACAAAACTCAACAAGAACTCGTGAGATAGGTTAGTCTAAATCAATGCAAAACTTTATCATCCTCTACTGTAGCAAATCACTAAGATTATTATTTGACATTGCATACTAAATGACTCTGCATATTTAAAACTCCCATCCTCAAATGGAATAGTTAAACAAGCAAACATATACGAACAATGCAAACATAACAACAATCTGCCTAAACAGAACAGTCTGTAAAGAATGCAGCAAGATCCATATTTAATTAACTCCAAAAAATCTGAAAACATTACACGCTGTAGAGGATTTATAAGATCATACTGTGTCCAAATTTCAAGCTATTCCGACATACATAAAATTATAGGGAATTTTTGCACTACAAGCAAACTTTCTGTTTTGGAACAGCAACTCCTATACTTGCAAATTAAGTATAGTAAAGGCTATCCTTGACATTTTTATTGAACTAAATGATGCAAAACATTAATATAAATAACAGCAAGCAAGTACTAATAAAATAAAATGATGCTCCAAGCAAAACACATATCATGTGGTGAATAAAAATATAGCCTCAAGTAAAGTTACCGATGGATTGAAGACGAAAGAGGGGATGACTTCCGGGGGCATCCCCAAGCTTAGGCTCTTTGGTGTACTTGAAGATGGATTTGGGGTGCCTTTAGAATACCCAAGCTTAGGTTCTTGCCACTCCTTGTTCCTTAGTCCATCCGAACTTTACCCCAAACTTGAAAACTTCACAACACAAAACTTAACGGAACTTCGTGAGATGGGTTAGTATAATAAAGACAAATCATAAATTTTGGTTACTTTCAAGAAAAGAACACACTGTAATGATCTGAACAATAACCATACTTCTGCACCTCGAAAAATTCTGAAAAATTATGAAAATTAAGGAAATTTGTATATAAATCAGGATAAAAAATAATCAACCTAAAATCACTATATGGATAGAAATAAAAAATGATTTCATGAGTGCAAAGTTTATGTCTTTTTCAGCATGATCAAACAACTATCACCCAAACTAATCATAAAGGCTTTACTTGTCACTTTATTGAAATAAAAGCTGTAAAACATGATTAATACAATATCTTAATCATGTTAACACACAAAAACAGTAAGGATACATATTGGGTTGTTTCCCAACAAGCACTTTTCTTTAATGCCTTTCAAGCTAGGCATGATGATTTCAATGATGCTCACATAAAACATAATGATTGAAACATAATGGAAGCAACATGAAGCATATGACTAGCACATTTAAGCCTAACCCTCTTCCTATGCATAGGGATTTTGCGAACAAACAATTTTTTAGAGCAATAATCAACTAGCATAGGAAGGTAAAACAAGCATAGCTTCAAAACTTTCAACACATAGAGAGGAAACTTGATATTATTGCGATATGTAGAAGCATATGTTCCTCTCTCATAATAATTTTCAGTAGCATCAAGAATGAATTCAACAATATAACCAGCACCTAAAGCATTCCTTTCATGATCTACAAGCATATAAATTTTACTACTATCCACAATAGAAAATTTATTCTCATGATTAATAGTGGGAGTATCGTAAAAGACTTGAACACTACGAACTGTTTCCACATTAAAAGAGTAATGTTCAATAAAAGGGTACTCATAATTGTGACAAGTTTTATCATCTTTCTTCTTTATAGCATAAGTATCATCACAATAATCATCATAAATAGGGGGCATGATTTCATCATAATAAATTTGATCATTCAAAGTGGGGGAACTAAAAAGATCATCTTCATCAAACATAGCATCCCCAAGCTTGTGGCTTTGCATATCATTAGCATCATGGGTATTCAAAGAATTCATACTAACAACATTGCAATCATGCTCATCATTCACATATTTTATGCCAAGCATTCTATGTAATTATTATTCTAGCACTTGAGCACAATTTTCCTTCCCATTATTTTCACGAAAGACATTAAAAAGATGAAGCATATGAGGCAACCTTAATTCCATTTTTTGTAGTTTTATTTTATATACTAAACTAGTGATAAAACAAGAAACTAAAAGATTCGATTGCAAGATCTAAAGATATACCTTCAAGCGCTAACCTCCCCAGCAACGGCGCCAGAAAAGAGCTTGATGTCTACTACGCAACCTTCTCCTTGTAGACGTTCTTGGGCCTCCAAGTGCAGAGGTTTGTAGGACAGTAGAAATTTTCCCTCAAGTAGGTGACCTAAGGTTTATCAATCCGCGGGAGGCGTAGGATGAAGATGGTCTCTCTCAAGCAACCCTGCAACCAAATAATAAAGAGTCTCTTGTGTCCCCAACACACCCAATACAATGGTAAGTTGTATAGGTGCACTAGTTCGGCGAAGAGATCGTGATACAAGTGCAATATGGATAGTAGATATAGGTTTTTGTAATCTGAAATTATAAAAACAGCAAGGTAATTAATAATAAAAGTGAGCACGAACGGTATTGCAATGCGTGGAAACAAGGCCTAGGGTTCATACTTTCACTAGTGAAGTTATCTCAACAATGATAACATAATTGGATCATATAACTAGCCCTCAACATGCAATAAAGAGTCACTCCAAAGTCACTAATAGCGGATAACAAACGAAGAGATTATTGTCGGGTACGAAACCACCACAAAGTTATTATTTTTGATCGATCTATTCAAGAGTCCGTAGTAAAATAACACGAAGCTATTCTCTCTGTTCAATCTATACTAGAGTTCTTACTAGAATAACACCTTAAGACACACATCAACCAAGACCCTAATGTCACCTAGATACTCCATTGTCACCTCAAGTATTCGTGGGCATGATTATACGATATGCATCACACAATCTCAGAATCATCTATTCAACCAACACATAGAACTTCAAAGAGTGCCCCAAAGTTTCTACCGGAGAGTCAAAACGTGTGCCAACCCATATGAATAGGTTCCCGATGTCACGAAACCTGCAAGTTGATCACCAGAACATACATGAACTACTCACATGAATATCCCATTGTCACCACAAATAGACACATGTAAGACATACATCAAGTGTTCTTAAAGACTCAATCCGATAAGATAACTTCAAAGGGGAAACTCAATTCATTACAAGATGGGAGAGAGGGAAGAAAATCATAAGATCCAACTATAGTAGTGATACGTCTTAAACGTATCTATAATTTTTGATGGTTTCATGCTCTTATCTTGTCAACTTTGGATGTCTTATGTACCTTTTATATCTTTTTTGGCACTAACTTATTAATTCAGTGCCAAGTGCGAGTTCCTGTTTTTTCTGTGTTTTTGACTCTTTTCAGATCTGATTTTGGAACGGAGTCCAAACGGAATAAAATCCCCGAAATAAATTTTTCCAGAACGGAAGAAGATCAGGGGACTTGAGGGCCAAGGCAGGAGAGCCATAGGGGGCCCACAAGCCCTGTAGCCGCCACCAGGGGGGCGGCGGCTACCAGGCTTGTGGCCTCCCTCGCGCCCCCTGCCCTAGCTCTTTCGCCTATATATTCCCTAAAATCCAGAAAAAAAATCAGGGTATCCACGAAAACACTTTTCCGCCGCCACAAGCTTCCGTTTCCGTGAGATCTCATCTCGAGACCCTTCCCAGTGCCCTGCCGGAGGGGACTTTGGAGTTGGAGGGCTTCTAGATCAACGTCATCTCCTCTCCAATGACTCGTGAGTAGTTCACTTCAGACCTACGGGTCCGTAGTTATTAGCTAGATGGCTTCTTCTCTCTCTTGGATCTTCAATACAAAGTTCTCCATGATCTTCATGGAGATCTATCTGATGTAATCCTCTTTGGCGGTGTGTTTGTCGAGATCCGATGAATTGTGGATTTGTGATCAGATTATCTATGAATTATATTTGAGTCTTTGCTGATTTCTTATATGCATGATTTGATATCCTTTCAAGTCTCTCCGAGTCTTGGGTTTTGTTTGGACATCTAGATCTATGATTCTTGCAATGGGAGAAGTGCTTGATTTTGGGTTCATACCGTGTGGTGACCTTTCCCAGTGACAGAAGGGGCAGCAAGGCACACCTCGTGTTGTTTCCATCAAGGGTAACAAGATGGCCTTTTATCGTAGATATGAGATTGTCCATCTACATCATGTCATCTTGCTTAAGGCGTTACTCTGTTCTCATGAACTTAATACACTAGATGCATGCTAGATAGCGGTCGACGTGTGGAGTAATAGTAGTAGATGCAGAAAGTATCGGTCTACTTGTTATGGATGTGATGCCTATAGATATAATCATTGCCTTAGATAACGTCACGACTTTGCGCGGTTCTATCAATTGCTCGACAGTAATTCATTCACCCACCGTCTACTCGCTTTCAGGAGAGAAACCACTAGTGAACACTACGGCCCCCGGATCTATTCACAACTATCGTTTCTGCTTTCACTTTTACTTTGCTTAGTTTCTTTTTGCTTTCAGTTCTCACTTTGCAAACAATCTATAAGGGATTGACAACCCCTTCATAGCGTTGGGTGCAAGCTCTTTGTGTTTGTGCAGGTACTTGTGACAATCCTTCACTGGATCGATACCTTGGTTCTCAAAACTGAGGGAAATACTTACCGCCGCTATGCTACATCACACTTTCCGCTTCGAGGGAACACCGACGCAAGGCTCCAAGGCCACGGGGGAATCCTTTGCATATTTGCCAAGGAAGTCCCTAAAGGCGTAGCCGTAGCAGAAGGATTCCTGGTGCCGTTGCTGAGGAGTATCAAGACAAGAATAGTCTCCCGTCAACACACTTGTTTCTGGCGCTGTTGGAAGGTCTTTTGTTGCAGTAGCAGAAGTATTTCTGGCGCCGTTGCCGGGGAAAGGAGAGATCAAGTCAAGATCTATCCAAGTAAGTGTCACAAACTCATCTCTTGAATTTACCTTTTTTGCCAGTTGCCTCTCGTATTCCTCTCCCCCACTTCACATTTGCCGTTTTCATTTGCCTTTTTCGTTTTCCTTTTTCGTTCGCCTTTTCGTTCGCCCTTTTTTCTCGCTTGCTTTCTCTTCGCTTGTGTGCCATGTGCCTTCAATATGCTTGCATCTTCGCTTGCTGAAAATCTAGTGATATGGATCCTCATCCACTTGCTAATCTCTTTAAGAGATCCAATTATGTTGATCCAATTGCTAGAGAGTTGAGTGCACTTGACTATCTTTATGGAGTTTTGCTTGAGATGCGTGAATCTGAAAATTGTGAGGAAGAAACTTATGAAGTGATTCACGAGGGCTCCTTGGATGAAAAGCATGATTGCAATGGTTTCACTACAAATTCTATTAGTGACAATCATGCTAAAAATATGCAAAACCCTAAGCTTGGGGATGCTAGTTTTGCTTTGACCACTACTTCTTGCAATAATCATGATTGGGGTGATGATCTTTCTTATGATCTTGAAAATTTGTTCAAAACTCAAAATGAATATGATATTTGCAATATTATTGAAAGTGGGTTTGGAGAAGTCATGACTTTAGATGATAATCCCACTATTTTTGAAGAGCGTCAACTTTGCATGCATGAGGATCATGAAAAGAATATCCTATGTGATAGCTATATCATTGAATTCGAATATGATCCCACATGTAATGAGAGAGGAAAATATTGTGGTAGAAACTTTCATGTTACCAAATCACCTCTCGTGATGTTGAGATTGCTCTTGTCTCTTTCTTCTTCCTTGGATATGGCAGCTATTGGTTGTCTTGACAATCTGTTTTCCTATAAAATGCCTATGCATAGGAAGTATGTTAGACTTAGATGTGATTTTCACATGCTTTATGATGCTCTCGTTGTGCTTCAACTCTTATCTTTTGTGTGAGCATCATTGATGCCTAGCTAAGGGCGTTAAACAATAGCGCTTGTTGGGAGGCAACCCAACGAATCTATCCTTTTTATTTCTGTTTTGTGTTTTCCACACTTTCATAATTCTGTTATGATTGTGTTTTTTGTGTTTCTTTTTGCGTTTGTGCCAAGTAAAACCGTTATGATTAGTCTTGGGGATGATCGTTTGGTCATGCTGGAAAAGACAGAAACTTTTTGCTCGCGAAAAGATTTTTTTCTTTTTCTGTAAGAGGTTTTGAGTTGATTCTTTTTTTGCTGATTTCTACGCAAATTCTTCAGACTGTCGTAATTTTTCAGAATTTGTGAAGTACCAGAACTATACGAAGTATACAGATTGCTACAGACTAGTCTGCTGTTAACAGATTCTGTTTTTGTTGACTTGGTTGCTTATTTTGATGAAACTATGGATAGTATCGGGGGGTATTAGCCATGGAATATTGAAAATACAGTAACCCAACATCAACATAAGTAGAACTTAAGTTTGCTACAGTACCTAAGGAAGTGGTGGTTTGCTTTCTTATACTAATGTTATCACGAGTTTATGTTTAAGTTTCGTGTTGTGAAGTTTTCAAGTTTTGGGTGAAGTTCTTATGGAAAAAAAGATAAAGAGTGGCAGGAGCTAAAGCTTGGGGATGCCCAAGGCACCCCAAGATGATTCAAGGATGCCATAAAAGCCTAAGCTTGGGGATGCCCTGGGAAGGTATCCCCTCTTTCGTCTTCAATCCATCGGTAACGTTACTTGGGGCTATATTTTTATTCACCACATGTTATGTGTTTTGCTTGGAGCGTCTTGTATCGTAGGAGTCTTTATTTTTGTTGTGTCATAATCATCCTTGCTGCACACCTAGAGAGAGAGACATGCACTCACCATGATTTTGTCGAGCTTCACTTATATCCTTTGGTAGACAATTCAGCTCACATGTGCTTCACTTATATCTTTTGAGCTAGTTGATTTTTCTCTATGTGCTTCACTTATATCTTTTAAGAGCACGGCGGTGCGTTGCTTGGTAGTTGATATATGCTATGAAATTAGTCTCAAAAGGGGTAGTTATCCAAAGGGATATGAAAACTTCCATCTCCATGTGCATTGAATAGTTAGAGAAGTTTGATTCATCTCAATTAGTTTTGAGTTGTTGTTGTGGTAATATTGAAGTTATGCTAGTAAGGTGTTGTGGATCTAGAAATACTTGTGTTGAAGTTAGTGATTCCCGTAGCATGCACGTATGGTGAACCGCTATGTGATGAAGTCTGAGCATGATTAGTCTATTGATTGTCATCCTTTGTGTGACGGTCGGGATCGTGCGATGGTTTATACCTACCAACCCTTCCCCTAGGAGTATGCGTCGAATTCTTTGTTTCGATTACTACTAAAACTTTTGCAACAAGTATATGATTTCTTCATGACTAATGTTGAGTCCATGGTTTAGATGCACTTTTACCTTCCACCACCACTATCTTCTTTAGTACAGTGCAACTTTCACCGGTGCACAAAACCCACCATTAGCCTCCCTCAAAACAGCCACCATACCTACCTACTATGGCTTTTTCAAAGTCATTCCGAGATATATTGCCATGCAACTACCACCATGACATGTGCCACCACTTCTACATTGCCATTGCATGATCGTAAGATAGCTAGCATGATGTTTCCACTGATGTCTATGCCATGCTAGATCATTGTCATTGTACACTACCGAAGGCATTCCATATAGAGTCATCATTGTTCTAAGTTTTGAGTTGTAAGTGTGATGATCATCATTGATGGAGCATTGTCCCATGTGAGGAAATAAAAGAGGCCAGCGAAGCCCATATACAAAAAGAGGCCAAAGATGCCGACCAAAAAAAAGTGGCCAAAGAGCCCACCAAAAAATGAGAGAAAAAGAGAGAAGGGACAATGCTACTATCCTTCCACACTTGTGCTTATTAAGCACCATGATCTTCATGATTGAGAGTCTCTCGTTTTGGCACCACCATATAGCTAGTGGGAAATTTTCATTATATAGCTTGGCTTGTATATTCCAATGATAGGCTTCCTCAAATTTGCCTTAGGTCTTCGTGAGCAAGCAAGTTGGATGCACACCCACTAGTTCTCTTTAAGAGCTTTCACTTACTCTTAGCTCTAGTGAATCATTTGTATGGCAATCCCTACTCATTCACGTTGATATCTACTGATGAGCATCTCCATAGCTCATTGATATGCCTAGTCAATGTGACCATCTTCTCCTTGTTTGCCTTGCAACCTCCACCACACTCCATTCCACTTATAGTGCTAAAACCATGGCTCACCCTCATGTATTGCATGAGAGTTGAAAAGGTTTGAGAAAGTAAAGGTGTGAAAACAATTACTTGGCCAATACCGGGGTCGTGCATGATTTAAATTCGTTGTGCAAGGATGATAGAGCATAGCCAGACTATATGATTTTGTAGGGATAACTTTCTTTTGGCCTTGTTATTTTGAAAGTTCGTGATTACCTTGCTAGTTTTCTTGAAGTATTATTGTCTCCACATCAATAGCAAACTATTGTTTTAAATCTAATGGATCTGAACATTCACATCACATAAGAGGAGTTACAAAGGACATCTATGCTAGGTAGCATGAAAGCATAAAAAATTCATTCCTTATCACTTCCCTACTCGAGGACGAGCATGAGTTACGCTTGGGGATGCTTGATACGTCTCAAATGTATCTATAATTTTTGATGGTTTCATGCTGTTATCTTGTCAACTTTGGATGTTTTATGTACCTTTTATATCTTTTTTGGGACTAACTTATTAATTCGGTGCCAAGTGCGAGTTCCTATTTTTTCTGTGTTTTTGACTCTTTTCAGATCTGATTTTGGAACGGAGTCCAAACGGAATAAAATCCCCGTAATAAATTTTTCCAGAACGGAAGAAGATCACGGGACTTGAGGGCCAAGGCAGGAGAGCCACAGGGGGCCCACAAGCCCTGTAGCCGCCACCAGGGGGGGTGGCTACCAGGCTTGTGGCCTCCCTGGCGCCCCCTGCCCTAGCTCTTTCACCTATATATTCCCTAAAATCCAGAAAATAATCAGGGCATTCACGAAAACACTTTTCCACCGCCACAAGCTTCCGTTTCCGTGAGATCTCATCTCGAGACCCTTCCCGGTGCCCTGCCGGAGGGGACTTTGGAGTTGGAGGGCTTCTACATCAACATCATCGCCTCTCCAATGACTCGTGAGTAGTTCACTTCAGACCTACGGGTCCGTAGTTAGTAGCTAGATGGCTTCTTCTCTCTCTTGGATCTTCAATACAAAGTTCTCCATGATCTTCATGGAGATCTATCCAATGTAATCCTCTTTGGCGATGTGTTTGTCAAGATCCGATGAATTGTGGATTTTTGATCAGATTATCTATGAATTATATTTGAGTCTTTGCTGATTTCTTATATGCATGATTTGATATCCTTGTAAGTCTCTTCGAGTATTGGGTTTTGTTTGGCCAACTAGATCTATGATTCTTGCAATGGGAGAAGTGTTTGGTTTTGGGTTCAGACCGTGTGGTGACCTTTCCGAGTGACAGAAGGGGCAGCAAGGCACACATCGTGTTGTTGCCATCAAGGGTAACAAGATGGGCTTTTATCGTAGATATGAGATTGTCCATCTACATCATGTCATCTTGCTTAAGGCGTTACTCTGTTCTCATGAACTTAATACACTAGATGCATGCTGGATAGCGGTCGACGTGTGGAGTAATAGTAGTAGATGCAGAAAGTATCGGTCTACTTGTTTTGGACGTGATGCCTAGATATAATCATTGCCTTAGATAACGTCATGACTTTGTGCGGTTCTATCAATTGCTCGACAGTAATTCATTCACCCACCGTCTACTCGCTTTCAGGAGAGAAGCCACTAGTGAACACTACGCCCCCCGGGTCTATTCACAACTATCGTTTCCGCTTTTGCTTTTACTTTGCTTTGTTTCTTTTTGCTTTCAGTTCTCACTTTGCAAACAATCTATAAGGGATTGACAACCCCTTCATAGCGTTGGGTGCAAGCTCTTTGTGTTTGTGCAGGTACTTGTGACAATCCTTCACTGGATCGATACCTTGGTTCTCAAAACTGAGGGAAATACTTACCGCCGCTGTGCTACATCACCCTTTCCGCTTCGAGGGAACACCAACGCAAGGCTCCATGGCCACGGGGGAATCCTTTGCATATTTGCCAAGGAAGTCCCTAAAGGTGTAGCCGTAGCAGAAGGATCCCTGGTGCAGTTGCTGAGGAGTATCAAGACAAGAATAGTCTCCCGTCAACACGCTTGTTTCTGGCGCCGTTGGAGGGTCTTTTGTTGCTGTAGCAAGTAGCAAAGCCCGCGGTACATAGAGATCAAGACATCTCAAGAACACGAGAGAGAGAGAGAGATCAAACACATAGCTACTGGTACATACCCTCAGCCCCGAGGGAGAACTACTCCCTCCTCGTCATGGAGATCGCCGGGATGATGAAGATGGCCACCGAAGATGGATTCCCCCTCTGGCAGGGTGCCGAAACGGGCTTCCGATTGGTTTTTGGTGGCTACAGAGGCTTGCGGCGACGGAACTCCCGATCTAGGTTTATTTCTGGAGGTTTTTGTATTTATAAGACTAGATGGCATCGAGAACAAGTCAGGGGGACCCACGAGGGAGTCACGAGCCCCCCAGGCGTGCCCAGGGAGGTGGGCGCGCCTTCCTGGCTCGTGGCTTCCTCGGGACTCCCCTATGGTATATTTTTCTTCTCGTATTTTTTATATTTTCCATAAAAATCATGGCGAAAGTTTTTTATTCCGTTTGGACTCCGTTTGATATTCCTATCTGAAAAAGGTCAAAAACAAGGAAAAAACAGGAACTCGCACTGGGCTCTAGGTCAATAGGTTAGTCCCAAAAATAATATAAAATAGCATATTCATGCATATAAAACATCCAAAGTTGATAATATAATAGCATGGAACGATAAAAAATTATAGACACATTGGAGACGTATCAAGGGAGCACACATAATCCTGAGAGACGAGCAGAAGATGAAGTTTTCCCCTGTACTGGTGTATAACCAAGAACTGGAATATTATATCAAGAACCTTCATATGGACCTTCTCTCATAATTATTTGAGAATGACGCACTCCGTGAGAGTCTCAAGACTGAGAAACTAAAGGTAACCAATGTGAAGAAACATGATCCCGAGATTCAGAAGCTTCGTCAAGACTTGAAGAATAGTCAAGCCATGGCACATGCTGGTGATGTTGAAATCCAGAAGCTCAAGAACCAACTCCTGGAACTAAAAGGATGACATCGGAAACTCTGCGTCAACAGGGAATATCTGGCAAAAGAACTTGAGAGGATCAAGCCTGACCAGAAGAAGCCCACTGATGATGGAGACATGATATGAGCTAGCTTAGTAGTAGTAGCCCCACCATGTGAGGAATATGGATAAACGTTATTGCGTATTGTGTGATCGACCATACCAACCGTATGTGGGTGTTCATACTATATTATTAGTTGAACTTTATGAATGTGTGGATTTGATTTTAGATACTTATGTGTCTTTTGTTTATATCTTTTCCCTCTCTCTCTTACCCATCTCATCCCAAAAACCTTGGAACCAATAGATGGCGTACGAAGTTGGATTTGTAATCTCTGGACCAATGACCCAGCTGGAAGTTGAATATGGATTCAGAACATGGCGGACCACTTCGGGAGTAATTTGATTTCAAGGAAGTATGAAGTGGCACACACTCTTCAGTACTTTACCCAAAGTGCTGCTATCTGGTGGAAAATGCATCATGCCATACAAGGATTTAGTGGCGCGGAAACCTGGGACGAATTCAAGAAGACTCTGTTGAGATCCCGTCTGATTCAAAAGTGCTATGATAGCCTGATGAAGAAGCCTTGTGCATGCAAGCTCCCTGGAGAATTAGGACACACCCAGGAAGAACACAAGGATGGATGCCATCATTGTGAAGAAAATCACCCAGCGGAGGAATGCCCAACTAGTCAGGTGACTTGCTTCCTGTGTGAAGGAATCACCCACTACCCACCTAAGTGTCACATAAACCCCAAGGTGCAACAAGTTGTCAAGCAGTAGAAAGAAGAAATGAAAGAAATGCTCAGGAACAAGATTCTAGAAGAACCTGGGATGAAGGAAAATATAGAAGACCTTGATGGACAGAGCCTAACCAGATTTTTCTCCAATGTATGTTACTCATGTGGAGAAGAAGGACATTTTCAAAGGATTGCATGAAGGAAAGCCATAAATATCTCGGAGACTTCCCGACAGAAAAAGTAGAGTTTGATCCACTTGAAATAGAAGAACTCGACAGAATGAAGGAGTCCGGAAAGAAGAGAAAGTACACCAGCCAGAGTCAAATCCACGCACATAAAGACCAAAGTCATATCAGATGTTTTAAGTGTAACGAATTGGGCCACTACATCAATATGTGCCCAGGAAGGAAGCAGGAAACCTAAGGAGCAAAAGCAAACACCAAGAAGCCTCGAGACTTGTCGGAACTCATTTGCTTTCGTTGCACGGAAGCAGGACATTATGCTACTAAATGTCCACAGGGGAAGAAAAGCTAAAATGGAGTAGTTAATGTTTTGACAATGGAAATAAGTGTAACACGAAGCACTCTTGTTTTCACGAGATTATGGAGTTGAATTTTGTAATGGAAGACTCAGAGATTCTAATAACTTCATGAATCAATGGAATTTATTGTGTCATGATTTCCTATGTTGAAATGTATATGTTTTTTCTCTATGAACAAAGAACCCTGACCATTTTTGAGGATATGAGAAAAATACGGTCTATGCAGGCATTAATATATTTCATTTTAAGTTTGGTAGTAATCGGTAAACCCACAGGATCCAATGAGTAGGAATGTACTATGCATACCAAGGAGCCAAATCCACTGAATACAATTGAAGGAAATGCTGGATCAGTATCAAACTATGGGGGTGACAATAGTTGAATAATGTACCTTGGAATTGGAAATTTTGAGGAGAGATTTAATATGAGGAACAAACACTTCTATTGGTAAACATATCAGTGGCAAGGAAAAAATGAGTTCAAGGAATTCAATCGGTACCAAGGATGCATCTCAAGATTTCATGAAGGTTGCCCCAAGAGCATGAAGGAATAAGCTATGATGCATTAGCACACGATTACTTAGGAGGATACGAAAACCCGAGAGTTGTGAAGAAATGATAGATGTTTGTTCAGCTTGCAGAATCATTGGATTTATCCGAACTTCGTTCGTGTACAAGAGAAATTTTGCAATGCTTGTGAGGATGCCCAAGTGTTAGAATGCGAGATTCGCTAAACCTTATACAGAGTAATGATTTCGGTGCGGAATGGATTGATCACCATGACGACTTACTCTTATCATTCTCTTGCTATTCGGAATGGTAAATCTGAGAGACTTACCCATAGAGAGAGACGACGTCTTTGAAGCCTTTGTTTAAGCCTTACAATAGTATGATGAAAGCCCATGTACATGGCATTTGTTCTCACGCATAGAAAATTTACGGTGAGGATGAAGCCAAGACCCTTTTCACTGCAAGATAACCACAAACGGTAGAACCCCATGAGAATCATCGATATGTTATGTAGAATGGTCACGAGACTTGTCAGTTAAGAAGACCGAGTGACGGAAGAAGCCTATATCAACGTAAAGACATCGGATTTTGAGTGAAACGTTATGAATATAATGGAAGAGAATCACGGAAGGAGTTAGTATGAAGAATGTGAGGAGTCTGATGCCAAGACCCCGGAGGATTGTTAAAAAAAATTGAGGGACCAGTAACTCTCATTTTAAGTGTTGTAGCACCCCACTTTGCAGGAGATTGGATTTGTTAGAAAACCCCCAAACCCTAACCTTTTCTTTCTAGCCTCTTCGAATCTCGAGGACGAGATTCATTTTAACATCCCAAATTTTTGGAATGTTATAATAAATAGTTGACTGATGGTTTGATTGATTGAGTGATTTAATTTGAGTAAAAATTTGAAACTTTTAAAAACTTTTGATTGAGAGGGAATAAAATGACTTCCCCTTTTTCCTAGGAATTTAAATTCATCCATTTAAAATCAGTAAGAGAAGATAACATGACTTCTTCAACTATAAAGAATTTGAATGATGGTGGCATTTGAAATTCTTTCAGTATTTGATTCGAATTTATTTTGGCAGAAGGTTTTCACTCGCAAACTTTTCTGATAAATACCTTGCCTAGCAAGTAAGAGAGGAGGTAACATGACACCCCAAAAAGTTAGAAGAAAAATAGTGCCAAAATTTTTAAAAGACAAAATTTGCTTTTTATTGGATTAAAAAAAATATATTTTTTTGTAAAGTTTTTATTTTGTGCAAAAGAAAATGTCCACGTTGTGGGAAATTTTTCTGATCATTTTGATATATTATACTAATATTTTCGGAGTAGGATTTGTTTCCTATCCTAGGTTTTCTTTCCTAATTTTGAATAATAGGAAAAACTGCGCTTATTAAGAAAATAACTGCCATGGGCCCGTACCGAATCTGGCCCGTATCTTCTTCTTCTTCCTCACGATCTCCTCCTTCCTTCTACCGTGCACCAGAACGTCACGAGAGACCTCGCCGGATCCAAGGGGATCTCCCTGCCCCTTCCATCTCAGCCCCTCCCGAGCCCCTATAAGAACTCCTCTCCTCCCCCTCGCTCCGTTCCCCACGAGAGCCGCCCGAATCCCTCGCCGCCGCTGCCTCGCCGGAGTCCGCCCCAGCCGAAGCTCGAAAAGCTTGTGGTGTTGCCTCCTCCAATCGCCCCCGCACCCCTCCAACTTCACCTCGACACGCCGGAGCTCCTCCGCTGCCGCCCAGACCCCTCCGCCACCTTGGCCGGCCATCGGATCCACCTCCCTGTCGCCTTCTTCAACTCTAGCGACTATCTCCGATGAGCTTCAGAAATCCCGTAACAGTTTTTTTTCCAGAAAAAGAGCAAATTAGAAAATTCATATCTATTAGTCTACAACTCCAAATCCAGTGATTCTTGTTGCTACCGGTTCATAAAAATCCCATCTACCCCGTGGAGCCAACAAAAAAATATTTTTAATTTTTTAAAATTTGAATTTAAACAGATTTGGTTTAAACGTTGTTTTGTGAATATCGGGAGTATAAAAATAGCTTTTGACTTGATTCTTTTTGCCGTCGATCACGAGTGATATTATTTATCACTCGGTTTAATTTCAGAATTTTTAGAATATTTTAAATTATGGTTTTAAGCAAAACAGATTCTGTATAGTTCTTTTTAGGATTATTGCTAATTCTTTTGCTATAATTGTTGTGAATTTGTTTTCTTTTATACTTGTGAAAAGTTACATCTTGTTTTTTTAGTTAACAGTAGGTTTCCAACAATGACAAAATTTTAGTTTATTTATTTTTATTGGATAACATGAAATCAATTCTAGTTTTTTAATAACTTGCAAATTGATCTCATTGCTAGTTAGATTTCCTATTTGAAAATACTTTGAAATAATTTTGTTTTGTAAGTTTTACTTCTGTTTTTAGTTGTTATATATTTTTATTTTCTGTTATTTTTACTATTTTAGTGTTTTATTTGCTGTTAAGTTTAATTAGGACAAAAACTATTTTGTGTTGTTGAAGTAGGAGACTCCATAGTTTTCTTTGGAGTTTCTTTTGGATTCGTGTTTGATTTGATTTACTGTATAATTTTAATTGTTGTTGTGATATTGATTGTTAGAATGTTTGCTAGTATGATTGCTTATATGAAAACTATGTTTGATTATATAGATTTCATCGGAGAGTGACGTATAGTTCTATCAAGTTATTTTCTGTGAGCGATAATCATCTTCATCAACCTTATCACGCAAGTTCACTTTGATCATAATTTACCTATGGTTTTATTGCATTAGATCAACCTTCTTCACCCATTGCATGCAAGTAGGTACTTGGAAATTTTGGTTCTTGATTTAGTATCATGTGCTAGGCACTAATAAACTCTTGGTACTTGGCCGGGACGTTAATTTGATATGCTCCTAGTAGTCGGGGTTTGGTTGAGTGTTTACCATGAGTGTTGTGAGAACTTAATAATCAAGACCTGAAGACTTCAATACTTTCAAGACCTGAAGACTTCAATACTTTCAAGACCTCATGATGCAATATACTTCTGGGTGAAGGACGGTTTTGATGGGCTCCCTAGGGAAACCAGTGGATGACCCGGGATGCATGGGGAAGCACCATGACATCTTGGGGAAAGCTACACCCAGGCACGAAGAGATGGATGGATACTTCAAGACCCGAGGCTTACCTGCACAGCCACAAGTCATTATGAGCTCTGGCTTGGTTGGACATCGTGGTGACTCTGGACGGGAAGTGCTACGAGATGTAGAAGAACTGTAGGATTGGATGGGCACCGAAAGTGGCTTAGAGGAACCCTTTGGAAGACCATGTCTTGATCATCGGTTCTCAAACACCTTGAAGTGCGAGGACTCCAACGGAGGCGATCAAATCTTGTGGGGAATGTGTGTAATACTCTACAGAGTAGTCAAACCTAATCGATTAGCCATGTCCACGGTCATGGACAACTTGAGCCAAAGGAACTGAAACTATCAGGAATTCTCAACACCATTAACTTATTGATGTGGGTAATATTGATAATTTGGGTATGAGAAATGGTTGGTGGAACCTTCTCATTAACAACCAACAATGTAGTAAATTTTTCTTTTATGTCTCTATTGTTGTAAGAAAAATTTGCTTTACGCAAAACTTAAACTATAGCCCCACCTGCCATATATGCATATAGTATAAATGATATTTTGACCCCCTCTCTTTTTTGACTTGTTGGCATATTCGATATGCCGACCTACACGGCTGCAACGTCTTATGTTGCAGATATTTTCTTCGACGAGTAAGAGTACGATTCAGGGTTACGCTCTGCACTCAACCTGCCGTTGGTGTTTATTGGGACTCCACTCCCTCGTCTGTTTCCGTTGAGCTTTTGAGGTATATATCAATTTTACGTTATTTACATGTGATTGCACTTTGATATATACATTGATGTACTGTGTGTGCCAACATACTGATCCAGGGATGGCACAGATACAGAGAGGCTTGACTCATTTTGAGTCGGGTTGCTACAAGTACTACCCCTTATAAGAGGTACTACAGCTCGGGGGAGCAGTACTACCGCTTAGAGGTGAAAAACCGCCCAAGCGAAATAGAAGGATGCTTCAATACTAAAACAACTCTAACTAGTGCATAGTGACTCCGAATTGAGAAAACTCAAGCTTGATGGATTCACGACGACAATAGCTATTCAAAAATGGTTGGTTATCTTAAGAAGAGGAAGTATAAAAATGCCAATGATATAGATATGTGAAACCTATGTGAGTGAAGAACCGACAAAAACGCCATTTTCAATGCATATGGACTCCATTTTTGATGAACTTGAGCTTGTCATAAAGATGAACATAAGCTCTAAAACTCACAAATAGAAACATAAAAAAAGAACCAAGAAAGATGATGCAAGGGTGCAAATGGTTTGATCTCTCAACAAACGAATTGATCAAGCTACTCACTTCAGACCCCCCTTGACAGTACACCAATCTACCATATAACCCATTCTTCCAACTATCACCGTGAGACCGGTAAAAAGAAAACCTATAATGGGCAAACCTATACCTTGCACATAGTCCAGGTGAGGTAGATGATACGATCTTTACTTCTTCAATATGGACCACCTTTCTTGATTGTGTTGGCTCGATGACGACTAGTTGATTGTTCCCCCATACCCACTATGGGTGAGCCACTCTTGAGCACATCTTTACAAGTCCA
The DNA here is from genome assembly GCF_904849725.1 of Hordeum vulgare subsp. vulgare. Lineage (NCBI taxonomy): Eukaryota > Viridiplantae > Streptophyta > Magnoliopsida > Poales > Poaceae > Hordeum > Hordeum vulgare. The sequence goes on along the minus strand of NC_058523.1, from coordinate 117,352,856 downwards.
TTGCCACCACAATGGACAGAAAGATTCAAGCAACGATATCTTCGTGATGCTCCTGTTGAACTTGCACATTGCAATCTTGATGACGATCACCACTTGATGTCATCCTCCATGGGTTGTATGAGATCCTCCTCTTGACGCAAGCCCATGGAAACACATCTAACCCCATATAGAACTCTCACGAAGACCATGGGTTAGTACATAAATCGTAATGGACAATGCTTACCATACCATGGGATCACTTGATCCCTCTCGGAACATCTTGCACGCTTTGTGTGTTGACCAACTTGATTCACTTTTTGACTTAGTCCTGATCAACCTTGTGTCTTTATGACCAATCTTTGGATAAAACTTTGAATACCACCTTGGTCATCATATAAACTCCTTGAAACCAACATATGGACTTCAATAAGTGCCTATGGACAAATCCTTCTAATATAACTCAAAGCAACAATTAGTCCATAGGGATTGTCATCAATTACCAAAACCACATATGGAGAAATAAGCTGTAACAATCTCCCCCATTTTGGTAATGTATGACAATATCTTTCAAGAGAGTTTATATAAGGAAATAAGCACAACCAAGCACACACATGCAAAGCAATATTGCAGGGGTAACAAAAGCAAAACTCTCTTAAATTCTCCAAACTAAACTCTCTAAACTTCTCCCTCATTGGCATCGGTTTCAAAAATGGACGAAAAGCTTAGAAAATCAATATAATAGGTGGTTCTTCAAAAAGTTTGTACTTCTCAACAAATGAGTGCAAATAAATACACATACACAATGATAAGTAGTTGGAGGAAAACGAACTATATCGAGGAGCCAAAGATTGCAAAAAAGATCGTATGACACAAAGACATACAAAAGAGAGAAGCAAGCAATCAAAAGATACCAATTGGAACAAACAAGCACATGGTATTTCGAACCACATGAATAAAATATATTATGATATGGGCAAAGGAGTGTCTTATCGAAACTAGAGAAGCTCCCCATGATTTGTGCACTAATAAGAATTTTTGTATTTGGATAGAAGTGCACAAAATAGGATCATTACTCACCCATAATCAATAGAAACACTCAACAAGTGCAAGAAAAATAGATAAGACAAGAAGGATAGCACTTGCACGAAACATATGGTTGAGCAACATGTAAAAGAGGCAACTTAAGAATAGGCTCAACCAAACATTTTCATGGTCTACCAAATATCATTCTAATGTATCAGTAGGAGAATAGAAGAAAGAGCAATTACTTCATCTTTACTAAGCAATTCTTTATCATGGGGTTGCCTACTGAACATGGAGAAATTAAACTCATGAGACATACCACCAAAATTAACACTGACAGTTTCCTTTTTGCAATCTATTTGAGCATTGACAGTGTTCAAGAAGGGTCTACCAAATATTATGGGACAAAAATCATCTTGTGGTGAGCCAAGTACTAGAAAATCAGTAGGGTATTTTACTTTTCCATCCAAGACTTCAACATCTCTAACAATCCCAAGTGGTGTGATGGTGTCTCTGTTAGCAAGTTTAATAGTAACATCTATGTCTTTTATTTCAGCGGGTGCTATCTAGTGCATAATTTATTGATATAAGGTAAAAGGAATAGCACTAACAATGATAACAATAATCTCCTATTTTGACCGAGGCGACATACATGCCAACAACGGGTCTATTTTTTTACCTTTCGTATCAGGTTTGGCAATTCTAGCATCTTCATTAGAAAACTAAATAACATGCCCATCAATATTGTCGACCAAGAGATCTTTAACATAGCAACACTAGGTTCTACCTTAATTTTCTTAGTGGGTTTGGTTGTTCTAACACAACTTTTGTTAACCACGCTTGAAGCTTTAGCATGTTCTTTTATCCTAACAGGGAAAGGTGGTTTCTCAATGTAAGTAGTAGGGACAACTGGGTCAACATTGTAAATGATAGTTTCATCCTCAACTTAATTGGTTCTCCCACTTTTTATAATAGGTGGATGATATTTAAACCTTTTCTATTTAGGGAGATCAACATAAGTAGCAAAGGTTTCACAAAATGAGGCTACTATCTCAGAGTCAAGTCCACATTTAGTGTTAAAATCATTGAAAGCATCGGTATTCATAAAAGATTTAACACAATCAAAATCAAGTTATATACCTGACTCTTTACCTTCTTGTGTTCCCAATCTTTAGAGTTTCATTTAATTCTTTCCAAAAGATCCCACCTGAATTCTGTTGGGGAATGTTGCATGGGAAAGAAAAAAAATTCCTACGCACACGAAAAACCTATCATGGTGATGATCATCTACGAGAGGGGAGAGTGAATATACATACCCTTGTAGATCGCTAAGAGGAATCATATATTACGCGATTGTTGCAGTGGAACATCTTTGCGATCTAAATCACAGCCTGTCCCGCGACCTCATCACGATCCATCCCGATCTAGTGCCGAACGGACGACACCTCCGCATTCAGCACACATACAGCTCGATGACGATCACCGCCTTCTTGATCCAGCAAGAGGGGCGGATATATAGATGAGTCCTCCAACACGGCGTCATGGTGGTGGTGGTGGTGAACTAATCCAGCAGGGCTTCGCCTAAGCACTGCCGAACTAGACTAGAGAAGAAACAGATCTAGAGAGAAGTAGAGGGAGCACGTGGCAATTAGGGTTAGCCCTCACCTCTAAAACCTCTAGTATATATAGGAGGAGAGGAGAGGAGGAAGCCTTGGCCCCACCTCCAAGGAGAAGGGGTCGGCTGAGCCAACAAGGGAGGAATCCACCTCCCAGAAGGGAGGTGTAATCCTATTATAGGACTCCTTCCTAATTTAGAAACCCTTTCCACCTGTTGGCTTTTTGCCTTAGTCCTCCACTCCAGCTGCATGGGCCCTTAGTGGAGGCTTTGGACAGCCCACTAGGGGGCTGGTATACCTCCTCTCACAGCCCATGAAGCCTTTGGGTCGTCACTCCCCTCCCGGTGGTCCCCCGGTACCCTCCCGCCACTCCTGGTACACTACCAATGAGCTCGAAAGTTTTCCGGTGACCAAAACATGACTTCCTATATATCAATCTTTACATCGAGACCATTCGGGAGCTCCTCGTGACGTCCAGGATCTCATCTGGGACTCCAAACAACCTTTGGTTGCGAACACCTATAACTCAACTATACCAAAACGTCATCGAACCTTAAGTGTGCAGATCCTACGGGTTCGAAAACTATGCAGACATGATTTGAGACACTCCCCGGTCAGTAACCAATAGCAGGACCTGGATGTCCATATTGGCTCCTACATATTCTATTACGATCTCTATCAGTTGAACCTTTATGTCAAGGATTCAGTTAATCCCGTATGTTGTTCCCTTTGTCCTTTGGTATGTTACTTGCCCGAGATTCGATCGTTGGTATCTCTATACCTAGTTCAATCTTGTTACCGGAAAGTATCTTTACTCGTTCTGTAATACAAGATACCATGACTAAATCCATAGTCACATTTCTTGCAAGGCTTGTTGTGATGTTGTGTTACCGAGTGGGCCCCGAGATACCTCTCCGTCACACGGAGTGACAAATCCAAGTCTTGATCCATGCCAACCCAACAGATACCTTGGGAGATACCTGTAGAGCACCTTTATAGTCACCCAGTTACGTTGCGATGTTTGATACACACAAGGTATTCCTTCGGTGTCTAGGAGTTGCATGATCTCATGGTCATAGGAACAGATACATTGACATGCAGAAAACAGTAGCAATAAACTGACACGATCATATGCTACGTTCATAGTTTGGGTCTTGTCCATCACATCATTCTCCTAATGATGTGATCCCGTTATCAAGTGACGACACTTGTCTATGGCCAGGAAACCTTGACCATCTTTGATCAACGAGCTAGTCAACTAGAGGCTCACTAGGGACAGTGTGTTGTCTATGTATCCACACATGTATTTGAGTTCCCAATCAATACAATTCTAGCATGGATAATAAACAATTATCATGAACAAGGAAATATAATAATAACCAATTTATTATTGTCTCTAGGGCATATTTCCAATAGTCCCCCACTTGCACTAGAGTCAATAATCTAGTTCACAACACTATGTGATTGTAATGAATCTAACACCCATATAGTTCTGGGGTCCGATCATGTCTTGCTTGTGATAGAGGTTTTTAGTCAATGGGTCTGAATCTTTCAGATCCATGTGTGCTTTACAAATATCTATTTCATCCTATATATGTTGCTACTACGCACCATTTGGAAATATTCCAAATGACTGCTCCATTATACGAATCCGGTTTACTACTCAGAGTCATCCGGATTAGTGTCAAAGCTTGCATCAACGTAACCCTTTACGACGAACTCTTTTATCACCTCCATAATCGAGAAAAAAAAATCCTTAGTCCACTAGTTACTAAGGATAAATTTTGACTGATGTCTAGTAATCCATTCTTGGATCACTTTTGTACCCCTTGACAGATTCATGGCAAGGCACACATCAGGTGTGGTACACAGCATAGCATACTATAGAGCCTATGACTAATGCACAGGGGACGACCTTTGTGCTTTCACTTTCTTCTGCCATGGTCGAGCTTTTGAGTCTTACTCAAATTCACACCTTACAACACAGCCAAGAACTCCTTCTTTGCCGATCTATTTTGAACTCCTTCAAAACCTTGTCAAGGTATGCATTTCGTTGAAAGTTTTATTAAGCGTCTTAATCTATCTCTATAGATCTTGATGCTCAATGTTCAAGTAGCTTAATCGAGGTTTTCCTTTGAAAAAAAATTCCTTTCAAACAACCCTTTATGCATTCTTGAATTTCTACATTACTTCTGATCAACAATATGTCAACCACATATACTTATCAGAAGTTCTATAGTGCTCCCACTCACTTCTTTGGAAATACAAGTTTCTCATAAACCTTGTATGTTCCAAATCTGAGATGCTTGCTCCAGTCCATAGAAGGATCGCTGGAGATTGCATACTTGTTAGCATCCTTAGGATCAAAAAAACCTTGTGGTTGTTTCACATAGAACCTTTCCTCAAGGAAACCGTTGATGAAACAATGTTTTGACATCCTATCTGCAAGATTTCATAAATAATGTAGCAACTTCTAACATAATTACCACAGAATTTTAGCATCGCTACGAGTGAGAAAGTCTCATCATAGTCTACTCTTTGAACTTGTCGGAAACATATTTGCGATAAGTCGAGCTTTGTTAATGGTGACATTCACCATCATCGTCCGTCTTCCTCTTAAAAGATCCATTTGTGGAAAACCCGAGATAGGATCCATGTATGACAACAAGGTATGGACTTTGGTGGACTTGCCCAATGATCGGCGAGCTATAGAAAATAAATGGATCTACAAGAAGAAGACTGACGCGGATGGTAATGTGACCATCTATAAGGCTCGACTTGTCGCTAAGGGTTATCGACAAGTTCAAGGAATTGACTACGATGAGACTTTCTCACCCGTAGGGATGCTGAAGTATGTACGAATCATGTTAGCAGTTGCCGCATTTTATGATTATAAGATCTGGCAAATGGACGTCAAAACGACATTCCTGAATGGCTTTCTTAAGGAAGAATTGTATATTATACAGCTGGAAGGTTTTTTCGATCTTAATAATGCTGACAAGGTATGCAAGCTCCAGTGCTCCATCTATGGGTTGGTGCAAGCATCTCGGAGTTGGAACATTCGCTTTGATGAGGTGATCAAAGCGTTTGGGTTTGTACAGACTTATGGAGAAGCCCGTATTTACAAGAAAGTGAGTGGGAGCTCTGTAGCATTTCTCATATTATATGTGGATGACATATTGTTGATGGGAAATGATATAGAACTTTTGGAAAGCATAAAGGCCTATTTGAATAAATGTTTTTCAATGAAGGACCTTGGAGAAGCTTCTTACACATTAGGCATCAAGATTTATAGAGATAGATCGAGACGCTTCATTGGTCTTTCACAAAGCACATACCTTGACAAGATATTGAAGATGTTCAATATGGATAAGTCCAAGAAGGGGTTCTTGCCTGTATTGCAAGGTGTGAGGTTCAGCGCAGCTCAACGACCGACCATGGCAGAAGATAGAGAAAAGATGAGATCCATCCCCTATGCTTCAGCCATAGGCTCTATTATCTATGCCATGTTTTGTACCAGACCTGATGTGAACCTTTCCATAAGTTTTGTAGGGAGGTACCAAAGTGATCTAGGAGTGGATCACTGGACAACGGTCAAGAATATCCTTAAGTACCTAAAAAGGACTAAAGATATGTTTCTCGTTTATGGAGGTGCCAAAGAGCTCATCGTCGATGCTAGAATCCTTAAGTACCTAAAAAGGACTAAAGATATCCTTAAGGGTTACGTCGATGCTAGCTTTGACACAGATCCGGATGACTCCAAGTCACAAACCAGATACATGTATATTCTGAATGGTGGGGCAGTCAGTTGGTGCAGTTGCAAGCAAAGCGTCATGGCGGCATCTAAATGTGAAGCGGAGTACATAGCTGCTTCGGAAGCAGCATCGGAAGGAGTCTGGGTGAAGGACTTCATCACCGACCTAGGAGTGATTCCGAGTGCGTCGAGGTCGATTACTCTCTTTTGTGAGAACACTGGAGCTATTGCCATTGCCAAGGAGCCCAGGTTTCACAAGAAGACCAAGCACATCATGCGCCGCTTCAACTCCACTCGTGGATACATCCAGGATGGAGATATAGATATTTGTAAAGTACATACAGATCTGAATGTTGCAGATCCGTTGACTAAACCTCTTCCACGAGCGAAACATGATCAGCACGAGAACTCTATGGGTGTTCGATTCATCACAATGTAACTAGATTATTGACTCTAGTGCAAGTGGGGGACTGTTGGAAATATGCCCTAGAGGCAATAATAAGGTGGTTATTATTATATTTCCTTGTTCATGATAATTGTCTATTGTTCATGCTATAATTGTATTAACTGGAAACCGTAATACATGTGTGAATACATAGACCACAACATGTCCCTAGTGAGCCTCTATTTGACTAGCTCGTTGATCAATAGATGGTCATGGTTTCCTGATCATGGACATTGGATGTCATTGATAACATGATCACATCATTAGGAGAATGATGTTATGGACAAGACCCAACCTAAGCATAGCACAAGATCGTGTAGTTCGTCTGCTATAGCTTTTATAATGTCAAGTACATTTCCTTAGACCATGAGATTGTGCAACTCCCGTATACCGTAGGAGTGCTTTGGGTGTATCAAACGTCACAACGTAACTAGGTGATTGTAAAGGTGCACTACAGGTATCTCCGAAAGCGTTTGTTGGGTTGGTACGAATCGAGATTGGGATTTGTCGCCCCGTGTGACGGAGAGGTATCTCTGGGCCCACTCGGTAATGCATCATCATAATGAGCTCAATGTGACTAAGGAGTTAGCCACGGGATGATGTGTTACGGAACGAGTAAAGAGAATTGCCGGTAACGAGATTGAACAAGGTATAGGGATACCGACGATCGAATCTCAGGCAAGTATCATACCGGTAGACAAAGGGAATTGCATACGGGATTGAGTGAATCCTCGGTATCGTGGTTCATTCGATGAGATCATCGTGGAACATGTGGGAGCCAACATGGGTATCCAGATTCCCGTATGAGATCTCACATGTCACGAGGAGTTCCGTAATGGTCCGGAGGTAAATATTTATAAATGGGAAGTCCAGTTTCGGTTGCCGGAAAGGTTTCGGGGTTTATCGGTATTGTACCGGGACCACTGAAAGGGTACCGGGGGTCCACCGGGAAGGTCCACCTATCCTGGAGGGCTACATGGGCTGAAAGGAGAAGGGAACCAGCCCCTGGTGGGCTGATGCGAGCCAAGGGGAGGAGGCCCAAGGCGCAAGGAGGCCAAACCCTAGGGCGTGGTGGCTGCGTTGGGTGTTAAGTCACCCCCTAGGGCGTCGCCCCCTCCTCCATCTAGCGTTGTCGCACCACCTAGGGTTTCCCTAGGGGTGGCCGCACCCCGTCTACCTCCCTCCTATATATAGTGGAGGCCATGGGAGGGCTGCAAACACACATCTCTCTCCCTCGGCGCAGCCCTACCTCTCCACCTCTCCTCCTCCGCGGTGTTTGGTGAAGCCCTACCGGAGAGCCACAAACTCCATCACCACCACGTTGTCGTGTTGCCGGAGTTCTCCCTCAACTTCTCCTCCCTCCTTGCTGGATCAAGAAGGAGGAGACGTCCCCGGGCTGTAGGTGTGTTGAACGCGGAGACATCGAATGTTCGGTGTTTGGATCGGATCGTCGCGAGTACGACTCCATCGACCGCGTTCATAGTAATGCTTCCGATTTGCGATCTTCAACGATATGAATATGCTCTTCCTCACTCATTACTAGTTTCACCTAGATGATCTTGGTGTGACGTAGGAATTTTTTTGAAGTAATACTATGATCCCCAACAACTCGCAACTCAGATATTCATCTCTACGATCATATCGTAGACATTTCGTCCTCTTGTCACGACGATCTTCAACTTCACTCTGAAATTACTTGAACCTTTCAGTAATTTAGACTTGTGTTTCATTCAAGTAAATATACTAGTCTCTACTCAAATTATCTGTGAAGTAAGAACATAACGATATCCACTGCGTGCCTCAGTACTCATTGGACTGCATACTTCAAAATGCATTACTTCCAATAAGTTACTTTCTTGTTCCATCTCACTGGAAAACGAGGCCTTGAGTCATCTTGCCCATGTGGCATGATTTGCATATCTCAAGTGATACAAAATCAAGTGAGTCCAAATGATCCATCTGCATGGAGTTTCTTCATGCGCTTACACCAATAATCATGGTTCGCATGTCTCAAACGTTTCAAAAACGAGTGAGTCCAAATATCCATCAGTATGGAGCTTCTTCATGCGTTTTACACCAATATGACTCAAGCGGCAGTGCCACAAGTAAGTGGTACTATCATTACTACTTTGTATCTTTTGGCATCAATATTATGAACATGTGTATCACTATGATCGAGATTCAACAAACCATTCATTTTAGGTGCAAGACCATTGAAGGTATTATTCAAGTAAACAGAATAACCATTATTCTCTTTAAATGAATAATCGTATTGCAATAAACACGATCTAGTCATGTTCGTGCTCAACACAAACACCAAATAACATTTATTTAGGCTCAACACTAATCCCGATGGTAGAGGGAGTGTGTGATGTTTGATCATATCAACCTTGAAATTTCTTCCAACACACATCATCACCTCACTTTTAGCTAGTCTCCGTTTTTTCTATAGCTTTATTTCGAGTTACTAACACTTAGCAACCGAACCGGTATCTAATACCCCGGTGCTACTAGGAGTACTACTAAAGTACGCATCAATATCATGTATATTTAATATACTTGTTGACTTCGCTAGCCTTCTCATCTACCAAGTAACTAGGGTAGTTCCGCTCGAGTGACCATTCTCCTCATAATAGAAGCACTTAGTCTAGGGTTTGGTTTCACCTTGGGTTTCTTCACTAGAGAGGCAACTGGTTTGCCTTTCATGAAGTATCCCTTATTTCCCTAATCCCTTCTCGAAACTAGTGGTTTTACTAACCATCAACAATTGATGATCGTACTTGATTTCTACTTTCACGGTGTCAAACATCGCGAATAACTCAAGGATCATCATATCTATCCCTGATATATTATAGTTCATCACGAAGCTCTGTAGCTTGGTGGCAGTGACTTTGGAAAACTATGTCAATTACTATCTTATCTGGAAGATCAACTCCCACTTGATTCAAGCAATTGTAGCACTCATACAATCTGAGCACATGCTCAACGATTGAGCTTTTCTCCCTTACTTCGCAGGCCAAGAAACTTGTCGGAGGTCTCATACCTCTTGGCGTGGGCACGAGCCTGAAATCCCAATTTCACCTCTTGGAACATCTCTTATGTTCTGTGATGTTCAATACGTCTTCGGCGCCTCAATTCTAAGTCGTTAAGTATTATGCACTAAACTATCATGTAGTCATAAAAACGTGTATGCCAGATGTTTGGAAAATCCACAGACGACGTTCGTGGTTCAGCACACCGAGCAATGCATTAAGCACATAAGCCTGATGTGCAGCAATGAGGACAATCCTCAGTTTACGAGCGTGGTCCGCATAATTGCTACTATCATCTTTCAACTAAGTTTTCTCTAGGAACATATCAAAAACAATAGAGCTACAGTGCAAGCTACAACATAATTTGCAAAGACCTTTTGACTATGTTCATGATAATGAGTTCAATCGATCATATTACTTAAGAACTCCGACTCAAATTGACATCCCTCTAGTCATTCGAGTGTCGCATGATCCAAATTCAATAACTCAAGTCTGATCATCACGTGAGTTGAGTTTAGCTTCAATGGTGAACATCTCCATGTTGATCATATCAACTATATGATTCATGCTCGACCTTTCGGTCTCTTGTGTTTCGAGGCCATGTCTATGCATGCTAGGCTCGTCAAGTTTAACCCGAGTGTTTCACGTGTGCAACTGTTTTGCACCCGTTGTATGTGAACGTTGAGTCTATCACACTCGATCATCACATGGTGTCTCGAAACAACGAACTATCGCAACGGTGCACAGTCGGGGAGAACACATTTTAATCTTAAAATTTTAGTGAGGAATCACCTTATAATGCTACCATCGTCCTAAGCAAAACAAGGTGCATAAAAGGATTAACATCCCATGAAAATCATAAGTGACATGATATGGCCATGAACTTGTGCTTCTTGATCTCCATCACCAAAGCACTGGCATGATCTCCATCGTCACCGGTGCCACACCATGATCTCCATAATTGTGCTTCCATCGAGGTTGTCGCGCTTCCTATGTTGTTACTACTAAAGCTACTACTAGCGATAAAGCAAAGCATCACCAAGCGCAAAATAATTAAAGACAACCCTATGGCTCCCGCGGGTTGCCATAGCATCGACGTGCAAGTCGATATTTAACTATGACAACATGATCATCTCATACATCTAATATATCATATCATGTCTTTGGCCATATCACATCACATGCATACCCTACAAAAGCAAGTTAGACGTCCTCTAATTTGTTGTTGCAAATTTTACGTGGCTGCTATGGGTATCTAGTATGATCGCATCTTACTTACGCAAAGCCGCAACGGTGATATGCAAGTTGCTATTTAACCTTCTCCGAGGACCGCCTTGGTCAAATACGATTCAACTAAAGTTGAAGAAACAGACACCCACCAGTCATCTTTATGCAACAAGTTGCATGTTAGTCGATGAACCCGGTCTCTTGTAAGCGTAAGAGTAATGTTGGTCCGGGCCACTTCAATCCAACAATACCGCCAAATCAAGAAAAAACAAAGGAGGGCAGCAATCTGAACATCAACGCACACAAACTTTTTGTGTTCTACTCGAGATGTCATCTACGCATAAACCTCCCTCTGATACCACTATTGGGGAATGTTGCATGGGAAACAAAAATTTTCCTACGCACACGAAAAACTTATCATGGTGATGATCATCTACGAGAGGGGATAGTGAATCTACATACCCTTGTAGATCGCTAAGCGGAAGCGTATATAACGTGGTTGATGTAGTGGAACATATTCGCGATCCAAATCGCAGCCCGTCCCACGATCTCATCACGATCTGTACCGCGATCTCATCACGATCCATCCCGATCTAGTGCCGAATGGACGGCACCTCCGCGTTCAGCACACGTACAACTGGATGACGATCACCACCTTCTTGATCCAGCACGAGGGGCGGAGAGATATATGAGTTATGTAGCACGGCAGCGTGTTGGTGGTGGTGGTGAACTAATTGAGCAGGGCTTCGCCTAAGCACTACCGAACTAGACTAGAGGAAAACAGATCTAGAGAGAAGTAGAGGGAGCACGTGGCAATTAGGTTAGCCCTCACCTATAAAACCTCTAGTATATATAGGAGCAGAGGAGAGGAGGCAACCTTGGCCCCTACTCCAAGGAGAAGCGGTCGACCGAGCCAACAAGGGAGGTGGAATCCTATTAGGACTCCTTCCTAATTTAGAACCCTTTTCGCCTTTTGGCTTTTTTGCCTTAGTCCTCCACTCCAGCCGCATGTGCCCTTAGGGGAGGCGTTGGCAAGCCCACTAGGGGCTGGTATACCTCCTCTCACATCCCATGAAGCCTTTGGGTCGTCACACCCCTCCCGGTGGTCCCCCGGTACCCTCCCGGCACTCCTCGTACACTCCCAATGAGGTCGAAACTTTTTCGGTGACCAAAACAGGACTTCCTATGTATCTATCTTTACCTCCGAACCATTCTAGAGCTCCTCGTGACGTCCAGGATCTCATTTGGGACTCGAAACAACCTTCGGTCGCCAATACCTATAACTCAACTATACCGAAACGTCAATGAACCTTAAGTGTGCAGACCCTGTTGGTTCGAGAACTATGCAAACATGACCTGAGACACTCCCCGAGAAATAGCCAATAGCGGGACCTGGATGTCCATATTGGATCCTACTTATTCTACGAAGATCTTTATCAGTTGAACCTCTATGTCAAGGATTCAGTTAATCCCGTATGATGTTCCCTTTGTCCTTCGGTATGTTACTTGCCTGAGATTCGATCGTCGGTATCTCTATACCTAGTTCAATCTCGTTACTCGCAAGTATCTTTACTCATTCTGTAATACAAGATCCCGTGACTAACTCCTCAGTCACATTGCTTGCAAGGCTTTTTGTGATGTTGTATTACCGAGTGGGCCCCGAGATACCTCTCCATCACACGGAGTGAAAAATCCCAGTCTTGATCCATGCGGCCCAACAAACACCTTCGGAGATACCTGTAGAGCACCTTTATAGTCACCTAGTTACGTTGCAATGTTTGATACACACAAGGTATTCCTCCGGTGTCCGGTAGTTGCATGATCTCATGGTGATAGGAACAGATACATTTACATGCAGAAAACAGTAACAATAAACTGACACGATCATATGCTATGTTCAAAGTTTGGGTCTTGTCCATCACATCATTCTCCTAATGATGTGATCCCATTATCAAGTTAAAACACTTGTCTATGGCCAGGAAACCTTGACCATCTTTGATCAACGAGCTAGTCAAGTAGAGGCTCACTGGGGACACTCTATTGTCTATGTATCCACACATGTATTTGAGTTTCCAATCAATACAATTCTAGCATGGATAAAAAATGATTATCATGAACAAGGAAATGTAATAATAACCAATTTATTATTGCCGCTAGGGCATATTTCCAAAAAATCCAGTAGTTTTCTTCATAAAAGAACCAGAACAAGAAGTATCGAGCATGGTTTCATCATTACAAGAAAGTCGAGCATAAAAAAATTGCATAATAATTTCTCTCGGGATCTCATGGTTAGGAAATGGATATAACATTGACTTAAGCCTCCCCTAAACTAGAGCAATACTTTCTCCTTCATGAGGCCAAAAAATGTAGATAAAATTCCGATCACGACGAACAAGATGCATAGTGTCGTGGTTTCTATCACCTCATATGTCCTCGTGCAAGGACTTAGGTATGAGGCCATCGCACTATGTGGCAGCTTGAGAGGGGTTGGTTGGAATCGAGAGACGCGGGTTTACCCAGGTTAGGCCCCTTCGATGGAGGTAAAAGCCTATGTCCTGCTTGTGTTTCATTGATGAAGTTGATGATCTCGATTAGAAGGGTGCGGAATTGCTACCTCTAACCTCGAGGGTGTCTAATATGTCTATCTCTAATGACTTGAACTCTTCCCTCTTGGGGTGCCTTAGCCCTCCTTATATAGGTGGAAGGGTTAGGTTTACATGTAGAGTCCTACAAGGGGTAGGACTAGGACTAGTCTCTCTTGAATCCTAATCCAGGTCTTGTTTCCTTTGTGAGGGAGTCCTTCCTTTCCTTGGGCCTTCTCTGTGAGCCGGCTCTCCCATGAGACACCTTATAGGCCGTTGGGTCTTGTAGTTTGTCTGACTCACGTGTCGGGTCATATACGAGCTGCCTGTCGGGTCACCAGTAAATCGCCAAGTCCCAGCCGGGTCATGCTTCAAGCTGGGTTATACTCCAAGACGGGTTATACCGCGGGGCATATCCACGACATTAGCCCCGAGGTTAGCTTGAATTTATTCATGGTAAGCTTGTGAAATAAGAATAATAAATATGTTTAAGGGACCGGCTTGCTCCTTGGCCGTCTTATTTCAATGAAGTGGCTCCTCGAAAATCCTGGTTTCTTCGAGTCGTCTTCACAATCATCTTGCAGGTACGTGTCCTTTGCAATAAAATACATATGCCATTGAGTCGGCCTCCAATGCTTTGGCTTGATGAAAATGTTATACTTAAAATATCCTTTTGATGCTGAGCTAGCTTTGAATACTTCCGGCTTGAGGATGTTTAAAGCTTGTCTAGTCGTGATCGTCAAAGTTGTCGGGTTATGATTGATAATGTTGGGTCAAACAACTGAACTCCAATTGACTTGATCAAATTATTGGGGATAAAGAAATCCTTGTGATGTTGAGCCGGTCTTTTAATGCTTCAACTTGATAAAAGTATGTTGAGCTGGTCTCTCAATGCTTCAGCTCCATGACAAAATGAGACCAGTCTCGCTCACAATTGACATCTTGAAAGTGCTCTTCAATTTTTTCGATAAATCCATATTACCTGTAGCCCCAAGCTCCAAGTTTATCAGTTCGTGATGACTTGGATATTTGCAATGATATCTTGGACTATATAGCCCCCAAGTGTCGGGTTGTCTTGCCTGCAGCAGCCTAGGACTTGTAATCATCTTATATTTATAAAACTTTAGCCGGTGTAGCCCCCAAGGGCCGGCTCATTGTTGTGTGATGGGTCGGGTCTTAAATTTGGAACTCATGATTTGTGAAACAACTAAGTGTTGTAGCCCCCAAGTGTCGAGTTGTCTTGCGTGCAGCAACCTGGAACTTTGTATTTGTCTCATGTTCATAAAAATTCAGCCAGTGTAGCCCCCAAGGGTCGGGTCATTAAGCAATAATGAGCAGGGACTTTGTACATCTGATTATGTAAACTTAAGTAGCAATGTGTAGCCCCCAAGGGTCGGGTAATTATAAAAATGATGAGCCAGTTCTTCCTTGAATCCATACTTGAATGAAGAGCAACCTGTATCCCCCAAGGGCCGGCTTATCTCCTTGAGACACCCGGGTCTGTTGATGATGTGATGATTTGAGAGAGCAGTTTGCATTAGCCCCCAAGTGTCATGGTGCATGCTTGCAGCGACATGGGACTTTCATACTTTGATGTAATCTTGATTTGCATCATGTAGCCCCCAAGTGATGGGTCATGTGCGAGTAGCAACCCGGGACTGTTCCTTCCATTGCAATTGATTCCACTTCCAAGATCATGTATCATCACATAGCCTATACGATGTCAATGCTTTTTCCCCCCAAAGATAAAGGGAAAACCTTCTTATTGACTTCATCTCTAGATAAACCTGCAAGCTTAAATAATCCACAAACTTCATCCACATAGATTAGGTGCATATCGGGGTGTTTTGTTCCATCTCCTACATAAGGATTAGCTAACAGTTTCTCTATCATACCCGAAGAAAATTTCATAATAAACATTTTCAGTAGGTTCAGTAGGTTGAGGGACAACTCTTGGTGTTTCTGAGCAAGGTGAAGATACCCTGAACAAACCCCTCAAAGGATTACTTTCCATAGTGACAAGTGACAGTAAATTTCAGCACGTAATATAAATTTTCCCTTACCAAATTCAATTTACCAAAGGTGCTTCACTCCCTGGCAACGACACCAGAAAAGAGTCTTGCTGACCCACGAGTATAAGGGTCAATCATAGTCCTTTCGATAAGTAAGTGTCGAACCCAATGAGGAGTATAAGGAAATGACAAGCGGTTTTCAACAAGGTAATTTTTGCAATCACCAAAATAACGGTAACAAGTTGTTTGATAGCATGATAATTGTAACAAGTATAAACTAGCAATAGTAACAATAAGTGCACCAAGGTATCCCAATCCTTTTGTGGCAAAGGACAGATCAGAACGGTTTCTTATAATAGGCAAAGCGTTCTTGAGGGCACACGGGAATTTCATCTAGTGACTTTCATCATGTCGGGTTTATTCGCATTCGGTACTTTGATAATTTGATATGTGGGTGGACCGGTGCTTGGGTGCAAGAGATGAACACTACTAGTCACCCCCACGTACAAATATGAGGTTCCGGTACAAGATTGAGCACAAGAGATGAACTAGGGTTTTGAGAGGAGATGGTGTTGTTGAAGATGTTGATGAAGATTGGCCTCCCCAAGATGAGAGGGTTGTTGGTGATGACGATGGCCTCGATCTCCCCCTTCAGGAGGGAAATTCCTCTAGCGGAATCACTCTGCTGGAGGGAAAAAGTGCTCCTGCACATGTTTCGCCTCGAGACGGCGGCGCTCCGTCCCGAAAGTCATCTCCTTATTTTTTAGGTCAAAAGAGAATATATACGAGAAGATGGTCGCTAGAAGTGGGCTGGGTGGCCCACTACCCACCAGGTCACGCTAGGGGGACTGGCACGCCCTGGTGCTTAGTGGCCACTTGGCAGCCCCCTTTCATACTTCTTTTCTCCAATATTTTTTATTTATTCCATAAAAAATGATCGTGAAGTTTTAGCCCATTTCGAGATGTGTAGAATAGGTATTTCCGACGTAGCTTTTTTAGGTCTAGAATTCCGTGTGATGGTATTCTCCCTCTTGGTGTAAACCTTGCATATCATGAGAGAAAAGGAATTAGAATTACTCCATAAAATGGTATAATTCATAAAAACACTATAAATAATACTAGCAAAATATGATGCAAAATGGACGTATCAGCTATCATAAGGGGAAATATAAAGTACATTCCTTTGCATTAGGAGTTCACACATCTAATAAATTAAAAGCGCATGACAAATGTGTGTCCCTCTACGAAGGGGCTGTATTTTATCTTCATGAGTTCAATCATGTACTTGAGTCAATAAAGTTTATTCCTCTTCCAACCTATTAATCCTATAGTAGCAAGCACCATGTGTTGAGGAAAGATTCAGATTTATATATCCAAGTGGATGTAAATGATCATTATTTATTATTGTTGACATTATCCTTGAGGTAAATAAGTTGGGTGGAAAATCATTCAAGCACCTATCTTCCTATCTGTCATATGGAAACATGAGCTACAAAAATATGCCTTAAGCGTGAGCAATAATATATGATAGTTGAGTATGCCAACTTGCCAAAAAGAAAGCTCGTACATATACTCTCCTCTAAATTATGATTGCCCCAATGGGTGAGAACATAGTTTGTAGATTATCAATAAGGTTTATGTTTCATACTCTAATAGTTGTGAATGGATTGTTACTTGTTTATGAAAAGCTATATGATAAAATACTTGCTGCTATGATAATATTCTTGATGCTCTCATGCTCATATTCTATTTTTAGTGACACCTCTCTCTCAAATCATGTGGTCATTATATTCGAGCTCGGCTTCCGCTTGAGGACAAGTGATGTGTAAGCTTGGGGGAGTTGATATGCTCATTTTGCATCATCAATTACTATTGATATTTGTGTGGATCCAGCCCATTATCCCTTATTATCATGCAATTCTTATGCTCTTTCTCTCCGAATATGCAAGGTACATCACTCAGAGGGAAATATGTGGAAACTAGAATTCTCGACCGTGAAACCTTGGAAAAGGTAGAAAAATCAACTTTCTCCAAATGACCTGAAACATTACAATGATTTTTTCTAGAATATTTGAGAATTTCTAGGCAAAAATATAATGGGGAGTGGCCACCAGCTAGGCACAAGCCAATAGGGCGCCCCGTGGTCACGCCGTGATGGCTTGTGGGACCCCAGTTGGCCCTATGGCGACCATCTTCACCTATATCGTGTGATTTTCCCTAGAAAAAAAAATCATAAGTCATCTTTCGGGACAAAGCACCGCCTTCTCGAGGCAGAAATCGTGGCACACGCCCTTTTGCTCTCTCGTAGAAAGATTCTGCTGGGGAAACTTCCCTCCAGGAGGGGGAACCAAAGACATCGTCATCACCAATGCTTCCTCCTACGTGGGAGGACCAATCTTCATCAACATCTTCGCCAGCACCATCTCATCTCCAACCCTAGTTCATCTCGTGTATTCAATCTTTGTCTCAAAACCTGAGATTGGTACCTATGGGTTACTAGTTGTGTTGATTACATCTTGTAGTTGATGCTTGTTGGATTACTTGGTGGAAGATATTATGTTTAGATCCTTAATTATTATTATTACACCTCTAATCTTGAACACGTTGATGACGTGTGAGTAGTAACTATTGTTCCCGAGGACATGGGAGAAGTCTTATTATAAGTATCTTATAAAGTTGGTATATTTGTTCGATATTTTGATGATATGGATGTTGTTACTTCTCTTAGTGGTGTCATGTGAACATCGACTACATGACACTTCACCATGCTATGGGCCTACGGGAAGTCAATGTGGAGTAACAAATAGATGATGGTTTGCGGGAGTGACAGAAGCTTAAACCCCAGTTTATGTGTTGCTTCACAAGGGGCTGATTTGGATCCACAAGTTTCATGCTATAGTTAGATTTATCTTAATTCTTCTTTCGTATTTGCGGATGCTTGCAAGAGGGGGTAATCATAAGTAGGTTTTTAGTTCAAGTAAGATCAACACCTTAGCACCAATCCACCCACATATCAAATCATCAGAGTAGTGAACACAAATTAACTTAATATGATGAACATGACTAGACAGAAATTCCCGTGTGTCCTCGGGAGCACTTGCTTTATATAAGAGAACTTTCAGGCACGTCCTTTGCTATAAAAAGGATTGGGATACCTTATTGAACCTTTGCAACTATTGCTACTTGTCACTTGTTACGAATTACCTTGCTATAAAACTATCTACAACTGTTACTTACAGCACTTGCAGAGAATTCCTTGCTGAAAACCGTTTATCATTTCCTCGTTGGGTTCGACACTCTTACTTACCGTTTATCATTTCCTCGTTGGGTCATCACACCTCAAGCCATGAATGGTCCCAAACACACCAAGAGTCATTAATGGGTCAAAAGAGACAACATATCGTAAATTGGAAAGTCACCACGGGCCATTGGAGGGTGTAACACTCCTCTAATTAAGTTATAGTAACTTCTTTAGTTAAGCTATAGTAACCTCTATGATTAAGCTAATGCAATTTGTTAAACAATGGTTAATCATCTTGATCTCATATCTCATTTCAACTTTCACTTTAAATTCAAATCCAAATAATAAGTTAAATAAAGAAAATCACTAACATGTAAACTAAAATGTTCCCTAGTGTTACAAATATTCTATGGTCATTTGTCATGGTGAAACCAACATTTCTTATAATGGTTAAATTACCTAAAACATTTAAATCAGAGGCCAAATCAATAATTTAAAGGCTTTTTAAATTATAAAAGTTCTAAACTACTTTAAATAAACCCCAAATTTTTTGTGACACTCCCTAATATTGTTGGGGAACGTTGCATGGGAAACAAAAAATTTCCTACGCACACGAAGACCTGTCATGGTGATGATCATCTACGAGAGGGAGATTGGATCTACGTACCCTTGGAGATTGCTAAGCTAAAGCGTATATAACGCAGTTGATGTAGTGTAACGTTTCCGCGATTCAGATCGCCGTAGTCGTACTATCTCATCACGATCCGTCCCGCGAACTTCATCACGATCCGTCCCGCAAACTTCATCACGATCCTTCCCGATCTAATGCCGAACGGACGACACCTCCGTGTTCAGCACACGTACATCTCGATGACGATCTCCACCTTCTTGATCCAGCAAGACGGGCGGATAGGTAGAAGAGTGCTCCGGCAGCGTGACGGCGCGCCGGTGGTGGTGATGATCTACTCCGACAGGGCTTCGTCTAAGCTCCGCAGAAATACGATCTAGAGGAAAAACTGCGTGGTATAGGGTCGTGCAGCACGTGGCAAAGTTATGTCTCAAAAACCCTCAATACCTATAGTATATATAGGAGGGAGGGAGGGGAGGGGCAGCCTCAAACCCTCAAGGTTTGGCCGAAATTGGAGGTGGAGGAGTCCTACTCCAATCCTACTTGGAGTAGGATTCCACCTTCCCACTTTGAAACTCTTTCCACCTTGTGTTTTTTCCTTCTCAAACCTTATGGGCCTTAGTGGGAACTTATTCCAGCCCACTAGGGGCTGGTTTATCTCTTCCCAAGGCCCATGAGACCCCTTGGGGCGTGACACCCCTCCCGATGGTCCCTGGCACCCCTCCCGGTGCACTACCGATGAGCCCGAAACTTTTCCGGTGACCAAAACAGGACTTCCAATATATCAATCTTTACCTCCGGACCATTCCGGAGCTCCTCGTGATGTCCTGGATCTCATATAGGATTCTGAACAACTTTCGGTTACCAACACCTATAACTCAACTATACCGAAACGTCACCGACCCTTAAGTGTGCAGACCCTGCGGGTTCGAGAACTATGTAGACATGACCCGAGACACTCCTCGGTCAATATCCAATAGCGGGACCTGGATACCCATATTGGATCCTACATATTCTCCGAAGATCTTATCGGTTGAACCTCAGTGTCAAGGATTCATATAATCCCGTATGTCATTCCCTTTGTCCTTCGGTATGTTACTTGCTCGAGATTTGATCGTCGGTATCCGCATACCTATTTTAATCTCGTTACCACCAATCCCGATGATAGAGGGACCGTGCGATGTTTGATCACATCAACCTTGGAAACACTTCCAACACGTATCGTCACCTCGCCATTTAGCTAGTCTCTGTTTATACCGTAGCTTTCATTTCGAGTTACTAATCACTTAGCAACTGAACAGGTATCCAATACCCTCGTGCTACTAGGAGTACCACTAAAGTACACATCAATATCATGTATATCAAATATACTTCTGTCGACTTTGCCAGCCTTCTTATCTACCAAGTATCTAGGGTAGCTCCGCCTCAGTGACCGTTCCCCTCATAACAGAAGCACTTAGTCTCGGGTTTGGGTTCAATCTTGGGTTTCTTCATTGGAGCAACAACTGGTTTGTCGTTTCATGAAGTATCCCTTCTAGTCCTTGCCATTCTTGAAACTAGTGGTTTTACTAACCATCAACAATTGATGCTCTTTCTTGATTTCTACTTTCGCAGTGTCAAACACTGCGAATTGCTGAAGGATCATCATATCTATCCTTGATATGTTTATAGTTCATCACAAAGCTCTAGCAGCTTGGTGGCAGTGACTTTGGAGAACCATCACTATCTCATATGGAAGATTAAATCCCACTTGATTCAAGCGATTGTTGAAGTTAGACGATCTGAGCACACGCTCAACGATTGAGCTTTTCTCTTTTACTTTGTAGACAAAGAATCATGTCGGAGGTCTCTTACCACTCAACAAGGGCACGAGCATGAAATCTCAATTTCATCTTTTAGAACATCTCTTATGTTCCGCGACGTTTCAAAACGTCTTTGGCGCCTTGCTTCTAAGCCATTAAGTATTACACACTGAACTATCACGTAGTCATCAAAAACGTGTATGTTAGATGTTCGCAACATCCACAAACGATGCTCGAGGTGCAGCACACGGAGTGTTGTATTAAGGACATAAGCCTAATGCGCAGCAATGAGGACAATCCTCACTTTTACGGACTCAGTCCGCAAAGTTGCTACTATCAACTTTCAACTAAATTTTTATCTAGGAACATATAAAAAACAGTAGAGCTATAGCGCAAGCTACATCATAATTCGCAAAGTCCATTAGACTATGTTCATGATAATTAGTTCAATTAATCATATTACTTAAGAACTCCCACTCAAAAAGTACATCTCTCTAGTCATTTGAGTGTTACATGATCCAAATCCACTAACTCAAGTCCAATCATCACGTGAGTTGAGAATAGTTTCGGTGGTAAGCATCTCTATGCTAATCATATCAATTATATGATTCATGCTCAACCATTCGGTCTCATGTGTTCCAAGGCCATGTCTGCACATGCTAGGCTCGTCAAGCTTAACCCGAGTGTTCCGCGCGTGCAACTGTTTTGCACCCGTTGTATGTGAATGTTGGGTCTATTACACCCGATCATCACGTGGTGTCTCAAAACGACGAACTGTAGCAACGGTGCACAGTCAGGCAGAACACAATTTCTTCTTGAAATTTTAGTGAGAGATCACCTCATAATGCTACCGTTGTTCTAAGCAAAATAAGGTGCATAAAAGTATTAACATCACATGCAATTCATAAGTGACATGAAATGGCCATCATCTTGTGCTTCTTGATCTCCATCACCAAAGCACCGGCATGATCTTCTTGTCACCGGCCCCACACCATGATCTCCATCATCATGATCTCCAACAACGTGTCGCCATCGAGGTTGTCGTGCTACTTATGCTATTACTACTGAAGCTACGTCCTAGGAATATAGTAAATGCATCTACAAACACAAACGTTAGTTTAAAGACAACCCTATGGCTCCTGCTGGTTGCCGTAGCATCGACGTGCAAGTTGATATTAACTATTACAACATGATCATCTCATACATCCAATATATCACATCACGTCATTGGCCATATCATATCACAAGCATACCCTACAAAAACAAGTTAGACGTCCTCTAATTTGTTGTTGCATGTTCTACGTGGTTGCTATGGGTATCTAGTATGATCGCATCTTACTTACGCAAAAACCACAACGGAGATGTGCAAATTGCTATTTAACCTCTCCAAGGACCGCCTCGGTCAAAACCAATTCAACTGAAGTTGAAGAAGCCGACACCCGCCAGTCATCTTTATGCAACTAGGTTGCATGTCAAGTGATGAAACCAGTCTTTCATAAGCGTATGAATAATGTCGGTCTGGGCCGCTTCAATCCAACAATAACGCCGAATCGAGAAAAAACTAAGGAGGGCAGCAAATCGAACATCACCGTCCACAAAACCCTTTGTTTTCTACTCAAGATAACATCTACGCATGAACCTAGCTCATGATGCCACTATTGGGGAATATTGCATGGGAAACAAAAAAATTCCTACGCGCACGAAGACCTGTCATGGTGATGATCATCTACGAGAGGGAGATTGGATCTACGTACCCTTGTAGATCGCTAAGCGGAAGCATATATAACGCGGTTGATGTAGTGGAACGTTTCCGCGATTCAGATCACCGTTAGTCATACTATCTCATCACGATCCGTCCCGCGACCTTCATCACGATCCGTCCCGCGAACTTCATCAAGATGCGTCCTGCGAACTTCATCACGATCCGTCCCGATGTAGTGCCGAACGGACGACACCTCCATGTTCAGCACACGTACAGCTCGATGACGATCTCCACCTTCTTGATCCAGCAAGACGGGCGGATAGGTAGAAGAGTTCTCTGGCCGCGTGACGGCGCGCCGGTGGTGGTGATGATCTACTCCGGCAGTGCTTCGCCTAAGCTCCGCAGAAATACGATCTAGAGGAAAAACTGCGTGGTATAGGTTCGAGCAGCACGTGGCAAAGTTGTGTCTCAAAAACCCTCAATACCTCTAGTATATATAGGAGGGAGGGAGGGGAGGAGGCAGCCTCAAACCCTCAAGGTTCGGCTGAAATTGGAGCTGGAGGAGTCCTACTCCAATCCTACTTGGAGTAGGATTCCACCTTCCCACTTGGAAACTCTTTCCACCTTGTGTTTTTTCCTTCTCAAACCTTATGGGCCTTAGTGGGAACTTATTCCAGCCCACTAGGGGCTGGTTTATCTCTTCCCATGGCCCATGAGACCCTTGGGGCGTAACACCCCTCCCGATGGTCCCTAACACTCCCGGTACACTATCGATGAGCCGGAAACTTTTCCGGTGACCAAAACAGGACTTCCTATATATCAATCTTTACCTCCGGACCATTTCGGAGCTCCTCGTGACGTCATGGATCTCATCTGGACTTCGAACAACTTGTGGTTACTAACACCTATAACTCAACTATACCGAAACGTCACTGAACCTTAAGTGTGCAGACCCTGCAGGTTCGAGAACTATGTAGACATGACCCGAGACACTCCTCGGTCAACATACAATAGCGGGACCTGGATGCCCATATTCGATCCTACATATTCTCCGAAGATCTTATCGGTTGAACCTCAGTGTCAAGGATTCATATAATCCCGTATGTCATTCCCTTTGTCCTTCGGTATGTTACTTGCCCGAGATTTGATCGTCGGTATCCGCATACCTATTTCAATCTCTTTACCGGCAAGTCTCTTTACTCGTTCCGTAATACAAGATCCCGTGACTTACACTTAGTCACATTGCTTGGAAGGCTTGTGTGTGATGTTGTATTATCGAGTGGGCCCCAAGATACCTCTCCGTCACATGAAGTGACAAATCCCAGTCTTGATCCATACTAAATCAACGCACACCTTCGGAGATACCTATTGAGCACCTTTATAGTCACCCAGTTACGTTGCGACGTCTGATGCACACAAGGTATTCCTCCGGTGCCAGTGAGTGACACAATCTCATGGTCATAGGAACAAATACTTGACACGCAGAAAACAATAGCAATAAAACGACATGATCAATATGCTACCTTCATAGTTTGGATCTTGTCCAACACATAATTCTCCTAATGATGTGATCCCGTTATCAAGTGACAACACTTGCCTATGGCCAGGAAACCTTGATCATCTTTGATCAACGAACTAGTCAAGTAGAGGCTCACTAGGGACAGTGTGTTGTCTATGTATCCACACATGTATTTGAGTTTCCAATAAATACAATTCTAGCATGGATAATAAACGATTATTATGAACAAGGAAATATAATGATAACTATTTTATTATTGCATCTAGGGCATATTTCCAACAAATATTGCATTAGTAATAGAGGCAAGTTTCCATATTTTACTAGAACTATTTTCTTATTAAAATAAATACAAAACACGGTAAATAAAAGAAAACACATAGAAATAGAATTGAAAAAGAAAAATAAAGGCCCCCACTGTACACTTGGGCCTCAAATGCACAGGGAGGCCAAGCCCACCTAGCCCCCATCTTTCTCCTCTGTTCACCATGGGAGCGTGGTAGCCATCCGCCGACGCGATGGCCAACGGGGGGCACGTGTCGGCCATCCCATGGCCTTTCGAGTACTCTTAAGACCCCCTTGACCTCTCCCGGCACCCTTAAGACCCCCTCAACCTCCCCTCGTGTCGTATATTGCCCCATTTCTCCCCCCTCGCATCGCTCTCTCCTCCCCCACGCACCCTGAGCGCCACCATTGCCATGACCGCGTCGTAGCCGCCCACCGGCCATCCCTTTCCTTGTCATCGGGTCCAGTGGCTCCGCCTGCCTCGTCCTCATCTCCTGCGACCACACACGTGATTCGGGAGCCCCTGCATCACCGTCCCCATGTTGTCTTCCTCCTCGGGCACGCCAGAATGCCACCGCCCCGATTCGCTACCCTAGGCATCCCCCGAGCCCTCTTACGCACACCTGCAGGGACCGGTGAGCTTCAGATCCTTTTACCCCTCCCCATATTTCCCCGGCCTTCCCCTAGCTTGCCTCCTCCATAGCCAAAGCATAGCTCCACCACGCTGCTCGTCGCCGTCGCTGCTGTCGTCGTCACGCTCCGCTGAGCTGACAGTGCATTATATCGACTAGAGCGGGGGTGAATAGGCGATTTTTATGAATTCGTTACTGAGGAAAATCCCTTTGAGGAAATTGCTAAGTATCGAACTACGTGCAGCAGAATAAGCACTTAGGTGCAAGTCTATCATGGCAAAAGCTTGGTCATCATGGTGGAATAAATCAAACACAGAGTGCGAGTATCGTGAACAAGATAAGTAGGTGAAGAACAAGTTGGCTGAAGAATTGTAGATGAGGAAATTGAGAAAGTCTTTAGCCAAATTCCTCAAACCGTATCGATCAATTTCATCAACACATAAATGAGGAAATACAAGGGTTGACGAAATATAACCAGGTACTCGGTGAAGACAGTGATTTGATGACCCAGTTCAAACTATTGTAACAGTCGTATGTTTGGTTTGGAACGGCTTGGCATTTAAACCAAAGGACACACAATCCCACGACACACAGTCCTTACCGTATTCTCCTTGAGCTAAGGTCACACAGACCTCGGCCAACACTCGTGGTAAGTATTCGGGGAAGACTTCCAAACCCTCACAAACTCGGCCACGAGGCAATCCACAATTTACTAGTCGATGCTCTAGACCATTGACGCCTAACCGTTTTGAAGATACATAATCTTCAAAGCTAACAAGCGTCGGTTCCACACAATAAAAATCTCTTCAATGATGCTCAATCACTTTGAGTTTTGGGTTTTGGTTTGGGTGTTTGGGTTTTTCTTCATTGATGATTTACTCTCAAAGTGCTCAGAGGATGGGATGCTCTCAAATGACAAGTGTCAAGTTCTCTCTACGAGCAGCCAACCAGCTAGTGGTTGTAGGGGGCAGCCATTTATAGCCTGGGAGCAATCCTGACATGATATGATATAAATGTCCCCTAATGACATGAATTTTTGAACTATGAAAATGTTGGAAATATGCCCTAGAGGCAATAATAAATTAGTTATTATTATATTTCTTTGTTCATGATAATCGTTTATTATCCATGCTATAATTGTATTGATTGGAAACACAATACTTGTGTGGATAGATAGACAAAACACTGTCCCTAATAAGCCTCTAGTTGACTAGCTCGTTGATCAAAGATGGTCAAGGTTTCCTGACCATAGGCAAGTGTTGTCAGTTGATAACGGGATCACATCATTAGGAGAATCATGTGATGGACTAGACCCAAACTAATAGAAGTAGCATGTTGATCATGTCATTTTGTTGCTACTGTTTTCTGCGTGTCAAGTATTTATTCCTATGACCATGAGATCATATAACTCACTGACACCGGAGGAATACTTTGTGTGTATCAAATGTCACAACGTAACTGGGTGACTATAAAGATGCTATACAAGTATCTCCGAATGTGTCCGTTGAGTTAGTATGGATCAAGACTGGGATTTGTCACTCCGTGTGACGGAGAGGTATCTCGGGGCCCACTCGGTAATACAACAAAACACACAAGCCTTGCAAGCAATGTGACTTGATGTAAGTCACGGGATCTTGTATTACGGAACGAGTAAAGAGACTTGCCGGTAAAACAGATTGAAATAGGTATGCGGATACCGATGATCGAATCTCAGGCAAGTAACATACCGAAGGACAAAGGGAATGACATACGGGATTATATGAATCGTTGGCACTGAGTTTCAAACGATAAGATCTTCGTAGAATATGTAGGATCCAATATGGGCATCCAGGTCCCGCTATTGGATATTGACCGAGGAGTCCCTCGGGTCATGTCTACATAGTTCTCGAACCCGCAGGGTCTGCACACTTAAGGTTCGACGTTGTTTTATGCGTATTTGAGTTATATGGTTGGTTACCGAATGTTGTTTAGAGTCTCGGATGAGATCACGGACATCACGAGGGTTTCCGGAATGGTCCGGAGACGAAGATTGATTTATAGGATGACCTCATTTGATTACCGGAAGGTTTTCGGAATTACCGGGAATGTACCGGGAATGACGAATGGGTTCGGGATGTTCACCGGGGGGGGGCAGCCCACCCCGGGGAAGCCCATAGGTCTTAGGGGTGCCGCACCAGCCCTTAGTGGGCTGGTGGGCAAGCCCAAGAAGGCCCCTGCGCAGGAATAAAAGAAATCAAAGAGAAAAGAAAAAAAAGGGGAAGTGGGTTCCAATCCTAGTTGGACTAGGATTGGAGAAGGAATCCTCCTCCCCCCTTCGGCCGACCCCCTTGGAGCTCCTTGAGCCTCAAGGCAAGGCCCCTCCTCTCCCACCAATATAAACGGAGGTTTTAGGGCTGATTTGGGACAACTTTTCCACGGCATCGCGACCACCTCCACGGTTTTTCCTCTAGATCGCGTTTCTACGGAGCTCGGGCGGAGCCCTGCTAAGACTAGATCACCACCAACCTCCGGAGCGCCGTCACGCTGCCGGAGAACTCATCTACCTCTCCGTCTCTCTTGCTGGATCAAGAAGGTCGAGATAATCGTCGAGCTGTACGTGTGCTGAACAGGGAGGTGCCGTCCGTTCGGCACTAGATCGGAGCGGATCGTGGGACGGATCGCGGGACGGTTCGTGGGACGGTTCGCGGGGCGGATCGAGGGACGTGAGGACGTTCCACTATATCAACTGCGTTTCTTAACGTTTCTGCTGTGCGATCTACAAGGGTACGTAGATCGGAAATGTCCTCTCGTAGATGAACATCACCATGATAGATATTGTTTCCCATGCGACGTTCTCCAACAGTGGCATCATGAGCTAGGTTCATGCATAAATGTTATCTCGAGTAGAACAAAACGTTTTTGTGGGCGGTCATGTGCGATTTGCTGCCCTCCTTAGTCTTTTCTTGATTCCGCGGTATTGTTGGATCGAAGCGGCTCGGACCGACATTACTTGTACGCTTACGAGAGACTGGTTTCATCGCTACGAGCAATCTCGTTGCTCAAAGATGACTAGCGAGTGTCGGTTTCTCCAACTTTAGTTGAATTGGATTTGATCGAGGAGGTCCTTGGAGAGAGGTTAAATACCAATTCATACATCTCCGTTGTGGTGTTTGCATAAGTAAGATGTGATCCTACTAGATACCCATGGCAACCACGTAAAACATGCAACAACAATTAGAGGACGTCTAACTTGATTTTGCAGGGTATGCCTGTGATGTGATATGGCCAACGACGTGATGTGATATATTTGATGTATGAGATGATCATGTTGTAATAGTTAATATCGACTTGCACGTCAATGGTACGACAACCGGCAGGAGCCATAGGGTTGTCTTTAAACTAACATTTGTGCTTGCAGATGTGTTTACTATATTGCTAGGACGTAGCTTTAGTAGTAATAGCATGAGTAGAACGACAACCCCGATGGTGACACGTTGATGGAGATCATGATGATGGAGATCATGGTGTGACGCCAGTGACAAGAAGATCGTGCCGGTGCTTTAGTGTTGGAGATCAAGAAGCACCTGATGATGGCCATATCATGTCACTTATAAATTGCATGTGATGTTAATCCTATATGCACCTTATTATGCTTAGAACGACGGTAGCATTATGAGGTAATCTCTCACTAAAATTTCAAGCTCAAATTGTGTTCTCCCCGACCGTGCACCGTTGCGACAGTTCTTCGTTTCGAGACACCACGTGATGATCGGGTGTGATAGACTCAACGTTCACATACAACGGGTGCAAAACAGTTGCACACGCGGAACACTCGGGTTAAACTTGACGAGCCTAGCATGTGCAGACATGGCCTCGGAACACATGAGACCGAAAGGTCGAGCATGAATCGTATAGTTGATATGATTAGCATAGAGATGCTTACCACTGAAAGTATTCTCGACTCACGTGATGATCGGACTTGAGATAGTGGATTTGGATCATGTACCACTCAAATGACTAGAGAGATGTACCTTTTGAGTGGGAGTTCTTAAGTAATATGATTAATTGAACTAATTGTCATGAACATAGTCTAATGGTCTTTGCAAATTACGATGTAGCTTGCGTTATAGCTCTACAGTTTTTATATGTTCCTAGAGAAAATTTAGTTGAAAGTTGATAGTAGCAAACTTTGAGGACTGAGTCTGTAAAACTAAGGATTGTCCTCGTTGCTGCGCAGAAGGCTTATGTCCTTAATGCACCACTCGGTGTGTTGCACCTCGAGCGTCGTCTGTGGATGTTGTGAACATCCGACATACATGTTTGTGATGACTACACGATAGTTCTATGCAAAATACTTAATGGCTGCGCCGAAGACGTTTTGAAATGTCACGGAACATAAGAGATGTTCTAAAGAGATGAAATTGTGATTTCATGCATGTGCCCTTGTTAAGAGGTACGAGACCTCCGACAAGATTCTTTGTCCATGAAGTAAAGGAGAAAAGCTCAATCGTTGAGCGTGTGCTCAGATTGTCTGAGTACGACAGTCACTTGAATCAAGTGGGAGTTAATCTTCGAGATGAGATAGTGATGGTTCTCCAAAGTCACTACCACCAAGCTGTGAGAGCTTCGTGATGAACTATAACATATCACGGATAGATACAATGATCCTTGAGCAATTCGCGATGTTTGACACTGCGAAAGTAGAAATCAAGAAGGAGCATCAATAGTTGATGGTTAGTAAAAACCACTAAGTTTCAAGAAAGGCAAGGGCTAGAAGGGATACTTCGTGAAACGACAAAACAGTTGTTGCACTAATGAAGAGACCCAAGATTAAACCCAAACCCAAGACTAAATGCTTCTGTTATGAGGGGAACGGTCATTGAGGCGGAGCTACCCTAGATGCTTGGTAGATAAGAAGGTTGGCAAAGTTGAAAGTAGTATATTTTATACACATGATGTTGATGTGTATTTTACTAGTACTCCTAGTAGCGAGAGGGTATTGGATACCGGTTCGGTTGCTAAGTGATTAGTAACACGAAATGAAAGCTACGGAATAAATGGAAACTAGCTAAAAGTGAGGTGACGATACGTGTTGGAAGTGTTTCCAAGGTTGATATGATCAAACATCGCATGCTCCCTCTACCATCGGGATTGGTGTTAAACCTAAATAATTGTTATTTGGTGCTTGCGTTAAGCATGAACATGATTGGATCGTGTTTATTGCAATACGATTATTCATTTAAAAAGAATAATGGTTACTCTATTTGCTTGAATAATCACCTTCAATGGTTTATTGAATCTCGATTGTAGTGTTACAAATGTTCATGATATTGGTGCCAAAAGATACAAGGTAATGATGATAGTACCACTTACTTGCGGCACCGCTGCTTGAGTTGTGTTGGTATAAATTGCATGAAGTGGCTCTATACTGATGGATCTTTGTACTCACTTGATTTTGAATCACTTGTGACATGCAAATCATACCACATGAGCAAGGCCTTGTTTTCATTGAGATGAGATAAGATAGTAACTTGTTGGAAGTAATACATTTTGATGTATGCAGTCCAATGGGTGCTAAGGCACGCAGTGGATATCATTATGTTCTTACTTCACTCACGATTTGAGTAGATACGGGAGTATTTACTTGATGAATCACAAGTCTGAAATATTGAAAAAGTTCAATTTTGTTTCAGAGTGAAGTTCGTCGTAACAAGAGGATAAACTGTCTATGATATGATCATAGAGATGAATATCTGAGTTGCGAGTTTTGGTACACAGTTAAGACAATGTGGAAGTTGTTTCGCAATTCATTCCACCAAGAACACCATGGTGTGATGGTGTGTTTGAACGTCATAGCCGCGACCTATTTGATATTGTCCATACTATGATGTCTCTTATCGAATTACCGCAATCATTTATGGATTATGCATTAGAGACAACCACATTCACTTTAAATAGGGCACCGCGTATTTCTGTTGAGATGACACAGTATAGACTGAGGTTTAGAGAAATCTAAACTGTCGTTTCTTGAAAGTTTGGGGCTTCGATGCTTATGTGAAAAAGTTTCAGTCTGATAAGCTCGAACCCAAAGCGGATAAAAGCATCTTCATAGGATATCCAAAACAGTTGGATACATCTCCTATCTCAGATCCGGAAGCAAAGTGTTTGTTTCTAGAGATGGATCCTTTCTCGAGGAAAGGTTTCTGTCAAAAGAATTGAGTGGGAGAGTGGTGGAACTTGATGAGGTTATTGAACCGTCACTTCAACCAGTGTGTAGCAGGGCGCAGGAAGTTGTTCTTGTGGCGCCTACACCAACTGAAGTGGAAGCTGATGATAGTGATCATTGGAGCTTCGGATCAAGCTACTACAAACCTCGTAGGTCGACAAAGGTCGCGTACTACTATAGAGTGGTATGATAACCCTGTCTTGGAGGTCATGTTGTTGAGCAACAATGAACCTACGAGTTATGGAGAAAGCAATGGTGGGCCCGGATTCCGACAAATGGCTGGAGGCCATGAAATCCGAGAGAGAATCCATGTATAAAACAAAGTGTAGACTTTGGAAGAAATGCTTGATGGTAGTAAGACTATTAAGTAAAGATGGATCTTTAAAAGGAAGACACACGATGATGGTGACGAGTCACTATTAAGAAAAGCTCGACTTGTCGCAAAGATGTTTTCGACAAGATCAAAGAGTTGACTATGATGTGACTTTCTCACTCGTAGCGATGCTAAAAGTATGTTGGAATTATGTTAGTAGTTGCTGCATTATTTGTGAAATATTGCACATAGAAAGTCAAAACATTGTTTCCTCGACGGTTTCCTTGAGGAAAGATTGTGTGTGATACAATCAGAAGGTTTTGTCAATCCTAAGGATACTAACAAGTATGCAAGCTCCAGCGATCCTTCAATGGACTGGTGCAAGCATCTCGGAGTTGGAATATACACTTTGATGAGATGATCAAAGATTTTTGGGTTTGTACAAGGTGTATGAGAAACTTGTATTTCCAAAGAAGTGAGTGGGAGCACTACAGAATTTCTGATAAGTATATGTGGTTGACATATTGTGGATCAGAAGTAATGTAGAATTTCTGTAAAGCATAAAAGGTTGTTTGAAAGGAGTTTTTCAAAGGAATACCTGGATTGCGCTACTTGAACGTTGAGCATCAAGATCTATGGAGATAGATCGAAATGCTTAATAGAAGTTTCAACAAGATGCATGCCTTGACAAATTTTTGAAGGAGTTCAAAATAGATCAGCAAAGAAGGAGTTCTTGGTTGTGTTGTAAGGTGTGAATTTGAGTAAGACTCAAAACCCGACCCCGGCAGAATAAAGAGAATATACGAAGGTCGTCTTCTATGCCTTAGTCGTAGAATCTGAAGTATGCCATACTGAGTACTGCACCTGATGTGTGCCTTGCCTCAAAGTCTGTTGAGAGATACAGAGAGTGATCCATGAATTAATCACTCATCAGCGGTCAAAGTTATCCTTAGTAACTAAATGGACTAAGGAATTTTTCTCGATTATGGAGGTGGTTAAAGAGTTCGTCCTAAAGGGTTACGTCGATGCAAGCTTTGAAACTAATCCGAATAACAATGAGTAGTGAAATAGATTCATATAGTACAGTAGATATTTGGAGTATTTCCGAATAGCACGTAGTAGCAGCATCTATAGAGATGACATAAAGATTTTTTAAGAACACACGGATCTGAAAGTTTCAGAACCGTTGACTAAAACCTCTCTCACGAGCAAGACGTGATCAGACCCCAGAACTATATGGGCGTTGGATTCGTTGAAATCACATGGTGATGTGAACTAGATTATTGACTCTAGTGCAAGTGGTAGACTGTTGGAAATATGCCCAAGAGGCAATAATAAATTAGTTATTATTATATTTCTTTGTTCATGATAATCGTTTATTATCCATGCTATAATTGTATTGATTGGAAACACAATACTTGTGTGGATAGATAGACAAAACACTGTCCCTAGTAAGCATCTAGTTGACTAGCTCGTTGATCAAAGATGGTCAAGGTTTCCTGAACATAGGCAAGTGTTGTCACTTGATAACAGGATCACATCATTAGGAGAATCATGTGATGGACTAGACCCAAACTAATAGATGTAGCATGTTGATCGTGTCATTTTGTTGCTACTATTTTCTGCGTGTCAAGTATTTATTCCTATGACCATGAGATCATATAACTCACTGACACCGGAGGAATACTTTGTGTGTATCAAACGTCACAACGTAACTGGGTGACTATAAAGATGCTCTACAGGTATCTCCGAAGGTGTTAGTTGAGTTAGTATGGATCAAGACTGGGATTTGTCACTCCGTGTGACGGAGAGGTATCTCGGGGCCCACTCGGTAATACAACATCACACACAAGCCTTGCAAGCAATGTGACTTGATGTAAGTCACGGGATCTTGTATTACGGAACGAGTAAAGAGACTTGCCGGTAAACGAGATTGAAATAGGTATGTGGATACCGACGATCGAATCTCGGCCAAGTAACATACCGAAGGACAAAGGGAATGACATACGGGATTATATGAATCCTTGGCACTGAGGTTCAAACGATAAGATCTTCGTAGAATATGTAGGATCCAATATGGGCATCCAGGTCCCGCTATTGGATATTGACCGAGGAGTCCCTCGGGTCATGTCTACATAGTTCTCGAACCCGCAGGGTCTGCACACTTAAGGTTCGACGTTGTTTTATGCGTATTTGAGTTATATGGTTGGTTACCGAATGTTGTTCGGAGTCCCGGATGAGATCACGGACGCCATGAGGGTTTTCGGAATGGTCCGGAGACAAAGATTGATATATAGGATGACCTCATTTGATTACCGGAAGGTTTTCCGAATTACCGGGAATGTACCGGGAATGACGAATGGGTTCCGGATGTTCACCGGGGGGGGGGGCAGCCCACCCCGGGGAAGCCCATAGGCCTTAGGGGTGCTGCACCAGCCATTAGTGGGCTGGTGGGCAAGCCCAAGAAGGCCCTGCGGAGGAATAAAAGAAATCAAAGAGAAAAGAAAAAAAAGGGGAAGTGGGAAGGAAGGGAAGGACTCCACCTTCCAATCCTAGTTGGACTAGGATTGGAGGAGGAATCCTCCTCCCCCCCTTCGGCCGACCCCCTTGGGGCTCCTTGAGCCGCAAGGCAAGGCCCCTACCCTCCCACCTATATATACGGAGGTTTTAGGGCTGATTTGAGACAACTTTTCCACGGCAGCGCAACCACATACCTCCACGGTTTTTCCTCTAGATCGCGTTTCTGCGGAGCTCGGGCGGAGCCCTGCTGAGATTAGATCACCACCAACCTTCGGAGCGCCGTCACGTTGTTGGAGAACTGATCTACCTTTCCATCTCTCTTGCTGGATCAAGAAGGCCGAGATCATCGTCGAGTTGTACGTGTGCTGAACGCGGAGGTGTCATCCGTTCGGCACTAGATCAGAGCGGATCGTGGGACGGATCGTGGGACGGTTCGTGGGACGGTTCGCGGGGAGGATCGAGGGACGTGAGGACGTTCCACTACATCAACTGAGTTTCTTAACACTTCTGCTGTGCGATCTACAAGGGTACGTAGATCGGAAATCTCCTCTCGTAGATGAACATCACCATGATAGGTATTGCGTGTGCGTAGGAAATTTTTTGTTTCCCATGCGACGCTCTCCAACAGAAAATTCTCATATCTATCATGTTCGTCACTTGTAGGCAATTCGCACTAGTGAAATCCTAACTTCTCGGTCAGAACAATTTCCTCGGAGACCAGAAGAGCTACGTCTCTGTTACTGAAGAAATTGACTGAACTACAAGTGATTTCTAAAGGCTTCACTTGAAGGATTGGTTATGTGTAGGCTTTGAGATGAGCATCACTAGGAAACTTTTCCTTAGTTTTACCTCGCCCCCCTTTAACAGTACGATGTTCCTATGACACAAAATAAAGGAAACTAAACTACGAAAACAAAAGTCTTCACGCTTCAAAGTCCTCACATCAATATCTTTAGGGACACATCAATTTGCTATCTTTCAAAATCTTCAGGAAATTACCAAAGTCTTCAGTTGAAGACATTCATTTTTAGGAGTCGATATTCTTTGAATATTTCAAACTCCTCAGCGACTTATAGAGCTTGTGTACTCTCACAAACATATTATTCTCTTAACCTATAAGTCTTCAATACACAAAAATCAGTAAGGGGCACTAGATGCACTTACAATCTCCCCCTTTTTGGTGATTGATGAGAAATAGGTTAAGTTTTTAACGTGGATAATTATATGAAGTGTAAGTGGAGAGTTTGAGGAATTTGATTATAAGATATAGATAAACTCTCCTGGAAGATGTGCATATTTGAAGAATTTGCTTTGGACTACAAATGCACATTGTAGGTTTATACCATGGAGATCCCCCTATATCCTGTAATCCATACACGCATTTAACACATATCATGAGGAAATTGAAATGCATGATGGAAAGTGGTGTCTGAAGAAATTTAGTATGCGTGCATTAATCAACATGAGGAATAAGCATTCCAAGAAAAATGGTTCAAAAGTGTCACACCACCACCGGACATAAGTTTACAACTCATACACCCAAACACTTTAGAAGAATGGGAGTTGCAAGTTAACCACAATATAGCCCATATAGGTAGACCAGCTTGAAGACTAACTAAAATTTCTCCCCTTTGTCATGAAGTGATGAAAATGGACGAAATTGAGGACTAACGCCCCTGAATAATTTCTTCTTGTTGGTGGTGGAGGAGCGCCAACATTCTCGGGGTCATTTGTTGATGAAAGTCCGGTAGCAGTGCCGTCAAGATCCTCAGATTCATCCATTGAGCGTGATGAAGAAAATGAACTCCTCACCAACATAGGAACTTGAACTTTCTTGAATTTCTTCTTGGGCGGAAACGACCAATCAAAGTCCTGCTGAAATTCCATCTCCTTAAGTTCTTCACGAGTCTTGAGGTGAGAAATAATGTCCCATGTGCGATCAAAGATTTCATGAAGATAATAGTGATTCTTCCTCACATAATTGTGAGTGACAATCATGTCACAAAGAATTGCACCAAACTAGTGCTTTCTGATGAAGACTTAGAAGAAGTTCACGGTCAGTCATAACGCGTGGGGCAGTTTCACGAGGAGCTTGAGTTGAGGCTTTTGTAGCACAATCTTGTGATGGAGTGTAATCATTGGTGGGGTAAAATGTTGCTTGACGAAATTGTCCATCAAGGGGGTGAGATCATTCATCAATGATAGTTTTGACCTTACCTTCTATTTGGTGAAAGGTTTTCTTGATGACTTCGAGAGGGGACAGAAAACTGAAGTGATTTTTGAAATCCGCTTTATAATGGATTGAGGATCTCTCCCTGATAAATTTCATGATCCATGGCGCATAAGGCTTCAGTTCAAACGGTGACATAACAATATTGGCCAAAGTACTGATGAAGAATCGTGAAGGTTGATAGGAATCCCATGAATGATGTTGAACAACAGATTCTTCATGATCCCACCACATCTTCTTCTTCGGAATTATGACCCTTAATAGGACTAAGGGTTTTGGTCAAGATGTGATAGACCGTTCTTGACACATAAAGCAGGTCCTTGACGAGGAATGTGGTTCTGGAAGGTTTGCCCGGTGCCAAAGGCTTCATCAGCACTTGCATCAGATGATTAGGCAGTTCAGGTTCATCATAGATGCATCAGGCTCCTTTTGAGGGAATACCAACTAGGACCACACATATAAATTCCGTTGCTGGCGCACTGTAGTGTGTGTATTCGATCATCCAATCAAGTCCCATGTGTTGATATCCTATGCTTCACCAGAGAGATGCAAAGTTGCATAGAATTGAAGAATTAGCTCTTCATTCCAGTCACAGATATCCATGCAGAACGACAAGAGGCCAACATCATGAAGAACACTTAGGACTCGAGTGAATCAAGGAATGAACTCCATATCTACATGAGGAACTTGACAATGCTAGAAGATATTGTTCTTCTCAAAGAGCACAACACCGTAGAAGTTCACTTGAGTGGAAGTCCAGAACCTCTTGCGCCTTATCCTTGGAGTGTCATACAGAGTTGCACCCGTGAAGAAATGATGTTCATCATAGAAATACTCCTTGAAGAATTTGGGTCCCTGTGTAACTTTTATGGATGAAGTGACTTGGGTTGAAGATTTGGCTTATATCTCCCAATAAGTCCTCTTGTCACATGTTCAGCTTAAGGAACTTGAGCCACAACAACTGTTGAAATAGGATTTTGAACAAGGGGCTCATCATCAGTAGCCTCAGTGGTTATTATGTCAACTACTCGTTCCTCAATATGAGGAACTGTTCCTTCAGCCACCGATTCTTCAGTGTGAGGAATATGCGGAGAAGATTCATCAATGACAGTCTCGCTAGTAGTATGTTGTGGATCAGGTGCAGCAATATCTTTAATAGCAGTTTGGTCAACAGTTTCTTCAGCTGATGAAGCTCGGACTTCTTCCAGAATTGATTGCAGCTGAGTATGTCGTTCATCAGACCCAGTATGAATTTCTTTAATGACAGTACGCGACTAAGGAATATGATGAAGTGGAGTGGCCAGTGGCGAATTTGGGTGTGTTGTGTCACAAAATTCATCACAGGTCACCGGAGTGGCGCAACCAATGTACACATGTTCTTCAATTTCTTCAACTCCCGCCTCTTTAGCAGATAATTGAGGCGGGGGTGATGATGCACGAGGGTTGAAGTGTTCTATTCCACTTCAATTTCTTCATCGATCGGCTATGTGGAAGCAACCGATTGATTTTCTTCGTCCAGTTCTGGAATGACATATTCGTCACCAAACGGTACCATTTCTTAGGAAGGTACCGTAGTGATGGGAGTCGCATCAATTGGTTCACTTGAGGAAATTGGCAAAGTCCTCAAGCGTTTTGCTTCTGAGGATACTGTGGTTTTCGATGCTTTCCGCTTCCTAGTGGCTTCCTTTTTAGAAAACTTTGTGTTCTCCGCTTCTCATGCAGAAGGAAGTCTCAATTTCTTCACTCTTGAAGATATTGTCACTCGAGCATTTTCTTCTGGCACGGGTGATGCAGTTGTCCTAGCAAGAGCATTTTCTTCAGCTTGCCTGGCAGGTTCCTTAGGTGCAACATTGGAGTTTGCCCACACAGTTTCTTCACGCGCTGCAATTTCTTTAGCAGCCCTGATAATTTCTTCAACAGGCTGAGGAGAGGATCTAGCCTGAGTTATTTGCGGTTGCGATGGAGCTGCAACCCTGGTGTTCTGTTCTATGATGGCCTTGGTTGCAAGGTTGACAAACCTCACCTTGGCAACTTTCCAGTCAGCATGGTAATGATTGTATTCATGAGTGAAGTTTTTTATCTCAGTCTGCATAGTGATGAGTTGTTCAGGAGAAAAGGTGAGAAGGTCGTTCTTCAGAAATCTTTCCTTCTGAGTCTGCTCCTTTCTAGCCCTCTTGGCCATCTCAAACTTCCATTTTTCTTCAGCAATAAATGTTGTTAGCACATGGCTTGGCCCAGGTGGAACTAATACGTCCCAAACGTATCTATAATTTCTGCTTTCTCCATGCAAGTTTTGGGTGATATTGATATGTGTTTTGTACACTTTCATACCTTTTTCAACATATTTGGACTAACCTACTAACTCAGTGCACCCAGTGCGAGTTTCTGTCTTCTAATGTCTGTGAATTGCAGGTTTATACCCATATTTACAGTGCCCAAAAATTCCAAAGAAAATATATAAAAAATCAGCATTCCAAAAGACTCCACACGCCCGAAGGAGTGCCAGAGGGCCCTCCCCCACCCAGGCGGTCACCTGGCGCGGCCTAGGGGGAGGCCGCGCCGCCAGGCCGCCTGGGCGAGTGAGACCTCCCCTGGTGCCCCCCTTTGGCCCTATTTTTACCCCCGTGGAGGAAAACCTGAATCCAGAACCCTTTTCTCTAGAAGCAATTTCGATCTCCGCCTCCATCGCCAACAAGTTTCGGGGAACCAGAATTCCTGCGTCGGCACCCTGTCGGGACGGGGAAGTGCCCCCGGATTCATCTCCATCGATGTTGCTTCCTCCCTCCATGAAGCGGGAGTAGTTCCTCCTCGGGGCAGAGGTCTTCTACAATAGCTATTGTTGGAATTATGTGTTGGGGAACTTCGCATGGGAAACAAAAATTTCCTACGCGCACGAAGACCTATCATGGTGATGTCCATCTACGAGAGGGGATGAGTGATCTACGTACCCTTGTAGATCGTACAGCAGAAGCGTTAGTGAACGCGGTTGATGTAGTGGAACGTCCTCACGTCCCTCGATCCGCCCCGCGAACAATCCCGCGATCAGTCCCACGATCTAGTACCGAACGGACGGCACCTCCGCGTTCAGCACATGTACAGCTCGATGATGATCTCAGCCTTCTTGATCCAGCAAGAGAGACGGAGAGGTAGAAGAGTTCTCCGGCAGCGTGACGGCGCTCCGGAGGTTGGTGATGACCTTGTCTCAGCAGGGCTCCGCCCGAGCTCCGCAGAAACGCGATCTAGAGGAAAAACCGTGGAGGTATGTGGTCGGGCTGCCGTGAGAAAGTCGTCTCAAATCAGCCCTAAAACCTCCATATATATAGGTGGGAGGGAGGGGAGGAGGCAGCCTCAAAACCTAAAGGTTTGGCCGAAATTGGAGGTGGAGGAGTCCTACTCCAATCCTACTTGGAGTAGGATTCCACCTTCCCACTTGGAAACTCTTTCCACCTTGTGTTTTTTCCTTCTCAAACCTTATGGGCCTTAGTGGGAACTTATTCCAGCCCACTAGGGGCTGGTTTATCTCTTCCCATAGCCCATGAGACCCCTTGGGGCGTGACACCCCTCCCGATGGTCCCCGGCACCCCTCCCGGCACTCCCGGTACACTACCGATGAGCCCGAAACTTTTCCGGTAATGCACGAAAACCTTCCGGTAACCAAATGAGGTCATCCTATATATCAATCTTCGTTTCCGGACCATTCCGGAAACCCTCGT
The DNA here is from genome assembly GCF_904849725.1 of Hordeum vulgare subsp. vulgare. Taxonomy (NCBI): domain Eukaryota; kingdom Viridiplantae; phylum Streptophyta; class Magnoliopsida; order Poales; family Poaceae; genus Hordeum; species Hordeum vulgare. The sequence continues at coordinate 117,312,399 of NC_058523.1, read as the reverse complement.
GACGTCCGTGATCTCATCCGGGACTCCGAACAATATTCGGTAACCAACCATATAACTCAAATACGCATAAAACAACGTCGAACCTTAAGTGTGCAGACCCTGCGGGTTCGAGAACTATGTAGACATGACCCGAGAGACTCCTCGGTCAATATCCAATAGCGGGACCTGGATGCCCATATTGGATCCTACACATTCTACGAAGATCTTATCGTTTGAACCTCAGTGTCAAGGATTCGTGTAATCCCGTATGTCATTCCCTTTGTCCTTCGGTATGTTACTTGCCCGAGATTCGATCGTCAGTATCCGCATACCTATTTCAATCTCGTTCACCGGCAAGTCTCTTTACTCGTTCCGTAATACAAGATCCCGCAACTTACACTAAGTTACATTGCTTGCAAGGCTTGTGTGTGATGTTGTATTACCGAGTGGGCCCCGAGATACCTCCCCGTCATACGGAGTGACAAATCCCAGTCTTGATCCATACTAACTCAACGAACACCTTCGGAGATACCTGTAGAGCATCTTTATAGTCACCCAGTTACGTTGCGACGTTTGATACACACAAAGCATTCCTTCGGTGTTCGTGAGTTATATGATCTCATGGTCATAGGAACAAATACTTGACACGCAGAAAACAGTAGCAACAAAATGACACGATCAACATGCTACGTCTATTAGTTTGGGTCTAGTCCATCACATGATTCTCCTAATGATGTGATCCTGTTATCAAGTGACAACACTTGCCTATGGCCAGGAAACCTTGACCATCTTTGAACAACGAGCTAGTCAACTAGAGGCTTACTAGGGACAGTGTTTTGTCTATGTATCCACACAAGTATTGTGTTTCCAATCAATACAATTATAGCATGGATAATAAACGATTATCATGAACTAAGAAATATAATAATAACTAATTTATTATTGCCTCTAGGGCATATTTCCAACAGTCTCCCACTTGCACTAGAGTCAATAATCTAGTTCACATCACCATGTGATTCCAACGAATCCAACACCCATATAGTTATGGGGTCTGATCACGTCTTGCTCGTGAGAGAGGTTTTAGTCAACGGTTCTGAAACATTCAGATCCGTGCGTTCTTTACAAATCTTTATGTCATCTTATAGATGCTGCTACTACATGCAATTCGGAAATGCTCCAAATATCTACTCTACTATATGAATCCGTTTCACTACTCATAGTTAATCGGATTAGTGTCAAAGCTTGCATCGACGTAACCTTTTATGACGAACCTTTTAACCACCTCCATAATCGAGAAAAATTCCTTAGTCCATTAGTTACTAAGGATAAATTTTGACCGCTGCTAGTGATTCAATCATGGATCACTCTCTGTACCTCTCAAAATACTTTGAGTCAAGGCACACATCAGGTGCGGTACACAGCATGGCATACTTTAGATTCTACGGCTAAGGCATAGAAGACGACCTTCGTCTATTCTCTTTATTCTGCCGGGGTCGGGTTTTGAGTCTTACTCAAATTCACACCTCACAACGCAACCAAGAACTCCTTCTTTGCTGATCTATTTTGAACTCCTTCAAAAACTTGTCAAGGCATGTATCTTGTCGAAACTTCCATTAAGCACTTTCGATCTATCTCCATAGATCTTTGATGCTCAACGTTCAAGTAGCTCAATCCAGGTATTCCTTTGAAAACTCCTTTCAAACAACCTTATATGCTTTACAGAAATTCTACATTACTTCTGATCAACAATATGTCTACCACATACACTTATCAGAAATTCTACAGTGCTCCCACTCACTTCTTTGGAAATACAAGTTTCTCATAAACCTTGTACAAACCCAAAATCTTTGATCATCTCATCAAAGTGTATATTCCAACTCCGAGATGCTTGCACCAGTCCATTGAAGGATCACTGGAGCTTGCATACTTGCTAGTATCTTTAGGATCAACAAAACCTTCTGGTTGTATCACATACAATGTTTGCTCAAGGAAACCGTTGAGAAAACAATGTTTTGTCATCCTACATGCAATATTTCATAAATAATGCATCAACAACTAACATAATTCTAACATACCTTTAGCATCGCTACGAGTGAGAAAGTCTCATCATAGTCAACTTGTTTGATCTTGTCGAAAACATCTTTGCGACAAGTCGAGCTTTTCTTAATAGTGACTTATCACCATCATCGTCTGTCTTCCTTTAAAGATCCATTTTTACTCAATAGTCCTATGACCATCAAGTAGTTCTACCAAAGTCTACACTTTGTTTTCATACATGGATCCTCTCTCGGATTTCATGGCTTCCAGCCATTTGTCGGAATCTGGGCCCACCATCGCTTTCTCCATAACTCGTAGGTTCACTGTTGCTCAACAACATGACTTCCAAGACAGGGTTATCGTACCACTCTGTAGTAGTACGCGACCTTGTCAACCTACGAGGCTTGTAGTAACTTGATCTGATGCTCGATGATCACCATCATCAGCTTCCACTTCAATTGGTGTAGGCGCCACAGGAACAACTTCCTGCGCCCTGCTACACACTGGTTGAAGTGATGGTTCAATAACCTCATCAAGTTCTACCACTCTCCCACTCAATTCTTTCGAGAGAAACCTTTCCTCGAGAAAGGATCCGTTTCTAGAAACAAACACTTTGCTTTTGGATCTGAGATAGGAGATGTACCCAACTATTTTGGATATCCTATGAAGATGCATTTATCCGCTTTGGGTTTGAGCTTATCAGACTGAAACTTTTTCACATAAGAGTCGAAGCCCCAAACTTTCAAGAAACGACAGTTTAGATTTCTCTAAACCTCAGTCTATACTGTGTCATCTCAACGGAAATACGCGGTGCCCTATTTAAAGTGAGTGCGGTTGTCTCTAATGCATAACCCATAAACGATAGTGGTAATTCGATAAGAGACATCATAGTATGCACCGTACCAAATAGTGCGTGGCTATGACGTTCAGACACATCATCACACTATGATGTTCCAGGTGGCATGAACTGCGAAACAATTTCCACATTGTCTTAACTGCGTACCAAAACTCATAACTCTGATATTCATTTCCATGATCATATCGTAGACAGTTTATCCTCTTGTTACGACGAACTTCACTCTGAAACGGAATTGAACTTTTCAACATTTCAGACTTGTGATTCATTAAGTAAATACTCCTGTATCTACTCAAATCGTCAGTGAAGTAAGAACATAATGATATCCACTACGTGCCTCAGCACTCATTGGACTGCATACATCAAAATGTATTACTTCCAACAAGTTACTATCTTGTTTCATCTCAATGAAAACAAGGCCTTGCTCATGTGGTATGATTTGCATGTCACTAGTGATTCGAAATCAGGTGAGTACAAAGATCCATCAGCATGGAGCCTCTTCATGCAATTTATACTAACATGACTTAAGCGGCAGTGCCACAAGTAAGTGGTACTATCATCATCAATTCGTATCTTTTGGCACCAATATCATGAACATGTGTAACACTACGATCGAGATTCAATAAACCATTGAAGGTGATTATTCAAGAAAATAGAGTAACCATTATTCTCTTTAAATGAATAATCGTATTGCAATAAACACGATCCAATCATGTTCATGCTTAACGCAAGCACGAAATAACAATTATTTAGGTTTAACACCAATCCCGATGATAGAGGGAGCGTGCGACGTTTGATCATATCAATCTTGGAAACACTTCCAACACGTATCGTCACCTCGCCTTTAGCTAGTCTCCGTTTATGCCGTAGCTTTCATTTCGCGTCACTAATCACTTAGCAACTGAACCGGTATCCAATACCCTCGTGCTACTAGGAGTACTAGTAAAGTACACATCAACATCATGTATATCAAATACACTTCTTTCGACTTTTGCCAGCCATCTTATCTACCAAGTATCTTGAGTTGCTCCGCCTCAGTGATTGTTCCCCTCATTACGGAAGCACTTAGTCTCGGGTTTGGGTTTAATCTTGGGTCTCTTCATTAGTGCAGCAACTGTTTTGCCGTTTCACGAAGTATCCCTTCTAGCCCTTGCCTTTCTTGAAACTTAGTGGTTTTACAAACCATCAACTATTGACGCTCCTTCTTGATTTCTACTTTCGCAGTGTCAAACATCACGAATCGCTCAAGGATCATTGTATCTATCCTCGATATGTTATAGTTCATCACGAAGCTCTCACAGCTTGGTGGCAGTGTCTTTGGAGAACCATCACCATCTCATCTGGAAGATTAACTCCCACTTGATTCAAGTGATTGTCGTACTCAAACAATCTGAGCACACGCTCAACGATTGAGCTTTTCTCTTTTACTTTGTGGACAAAGAATCTTGTTGGAGGTCTCGTACCTCTTAACAAGGGCACAAGCATGAAATCACAATTTCATCTCTTTAGAACATCACTTATGTTCCGTGACGTTTTACAACGTTTTCGGCGCCTTGCTTCTAAGCCATTAAGTATCTTGCACTGAACTATTGTGTAGTAATCAGAAACGTGTGTGTCGGATGTTCACAGCATCCACAGACGACGCTCGAGGTGCAGCACACCGAGTGGTGCATTAAGGACATAAGCCTTCTGTGCAGCAACGAGGACAATCCTCGGTTTTACAGACTCAGTCTGCAAAGTTTGCTACTATCAACTTTCAACTAAATTTTCTCTAGGAACATATAAAAACAGTAGAGCTATAGCGCAAGCTACATCGTAATTCGCAAATACCATTAGACTATGTTCATGACAATTAGTTCAATTAATCATATTACTTAAGAACTCCCACTCAAAAAGTACATCTCTCTAGTCATTTGAGTGGTACATGATCCAAATCCACTATCTCAAGTCCGATCATCACGTGAGTCGAGAATAGTTTCAGTGGTAAGCATCTCTATGCTAATCATATCAACTATACAATTCATGCTCGACCTTTCGGTCTCATGTGTTCCGAGGCCATGTCTGCACATGCTAGGCTCGTCAAGCTTAACCCGAGTGTTCCGCGTGCGCAACTGTTTTGCACCCGTTGTATGTGAACGTTGAGTCTATCACACCCGATCATCACGTGGTGTCTCGAAACGAAGAACTGTAGCAACGGTGCACAGTCGGGGAGAACACAATTTCGTCTTGAAATTTTAGTGAGAGATCACCTCATAATGCTACCGTCGTTCTAAGCAAAATAAGGTGCATAAAAGGATTAACATCACATGCAATTCATAAGTGACATGATATGGCCATCATCACGTGCTTCTTGATCTCCATCACCAAAACACCGGCACGATCTTCTTGTCACCGGCGTCACACCATGATTTCCATCATCATGATCTCCATCAACGTGTCGCCATCGGGGTTGTCGTGCTACTCATGCTATTACTACTAAAGCTACGTCCTAGCAAAATAGTAAACGCATCTGCAAGCACAAACGTTAGTTATAAAGACAACCCTATGGCTCCTGCCGGTTGCCGTACCATCGACGTGCAAGTCGATATTTCTATTACAACATGATCATCTCATACATCCAATATATCACATCACATCGTTGGCCATATCACATCACAAGCATACCCTGCAAAAACAAGTTAGACGTCCTCTAATTTTGTTGTTGCAAGTTTTACGTGGTGACCGGGGGTATCTAGTAGGATCGCATCTTACTTACGCAAACACCACAACGGAGATATATGAGTTGCTATTTAACCTCATCCAAGGACCTCCTTGGTCAAATCCGATTCAACTAAAGTTGGAGAAACCGTCACTTGCCAGTCATCTTTGAGCAAAGGGGGTTACTCGTAACGATGAAACCAGTCTCTCGTAAGCGTACGAGTAATGTCGGTCCAAGCCGCTTCAATCCAACAATACCGCGGAATCAAGAAAAGACTAAGGAGGGCAGCAAAACGCACATCACCGCCCACAAAACCTTTTGTGTTCTACTCGAGAAGACATCTACGCATGAACCTAGCTCATGATGCCACTGTTGGGGAACTTCGCATGGGAAACAAAAATTTCCTACGCGCACGAAGACCTATCATGGTGATGTCCATCTACGAGAGGGGATGAGTGATCTACGTACCCTTGTAGATCGTACAGCAGAAGCGTTAGTGAACGTGGTTGATGTAGTGGAACGTCCTCACGTCCCTCGATCCGCCCCGCGAACAATCCCGCGATCAGTCCCACGATCTAGTACCGAACGGACGGCACCTCCGCGTTCAGCACACGTACAGCTCGACGATGATCTCAGCCTTCTTGATCCAGCAAGAGAGACGGAGAGGTAGAAGAGTTCTCCGGCAGCGTGACGGCGCTCCGGAGGTTGGTGATGACCTTGTCTCAGCAGGGCTCCGCCCGAGCTCCGCAGAAACGCGATCTAGAGGAAAAACCGTGGAGGTATGTGGTCGGGCTGCCGTGAGAAAGTCGTCTCAAATCAGCCCTAAAACCTCCATATATATAGGTGGGAGGGAGGGGAGGAGGCAGCCTCAAAACCTAAAGGTTTGGCCGAAATTGGAGGTGGAGGAGTCCTACTCCAATCCTACTTGGAGTAGGATTCCACCTTCCCACTTGGAAACTCTTTCCACCTTGTGTTTTTTTCCTTCTCAAACCTTATGGGCCTTAGTGGGAACTTATTCCAGCCCACTAGGGGCTGGTTTATCTCTTCCCATAGCCCATGAGACCCCTTGGGGCGTGACACCCCTCCCGATGGTCCCCGGCACCCCTCCCGGCACTCCCGGTACACTACCGATGAGCCCGAAACTTTTCCGGTAATGCACGAAAACCTTCCGGTAACCAAATGAGGTCATCCTATATATCAATCTTCGTTTCCGAACCATTCCGGAAACCCTCGTGACGTCCGTGATCTCATCCGGGACTCCGAACAACATTCGGTAACCAACCATATAACTCAAATACGCATAAAACAACGTCGAACCTTAAGTGTGCAGACCCTGCGGGTTCGAGAACTATGTAGACATGACCCGAGAGACTCCTCGGTCAATATCCAATAGCGGGACCTGGATGCCCATATTGGATCCTACACATTCTACGAAGATCTTATCGTTTGAACCTCAGTGTCAAGGATTCGTGTAATCCCGTATGTCATTCCCTTTGTCCTTCGGTATGTTACTTGCCCGAGATTCGATCGTCAGTATCCGCATACCTATTTCAATCTCGTTCACCGGCAAGTCTCTTTACTCGTTCCATAATACAAGATCCCGCAACTTACACTAAGTTACATTGCTTGCAAGGCTTGTGTGTGATGTTGTATTACCGAGTGGGCCCCGAGATACCTCCCCGTCATACGGAGTGACAAATCCCAGTCTTGATCCATACTAACTCAACGAACACCTTCGGAGATACCTGTAGAGCATCTTTATAGTCACCCAGTTACGTTGCGACGTTTGATACACACAAAGCATTCCTTCGGTGTTCGTGAGTTATATGATCTCATGGTCATAGGAACAAATACTTGACACGCAGAAAACAGTAGCAACAAAATGACACGATCAACATGCTACGTCTATTAGTTTGGGTCTAGTCCATCACATGATTCTCCTAATGATGTGATCCTGTTATCAAGTGACAACACTTGCCTATGGCCAGGAAACCTTGACCATCTTTGAACAACGAGCTAGTCAACTAGAGGCTTACTAGGGACAGTGTTTTGTCTATGTATCCACACAAGTATTGTGTTTCCAATCAATACAATTATAGCATGGATAATAAACGATTATCATGAACTAAGAAATATAATAATAACTAATTTATTATTGCCTCTAGGGCATATTTCCAACATTATGCCCTAGAGGCAATAATAAATATAGTTATTATTATAATTCCTGTATCAAGATAATCGTTTATTATCCATGCTATAATTGTATTGAATGAAGACTCATTTACATGTGTGGATACATAGACAAAACACTGTCCCTAGCAAGCCTCTAGTTGGCTAGCCAGTTGATCAAAGATAGTCAGTGTCTTCAGATTATGAACAAGGTGTTGTTGCTTGATAACTGGATCACGTCATTAGGAGAATCACGTGATGGACTAGACCCAAACTAATAGACGTAGCATGTTGATCGTGTCATTTTGTTGCTACTGTTTTCTACGTGTCAAGTATTTGTTCCTATGACCATGAGATCATATAACTCACTAACACCGGAGGAATACTTTGTGTGTATCAAACGTCGCAACGTAACTGGGTAACTATAAAGATGCTCTACAGGTATCTCCGAAGGTGTTAGTTGAGTTAGTATGGATCAAGACTGGGATTTGTCACTCCGTGTGACGGAGAGGTATCTCGGGGCCCACTCGGTAATACAACATCACACACAAGCCTTGCAAGCAATGTGACTTAGTGTAAGTTGCGGGATCTTGTATTACGGAACGAGTAAAGAGACTTGCCGGTAAACGAGATTGAAATAGGTATGCGGATACTAACGATCGAATCTCGGGCAAGTAACATACCGAAGGACAAAGGGAATGACATACGGGATTATATGAATCCTTGACACTGAGGTTCAAACGATAAGTTCTTCGTAGAATATGTAGGATCCAATATGGGCATCCAGGTCCCGCTATTGGATATTGACCGAGGAGTCTCTTGGGTCATGTCTACATAGTTCTCGAACCCGCAGGGTCTGCACACTTAAGGTTCGACGTTGTTTTATGCGTATTTGAGTTATATGGTTGGTTACCGAATGTTGTTCGGAGTCCCGTATGAGATCACAGACGTCACGAGGGTTTCCGGAATGGTCCAGAAACGAAGATTGATATATAGGGTGACCTCATTTGATTACCGGAAGGTTTCCGGAGTTACCGGGAATGTACCGGGAATGACGAATGGGTTCCGGGAGTTCACCGGGGGGCAACCCACCCCGGGGAAGCCCATAGGCCTTGAGGGTGGCGCACCAGCCCTTAGTGGGCTGGTGGGACAGCCCAAAAGGGCCCTATGCGCATTGGAAGAAAAATCAAAGAGAAAAAAAAAGAGGAGGTGGGAAGGGAAGGAAGGACTCCCACCCACCAAACCAAGTCCAACTCGGTTTGGGGGGGGGGGGAGACCTTCCCCCCTTGGCTCGGCCGACCCCCTTGGGGCTCCTTGAGCCCCAAGGCAAGGTCCCCTCTCTCCCACCTATATATACGGAGGTTTTAGGGCTGATTTGAGACGACTTTTCCACGGCAGCCCGACGACATACCTCCACGGTTTTTCCTCTAGATCGCGTTTCTGCGGAGCTCGGGCGGAGCCCTGCGGAGACAAGGTCATCACCAACCTCCGGAGAGCCGTCATGCTGCCGGAGAACTCTTCTACCTCTCCGTCTCTCTTGCTGGATCAAGAAGGCCGAGATCATCGTCGAGCTGTACGTGTGCTGAACGCGGAGGTGCCGTCCGTTCGATACTAGATCGTGGGACTGATCGCGGGATTGTTCGCGGGGCAGATCGAGGGACGTGAGGACGTTCCACTACATCAACCGCGTTCACTAACGGTTCTGCTGTACGGTCTACAAGGGTACGTAGATCACTCATCCCCTCTCGTAGATGGACATCACCATGATAGGTCTTCGTGCGCGTAGGAAATTTTTTGTTTCCCATGCGACGTTCCCCAACAGTAGCATCATGAGCTAGGTTCATGCGTAGATGTCTTCTCGAGTAGAACACAAAAGTCTTTGTGGGCGGTGATGTGCGTTTTGCTGCCCTTCTTAGTCTTTTCTTGATTCCGCGGTATTCTTGGATTGAAGCGGCTTGGACCGACATTACTCGTACGCTTACGAGAGACTGGTTTCATCGCTACGAGTAACCCCGTTGCTCAAAGATGACTGGCAAGTGTCGGTTTCTCCAACTTTAGTTGAATCGGATTTGACCGAGGAGGTCCTTGGATGAGGTTAAATAGCAACTCATATATCTCCGTTGTGGTGTTTGCGTAAGTAAGATGCGATCCTACTAGATACCCGTGGTCACCACGTAAAACATGCAACAACAAAATTAGAGGACGTCTAACTTGTTTTTGCAGGGTATGCTTGTGATGTGATATGGCCAACGATGTGATGTGATATATTGGATGTATGAGATGATCATGTTGTAATAGATAATATCGACTTGCACGTCGATGATACGGCAACCGGCAGGAGCCATAGGGTTGTCTTTATACTAAAGTTTGTGCTTGCAGATGCGTTTACTATTTTGCTAGGATGTAGCTTTAGTAGTAATAGCATGAGTAGCACGACAACCCCGATGGCGACACGTTGATGGAGATCATGGTGTGGCGCCGGTGACAAGAAGATCGTGCCGGTGCTTTGGTGATGGAGATCAAGAAGCACGTGATGATGGCCATATCATGTCACTTATGAATTGCATGTGATGTTAATCCTTTTATGCACTTTGTTTTGCTTAGAACAACGGTAGCATTATGAGGTGATCTCTCACTAAAATTTCAAGACGAAATTGTGTTCTCCCCGACTGTGCACCGTTGCTGCAGTTCGTCGTTTCGAGACACCACGTGATGATCGGGTGTGATAGACTCAACGTTCACATACAACGGGTGCAAAACAGTTGCGCACGCGGAACACTCGGGTTAAGCTTGACGAGCCTAGCATGTGCATACATGGCCTCGGAACACATGAGACCGAAAGGTCGATCATGAATCATATAGATGATATGATTATCATAGGGATGCTTACCACTGAAACTATACTCAACTCACGTGATGATCGGACTTGAGCTAGTGTAAGTGGATCATGAACCACTCAAATGACTAGAGAGATGTACTTTTTGAGTGGGAGTTTAGCGTATAATTTTGATTAAGTTAAACTCTAATTGTCTTGAACATAGTCTAAGTCCACTTTGAATATATTTGTGTTGTAGATCATGGCTCACGCGAGAGTCACCCTGAATTTTAATACGTTCCTAGAGAAAGCTAAGTTGAAAGATGATGGAAGCAACTTTGTAGACTGGGCTAGTAATCTTAACATAATCTTACAAGCTGGGAAGAAGGATTATGTCCTTAATGCTGCGCTAGGAGATGAACCACCCGCTACGGCTGATCAGGATGTTAAGAACGCTTGGTTAGCACGTAAGGAGGACTACTCAGTAGTTCAATGTGCAGTCTTGTATGGCTTAGAACCGGGACTTCAACGTCGCTTTGAGCGTCATGGAGCATTTGAGATGTTCCAGGAGTTGAAGTTTATCTTTCAGAAGAACGCCCGGAGCGAGAGGTATGAGACCTCCGATAAATTCTATGCTTGCAAGATGGAGGAAAACTCATCTGTCAGTGAACATGTGCTCAAAATGTCTGGGTACTCAAACCGTCTAGCTGAGCTGGGGATTGAACTCCCGCAAGAGGCTATCACTGACAGAATCCTTCAATCACTTCCGCCAAGCTATAAAGGCTTTGTGTTGAACTACAACATGCAAGGGATGAACAAGTCTCCCGGCGAGTTGTTTGCGATGCTGAAAGTCGCAGAGTCTGAACTCCATAAAGAGCATCAAGTGTTGATGGTGAATAAGACCACTAGTTTCAAGAGAAACGGCAAAGGAAAGAAGGGTAATTCAAAGAAGAGCGGCAAGCCTGTTGCCAATCCGAAGAAGAAACCCAAAGCTGGACCTAAGCCTGAAACGGAGTGTTACTATTGCAAGGGTATGGGTCACTGGAAGCGCAATTGCCCCAAGTATCTGGTAGATAAGAAGGCGGCCAAAGAAAAATCAGGTATGTTTGATATACAAGTTATTGATGTGTACTTAACCGGATCTCGTAGTAGTGCCTGGGTATTCGATACCGGTTCTGTTGCTCATATTTGCAACTCGAAACAGGAACTGCGGAATAGACGAAGGCTGGGGAAAGATGAAGTGACGATGCGCGTAGGAAATGGTTCCAAGGTTGATGCAATCGCCATCGGCACAGTTTCACTTCAGTTACCATCAGGATTAGTTATGAACTTAAATCATTGTTATTTAGTGCCTGCGTTGAGCATGACCATTATATCTGGATCTTGTTTATTGCGAGACGGTTACTCTTTTAAGTCAGAGAATAATGGTTGTTCTATTTCTATGAGTAACATCTTTTATGGTCATGCACCCAATGTGAGAGGATTGTTCATATTGAATCTTGATAGCGATACACACATACATAATATTGAGACCAAAAGAGTTAGTGTTAACAATGATAGCGCCATATTTTTGTGGCACTGCCGCTTAGGTCATATTGGTGTAAAGCGCATGAAGAAACTCCATGCTGATGTACTTTTGGAGTCACTTGACTTTGATTCACTTGACACATGCGAACCATGCCTCATGGGCAAGATAACTAAGACTGCGTTCTCCGGAACAATGGAGCGTGCAAGTGACTTGTTGGAAATCATACATACCGATGTGTGTGGTCCGATGAGCGTGGAGGCACGCGGCGGATATCGTTATTTTCTCACCTTCACTGACGATTTGAGTAGATATGGTTATGTCTACTTGATGAAGCACAAGTCTGAAACATTTGAAAAGTTCAAGCAATTTCAGAGTGAAGTTGAAAATCATCGTAACAAGAAGATCAAGTTCCTACGGTCTGATCGTGGGGGTGAATATCTGAGTTTCGAGTTTGGTGCTCACTTAAGACAATGTGGAATTGTTTCACAGTTAACACCGCCTGGAACACCACAGCGTAATGGTGTGTCCGAATGTCGTAATCGTACTTTATTAGAGATGGTGCGATCTATGATGTCTCTTACCGATTTGCCATTATAGTTTTGGGGTTATGCATTAGAAATAGCTGCATTCACTTTAAATAGGGCACCATCAAAATCCGTTGAGACGACGCCATATGAACTATGGTATGGCAAAAGGCCAAAGTTGTCGTTTCTTAAAGTTTGGGGATGTGATGCTTATGTCAAAAAGCTTCAGCCTGAAAAGCTGGAACCCAAAGCGAAAAAGTGCGTCTTCATAGGTTACCCAAAGGAGACAGTTGGGTACACCTTCTATCTCAAATCCGAGGGCAAAGTGTTTGTTGCTAAAAACGGAGCTTTTCTCGAGAAGGAGTTTCGCTCGAGAGAATTGAGTGGGAGGAAGATAGAACTTGACGAGGTTGTCGAACCTCTCATTCCTCTGGATGGTGGCGCAGGGCAAGGGGAAACCTCTGTCGTTGCGACGCCGGCTGAGGAGGAAGTTAATGATGGTGATCATGAAACTCCGGTTCAAGTTTCTGTCGAACCACGCAGGTCGACGAGACCACGTGCTGCTCCAGAGTGGTACGGTAATCCCGTCTTATCAATCATGTTGTTGGACAACAATGAACCTACAAATTATGAAGAAGCAATGGTGGGCCCGGATTCCAACAAATGGCTAGAAGCCATGAAGTCCGAGATAGGATCCATGTATGAGAACAAAGTGTGGACTTTGGAGGTACTGTCTGAGGGTCGCAAGGCTATTCAAAACAAATGGATCTTTAAGAGGAAGACGGACGCTGACGGCAATGTAACCCTTTATAAAGCTCGACTTGTGGCAAAGGGTTTTTCACAAGTTCAAGGAGTTGACTACGATGAGACATTCTCACCCGTAGCGATGCTTAAGTCCGTCAGAATCATGTTAGCAATAGCTGCATTTTTCGATTATGAAATCCGGCAAATGGATGTCAAAATGGTGTTCCTTAACGGTTTCCTTAAGGAAGAATTGTATATGATGCAACCCTAAGGATTTGTCGATCCTAAGAATGCTAACAAGGTGTGCAAGCTCCAGCGATCCATTTATGGACTGGTGCAAGCATCTCGGAGTTGGAACAAACGCTTTGATGAGGTGATCAAAGCATTTGGGTTTATACGAGTGGTTGGAGAATCTTGTATTTACAAGAAAGTGAGTGGGAGCTCTGTGGCGTTTCTAATATTATATGTGGATGACATATTGCTGATTGGAAACAACGTGGAGTTTTTGGAGAGCATAAAGGATTACTTGAATAAAAGTTTCTCTATGAAGGACCTAGGAGAAGCTGCTTACATTCTAGGCATTAAGATCTATAGGGATAGATCAAAACGCCTGATAGGACTTTCACAAAGCACATACCTTGATAAAGTTTTGAAGAGGTTCAAAATGGAATAGTCCAAGAAAGGGTTCTTGCCAGTTTTACAAGGTACCAGATTGAGTAAGACTCAGTGCCCAGCAACTGATGAAGATAGAGAGCATATGCACTCCGTCCCCTATGCTTCAGCCATATGTTCTATCATGTATGCAATGTTGTGCACTAGACCGGATGTTAGCCTGGCCATAAGTATGGCAGGTAGGTTCCAGAGTAATCCAGGAGTGGATCACTGGACAGCAGTCAAGAATATCCTGAAGTACCTGAAAAGGACTAAGGAGATGTTTCTCATGTATGGAGGTGACGAAGAGCTTGCCGTAAAAGGTTACGTCAATGCAAGCTTTGACACAGATCCGGACGACTCTAAGTCGCAAACCGGATACGTATTTATTCTTAATGGGGGTGCGGTAAGCTGGTGCAGTTCCAAGCAAAGCGTCGTAGCAGATTCTACATGTGAAGCGGAGTACATGGCTGCCTCGGAGGCGGCTAAGGAGGGTGTCTGGATGAAGCAGTTCATGACGGATCTTGGAGTGGTGCCAAGTGCACTGAATCCAATAACCTTGTTCTGTGACAACACGGGTGCCATTGCCTTAGCAAAGGAACCACGGTTTCACAAGAAGTCCAGACACATCAAACGACGCTTCAACCTCATCCGCGACTACGTCGAAGGAGAGGACGTAAATATATGCAAAGTGCACACGGATCTGAATGTAGCAGACCCGCTGACTAAACCTCTTCCACGGCCAAAGCATGATCAACACCAGAACTGTATGGGTGTTAGATTTATTACAATGTAATTCGCATGATGATGTGAGGGCTAGATTATTGACTCTAGTGCAAGTGGGAGACTGTTGGAATTATGCCCTAGAGGCAATAATAAATATAGTTATTATTATAATTCCTGTATCAAGATAATCGTTTATTTTCCATGCTATAATTGTATTGAATGAAGACTCATTTACATGTGTGGATACATAGACAAAACACTGTCCCTAGCAAGCCTCTAGTTGGCTAGCCAGTTGATCAAAGATAGTTAGTGTCTTCTGATTATGAACAAGGTGTTGTAGCTTGATAACTGGATCACGTCATTAGGAGAATCACATGATGGACTAGACCCAAACTAATAGGCGTAGCATGTTGATCGTGTCATTTTGATGCTACTGTTTTCTGCGTGTCAAGTATTTGGTCCTATGACCATGAGATCATATAACTCACTGACACCGGAGGAATACTTTATGTGTATCAAACGTCATAACGTAACTGGGTGACTATAAAGATGCTCTACAGGTATCTCCGAAGGTGTTAGTTGAGTTAGTATGGATCAAGACTCGGATTTGTCACTCCGTGTGAGGGAGAGATATCTCGGGGCCCACTCGGTAATACAACATCACACACAAGCCTTGCAAGCAATGTGACTTAGTGTAAGTTGCGGGATCTTGTATTACGGAATGAGTAAAGAGACTTGCCGGTAAACGAGGTTAAAATAGGTATGCGGATACTAACGATCGAATCTCGGGCAAGTAACATACCGAAGGACAAAGGGAATGACATACGGGATTATATGAATCCTTGACACTGAGGTTCAAACGGTAAGTTCTTCATAGAATATGTAGGATCCAATATGGGCATCCAGGTCCCGCTATTGGATATTGACCGAGGAGTCTCTCGGGTCATGTCTACATAGTTCTCGAACCCGCAGGGTCTGCACACTTAAGGTTCGACGTTGTTTTATGCGTTTTTGAGTTATATGGTTGGTTACCGAATGTTGTTCGGAGTCCCGGATGAGATCACGGACGTCACGAGGGTTTCCGGAATGGTCCGGAAACGAAGATTGATATATAGGATGACCTCATTTGATTACCGGAAGGTTTTCGGAGTTACCGGGAATGTATCGGGAATGACGAATGGGTTCCGGGAGTTCACCGGGGGGGGGGGGGGGGGCAACTCACCCCGGGGAAGCCCATAGGCCTTGAGGGTGGCGCACCAGCCCTTAGTGGGCTGGTGGGACAGCCCAAAAGGTCCCTATGCGCATTGGAAGAAAAATCAAAGAGAAAGAAAAAAAGAGGAGGTGGGAAGGGAAAGAAGGACTCCCACCCACCAAACCAAGTCCAACTCGGTTTAGGGGGGGTGACCTTCCCCCCTTGGCTCGGCCGACCCCCTTGGGGCTCCTTGAGCCCCAAGGAAAGGTCCCCTCTCTCCCACCTATATATACGCAGGTTTTAGGGCTGATTTGAGACGACTTTTCCACGGCAGCCCGACCACATACCTCCACGGTTTTTCCTCTAGATCGCATTTCTGCGGAGCTCGGACGGAGCTCGGGCGGAGCTCGGGCGGAGCCTTGCTGAGACAAGGTTATCACCAACCTCCGGAGCGCCGTCACGCTGCCGGAGAACTCTTCTACCTCTCTGTCTCTCTTGCTGGATCAAGAAGGCCGAGATCATCGTCGAGCTGTACGTGTGCTGAACGCGGAGGTGCCGTCCGTTCGGTACTAGATCGTGGGACTGATCGCGGGATTGTTCGCGGGGCAGATCGAGGGACGTGAGGACGTTCCACTACATCAACGGCGTTCACTAATGCTTCTGCTGTACGGTCTACAAGGGTACGTAGATCACTCATCCCCTCTCGTAGATGGACATCACCATGATAGGTCTTCGTGCGCGTAGGAAAATTTTTGTTTCCCATGCGACGTTCCCCAACAGCTATGTGGTTAATTCTCTTTCCCATGATGTGATCTTGATTGTGATCATAGGCTATGTTAATCTAGGGTGATCCCATGATGTTTCCCCTTCTTCTATGTATTGGATTGATGTACTCACTTGATGTTATCTAGTATAATCTCCGAGAGCATGGTGAAAGCGGTCTATTGGACATGGATTAGAAGAATATTTTCATGAGTGATTTCCTATTTTGTGAATTGATTGAAGATTGAGAGTCTCTTGGTGCTTGTCTTTGACTATCCTTGAGATATGTTGTGGTGATTGTGGTGTTCTTTTTGGATGGCGGAGGTGACATTGGAAAATCCATAGATGAGAACTACGAACTCTGAGGTGTGCTTTTGTAGCTCTACATAATTCTCGTCCTCACTTGATCACAAAGGAATGATCTCCGAGTACGTCTCCATTGCATGTTTTAGTGGAAATATCATGTGATTAGATGTTGTTGACGAGTCCTTGACTTGATGCCTTCGCGACAACAGAGCCAGAACTGCTCCCACTTGCTCAACAATTAGCAATTGTCTTGCAATGGCCCACCAACGCGTGGGTTCGCGCCAGTTTTCGAGGGTAGAGTATTTGACCCAAATTTGTTGGTACGCCGGTCAGGAGGTGAGAGAATACTCTCGAGTATTAGCAGATGAATGTGTCAGATTCAACCACACCTGAAAGATTAGTATCTGCAAGCAAAGTATCAGCAGCAAAGTAGGATGATAACAACGGTGTCAGAAACGATATGTTGACGGCAGACTATTCCTAACTGTCGTATCAATGGCGCCAGAAAAAGTATTGTTGCAGGTAGCAGCAGTGTAACGTGTAACAGCAGTGGCAAGGAACAACAGTAGTGATGGCGGTAGCAAGTAGCAACAGAGCAAGTAACATCAGCAGCAACAAAGCAAGTAACAGTAGCAGCAACAGTAGTAACAGCAGCAGAGCAAAACAAGTAACAACAACAGAGCAAAACAAGTAACAGCAGCAGAGCAAAGGAAGTAACAGCAGCAGTGGGACAAACTAGTAGGCAATGGGTCGGTGATTCACTTGGATGATATTCATCATGCAACAGTTATAACACGGAGAGATATGTGGCTAGCTCCCGTTCGTCAATGTGATGTAGGCGTGCATTCCATGTGTAGTCATAAGTGCTTAGGGAAAAGAACTTGCATGACATCTATTGTCCATCCCTCCCGTGGCAGTGGGGTCCAAAAGGATACTATAGGATATTAAGGTTCTCCTAAAGAACCGGAACAACGCATTAGCACTTGGTGAACACATGAACTCCTCAAACTATGATCATCACCGGGAGTGGTTCCAGTTATTGTCACTCCGGGGTTGTCGGGTCATAACACATAGTAGGTAACTACAACTTGCAAGATCGGATCTAAAACACACATATATTGGTGACAACATAATAATTTCAGATCTAAAATCATGGCACTCGGGCCCTAGTTACAAGCATTAAGCATGGCAAAGTAGTAGCAACATCAATCTCAGAACATAGTGGATACTAGGGATCAATCCCCGTCAAAACTAACTCGATTACATGATAGATCTCATCCTACTCATCACCGCCCAGCGAGCCTACGAGTAGATTACTCATGAACGATGAAGAGCTTCATGGAATTGGAGAGGGAAGAAGGTTGTTGACGACGATGGCGATGATTTCCCCTCTCCGGAGCCCAAAACGGACTCCAGATCTGTCCTCCAGATGAAGAACAGGATGTGGCGGCGCCTCCGTATCGCAAACGCGACGAAATCTTCTCTTTTGATTTTTTTCTGGGCGAAAGTGAATTTATAGAGCTGAGATTGGGGGCGGCAGAGACACGTGGGCCCCACAATCTTGGTTGTCGCGGCTAGGGGGGGTGGCCGCGGCAACACGGCTTGTGGCCCACTGGCCCATCCCCTCCGGTCGATCTTTGCGCAGGTATTTTTCATATTTTCCAGAAAAATTCTCCGTAAATTTTCACGACGTTCCAAGAACTTTCATTTCTGCACAAAAACAACACCATGGCAATTTTGCTGAAAACAGCGTCAGTCCGGGTTAGTTCCATTCAAATCGTGCAAATTAGAGTCCAAAACAAGGGCAAAAGAGTTTGGAAAAGTAGATACGATGGAGACGTATCAAACTCCCCCAAGCTTAAAACCTTGCTTGTCCTCAAGCAACTCAGTTGACAAACTGAAAGAGAAACAAAAACTTTGACAAACTCTGTTTGATCTTGTTGTTGCAACTATGTCTAACTCATAACCAGAATTTCAGCAAGATCACAAGTTAACCACATAAGGAAGTGACACAAAGGTCTCACGGTAAACTAATATCAATAGCATAATTAGCTAGCGAGCAAATAATAATGAGTTTCAGATACCAACAATTCAATCAAAACAAGCATGAAGCAATATGAATAGGTGGTATCTCGCTAACTCTTTCTCAGACCGCAAAACATAAATGCAGAGCACTTTCAAAGATCAAGGGCTGACTAAACATTGTAATTCATAGCAACGAAGATCCAGTCATAGTCATAGTCAATATCAATCAAAAGCAAAGCATAAAAATGACACAGGTGCTCTCTAATTGGTGCTTATAAGAAGAGGATGACTCAGCATGAAAATAAATAGACAGACCCTTCGCAGAGGGAAGCATTGATTTGCAGAGGTGCCAGAGCTCAAGCTTTGAAAACAGAGATCATAATTTTGGGTGGCATGCTTTCATTGTCAACGCAATATCAATATCTTCCACGCTACTCATGCTATAGGCGGTTCTCAAACAGAAAAGTAAAGTTTTAACTCCCCCACCACCAATCAATCACACTCCACGGCTAGCCGAATCCTCGGGTACCGTCCATACTAACATCAATCCAGGGGGAGTCTTGTTTTACAGTTATGTTTTTGATTTAAGCGTGGAACTAGGCATTCCAATACCGGCCCCTTTCTCGTGAATGACAGTGAATAAACACATGTCGAGGATAACACGCCTAGCATCGAAGATATCAATAGCCCCCGGTCACCACATGAGCGGTGCGGGCATGCAAAACAAATTATTTCTTGAAGGTTTAGAGAATGGCACATGCAAATTTACTTGGAACGGCAGGTAAATACCGCACATAGGTAGGTATGGTGGACTCTCATGGAAAAACTTTTGGGTTTGTGGAAGTGGATGCACAAGCAGTATTCTGCTTAGAACAAGTGAAGGCTAGCAAAAGACTGGGAAGCGACCAACTAGAGAGCGACAACGGTCATCAAGATGCAATGAGTTTGACTAACATGGAGTGCAAGCATGAACAGGATATAAATCACCATGAACATGAACATCATAGAGGCTATGTTGATTTTGTTTCAACTACATGCATGAACATGCGCCAAGTCAAGCCACTTGAAACATTCAAAGGAGAATACCATCCTATTATACTACATCATAAGCATCTCAAAATCTATGTTGGCATTCAAGACAAACCATTATAAGCTCCTAGGTAAATAAGCATGGCATCAGAAACTATGATCTCTAAGTTGTCATTGCAAACATGGTTCTCTCACAACAAAGCTGAATCTGGGACGACAAGCTAGTCATATTTACAAAAACAAAATAGATAGAGTTCATACCAGCTTTTCCCATCTCAGTCACTTCATCATATATCATCATTATTGCCTTTCACTTGCACGATCGAACGATGTGAACAATAATAAGCGTGCTCGTGCAATGGACTAAGCTGAATCTGCAGGCAAACACAAAGGAGAAGACAAAGTAATATGGCTCTTTGAAAGCTAAACAGGTATGCATGCAAGAGCCACTAAACATTGTAACCAATATCTTCTACCTTGACCCAAAGAAAAAGAAAACTATTTACACGGGAAAGCTCCCAACAAGCAAAAGAAGAAAGAAAAATCTTTTTGGGTTTTCTCAAAAGGACACAAAACAAGAAAACGAAAATAAACTAGCATGGATAATACAGTGGCAAAGTGTGAACACCGACGAACAAAGTGAAAGCATAAGCATGAATGTAAGGTCGGTGAGAACACGTACTCCCCCAAGCTTAGGCTTTTGGCCTAGCTTGGTCTACTCCCAAGGAGGGAAATAACCAGCTCCGGGATACTCCGGAGCAGACTGTGGATGCCAGTGTTGTGTGAGCTCCTCTGGCTCCCACTGATAAACTGGCGTCTGGTACTCGACTGACAGCTCGGGCACGGGCACCTGTGGTTGGGCTAAGCCCCAATATGCGTAGATGTCCGAGGGCATGATAGTGTACCTGCCTGCATGAAGATCAAACAAAGAAGGAGCACGCAAAGTAATAGTCTCTCGAGTACCCTGACTAAATACTAGGTTATAAATCATCCGTCTACTAGCATCTCTATCCAGAAAATCATGGACAACCATGCTGTCATAATCCAGATATATTTCAGGAAGAAGCATCTCTTCTTCCTCGCGAAGTCTAATAGGTATCTCAAAGTGTCTAGCAAGATGAGTAGCATAGATACCTCCATAGATGACACCTTTGGAACGGTTTGTGTTCAACCCCTGAGCTACTATAGCACCTAGGCTATAAGTCTTAGTGCTATAAAGGCCTTCACGCAAAACCGCAAGGTCTGGAGAGCTACGTGATCCAGCCTCCCCACGACCAATCAAACATTTTCCCACAAATAATGAGAAGTACCGAAGCACAGGAAAATGTATGCTAGCAATTCTAGCGCGGGACACTCCTCTCTCCTCCCCAACAGCAATAGTACCTATGAAGTCCTCCAAGTCCCGTGGACGAGGATCATGAATATCCCCAACATAAGGTAATTTGCATGCATTGCAAAAATCCTGTAGTTTCATGCACTGGGGGATATCGTACAACATGAACTCAACCATGGGAGGATTCTTCCTCGGATAAAAGTTGAAGCTTTGAACGAAAATATTGGTGAGGAGGAGGTATTGTCAGCACTTATCTTCAACGAACACGGTAAGACCTGCATTCTCCACCAAGTAATAAAAGTCTTCATAAAGGCCGGCAGCGCGCAAAAATTCATCACTTGGCCACTCGCACGCTCGAACTTCCATGACTCGAGGAACCACGTACTTGGGGTGATTCTTCTCATCCTCCTTGGGGTTACGGCTTGAAGAGCCTCTCAAGAACCTCCTCATCTTTTTCCTTTTCTAGCTTTGAAAAAATCTGAAATTTTTAGAGACTTCGAAAGAAAAGTGAATAAAGATTAACCCAACTCATAGCAACTACTCCTACTAGTGCCTAGAAATCGTATCATGCGCTAAAACTACTTGGGACCAGCTAAAATTAACATTTAAAGCTCAAGAACAGGGTCACCAAGGTAGCAAGAATACGCGAAGGATAAAGTACTAGAGCAAAAACTAATTGGACCAATGGAGGAGTCACTTACCAAGGAGTAATTTCCCCAAAACGGTTCGGAGAATGATGCTTTGAGCAAGGAGATCGAAAATCACAGCCAAATGAGCAAGAACACGAGTTTGAGCAGCGAAACAATTTTTTCTGGAGGAAGAAGAAGAGGATGGGAGCTGGAATAAGTGGAGGGGGCCCCTGTGGGCCCCACAAGCTTGCTCCCCACGGCCAGGGGGTAGCCCGCGGTGATAGGGCTTGTGGCCCACTAGGGTGGCCCCAGGCCAGCTCTTTGTCCCAGTATTTTTTAAATATTCCAGAAAAAATCATACTAGATTTTCAGGACCATCGAGAACTTTTATTTTCGAGGTATTTTTCTCTGGGACGCTAAAAAACAGGGAAAACTAAACTAAACCTATCATTTTTCTTCTAAGCAATAGAAAATGAAAGCTTAAAACAGAGGTATGTGACTCTTTGATTCATCCATTTCATGGTCATCGAAAGAAATCCATCAATGGGGTTGATCAAATCCTTATGACAAAACTTTCTCGAATCGCAAGAGAGAACGAAGAATTTTCGAATAGCCACTAAGTCACCTCAATGGGGATATGAATCTCCCCAACAAGCAATTCATACTTCATCTTGACACGAGGAATAGGGCATTCAAAGCTCCCAATAAGAATCGATGAAGTTTATTCGATAGCATTGATGCAATGTACTTGATATCGTTTCTTCGGAAAGTGCACGGTATGCTCATTACAGTTGACATGGAAAGTGACATTGCCTTTGTTGCAATCTATAACAGCCCCTGAAGTGTTTAAAAAGGGTCTTCCGAGGATGACCGCCATGGCATCGTCCTCGGGAATATCCAAGATAACAAAGTCTGTTAAGATAGTGGTGTTAGCAACCACAACAGGCACATCCTCACAAATGCCAACAGGGAAAGTAGTTGATTTGTCGGCCATTTGCAGAGAGGTTTCAGTGGGTGTCAACTTATCCAGTTCAAGTCTACGATAGAGAGAGAGAGGCATAACACTAACTCCGGCTCCAAGGTCACATAAGGCAGTTCTTACGTAATTTCCTTTAATGGAGCAAGGTATAGTGGGCACTCCGGCATCACCAAGTTTCTTAGGAGTTCCACCTTTGAAAGTGTAATTGGCGAGCATGGTGGAGATCTCAAGATCTGGTATCTTCTATTTATTGGTCACGATATCTTTCATGTACTTGGCATATGGAGACATTTTGAGCATATCAACTAACCGCATCTGCAGAAAGACGGGTCTTATCATTTCAATAAAGCGCTCAAAATCCTCATCATCCTTTTTCTTGGATGGCTTAGGAGGAAAGGGCATAGGTCTCTGAACCCATGGCTCTCTTTCTTTACCATGCTTCCTAGCAGTGAAGTCATTCTTATCATTTCTCTTAGGTTGTGGGTTATCAGGATTAACTGTAGGTTCAATCTCCACATCCTTATCATTGCTAGGTTGAGCATCAATATGAACATCGCTGTCCATATTGTCACTAGGTTCATGTTCATCACCAGATTGTGTTTCTGCATCAGACGCAGAAATATCATTTGGTTCTTCAGGTGTGACAGTATTTTGTGAACTAACATGCAGGTTTCTATCATCCTTCTTCTTCTCCTTAGGATGATTGGGTGCATCTGCATTAATTCCTTGAGAATCTTGATCGATTCACTTAGGATGACCTTCAGGATACAAAGGTTCCCGAGTCATTTTGCCTCCTCTAGTAATGACTCTGACAGAGTTGTCATTTAATTCATTGAGAAAGTCATTCTGAGCTTGAAGTACTTGTTCTACCTGAGATGAATCATAGAGGCATGTTTACTCAGAAGCTTCAGATCATTGACGTTTCTGTCTACACAAGCACTTAAATGACTAAGCATACGAGTACTTTGTTCCAAATGTCTGCTAACTTAATCATTGAAACTCTTTTGTTTGGCAACAAAGTTGTCAAATTCATCAAAGCATAGGCTAGCAGGTTTATCAGAAGGAATATCACTCTCATCAAACCTACGCCGAGAATTTACTTCCACTACCTGTATCGGGTTATCGAGACCATGGATCTCTTCGATAGGTGGTAGATTTTTGACATCTTCCGATCTAATGCCTTTCTCTTGCATAGATTTCTTGTCTTCTTGCATATCTTCGGGACTGAGGAATAGAATACCTATTTTCTTCGGAGTTGGCTTAGGAGGTGGTTCGGGAATACTCCAAGCATTATCGTTGATCAAGATGTTATTCCGTAGAGTCTCAGCTTGTTCTACAGTTCGTTCCCTAAAAACACAACCGGCACAACTATCTAGGTGGTCTCTAGAAGCATCGGTAAGTCCGTTATAGAAGATATCAGGTATCTCGTTCTTCTTAAGAGGGTGATTAGGCAAAGCATTCTGTAGCTGGACTAGCCTCCCCCAAGCTTGTGGGAGACTCTCTTCTTTGAGTTGAGAAAAGTTGTATATTTCCTGCAAGGCAGCTTGCTTCTTATGGGTAGGGAAATATTTCTCACAGAAGTAATAGACCATCTCGTGGGGACTACTCACACATCCAGGAGCAAGAGAAGTGAACCAGGCTTTAGCGTCATCCTTTAGGGAGAAAGGAAACAACTTAAGGATATAGTAGTGGTGAATCTTCTCCTCACTAGTGAAAAGGGTGGCTATATCATGTAGTTCGGTAAGATGGGCTACGACCGTCTTAGACTCATAACCGTGAAAAGGATCAGATTCGACTAGAGAGATTATCTCAGGGTCGACAGAGAATTCATAATCCTTATCGGTGATAAAGATAGGTGAAGTGGCAAACTTCGGGTCGTATTTCATCCTAGCTTTCAGAGATTTTTCCTTCCACTTGAGAAGTAATTTCTCAGCGTCATAGGCATCCTTACACGCAAGAAAATCCTCATCTAGCTCTCCCTCCATAATGTAACCCTCAAGTAAACCAGGCAATTCATATCTAGGAGAGCTAGATCTAGCAGGAGCAAAAGCAGGTTCTATCTCAATAGTATCGATAGTTTTAGAAGCATCACGAGCATTGGCAGTAACTCTAGCAATATGAGCATCAAGGAATACCCCTGATGGCACATCAGGCAAAGTAGTATCTCTAGCAGTATCAAGCATAGCAACATCAGGCAAAATAGCATCTCTAGCATCATCAGGCATAGCATCTCTAGCGGTATCAGGCATAGTATCTCTAGCAGTATCAGTCATAGCATCATGCATAGTATCAAGCATAGCATGTCTAGCAGTAGCATCATAAGCATCATCAAGCACATGCGACATATCAAGATTTCTAGCAGGAGGTGATGTCGCAAACTTACTCATAACTGAAGGTGAATCAAGTGCAGAGCTAGATGGGAGTTCCTTACCTCCCCTCGTAGTTGAGGGCAAGACTTTGGTTTTCGGATCCTTCAGATTCTTCGTAGTGATCAGCACATATAAATCCCAAGTGACTCAGAGAATATAGCAATACCTCCCCGGCAACGGTGCCAGAAAAATGTTGCTTGGCAGTCCCCGGCAACAACACTAGAAGAATGTTGTTGACGAGTCCCTGAACTGCTCCCAGTTGCTCAACAATTGGAAATTGTCTTGCAATGGCCCACCAACGCGTGGGTTCGCGGCAGTTTTCGAGAGTAGAGTATTTGACCCAAATTTGTTGGTACGCCAGTCAGGAGGTGAGAGAATACTCTCGAGTATTAGTAGCTGAATGTGTCAGATTCAACCACACCTGAAAGATTACTATCTGCAAGCAAAGTATCAGCAACAAAGTAGGATGATAACAACGGTGTCAGAAACGATCTGTTGACGGCAGACTATTCCTAACTTTCGTATCAATGGCGCCACAAAAGTATTGTAGCAGGTAGCAGCAGTGTAACGAGTAACAACAGTGGCAAGGAACAACAGTAGTGAGGGCGGTAGCAAGTAGCAACAGAGCAAGTAACAGCAGCAGCAACAGAGCAAGTAACAGTAGCAGCAATAGTAGTAACAGCAGCAGAGCAAAACAAGTAATAGCAGCAGAGCAAAACAAGTAACAGCAGAAGAGAAAAGCAAGTAACAGCATCAGTGGGACAAACTCGTAGGCAATGGGTCTGTGATTTGTTTGGATGATATTCATCATGCAACAGTTATAACACGGAGAGATATGTGGCTAGCTCCTGTTCGTCAATGTGATGTAGGCATGCATTCCGTGTATAGTCATGCGTGCTTAGGGAAAAGAAATTGCATGACATTATTGTCCATCCCTCCCGTGGAAGCGGGGTCCAAAAGGATACTACAGGATATTAAGGTTCTCCTTTTAATAAAGAACCGGAACAACGCATTAGCACTTGGTGAACACATGAACTCCTCAAACTATGATCATCACCGGGAGTGGTTCCGGTTATTGTCACTCCGGGGTTGCCGGGTCATAACACATAGTAGGTAACTACAACTTGCAAGAACGGATCTAAAACACACATATATTAGTGACAACATAATAATTTCAGATCTGAAATCATGGCACTCGGGCCCTAGTGACAAGCATTAAGCATGGCAAAGTAGTAGCAATATCAATCTCAGAACATAGTGGATACTAGGGATCAATCCTCGTCAAAACTAACTCGATTACATGATAGATCTCATCCTACTCATCACCGCCCAGCGAGCCTACGAATAGATTACTCACGAACGATGAAGAGCTTCATGGAATTGGAGAGGGGAGAAGGTTGTTTATGACGATGGCACCGATTTCCCCTCTACGGAGCCCAAAACGGACTCCAGATCTATCCTCCAGATGAACACCAGGATGTGGCGGCACCTCCGTATCGCAAACGCGACGAAATCTTCTCTTTTGATTTTTTTCTGGGCGAAAGTGAATTTATAGAGTTGATATTGGGGGCGGCAGAGCCATGTGGGCCCCACAAGCTTGGTTGCCGCGACCAGGGGGTGGCCGCGGCAACAGGGCTTGTGGCCCACTGGCCCATCCCCTCCGGTGGATCTTTGCAGGTATTTTTCATATTTTCCAGAAACTTCTCCGTAAATTTTCAAGATGTTCCGAGAACTTTCATTTCTGCACAAAAACAACACCATCGCAATTCTGCTGAAAACAGCGTCAGTCTGGGTTAGTTCCATTCAAATCATGCAAATGAGAGTCCAAAACAAGGGCAAAAGAGTTTGGAAAAGTAGATACGATGGAGACGTATCAGTTGCCACTAGTGAAAGTATGAAGCCTAGGCCTTGTTTCTCACCATTGTTACACCGTTTGGGCTCACTTTTGTCACTTGCTACCTTGCTGTAATTTTTTATTACAGATTTATATTACCTTGCTTTGCCACTCCTATCACCCATATTTTACCATCTCTCACTGAACTAGTGCACCTATACAGTTTACCATTGTATTAAGTGTGTTGGGGACACAAGAGACTTCTTGTTTCTTAATTGCAGGGTTGCTTGAGAGAGACCATATTCAACCTGTACTTCCTTGAGTTCGATAAACCTTAGGTCATCCACTTGAGGGAAATTGCTGCTGTCTTACAAACCTCTGTGCTTGGAGGCCCAACATAGTCTACAAGAATAGAAGTGTACGTAGACATCAAGCTATTTATGGTGCCGTTGCCGGGGAGGTGAGTGCTTGAAGGTATATCTTTAGATCTTGCAATTAAATATTTTTGTTTCTTGTTTTTATTTTCACTAGTTAGGCTTATGGAAAACTGTACTCTTAGTTCGCTACTTGGGGAAGGCCGCTTTACCACGCCCGTGGTAGAGAAGTCTCCTCCACCTACTGAATGTGTCCCATTCGAAATACCACTTGGGATAATTGAAATAATTAGGAACCATTGTTATGCAGGAGATGGAACAGTCAGTCCTAGTATTCATTTGTTGAAACTTATATAATTTTGTGAGTTGTTTAAGATTTCAGGTTTGACAAGAGATGGAGTCATGAGGAAATTATTTGCCTTGTCACTGAAAGGAAAAGCATTGGAATGGTCTACTAGATGATTCTCACCTACGGGATTGGGAAGAGATCCAGTCTCTTTTACTCCAAGTTTATCCTCTTCATGAAGTCCATGAGAATAGGAATTATGTTTATAATTTCTATCCTCATGACGGAGAGAGCATAGCTCATGTTTGGGGGAGACTGAAAACTTTAATGCTAAAATGTGCTAACCATGGGCTTCCCAAAGATATGATTATTACTAATTTCTATGCGAGGCTCTCTCGATAGGATAAAGACTTCCTTGATGCTTCCTCTATGGGTTCTTTCAGAAATGAAAGGATTGATGCTAAATGTGAACTCCTTGAAAGAATTCAACGCGATACTGAAGATTGGGAGATCGACAAAGGTAAAGAGCAGGTATAAATTATGAGTATAATTGCATTAAGGCCTTTGTTGAAACTACAAGTTTTAATAAGTTTAGTGCTAAGTTTGGGCTTGATTCTCAACTCCTTGTTGATTTCCTCAAATCTTGTGCTTCACATCTTAATATGCCTAAGGAGAATTGGATCAAGCATCATGAACTTTTTAAAGAGATTTGCAAAGAAAATGAAATTGTTAATGATAATTTCAACATGCATGATCCAATTCCTGAAAATGAAGTTTTATATAAGCATGTTAATTTTTGTGGAGTGGATAGACCTTGTGAAAGACCTCTGATTGAAGAAGAGAAGTATTGTAAGCAACATAAGCATGAAAGAACAATCACTTGGGTTAGAGATTTAAATGAAATTGCTAGAGAATTGTGTGACCTTTATCCTTTTACTTGTGAACTTTGTGGTATAGAGGGTCACTTTAATTTTCGATGCATGTACTTTCAAAACATAATTGTTTATCAGTTGTGTGATAACATGATCACTTCTGATCTTTATGATGAACTTATGTTATTTTTTATGTGTGAAGAGTTATCAGAAAAAACTTCTTGGCTAGATGATAATGCCTTAGGAATAAACAACACTTTGCAAAAATGCCATCTCTATTGTGTTGTTAATTGCCATGAAAATGATTACATAAGTAAGATTAGAAAGGAGGGAACTTTACGAAAGCATAAAAATGTCTCTTATGTTTCCACTAATAAAAAGGAGAGTTTCTCCCAAGTTTCCCCTATTGTTTCTAATGATAAACCAGAATATGTGGAGAAGCTTCCTCTCCAACCACTCCCTCCTAAGGTGAAGAAGAAGAAAAAGAAGAGGAGGAAGAAGAACAAGAAGGAAGAAGAATGGGTATCAACCTGGCCTGAGCATATTCCTCGCATCAACTTTTATCCAAATGGACATAAATTTATGGAGGATGGTGAGCTTGATTGCATTCATTATTATCTTGATGATAAGTCCATAGGTACTATTGAAGATGATTTTGATTATGATATGCATGTTACTTATTGTGATTGGGAAGATGATGATAATGCTACTTATGATCTTGAAACCTTTTTGGTACCAACTCTGAAAATAATGATATGGAAAGCTCTAAGCTTGGGGATGATAGGATGGCAAGTCCTTTACCCATTAGTGATGTGATAATTGATAATTCTTTTGCTAGTAAGAATAAAGACAACATGTTTACAAATATAGTTGCTAGCAATAATAGTGCTCTTCTCTACCATGATGATGTTATAACTCCTATCTATAGTGATTGTAAAGATACCTATGACATAAGGAGAAATTATCCATATGAAACTAGTCATAATCATGGAGGGAATTACTCCCTTGCTGAACACCATCTCCCCAATACACAATTAATCTATAGTGTTCAAGTTGTTTATGATAGTCATACTCCCACTATTACCAACGAGAAAGATTATGCTTATGTGGAGAGTAAGAGTACCTTTTTGCATGTGGATCATGGTAACAATGCTTTATGTGATACTTATATTGTTGAGTTTATTCATGATTCCACTGAAAATTATTATGAGAAGGGAACATATGCTTATAGATATTTCAATAATATCAAGCTCCGTCTCTTTATGTTGAAGGTTTTGAAGCTCCACTTGTTTTTCCTTCCTATGTGTATTGCTTTGTGCTATTGCAATATTCATATGCATAGGATGCATGTTAGACATAAATGTGTTTGGTATTTTCTTCTTGATGCTCTCTTTTGTTCTACAACTCTTAGTCCTACGAGAGCATCATTAAAATCTTAAGCCTATCTTTATGGCTATAAATAAAGAGCTCTAGGGAGACAACCCTTGTTATCTTTGTTGGGGATCATAGTAATTTCAAAAAAAATCCTACACCATGCAAGGATCTATCTATGGAGAAACTAGCAACGAGAGATGTTGTAGAGCATCTTCATACCTTTGAAGATCGCTAAGCGGAAGCGTTACTATGAACATGGTTGATGGAGTCGTACTCGCAGCGATTCAGATCGCGGTGGATATCGATCTATGTGCCAAACTAGGGTACCTCCGCGTTCAACACACTTGCAGCCCGGTGACGTCTCCAACACCTTGAACCAGCAAGGAGGAAGGATAGGTTAAGGGAGAGAGCTCTGGCAGCACGACGGCACGGTGACGGTGGAGCTATGTGGTTCTCCGGCAGAGCTTTGCTAAGCTATGTGGAGGACGAGGAGAGAGAGAGGAAGGGCTGCACCGAGAGAGAGAGAGAGATTTTGTGTCTTAAATCAGCCAAGAACTCCACTATATATAGGGGGAGAGGGAGGAGGTACCCACCCTTAGGGTTCCCACCCCCAAGGGGTTCGGCAGCCCCATTTAGGGCTCGTGGTGGCAGCCAGGAAGGGAGGAGGGGGTATGGCGCACCCCAGATGGGCCTTGGGCCCATCTGCTTTAGGGTCCCCCCTTCCCTCTCAACCCGCGCCTTGGGCCTTGGTGGGAGGCGCACCAGCCCACTCTGGGCTGGATCCCTTCTACCTTTTGGCCCATGTCACCCTTTGGGGCTGGTGGCCCCTCCCGGTGGACCCCCGGAACCTTTCCGGTGGTCCCGGTAAGTTACCGGTGACGCTTGAAACATTCCGGAGCTCCTCGTGATGTCCGGGATCTCATTCGGGACTCCGAACAAAATTTGGTAACCACGTACACTATTTCCCTATAACCCTAGCGTCATCGAACCTTAAGTGTGTAGACCCTGCGGGTTTGGGAGACATGCAGACATGACCGAGACATCTCTTATGGCCAATAACCAACAACGGGGTCTGGATATCCATGTTGGTTCCTACATGTTCCACGATGATCTCATTGGATGAACCACGATGTCAAGGATTCAATCAATCCCGTATGCAATTCCCTTTGTCTATCAGTGTGATATTGCCCGAGATTCGATCGTTGGTATCCCTATACCTTGTTCAATCTCGGTACCGGCAAGTCTCTTTACTCGTTCCATAATGTATCATCCCATGACTAACTCCTTAGTCACACTGAGCTCATTATGACGATGGATTACCGAGTGGGCCCAGAGATACCTCTCCGTCACATGGAGTGACAAATCCCGGTCTCGATTCATGCAACTCAACAGACACTTTCGGAGATACCCGTAGTGCACCTTTATAATCACCCAGTTACGTTGTGACGTTTGGTACACCCAAAGCACTCCTATGGTATCCGGGAGTTGCACAATCTCACGGTCTAAGGAAATGATACTTGACACTAGAAAAGCTTTAGGAGACAAACAACATAATCTAGTGCTATGCTTAGGATTGGGTCTTGTCCATCACATCATTCCCCAATGATGTGATCCCGTTATCAATGACATCCAATGTCCATGATCAAGAAACCATGATCATCTATTTATCAACGAGCTAGCCAACTAGAGGCTCACTAGGGACACATTGTGATCTATATATTCAACATGTATTACGGTTTCTGGTTAATACAATTATAGCATGAATAATAGACAATTATTATGAACTGGAAATATAATAATAACAACTTTATTATTGCCTCTAGGGCATATTTCCAACAGTCTCTCACTTGCACTAGAGTCAATAATCTAGTTACATTGTGATGAATCGAACACCCATAGAGTTCTCGTGTTGATCATGCTTTGCCCATGGAAGAGGTTTAGTCAACGGGTCCATGACATTCAGATCCGTGTGTACTTTACACATATCTATATCTCCATCTTGGATGTATCCACGAATGGAGTTGAAGCGGTGCTTGATGTGCTTGGTCTTCTTGTGAAACCTGGGCTCCTTTGCAATAGCAATAGCTCCAGTGTTGTCACAGAACAAAGTCATCGGGCCCGACGCACTTGGAATCACTCCTAGGTCGGTGATGAACTCCTTCATCTAGACTCCTTCCCGTGCTGCTTCCGAAGCAACTATGTACTCCGCTTCACATGTAGATGCTGCCATGATGCTTTGCTTGCAGCTGCACCAGCTAACTACCCCATTATTCAAAATGTACATGTATCCGGTTTGTGACTTGGAGTCATCCGGATCTGTGTCGAAGCTAGCATCGATGTAACCCTTTACAACGAGCTCTTCGGCACCTCCATAGACGTGAAACATATCTTTAGTCCTTTTCAGGTACCATAGGATATTCTTGACCGCTGTCCAGTGGTCCGCTCCTGGATCACTCTCGTACCTCCCTACCAAACTTATGGCAAGGTTCACATCAGGTCTGGTACACAGCATGGCATACATGATAGAGCCTATGGCTGAAGCATAGGGGACGGTACTCATCTTTTCTCTACCTTCCGCCATGGTCGGTCGTTGAATCGCACTCAACCTCACACCTTGCAATACAGGTAAGAACCCCTTCTTAGCCTTCTCCATATTGAACTTCTTCAATATCTTGTCAAGGTATGTGCTTTGTGAAAAACCTATGAGGCGTCTCGATCTATCTCTATAGATCTTGATGCCTAATATGTAAGCAGCTTCTCCAAGGTCCTTCATTGAAAAACTCTTATTCAAATAGGCCTTGATGCTTTCCAATAGTTATATATCATTTCCCATCAACAATATGTCATCCACATATAATATGAGAAATGCTACAGAGCTCCCACTCACTTTCTTGTAAATACAGGCTTCTCTATAAGTCTGTATAAACCCAAACGCTTTGATCACCACATCAAAGCGAATGTTCCAACTCCAAGATGCTTGCACCAGCCCATGGATGGAGCGCTCGAGCTTGCATACCTTTCTAGCACTGCTAGGATCGACAAAACCTTTCGGCTGTATCATATACAATTCTTCTTTAAGAAAGCCATTCAGGAATGTTGTGTTGACATCCATTTGGCAAATTTCATAATCATAAAATGCAGCAATTTCTAACATGATTCAGACAGACTTCAGCATCGCTACGGGTGAGAAGGTCTCATCATAGTCAATCCCTTCAACTTGTCAATAACCCTTAGCGACAAGTCGAGCTTTATAAATGGTCACATTACCATCCGCGCCAGTCTTCTTCTTGAAGATCCATTTATTTTCTATGGCTTGCCGATCATTAGGCAAGTCCACCAAAGTCCATACTTTGTTCTCATACATGGATCCTATATCGAATTTCATGGCATCAAGCCATTTGTTGGAATCCGGGCCCGCCATCGCTTCTTCATAGTTCAAAGGTTCACTGTTGTCTAACAACATGATTTCCATGACAGGGTTGCCATACCACTCTGGTGCGGAACGTACCCTTATCGACCTTCGAGATTGAATACCAACTTGATCTGAAGTGTCATGATCATTGATGACCCACAAGTATAGGGGATCAATCGTAGTACTTTCGATAAGTAAGAGTGTCGAACCCAACGAGGAGCAGAAGGCTTTGATAAACGGATTTCAGCAAGGTAATAACTGCAAGCACTGAAAGTAGCGGTAACAAGTGATTGTGTAGCGAGGTGAAACGTAGCAAGCAAAAGGTAACAAGTAACAAGTAGTAGCAACGGTGCAGCAAGTGGCTCAATCCCTTTTGTAGCAAGGGACAAGCGTGAACAAAGTCTTATAGGAGGAAAAACGCTCCCGAGGACACACGGGAATTTATGTCATGCTAGTTTCATCATGTTCATATGATTCGCGTTCGTTACTTTGATAGTTTGATATGTGGGTGGACCGGCGCTTGGGTACTGCCCTTACTTGGGCAAGCATCCCACTTATGATTTACCTCTCTCGCAAGCATCCGCAACTAGAAAAGAAGAATTAAGACAAAGTCTAACCATAGCATTAAACTAGTGGATCCAAATCAGCCCCTCACGAAGCAACGCATAGACTGGGGTTTAAGCTTCTGTCACTCCAGCAACCCATCATCTACTTACTACTCCCCAATGCCTTTCTCTAGGCCCAGGTATGGTGAAGTGTTATGTAGTCGACGTTCACATTACACCACTAGAGGAAAAGACAACATACAACATATCAAAATACCGAACGAATATCAAATTCACATGACTATTGTTAACATGACTTATCCCATGTCCTCAGAAACAAAAGTAACTACTCACAAAACATAATCATAATCATAACCAGAGATGTAATGAATAGCATCAAGGATCTGAACATAAACTCTTCCACCAAGTAATCCAACTAGCATCAACTACAAAGAGTAATCAACACTACTAGCAACCTTACAAGTACAAATCGTAGTTGTGAGACGGAGATTGATTACAAGAGATGAACTAGGGATTAGAGAGGAGATGGTGTTGATGAAGATGTTGATGAAGATGCCTCCCCTCCGACGAGAGGAGTGTTGGTGATGATGATGGCGATGATTTCCCCCTCCAGGAGGGAAGTTTCCCCGGCAGGATCGTCCTGCCGGAGCTCTAGATTGGATCTGCTGAAGTTCCGCCTCGTGGCGGCGGCGAAACCACGAAAAAGCACCTGATTTATTTTTTCTGGACCAAAACCCTTCGTATAGCAAAAGAGGGGGGCTAGTGGGCCGCCAGGGAGCACACAAGCCCCCACGCCGCCACCAGGTGGGTGGCGGTGGCAGGGCTTGTGACGCCCTGGCAGCCCAGTATTTTTTATATAATCCCAAAAAATTCCATGTAACTTTTCAGGGCATTTGGAGATGTGCAGAATAGTGGACTAAGATTTGCTCCTTTTCCAGTCCAGAATTCCAGCTGCCTGAATTCTCCCTCTTCAAATAAATCTTGCAAAATAAGAGAGAAAAGGCATAAACATGGTACCACAAAGTAATATAACAACCCATAAAGCAACAAATATCAACATGAAAGCATGATACAAAATGGACGTATCAATCATCATCATAAACTTCATCTCTAGCCAGTGTAGGGGCCTCAGAAACATTTTCTTGTGCTGCACTATGATACGTCTCCAACGTATCTATAATTTTTGATGGTTTCATGCTATTATCTTGTCAAACTTTGGATGTTTTGCATGCCTTTTATATAGTTTCTGGGACTAACTTATTAAATCAGTGCCAAGTGCCAGTTCCTGTTTTTTCCATGTTTTTGACCCCTTTCAGAGGAGATTTTGAAACAGAGTCCAAACGGAAGAAAATCCCCGAAAAGATTTTTTCCGTAATGGAAGAAGATCGAGAAGCTTGAGAGCCAAGGCAGGGGAGCCTCAGGGGCCCCACAAGCCCCCACCCCACGGCCAGGGGGTAGGCCATGGCCCACAGGCTTGTGGGCCCCCTGAGCGCCCTCTGCCCTAGGGGTTGCGCCTATATATTCCCTAAAAATCCCAAAAAAATTAGGAGATCATCGAAAGTACTTTTCCGCCGCCGCAAGCTTCTGTCTCCGCAAGATCCCATCTGGGGCACGTTCTGGTGCCCTGCCGGAGGGGGGATTCGGACACGGAGGGTGTTGGGGATATTATCTACAGTGTGACCAGCCCTAGTTGGGCCGGGTCACCAAGTGGGCGACTCATCCTTTGGCGATTCAAACTTTGGCCCGGTAGGCCCAGGAGCTGGATGGCGGTTCAAGATCCACGTGGAGAATCAATTATCGGGGAGTTCTCCAGTCTTGGAAAGCACGGCGATTTAGAGATAGAAAGAATCACGACTTGTGTTATGGCAAGGACTCTTGTAAAACCCTAAGGGCTCGACCTGTATATAAAGGCGAGTCCCTAGAGAGGAGAGCACAAGTTAGAAATCACTGAGAGCTAGGTCAGGCGTGTTACGCCCTCCTTGTAATCGAAACATCATCAATACAAACACAAAGCAGGACGTAGGCTTTTACCTCCTCACGAGGGGCCGAACCTTGGTAAATCTGAGTCCCGCTCCCGTTCAACCCCTTTGAGTCGCCACCAAGGTGCGATGGCTCCATCATT
The DNA here is from genome assembly GCF_904849725.1 of Hordeum vulgare subsp. vulgare. Taxonomy (NCBI): domain Eukaryota; kingdom Viridiplantae; phylum Streptophyta; class Magnoliopsida; order Poales; family Poaceae; genus Hordeum; species Hordeum vulgare. The sequence goes on along the minus strand of NC_058523.1, from coordinate 117,276,208 downwards.
AAGTCCTTTCACTAGGACATCTGCCGTGACAAAACCACGACAGTTGGCGCGCACCATGGGGCCTACGCACGGTGGAGTTGAGGTCTCGAAGGGAGCCCTACCAGGGTCAGGGAGCTACGCGGCTGGGCTCATGACCCAGAGCCACCGTGGAAAGTACTACATCGACAACTCGCTGTGGGGGCCCGAGGCCAATTTAATCGAATCCGGCTACAGATTCCCCTTCGTCAAGGTCAACATCTTCATCGGCATGGTCGGCGCACCCATGCCTGAGCCGGACATCTTCACCGACACCGTCGAGCCAGTCAGGTATGTCCGTCCCGTCAATCCAATCCCTGCACGAAGGCTGCCTCATAGACCTGTCGTTGGCATTGGATCTCGAAGTCCTCGACCGGACCCGCCGTCAGATCGCCGTATACATGGCGGGGGCAACACAGTCCCAGCAAAACCCTGCAGGAAACAACGAGGCCGACGAACCATCCAAAAGCCCAGCTACGGTCCTGGTGGACCTGACGGCGGAGATAACGAGGCTCATGCCGACCCGTGTGACCGTAGAAAATCAAGGAACAATAAACGCCGAGTTGGCAAAGCTGGGAGATGAGATGGTGAAGGCCCAGCGAGATGCAGAAGCAGAAGCCGCCAGGATTGGGACTCGGCAAGCTCAGATCACCGTGGAGACGGCCCGCTTGAACATGAGAACTGGCGACTCGAACGACATCAGCGCGCGTCCGACGCTGTCCATCAAAGGAGGCACCAGGGGCGTTTACCCCCTGATCTGAACCCTACCCACCTTTTCGACACTCCGCGCACCCCCGGGGCAGGAACCGTTCCAGAGGGAGGGCCGACTCAGCCGCCAAACCCGCCGCCTCAGCCAGCAGATGATCGCGTTCCTCGTTTCCAGACGCCTCAGGGCCACTTTTCCAACCCCATGGACAACGTGCTCGCCGCGACTCGCCACTTAGAATCCCTTCCAATTTATGGCAACACCCCGACTGAAATAGAAGCAAGAAACGCCATTGAGAAGTTGAAAACGGCGGTGGTCCAGAACGCGCAATTCTCACACGGCCTCGATCGACTGCACTCCACCACTCAGGCGAGCCGCACCAGAAACCGACCGGAGGACCAACCCGCCATAACCAGCGGACCGCGACACCTACCTCAGGGTAACTCGCCTGACCATCGGGACCCTCCCGCCCGCAACACCTTTGGTGCGACAGTCCAGGATCATCAGGGCAACATCCAAACCCACCCAGCACCACTTAGTGGAGGCGGCAGACAAGTCGGGGTGCCATGCTTGGCCCTTGCCCTGCGCAATGAGAGAATGCCAAAGGACTTTAAAGGACCAAGGAAGGTGCCCAACTACACCCCAGACCTTGAGCCGGCATCATGGGTTGAGAGTTACGAACTCGCAATGGACATGCTCGACGAGAGTGAAGCAGTCTGTGCCAGGTACTTTACAATGATGCTCGAAGGGACGGCGCGCACTTGGTTGAAAAACCTGCCACCCAACTCCATCCAGACTTCGGCTGAACTGAAGGAACGTTTCATCAAAAACTTTCGAGGAACTTGCAAACGCCCAATGACGATCGTCGACTTACAACATTGCGTTCAGCGCCCCGATGAGTCGGTCCACCACTGGACGCGGCAGGTTGCAGAAATCATCCACTCGTCAGACGGCATCACGGCGGCTCATGTTGTGCTGATCCTGGAGCAAAACTGCCACTATGAGCCCTTGGTACAAAAGCTGGGGCGACTCAAGGGCAAGGTCGGGGATATGGGCGAATTGATGGACACCCTCACTCGGTACGCCGAAGCAGACGATACTAAAGATCCGGGATAGGACAATAGCAATGCCAACTCGCCGAGGAAAGGCGAGTCTTCCAAGAATCACTCCCGATTTCAGGGACGCGCCCACCATAATCATGGTGGCAATGGCAAGAGAAGGCAGCAGGAAGGATCCACGGACTTCGTCGCCAACACCAATGCTAACAATGGCAACCAGCGCCAGAAGAAGAGGGGTTATAGTGGCAAGAAGCCGCGCAACTATAACGAGATACTTAAGGGCCCTGCCCGCATCACGCCACGGCAGAAGGACCGGCGACCCACACTTGGGAAGATTGCTACGTAATGCAAGAATTTCGGGCGGAGGCACTCAAGAAAGGCCAAACAGGTGGCCAGAGCCAACGGCAGGAACAGTTCGGTGCGCCTAACCAACGCCAGAACCCGTTCGATGGTTTTCCTGAACCAGGGGCCCAGGGCGGCTCGCAACCAAGCAGTGGCCAGTACCCTGTGCATAACCAGCAGCACTATAACCCGCCCGGAGTGTTTCAGCAGCCACCCCCGCAGGGGGCTCCCCTGGGGCAAGATGATAATGGCGGATTCCGCAACAATCCCAAACAATTAAACAGCGGACAATACCACGTGTTCACCATAAGTGCTTGTAAGCGAGACAAGAAGGTGAAGCACAGGACGTATAGCGTGTCCGAGCCGGCACTCCCCAGATACCTCCATTGGTCTGAGCAGACTATCCCGTGGAGTAGGGAGGACCACCCACCCAGAATCGACAACCCCGGCGACTTGGCATTGGTCGTGGCCCCCCAAGTCGGGGGATATACCCTTTCAAAAGTTCTTATGGATGGTGGCAGTAGCATCAACATATTATATTTCGACACCTTTTGAAGGATGAACCTCTTGGAGAAAGACTTAATGCCGTCAACCACGGTATTCCATGGTATCGTCCCGGGTAAGTCGGCATATCCAATTGGGTGGGTCAAACTTAATGTGGCTTTTGGTACAGCATCCAATCACACGAGTGAGTCGCTTATATTTGAGGTGGTCAAGCTAAAGATCCCTTACCATGCGTTGTTCGGGCGGCCGGCTTACGCCTGGTTCATGGCTCGCCCCTGCTATGTCTACCTTAAACTCAAAATGCCTAGCCTTAAGGGACCCATCACGGTCGATGGTGACAGGAGGATAGCAAAGGAGTGCGAGGAAGGAGATGCGGCTTACGCAGAAATCGCCTGTGCTGCAAAAGAGCTCAAGTATCACCAAGCCAATGTTGACCCGGCGGACATGTCGCCCCTCAAGAAGACAGCAACTGATGCCGAGCCGCTCCTCAAGTTTAAGCCAACGGATGACACTAAGATGGTGGACTTTACTCCTGGCGATTCATCCAAGCAGTTCACTATCGGGCGGGTGTGGATCCCAAATAGGAAAGCGCGCTCATCGAATTCATCCATGAGAATCGGGACATCTTCGCATGGAAACCTTCTGACATGCCTGGTGTACCGAGAGAATTCGCTGAGCACCATCTTAATATTGACCCTAAATCAAAGTCAATTCAGCAATATCTTCGCAGGTTTAATGAGGAGCGATGCAAGGCGATCGGAGAAGAAGTCGCCCGTCTTTTGGCCGCCGGATTTATCGTTGAGGTCTTCCACCCTAAATGGTTGGCTAACCCGGTCCTGGTGCTCAAGAAGAACGGCACTTTCCGCATGTGCATCGACTACACCGACCTCAACAGAGCTTGCCCAAAAGATCCTTTCGCCCTTCCCCGCATTGATCAAATCATCGATTCGATTGCGGGCTGCGAGCATTTGTGTTTCTTGGACACCTACTCCGGATATCACCAAATCAAGATGATTGTGGAAGATCAGGAGAAGACAGCTTTCATAACCCCATTTGGGGCTTTTTGCTATGTATCCATGCCGTTTGGGCTCAAGAGTGCTGGGGCGACTTACCACCCTTGTATCCAAAACTGTCTCCGCGGCCAAATCGGACGCAATGTCCACGCTTACGTTGATGACATCGTGGTTAAATCTCGCAAGAAGGAGACGCTCTTGGAGGATCTCAAGGAAACCTTTGACAATCTGCGGGTGTATCAGATGAAACTTAACCCCACCAAATGTGTCTTTGGCGTTCCCGCAGGAAAGCTTTTGGGTTTTCTGGTGTCCGAACGCGGCATTGAGGCCAACCCGGACAAAATCGAAGCAATCACTTCGCTCGGGAAACCAGCGAATATTAATCAAGTTCAACGCATGGCGGGTCGTATTGCGGCCTTGAGTCGCTTTATAAGCCGCCTGGGGGAGAAAGCCATTCCCCTCTATCAGTTGCTTAAGAAAGCTGATCGTTTTGTTTGGACGGACGAGGCCAACGAAGCTTTTGAAGCCCTGAAGCAGCAGCTGGTCAACCCGCCAGTTCTGGCCGCCCCGACTAAAAAGGAGCCTATGCTTTTATACATCGCGGCTAATACCAAGGCAGTGAGCGTGGCAGTGGCTGTTGAACGGAAGGAAGAAGGAAAGGAATACCCGGTACAACGCCCGGTGTATTTTATCAGCGAGGTGCTAACCCTCTCCAAACAACGTTATCCGCATTGGCAGAAGTTGGTTTATGGGGTCTTTATGGCGAGTCGAAAGCTAAAGCATTATTTCCAAGAACATCCTATCACGGTGGTTAGCTCTGCCCCTCTTGGGGACATCATCCAAAACAGAGAAGCAACGGGGCGAATCGCCAAATGGGCGATTGAGCTTGGGCCGCACCATGTGCGGTATGCGCCTCGCACGGCTATCAAGTCCCAGACATTGGTCGACTTCATCAATGATTGGACCGAGTTGCAAATTCCGGAAGACAGGCCTGATCTCACGTACTGGACTATTTATTTTGATGGGTCTAGGCAATTGGGAGGATCGGGGGCTGGCGTGGTGTTGATTTCACCCCAGGGAGACAAGTTCTGTTATGTTCTCTGACTCTTGTTCCCGTGTACCAATAACGCTGCGGAGTATGAAGCCCTACTTCATAGTTTGCGACTCGCCAAGGAGATGAACCTCACACGCGTTAGATGTTTTGGCGATTCCGGTCTGGTGGCTCAACAAGTTTCAGGTACATGGGATTCCCGGGATCCCCTGATGGCGGCTTACAGAAGGGTTATGTCTGATGTGGCGGGTAATTTCCATGGTTATCAAGTCGATCATATCGACTAATGCCCTCTCGCGTCTCGGCTCGCAACGTAAGCCGGTTCCTCCTAATGTTTTTTTCTGGATATTCTGCATAATCCTTCCGTGAGGTTGCCCTCAAAAGAGGAGTTGGCGATACCAGATCCTGAGTCCCAGTTTGTGGCGGCTCTCCGTGTTACGCCGGATTGGGTTCTTCCTTACTTGGCGTACCTCACACGATGCGAGTTACCTTCGGATGAGGTGTTGGCCCGTCAAATCGTTCGTCGGAGCAAGTCCATGGTCATCATCAACAGCGAGTTATATAAGCGAAGTACTTCCGGGGTATTTCAAAGATGTGTTTCTTCTGATGAAGGGTGCGTAATTCTGAACGAAATCCATGGAGATTGCGGGCATCATGTCGGGTCACGTTCCCTGGTTTCCAAGGCGTTTCGACATGGATTCTTTTGGTTGACGGCTCATGCGGATGCAGAAGAGATAGTTCGTCGATGCGATGGCTGTCAACGTTTTGGACGACAGGCTCATGTCCCGGTTCAAGAACTAAGGATGATCCCTATCACTTGGCCTTTCGCGGTCTGGGGGTTAGATATGGTTGGTCCTTTTAAGATGTCATCCAATAAAAAACTCATCTACTGGTGGCGGTTGATAAATTCACCAAGTGGGTCAAAGCAAAGCCTGTTGGCAGCTGTGATGCAGAAACGGCCGTCAAATTCTTGAAAAAATTGATATTCCGGTTTGGATACCCACACAGCATTATCACTAATAATGGTACCAATTTATCACAAGGGGCGATGCAGGAGTTTTGCAACCGGGAGCACATCCGGCTTGATGTGTCTGCGGTCGCTCATCCACAATCTAATGGGCAAGCAGAACGGTCGAATCAGGAAGTACTACGAGGAATCAAGCCCCGACTTATGGTTCCCCTGGAGCGCACCCCAGGGTGTTGGGTTGAGGAATTGCCTTCGGTACTATGGAGCATTCGAACCACCCCGAATCGTTCTACGGGTTTTACTCCTTTCTTTCTGGTGTACGGGGTAGAAGCCGTTCTTCCCAGTGACATTAGGCATGACTCGCCCAGAGTCGCCGCTTATGTGGAACAGGATAATGAGTTGGCACGTCAGGATTCTTTGGATGCTTTGGAGGAAGCACGCGATTTGGCCGTTTCCTGATCGGCTATCCATCAGCAATATTTGTGGCGGTATCATAGCCGCCGGGTCAAGAGCCGAGCCTTTCAGGAGGGCGACTTAGTGCTCCGTTTGATCCAAGATTGCACTGGCATGCATAAGTTGTCACCACCATGGGAAGGACCGTTTGTCGTCAGCAAAAACCTTCGCAACGGGTCATACTATTTGGTGTATCTTCGGCCTGATCGGCCAACCACGGAGGCTGAGTCAACTCGCCCCTGGAACATAGCCCATGTGCGGCCTTACTACACTTGAGCTATTGGCTCCCGTTTTTCCTTTTTCTCCGATCTTTGAAGATTGTAAGTCTCTCATTTATATAAACAATAAAGTTGATACCCACGAATTTTGGGTTTTTCCCGCCACTTCATCTTCTTGAAAGCATGGATCTTTATTGTTCTTCGACAAGTCGCCCAAACATGGACGCTATCAATAACAGAGAGAATAAGTCGCCATGTTGCACTTATTACAACACAGGGTATCGATAAGCCAAAGAGGATCAAGTCGCTATAAGCGCACGATTCAAACATGGGCGCCTTATATGATTCTGAGGATTAGGTCGGCTTACTTGGGGGCTATCAGCCCCCAAGTCGTTTTGTGGTAATAGCGCATACGCTTCTACAATCCTATGACCTGTCTTTCTCCTAATCATAGGTCACTTGGGGGCTTCCTCTCACTGAGATCAGCCTAATTACCCATTTGGCTAGCGAAAAATTACCGCACTACAAATGGTTATACTGGACTGTGTGTTGGCCAAATCGCCATATGGACCCATGAACTCTTGGCGAGTCAATCCGCTATTTGGACCCTGAACTCACCTTGGTTAAAACATGCACGGTACCGGCTAGCGCCCCACATGGAAAATAGAGAAACCATTGGTTCATTGAACCTGCTTCACTGAAGCTTCACTCGCGCCTGATCATCCGGTCTAAATACTTGAGCTTTTTTATACAAAAAGTCTCCCTTGGGTAGCACTTGAGTTTGTTTAACTCTTCCTATCCTTTCGCGACTTGAACGAGTCGACGAAACTCTTACTCTCACCTTCCTAGCACTACCACAAGGTTTAAGACTCGCCGGATCTTGTTGAGCCGGGTTTTCTTCATATAATTTGCCAAGACACCTTGAGTCGGTTATTATTTATTATCATCCATTACTCATTGAGATGGTTTGATGTATGCTTTTGTTAGCCCAACAGGTTGGTGATCAAAATCTTTACTGACATGGCGGGTCAAGCATCATAGGCACCCCAAGGGCGACACGAGGTTTTTTAAGGATCACAGAAGAGTTCCGCAAACAGGCATAAGCAAGGGATTGTTTTCTACAATAACCTATTACATGGCTCAAATGGCCAAATCAGTAAGATCTATTCAATTGGTGCCTCCGGGTCAACTTGCCTCGAGCTATGGCCGACTTCAAGTTGTAAATCGCCCAGTACCCAATTACACTTGGATAGAGCAAAAAAATTCGTCTTCATCATTCAAAAATGCCGAGAGATCAGATTCCAAATCAAAAGGGTTCTTGGGCCGACGAGGAGTTAAGCTGGTTGTCACGAATGATAGTGGGTTTACTTTCTTGTTCTTGTCATCATAAGTGGCTTGGTACTTTTATAAATCCAAGCTCGCTGCTAGCTGAGTCGCCGCCGAGCGTGATTCCTTGACAACATGCTGATAATCATCTTGAGTAAACTCTGACCTGTCATCCTTGAGCTGTGGAAAGCCTGCTGCTACCTCTTCGGGCTTCAGTTCTGGAGCATATGCCAAACACCGACTCAAGGTAGTCAGCGCCCCCTTCCACGCGGCTGATCGGGTTAGCTCACATATCTGAGGCGGAAGGGTTGATAGGCAGCCAAGCATCTTTTTGATTGATGTGATTGGTTCCTTGGTGCCCATCACTGCCTTCATGGTCAGCATGCTCCCAGCATACAGCTGCTCAGTCAGTGTGTAAATCGCATTTAACTTCAAGATGCAGTCGTCCTAAAGGTTGGCAGCTCTCGGGCCTGCGTAAGAAAGACAATGATGGTTAGTACTTTGTTTTTTTACACTACTCTTTTCTCAGAGATACAAAACCAGGGATTCCTTCTTACCAAAAACGGCCTGTGTCATGTTGGAAATATGTTTCTTTAAGTCGGCCAGCTCTTGTTGCACAGCTTCCAGTTTTGTTTCAGCCATTTCTTCTCGCTTTAGCGCGATGGCCTGATCATCTTGAGACTTCTTGTTGGCGGCTTTCAGCTTTTCCATATCAGCTAAGATCGCCTGGTATTTTTGTTCTGCTTGAGCCCGCACGTCTTGCTGGTCAGCTAAGCTTTTCTTTAAGTCGCCCAACATCGACTCAGCTTGGGCCAGAGATTCCTGTCAACATATTATCAAGGGACAAGTCTCAGAATTATTGCAAGCAACATCTCTGACACTTGGGGGATAATGTATAATTTTTTAGACAAAATTATACCACATCAAGACCCGGCTCATCTTTCAAAAGATGACCCGTCCCTTGGGGGTTACAAGTCAAAAGTTTTTTCTACATCAAGACCCGGCTCATATTTCAAAAGATGACCCGGCCCTTGGGGGTTATAGGTCGAAAGTTTTTTCTACATCAAGACCCATCTCATCTTTCAACAGATGACCCGGCCCTTGGGGGTTACAGGTCAAAAGTTTTTTCTACATCAAGACCCGACTCATCTTTCACAAGATGACCCGGCCCTTGGGGGCTAATGAGGAGGGTATACATTAAGGCGTACCTCATGTTTATTCTTCATCATATGGAGCAGGTTCTTCTCCATTTCATAACTTGTTTCCAGGCGACTTGTGAAGCCGGAGCAAACCTCATCAAACTCAAGTTTTTCATATTGAGAAAGTTTGTCCTTGGAAATCTCATGTCTGGTGGAAGGATGGGACGATGTTGATACATGCTTCGATAAGATTGCCGAAGCCGGCTTAGAAAAGCCAGTACCAGTAATGACCACAGCATCAGGATCTTCAACCGCCTTCAACGGATTTGGCGGGTTGGGCGCTTCTATGCCTTCCTTGGGAGAACTTGGAAGGTCAACTCGGTCATCAGACATATCTTTTGCCGGGTCAGCACGAGCCGGCGCTGGGTTTTCTTTAAGTTCTGGAGCCGGAGTGGAAGTTGAGCCACCGGTTTTTCTCTTCTTCGCTTATGCTCTAAGGAAAAAAGGGTCATGATTAAAGCAAGCATCATTATCATCAGGAAAGACATAAGTATTATAAGGACTTACCCTTGTACGCGAATCATTGGCGGAAGGGCCAACATCATTGAGTCGCCCGACAAAGGGGGAGAAGTCTGCAAACGTAATATCTCAAAATGTGAGAAAGTTACAAGAGTGACCCAAAAGAAAACGAAGGTGGAAATTGATAGAGGGTACCTCATTTTGCCGTTTCTTGGTAGGGGTTTTTACTGGTAATCCAGACACCAAATCTCGTGAGTGGCTTCGAGTCTTCCGAAAGGAAGCGTGTTGTGTCTTCTTCAAGAGGAAATTAGGGTCTAGACAAGCATTCGGGTGAGACATGGGAACTTTCCCACAAACTCGCCTGGTCGGCTTAGGCGAAGGAGAAGATGAGTCGGAAGAAATAAAAATTACCTCTACGACGTCATCCTGGCTTTCGTTATCATCATTCTATACATAGAAATGCAGAGATATAAGCACAAATTAGAGCAAAGGGCGTCAAGACAACAAAGATAAAATTTTACCTCTGAAGACGCTTCGCCGACTTGGGATTCGTCCACATCACACGATTCGGCGACAACCGCTTTGTTTTTACCCTTGGATTTCTTCTTTGGAGGCGGTTTGGCTTGCTTCAGGGCAATCTTTTTCGGCCTTCGTGACCAGAATGGGTCGCCTTTCTGAGGTAGAATTGTCATTATGCAAGTCAGAATCCAAGTAAGTCAGAAAAAGTGAACCAAGGGCAGGTTAAATTATTTACCTTAGGAGCCGGGTTAATCTTGCAAAATGACTTAAGCCCTATCTGGCTACACTTGGCCAAGGGCTCGCCGGTTAGCTTCTTGATGATGCTCACAATGTCTTCCTCTGTGAGTGCTGTGTGGAAGTAACATTGGGGATGGTTCAAAGTACCATCAAACTCGCACATCAAGCTGTCTCAGCGACTCAAGGGAAGGATGCGCCATTCCACCCAGCAGCAGATCATATCAACTCCAGTAAGACCGTTGTTTGTTAAAGATCGTAACTCGGATAGCACTGGAATGAAATCCGATTCCTCCTCTTCGGCGAGCTTGTCAGGAAGTTTGAAGTTTGTGGGCAGACGTTCCTTCCTGTAGCCAAGGAGTTTGTTTTCACCCGGAGGAGAAGTGTCCCGGCAATAAAACCAAGACTCGCCCCAGCCTTTGGGGTGGCTAGGCATGGCGAGTGACGGGAATGAGTTGTCCCTGCGTCGCTAAATGTTAACCCCTCCAAGTTCTAAGCTAGGGCCGTTGGAGAACTCGGTCTGGCAATTCAGATGGAAGAAGTACCAAAACAAAGCGACCGATGGTTCCATTCGTAGGTAAGCTTCATAGAATACTTGGAACTGGCACATTTTGCTGATCGAGTTGGGGCCCCAGGTCTTGGAGGTGGACGTTCATGAAGGCCATAGCATCTCTGAGGAACTTTGATCCTGGCGGCTTAAACCCTCGTTCGAGGTGTTCAGCAAAAACAACTATTTCCCCTTCGGCCGGGTTGGGAATTTCGTCGCCTAGTCCAGATCGCCATCCGATGACTTCCTTCGGATCAAGGTTCCCAGTCTTTACACAATCCTCAAGGAAGGCGTCGTCAACTTTGGTTGGTAGCCAGTCGGCCTTGAAAACAGCACCCATAGCTATAGAGGAAAAGGTCATGGGTAAGTTAACCCGCCTAACACTTGTTGAGTGGCTAAGAAAATCCTCCAACTCGCCAAACACTTGTTGAGTGGCTAAGAAAATCCCTCAACTCGCCAAACACTTGCCGAGTGGCTAAGAGAATCTATTAACTCACCAATAGGGGATCAGATTTGGGCACAAGGGCGATTTAGGAATTTCCTATTACTAAGAGAAGGCATCCCAGGGCATCAAAGACGTGTGGTAAAATGATGAAGTCTGAATCTACAAACAGTTTTCTACACAGTAAGCAGGGCAATGCGGATCTTCAAGCAAGGTAAAATAATAGAAAAAGGCTTGGACGAAACAAAACGAGCTGTGAGTGAAAATGAATATGGCAGAGATGATTTGGCCGAAGCTTTTTTCGATTTTCGAATAGGAAACTATTTAATCAAGGATGTGGCTAACGCGATTACATCACCTACTACCATTGACCTATCAACATGCAAAGGAAAGATCGAAGTGTTCTTAGAACATGGCAGGTGGCGAATGCCCAAAGATCCGGATCTGATTGCAACTGATGAAGAACTGACCTGCTTATGGCGTCCGGAAGCGGTTGTGCGGGTCCACGGCAAGGACGGCGTTCTCGCTAGGTTGAAGATACGTCAGACGCAGTGGGCGGCGATGGAATCCCTCGAGCGGCGACGGAACTTCGCGGGTGGCGGCGGAGGCCCTCGGGCGGCGGTGGAGTCCCTCCAACGGCAACAGAGCTCCGCAGTCGGCGGGGGAGTCCCTTGGGCGGCGACAGAATCTTTCGGGCGGCGAGGAGTCCTTCGGGCAGCGACGGAGCTCCTCGAGGAAGTGTTAGATTTCTTTGTGTGGTCGCGAGGAAGAAGAAGAAGCTGATGGGACGAGTAGGTGAGGATTCCCTCTGCTCCTGTTCCCGAGCCTATTTAATAGGTCGGGTGCGGGGATCGAGGCGCCTCGCGCGGGAACCAAAAGGGCAAACTAAAGATTCGCACTTATGGCGCCAAGATTTTCGGGATATTTGCGCCACGAGATCCGCTGGAGATTGCGTCATCATTTTCCGAGGATAAAGGGATAAGGTGATGTCATCAAGAAACAGTTCGGCGGCTTGGATATTTCCATGAAGGATGGCGGCTTAAGCGTATGATGCATGAAAGGAGTGGAATGATTCGCCCCTAAACTAGGTAAGAGTTTATCGGCGTGAACAGGTTCAAGTCAATCTGGGGCCTAATGTTGGGGATATTATCTGCGGTGTGACCCGCCCTAGTTGGGTCAGGTCACCAAGTGGGCGACTCATCCTTTGGCGATTCAAACTTTGGCCCGGTAGGCCCAGGAGCTGGATGGCGGTTCAAGATCCACGTGGAGAATCAATTATCAGGGAGTTCTCCAGTCTTCGAAAGCACTATGATTTAGACATAGAAAGAATCACGACTTGTGTTATGGCAAGAACTCTTGTAAACCCTAAGGGCTCGACCTGTATATAAAGGCGAGTCCCTGGAGAGGAGAGCACAGGTTAGAAATCACCGAGAGCTAGGTCAGGCGAGTTACGCCCTCCTTGTAATCGAAACATCATCAATACAAACACAAAGCGGGACGTAGGCTTTTACCTCCTCACGAGGGGCCGAACCTAGGTAAACCTGAGTCCCGCTCCCGTTCAACCCCTTTGAGTCGCCACCAAGGTGCGCTGGCTCCATCATTAAGTCCTTTCACTAGGACATCTTCCGTGACAAAACCATGACAGAGGGCTTCTTCATCAACACCATGACCTCTCCGATGATGCGTGAGTAGTTCACCATAGACCTATGGGTCCATAGCTAGTAGCTAGATGGCTTCTTCTCTCTCTTGGGTCTTCAATACAAAGTTCTCCATGATCTTCATGGAGATCTATCTGATGTAATCTTCTTTTGCGATGTGTTTGTCGAGATCCGATGAATTGTGGATTTATGATCAGATTATCTATGAATCTTATTAGAGTTTCTTCTGATCTCTCTTATGCATGATTTCATATCCTTGTAATTCTCTTCGAGTTGTGGGTTTTGTCTGGCTAACTAGATCTATGATTCTTGCAATGGGAGAACTGCTTGGTTTTGGGTTCATATCATGCGGTGACCTCACCCAGTGACAGAAGGGGTAGCAAGGCACGCATCATGTTGTTGCCATCAAGGTTAAAAAGATGGGGTTTTCATCATTGGTTTGAGATTATCCCTCTACATCATGTCATCTTGCTTAAGGCGTTACTGTGTTCGTCATGAACTCAATACACTAGATGCATGCTGGATAGCGGTCGATGTGTGGAGTAATAGTAGTAGATGCAGAAAGTATCGGTCTACTTGTCTCGGACGTGATGCCTATATGTATGATCATTGCCTTAGATATTGTCATGACTTCGCGCGGTTCTATCAATTGCTCGAAGTAATTTGTTCACCCACCGTGATATTTGCTATTATGAGAGAAGTCTCTAGTGAACACTATGGTCCCCAGGGTCTACTCCACACCATATTTTCAGCCTTACACTTTTTACTTCATTGCACTTTCCGCCTTCAGATCTCACTTTGCAAACAATCTTGAAGGGATTGACAACCCCTTTGAAGCATTGGGTGCAAGCTTGTTTGTGTTTGCGCAGGTACTCTGGACTTGATGAGGCCATCCTTCTGGATCGATACCTTGGTTCTCAAACTGAGGGAAATACTTACTGCTCCTGTGCTGCATCACCCTTTCCTCTTCAAGGGAAAAACCGACGCAAACCAGAGAAGTAACAAGAAGAATTCCTAGCGCCAAGGCAGGACTTTTGTTGTCGTAGCACACTACTCTTCGGTTCGGGAGGAGGTACAATTACCTTATCAAGTTCTATTTTTCTCCCACTTACGTCTTTCGAGAGAAACTCTTTCTCTAGAAAGGATCTGTTCTTAGCAAGAGAGATCTTGCCTTCGGATATAAGAAGAATGTGCCCCCAATAGTTTCCTTAGGGTATCCTATGAAGACGCACTTTTCCTCTTTGGGTTCGAGCTTCTCTGGTTTAAGTTTCTTCACGTAAGCATCGCAGCCCCAAACTTTAAGAAAAGACGGCTTAGGTTTGTTGCCAAACCATAAGTCATACGGTGTCGTATTAACGGATTTAGATGGTGCCCTATTTAAAGTGAATGCGACAGTTTCCAATGCATATCCCCAAAATGATAGCGGTAAATCGGTAAGAGACATCATAGATTGCACCATATCGAATAAAGTGCAATTACGACGTTTAGACAGACAGTTACGCTGCGGTGTGCCAGGCGGCGTGAGTTGTGAAACAATTCCACATTTCCGTAGGTGTGTGCCAAACTCATGACTCAAATATTCTCCTCCACGATCAGATTGTAGAAACTTTATTTTCTTGTCATGTTGATTCTCCACCTCACTCTGAAATTCCTTGAACTTTTCAAAGGTTTCAGACTTGTGTTTCATTAAGTAGACATACCCATATCTACTTAAATCATCAGTGAGCGTGAGAACACAATGTTAACCACCGTGAGCTTCAATGCTCATTGGACCACATACATCGGTATGTATTATTTCCAATAAGTTAGTTGCTCGCTCCATTGTTCTGGAGAACGGAGTCTTGGTCATCTTGCCCATGAGGCACGGTTCACATGTGTCAAATGATTCAAAATCAAGTGACTCCAAAAGTCCATCTCTATGGAGTTTCTTCATGCGCTTTACGCCGATATGACCAAGGCGGCAGTGGCACAAGTATGTGGGACTATCATTATCAACCTTGCATCTTTTAGCACTTACACTATGAATATGTGTATCATCGCGATCGAGATTCATTAGGAATAAACCATTAACCAGCGGGGCATGACTATAAAACATACCACTCATATAAATAGAACAACCATTATTCTCAAATTTAAATGAGTAGCCATCTTGCATCAAGCGAGATCCCGGTGCAATGTTCATGCTTAAAGTTGGTACTAAATAAAAATTATTAAGTTTTATAACTAATCCCGAAGGTAGATGTAGAGGTAGCGTGCCGACGGCGATCACATCGACCTTGGAACCATTCCCGACGCGCATCGTCACCTTGTCCTTAGCCAGCCTATGCTTGTTCCGTAGTTCCTGCTTAGAGTTGAAAATGTGAGCAGCAACACCGGTATCAAATACCCAGGAGCTACTACGAGCGCTGGTAAGGTACACATCAATAACAAGTATATCACATATACCTTTGACGTTGTCGGCCTTCTTGTCCACTAAGTACTTGGGGTAATTCCGCTTCCAGCGACCGGTTCCCTTCTAGTAGTAGCACTCAGTCTCAGGCTTAGGTCCTTTCTTTGACTTCTTCACGACAACTGGATTACCGAGCGCGGCAACAGCTTTGCCATCTTTCTTGAAGCTTTTCTTACCCTTGCCATTCTTGAAACTGGTGCTCTTATTCACCATCAACACTTGATGCTCCTTCTTGATTTCTACCTTCGCGGATTTCAGCATTGAATACAACTCGGGAATAGTCTTTTCCATCCCTTGCATGTTGTAATTCATCACAAAGCCTTTGTAGCTAGGTGGAAGCGATTGAGGATTCTGTCAATGACCGCATCATATGGAAGTTCAACTCGAGCTGAGTCAAGCGGTTGTGCAACCCAGACATTCTAAGTATGTGCTCACTGACAGAACTATTCTCCTCCATCTTACAGCTAAAGAACTTGTCGGAGACTTCATATCTCTCGACCCGGGCATGAGCTTGAAAAACAAGTTTCAGCTCCTCGAACATCTCATATGCTCCGTGTTTCTCAAGACGCCTTTGGAGCCCCGGTTCTAAACTATAAAGTATGCCGCACTGAATGAGAGAGTATTCATCACTCCGCGCCTGCCAGGCGTTTCTAGCATCCTAGTCTGTCGCGGGAATGGGAGAATCACCTAGCGATGCATCAAGGACATATGCCTTCTTGGAAGCCATGAGGATGAGCTTCTAGTTACGAGCCCAATCCGCATAATTGCTACCATCGTCTTTCAGCTTGGATTTCTCTAGGAACGCGTTGAAGTTCAATGAGACATTTTCGTTGGCCATTGGATCTAAAATATTAGTAAAGACAATTTTAGACTAAGTTCATGATAATTAAGTTCATCTTATCAAATTACTAATGAACTCCCACTTAGATCGACATCCCTGTTGAGGCATAGTTTATGCCTAAGTAATTTTGGTGATTGATGACAGTACCGTACAGGACTAATCGTGTGTGTCAAGGTTTCAGGTAACACTCGTCAACGGCACAAGACGACACGTCTCCTCTCTTCTGGAACGGAAGCACGGCGCTCTCTACGATTCTCTTTATTTGAGTCATAGTAAAGCCGTACTATTAAGAGGGGATCCGTAGTGGAAAGGTTTGGGTGGAATCTATCTTTACACACGCACACTTCACATTCTCCCTTTCCTTATCTTTTGGAGCGGCCCTCGCCTAATCGTCTCGATTATATCTGCAAAATGGTCCCCAGCGGTAGTACCGCTAGCCAGCAGTAGTACCGCCCCTGGTCAGCGGTAGTACCGCTCCAGGTGTTTTGTTCCACCTACCTAGCGGTAGTTCGTGGACGGACCCTTTTGCGAAGACTTTCCCGGCGGTAGTAGTGCTTGTGCACTACCAAGGGGCCAGCGGTAGTACCGCTGGTGTCAGCGGTAGTACCGCTGGAGGCCCAGCGGTAGTACCTCAAGGCAGCGGTAGTACCGCTCCGGCACAGCGGTAGTACCGCTGGTACTCGGGCAGAGAGTGGGAAAACGGTCTGATTCCCCCCCCCACTATATAAAGGGTTCTTCTAGCTGAGGAACCCTATCTCTTACCTCTCTAAGCTCCATTGTTGCTCCACAAGCTCTAAAGTGCCCGATCTCTCTCCCTAGCCAATCAAACGTGTTGATTCTTTAGGGATTGGTTGAGAAGGCCTAGATCCACACTTCCACCAAGAGAAAAGTTGATTCCCCCACCAATCCCTTGCGGATCTTGTTACTCTTGGGTGTTTGAGCATCCTAGACGGTTGAGGTCACCTCGAAGCCATATTCCATTGTGGTGAAGCTTCGTGGTTTAGTTGGGAGCCTCCAAGCTTTGTGTGGAGTTGCCCCAACCTTGTTTGTAAAGGTTCAGTCGCCGCCTTCAAGGGCACCTATAGTGGAATCACGGTACCTTGCATCGTGCGAGGGCATGAGGAGAATACGGTGGCCTTAGTGGCTTTTTGGGGAGCATTGTGCCTCCACACCGCTCCAACGGAGACGTACTTCCTGTCAAAGGGAAGGAACTTCGGTAACACATCCTCGTCTCCATCTGTTCCACTTGTGGTTATCTCTAACCTTTACTTTGTATTTGCTTATGCTTGTGACTATATCTTACTTGTCTTAATAGCTCTTGTTGTTAGCTTCTATAGGGTTCACCTCATTGTCATATTATTTGTGAACCCGTATAGTGTTTACCTTAACTTGTTAAGATTAATTAAAAAGTGGTCGTTGTCTATTCACCCCCCCTCTAGCCAACCATATCGATCCTTTCAATCCCTCTAGTCATCCAAGTGCTACATGATCCACGTCGACTAGCCCGTGTCCGATCATCACATGAGACGGACTAGTCATCAATGGTGAGCATCTCCATGCTGATCATATCAACCATACGACTCATGTTCGACCTTTCGGTCTCCCGTATTCAAGTCCATGTTTGTACATGCTAGGCTCGTCGAGTCAACCTAAGTGTTTTGCGTCTGTAAACTGGATTACACCCGTTGTATGCGAACGTTAGAATCTATCACACCCGATCATCACGTGGTGCTTCGAGACAACGAACCTTCGCAATGGTGCACACTTAGGGGAATACTTATCTCAAAAAAATTAATGAGCGGTCATCTTATATTTGCTACCGTCGTTCTAAGCAATAAGATGTAAAACATGATAAACATCACATGCAATCATATAGTGACATGATATGGCCAATATCATCTTGCTCCTTTGATCATCATCTTCAGGGCACCATGATCATCATCGTCACCGGCATGACACCATGGTCTCCATCATCATGATCTCCATCATTGTATCTCCATGGAGTCGTCACGCCAACTATTACTTCTACTACTATAGCTAACCGTTAGCGATAAAGTAAAGTAATCAACATGGCGTTGCATCTCATACAGTAAATTAAGACAACTCATATGGCTCCTACCGGTTGTCATACTCATCGATATGCAAGTCGTGAATCCTATTACAAGCACATGATCAATCTCATACATCACATATGTAACATCACATCCTTTTGGCCATATCACATCACATAGCATACCCTGCAAAAACAAGTTAGACATCCTCTAATTGTTGTTACAAGTTTTACGTGGCTCGTTAGGGTTTCTAGCAAGAATGTTTCTCACCTACGTGACTGCCACAACATTGATATGCCAATGCTATTTACCATTCATAAGGACCCTTTTCATCGAATCCAATTCGACTAAAGTAGGAGAGACAAACACCCGCTAGCCACCTTATGCACCAAGTGCATGTCTGTCGGTGGAACCAGTCTCATGTAAGCGTACGTGTAAGGTCGGTCCGGGCCACTTCATCCCACAATACCGCCGAAAAAAGATAAGACTAGTAACGGTAAGCAAGTTGACAAATTAGCACCCACAAATTTTGTGTTCTACTCGTGCATAGAATCTACGCATAGAACCTTGGCTCGGAGGCCACTGTTGGGGATCGTAGTAATTTCAAAAAATTCCTACGCCATGCAAGGATCTATCTATGGAGAAACCAGCAACGAGAGATGTTGCAGAGCATCTTCATACCTTTGAAGATCACTAAGCGGAAGCGTTACTATGAACGCGGTTGATGCAGTCGTACTCGCAGCGATTCAGATCGTGGTGGATTCTGATCTATGTGCCAAACTACGACACCTCCACGTTCAACGCACGTGTAGCCCAATGACGTCTCCAAACCCTTAAACCAACAAGGAGGAAGGAGAGGTTGAGGGAGAGAGCTCCGATAGCACGACGGTGTGGTGGCGGTGGAGCTACGTGGTTCTCCGGTAGAGCTTCGCTAAGCTATGCGGAGGACGAGGAGAGAGAGGAAGGGTTGCGCCGAGAGAGAGAGATTTCGTGTCTCAAATCAGCCAAAAAATCCACTATATATAGGGGGAGAGGGAGGAGGTGCCAACACTTAGGGTTCCCACCCCCAAGGGGTGCGGCAGCCCCATCTAGGGCTGGTGGTGGCGGCTAGCAAGGGAGGAGGGGGTGTGGCGCACCCCAGATTGGCCTTGGGCCCATCTTCTTTAGGGTTTCCCCCCCCCTTCTCTCTCAACCTGCACCTCGGGACTTGGTGGGAGGCGCACCAGCCCACTCTGGGCTGGTTCCCTTCCACCTTTTGGCCCATGTCACCTCGGGAACCATTCCGGTGGTCCCGGTACGTTACTGGTGACGCCCGAAACATTTCCGCTTTCCAAACCCCCTCATCCTATATATCAATATTCACCTCCGGACCATTCCGGAGCTCCTCGTGACGTCTGGGATCTCATCTGGGACTCCGAACAACCTTCGGTAACCATGTACTCTATTTCCCTATAACCCTGGCGTCATCAAACCTTAAGTGTGTAGACCCTAGGGGTTCGGGAGACATGCAGACATGACCGAGACATCTCTCCGGCCAATAACCAACAGCAGGGTCTGGATATCCATGTTGGTTCCCACATGTTCCACGATGATCTCATCGGATGAACCACGATGTGAAGAATTCAATCAACCCCGTATGCAATTCCCTTTGTCTATCGGTATGATACTTGCCCGAGATTCGATCGTCGGTATCCCTATACCTTGTTCAATCTCGTTACCGGCAAGTCTCTTTACTCGTTCCATAATGCATCGTCCCGTGACTAACTCCTTAGTCACACTGAGCTCATTATGATGATGGATTACCGAGTGGGCCCAGAGATACCTCTTTGTCACACGAGTGACAAATCCCGGTCTCGATTCGTAAAACTCAACGGACACTTTCAGAGATACCCGTAGTGCACCTTTATAGTCACCCAATTATGTTGTGACGTTTGGTACACCCAAAACAATCCTACGGTATCCGGGAGTTGCACAATCTCACGGTCTAAGGAAATGATACTTGACATTTGAAAAGCTTTAGCAAACGAACAACACGATCTAGTGCTATGCTTAGGATTGGGTTTTGTCCATCACATCATTCCCCAATGAAGTGATCCCATTATCAATGACATCCAATGTCCATGATTAAGAAACCATGATCATCTATTGATCAACGAGCTAGCCAACTAGAGGCTCACTAGGGACACATTGTGATCTATATATTCGCACATGTATTACGGTTTCTGGTTAATACAATTATAGCATGAATAATAAACAATTATCATGAATTGATAATATAATAATAACAACTTTATTATTGCCTCTAGGGCATATTTCGAACAATCTTCACTTTGAGTTTTTTACTTTCAGTTTTAGTGGTCTTGATACTTGTTACTAGTGTAGCAACATTAGTGTATCTTTATTTTCAAGCTTTGTGCCAAGTGTTAGCCTCTGATTGCAAGAAAGTTCAAAAGTTGTGACATGCTGTCCAGAAACAGATTCTGTCTGATTGACAGAAAACTTAGCCAAAAATCACCAGATCATATTTTTTGACCTGAATTTTTTTGACAGTATTCTCTATATAATTGAGTTTCTCGCATCTGTTCTGAATTTTTTGTTTTGAGTAGCAGAAGTGCCCCGAAAAAATTATTTACTACCTGCTGGTCTGTTTTTCCCAGATTCTGCCCTGTTTTGCGTTTTCATTGTTTTGCAAATCCTAAGCTTGCTTTTTCTTTGCAAAAACCTTTTGGAAATCTTGAGAAACAGTAGCTCTTCCTGAAAATCTTTATCTCGAGTATAGAAAAAATTATTTTATTATGGGCACTAACCACTCTAATCATCTTATGATGAGTTTCGTATGAAGGGAGTTTTCAAGTATGCGATGGAAGATGATGAAAGAAGATAGAGGAGTGTCAAGCGCTCAAGCTTGGGGATGCCCCCATGCACCCCCAATAAATATTAAAGGAGACTCAAGCGTCTAAGATTGGGGATGCCCCCGTGCATCCCCTTCTCCATCAACAATCATCAGTTCGTCCTTCTCCATGCTATATTTTTATCACTTCATATGTTATGTGCTATGCTTGGAGCTCCCGCTCTTTACTTTTTTAGTTTGTTTTAGTTTTGCTTGTTGTTAATAACAAGTTGGACCCTAGACTTCTTTGTTTGGGAGAGAAACACGCTCCAGTCCACCCTAGAACACAACATAGGTTTTAATGATTATGTTTTTGTGTGTTCTTTATCTTTTCATAGCTGTTGTCATGTTTAACTCTTAGTTTTCATGCTTTATCTTTATAAGAGCTTTTATTTAGGTTGCTTTTGGAACTCTCTTGAGTTATCATGCTTATCTTGTTTAGAGAGTTGGCTTGTTGCACTGAGTTGTGTGTCTTGCATGAGTAGGTAATTGAGGTTGCTATTTAATTATAGTAGTAACTTGCAATAGTTTTGAGGTATTGATTTGAGTAATGGTTGGACTTTTGGTGTCAAGAACTTGAGACTATTAGTGATAGGTGTCGTATTTTGGGTAATCCGTGTGTATTTTCAAAACTAAAAAATTATTAGTTGAGAACTCTAGCTACTAGATGGATCGCTAACCTCTGGAGGGGTTGGAATATATAGAGTACCCTCACGTTATCATGGGTCGAGGATGTGCAAGGATAACCAAACCCCCAAACACTCCTCCTTGGGGTACCTGTCTCTTTGTGAATCTCATGACTAGATAGAGAGTTACCGATAATAAGTGCATGAGTTCTTCGGACTAATGCGAGTATTCGATTGTTGGCACTTCCACCGTCCATATTTGGCTAGCCTCTTCGGTACCGTGCATTGCCCTTTCTCATCTTGAGAGTTGGTGCATACTTCACCGATGCATCCAAACCCTTGGCATGATACACTCTGTCATCGTAAGCCTCATTATATCGTTCCTCAAAACAGCCACCATACCTACCTATTAAGGCATTTCCATAGCCTTTCCGAGATACATTGCCATGCGACATCCACCATCTCATGACTTGATCTTCATGTCATACATGTTTTTGCTTGATCGAGGAGTCGCATGCTAGTTGGGCCTTGCCCTTATTATTGCTACATGACGCGCTAGTATCATTGCATATCCGGCTAGACTGGCAGAGGCATACATTTGCATACATCATGATAGTTTTCATTTATCTTTATGTTGAGTACTTCTTATAAAGTGTGAAGATCTTGTTTTTATTTCTTGTAAAATATATGCCCTTAAGTGAGGAAAAGATCCCAAAGAGGACAAATTAAAAGATCCCAAAAGAGGACACATGAAAAGATCCCAAAGAGGACAAGTGAGTGATAAATAGAAAGAGCCAAAGAGGCCACAAAAATAAAAATAAAAAAGAAAGAAAAAAATAAAAAAAATAGAGAAGGGGGCAACACTACTATTCCTTTTGAAAGATCCACACTCATACTCCATTGTTATATTTGTACTCCATAGAGATTATTATTCATGCATAACTATGTGGGGACCCATACACTATAGAACTTGGCTTGTATATTCCAATGATGAGCCTCCTCAAATGAGCTCTAGGTCTTCATGAGCAAGCAAGTTGGATGCGACCCCCACTAGTTACATTGGATAGCTTACCTTAGCTCATATGTGCATCATTGCATGGCAATACCTACACCTCACAACATATCCATCATGTTGTTTTCTCTCGCCTATGATTGTCCTCATTGATGTGAGCCTTTCACACCTTTTTTGTCTTCCTTCCCCATCATTATTCTCTTTGCCATCCTAAGTGCCAATATATCTTGCTCGCGCTCATCCATTGCATGAGTGCTCAAAGTCGAAAGGGAGAGGATCATTTTGACTTGTGCCTGACTAGTAGTATGGGGATGAGTCAAAATAAGATCCCGAAGGAGACCAAGTGTGAAGTTTCAGTAGATTGAGTTCTCAATTAAACTATATAGTATTTTATGCTCTAAACCCATCTCCCACTTCTTGCACCCAAACACCATTTGGAGACATTCGAGTCACGGACAGCGAGAGAACTTGCACCCTTATGTTCTTACTTTGCTAGTTTCAATACTAGATATAGATTCTTGCTTGTTATTGTCTTGACTTGAATTGCATTTCTTACTTGCTTTACTTTGAAGTTCTTATATGTGTGTTAGCATGTCACCACAGAAATTATGCTTGTTATCATTTACCTACTCGAGGACGACTAGGAATTAAGATTGGGGATGTTGATACGTCCCAAACATATCTATAATTTCTGCTTCCTCCATGCAAGTTTTGGGTGATATTGCTATGTGTTTTGTACACTTTCATACCTTTTTCAACATATTTGGACTAACCTAATAACTCAGTGCACCCAGTGCCAGTTTCTATCTACTGATGTTTGTGAATTGCAGGTTTATACCCATATTTACAATGCCCGAAAAATTCCACAAAAAATATATAAAAAATCAGCGTTCTAGAAAACTCCAGACGCCCGAAGCACAGCGAGAGGGGGGCACCCCCCACCCAGGCAGCCACCTGGCACAGCCTAGGGGGAGGCCGCACCACCAGGCTGCCTGGGCGAGTGGGACCTCCCCTGGTGCCCCCCTTTGGCCCTATTTTAACCCTCGTGGAGGAAACCCTGATTCCAGCACCCTTTTCTCCAGAAGCAATTCCGATCTCCACCGCCATCGCCAACAAGTTTCGGGGAAGCAGAATTCCTGTGTCGTCACCCTGTCGGGACGGGGAAGTGCCCCTGGATTCATCTCCATCGATTTTGCTTCCTCCCTCCATGAAGCGGGAGTAGTTCCTCCTCGGGACTGAGGTCTTCTACAGTAGCTATGTGGTTAATTCTCTCGCCCATGATGTGATCTTGATTGTGATCATAGGATATGTTAATCTATGGTGATCCATGATGTTTCCCCTTCTCATATGTATTGTATTGATGTTCTCACTTGATCTTATCTAGTATAATCTCCGAGACCATGGTGACAACAGTCTATTGGATATGGATTAGAAGAATATTTTCATGAGTGATTTCCTCTTTTGTGAATTGATTGAAGATTGAGAGTCTCTTGGTGCTTGTCTTTGACTATCCTTGAGATATGCTGTGGTGATTGTGGTACTCTCTTTGGATGGCCGCGGTGACATTGGGAAATACATAGATGAGAACTACGAACTCTAAGGTGTGCTTTTGCAGCCCTACATAATTCTCGTCCTAACTTGATCACAAAGGAATGACCTCCGAGTACAATACATATTTTAGTGGAAATAATCATGTGATTAGACTAAGTTAATGTTGTTTGGAGTTGCCACTAGTGAAAGTATCAAGCCTAGGCCTTTTTTTCTCACCATTGTTACACCGTTTGTGCTCACTTTTGTCACTTGCTACCTTGCTGTAATTTTTTATTACACATTTATATTGCCTTGCTTTGTCACACCTATCACCCATATTTTACCATCTCTCCGCAGAACTAGTGCACCTATACAATTTACCATTGTATTAGGTGTGTTGGGGACACAAGATACTTCTTGTTTCTTAATTGCAGGTTTGCTTGAGAGAGACCATCTTCAATCTCTACTTCCCTCAGTTCGATAAACCTTAGGTCATCCACTTGAGGGAAATTGTTGTTGTCCTACAAACCTCTGCGCTTGGAGGCTGATACGTCTCCGTCGTATCTACTTTTCCAAACTCTTTTGCCCTTGTTTTGGACTCTAATTTGCATTATTTGCATGGAACTAACCCGGACTAACGCTGCTTTCAGCAGAATTGCCATGGTGTTGTTTTTGCGCAGAAATAAAAGTTCTCGGAATGACCTGGAAATTCATGGGGATTTTTTGTGGAATATATGAAAAATATTGGCGCAAGAATCAACCGGAGGGGTGGAGCTGAGAGCCCACAACCCCACTAGGCGCGGCCCCCCTGGCCGTGCCTGGCAGGCTTGTGGGGCCCACGTTGCTCCACCTCCTCCAATCTTAGCTCTATTTAGTCCCTTTCAGCCGAAAAAAAAATCAGGGAGAAGAGTTCATCGCGTTTTGTGATACGGAGGCGCCGCCACCTCCTGTTCTTCCTCTGGAGGGCAGATCTGAAGTCCGTTCTGGGCTCCGGAGAGGGGAGATCGTCGCCATCGTCATCACCAACCTTCCTTCATCGCCAATTCCATGATGCTCTTCATCGTTCGTGAGTAATCTCATCGTAGGCTTGCTGGACGGTGATGAGTTGGATGAGATCTATCATGTAATCGAGTTAGTTTTGACGGGGATTGATCCCTGGTATCCACTATGTTCTAAGATTGATGTTGCTACTACTTTGCCATGCTTAATGCTTGTCACTAGGGCCCGAGTGCCATGATTTCAGATCTGGACCTATTATGTTGTCGCCAATATATGTGTGTTCTTCATCCTATCTTGCAAGTTGTAGTCACCTACTATGTGTTATGACCCGGCAACCCCGGAGTGACAATAGCCGAAACCACTCCTGGAGATGACCATAGTATGAGGAGTTAATGTATTCACCAAGTGTTAATGCGTTGGTCCGGTTGTTTATTAAAAGGAGAACCTTAATATCCCGTAGTTTCCATTAGGACCCCGCTGCCACGGGAGGGATGGACAATAGATGTCATGCAAGTTCTTTTCCCTAAGCATGTATGACTACATACGGAATACATGCCTACATTACATTGACGAACTAGAGCTAGTTACATATCTCTCCGTGTTATAACTATTGCATGATGAATAGCATCCGGCATAATTATGCATCACCGATCCAATGCCTACGAGTTTTTCCTACTGGTCCTTGCTATGTTACTTTTTCGCTACTGCTGTCACTGCTGCTACTGTCACTCTGTTACTACTTCCGTTACTTTGCTACTACTGGTTACTGTTGCTACTGTTGCTATCACACTACTCTGTTACTGATACTTTTCTGCAGATACTAAGTCTTTCAGGTGTGGTTGAATTGACAACTCAACTGCTAATACTTGAGAATATTCTTTGGCTTCCCCTTGTGTCGAATCAATAAATTTGGGTTGAATACTCTACCCTCGAAAACTGTTGCGATCCCCTGTACTTGTGGGTTATCAAGACCTTTTTCTCGCATCGTTGCCGGGGAGGCATAGCTATATTCTCTGAGTCACTTGGGATTTACGTCTGCTGATCATTATGAGGAATCTGAAAGATCAAAAAACCGAAGTCTTGCCCTCAACTACGAGGACAGGTAAGGAACTGCCATCTAGCTCTGCACTTGATTCACCTTCAGTTATGAGTAAGTTTGCGACACCACCTCCTGCTAGAAATTTTGATATGTCGCCTGTGCTTGATGATGCTACTATTGTTGTCCATGATGATATGCTTGATACTGCTTTTCCACTAGGTGCATTCCTTGATGCACAAATTGCTAGAGTTGCTGCTAGATGTGATGATACTTCTGAAACTGCTGAGATTATTGAAGTAGAACCTGGTATTTGGCCTGTTAGAACTAGCTCTCCTAGATATGAATTGCCTGATATGCCTAAGGGTTATGTTATGGAGGGAGAGATAGCTGACGACTTTCTTGCTTGTAAGTATAGCTATGATGTTGAGAAATTACTGCGCAAGTGGAAAGAAAAATCTTTGAACGCTAGGATGAAATACGACCCGAAGTTTGCTACTTCGCCTATCTTTGTGACCGATAAGGATTATGAATTCTCTGTTGACCCTGAGTTAATCACTCTGGTCGAATCTGATCCTTTTCACGGTTATGAGTCTGAAACAGTTGTAGCCCATCTTACCAAACTGCACGATATAGCCACCCTATTCATGAGTGAGGAAAAGATTCGCCACTACTATATCCTCAAGCTGTTTCCATACTCGCTAAAGGATGATGCTAAGACTTGGTTCACTTCTCTTGCCCCTAGTTGTGTGCGTAGCCCCCAGGATATGATCTACTACTTCTCTGACAAATATTTCCCTGCCCATAAGAAGCAAGTTGCCTTGCAGGAAATATACAATTTTGCGCAAGTTGAAGAAGAGAGTCTCCCACAAGCTTGGGGCCGGCTCGTCCAGCTACTGAATGCTTTGCCTGATCACCCTCTTGAGAAGAATGAAATACTTGATATCTTCTATAATGGACTAACCGATGCTTCTAGATACCACCTAGATAGTAGTGCTGGTTGTGTTTTTAGGGAACGAACTGTAGAACAAGCTGAGATCCTATTGCATAATATCTTGTGCAATGAGAATGCTTGGACTATTCCCGAACCACCTCCAAAGCCAACTCCCAAGAAAAGAAGTATTCTATTCCTCAGTCCTGAAGATATGCAAGAAGCTAAGAAATCTATGAAAGAGAAAGGCATTAAATCTGAAGATGTGAAAAATCTACCACCTATCGAAGAGATCCATGGTCTTGATAACCCGATACAGGTAGTAGAAGTAAATTCTCTTCGTAGATTCAATGAGAGTGATATTCCTTTTGACAAACCTGCTAGCTTATGCCTGGATGAATTTGATAACTTTGTTGCCAAACAACAAAGTTTCAATGATTATGTTAGCATACAATTGGAACAAAATGCTCGCATGCTTAGTCATTTAAGTGCTTGTGTCGACAGAAATGTCAATGATCTTAAGCTCTTGAGTAAACATGCCTCTATGGTTACTACTCAAGTAGAACAAGTACTTAAGGCTCAAAATGAGTTGAATGACAATTCTGTTAGAGTCGTCACTAGAGGCGGTAGAATGGCCCAAGAACCTTTGTATCATGAGGGTCATCCTAAGATAATTGAACAAGATTCTCAAGGCGTTAGCACTGATGCACCTGGTCATCCTAGGAAGAAAAAGAAAGATGATAGGAACTTGCACACTAGCAACCCTGTTGCTGTTACACCTAAGAGTCCAAACGATGTCTCTGTCTCTGATGCCGAAACACAATCGGGTGATGAACATGAGCCTAATGATAATATCAATAATGATGTTCATGTTGATGCTCAACCGAGCAATGATAGGGATGTGGAGATTGAACCTGTTGATCTTGATAACCCATAGCCTAAGAATAAGAGATACGATAAGAACGATTTCATTGCTAGGAAGCAGGGTAAAGAAAGGGAACCATGGGTTCAGAAACCCATGCCCTTTCCTCCCAAACCATCCAAGAAAAAGGATGATCAGGATTTTGAGCGATTTGTTGAAATGATTAGACCTGTCTTTCTGCAAATGTGTTTGACATATATGCTCAAAATGTCTCCCTATGCCAAGTACATGAAGGATAATGTGACTAATAAGAGGAGGATACCTGAGGTTGAGATTTCCACCATGCTCGCTAATTATACCTTCAAGGGTGGAACTCCTAAGAAACTAGGTGATCCCGGAGTGCCCACTATACCTTGCTCCATTAAAGGAAACTATGTTAGAACTGCTTTATGCGACCTTGGAGCCGGTGTTAGTGTTATGCCTCTCTCTTTATCATAGACTTGAACTGGATAAGTTGACACCCACTCAAATCTCTCTGCAAATGGCCGACAAATCAACTACTTTCCCTATCGGCATTTGCGAGGATGTGCCTGTTGTGGTTGCTAACGTTACTATCTTAACGGACTTTGTTATTCTGGATATTCCCGAGGATGATGCCATGGCGGTCATCCTTGGAAGACCCTTTTAAAACACTGCAGGGGCTGTTATAGATTCCAACAAAGGCAATGTCACTTTCCATGTCAACGGTAATGAGCATACGGTGCACTTTCCAAAGAAACAATATCGAGTACATTGCATCAATGCTATCGAAAAAACTTCATCGATTCTTATTGGGAGCTTTGAATGCCCTATACCTATTATTAAGATGATGTATGATTTGCTTGTTGGGGATATGCACATCCCCATTGAGGTAACCTAGTGACTATTCGGAAATTCTCCGTTTTCTTTTGCGATTCGAAAAAAGTTTGTCAAGGAGACTTGATCAACCTCATTGACGGTATTCTTTCGATGACCATGAGATGGATGAATCGAGGAGTCCCAACCCTGTGTTCCAAGCTTTCACCTTCGGTTGCTTAGAAGAAAATTGATAGATTTAGCTTTACTTTTCCCTGTTTTCCGCTTCTTGCCTCCCGTAGAAAAGTGTCCCGAAAATAAAAGTTCTCCGAATGCCGTGAAAATCAAGTATGATTTTTTCTGGAATTTTTTCGCTGGAGGCGCGGGCACCCCCCCCCCTTGCCGTGCCTACCAGGCTTGTGGGGCCCACGTGTCCCCTGTCCACTTATTCCTTCTCCCATCTCCTTCTCCTACCTCCAGAAAAAATCATTCCACATGCGCTCGTGCTCGTGCTACCAGTCGAGTACCAGACGCCAGTTTATCAG
The DNA here is from genome assembly GCF_904849725.1 of Hordeum vulgare subsp. vulgare. NCBI lineage: Eukaryota > Viridiplantae > Streptophyta > Magnoliopsida > Poales > Poaceae > Hordeum > Hordeum vulgare. Next base: position 117,246,891 of record NC_058523.1, on the reverse strand, counting down.
TGGAAGCCATAGGAGCTCACACAGCAGTGGCACCCTCAGTACACTCCGGAGTACCCCGGAGCTGGTTATTTCCCTCCTTTGGAGTATACCAACTTAGGCCAAAAGCCTAAGCTTGGGGGAGTACGTCTTTCTCACCGACTTTATATTCTTGCTTACACTTTCACTTTGATAGTCGGTGTTCACATTTTGCCACTGTATCATCCATGCTAGTTTATTTCTTTTTCTCGTTTTCTTCTTGTGTGTTTTTCTAGTTTGGGAAAACCCAAAAAGAATTGTTGTTCTTCTTTTGCTTGTTGGGAGCTTTCCTGTGTAAGTAGTTTTCTTTTTCTTTGGGTCAGGGTAGAAGACCATGGTTACAATGTTTAGTGGCTCTCGCATGCATATCTGTTTATCTGTCAAAGAGCCATATTACTTTGTCTTCTCCTTTGTGTTTTCTTGTAGATTCCAGCTTAGTCCAATGCACGAGCACTCTTATTATTGTTCACATCATTCGGTAGTGCAAGTGAAAGCCAATAAGGACAATATATGATGAAGTGATTGAGCCTGGAAAAGCTGGTATGAACTCGATCTATTTTGTTTTTGTAAATATGACTAGCTCATCATTCCTGATTCAGCTTTGTTGTGAGAGAAACATGTTTGCAATGACAACTTAGAGATCATAGTTTCTGATGCCATGCTTAATTAGCTAGGAGCTTATAATGGTTTGTCTTGGATGCCAACATGAATCTTGAGATGATTATGATGTAGTATGATAGGATGGTATCCTCGTTTGAATGATTCAAGTGGCTTGACTTGGCACATGTTCACGCATGTAGTTGAAACAAAATCAACATAGCCTCTATGATATTCATGTTCATGGTGATTTATGTCCTACTCATGCTTGCACTCAATGTTGGTTAGTCTCAAAGCATTTTGATAACTGTTGTTGCTCTCTAGTTGGTCGCTTCCCAGTCTTTTGCTAGCCTTCACTTGTACTAAGCGGAAATACTGCTTGTGCATCCACTTCCATAAACCCAAAGTTGTTCCATATGAGTCCACCATACCTACCTATATGCGGTATCTACCTGCCGTTCCAAGTAAATTCGCATGTGCTACTCTCTAAACCTTCAAAAAATAATCTGTTTTGCATGCCCGAACCGCTCATGTGGTGACAGGGGGCTATCCGTATCTTCCATGCTAGGTGTGTTATCCTCGATATGTGCTTATTCACTATCATTCACGAGAAAGGGGCCGGTAATTGGAATGCTCAGCTCCATGCTCAAATCGAAAAGATAATTGCAGACAAAACTCCCCTTGGATTGATGTTGGTATGGACGGCACCCGAGGATTAGGCTAGTCATGGAGTGTGATTGATCAGTGGTGGGGGAGTCCAAACTTTACTTTTATGTTGGGGAACCGCTTATAGCATGTGTAGCATGGAAGATGGTGAAAACTCTTAGTCATTGCGTTGACAATGGAAGCATGCCACCCAAAATTGTTATCTCTGTTTTCAAAGCTTGAGCTCTGGCACCTCTGCAAATCAATGCTTCCCTCTGCGAAGGGTTTATCTATTTATGTTCCTGTTGAGTCATCCTCTTCTTATAAAAGCACCAATTAGAGAGCACCTCTGTCATTTTTATGCTTTGCTTTTGCCATGACTGCAAAACAATGCTTACCTCTGTCATATTGAGTATGACTGTGACTGGATCTTCTTTGCCATGAATTACAATGTTTTGTCAGCCCTTGGTCTTCGAAGGTGCTCTGCATTTATGTTTTGTGGTCTCAGAAAGAGCTAGCGAGATACCATCTGTTCGTATTGCTTCATGATTGTTTTGAGGGAAGTGTTGACATTTGAAACTTGACATTATTGCTCGTTAGTTGATTTTTCCATTGATATGAGTTTATTGTGAGACCTAGATGGCATTTGCTTATGTGGTTAGCTTGTAATCTTGCTGAAATTCTGGTTATGAGTTAGACATAGTTGAAACAACAAGATCAAACAGAGTTCGTCAAAGTTTTTCTTTTGTCTCTTTCAGTTTGTCAACTGAATTGCTTGAGGACAAACAAGGTTTTAAGCTTGGGGGAGTTGATACGTCTCCGTCGTATCTACTTTTCCAAACTCTTTTGCCCTTGTTTTGGACTCTAATTTGCATGATTTGAATGGAACAAACCCGGACTAACGTTGTTTTCAGCAGAATTGCCATGGTGTTGTTTTTGCGTAGAAATAAAAGTTCTCGGAATGACCTGGAAATTCACGGGTATTTTTTGTGGAATATATGAAAAATACTAGCGCAAGAATCAACCGGAGGGGTGGAGCTGAGAGCCCACAAGCCCACCAGGCGCGGGCCCCCCTGGCCGCGTCTGGCAGGCTTGTGGGGCCCACGTTGCTCCACCGCCTCCAATCTCAGCTCTATTTAGTCCCTTTCGTCCGGAAAAAATCAGGGAGAAGAGTTCATCGCGTTTTACGATACGGAGGCGCCGCCACCTCCTGTTCTTCCTCTGGAGGGCAGATCCGGAGTCCGTTCTGGGCTCCGGAGAGGGGAGATCATCGCCATCGTCATCACCAACCTTCCTTCATCGCCAATTCCATGATGCTCTTCATCGTTCGTGAGTAATCTCATCGTAGGCTTGTTGGACGGTGATGAATTGGATGAGATTTATCATGTAATCGAGTTAGTTTTGACGGGGATTGATCCCTAGTATCCACTATGTTCTGAGATTGATGTTGCTACTACTTTGACATGCTTAATGCTTGTCACTAGGGCCCGAGTGCCATGATTTCAGATCTGAACCTATTATGTTGTCGCCAATATATGTGTGTTCTTGATCCTATCTTGCAAGTTGTAGTCACCTACTATGTGTTATGACCCGGCAACCCCGGACTGACAATAGCCGGAACCACTCCCGGAGATGACCATAGTATGAGGAGTTCATGTATTCACCAAGTGCTAATGCGTTGGTCCGGTTCTTTATTAAAAGTAGAACCTTAATATCCCATAGTTTCCATTAGGACCCCGCTGCCACGGGAGGGATGGACAATAGGTGTCATGCAAGTTCTTTTCCCTAAGCACGTATGACTACATACGGAATACATGCCTACATTACATTGACGAACTGGAGATAGTTACATATCTCTCCGTGTTATAACTATTGCATGATGAATAGAATGCGGCATAATTATCTATCGCCGATCCAATGCCTACGAGTTTTTCCTACTGGTCCTTGCTATGTTACTTTGTTGCTACTGCTGTCACTGCTGCTACTGTCACTCTGTTACTACTTCCGTTACTTTGCTGCTACTGGTTACTGTTGCTACTATTGCTATCACACTACTCTGTTACTGTTACTTTTCTGCAGATACTAAGTCTTTCAGGTGTGGTTGAATTGACAACTCAACTGCAAATACTTGAGAATATTCTTTGACTTCCCCTTGTGTCGAATCAATAAATTTGGGTTGAATACTCTACCCTCAAAAACTCTTGCAATCCCCTATACTTGTGGGTTATCAGAGGCCCAACATAGTCTACAAGAATAGAAGCGTGCGTAGACATCAGGAACCTTCAAATCATCAATTGGCGTTTGAGGATTTTCATACCAGACATCAATGAAGTCTAGCACAACCCTGGGGTCCAGGATCAAAGGAATGTTGGTGCCTTTGGCCTCAGCAACCCTTTCTTGTTTGCTTGTGATGATTTGAGCAAGTTCGTCATCATTAACTTCATCATTCTTAGATCTTAAGGGAATATTGAAGACCACCTTGTTAGGACTTAGTCTTTTGCCTCACCCAGCAGTCATATTTTTCTTCATGGTTGCACTTGAAGAGGTGAGTGCAAAGCCACAGGCGTATGTTCCTGGGGGAATTGATGATCCCACAGTTCATTGACCTGGTGCAAGATGTACTGATATTGAGGACTTTGTGGCTGTTGTTAAGGAAGTTTCACTCACAGTTGGAGGTGGTTGAGGATTTTGCTGTGAGGATTTTGAGCTTGAACATTTTGTCTTCACAACCGGTTTCTTCACAAGAGCTTGCTTTGGAGCTGTTTCAGTGGCAGATGCTTCAGTAGCTGAGGCGGTGGCAGCAGAAGCTGCAGCAACAGTCTCAAGGTTGAAGTTCCTCACTCCCTTTGCTACAATTTTTTTCAAATTTTCTTGACATTTTACCCATTCAATGGGAATTTCTTCACCACTGATGATGCTAGTGGGATCAGCAACTTGTCCTTCAACAAGTGGAGGTCTTGAGCATGGTGGGTTTAATGCAAATTTCTTCATGTACTTTGGAGTCAGACATATTTGTACTCCTTCCATTCTCTTGTCCATCTCCTCTCAATTTTCTGCATGTGCATTTTTGCACTTTCCTTGGTCTCCTTGCCATATATTTCCTCATTAGAGTGCAGTATTCATCATAAACATCTTCAGGTATTTCGAAAGCAGTGTTAGTTTCTACCTTCTTTCCTCCTTTGTGAGGTCTTTTCCATTCAGACATTTTCTTCACTTGAGGAATTTGAGCTTTTGATGATTCTGAGGAAGTGTGCAAATTTTCTTCAAGAAATGTTGCAAATGAGTTAAGTTGATGAGAATCTAGATATTCGTCAGCATACATTTTGTACCTGTGAACAGAGTATATGTGTGAAGAATTTGAAGAGGTCATATGCGTTCTCAGAAATTTTTTCAAAAGCATATCAAGTTGAGCAATTTTGACCAAAGATGTCTTGAAGAATTTCGCTAAGTGTTCTTGACTTAGGTTCCACAGTTGCGCAGATCCAAAAATTTACACAATTGAGGAATCTTTTGAAGAATAACATGCCTTACTGAAATAGATTAAGCTTAGGAGGTGTTCATATGATGAACCGTTGAGGAATAATCACGTTTTAAAGATTTTGAGAAATCATAAAGATCTACTAGGGAGGTAAAATTAGATTTTATTTACACTTTTTGATTAAATCGACGGACACTGTTAGCAGATCCCTGGCAATGGCGCCAGAAAAATGTTGTTAGCAGATCCCCGGCAATGGCGCCCAAAAAATGTTGTTCCCAATTGCTCAACAATTAGAAATTGTCTTGCCATAGCCCACCGGCGCGTGGGATCGAGGCAGTTTTCGAGGGTAGAGTATTCAACCCCAAATTTGTTGGTTCACATGACGGGAAGTGAAAGAATATTCTCAAGTATTAGCAGCTGAATGTGTCAGATTCAACCACACCTGAAAGATTAGTATCTGCAAGCAAAGTGTCAACAGCAAAGTAGTATGATAGCAACGATGCGAGAAATGATCTGGTGACAAGGCAGACTATTCCTAACTGTCGTATCAATGGCGCCAGAAGTTGCCCGTGGACGGGAAATATTCTTTCCCGGCAACGGTGCGAGAAAAAGTATTGTAGCAGGTAGCAGCAGTGTAATGAGTAACAGCAGTGGCAAGGAACAACAGATGTGACAGTAGTAGCAAGTAGCAACAGCAAGTAACAGTAGTGGCAGCAGCAGCAGCAGGGCAAAGCAAGTAACAATAGTAACAACAGTAGAGCAAAACAAGTAATAACAGCAGTGGGACAAACTCGTAGGCAATGGGTCGGTGATTTGTTGGATGACATTCATCATGCAATAGTTATAACACGGAGAGATATGTGGCTAGCTCCTGTTCGTCAATGTGATGTAGGCATGCATTCCGTGTGTCGTCATACGTGCTTAGGGAAAAGAACTTGCTTGACATCTATTGTCCATCCCTCCCGTGGCAGCGGGGTCCAAAAGGATACTACGGGATATTAAGGTTCTCCTTTTAATAAAGAACCGGAACAACGCATTAGCACTTGGTGAACACATGAACTCCTCAAACTATGGTCATCACCGGGAGTGGTTCCGGTTATTGTCACTCCGGGTTGCCGGATCATAACACATAGTAGGTAACTACAACTTGCAAGATCGGATTTAAAACACACATATATTGGTGACAACATAATAATTTCAGATCTGAAATCATGGCACTCGGGCCCTAGTGACAAGCATTAAGCATGGCAAAGTGGTAGCAACATCAATCTCAGAACATAGTGGCTACTAGGATCAATCCCCGTCAATACTAACTCGATTACATGATAGATCTCATCCTACTCAAAACTTAAATGCAAAGCACTTTCAAAGATCAAGGGCTGACTAACCATTGTAATTCATAGCAACGAAGATCCAGTCATAGTCATACTCAATATCAATCAAAAGCAAAGCATAAAAATGACAGAGGTGCTCTCTAATTGGTGCTTATATAAGAGGAGGATGACTCAACAGGAAAATAAATAGATAGGCCCTTCATAGAGGGAAGCATTGATTTGCAGAGGTGCCAGAGCTCAAGCTTTGAAAACGGAGATAATAATTTTGGGTGGCATGCTTTCATTGTCAATGCAATGACCAAGAGTTCTCAATATCTTCCATGCTACTCATGCTATAGGCGGTTCCCAAACAGAAAAGTAAAGTTTTAACTCCCCCACCACCAATCAATCACACTCCACGGCTAGCCGAATCCTCGGGTACCGTCCATACTAACATCAATCCGAGAGGAGTCTTGTTTTACAGTTATTTTTTCGATTTAAGCGTGGAACTGGGCGTTCCAATTACCGGCCCCTTTCTTGTGAATGACAGTGAATAAACACATGTCGAGGATAACACGCCTAACATGGAAGATACCAATAGCCCCCTGTCACCATATGAGTGGTTCGGGCATGCAAAACAGATTATTTCTTGAAGGTTTCGAGAACGTCACATGCAAATTTACTTGAAACGGCAAGTAGATACCGCAAATAGGTAGGTATGGTGGACTGTCATGGAAAAACTTTCGGGTTTATGGAAGTGGATGCACAAGTGATACATCTCCGTCGTATCTATAATTTTTGATTGTTTCATGCCAATATTCTACAACTTTCATATACTTTTGGCAACTTTTTTATACTATTTTTGGGACTAACATATTGATCCAGTGCCCAGTGCGAGTTCCTGTTTGTTGCATGTTTTTTGTTTCGCAGAATATCCATACCAAACGAAGTCTAAACGTAATAAAAACTTACGGGGATTTTTTTTGGAATATTTATGATTTTTGGGAAGAAGAATCAACGCAAGGCGATGCACGGAGGGCCCACAAGCCCTGTAGCCGCCTCCAGGGGGTACGGCGGCGTCTGGCAGCCTTGTGGCCACTACTTAAGGCAGTTGGAGCCCTTATTTCTCCGCAAGAAATATAATATCCAGAAGAAAATCGTGTTAAAATTCCATCCCAATCGGAGTTAAGGATCTCCGGGAATTTAAGAAACGGTGAAACGCACAATCTGGGAGCGCAGAAACAGAAGGACAGAGAGAGAGAGATCCATCTCGGAGGGGCTCTCGCCCCTCCGCCGCCATGGAGACCATGGACCAGAGGGGAAACCCTTCTCCCATCTAGGGAGGAGGTCAAGGAAGAATAAGAAGGAGGGGGGCTCTCTCCCCCTCTCTCCCGGCAGCGCCGGAACGCCGCCCGGGACATCATCGTGTGACGGCGATCTACACCAACACCTCCGTCATCTTCACCAACATCTCCGTCATCTTCCCCCATCTATATTCAGCGGTTCACTCTCCCGCAACCCGCTGTACCCTCTACTTGAACATGGTGCTTTATCCTACATATTATTATCCAATGATGTGTTGCTATCCTATGATGTCTGAGTAGATTATCGTTGTCCTATCGGTGATTGATGAATTGCTATGATTGGTTTAATTTGGTTGTGGTTATGTTGTTGTCCTTTGGTGCCCATCATATGATCGCGCGCGTGGATCAAACCATAGGGTTAGTTGTATGTTGATAGGACTATGTATTGGCAGGCTAAAGTGACAGAAGCTTCAAACCTAGCATAGAAATTGATGCATATGGGATTGAAGGGGGACCAATATATCTTATTGCTATGGTTGGGTTTTACCTTAATGAATGTTAGTAGTTGTGGACGCTTGCTAATAGTTCCAATCATAAGTGCATAGAATTCCAAGTAAGGGATGATATGCTAGCAGAGGCCTCTCCCACACGATACTTGCTATCGATCTAGTAACGTAGTAAATTGCTTAGTGACAATTCCGCAACTCCTACCACCACTTTTACACACTCGTTAGACACTCGTAGTTGTTTATTTATCTAACCAGCCCCTAGTTTTATTTACGTGTTCTTTACTTTCTTGCGATCCTATCCTATCACTCCTACAAAGTACTTCTAGTTTCATACTTGTTTTAGGTAAAGCGAACGTAAAGTGTGCGTAGAGTTGTATCGATGGTCGATAGAACTTGAGGGAATATTTGTCCTACCTTTAGCTCCTCGTTGGGTTCGACACTCTTACTTATCGAGAAAGGCTACAATTGATCCCCTATACTTGTGGGTTATCAAGACATTTTTCTGGCGTCGTTGCCGGGTAGCAATAGCGTGGGGTGAATATCCTCGTGTGTGCTTGTTTGCTTTATCACTAAGTAGATTTATTTGTTGTTGTAAGTTGTTCCCTATCTTTATTATGGATATGGAACACGAAATACCAAAAAAAATAGGTGTACTTGCTACTCATGGAGATGGGGGACCTCCTAAAACCCTCGATGCTCGTTACGTGGAAAATATTATATACTTCTTTAATAATCCTGAGAAAGCCCCATTCAAATATATAATGGGATACATGTTGGATCAACATGGATACATTAGGGACTGTCGCTTGACTCAAAAAGGGGAACTTTTATGGGATCAAATCCATTTGTTGAAATGGTATGCTTGGGAACTATGCAAGAGACACGGTGTTACTTGTTGCTCTAGGATGAAGGCTCCACACCTTCCCTTTTCTTGTGAGTTTAATGATCATAGAACCTTGGCTTATTATGCTAATGGTATATATGATTACTATGATGTGGATCAAATAGAAGAGTTTGTTGCTTTTATGGGTGCTTATGAAATTGAGGCTTTGTTTAAAAGGTATGATGATAATGATGATGCTCCTTACCGATCTGAAAATTTGGCTATGCTTCGTTATTGTTATACTAATTATGAATATAATGCCCATATTGAACGATTTAAGGAGAAATCCTATGCTACCCAAGAAGAGACTATTATTTTGCAGGAAACTATGGAAGAAGAAAATGCTGAAATTGAGAGCACGTTAGATGAAAAAGATGACGAGGAGAGCGAAGAAAAAAAGGAGGAAGAACGGACTAGCTACCCGTGTCCACCTTCTAAAGAGAGTAACTCTTCTACCATACATTATTTAATTTCCCTTCGTTCTTACTGAAGGATGAATGCTATGATCCCTTGGATTCGTTTGAAATATCCCTTTTTGATGAACTTGATGCTTGCTACGCTTGTGGCCATGATGCCAATATGAATGATGCTTATGAAGATGAGCTAGCTATAGTTCCTTATGTTACACATGATGATTTTGATGAATATAATATGCATGTGCTTTCTGCTCCTACTTGCAGTTATTATGAGAGAGGAACTACATCTCCACCTCTCTATGTTTCCAATACGATAAAATTGCAAGAAACTGCTTATGCTATGTATTGGCCTTTACTTGGTATGCATGAATTGTTCTTTTATGACATGCCAATGCATAGGAAGAGAGTTAGACTTCTTCATTGCTTGATATATGTTACCTTGTGCTCACTACTAAATTTCAAATTATTGCTAATTAAAATTGGCTTTGATATACCTTGGGATCCGGGTGGATCCATTACTTGAGCACTTTATGCCTAGCTTAATGGCTTTAAAGAAAGCGCTGCATAGGAGACAACCCGGAAGTTTTAGAGAGTCATTTATTTCTGTTGAGTGCTTTTATTTAGTTTAAAAACAAAAACAAAATATAGAGGGGAACATAAAACTTTTTCAAAAAGAGAAGCGATTGAAAGGTGATGCATTGCGGAAGTGAGGGTCGACCTTGAACACTTGTGTTCATGCTCATGGAAACAATGTAGAATTTTTCATGGAAGTTTCTCACAAAAATAATTATCCCCTTGTACAATTCCTTTGTGTTTCTAAAAATAATGTGCCAAGTAAAGCCTTTACGATTAGTTTGGGTGATAGTTGTTTGATCACGCTGAGAAAAGACAGAAACTTTTTGCTCACGAAATTGATTTTCATTTTTATTATGGAAGAGATTTTGAGTTGATTCTTTTTTCTGATGATTTATATGCAAATTTTCCAGAAGTTCGGAATGTTTTTCAGATTTTTTAAGATATCGGAAGTATACGGAATATACAGATTGCTACAGACTGTTCTGTTTTGACAGATTCTGTTTTCTATGCATTGTTCTCTTATTTTGATGAATCTATGGGTAGTATCGTGGGGTATGAACCATGGTGAAGTTGTATTACAGTAGATATAATGCTAATATGAATTTAGGATGAGTTCACAACAGTATTTGAAGTGGTGATTTATTTTATTATACTAACGGATCTCACGAAGTTTTGTTGAGTTTTGTGTGATTGAAGTTTTCAAGTTTTGGGTGAGAGCACGATGGATGAAGGAATAAGGAGAGGCAAGAGCCTAATCTTGGGGATGCCCGAGGCACCCCAAGGTAATATTAAAGGAAGACTCAAGCGTCTAAGCTTGGGGATGCCCCGGAAGACATCCCCTCTTTCGTCTAAAATCTATTGGTAATTTTACTCAGAGCTATATTTTAATTCGTCACATGATATGTGCAAATGCTTGGAGCGTCTTTTGTGTTTATTTTTTCCTTTTTCTTTTATGCACCATGCTGGTATGAGATAGTCCTTGGTTGGCTTTATAGAATGCTTCTTGTGCTTCACTTATATCTTTTGAAGTTTGGATTGCTTCTTTCCCTACACATAGAAAACCACCATTTGTAGAATGCTCTTTTGCTTCACTTATATTTGTTAGAGCGTGGCATATATTTCGTAGAAAGAATTAAACTCTCATGCTTCACTTATACCTATTTAGAGAGTTAACAGGAGTTGGCCATTCACATGGTTAGTCATAACATCCTACATAAAACTTGTAGATCACTGAATATGATATGTTTGATTCCTTGCAATAGTTTTGCGACATGAATATGTGATATTAGAGTCATGCTAGTGAGTAATTGTGTATTCGTAGAAATACTTGTGTTAAGGTTTGTGATTCCCGTAGCATGCACGTATGGTGAACCGTTATGTGATGAAGTCGGAGCATGATTTATTAATTGATTGTCATACTTTGTGTGGAGGTCGGGATCGCGCGATGGTTAACTCCTACCATCCTTTCGCCTAGGAGCATGCGTGTAGTACCTTGTTTCGATGACTACTAGAATTTTGCAATAAGTATGTGAGTTCTTTATGACTAATGTTGAGTCCATGGATTATACGCACTCTCACCCTTCCACCATTGCTAGCCTCTCTACTACCGCGCAACTTTCGCCGGTGCATTACACCCACCATATAGCCTCCCTCAAAACAGCCACCATACCTACCTATTATGGCATTTTCATAGCCATTCCGAGATATATTGCCATGCAACTACCACCATTCCGTCTCATGACATGCGCCACCACTTCCATATTGCCATTGCATGATCGTAAGATAGCTAGCATGATGTTTCCATGGCTTGTCCGTTTTTGATGTCATTGCTATGCTAGATCATTGTCACGGTACACTACCGAAGGCATTTCATATAGAGTCATCATTGCTCTAAGTATTGAGTTGTAAGTGTGATGATCATCATTAATAGAGCATTGTCCCATGTGAGGAAATAAAAGAGGCCATCGAAGCCCATTTACAAAAACGAGGCCAAAGATGCCCACCAAAATAAAATAAAATAAAAGAGGCCAAAGAGCCCACACAAAAAATGAGAGAAAAGAGAGAAGGGACAATAGCTACTATCCTCTTTCCACACTTGTGCTTCAAATAGCACTATGATCTTCATGACAGAGAGTCTCCTATGTTGTCACTTCCATATACTAGTGGGAAATTTTCATTATATAACTTGGCTTGTATATTCCAATGATGGGCTTCCTCAAAATTGCCCTAGGTCTTCATGAGCAAGCAAGTTGGGTGCACACCCACTAGTTTCTTTTGTGAGCTTTCATACACTTATAAGCTCTAGTGCATCCGTTGCGTGGCAATCTGTACTCACTCACATTGATATCTATTGATGGGCATCTTCATGCCCCGTTGATACGCCTAGTTGATGTGAGACTATCTCCTCCTTTTTTGTCTTCTCCACGACCACCATATTCTATTCCACCTATAGTGTTATGTCCATAGCTCATGCTCATGTATTGCGTGAAAGTTGAAAAGGTTTGAGAACACTAAAGTATGAAACAATTGCTTGACTAAAACCGGGGTTGTGCATGATTTAAATACGTTGTGTGGGGAAGATGGAGCATAGTCAGACTATATGATTTTGTAGGGATAACTTTCTTTGGCCATGATATTTTGAGAAGACATGATTGCTTTGTTAGTATGCTTGAAATATTATTGTCTTTATGTCAAATGATAGACTATTGCTTCGAATCACTCGTGTTTTAGTATTCATGCCATGATTAAATTATATGATCAAGATTATGCTAGGTAGCATTCCACATCAAAAATTATCTTTTTTATCATTTACCTACTCAAGGACGAGCAGGAATTAAGCTTCGGGATGTTGATACGTCTCCGTCGTATCTATATTTTTTTATTGTTTCATGCCAATATTCTACAACTTTCATATACTTTTGGCAACTTTTTATACTATTTTCGGGACTAACATATTGATCCAGTGCCCAGTGCCAGTTCCTGTTTGTTGCATGTTTTTTGTTTCGCAGAATATCTATACGAAACGAAGTCCATACGTAATAAAAACTTATGGGTTTTTTTTGGAACATTTATGATTTTTGGGAAGAAGAATCAACGCGAGGCGATGCACGGAGGGCCCACAAGCCCTGTAGCCGCCGCCAGGAGGTACGGTGGTGGCTGGCAGGCTTGTGGCCCTTCTTTCGCTGCAAGAAAGATAATATATGGAACAAAATCGTGTTAAAATTTCAGCCCAATTGGAGTTACGGATCTCCGGGAATTTAAGAAATGGTGAAACGCAGAATCTGGGAGCGCAGAAACAAAAGGACACAAAGAGAGAGATCCAATTTCGGAGGGGCTCTCGCCCCTCCGCCGCCATGGAGACCATGGACCAGAGGGGAAACCCTTCTCCCATCTAGGGAGGAGGTCAAGTAAGAAGAAGAAGGGGGGCTCTCTCCCCCTCTCTCCCGGCGGCGCCGGAACGCCGCCCGAGACATCATCGTGTGACGGCGATCTACACCAACACCTTTGTCATCTTCACCAACATCTCCATCATCTTCCCCCATCTATATTCATCAGTTCACTCTCCCGCAACCCGTTCTACCCTCTACTTGAACATGGTGCTTTATGCTACATATTATTATCCAATGATGTGTTGCTATCCTATGATGTCTGAGTAGATTATCGTTGTCCTATCGGTGATTGATGAATTGCTATGATTGGTTTAATTTGCTTGTGGTTATGTTGCTATCCTTTGGTGCCCAACATATGATCGCACGCGTGGATCACACCATAGGGTTAGTTGTATGTTGATAGGACTATGTATTGGCAGGCTAGAGTGACAGAAGCTTCAAACCTAGCATAGAAATTGATGCATATGGGATTGAAGGGGGACCAATATATCTTATTGCTATGGTTGGGTTTTACCTTAATGAACGTTACTAGTTGCGGACGCTTGCTAATAGTTCCAACGATAAGTGCATAGAATTCCAAGTAAGGGATGACATGCTAGCAGAGGCCTCTCCCACATGATACCTGCTATCGATCTAGTAACATAGTCAATTGCTTAGGGACAATTCCCCAACTCCTACCACCACTTTTCTACACTCGTTAGACACTCGTAGTTGTTAATTATCTAACCAGCCCCTAGTTTTATTTACGTGTTCTTTACTTTCTTGCGAGCCTATCCTATCACTCCTACAAAGTACTTCTAGTTTCATACTTGTTTTAGGTAAAGCGAGCGTAAAGTGTGCATAGAGTTGTATCGGTGGTCGATAGAACTTGAGGGAATATTTGTCCTACCTTTAGCTCCTCGTTGGGTTCGACACTCTTACTTATCGAGAAAGGCTACAATTGATCCCCTATACTTGTGGGTTATCAACAAGCAGTATTCCGCTTAGTACAAATGAAGGCTAGCAAAAGACTGGGAAGCGACCAACTAGAGAGCGACAACAGTCATCAAGATGCAATGAGTTTGACTAACATGGAGTGCAAGTATGAACATGATATAAATCACCATGAACACGAACATCATAGAGGCTATGTTGATTTTGTTTCAACTACATGCATGAACATGCGCCAAGTCAAGCCACTTGAATCATTCAAAGGAGAATACCATCCCATCATACTACATCATAGTCATCTCAAAATCTATGTTGGCATTCAAGACAAACCAGTATAAGCTCTCAGCTAATTAAGCATGGCATCATAAACTATGATCTCTAAGTTGTCATTGCAAACATGGTTCTCTCACAACAGAGCTGAATCTAGGACGACAAGCTAGTCATATTTACAAAAACAAAATAGATAGAGTTCATACCAACTTTTCCAGTCTCAGTCACTTCATCATATATCATCATTATTGCCTTTCACTTGCACGATCGAACGATGTGAACAATAATAAGAGTGCTCATGCATTAGACTAAGCTGAATCTGCAGGGAAACACAAAGGAGAAGACAAAGTAATATGGCTCTTTGAAAGCTAAACAGGTATGCATGCAAGAGCCACTAAACATTGTAACCAATATCTTCTACCTTGACCCAAAGAAAAAGAAAACTATTTACACGGGAAAACTCCCAACAAGCAAAAGAAGAAAGGAAAATCTTTTTGGGTTTTCTCAAAAGGATAGAAAACAAGAAAACAAAAACGAAAATAAACTAGCATGGATAATACAGTGGCAAAGTGTAAACAACGACTAACAAAGTGAAAGCATAAGCATGAATGTAAGGTCGGTGTAAACAAGAACACGTACTCCCCCAAGCTTAGGCTTTTGGCCTAGCTTGGTCTACTCCCATGGCGGGAAATAACCAGCTCCGGGATACTCCGGAGCAAACTATGGATGCCACTGCTGTGTGAGCTCCTCTGGCTCCCACTGATAAACTGGCGTCTGGTACTCGACTGGCGGCTCGGGCACGTGCACCCATGGTTGGGCCAAGCCCCAATATGCGTAGATGTCCGAGGGCATAATAGTGTACCAACTTGCATGAAGATTGAACAAAGAAGGAGCAGGCAAAGTAATGGTCTCTCGAGTAACGTGACTAAATACCAGGTTATAAATCATCCGTCTACTAGCATCTCTATCCAGAAAATCATGGCGAACCATGCTGTCATAGTCCAGATATTTCTCAGGAAGAAGCATCTCTCCTTCCTCCCCTAGTCTAACGGCTACCTCAAAGTGTCTGGAAAGACGGGTAGCATATATACCTCCATAGGCGACACCCTTGGAACGGTTTGTGTTCAACCGCTGAGCTACTATAGCACCTAGGCTATAAGTCTTATCATTATAAAGGCCTTCGCGCAAAACCGCAAGGTCTGGAGAGCTAAGTGATCCAGCCTCCCCACGGCCAATCAAACATTTTCCCACAAATAATGAGAAGTACTGAAGCATTGGAAAATGTATGCTAGCAATTCTAGCGCGAGACACTCCTCTCTCCTCTCCAACAGCAATAGAACCTATGAAATCCTCCAAGTCTCGTGGACGAGGGTCACGAATATCCCCAATATAAGGTAATTTGCATACATTGCAAAAATCCTGTAGTGTCATGCACTGGGGGATGTCGTATAACATGAACTCAACCATGGGAGGATTCTTCCTCGGATAAAAGTTGAAGCTTTGAACAAAAATATTGGTGAGGAGGAGGTATTGCGACCACTTATCTTCAACGAACACGGTAAGACCTACGTTCTCCACCAAGTAATAGAAGTCTTCATAAAGCCCAGCGGCGCGCAAAAATTCATCACTTGGCCACTCGCACGCTCGAACTTCTGTGACTCGAGGAACCACGTACTTGGGGTGGTTCTTCTCATCCTCCTTGGAGTTACGGCTTGAAGAGCCTCTCAAGAACCTCCTCATCTTTTCCTTTTTCTAGCTGTGAAAAATTCTGAAAATTTTTAGAGACTCCGAAAGAAAAGTGAGTAAGGATTAACCCAACTCGTAGCAACTACTCCTACTAGTGCCTAGAGACCGTATCACGCGCTAAAACTACTTGGGACCAGCTAAAATCAACATTTCAAGCTCAAGAACAGGGTCACCAAGGTAGCAAGAATACGCGAAGGATAAAGCACTAGAGCAAAAACTAATTGGACCAACGGAGGAGTCACTTACCAAGGAGTAATTTCCCCAAAACGGTTCGGAGAATGGTGCTTTGAGCAAGGAGATCGAAAATCACACCCAAATGAGAAAGAACACGGGTTTGAGCTGCGAAACGATTTTTTCTAGAGGTAGACGAAGAGGATGGGGGCTGGAATGAGTGGAGGGGGTTCCTGTGGGCCCCACAAGCTTGGTAGCCGCCACCAAGGGGCGGCGGCTACAGGGCTTGTGGCCCACTGGGGTGGCCCCCAGGCCAGCTCTCAGTCCCAGTATTTTTCAAATATTCCAGAAAAAATCATACTTGATTTTCAGGACCATCACAGAACTTTTATTTTCGGGGTATTTTTCTCCGGGACGCTAAAACAAAAAACAGGAAAAACTAAACTGAATCTATTTTTGGGATTTTCTCTAAAGGACACAAAACAAGAAAACAAAAATAAACTAGCATGGATAATACAGTGGCAAAGTGTAAACACCGACTAACAAAGTGAAAGCATTAGCATGAATGTAAGGTCGGTGAGAACACGTACTCCCCCAAGCTTAGGCTTTTGGCCTAGCTTGGTCTACTCCCATGGATGGTCCTGGCGAAACCCAAAATCATAATGGGTGTTATACGGGAGTGCTGCAGCCACTGCCTGAATAGCTGCCTCACGAAGATGAGCAGTCGTCGCCTCCCTCTCATACTCCTCTGCCTCTCCTATGGTTATGTACTATCTCTGTTTTACCTGAAAGTCAAAGAAAGCAGGAGCAGGAAGGGTAATATGGAAAACATGCTGCCGGCTAAAGATCAAACGGTATAGGAGGGATTCATCATCCCTCTCAAGGAACTAGTAGCGTGTTAGAGCGATAGGATCAAGGTAGGTTGTACGGAGAGGGGGGTCTCCTGAACGGGTGGGTACTCCAAGAAAATTTGCTAAGCGTGTAGCATAAATTCCACCAAAGAAATCCCCATCAATGGCATTATTATTCAGCCTCCTTGCTATTATAGCTCCCATATTGAAGCTCCTGTCACCTGTTACTGCGCTCTTAAGGATACTCAGGTCGGATGCACATAGGTGACAATGTGCAACCTTGTCGTTAATGCATCTACCTATGAAGAGGGCAAAGTAGTGCAAGGCAGGGAAATGAATGCTTCCTATGGTAGCTTGTGTGATGTCTCTAGTCTCTCCAACTGTTATACTAGAGACAAAATCTCTAACCGAAGACTTGGCAGGATCATTAAGACTACCCCCATCGGGTATCTTGCAAATCCTATTGAAATCCTCCAAATCCATGGTGTAGGATTTATCATACAGATCAAACAGTATGGAGGAGTCACGGCCAACTGAAAATTTAAATCTACGCACGAAGAGGCAGTAAGCATAGCATATTGTTCACATTTATCTGAGAGGAATTCTTCTAACCCGGCATTCCGGACAAGTGTATCAAACTCATCCTTGAAGCCTGCTTCGAACATGAACTCATCGGAAGGCCATTCACATGGTTGTACCGGTGCGTCCCTTAGTTGATAAGGATCGGGCTCCCGAATAGAAGGACGGGGACCCTTCTTACTTGAGGAACCACCATGAAACTTCCTCCTGAACATAATTTCCTTTTGCTGAAATTTTTGAAGTTCAAGAGAAAAGTGAATAAAGACCAACCACACCTTGTAGCAATTACTCCTACTAGTGCCTAGAGACCGTATCACACGCTAAAACTACTTGGGACCAGCTAAAATCAACATTTCAAGCTCAAGAAGATGGTCACCAAGGTAGCAAGAATACGCGAAGGATAAAGCACTAGAGCAAAAACTAATTGGACCAATGGGGGAGTCACTTACCAAGGAGTAATTTCCCAAAAACGGTTCGGAGAATGGTGCTTTGAGCAAGGAGATCGAAAATCTCAGCCAAATGAGCAAGAACACGGGTTTGAGCTGCGAAACGATTTTTTCTGGAGGTAGAAGAAGAGGATGGGAGCTGGAATGAGTGGAGGGGGTCCCTGTGTAGCGACCCGACTCAAAACGAGTCAAGCCTCTGTGTTTCTGCACCATCCCTGGATCAGTATGCTGGCACACACAGTACATCAATGTATATATCAAAGTGCAATCACATGTAAAATAGCGTAGAATTGATATATACCTTAAATATTTCAGCGGAAGCGGTCAAGGGAGTGGAGTCCCAATAAACACCAATGGCAAGTTGAGTGTAGACTGTAACCCTGAATCGTACTCTTACTCGTCGAAGAAAAATATCTGCAACATGAGACGTTGCAGCCGTGTAGGTCAGCATATTGAATATGCCGGCAAGTCACATATGAGAGGGGGTAAAATGTCTTCTATACTATATGCATATATGGCAGGTGGGGCTATAAGTTTTTAGCGAAAAGCAAGTTTTCTCCTACATCAAGAGAGGCTTAAAAGCAAAATGTTACTAAGTTGTTTCTTGTTAACGAGATGGTTCCGCCAACCAATTCTCGTACCCGAGTTGTCAATAATCCCCACATCAATATTATTATTTGTGTTGAGAATTTCAGATAACTTCAGTTCCTTTGGCTCAAGTTGTCCATGACCGTGGACACGGCTAATCGATTAGGTTTGATTACTCTGCAGAGTTTTGCACACGTTCCCCACAAGATTTGATCGCCTCCATGTATGTCCTCGCACTTCAGGGTGTTTGAAGACCGGATGATCAAAACATGGTCTTTCAACGGGTCCCTCTGAATCCCTGTCGGTGCCCATCCAATCCTATCATTCTTCTACATCTG
Source organism: Hordeum vulgare subsp. vulgare (assembly GCF_904849725.1). Taxonomy (NCBI): domain Eukaryota; kingdom Viridiplantae; phylum Streptophyta; class Magnoliopsida; order Poales; family Poaceae; genus Hordeum; species Hordeum vulgare. The sequence goes on along the minus strand of NC_058523.1, from coordinate 117,227,847 downwards.
CTAGCACCGCCTGTCCAGAGTCGCCCCGTTGTCCAACCAAGCGAGAGCCCATAATGACTTGTGGCTGTGCAGGTAAGCCTTGGGTCTTGAAAATATCCATCCGTCTCTTTGAGCCTGGGTGAAGCTTTCCGCAAGATGTCATGGCCGTCTCCAGCATCCCGGGCCATCCACTGGTTTCTCCAGGGAGCCGATCAACCGTCCTTCACCCAGAGTTGCATTGCATCACGAGGTCTTAAAAAGTCTTGACTTAACCGGTCATGGTTATTAAATTATTCTCGCATCACTCGTGATAAACTCTCAACCAGAATCCCGTCTACTCAAGCATAGCAATATGGAATTTGTCGTCCCGGGCCAAGTAACGGGGTTGTTGGGTGCCTACCACATGATACTACAATATGTAACCATAATTTCCAAGTACCTACCCAGCATGCAATTGGGCATAGGATGGTAGAACTACGATGCATAAAACATAGGTGATACATGATCAAATGACTTGCCTGGTGATGTTGACGAAGAAGAATTTCTCGAGAAATAACTTGATAGACTACTCGTCGCTCTCCGATGAAATCTATATAACAAACATATCATTCACATAAGCACTCATACTAGCAATCATTCTAGCAATCGAAACAAAAGATGGAGCGAATAGGAATCCGAAGGAAACTTCAAATAAGACTAGGAAGTCTTCTACTACATCAAACACTAAATAGTTTTTGACCAACGGAAAATAATAACAGGGAATTAAGATATAAATTTAACTAAGAATAAATAAAGTATTTTTTCACAAAACTATTTGAAAGTATTTCCAAATGGAATTTGAAACAGTGGAGAAACCAATTGCAAGTTATTAGAGAACTAGAATTGATTTCATGATAACATATAAAAATCAAAATCAAAACTTGTTGCAAACCTACTGTTAACTAACAGAAAAAAACATAATCTTTCTGAAATATAAAAGAAAATAATTTAAAAACAACTAAGGAAAAGGAAATAGCCATAATCCTAAAAGAGGTGAAACAGAAATTGTTTCACATGAAACAATGAGCTAAAATACTCAAATAATTCTGAATTTTTTCCCACTCATAGCTAAGATCACTAGTGATCAGTAGCAAAAAGAATTAAATTAAAAGCTATTTTTCAACTCTCAGAATAAGCAAAACAAGGTTTAAACTAAATCTGATCTAATTCAAATTTGAAAATTTCAAACATAGACAAATTATATATTTTCGGAAACTACAAGAAAATTTTGATCTAACGCAAAAAGAATCAGCATCATTGGACTTCTAGATCAAAAGTTATAAAGAAAACAAAAAAGGACTAAATCTGATACAGAATTAATCTGAAAACGAAAACGGCGCGTGGCAAGATCTCATTGGCTAATATGTGTGCACGTTTTTGGCTATCTAGCAAACGTCCGTAAACTAAGCAATCCACGTCGACTAACAAGAAAAACCACTGGTTCTTTTACAAGAACCGAAGGGGTAAGTTTCTTTTAATACAATCTGTTGGATCTAGAACTAATGGTAGACTAACAAAACAACAAAAAAAACAATACAAAAAAGAAAAAAAAAGAGGGAGGAGGGGTTACCTCCCGTGGCTGAACACAGCAGGGGCTGCCCCTGGCGATGGTGAGCTGCGCCGGCGAGGGGAAGAGGGCACTCCGGCGAGGGGGAGATCTCCTGCTGGGGAGGGGCCGGTGGAGGAGGGGGCACTCCTGGGAGGGGGCGGGGGAGTCCCTAGGGGGGCGAGGGAGTCCCTGGGCTCCTGGCGCTGCTCCTGCTCGGTGGTTCCAGGGAGCCGGCGGTGGCCTGCAGGGCGACGGGGTGGGGTGGGGCGGCGGAGGAGGGGCCGAAGGGGTGGGGAGGTGCGGCAGGGGTGCCAGGGGGCGAGGTGGGGCTGGGGCGAGGCAGGGAGTCCGGCGAGGCTCTCCCAGGGATGAACTCCGGCGAGGTGGCGCGCGAGCTTGAGGCGAGGAGAGTGCGGGGTTTCAAGGGGAATGGAACGAGGAGGCCATGAGGGTTCTTATAGAGGCGACGGGAGGCGAGTGGTGGGAAAGAGCTTCGCGAATTCCGGAAGGGGAGGATTTCTTGGTTCCTGCCATGGAAGGTCCTCTGTACGTGAGGAAGAGACACAGGAAGAAGAAGATCCTTTGTTGGGCCAAAATAGGAAACCTCTTAATGGGCGAGCAAGAGTTTCCAAATAAAAGTGATTCCTTTCCTATTTTTTAAAACCGGAAAGTAAACAATTAAAAGGGAAACGAAATAATTTCGGAATATAGAGTTTCTATATACTACAATTATCAGAAAAATAAAATCTAAAAGATGGGCATTTTTCCACGGCCAAAAAAAAACTTTAAAAAAATGTTTTTTCAGAAAATCCCCTAAATGCTTTATTTCTTTTTGCAAATAATTTTCAAATAAACCCTAGGGTTTTATGGTTCAAATACTTCAAATAAATACCCCTGGTTTTGGAGGGTCATGTTCCTCCACTCTTTCTTGCTTGGCAAGATAATAATCCCGACACTCCGTGAGTGAAAAAGAAAACGAATTTTCAAAACAACAATTGAAAAAAAAATCAAATGCCACCTTCATTCAAAATCTTTAATAATTTGAAGAAGTCATGTCATCTTCTCTCATTGATTCTAAATGGATGAATTTGAATTCACCGGAGAAGGGGAAAGTCATTTTATTCCCTCTCATTCAAAAGTTTTTGAAAAGTTTCAAATTTACGCAAGTTTCAATCACTCAATCAAACAAACAATCAACCTAATAATTATTTTAACATTCCAAAATTTGGGATGTTACAAATCTACCACACTTAAAATGAATATCGTCCTCGAGATTCAGAGGGGCTAGAAAGAAAGGTTTGGGTTTGGGGGTCTTCTAACAAATCTAGTCTCCTGCAAAGTGGGGTGCTACCACACTTAAAATGAGAGTTACTGGTCGCTCAAATTTTTAACAATCCTCTAGGGTCTTGGCATCTCGCTCGTCACATTCTTCATGGTAACTTCTTTGGTGAAGTTCTTCCATTATATTCATAATGTTTCCATCAAAATCGAGGGTTCTTCTGTTGATATAAGATTCTTCCGTCACTGGGTCTTCTTAACTGACAAGTCTCGTGACCATTCTAAATAACCTATCGATGATTCTCATGGTGGTCTACCATTTGTGGTTATCCTGCAGAGAGAAGGGTCTTGGCTTCACCCTCACCGTAAAATGTCCGACGCGTGACAACGATTGCCATGTACATGGGGCTTTCATCATACCATTCTAAGGCTTAAACAAAAGCTTCAAAGAACGTCGTCTTTCACTATGGGTAAGTCTCTCAGATTTACCATTCCGAATAGCAAGAGAATGATAATAGTAAGTCGTCATGGTGGCCAAGCCATGTCGCACTAAAATCATTACCTTGTATAAGGCTTAGTGAATCTCGTATTCTAACACTTGGGCATCCTCACAAGCATTGCAGAATATCTCTTGTCCACGAACGAAGTTCGGATAATCCATTGGTTCTGCAAGCTCGACAAAACTTCTATCGTATCTTCACAACTCTCGGGTTTTCGTATGCTCCTAATAAAACGTTTGCTGATCCATGTTTCCTTCTCCAAAAAGATAGTACTTGGTCCTTGTTAGTCCCGGGGTCTGTGGGTTTCAGGCATACTTGGGGTAAATGTGACACACCGCTGGGTGGTGGGTGGTTCCTTCACACAAGAAACAAGTCACCTGACTACTTGGGCAATCCTCCGGTGGGTGATTTTCTTCACAATGAGGGCATCCATCCTGGTTTTCTTCCTGGGTGTGTCCTATTTCTCCACAGATCTTGCATGCACAAGGCTTCTTCATCGGGCTATCATATCACTTTTGGATAAGCCGGGATCTTAATAGAGTCTTCTTGAATTCGCCCCAAGTTTCTGCTCCACTAAATCCTTGTATGGCATGATGCATTTTCCACCAGATAGCAGCACTTTGGGTAAAGTACTGAAGTGCGTGTGCAACTTCATACTTCCTGGAAATCAAATTGCTCTCGAAGTAGTTCTCCATGTTCTGAATCCATATTTCAACTTCCACCTGGGTCATTGGTCCAGAGATTACAAGTCCAGCTTCATACGCCATCTATTGGGTCCAACGTTCTTGGGATGAGATGAGTAAGAGAGAGCGGGAAAGAGGGAGATACACACAATACAAACAATATTTTTGAGAATAGGTTTTATTTGTGGCTGTCGAAAAACACACACCAATGACGGCTCACAAATCATCGTAACTAACGTGGGTATATAACAGGGGTTTGGACTTCTAATGGTCATATAATTATTTGAACACTTCAGGTTCTTCGAGTTCTTCAGGCCTTGAGAGTCCTCTGTTGGTGTAGCTTCAATCCTTCAAACGCGTGGTGAAATCCTCTTTACTTTGAAGTAGAACTCTGTTGATTCTTCATGAGGTCGAAGGGGTAAGGGTATTGTCTAACTATTGGAGGTGAGAGGCAACATTCGATGAAATCAGAAGAGATGAGAAGTAAAAGGTGTTGTTGAAAATAAAAATTTTAAGAGATCCTATCCTAAGAAGTTTCCAGTTTCTATGGTCACGTCCTACAGTCAACATGTGCTCTGATACCATTTCTGTAGCGACCCGACTCAAAACGAGTCAAACCTCTGTGTTTCTGTGCCATCCCTGGATCAGTATGCTGGCACACACAGTACATCAATGTATATATCAAAGTGCAATCACATGTAAAATAGCGTAGAACTGATATATACCTTAAATATTTCAGCGGAAGCAGTCAAGGGAGTGGAGTCCCAATAAACACCAACGGCAAGTTGAGTGTAGACCGTAACCCTGAATCGTACTCTTACTCGTCGAAGAAAAATATCTGCAACATGAGACGTTGCAGCCGTCTAGGTCAGCATATTGAATATGCCGGCAAGTCACATATGAGAGGGGGTAAAATGTCTTCTATACTATATGCATATATGGCAGGTGGGGCTATAAGTTTTTAGCGAAAAGCAAGTTTTCTCCTACATCAAGAGAGGCTTAAAAGCAAAATGTTACTACATTGTTTGTTGTTAACGAGATGGTTCCGCCAACCAATTGTCGTACCCGAGTTGTCAATAATCCCCACATCAATATTATTATTTGTGTTGAGAATTTCAAATAACTTCAGTTCCTTTGGCTCAAGTTGTCCATGACCGTGGACACGGCTAATCGATTAGGTTTGAGTACTTTGCAGAGTTTTGCACACGTTCCCCACAAGATTTGATGGCCTCCGTGTATGTCCTCGCACTTCAGGGTGTTTGAAGACCGGATGATCAAAACATGGTCTTTCAACGGGTCCCTCTGAATCCCTGTCGGTGCCCATCCAATCCTACCGTTCTTCTACATCTTCTAGCACCGCCTGTCCAGAGTCGCCGCGTTGTCCAACCAAGCCAGAGCCCATAATGACTTGTGGCTGTGCAGGTAAGCCTTGGGTCTTGAAAATATCCGTCCGTCTCTTTGAGCCTGGGTGAAGCTTTCCGCAAGATGTCATGGCCGTCTCCAGCATCCCGGGTCATCCACTGGTTTCTCCAGGGAGCCGATCAACCGTCCTTCACCCAGAGTTGCATTGCATCACGAGGTCCTGAAAATTCTTGACTTAACCGGTCTTGGTTATTAAATTATTCTCGCATCACTCGTGATAAAATCTCAACTAGAATCCCGTCTAGTCAAGCATAGCAATATGAAATTTGTCGTCCCGGGCCAAGTAACGGGGTTGTTGGGTGCCTACCACATGATACTACAATATGTAACCATAATTTCCAAGTACCTACCCAGCATGCAATTGGGCATAGGATGGTAGAACTACGATGCATAAAACATAGGTGATACATGATCAAATGACTTGCCTGGTGATGTTGACGAAGAAGAATTTCTCGAGAAATAACTTGATAGACTACTCGTCACTCTCCGATGAAATCTATATAACAAACATATCATTAACATAAGCACTCATACTAGCAATCATTCTAGCAATCGAAACAAAAGAGGGAGCGAATAGGAATCCGAAGGAAAATTCAAATAAGACTAGGAAGTCTTCTACTACATCAAACACTAAATAGTTTTTGACCAACGGAAAATAATAACAGGGAATTAAGATATAAATTTAACTAAGAATAAATAAAGTATTTTTTCACAAAACTATTTGAAAGTATTTCCAAATGGAATTTGAAACAGTGGAGAAACCAATTGCAAGTTATTAGAGAACTAGAATTGATTTCATGATAACATATAAAAATAAAAATCAAAACTTGTTGCAAACCTACTGTTAACTAACAGAAACAAAACATAATCTTTCTGAAATATAAAAGAAAATAATTTAAAAACAACTAAGGAAAAGGAAATAGCCGTAATCCTAAAAGAGGTGAAACAGAAATTGTTTCACATGAAACAATGAGCTAAAATACTCAAATAATTCTGAAATTTTTCCCACTCATAACTAAGATCACTAGTGATCAGTAGCAAAAATAATTAAATTAAAAGCTATTTTTAAACTCTCAGAATAAGCAAAACAAGGTTTAAACTAAATCTGATCTAATTCAAATTTGAAAATTTCAAACATAGACAAATTATATATTTTCGGAAACTACAAGAAAATTTTGATCTAACGCAAGAAGAATCAGCATCATTGGACTTCTAGATCAAAAGTTATAAAGAAAGCAAAAACGGGACTAAATGTGATACAGAATTAATCTGAAAACGAAAACGGCGACGTGGCAAGATCTGATTGGCTAATATGTGTGCACGTTTTTGGCTATCTAGCAAACGTCCGTAAACTAAGCAATCCACGTCGGCTAACAAGAAAAACCACTGGTTCTTTTACAAGAACCGAAGGGGTAAGTTTCTTTTAATACGATCTGTTGGATCTAGAACTAACGGTAGACTAACAAAACGACAACAAAAAACAATACAAAAAAGAAAAAAAAAAAGAGGGAGGAGGGGTTACCTCCCGTGGCTGAACGCGGCAGGGGCTGCTCTGGCGATGGTGAGCTGCGCCGGCGAGGGGGAGAGGGCACTGTGGCGAGGGGGAGATCTCCCGCGGGGGAGGGGCTGGTGGAGGAGGGGGGCGCTCCTGGGAGGGGGCGGGGGAGTCCCTAGGGGGGGCGAGGGATTCCCTGGGCTCCTGGCGCTACTCCTGCTCGGTGGTTCCAGGGAGCCGGCGGTGGCCTGCAGGGCGACGGGGTGGGGTGGGGCGGCGGAGGAGGGGCCGAAGGGGTGGGGAGGTGCGGCAGGGGTGCCACGGGGCGAGGTGGGGCTGGGGCGAGGCAGGGAGTCCGGCGAGGCTCTCCCGGGGATGAACTCCGGCGAGGTGGCGCGCGAGCTAGAGGCGAGGAGAGTGCGGGGTTTCGAGGGGAATGGAACGAGGAGGCCATGGGGGTTCTTATAGAGGCGACGGGAGGCGAGGGGTGGGAAAGAGCTTCGCGAATTCCGGAAGGGGAGGATTTCTTGGTTCTTGCCATGGAAGGTCCTCTGTACGTGAGGAAGAGACAGAGGAAGAAGAAGATCCTCTGTTGGGCCAAAATAGGAAACCTCTTAATGGGCCAGCAAGAGTTTCCAAATAAAAGTGATTCCTTTCCTATTTTTTAAAACCGGAAAGTAAACAATTAAAAGGGAAACTAAATAAATTCGGAATATAGAGTTTCTATATACTAAAATTATCAGAAAAATAAAATCTAAAAGATGGGCATTTTTCCACGGCCAAAAAAAAACTTTTAAAAAAATGTTTTTTTCAGAAAATCCCCTAAATGGTTTATTTCTTTTTGCAAATAATTTTCATATAAACCCTGGGGTTTTATGGTTCAAATACTTCAAATAAATACCCCTGGTTTTGGAGGGTCATGTTCCTCCACTCTTTCTTGCTTGGCAAGATAATAATCCCGGCACTCCCTGAGTGAAAAAGAAAACGAATTTGCAAAACAACAATTGAAAAAAATTCAAATGCCACCTTCATTCAAAATCTTTAATAATTTGAAGAAGTCATGTCATCTTCTCTCATTGATTCTAAATGGATGAATTTGAATTCACCGGAGAACGGGAAAGTCATTTTATTCCCTCTCATTCAAAAGTTTTTGAAAAGTTTCAAATTTCACTCAAGTTTCAATCACTCAATCAAAAAAACAATCAACCTAATAATTATTTTAACATTCCAAAATTTGGGATGTTACACCCTGTGGGCCCCACAAGCTTGGTAGCCGCCCAGGAGGGGGCGGCGGCTACAGGGCTTGTGGCCCACTCGTGTGTCCCCCGGGCCAGCTCTGAGTCCCAGTATTTTTCAAATATTCCAGAAAAAATCATATTTGATTTTCAGGACCATCGGAGAACTTTTATTTTCGGGGTATTTTTCTCCGGGACGCTAAAACACAAGGCAGGAAAAACTAAACTAAATCTATCATTTTTCTTCTAAGCAACAGAAAGTGAAAGCTTAAAACAGAAGTGTGTGACTCCTTGATTCATCCATTGCATGGTCATCGAAAGAAATCCTTCAATGGGGTTGATCAAATCCTCATGACAAAACCTTCTCGAATCGCAAAAGAGAACGGAGAATTTACGAATAGCCACTAAGTCACCTCAATGGGGATATGCATCTCCCCAACAAGCAAATCAAACTTCATCTTGACACGAGGAATAGGGCATTCAAAGCTCCCAATAAGAATCGATGAAGTTTTTTCAATAGCATTGATGCAATGTACTTGATACCGTTTCTTCAGAAAGTGCGTTGTATACTCATTACCGTTGACATGGAAAGTGACATTGCCTTTGTTGCAATCTATAACAGCCCCTGCAGTGTTTAAAAAGGGTCTTCGGAGGATGACAGCCATGGCATCGTCCTTGGGAATATCCAAGATAACAAAGTCTGTTAAGATAGTGGTGTTAGCAACCACAACAGGCACATCCTCGCAAATGCCGATAGGGAAAGCAGTTGATTTGTCGGCCATTTGCAGAGAAATTTCAGTGGGTGTCAACTTATCCAGTTCAAGTCTACGATAAAGAGAGAGCGGCATAACACTAACACCGGCTCCAAGGTCACATAAGGTAGTTCTTACGTAGTTTCCTTTAATGGAGCAAGGTATAGTGGGCACTCCGGGATCACCAAGTTTTTTAGGAGTTCCACCTTTGAAAGTGTAATTGGCAAGCATGGTGGAGATCTCAAGATCTGGTATCTTCTGTTTATTAGTCACGATATCTTTCATGTACTTGGCATATGGAGACATTTTGAGCATATCAATTAACCGCATCTGCAGAAAGATGGGTCTTATCATCTCAACGAAGCGCTCAAAATCCTCATCATCCTTTTTCTTGGATGGCTTAGGAGGAAAGGGCATGGGTCTCTGAACCCATGGCTCCATTTCTTTACCATGCTTCCTAGCAGCGAAGTCATTCTTATCGTATCTCTTAGGTTGTGGGTTATCAGGATTAACTGTAGGTTCAACCTCCACATCCTTATCATTGCTAGGTTGAGCATTATTATGAACATCGATGTCCATATTGTCACCAGGTTCATGTTCATCACCAGATATTGTTTCTGCATCAGACGCAGAAATATCATTTGGTTCTTCACGTGTGACAGTATTTGTTGAACTGACATGTAGGTTTCTATCATCCTTCTTCTTCTTAGGATGACTGGGTGTATCAGCATTAATTCCTTGAGAATCTTGATCAATTCTCTTAGGATGGCCTTCAGGATACAAAGGTTCCTGACTCATTTTGCCTCCTCTAGTAATGACTCTGACAGAGTTGTCATTCAATTCATTAAGCAAGTCATTCTGAGCTTTAAGTACTTATTCTACCTGAGTAGTAATCATAGAGGCATGTTTACTCAAAAGCTTCACATCATTGACATTTCTGTCTACATAAGCACCTAAATGACTAAGCATACGAGTACTTTGTTCCAAATGTCTGCTAACATAATTATTGAAACTCTGTTGTTTGGCAACAAAGTTGTCAAATTCATCAAAGCATAGGCTAGCAGGTTTGTAAAAAGGAATATCACTCTCATCAAACCTACACAGAGAATTCACTTCTACTACTTGTATAGGATTATCGAGACCATGGATCTCTTCGATAGGTAGTAGATTTTTGACATCTTCAGATCTAATGCCTTTCTCTTATATAAATTTCTTGGCTTATTGCATATCTTCAGGACTGAGGAATAGAATACCTATTTTCTTAGGAGTTGGCTTAGGAGGTGGTTCGGGAATAGTCCAAGCATTATCGGTGATCAAGATGTTATTCAGAAGGATCTCAGCTTGTTCTATAGTTCGTTCCCTAAAAACACAACCTGCACAACTATCTAGGTGGTCTCTAGAAGCATCGATAAGTCCGTTATAGAAGATATCAAGTATCTCGTTCTTGTCAAGAGGGTGATCAGGCAAAGCATTCTGTAGCTGGATGAGCCTCCCCCAAGCTTGTGGGAGACTCTCTTCTTTGAGTTGAGCAAAGTTGTATAGTTCCTGCAAGGTAGCTTGCTTCTTATGAGCAGGGAAATATTACTCATAGAAGTAATAGACCATATCCTGGGGACTACTCACACATCCAGGAGCAAGGGAAGTGAACCACACTTTAGCGTCATCCTTTAGAGAGAAAGGAAACAACTTAAGGATATAATAGTAGCGGATCTTCTCCTCACTAGTGAAAAGGGTGGCTATATCGTGTAGTTTGGTAAGATGGGCTATGACCGTCTCGGACTCATAACCGTGGAAATGATCAGATTCGACTAGAGAGATTATCTCAGGGTCGACTAAGAATTCATAATCCTTATCGGTGATAAAGATAGGTGAAGTGGCAAACTTCGGGTCGTATTTCATCCTAGCTTTCAGAGATTTTTCCTTCCACTTGAGATGTAATTTCTCAGCGTCATAGGCATCCTTACACGCAAGAAAATCCTCAGCTATCTCTCCCTCCATAACATAACCCTCAGGTATATCAGGCAATTCATATCTAGGAGAGCTAGATCTAGCAGGAGCAAAAGCAGGTTCTATCTCAATCGTATCGGCAGTTTCAGAAGCATCACGAGCATTGGCAGTAACTCTAGCAATATGAGCATCAAGGAATACCCCTAGTGGCATATCAGGCAAAGTAGTATCTCTAGCAGTATCAAGCATAGCATCTGTAACGACCAAAATGCGATCCTTTCCGATCTGGGGGTCGAGGCCCCGAATAGGAAAGAAGCGCATCTAAGCGTTTCGCAAGCAAGTAACATAGCACAAATAATAATAAAAGTAGACAATTCGGGATTCAACTATCTTCTTATTAATAACTCAGAGTACAACACAGATACAATCAAGGTAGTTCCGCTACGGACTACAAAACATGGGAAATGCTATGCTACCCTGTTGCAGGCCCACGATCACGACCACGCCTCAGTCCTCTGGATAGTTCATGTAGAGGCGGTCTGTCTCCTCGTCGTACTGCCACGCCAGCTGGGTGACATCGGGATCATCTGTCTCTGGGGTACCTGTACCTGCTGGGAGTTTCGGAGGAATCCGTGAGCCACGGGGACTCAGCAATCTAAGACCTTGGTGCCAGAACTAGTCATGTTATTAGGTAGGGTAAGGATGAAGTGTATTAGGCTGCAGCATCCTATGCTTGATTAAGTGGCTAACTTACGCAAAGTAGAAGTAAAGGTGGTCTACACTAGCGGTCGGATTTACTTGATCACTAAGTGATCCTGAACACCTACCTACGGCATTCATAACCCCACCGTGTTCCCGATCGAAGAGAGATCTTCGAAGGGACAGTCACGATTATGCACACAGTTGGCAGTTTTATTTGTTTATGTTTAAGTTCTCTAATACCGGATGTTAACAAAATATTCCAAGTTGCCACGTAACCGCAGGCACGGCTTTCCGAAAGATTAAACCCTGCAGGGGTGCTCCAACTAGTCCATCACAAACGAACACAGGCCGCAAAGGCATCCTCTATCACGAATCTCGTGATCTCGTCGGATTCCTTAGAGGAAAACCTCAACTCTGGGGGAAACCAAAGCTTCACTGGGATTCCTATACGCAAGATATACCGCTAAGGTAAGACAAGACTAGCAGGACCTCCCGACGTGTCGACGACCCTAATAAGAGCCGTGTATCTCAGTCTCAGGACACGCCGGATAAGCGAAGCGTACGGTGGCCAGAGAAATCTCCCGAGTTGCCCCGGGATGGCCCCGCACGGTGCTCTAGTTTGGACCAACACTCATGAGGAGCACTCGCCCGGGTTGTTGATTAAAATCCTCGGGGTAGCTATTCCCTATGCAGTTTATTATTAAGTGATTAGCAAATTAACACCAAAGTTGGGTCCTGCCGGACAAGTCTTAGCACTACGCGATTTATCGAGGGGATCCCCATAACAACCCCGAACGTGTTAGGAGCGATCATTATGGAATCAAACACCGGTAGCCGGTAACTAAGGCGGCAATAACGGAACAAAGCACCCGGCAAAAGGCTAGGCCTCCCGTCATTTACCAAGTATATAGGTGCATTAAATAAATAACAGAATTTAATATAATGATATCAAGCTCATGTTATCACATGAGTCAAAAACACCTGCAACTAGCAACGCTAACATTAGTAGCTGAGCAAGCCTACTTAGCCATACAAGTTTGCTAGGAAGGAGTACAGTGTTTGGGCTCATGGCATATGAAGAGGCAATTTAATTTCAGTGGTAGGCAGCGAGCAATATGACATGGAAACGAAACTAACATAACAAGTCTAGAGATGGAATCAAGGTCATATCATCTTGCCTGTGATATCCTCCGCTTGGAATGGTTCTGGCTCGTCCTACACGTACTCTCCTGACTCCACGTATTCGTTCTCCGATCCCGGTGCTACCCAACACAAGAATAACAGCCAATGAACAGCAGCACCACAAGATGCAACAATCACATGATGCATGAGATGAAAAATGAGCATGCACCACTACTTCTATCACTAGCACAAGCAAAATAAACTACTGCAAGTTTCTGGACAGAACTGTACACGGGCATGTTTGGTTGCCTGGGTGGCTCTACTCTGCATCGCATGGGGCATCCTGGGTGAGCCTGGCCTGCTTGAGCGGATGCAGGGACGGGGTGAGATGTGGGTTTGGTTGACTGCATGATACAGATGCACAAGAGATGCTATACATGACAGATGTTGTTTGGTAAGCTGAATTGGGCTTAATTCTTTAGACTCTTCTCTTCCAATTTCAACCATTCCAAATTTCCAATTGGATCTGGACCATTCCATGAAGAAAGGGAACAAGTAAAACAAACCTGAACAGAAATTGAACCAAAAGCTCAAGTGCGTGAACATGAGAACAACCAGATAAAGAGGTGGAGGGCGACAAGATGGCCGTGGCAGAGATGGCCTGCCGGGAGGAGATGCCGGCGGCGGAGATGCGGCTGCAGCTGGATTGGTTGGCACAGTTCGAGGGGGAGAAGCGCGGCACCGGTTGCGGCTCATGGCGTGTGGCCCTCGGCGTGGGCGTGGAGGAGCACCGGCGAAGGAGCACGAACCGGTGGTGGACGAGGGAGCCCGGAGTGGTGGTGAACGGTGGAGCTCAGATGGCGGTGGCGACAGCGAGTTGGACAGTCGATCCAATCTGACATTTGCGAGAGAGAAAGGGAAAAGGAAGACACGCGAGGTGCGCATACAGGCACGAGCCAGGCTCGGAGATACGGCGGATTCGTGCGTTCGCCTCAGCCTGGCTGAGAGGCTCTTTTTGCATCCGTCGGCCCTGGTCCAGTGAGACATGCAGCCTACCAAACAGCGAGAAAATTGCATGGCGGATACGACCCAGGTGCGAGGCATGAAACCAAACACGCCCTAAGCTATTCTGACATGCATGAGAATGACATGAACAGATGCGTCTCGTGAAAACGGTGCAAAACCATATAAAGAACATTGCAAACGGAGCTACGGATCAACGGGAATCAACGAAACAAGATATGAAGCTCTACGTGGAAGATTCAACACCACACTCACATTTGGCACAAATCTGGTATTCCCAGGTTGCCAAGACAAATAACGACCCAACATGAATGGATTGGAGCAAGGAAGAACACCAAAACATCAACTAAGCACACACATTGCCCAAAATGACAAAACTACATAATCTGCCATAATCTGCATCTTAGCTCTTTGGGAGCTGCATGCAACATAGCTACAGGTCTCCAAACATGACAAATAATATATGTGGCTGTATCCAACCAAGAACACTACAAGCACCAGCAAGAATCACAGCAAAAGGAATAAAACTCTAGAAGATACAAGGCCACAAACTTTCCCAAAACCATCAGATCTCAGGGACTTAGTGAAAATTCCTGCACCTGAGTTTCTGTCTCTGTTCTGAAGCCTTTTGACAGCAATCAAAACACAATCTAATGGACTCCAAATGATTTTAAATTTGACAGGGAGCTTCACAAACATACCAGGTTCAAAATCCTAGCACTGAACTAAGGCTAGTTCTCAACAGAATGACCAGCATATCCTCATCTATAGGGGAAGAAAATGTTTCCAGAATCCCAGACTTGGTGAAATTTCAGAGTTCACTAATCTGGAATTTTTCAGCCACATGCCCACTTTGTCTAGGCATAGTTTGCACACACATTACACCAAGTGTTAATTGACACCACTATAGTGTAGAGCAAAACCCCTACTTCTATCACACAAAAACTCATGCCCTTGGGCTCCACCTATTCCATGGAATCAAGGCTCAAACTTGCAACAAAACTGAATATGTCAACTCCATAAGGTATCCTACTAAGACAACAACTACAAAGGTTGGGTTCATATGCACAATGACAAAGTGACATGGGGGTTTGAACCCCATGTTTGTGTCATGCACATCTACCAAACTATCCCCACACACAAACACCATGCCCTCTCATATATAGACATGTGAAGGTGCATAGTTTTTGCAAAGGTGGGGAAGTTACACACACACACACACATACTCCACATCATTCACAACAACGTCAACTCTTAAATCCAAGAACAACATGAGGGGGAAAACTACTAAGCAAGTAACTTGGAATCCTCACCTCTCAAACATTTTTAGAAGGTACCACATGTGGTGTGCACTCACTACAAACACATCTCCATACCTACACCATCAACTTCACTTACAACCCCTATGCACACATGCCTACTTGCAATCACACCATCAACATAAACTAGCTAGATCACATACACACACATATCACTTAAAACACAAACACACACATGCACATGATCATCACCATGTGTATGCACACACACCAAAGCTCCCCTAGATCACATACATACACTAACAATCTGCAGGAAGACTTATATGGTGCACAAAAGGAAAAAAAATATGTTGAGATGCTGCCAAGACATATGCACAGGAAGATAAATAGCAAAATCTTGCAATAGTAAAAAAATCACAAAGAAATAAAAAGGGCAGTGTCTGGAATCGAACTCCCCACCTGCTGCTGGTTCTACTGCAACAGAACCACTCTACCACGGCCCAGGCGCTTGATAGAACAGGGGCACCTATCAGGTTAAGGTGTCATGTTGCTGCTTCTACTGTGCCGACGAAATCAACAAAAAAAGGGGAGGTCTTCTCCCTGGGATCGAACCCACGACCTGCTGATAGCAGGCCCAAGGTTCCGACCACTGCGCTACAGATAGGCTACTGACAGAAGGAGGGGGTATTTCTAGGAATACCACCACTCCCCTGTGTCTGCCCTGCACTTGCGCGCCGGCGACACAAAGGCCGCCGGGCGCCTGCGGCTGCTACTGCTGCAACACTGCAGGAGAGCTACCACTCTCCCAGGCTGCGCCGGCTATGCACCACGTCTACACGAAGCTACCCCACGAAATATTGCTACTGCACCTGCAACTACACCACGCCCTGCTACTCCATGCTAAGAACAGAGGAAAGCGAGCCCCTTCCACGGCGGTTCTAAGACGGATCCGAGGAGGAAGAAGCAAGGGGAAGACGTGCCTCACCTTGGGGAAGGAAGGAGATCGATCTGCGGAGGAAGAGGCGCTGGAGGGGAAGAAGAACCGACGCCGAACGTGACGAAACTTGCTCTCGAACCGAAGGAGAGGGAGAGGACACCGTGGACGAGCCCTAGACGAGCTCGGCCCCGTCATTGTGGTCGGTCCCCGGGGCCCCTAGCGCCGGGAATGGATCGCGGGGATCCACCCCGAGCTTCCGGGCATGACGACGGCGGCGAACGGAGATGGGGGCGCAGCGGACGCCGACGAGGAGCTGCTGCCTTCCCTGTCTGTTCCTCCTACAGAAGCTACCTTGGGGAGGAAGGGAGAGATGGAGATGGGGATGGGAGAGGTGGCGGCGGCGGCTGAGGGGGGAAGAGGAACCCTAGGCAGTTGGCACGGACGCCAACGCGTTTTAAAGGGGGGTCCTCGACGTTGCTGCTCACGGCGCTACCGCGCTCTCTCTCTGGTGGGTGACGGAAAGGTGCAGCGAGGGGGAGACGGCGTCAGAAGGACGAACAGAGGGACGTCGCGCGTGGGCTTGGTGCAGGGAGAAGGGAGATGGGCCTGCCATGGTGGGAGGGAGCCCACAGGGCGACAACTATAAGAAAGGCCCCAGTGGCCTTTCCCAAAAAAAAACCAAGAAGGAAAAGAAATGAAACAAACAAACTGGTGGGAATAAATTCAAAAGGAAAAATCCCCTGGTCATAGAAAAATGTGACCTAAAAAATAAAAATAAGAACAAGATTTTTAGAGTAAACAAATATTTAACAAAACAGCATTAGGCTTGTTGTTTTGTGTTATTGCCACCTGTATAAAGCACTCTTAAAAATCACCATGCTAGCATAACTACACACTCACATTAATCCCTAAACAAAAGACATTTTAAAAGCAGGGATAACAAGGTGGGATTTTGATCTTGAGAAAGCAGAGATAAAAAGGGTTTGCAAGTTAAAAGAGGGTGTTGAAAAATATGGCAAACACCACTACTCTTAGTACTCCAACACATGACATCATAGCAGCACCTCATCACATATATAAGGTCACATGCATCACAAGGTAGCTAACCACAAGATCACCACCTACATTTAATTCTAACACCACAAGAAATCATAGTGCAACAACACAAGAAAAGGGCATGCAATGATATGCTATGAATGCATGCATGAGAAGGAAATAGTAAGGAACACACATGAAATCATGGTACCAACTTAACATCATAATCTCTGACAAGGTGGTCCCACATGCAATAGGTCCAAAAAGGGAAGGTTCTACACTTGGGTCATTACAGCATCATCAGGCAAAATAGCATCTCTAGCATCATCAGGCAAAGTAGTATCAAGCATAGCATCTCTAGCAGTATCAGGCATAGCATCTCTAGCAGTATCAAGCATATCATCTCTAGCAATATTAGGCATAGCAGAATCATGAGCATAATCAAGCACAGGCGACATATCAAGATTTCTAGCAGGAGGTGGTGTCGCAAACTTACTCATAACTGAAGGTGAATCAAGTGCACAGCTAGATGGCAGTTCCTTACCTCCCCTTGTAGTTGAGGGCAAAACTTTGGTTTTTGGATCTTTCACATTCTTCATAGTGATCAGCATATATAAATCCCAAGTGACTCAGAGAATATAGCAATCCCTTCCCTGGCAACGGCACCATAAAAATGTTGTTAGCAGATCCCCGGCAACGGCGCCAGAAAAATGTTGTTAGCAGATCCCCGGCAATGGCACCAGAAAAATGTTGTTCCCAAATGCTCAACAATTAGAAATTGTCTTGCAATAGCCCACCAGCGCATGGGATCGAGGGAGTTTTCGAGGGTAGAGTATTCAACCCCAAATTTCTTGGTTCGCACGACGGGAAGTGAAAGAATATTCTCAAGTATTAGCAGCTCAATGTGTCAGATTCAACCACACCTGAAAGATTAGTATCTGCAAGCAAAGTGTCAACAGCAAAGTAGTATGATAGCAACGATGCCAGAAACGATCTGGTGACAAGGCAGACTATTCCTAACTGTCGTATCAATGGAGCCAGAAGTTGCCCGTGGACAGGAAATGTTCTTTCCCGGCAACGCTGCGAGAAAAAGTATTGTAGCAGGTAGCAGCAGTGTAACGAGTAACAAAAGTGGCAAGGAACAGCAGTAGTGACAGAAGTAGCAAGTAGCAACAGCAAGTAACAGTAATGGCAGCAGCAGCAGGGCAAAGCAAGTAACACTAGCAGCAAGTAACAGTAGCAGCAATAGTAGTAACAGCACCAGAGCAAAACAAGTAACAACAGTAGTGGGACAAACTCGTAGGCAATGGGTCGGTGATTTGTTGGATGACATTCATCATGCAACAGTTATAACACGGAGAGATATGTGCCTAGCTCCCGTTCGTCAATGTGATGTAGGCATGCATTCCGTGTGTCGTCATACGTGCTCAGGGAAAAGAACTTGCATGACATCTATTGCCCATCCCTCCCGTGGCAGCGGGGTCCAAAAGGATACTATGGGATATTAAGGTTCTCCTTTTAATAAAGAACCGGAACAATGCACTAGCACTTGGTGAACACATGAACTCCTCAAACTATGGTCATCACCGGGAGTGGCTCCGGTTATTGTCACTCCGGGGTTGCCAGATCATAACACATATTAGGTAACTACAACTTGCAAGATCGGATCTAAATCACACATATATTGGTGACAACATAATAATTTCAGATCTGAAATCATGGCACTCGGGTCCTAGTGACAAGCATTAAGCATGGAAAAGTAGTAGCAACATCAATCTTAGAACATAGTGGATACTAGGGATCAATCCACATCAAAACTAACTCGATTACATGATAGATCTCATCCTACTCATCACCGCCCAGCGAGCCTACGAATAGATTACTCACGAACGATGAAGAGCTTCATGGAATTGGAGAGGGAATAAGGTTGATGAGGACGATGGCGACGATTTCCCCTCTCCGGAGCCCAAAACGGACTCCAGATCTGCCCTCCAGATGAAGAACAGGATGTGGCGGCGCCTCCGTATCGCAAACGCAATGAAATCTTCTCTCTTGATTTTTTCTGGGACGAAAGGGAATAAATAGCGCTGGAATTGGGGCGGCAGAGCCACGTGGGCCCCACAAGCTTGGTAGCCGCCACCAGGGGGGCGGCGGCTACACGGCTTGTGGCCCACTGGCCCGTCCCTCTGGTGGATCTTTGTGCAGGTATTTTTCATATTTTCGAGAAATATTCTCCGTAAATTTTCAGGGCGTTCCGAGAACTTTCATTTATGCACAAAAACAACACCATGGCAATTCTGCAGAAAACAGTGTTAGTCCGGGTTGGTTCCATTCAAATCATGCAAATTAGAGTCCAAAACAAGGGCAAAAGAGTTTGGAAAAGTAGATACGATGGAGACGTATCAGACACAAAGAAGTGAAAGAGGAGAAGTTTGTCGGTTCAGATCTTCTACGCTCTAACTCGGCAGTAGAAGGCAGCTACGGGGTGGCGGAGTGAAGATTTTCATGGCCTGGGTGAGTACGTCGATGAGGAGGTAAAGGCAATTAAGCTCTTCCTCTCCGGCGGCGATTAATTACAGCAGCATCACTAGGTTTGAGCTCGAGCGGTGGAGAGTGAGATCGAGAGGAAGAGAGTTACTGAAGGAGGTTGAAGGGGTATTTATAGCTCTCGTGAAAATGGTTCGGCATAAAGTTTTTGGACCAAATTACCCCTGACTCTTCCTCTCCACGCGGCGTGTGTCACCCATGTATAGAGAGGTGGAGATCGTGGGTGATCATGGGTTATCCAGTCGTGGGAAGTGGGAGCGGTTTGAGCGGCAATCGCCGGGAAATTTGATAAGATATTTTGTAGTTTTTCTTTGCAAATTCTTGAGCTGACAAGGACTCAGTGAAGACTTTGAATGGTTTTTAAGTAGAATGCATATGAAGAATTTACGAACAGACTAGGTTGAACTTAGCATAGAGGGGGAACGGGTCCGATCACATTCACTTAGAAGAAAATCAATTTGAAGAATTAACAATAAGTGAGTGTTGTTGAGGACTTTGAAAGCTCAAACATATATATATATATATATAGTCAATGAAGATCACACGTTGAAAAGTTTGAAGAATTTTAACTTTTGAGGAATTTCCGAACTTGAGGAACTTGAAAATTTTGAAGAGTTTGCAAAAATCGCAATTTTGAAGAATTTCGACTTTGGTTGGTGGTGTAACCCACCGTATAAGAATGATGATTTCAGACACTGCGTACAATTGTCGTAGTGTTATGACAATCAAATTCTACATTAATTTCTTCACACTTAGAGGGTTAGTCTTCATTGATTGAAGAAAAATGTTGCATCGTGTGTTGTACATCTAAGTCATCAATTTTGTATAAGTATTAGGGTGTGTGTCCTTTCAGAGAACATTCGAAGGTTCTAATATATTTAGCTCACACCGCAACTTGCAAAATCTCTTTTCCACCAAGGGCTTAGTGAAGATATTTGCCAGTTGTTCTTCAGTCTTCATGTGGTCGAGGAAGATGATGCCCTTGAGTACATGATCATGAAGAAAATGACGACGAATTTGGATGATCTTGGTCTTCGAGTGTTGAACTGGATTATTCACAATCTTGATTGCACTCTCATTGCCGCAAGAGAGTAGCACATTCTTTACATTGATGGTATAGTCCTTGAGGGTTTGATTGAGCCACAGTGGTTGAGCACAGCATGAACCAACATCAATATACTCTTCTTTAGCAGTGGAAAGTGACATGCGGTTCTGTTTCTTCGAGGACCAACAGACTAAGTATCGTTCGAGGAAATTGCATGTGCCTGATGTTGACTTGCGATCCACACAATCACCACCATAGTGAGAGTCAGAATATCCAACGAGATGAAGATTTGAGCCCTTGGGGTACCATAATCCAAGCGTTGGTGTGTGATCTAGATATCGAAGAATATGCTTCACAACCTTATGGTGTGATTCCTTCGGTTTTGCTTGGAAACGGGCACACATGCAAACACTAAGCATAATATCTGGCCTAGATGCACATAGGTACAATAATGAGCCAATCATGGAATGATATACCTTGTGATCGAAATCTTTACCATTTTCGTCAGTGCAGAGGTGGCCTTTTGTGGGCATTGGAATCTTGACGCCTTTGCAATCTTGCATGCCGAATTTCTTCAAGACATCCTTGAGATATTTTTCTTGAGAGATGAAGATTACATTGTATTGTTGACGAATTTGAAGGCCTGGGAAGAATTTTAACTCCCCCATCATGGACATTTGATATTCTTCACCCATCATATAGCCAAATTCGTCAGTGTAATGTTTGTTAGTACAAGCAAAGATAATATCGTCTACATATATTTGGCACATCAGTAGTTCATTTTGATAGGATTTTGTTAAAATAGTCGGATCGAGTGAACCAGGTTTGAAGCCTTTCTTCATGAGAAATTCCTTCAACATGTCATACCACGCCCGAGGGGCCTATTTGAGGCCATAGAGAGCCTTGTTGAGTCTGAAGACTTCGTCATGATGCTTTGGGTCTTCAGAATCTGGGGCTGAGCAATATATACTTCTTCCTCAAGCTTACCATTGAGGAATGCACTTTTCACATCCATTTGATTATAAGGTGATACTGTGATGGTTAGCATAAGTAAGCAATATACTAATAGCTTAAAGCCTAGCAACAGGTGCGAAAGTTTCATCAAAGTCAATTCCATCAACCTGTGTGTAGCCTTGTGCTACAAGACGAGAATTATTCCTTGCTACTTGACCATCTTCGCACTACTTGTTTTGGTAGATCCACTTGGTACTGATGATATTATGCTTGCAAGGATCAGGCCACTTGACAAGTTCCCACACGTTGTTGAGCTCGAGTTGATGCAATTCCTCTTGCATTGCTTGAATCCACTCATGCTCCATCAAGGCTTCATCAACCTTTGAGGGTTCTGAGATAGACACAAAGGATGAGTGCCCACAAAATTTAGTTAAATGTGAAGCTTTTGAGCGAGTGAGGGACCTGATGCATTGATGTTATCGAGGATTTTGTCAATCTGCACTTCATTTGCAACCCTTGGATGAGCAGGTTGATGACTTTGCTCGGGTTAAGGATTTTCATCAGTACCATTTTCCTCAGGTGCACCAGTGTGAATTTCTTCGTTGTTAGGGTGACTTCTTCAACACTAGAGATTCTTCAGTGTGGATGATATCTTTAGTTGCCTTAAACCTAATGGATTCTTCAGGAGTCATTTCATCTAGCATAGGAGGTAGGTGCTCTCTTTGTGAGCCGTTGGTTTCATCGAACCGTACATCTACAGTTTCAAAAACTTTGTTGTGGTAGTTGTTGAAGACTCTGTAGGTGTGCGAATCCTTTCCATAACCAAGTATAAAACCCTCTGTGCTTTCGGTGCAAATTTAGAATTGTGGTGAGGACCTCTAATCCAGCATCTTGCACCGAAGACTTTGAAATAAGTTACATTGGTTTTATTGTTAGTGAGGAGCTCATATGAGGTCTTCTCGAGGAATTTGTGAAGATATACCCTGTTGATGATGTGGTAGGCAGTGTTGATTGCCTCAGGCCAGAAACGACGAGGGGTCTGATATTCTTCAAGCATAGTGCAAGCCATCTCGACAAGAGTTTGATTCTTGCGTTCCACGATGTCATTCTGCTCAGGAGTATATGACACATACAACTCATGAGTAATACCAAGTTCAACAAGATAGTCATCAATACTAGTGTTTTTGAACTCAGTCCCATTATCACTCCTGATGTGCTTGATCTTGACACCGAAATTCGTTGAGGCCCTTGAGGAAAACCATTTGAAGACTTCATGCACTTCAGTTTTGTAGCAAATTATATGCACCCAAGTGTAACTTGAATAATAATCAACAATGAAAAAGCCATATAGAGACGATGCATTGGTTAGTGTGGCATAATCAGTAGGGCCAAAGAGGTCCATGTTAAGCAATTCAAAAGGACGAGTAGTAGTCATGATAGTCTTTGAGGGATGCTTGGATCTGGTCATCTTTCGAGACTCATAAGCCCCACACACATGATCCTTGAGGAATTTTACACCTTCCATGCTAAATACATGCTTCTTCTTCACAAGAGTGTGCAGGTTCCTCATGCCAGCATGACCAAGTCATCGATGCCATAGCCATCCCTCTGAGGCTTTTGCAAGTAGACACGTGGTAGGCCGTGGACCTGTAGAGAAATCAAAAATATACAAATCTCCTCTCCTAAAGCCTTCAAAGACTTTGGATTTGTCAGATTCCATGATGACTACGCAACGATATTTGCCAAATATGGCAATCATATCAAGATCACAAAGCATTTATATTGACATGAGGTTCAACCCAAGGGACTCGACAAGCATAACTTTGTCCATGTGTCGGTCCTTGGAGATAGCAATCTTACCAAGACCCAAGACCATGATTTTTTTTCCTTTGTCTGGTAGGTGATATGCTTCAGGGGTGATGGCATTAATGGAATGTCCATCAGTAGATTCTTGTCACCAGTCATGTGATTAGACATCCACTGTCAAGAACCCACTCAGTGGATTTAGGGGTATCATCATGCAGATGAATTAGTATAGCTTACCATCTCATATCCTTCAGAGTGAATAATATGATATCAAATTCATCAGACTTGAATTTCATCAAACAATGTAGATTTAAGATAACATGAGGACGTGTGAAGTGATTATCATTTCATCATGATTAGCTTCCGTCCTTTCAAGCATTTCATCAGGTCTCCAACAAATTCCTTGGACATTAAGCTAGTCTGGATACCTGACCTGCAAGTATGGTTAGTTCAATTTCTTCACCACCCACATCTGAAGGGGTGGTAAAGAGTTCATCATTCTGCAAGCGCCATATGAAAATTGAGGCATTGAAGCTAATGCACTTCGTTTTACAACAGGGGGTTAGTGTACTCATATGCATATGCACAGAAATTCTTCGAGGATTTATGAACATAGTGATTTGAAGAATAACGCACATATTCATGACCCTTGTAGTTTCCCTGCATAACAGAAGCATTAGAACGAGTATGAGTAGAATTTTTACCATATAAGGAATTTGATCCATGTAAAGATTTTGATCGGCTTGAGGAATTTGATTTGGGGTTCCTGTTCTTCATGGATGGTGTCATGAGGACATTCACTTGAAGATTTTCCAAGTAGCTTTTGAGAACCCAGGTTTTCCTCAAGGGTGGTCCATTCCTGCATTTAGTTCCAACATATCTAGCAAATAATTCACCATTCTGATTTTTGAAAAGTTTATAGTTGGAGTCAAGTGACTCATCACAGGATATGAGGATTCACATGTAAAGCGAGATAATGTAAATGAATCTACAAGAGGTCCTTTTGCGGCAACCCATGAGGTTTTGGGATACTACTCAAGTTTCCAGTATGATCCATCAGCATTCAATTTCCTCTCAAATGCAATACCCTCTTTCCTAGGGTTTTGATTCAGAATCCCCTTTTGAGCACATTGCAAAGGGTTTGATGCCCTTTGAGACTTCTGTATATGCGTGTCACATAAAATTCCTTCAACCCTACATTTTTGTCAGTGACGTTTGTGGGTTCCTCAAGTGAGGAATTTGTGACCACTAATATAGTTGAAGAATTTGCAGCGATAGAAGCATTTGAACATTCAGGTGAAGAATTAGCAGATTCACGCTCGATGCATTTCAAACATGGTGGAATGAATTATTCCTCAACGGAACTGGTCTATTGAGCAAGCAAAGAATCGTTTTCCCTTTGAAGATCATCATGATACATTCTTAGTTTCTCAAGATCTTGCTTTGTTTGAAGAAATTCATAAGAAAGTTTCTCGTGATCAGATAAGAGTGTTTCTTAACGACTTTGAAGGCTTTCAAACTTAGATTGAAGACGTTGAAAGTCTTGAGTCTGAGTTTGTGTACGATCCATTTCCTCAACGGAAATGATCTACGAAGCAAGAAAAGAATCATTTTCCCTTTGAAGATCATCATGAGACATTCTTAGTTTCTCAAGATATTGCTTTCTTTGAAGAAATTTATAAGAAAGTTTCTCATGATCAGATAAGAGTGCTTCATGATGACTTTGAAGGCTTTCAAACTTAGATTGAAGACGTTGAAAGTCTTCAGTCAGAGTTTTTATCCAATCCATTTCCTTGTTCAACATGTTATCGCTTTTGTCTAGAAGTTTCTGATGCTTTTCTATAGCATTATGTTGCTTAGTGGCAATACTAGCAAGTTTATAATAGCTAGGTTTCTGATAGTCATCAGGTTCATCTCTTGAATCATATGAGGAAGCATGATTGAGTACCTTGGCACCTTTTGTTGGAGGTATGCCCTAGAGGCAATCATGTATGATGATATTTACTATGTGTTTATGAATAAAGATAGTCCTTGGACATTATCAATTATGTGTATTAACAAGTACGTGACTTGTTTATGAGACTATACATTGTATGATGACTGTCCTAAATGGTCCCTAGTCGAAAGAGTTGTGTGGACTTGCAACCAACTAGACTAGCATATGATACGGTGGATGGTCCTGTCTCATAGACCATGTAGCATTGGATGCTAGCCGGATAATATGAACGCAAAAAGATCTGGTCGGATCCGAGTTGAGATAAGGTTTGAGTTGGAGAGACCCAACTATGAGACGCAACGATAGGTCATTTGTGAGTCTCTAGTACAACATACATTCTATGTCTTAAGACCTGAGCTAGTGCATGTACTCACGATGGTGATAGACTTGCTTTGGACCGACCAAACGCTACCCCGTGACTGGGTAGTTACAAAGATAGGTTTCGGGCTTGTCCAGACCCATGCTGCGATACATGGTCGAGCAAGATGGGATTTGCCCCTCCGATCAGAAGAGATATACGTTGGGCCCCTCGGGTGATTTGACCTGGATAAGCATGGTCATGCGATGAGGATTATGAGATAATCTGAATGTTGGTCAGATTCACCGGAACGAGAAAGAGGTCGTTCGGCAACAAGGAGGACCATGTCGCCTTGAGCATGACAGCGTATATCGTGTGGCAAAGGGAACAAAAGTATGAAGTACATGTTCGCCTAACCAGCTTCATCGGACACTTGGAGTCGGCACGCCTTGCTAAAGGCCGCTACCGACTAGCCGAGTCGGACATAGTCTGACTCGCGACCAAGTGAATGAGAACCTAAAGGGTCGCACACTTAAGGGAAGGAACACGTGGGCTTTAGGGTCCGTGTGAGGCCCAAGAGTTGAGCCCGCACCGGACGCCTATATATAGTGGAGATGCGGCATGATACGTATCCATCGTATCTACTTTTCCAAACTCTTTTTCCCTTGTTTTGGACTCTAATTTGCATGATTTGAATGGAACTAACCTGGACTAACGCTGTTTTCAACAGAATTGCCATGGTGTTGTTTTTGTGCAGAAATGAAAGTTGTCGGAACGTCCTGAAAATTTACGGAGAATATTTCTGGAAAATATGAAAAATACCTGCGCAAAGATCCACCGGAGGGGATGGGCCACTGGGCCACAAGCCATGTAGCCGCCCCCCTGGTGGCGGCTACCAAGCTTGTGGGGCCCACGTGGCTCTGCCGCCCCCAAACTCAGCTCTATAAATTCACTTTCGTCCCAGAAAAAATCAAGAGAGAAGATTTCATCGCGTTTGCGATACGGAGGCGCCGCCACATCCTGTTCTTCATCTGGAGGGCATATCTGGAGTCCGTTTTGGGCTACGGAGAGGGGAAATCGTCGCCATCGTCATCATCAACCTTCTTCCCTCTCCAATTCCATGAAGCTCTTCATCGTTCGTGAGTAATCTATTTGTAGGCTCGCTAGGCGGTGATGAGTAGGATGAGATCTATCATGTAATCGAGTTAGTTTGGACGGGGATTGATCCCTAGTATCCACTATGTTCTGAGATTGATGTTGCTACTACTTTGCCATGCTTAATGCTTGTCACTAGGGCCCGAGTGCCATGATTTCAGATCTGAAATTATTATGTTGTCACCAATATATGTGTGTTTTAGATCCGACCTTGCGAGTTGTAGTTACCTATTGTGTGTTATGATCCGGCACCCCCGGAGTGACAATAACCGGAACCACTCCCGGTGATGACCATAGTTTGAGGAGTTCATGTGTTCACCAAGTGCTAATGCGTTGGTCCGGTTCTTTATTAAAAGGAGAACCTTAATATCCCGTAGTTTCCTTTTGGACCCCGCTGCCACGGGAGGGATCGACAATAGATGTCATGGAAGTTCTTTTCCCTAAGCACGTATGACGACACACAAAATGCATGACTACATCACATTGACGAACGGGAGCTAGCCACATATCTCTCCGTGTTATAACTGTTGCATGATGAATGTCATCCAAACAAATCACCGACCCATTGCCTACGAGTTTGTCCCACTGCTGATGTTACTTGCTTTGCTCTGCTGCTGTTACTATTGTTGTTGCTGTTGTTACTTGTTTTGCTCTGCTGCTGTTACTACTGTTGCTGTTGCCGTTACTTGCTTTGCTCTGCAACTGTTACTACTGTTGCTGCTACTTTTACTTGCTTTGTCCTGTTGCTACTGCCACTACTGCTACTTGCTACTGTTGCTACTTGCTACTGTTGTCACTACTGTTGTTCCTTGCCACTGTTGTTACTCGTTACACTGCTGCTACCTGGTACAATACTTTTTCACGCACCGTTGCCAGGAAAGAATATTTCCCGTCCACGGGCAACTTCTGGCGCCATTGATACGACAGTTAGGAATAGTCTGCCTTGTCACCAGATCGTTTCTGACACCATTGTTATCATACTACCTTGCTGTTGACACTTTGCTTGCAGATACTAATCTTTCAGGTGTGGTTGAACCTGACACATTCAGCTCCTAATACTTGAGAATATACTTTCACTTCCCGTCGTGCGAACCAACAAATTTGGGTTGAATACTCTACCCTCGAAAACTGCCTCGATCCCACGCGCTGGTGGGCTATTGCAAGACAATTTCTAATTGTTGAGCAATCGAGAAGAACATTTTCTAGCCATTGCCAGGAATCTGCTAACAACATTTTTCTGGCGCCGTTGCCGGGGAGGAGATTGCTACATTCTCTGAGTCACTTGAGATTTATATCTGCTGATCACTATGAAGAATCTGAAAGATCCAAAAACCAGAGTTTTGCCCTCAACTACGAGGGGAGGTAAGGAACTGCCATCTAGCTCTGCACTTGATTCGCCTTCAGTTATGAGTAAGTTTGCGACACCACCTCCTGCTAGAAATCTTGATATGTCGCCTGTGCTTGATGATGCTTATGATGCTACTATGCCTGATACTGCTAGAGATGCTATGTCTGATACTGCCTTGACTAATGATGATATGCTTGATACTGCTTTGCCTGATACTGCTAAAGATGCTATGCTTGATACTGCTTTGCCTGGTGATGCTAGAGATGCCATTTTGCCTGATGATGCTATGCTTGATACTGCTAGAGATACTACTTTGCGTGATATGACACTAGGGGTATTCCTTGATGCTCATATTGCTAGAGTTACTGCCAATGCTCGTGATGCTTCTGAAACTGCTGATACTATTGAGATAGAACCTGCTTTTGCTCCTACTAGATCTAGCTCTCCTAGATATGAATTGCCTGATATACCTGAGGGCTACGTTATGGAGGGAGAGATAGCTGAGGATTTTCTTGCGTGTAAGGATGCCTATGACGCTGAGAAATTACTTCTCAAGTGGAAGGAAAAATCTCTGAAAGCTAGGATGAAATACGACCCGAATTTTGCCACTTCACCTATCTTTATCACCGATAAGGATTATGAATTCCCTGTCGACCCTGAGATAATCTCTCTAGTCGAATCTGATCTTTACCACGGTTATGAGTCTGAGACGGTCGTAGCCCATCTTACCAAACTACACGATATAGCCACCCTTTTCACTAGTGAGGAGAAGATCCGCTACTATTATATCCTTAAGATGTTTCCTTTCTCTCTAAAGGATGACGCTAAAGTCTGGTTCACTTCCCTTGCTCCTGGATGTGTGAGTAGTCCCCAGGATATGGTCTATTACTTCTGTGAGAAATATTTCCCTGCCCATAAGAAGCAAGCTGCCTTGCAGGAAATATACAACTTTGCTCAACTCAAAGAAGAGAGTCTCCCACAAGCTTGGGGGAGGCTCATCTAGCTACAGAATGTTTTGCCTGATCACCCTCTTAAGAAGAACGAGATACTTGATATCTTCTATAACGGACTTACCGATGCTTCTAGAGACCACCTAGATAGTTGTGCAGGTTGTGTTTTTAGGGAACGAACTATAGAACAAGCTGAGATCCTTCTGAATAACATCTTGATCAACTATAATGCTTGGACTATTCCCGAACCACCTCCTAAGCCAACTCCTAAGAAAAGAGGTATTCTATTCCTCAGTCCCGAAGATATGCAAGAAGCCAAGATATCTATGCAAGAGAAAGGCATTAGATCTAAAGATGTCAAAAATCAACCACCTATCGATGAGATCCATGGTCTCGATAATCTGATACAAGTAGTAGAAGTGAATTCTCTGTGTAGGTTTGATGGGAGTAATATTCCTTTTGACAAACCTGCTAGCCTATGCTTTGATGAATTTGACAACTTTGTTGCCAAACAACAGAGTTTCAATAATTATGTTAGCAGACATTTGGAACAAAGTACTCGTATGCTTAGTCATTTAGGTGCTTGTGTAGACAGAAATGTCAATGATCTGAAGCTTCTGAGTAAACATGCCTCTATGATTACTACTCAGGTAGAACAAGTACTTAAAGCTCAGAATGACTTGCTCAATGAATTGGATGACAACTCTGTCAGAGTCATTACTAGAGGAGGCAAAATGACTCAGGAACCTTTGTATCCTGATGGCCATCCTAAGAGAATTGATCAAGATTCTCAAGGAATTAATGCTGATACACCCAGTTATCCTAAGAAGAAGAAGGATGATAGAAACCTACATGTCAGTTCACCAAATACTGTCACACCTGAAGAACCAAATGATATTTCTGTGTCTGATTCAGAAACACAATCTAGTGATGAACATGAACCTGGTGACAATATGGACAACGATGTTCATAATAATGCTCAACCTAGCAATGATGAGGATGTGGAGATTGAACCTATGGTTAATCCTGATTACCCACAACCTAAGAGATACGATAAGAATGACTTCACTGCTAGGAAGCATGGTAAAGAAAGGGAGCCATGGGTTCAGAGACCTATGCCCTTTCCTCCTAAGCCATCCAAGAAAAAGGATGATGAGGATTTTGAGCGCTTTGTTGAGATGATAAGACCCGTCTTTCTGTAGATGCGGTTAATTGATATGCTCAAAATGTCTCCATATGCCAAGTACATGAAAGATATCGTTACTAATAAACGGAAGATACCAGATCTTGAGATCTCCACCATGCTTGCCAATTACACTTTCAAAGGTGGAACTCCTAAAAAACTTGGTGATCACGGAGTGCCCACTATACCTTGCTCCATTAAAGGAAACTACGTAAGAACTGCCTTATGTGACCTTGGAGCCGGTGTTAGTGTTATGCCGCTCTCTCTTTATCATAGACTTGAACTGGATAAGTTGACACCCACTGAAATTTTTCTGCAAATGGCCGACAAATCAACTGCTTTCCCTATCAGCATTTGCGAGGATGTGCCTGTTGTGGTAGCTAACACCACTATCTTAACAGACTTTGTTATCTTGGATATTCCCGAGGACGATGCCATGGCTGTCATCCTCGGAAGACCCTTTTTAAACACTGCAGGGGCTGTTATAGATTGCAACAAAGGCAATGTCACTTTCCATGTCAACGGTAATGAGCATACAGTGCACTTTCCGAAGAAACGATATCAAGTACATTGCATCAATGCTATCGAAAAAACTTCATCGATTCTTATTGGGAGCTTTGAATGCCCTATTCCTCGTGTCAATATGAAGTATGATTTGCTTGTTGGGGAGATACATATCCCCATTGAGGTGACATAGTGGCTATTCGACAATTCTCCGTTTCTTCTTGCGATTCGAAAAGGTTTTGTCATGAGGGTTTGATCAACCCCATTGACGGATTTCTTTCGATGACCATGAAATGGATGAATCAAAGAGTCACATACCTCTGTTTTAAGCTTTCACTTTCTGTTGCTTAGAAGAAAAATGATAGATTCAGTTTAGTTTTTCCTGTGTTCTGTTTTAGCGTCCCGGAGAAAATACCCCGAAAATAAAAGTTCTCCGATGGTCCTGAAAATCAAGTATGGTTTTTTCTGGAATATTTGAAAAATACTGGGACTGAGAGCTGGCCCGGGGGCCACCCCAGTGGTCCACAAGCCCTGTAGCCGCCGCCCCCCACTCGTGGCGGCTACCAAGCTTGTGCGGCCCACGGGGACCCCCTCCACTCATTCCAGCCCCCATCCTCTTCCTCTACCTCCAGAAAAAATCGTTTCGCAGCTCAAACCCGTATTCTTGCTCATTTGGCTGTGATTTTCGATCTCCTTGCTCAAAGCACCATTCTCCGAACCGTTTTGGGGAAATTACTCCTTGGTAAGTGACTCCTCCATTGGTCCAATTAGTTTTTTCTCTAGTGCTTTATCCTTCGCGTATTCTTGCTACCTTGGTGACCCTGTTCTTGAGCTTGAAATGTTGATTTTAGCTGGTCCCAAGTAGTTTTAGCGCGTGATACGGTCTCTAGGAACTATTAGGAGTAGTTGCTACGAGTTGAGTTAATCCTTACTCACTTTTCTTTCAAAGTCTTTAAATTTTTTCAGAATT
Organism: Hordeum vulgare subsp. vulgare; assembly: GCF_904849725.1. NCBI lineage: Eukaryota > Viridiplantae > Streptophyta > Magnoliopsida > Poales > Poaceae > Hordeum > Hordeum vulgare. The sequence continues at coordinate 117,196,134 of NC_058523.1, read as the reverse complement.
TTTCAGAGCTAGAAAAAGGAAAAGATGAGGAGGTTCTTGAGAGGATCTTCAAGCCGTAACTCCAAGGAGGATGAGAAGAACCACCCCAAGTACGTGGTTCCTCGAGTCACAGAAGTTCGAGCGTGCGAGTGGCCAAGTGATGAATTTTTGCGCGCCGCTGGGCTTTATGAAGACTTCTATTACTTGGTGGAGAACGCAGGTCTTACCACGTTCGTTGAAGATAAGTGCTCCAAATACCTCCTCCTCACCAATATTTTCGTTCAAAGCTTCAACTTTTATCCGAGGAAGAATCCTCCCATGGTTGAGTTCATGTTATACGACATCCCGCAGTGCATGACACTACAGGATTTTTGCAATGTATGCAAATTACCTTATGTTGGGGATATTCGTGACCCTCGTCCACGGGACTTGGAGGATTTCATAGGTTCTATTTCTGTTGGAGAGGAGAGAGGAGTGTCTCGTGCTAGAATTGCTAGCATACATTTTCCTGTGCTTCGGTACTTCTCATTATTTGTGGGGAAATGTTTGATTGGCCGTGGGGAGGCTGGATCACTTAGCTCTCCAGACCTTGCGGTTTTGCACGAAGGCCTTTATAATGATAAGACTTATAGCCTAGGTGCTATAGTAGCTCAGTGGTTGAACACAAATTGTTCCAACGGTGTCGTCTATGGAGGTATCTATGCTACCCGTCTTTCCAGACACTTTGAGATACCCGTTAGACTGGGGGAGGAAGGAGAGATGCTTCTTCCTGAGAAATATCTGGATTATGACAGCATGGTTCGCCATGATTTTCTGGATAGAGATGCTAATAGACGGATGATTTATAACCTGGTATTTAGTCAGGGTACTCGAGAGACTATTACTTTGCGTGCTCCTTCTTTGTTTGATCTTCATGCAGGCAGGTACACTATTATGCCCTTGGACATCTACGCATATTGGGGCTTGGCCCAACCACAGGTGCCCGTGCCCGAGCCGCCAGTCGAGTACTAGACGCCAGTTTATCAGTGGGAGCCAGAGGAGCTCACACAGCAGTGGCATCCACAGTCTGCTCCGGAGTATCCCGGAGCTGGTTATTTCCCGCCATGGGAGTAGACCAAGCTAGGCCAAAAGCCTAAGCTTGGGGGAGTATGTGTTCTCACCGACCTTACATTCATGCTTATGCTTTCACTTTGTTAGTCGTTGTTTACACTTTGCCACTGTATTATCCATGCTAGTTTATTTTCGTTTTCGTTTTCTTGTTTTGTGTCCTTTTGAGAAAACCCAAAAAGATTTTCCTTTCTTCTTTTGCTTGTTGGGAGTTTTCCCGTGTAAATAGTTTTCTTTTTCTTTGGTCAAGGTAGAAGATATTGGTTACAATGTTTAGTGGCTCTTGCATGCATACCTGTTTAGCTTTCAAAGAGCCATATTACTTTGTCTTCTCCTTTGTGTTTGCCTGCAGATTCATCTTAGTCCAATGCACGAGCACTCTTATTATTGTTCACATTGTTCGATCGTGCAAGTGAAAGGCAATAATGATGATATATGATGAAGTGATTGAGACTGGAAAAGCTGGTATGAACTCTATCTATTTTGTTTTTGTAAATATGACTAGCTTGTCATCCCAGATTCAGCTTTGTTGTGAGAGAACTATGTTTGCAATGACAACTTAGAGATCATAGTTTCTGATGCCATGCTTAATTAGCTAAGAGCTTATAATGGTTTGTCTTGAATGCCAACATAGATTTTGAGATGACTATGATGTAGTATGATAGGATGGTATTCTCTTTTGAATGATTCAAGTGGCTTGACTTGGCGCATGTTCATGCATGTAGTTGAAACAAAATCAACATAGCCTCTATGATGTTCGTGTTCATGGTGATTTATATCCTGTTCATACTTGCACTCCATGTTAGTCAAACTCATTGCATCTCGATGACTGTTGTCGCTCTCTAGTTGGTCGCTTCCCAGTATTTTGCTAGCCTTCACTTGTACTAAGCGGAATACTGCTTGTGCATCTACTTCCATAAACCCAAAAGTTTTTTCCATGAGAGTCCACCATACCTACCTATTTGCGGTATCTACCCGCCGTTCCAAGTAAATTTGCATGTGCCATTCTCTAAACCTTCAAGAAATAATCTGTTTTGCATGCCCGAACCGCTCATGTGGTGACAAGGGGCTATTGATATCTTCCATGTTAGGCGTGTTATCCTCGACATGTGTTTATTCACTGTCATTCACGAGAAAGGGGCCGGTAATCGGAATGCCCAGTTACACGCTTAAATCGAAAACATAACTGTAAAACAAGACTATCCATGGATTGATGTTAGTATGGACGGTACCCGAGGATTCGGCTAGACATGGAGTGTGATTGATTGGTGGTGGGGGAGTTAAAACTTTACTTTTCTGTTTGGGAACCGCCTATAGCATGAGTAGCATCGAAGATATTGAGAACTCTTGGTCATTGCGTTGACAATGAAAGCATGCCACCCAAAATTATTATCTCTGTTTTCTAAGCTTGAGCTCTGGCACCTCTGCAAATCAATGCTTCCCTCTGCGAAGGGCATGTCTATTTATTTTCCTGTCGAGTCATCCTCCTCTTGTATAAGCACCAATTAGAGAGCATCTTTGTCATTTTATGCTTTACTTTTGATAGATATTGAGTATGACTATGACTGGATCTTCGTTGCTATGAATTACAATGTTTAGTTAGCCCTTGATCTTTGAAAGTGCTCTGCATTTATATTTTGCGGTCTCAGAAAGAGCTAGCGAGATACCACTTATTCATATTGCTTCATGCTTGTTTTGATTGAATTGTTGGTATCTGAAACTCATTATTATTTGCTCGTTAGCTAATTATGCCATTGATATTAGTTTACCGTGAGACCTATGTGTCACTTGCTTATGTGGTTAACTTGTGATCTTGCTGAAATTCTGGTTATGAGTTAGACATAGTTGCAACAACAAGATCAAACAGAGTTTGTCAAAGTTTACTTTCTCTTTCACTTTGTCAACTGAGTTGCTTGAGGACAAGCAAGGTTTTAATCTTGGGGGAGTTGATACGTCTCCATCGTATCTACTTTTCCAAACTCTTTTGCCCTTGTTTTGGACTCTAATTTGCATGATTTGAATGGAACTAACCTGGACTGACGCTGTTTTCAGCAGAATTGCCATGGTGTTGTTTTTGTGCACAAATGAAAGTTCTCGGAACGTCGTGAAAATTTATGGAGAATATTTCTGGAAAATATGAAAAATACCTGCGCAAAGATCCACCGGAGGGGATGGGTGCTACTGCAAGAAAAGACCTTCGAACGGCGCCAGAAATAGGCACGTCGACGGGAGAATACTAGGCTTGATCTTTCTGCTGCGGCTACGCCTTAAGGGACTTCCTAGGCAAGTATGCAAAGGATTTCCCCCGTGGCCTTGGAGCCTTGCGTTGGTGTTCCCTCGAAGCGGAAAGGGTGATGTAGCATAGCGGTGGTAAGTATTTCCCTCAGTTTGAGAACCAAGGTATCAATCCAGTGGAGGAGTATCTCAAGATCCCGCACAAACACAAAAACTTGCTCCCAACGCTATGAAGGGGTTGTCAATCCCTTATACATTGTTTGCCAAGTGAGAATTGAAAGCAACAAAGTAACAAAGCAAAGTAAAAGTGGAGATGTGAGAGATGGATGTGAATAGACCCGGGGGCCGTAGTGTATACTAGTGGCTTCTCTCATGAAAGCAAGTAGACGGTGGGTGAACAAATTATTGTCGAGCAATTGATAGAACCGCGCAAAGTCATGACGATATCTATGCAATGATTATTTCTATAGGCATCGCGTCCAAAACAAGTAGACCGATATTGTCTGCATCTACTACTATTACTCCACACGTCAACCGCTATCCAGCATGCATCTAGTGTATTAAGTCCATAAGAACAGAGTAACGCCTTAAGCAAGATGACATGATGTAGAGGGATAATATCAAACCAATGATAAAGACCCCATCTTTTTACCCTTGATGGCAACTACTTGATGTGTGCCTTGCTGCCCCTACTGTCACTGGGAAAGGTCACCACATGGCAGAACCCAAAACCAAGCACTTCTCCCATTGCAAGAATCATAGATCTAGTTGGCCAAACAAAACCCAAGACTCGGAGAGACTTACAAGGATATCAAATCATGCATATAAGAAATCAGCAAAGACTCAAATATATATCATAGATAATTTGATCACAAATCCACAATTCATTGGATCTCGACAAACACACCGCCAAAGAAGATTAATCGGATAGATCTCCATGAAGATCATGGAGAACTTTGTATTGAAGATCCAAGAGAGAGAAGAAGCCATCTAGCTACTAACTACGGACCCGTAGGTCTGAAGTGAACTACTCACGAGTCATTGGAGGGGCGATGATGATGATGAAGAAGCCCTCTAACTCCAAAGTCCCCTCCGGCAGGGCGCCGGGAAGGGTCTCCAGATGAGATCTCGTGGAAACGGAAGCTTGCGGCGGCAGAAAAGTATTGTCGAGGCTCCCCTGATTTTTTGCGGAATATTTGGGAATTTATAGGCCAAAGATCTAGGTCAGGGGGCGGCCACGGAGGCCACAAGCCTGCCCACCGCCGCCTCCCCCTGGTGGCGGAGTGGGGGCTTGTGGGCTCCGTGGAGCCCACCTCGCGTGGCCCAAAGGCCCCCTGATCTTCTTCTGTTCAGGAAAAAATCATTTCGGGGTTTTTCTGTCGTTTGGACTCCGTTCCAAAATCAGATCCGAAAAGAGTCAAAAACACGGAAAAAACAGGAACTGGCACTTGGCACTGAATTAATAAGTTAGTCCCAAAAAGATATAAAAGGTACATAAAACAACCAAAGAAGACAAGATAACAGCGTGAAACCATCAAAAATTATAGATACGTTTGAGACGCATCAAGCATCCCCAAGCTTAACTCCTGCTCGTCCTCGAGTAGGGAAATGATAAGAATGAATTTTTGATGCTTTCATGCTACCTAGCATAGGTGTCCTTTGTAATTCCTCTTATGTGACGTGAATGTTCAGATCCATTAGATTCAAAACAATAGTTTGCTATTGACGTGGAAACAATAATAATTCAAGCAAACTAGCAAAGTAATCATGAACTTTCAAAATAACAAGGCCAAAAGAAAGTTATCCCTACAAAAGCATATAGTGTGGCTATGCTCTATCGTCATTGCACAATGAATTTAAATCATGCACAACCCCGGTATTGGCCAAGTAATTGTTTCACACCTTTACTTTCTCAAACCTTTTCAACGCTCACGCAATACATGAGCGTGAGCCATGGTTATAACACTATAGATGGTGTGGAATGTAGTGGAGGTTGCAAGACAAAAAGGAGAAGATAGTCACATTAACTAGGCATATCAATGAGTTGTGGAGATGCTCATCAATAGATATCAATGTGAATGAGTAGGGATTGCCATACAGTTGATGCACTAGAGCTATGAGTATGTGAAAGCTCTTAAAGAAAACTAGTGGGCGTGCATCCAACTTGCTTGCTCACGAAGACCTAAGGCAATTTTGAGGAAGCCTAACATAGGAATATACAAGCCAAGTTATATAATGATAATTTACCACTAGCTATATGGTGGTGACAAAACGAGAGACTCTCAATCATGAAGATCATGGTGCTTAATATGCACAAGTGTGGAAAAAGTGGTAGCATTGTCCCTTCTCTCTTTTTCTCTCATTTTTTTATTTTGGTGGGCTCTTTGGCCTCTTTTTTTTGGTGGGCTTCTTTGGCCTCTCTTTTTTTATATTTTTTTATATTTTGGTGGGCTTCTTTGGCCTCTTTTATTTCCTCACATGGGACAATGCTCCATTAATGATGATCATCACACTTTCAACCCAAAACTTAGAGTAACGATGACTCTATATGGAATGCCTTCGGTAGTGTACCGTGGCAATGATCTAGCATGGCATAGACATAAATGGAAACATCATGCTAGCTATCTTACGATCATGCAATGTCAATGTAGACGTGGTGGCACATGTCATGGTGTAACATCCCAATTTTCGTAAATTCGGATGTTAATAGATCATTCATTTGCATCCCACATTTTATGCATCATTGCGTTCCTTTGAAAAAATTTATCGTTATGTGACTGCGGGCAATTTATCGGAGTGGAGATAATATGACTTCTCCCCTGTGAGTTAAAGTCACCATTTTGGTTTTGCAAATTTTCTAAACTCCGAAGTATTTTTTTTGTTGAGTTTTTCGATTGAGTTGTGTGACCTATTGCATAAAACTTTTTTTTTAAAGTTGCATTAGGTGGAACTAGGATTCCTATATATTATATATATATATATATATTAGTTGTATATGTTATTTTGTTTTCTCCTAAGTTCTAGTGCATATATGTATATTAGTTCCTACTTTTTGTTAGCTAGGAATATATATATTTTTTTTACTGTTTTGGTTTCTTTCTTTTCTTTTTTGCTGCTGTTAGTTTGTTTTAAAAAAAAAATAGAACTGCCAGGCCGAGCCACAAGGGCTCAGCCCAGCCCCCATGCATGCATGCATGCAGCCCCCTCCCCCACGTCCCAACCTCCCTCTCCCTCCCCACGTTTCCCTCTCTTTCCTAAGTTCTCTCTCTCTTCTCTTCCCCCACGTGAGTACTCCCTCCCTTTCCTTATTTCTCTCTTTCCTATTTCTACTCCCTCCTTTTCCTTTTGTCTCCACCGCCACCTCTCCCTCTCTTTCCTATTTTCTCTCCCATGATCTCCTTCCCAAAGTTCTCCCTCTCCTTCCTTTTACTCTCCTCCCCTAAGCCTATATAAACCCCCCCCCCACCGTCACCTCTCCCCAACCCTAGCCGCCGTCTCCACCGCCGCCTCCACAAGTCGCCGCCGGTGCTTCACCCCACCGCCGCCCTAGCCGCCGCCGCGAGCACCAGCAGCAGCCCGAAAGCTGCTGCACCTCGGCCTCGCCGCGGAGGAGGAGCCCTCCCCGAACTCTCTCTCCACTGCCGCCTCTTCCCCGCGGAGGAGGAACCTCACCGCCGCCACCCGACGCCCCACCGCCCGGAGCTACTCCCTCCTTCCTCGCCGGCCATCTCCTTTCTTGCCGGTGCAACACCTCTAGCAGCAGGTAGCAACCTCTCTCTCTATATATTTCATGCACTCCATCTCAGCCCTTAGATCCCATGCAATCCCATACAATGGCTAGGATTAGATCACCTATACCCCTTCGGTTTATTCTGGAAAACCAACGGTTCTTTTGTTCACTTAAGATTTAGACAGTGGTTTTGCTAGTCATGGGACGTTTTCTCCAAAACCAAGAAACACACAGCCACTACAGCCAATAGAACTTGCCACGTGTGCCTCTCTTTAGCACTAGCAGTTTTGTAAATTTTCTGTCCAGATTTAGAAAACAGAAACTTTCAATCTTGTTTTGATCACAACTTTTTATCCCTACGTCCAATGACACTGATTCTTTTTCCAGTAGCTCACAAATTTCCTGTAGTTTTTAAAAATATATAATTTTTCTGTGTTTGGAATTCTTAAATACAAGTTAGAGCAGATTTAGTTTAAACACTGTTTTGCCTATTCCAGGAGTTTGAAAAATGATATTGAGTTGGTTCTTTTTGCTACTGTTTTCTAGTGATAAAACCTTACTTTGGTAGAATTTTCTGAATTTTCCAAGTATTTTTACTAGTGTTTTGAACAGAAACAATTTTCTGTCCTACCGACGCGCGATAAAATTCTTTTGCGTAGTCGTTTGCCAATCATTGCATGTGATGTTATTTTTACTCGTGGCATGATTGAATTGCTTATGGTGTGCTTTGTGTTTGTATCGGTAGATCATCCGGAGTGCGAAGCGTGTTACTTAGAGACGCTCGAGCAGGACAACTATCATCAAGGCAAGTCATCTTTGATCATGTTATTTTACCTATGTTTTCAATGCATAGTAGATCACCTTCTTTGCCCTATTTGCATGCTGCCTAGGTACTTGGAAACTTTAGTCATAGGTGTAGTATCATGTGGTAGGAACACCAACACCCCGATACTTGGCCCCGGGACGACAAAGTTATATATATGCTATGCTTAAGTAGACGGGTTATCGGTTGAGTGTATGCCACGAGAGATGCGAGATTGATATAATAACCAAGACCGGACTAAGACAAGATTTTCAAGACCTCGGACGCAATGCAACACTGGGTGAAGGACGGTTGATCGGCTCCCTGGAAAACCCAGTGGATGCCCGGGATGCTGGAGAGGCCATGTCATCCTGCGGAAAGCTTCACCCAGGCTCAAAGGGACGGACGGAGACTTCAAGACTCAAGGCTTACCTGCACAGCCACAAGTCATTATGGGCTCTGGCTTGGTTGGACAACACGGCGACTCTGGACAGGCGGTGCTAGCAGATGTAGACGAACGGTAGGAATGGATGGGCACCGACAGGGATTCAGAGGGACCCGTTGAAAGACCATGTTTTGATCATCCGGTCTTCAAACACCCTGAAGTGCGAGGACAAACCCGGAGGCGATTAAATCTTGTGGGGAACGTGTGCAAAACTCTGCAGAGTACTCAACCTAATCGATTAGCCGTGTCCACGGTCATGGACAACTTGAGCCGAAGGCATTGAATTTCCCCTGAACTCTCGACACAACTTAATAATGATGTGGGTGTTAACAACTATTCGGACACGAGAACTGGTTGGCGGAACCATCTCGTTAACAACAAACTATGTAGTAATATTTTGCTTTCAAACCCTTTTGTTGTAGGATAAAACTAGCTTTATGCAAAAACTTAGCTCCACCGGCCAAATATGCATGTAGAGATAGTGATTATTTTACTCCCTCTCTTGATGATTTGCCAGCATATTCAATATGCTGACCTACACGGCTGCAACGTATCATGTTGCAGAGTACTTTTCCGACCAGGAGTGAGGCTACGGTTCTACGCTCAGCGACATGCCCTTGGAGTCGGATGGACTCGTCTACCTGATGCTTCCGCTTAGTCTTCGTTAGATAATCTCATGAGATGGCCTTCAGCCACTTTAATGTACTCCTTTATTGTAATAAAGTACTCTTTATGAGATTTCGATTAATAAAGCTGTGTGATTGCACTCTTGAATATATACATTATGTACTGTGTGTGTACCAGCATGATCTTGGGATGGTACAGAAACACCAGAGGCTTGACTCGTTGAGTCGGGTCGCTACAGAAATGGTATTCAGAGCACACGCTGACCTTAGGACGTAACCTCTAGGAATGGAAAAGCCTTAGGAAGAAAACTATTTTCTCTTAATCTTCTATTTCCTCTTCTGATCATTTCTGACTTCTCTCCGATTTTCCAATGTTTAGATGGCCACCTTCGTCCCTGTTAAGTTCACGGAGTTTTGCCAGCCCGACACCACTATGCCGTTCGGAAAAGAGCTGGTGGAGATCACCAAGGATTTGAGGATTGCTCTGCCGACTATCACAGGGAAGCCAACTTCGTCTTACCCGGAGGATTCACGCTACAGGATCGAGGTGCATATTCCCGGAAGGACATTCGAGCCGCGCACTGAGCCGATGGATTTCAAGTTCATCGCACCCAACTGGATTCTCGGAAGGGACGTGGCGATCCATTGTGCACTCGGGCGTATCAAGGATAAATACAAAGGCTGCCCTATTTCTCCAGACCTATTCGCTGTATCCCGGAGAAATGAAGACGGAGACATCATCTCAAACAAGACCAATGACGCTCTCTTGTCTTATGCCCAGACCTTGGAGAAGCACAGCGGAACTCTGGAGTATCACGCGATCAAGGACGCCAGGAAGATCAAGCAACTGTCACTCCGCGAGCTTGAACTTGAAGATGCAGCCCGGGAAGCCCACTATGAGCATGAGCTGGAAGTGAAGGATTTTCTGGAGCGGATCAAGAAGCTGAAGACTCGAGTTGCAAACCTCAAGGAGGAACTGGACATGGGCGAGAACCTTCATCCCGAAGGAGACGTAGCCCCCGTGATCAGCAACGACGAGGACTATGAAGAAAGCTCCACCGAAGGACCCGACACTATGCTATTTTGAGGAGGACACTTAGACTAGACCACCAATTTTACTTTATCGTTTTACGTTTTAGGCCGATGTTTAGGATTATCGATTTTGTATCCCCGTGTGAACCTTGTGATGATTGAATAAAATGTGTGGTGTGATACTTGTGTGTTGCATTCATGTGGGTAGTGTAATTACTCTTAGACCATTGTTCTATGCTAATCTCACCCCTCTACAAACATCAGATGCCTCCAAGACGCGCCCCTGAGTCCAACTTTCCGCCGGAACTCACCCAGTTGATCCAGCAACAAAACACCCTGATGCAGCTGATCATCCAGAACCAGAACAACAACAACCATCATCCACCCCAGGCCGACAACCTTACCCGTTTTCTGAGGTTGAACCCTCCAACTTTCTCCAGCAGCATTGAGCCCATTGTGGTAGATGATTGGCTTCGCAAGATGGAGCGTGAGCTCATCACCGCTGGTTGTTCTGAAGCTGAGAAGGTGCGTTTTGCCGCGCATCAACTTGAAGGCCCTGCAGCTGCTTGGTGGGAGAACTACACCACCACTTATCCCATTGCTGGAGTCACTTGGGAACAATTCAAGCAAGCTTTCCGCACCGCGCATGTCTCAGCTGGTGCAATGAGTCTGAAGAAGCGTGAGTTTCGCAACTTACGCCAGGGGAGTCGCACTGTGGCCCAGTACGTTGATGACTTCAGCATGCTCGCCCGTTATGCACCTGGAGATGTGGTCGATGATGCGGCCAAGCAGGAAAAGTTCTTGGAAGGACTGAATGATGAGCTGAGCATTCAGTTGACGGTAGCCACTTTCAACAACTACCAGGAGCTGGTTGATAAGGCCCTCATCTTGGAGGGGAAACATCAGCAAATGGAGAACCGCAAGCGAAAGTATGGGGTTGGAAAGTTCAACTCCGGCACTCAGCAGAAGCCTCGCTACACCCCTTATCCAGGGAATGCCGGGACTGGATCCGGTAAGTTTGGAGGACACGTTCAGCATAACCACCCTGTGCACAACCATGGAGGCCACAACCATGGAGGAAATGGGAATCACCGCAACAACAGCAACTTCAAGAATGGCGGTACTGGCACTCAGCAGAATTCAGCTCCAGCTCAGAAGGATCTGACCCACATCACTTGCTTCAAGTGTCAGAAGAAGGGACACTATGCCACTGATTGTCCCCAGAACAAGCAGGGAAATGGAAACGGCAACGGCAACGGCAACGGCAACTCTGCAGCAAAGAAGCCCAATCCTTTTCCTCGAGCTCAGGTGAACCACATTGATGTGGAAGAGGTCTATGATCACCCCGATACTGTGGTTGGTAAGTTTTTGCTAAATTCACATCCAGTATTGGTACTTTTTAATTCTGGTGCAACACATTCATTCATATCAAGGGTAGTTGTGGAAAAGTATAGCTTGCCAACTAGAACCCTCGGCCAACCTATTAAGGTCAGTTCCCCAGGAGGCATGATGACAGCCGGGATAGGATGCCATGCTTTGAGTCTCAACATCGGGAACCATAATTTCCCCACCGACCTCATCGTATTAGAGTCCCAGGGATTGGATGTAATCCTAGGCATGGATTGGATGGCCAAGTATGAAGGGAATATCGATTGTGCCCTTAAGTCTATTTTGCTCACCACCCCCGAGCAGAAGCGGATTAAGTACGTGTCTCAGCGCCCGACCCGGAGTAAGCGAGTAAACTCTCTCACGGGAGTAGTCCAGGAGGAAGTACCGATTGTACAGGAGTACCCAGATGTATTTCCGGAAGAATTGCCGGGCATGCCACCCGATAGAGAGATTGAGTTCTTGATTGAGCTATTACCCGGAACAGCCCCGATATCCAAGAGACCCTATCGGATGCCCGCAAATGACTTGATAGAAATCAAGAAGCAAATTAAAGAGTTATTGGACAAAGGGTATATTCGCCCAAGTTCTTCACCTTGGGGAGCCCCAGTGCTCTTGGTTGAAAAGAAGGACAAGTCCCTGAGAATGGTTGTCGATTATCGTGCATTGAACGATGTGACCATCAAGAACAAGTACCCCTTGCCGATGATCAATGATCTGTTTGATCAGTTAGTTGGAGCTCGCATATTCTCAAAGATCGATCTTCGATCCGGGTATCATCAGTTGAAGATTCGTGAACAGGATATACCCAAGACAGCCTTTACCACTCGGTACGGCTTGTATGAGTACACGGTCATGTCATTTGGACTGACTAATGCTCCGGCATATTTTATGAATCTGATGAACAAGGTATTTTGGAGTACTTGGACAAGTTTGTCGTGGTGTTCATCGATGACATACTGATATTCTCCAAGAACAAAGAGGAACACAAGGAACATCTGCGTTTAGTTCTGGAGAAGCTTCGAGAGCATAAGTTATATGCAAAGTTCAGCAAATGTGAGTTTTGGTTGAAGGAAGTCGGATTTCTCGAACACGTCATCTCAGGAGAAGGAATAGCAGTGGACCCTGCCAAGGTCGCAGCAGTCACCGAATGGGTAGCACCCACTTCAGTCAAGGAGATCCGCAGTTTCCTCGGACTTGCCGGATATTACCGGAGGTTCATTGAGAATTTCTCAAAGATTGCCAAGCCCATGACAGAGTTATTGAAGAAGGAATCCAAGTATGTTTGGACTGAGGAATGTGAAACCAGTTTTCAAGAGTTGAAGAAACGTCTTGTTACAGCCCCAGTGCTGATATTGCCGAACATTCGGAAGGATTTCCAGGTTTACTGTGACGCTTCTCGTCAAGGACTTGGAGGAGTGCTCATGCAAGAAGGAAAAGTTGTAGCCTATGCATCCAGACAGCTCAGACCTCATGAGTTGAATTATGCCACACATGACTTGGAACTAGCTGCCGTAGTGCACGCTCTCAAGACCTGGAAACATTTCCTGATCGGAAATAGTTGTGATGTTTACACTGATCACAAGAGCCTGAAATATATCTTCACGCAGAAGGAGTTGAACCTCAGACAGAGGCGATGGCTAGAGTTGATCAAGGACTACGACATGAGATTGCATTATCACCCAGGCAAGGCAAATGTTGTAGCCGATGCGTTGAGCCGCAAGAGTTATGTGAACACGCTCACAGCGGGAGGATTACCCCAGGAGTTAGTCGATGATCTCCGAGATCTCAAATTGGAGATAGTTCCAAGAGGATTTGTTGCCACACTGGAAATTCAGTCTACTTTGACGGAAAAGATCCGTGAAGCACAGAAGGCTGACAAAGAGATAACTGAGATTAAGCAGAAAATGGAAGACGGGAAAGCTAAAGGTTTTCGTGAGGATGAACACGGAACTTTATGGTTTGAGGATCGCATCTATGTGCCCAATGATCCCGAACTCGGGAAGTTGATACTTCAGGAAGCTCATGATTCCCCGTACTCGATACACCCCGGTAACACCAAGATGTATCTGGATCTGAAAGAAAGTTTCTGGTGGACAGGATTGAAGAAAGACATTGCCGAGTTCGTAGCTATATGCGATGTTTGTCAGCGAGTAAAAGCCGAGCATCAGAAGCCAGCAGGTTTGCTCCAACCGCTGCCGATACCCGAGTGGAAATGGGAAAAGCTTGGTATGGACTTCATCACAGGATTACCCAGGACCCGTTCTGGCTATGATTCTATTTGGGTTGTGGTCGATCGTTTGACCAAGGTAGCTCACTTCATTCCTGTGAAGACTACTTACACGAGTGCCAAGCTGGCCAAGATATATATGACCAGGATCGTATGTCTGCACGGAGTACCGAAGAGTATTGTGTCAGATAGAGGGACTCAGTTCACATCAAAATTTTGGCACCAACTGCACGAAACCTTGGGAACGAGATTGGAGTTCAGTACAGCTTTTCACCCACAGACAGATGGACAGACCGAGAGAGTCAATCAGATTCTGGAGTACATGTTGAGAGCTTGCGCACTAGACTATGGGTCTAGTTGGGATGACAATTTGCCTTATGCCGAGTTCTCATACAACAACAGCTACCAGACCAGTCTGAAGATGGCCCCTTTTGAAGCTCTATACGGAAGGAGGTGCAGAACACCGTTGATGTGGGATGGAGTTGGAGACCGACAACTTTTTGGTCCCGACCTTATCCGAGATTCTGAAGAGAAGGTCAAGCTTATTCGTGACCGACTCAAGATAGCTCAGTCCAGGCAGAAGAGTTATGCCGACAGCAAACGCAAGGAAGTAACGTACGAAGTGGGAGATCGAGCATATCTTCGAGTGTCTCCACTTCGAGGAATCAAGAGATTCGGTGTGAAAGGAAAATTAGCACCACGTTTCATTGGCCCCTACAAAATTCTTGAACGTAGAGGCGAAGTTGCATACAAACTGGAACTGCCGGTAGGATTGTCCGGAGTTCATGATGTCTTCCATGTTTCCCAGTTGAAGAAATGCCACGCTGAGATGGCTGATGTTCCGTTGAGAGATACAGTGCCCCTAGAGGCCATACAGCTTGACAGCGATCTGACATATAAGGAGAAACCCGTCCGGATTCTCGAGACCGCCAACAGAGTTACCCGCAGCAAGATCATCAAGTTCTGCAAGGTGTTGTGGAGCCACCACACCGAGGAAGAAGCCACCTGGGAACGAGAAGAGGACCTTCGTCGAGACCACCCGCACCTATTTTCTAGCCAACCCGAATCTCGAGGGCGAGATTCATCTTAAGGTGGGTAGGTTTGTAACATCCCAATTTTCGTAAATTCGGATGTTAATAGATCATTCATTTGCATCCCACATTTTATGCATCATTGCGTTCCTCTGAAAAATTTTATCGTTATGTGACTGCGGGCAATTTATCGGAGTGGAGATAATATGACTTCTCCCCTGTGAGTTAAAGTCGCCATTTTGGTTTTGCAAATTTTCTAAACTCCGAAGTATTTTTTTGTTGTTGAGTTTTTCGATTGAGTTGTGTGACCTATTGCATAAGACTTTTTTTTAAAAGTTGCATTAGGTGGAACTAGGATTCCTATATATATATTAGTTGTATATGTTATTTTGTTTTCTCCTAAGTTCTAGTGCATATATGTATATTAGTTCCTACTTTCTGTTAGCTAGGAATATATATATATATTTTTACTGTTTTGGTTTCTTTCTGTTCTTTTTTGCTGCTGTCAGTTTGTTTTTAAAAAAAAATAGAACTGCCAGGCCGAGCCACAAGGGCTCAGCCCAGCCCCCATGCATGCATGCATGCAGCCCCCTCCCCCACGTCCCAACCTCCCTCTCCCTCCCCACGTTTCCCTCTCTTTCCTAAGTTCTCTCTCTTCTCTTCCCCCACGTGAGTACTCCCTCCCTTTCCTTATTTCTCTCTTTCCTATTTCTACTCCCTCCTTTTCCTTTTGTCTCCACCGCCACCTCTCCCTCTCTTTCCTATTTTCTCTCCCATGATCTCCTTCCCAAAGTTCTCCCTCTCCTTCCTTTCACTCTCCTCCCCTAAGCCTATATAAACCCCCCCCCCACCGTCACCTCTCCCCAACCCTAGCCGCCGTCTCCACCACCGCCTCCACAAGCCACCGCCGGCGCTTCACCCCACCGCCGCCCTAGCCGCCGCCGCGAGCAGTGGCAGCAGCCCGAAAGCTGATGCACCTCGGCCTCGCCGCGGAGGAGGAGCCCTCCCCGAACTCTCTCTCCACCGCCGCCTCTTCCCCGCGGAGGAGGAACCTCACCGCCGCCACCCGACGCCCCACCGCCCGGAGCTACTCCCTCCTTCCTTGCCGGCCATCTTCTTCTGTTCAGGAAAAAATCATTTCGGGGTTTTTCTGTCGTTTGGACTCCGTTCCAAAATCAGATCCGAAAAGAGTCAAAAACACGGAAAAAACAGGAACTGGCACTTGGCACTGAATTAATAAGTTAGTCCCAAAAAGATATAAAAGGTACATAAAACAACCAAAGAAGACAAGATAACAGCGTGAAACCATCAAAAATTATAGATACGTTTGAGACGCATCAAGCATCCCCAAGCTTAACTCCTGCTCGTCCTCGAGTAGGGAAATGATAAGAATGAATTTTTGATGCTTTCATGCTACCTAGCATAGGTGTCCTTTGTAATTCCTCTTATGTGACGTGAATGTTCAGATCCATTAGATTCAAAACAATAGTTTGCTATTGACGTGGAAACAATAATAATTCAAGCAAACTAGCAAAGTGATCATGAACTTTCAAAATAACAAGGCCAAAAGAAAGTTATCCCTACAAAAGCATATAGTGTGGCTATGCTCTATCGTCATTGCACAATGAATTTAAATCATGCACAACCCCGGTATTGGCCAAGTAATTGTTTCACACCTTTACTTTCTCAAACCTTTTCAACGCTCACGCAATACATGAGCGTGAGCCATGGTTATAACACTATAGATGGTGTGGAATGTAGTGGAGGTTGCAAGACAAAAAGGAGAAGATAGTCACATTAACTAGGCATATCAATGAGTTGTGGAGATGCTCATCAATAGATATCAATGTGAATGAGTAGGGATTGCCATACAGTTGATGCACTAGAGCTATGAGTATGTGAAAGCTCTTAAAGAAAACTAGTGGGCGTGCATCCAACTTGCTTGCTCACGAAGACCTAAGGCAATTTTGAGGAAGCCTAACATAGGAATATACAAGCCAAGTTATATAATGATAATTTACCACTAGCTATATGGTGGTGACAAAACGAGAGACTCTCAATCATGAAGATCATGGTGCTTAATATGCACAAGTGTGGAAAAAGTGGTAGCATTGTCCCTTCTCTCTTTTTCTCTCATTTTTTTATTTTGGTGGGCTCTTTGGCCTCTTTTTTTTGGTGGGCTTCTTTGGCCTCTCTTTTTTTATATTTTTTTATATTTTGGTGGGCTTCTTTGGCCTCTTTTATTTCCTCACATGGGACAATGCTCCATTAATGATGATCATCACACTTTCAACCCAAAACTTAGAGTAACGATGACTCTATATGGAATGCCTTCGGTAGTGTACCGTGGCAATGATCTAGCATGGCATAGACATAAATGGAAACATCATGCTAGCTATCTTACGATCATGCAATGTCAATGTAGACGTGGTGGCACATGTCATGGTGTAACATCCCAATTTTCGTAAATTCGGATGTTAATAGATCATTCATTTGCATCCCACATTTTATGCATCATTGCGTTCCTTTGAAAAAATTTATCGTTATGTGACTGCGGGCAATTTATCGGAGTGGAGATAATATGACTTCTCCCCTGTGAGTTAAAGTCACCATTTTGGTTTTGCAAATTTTCTAAACTCCGAAGTATTTTTTTTGTTGAGTTTTTCGATTGAGTTGTGTGACCTATTGCATAAAACTTTTTTTTTAAAGTTGCATTAGGTGGAACTAGGATTCCTATATATTATATATATATATATTAGTTGTATATGTTATTTTGTTTTCTCCTAAGTTCTAGTGCATATATGTATATTAGTTCCTACTTTTTGTTAGCTAGGAATATATATTTTTTTTTTACTGTTTTGGTTTCTTTCTTTTCTTTTTTGCTGCTGTTAGTTTGTTTTAAAAAAAAATAGAACTGCCAGGCCGAGCCACAAGGGCTCAGCCCAGCCCCCATGCATGCATGCATGCAGCCCCCTCCCCCACGTCCCAACCTCCCTCTCCCTCCCCACGTTTCCCTCTCTTTCCTAAGTTCTCTCTCTCTTCTCTTCCCCCACGTGAGTACTCCCTCCCTTTCCTTATTTCTCTCTTTCCTATTTCTACTCCCTCCTTTTCCTTTTGTCTCCACCGCCACCTCTCCCTCTCTTTCCTATTTTCTCTCCCATGATCTCCTTCCCAAAGTTCTCCCTCTCCTTCCTTTTACTCTCCTCCCCTAAGCCTATATAAACCCCCCCCCCCCCACCGTCACCTCTCCCCAACCCTAGCCGCCGTCTCCACCGCCGCCTCCACAAGTCGCCGCCGGTGCTTCACCCCACCGCCGCCCTAGCCGCCGCCGCGAGCACCAGCAGCAGCCCGAAAGCTGCTGCACCTCGGCCTCGCCGCGGAGGAGGAGCCCTCCCCGAACTCTCTCTCCACTGCCGCCTCTTCCCCGCGGAGGAGGAACCTCACCGCCGCCACCCGACGCCCCACCGCCCGGAGCTACTCCCTCCTTCCTCGCCGGCCATCTCCTTTCTTGCCGGTGCAACACCTCTAGCAGCAGGTAGCAACCTCTCTCTCTATATATTTCATGCACTCCATCTCAGCCCTTAGATCCCATGCAATCCCATACAATGGCTAGGATTAGATCACCTATACCCCTTCGGTTTATTCTGGAAAACCAACGGTTCTTTTGTTCACTTAAGATTTAGACAGTGGTTTTGCTAGTCATGGGACGTTTGCTCCAAAACCAAGAAACACACAGCCACTACAGCCAATAGAACTTGCCACGTGTGCCTCTGTTTAGCACTAGCAGTTTTGTAAATTTTCTGTCCAGATTTAGAAAACAGAAACTTTCAATCTTGTTTTGATCACAACTTTTTATCCCTACGTCCAATGACACTGATTCTTTTTCCAGTAGCTCACAAATTTCCTGTAGTTTTTAAAAATATATAATTTTTCTGTGTTTGGAATTCTTAAATACAAGTTAGAGCAGATTTAGTTTAAACACTGTTTTGCCTATTCCAGGAGTTTGAAAAATGATATTGAGTTGGTTCTTTTTGCTACTGTTTTCTAGTGATAAAACCTTACTTTGGTAGAATTTTCAGAATTTTCCAAGTATTTTTACTAGTGTTTTGAACAGAAACAATTTTCTGTCCTACCGACGCGCGATAAAATTCTTTTGCGTAGTCGTTTGCCAATCATTGCATGTGATGTTATTTTTACTCGTGGCATGATTGAATTGCTTATGGTGTGCTTTGTGTTTGTATCGGTAGATCATCCGGAGTGCGAAGCGTGTTACTTAGAGACGCTCGAGCAGGACAACTATCATCAAGGCAAGTCATCTTTGATCATGTTATTTTACCTATGTTTTCAATGCATAGTAGATCACCTTCTTTGCCCTATTTGCATGCTGCCTAGGTACTTGGAAACTTTAGTCATAGGTGTAGTATCATGTGGTAGGAACACCAACACCCCGATACTTGGCCCCGGGACGACAAAGTTATATATATGCTATGCTTAAGTAGACGGGTTATCGGTTGAGTGTATGCCACGAGAGATGCGAGATTGATATAATAACCAAGACCGGACTAAGACAAGATTTTCAAGACCTCGGACGCAATGCAACACTGGGTGAAGGACGGTTGATCGGCTCCCTGGAAAACCCAGTGGATGCCCGGGATGCTGGAGAGGCCATGTCATCCTGCGGAAAGCTTCACCCAGGCTCAAAGGGACGGACGGAGACTTCAAGACTCAAGGCTTACCTGCACAGCCACAAGTCATTATGGGCTCTGGCTTGGTTGGACAACACGGCGACTCTGGACAGGCGGTGCTAGCAGATGTAGACGAACGGTAGGAATGGATGGGCACCGACAGGGATTCAGAGGGACCCGTTGAAAGACCATGTTTTGATCATCCGGTCTTCAAACACCCTGAAGTGCGAGGACAAACCCGGAGGCGATTAAATCTTGTGGGGAACGTGTGCAAAACTCTGCAGAGTACTCAACCTAATCGATTAGCCGTGTCCACGGTCATGGACAACTTGAGCCGAAGGCATTGAATTTCCCCTGAACTCTCGACACAACTTAATAATGATGTGGGTGTTAACAACTATTCGGACACGAGAACTGGTTGGCGGAACCATCTCGTTAACAACAAACTATGTAGTAATATTTTGCTTTCAAACCCTTTTGTTGTAGGATAAAACTAGCTTTATGCAAAAACTTAGCTCCACCGGCCAAATATGCATGTAGAGATAGTGATTATTTTACTCCCTCTCTTGATGATTTGCCAGCATATTCAATATGCTGACCTACACGGCTGCAACGTATCATGTTGCAGAGTACTTTTCCGACCAGGAGTGAGGCTACGGTTCTACGCTCAGCGACATGCCCTTGGAGTCGGATGGACTCGTCTACCTGATGCTTCCGCTTAGTCTTCGTTAGATAATCTCATGAGATGGCCTTCAGCCACTTTAATGTACTCCTTTATTGTAATAAAGTACTCTTTATGAGATTTCGATTAATAAAGCTGTGTGATTGCACTCTTGAATATATACATTATGTACTGTGTGTGTACCAGCATGATCTTGGGATGGTACAGAAACACCAGAGGCTTGACTCGTTGAGTCGGGTCGCTACAGAAATGGTATTCAGAGCACACGCTGACCTTAGGACGTAACCTCTAGGAATGGAAAAGCCTTAGGAAGAAAACTATTTTCTCTTAATCTTCTATTTCCTCTTCTGATCATTTCTGACTTCTCTCCGATTTTCCAATGTTTAGATGGCCACCTTCGTCCCTGTTAAGTTCACGGAGTTTTGCCAGCCCGACACCACTATGCCGTTCGGAAAAGAGCTGGTGGAGATCACCAAGGATTTGAGGATTGCTCTGCCGACTATCACAGGGAAGCCAACTTCGTCTTACCCGGAGGATTCACGCTACAGGATCGAGGTGCATATTCCCGGAAGGACATTCGAGCCGCGCACTGAGCCGATGGATTTCAAGTTCATCGCACCCAACTGGATTCTCGGAAGGGACGTGGCGATCCATTGTGCACTCGGGCGTATCAAGGATAAATACAAAGGCTGCCCTATTTCTCCAGACCTATTCGCTGTATCCCGGAGAAATGAAGACGGAGACATCATCTCAAACAAGACCAATGACGCTCTCTTGTCTTATGCCCAGACCTTGGAGAAGCACAGCGGAACTCTGGAGTATCACGCGATCAAGGACGCCAGGAAGATCAAGCAACTGTCACTCCGCGAGCTTGAACTTGAAGATGCAGCCCGGGAAGCCCACTATGAGCATGAGCTGGAAGTGAAGGATTTTCTGGAGCGGATCAAGAAGCTGAAGACTCGAGTTGCAAACCTCAAGGAGGAACTGGACATGGGCGAGAACCTTCATCCCGAAGGAGACGTAGCCCCCGTGATCAGCAACGACGAGGACTATGAAGAAAGCTCCACCGAAGGACCCGACACTATGCTATTTTGAGGAGGACACTTAGACTAGACCACCAATTTTACTTTATCGTTTTACGTTTTAGGCCGATGTTTAGGATTATCGATTTTGTATCCCCGTGTGAACCTTGTGATGATTGAATAAAATGTGTGGTGTGATACTTGTGTGTTGCATTCATGTGGGTAGTGTAATTACTCTTAGACCATTGTTCTATGCTAATCTCACCCCTCTACAAACATCAGATGCCTCCAAGACGCGCCCCTGAGTCCAACTTTCCGCCGGAACTCACCCAGTTGATCCAGCAACAAAACACCCTGATGCAGCTGATCATCCAGAACCAGAACAACAACAACCATCATCCACCCCAGGCCGACAACCTTACCCGTTTTCTGAGGTTGAACCCTCCAACTTTCTCCAGCAGCATTGAGCCCATTGTGGTAGATGATTGGCTTCGCAAGATGGAGCGTGAGCTCATCACCGCTGGTTGTTCTGAAGCTGAGAAGGTGCGTTTTGCCGCGCATCAACTTGAAGGCCCTGCAGCTGCTTGGTGGGAGAACTACACCACCACTTATCCCATTGCTGGAGTCACTTGGGAACAATTCAAGCAAGCTTTCCGCACCGCGCATGTCTCAGCTGGTGCAATGAGTCTGAAGAAGCGTGAGTTTCGCAACTTACGCCAGGGGAGTCGCACTGTGGCCCAGTACGTTGATGACTTCAGCATGCTCGCCCGTTATGCACCTGGAGATGTGGTCGATGATGCGGCCAAGCAGGAAAAGTTCTTGGAAGGACTGAATGATGAGCTGAGCATTCAGTTGACGGTAGCCACTTTCAACAACTACCAGGAGCTGGTTGATAAGGCCCTCATCTTGGAGGGGAAACATCAGCAAATGGAGAACCGCAAGCGAAAGTATGGGGTTGGAAAGTTCAACTCCGGCACTCAGCAGAAGCCTCGCTACACCCCTTATCCAGGGAATGCCGGGACTGGATCCGGTAAGTTTGGAGGACACGTTCAGCATAACCACCCTGTGCACAACCATGGAGGCCACAACCATGGAGGAAATGGGAATCACCGCAACAACAGCAACTTCAAGAATGGCGGTACTGGCACTCAGCAGAATTCAGCTCCAGCTCAGAAGGATCTGACCCACATCACTTGCTTCAAGTGTCAGAAGAAGGGACACTATGCCACTGATTGTCCCCAGAACAAGCAGGGAAATGGAAACGGCAACGGCAACGGCAACGGCAACTCTGCAGCAAAGAAGCCCAATCCTTTTCCTCGAGCTCAGGTGAACCACATTGATGTGGAAGAGGTCTATGATCACCCCGATACTGTGGTTGGTAAGTTTTTGCTAAATTCACATCCAGTATTGGTACTTTTTAATTCTGGTGCAACACATTCATTCATATCAAGGGTAGTTGTGGAAAAGTATAGCTTGCCAACTAGAACCCTCGGCCAACCTATTAAGGTCAGTTCCCCAGGAGGCATGATGACAGCCGGGATAGGATGCCATGCTTTGAGTCTCAACATCGGGAACCATAATTTCCCCACCGACCTCATCGTATTAGAGTCCCAGGGATTGGATGTAATCCTAGGCATGGATTGGATGGCCAAGTATGAAGGGAATATCGATTGTGCCCTTAAGTCTATTTTGCTCACCACCCCCGAGCAGAAGCGGATTAAGTACGTGTCTCAGCGCCCGACCCGGAGTAAGCGAGTAAACTCTCTCACGGGAGTAGTCCAGGAGGAAGTACCGATTGTACAGGAGTACCCAGATGTATTTCCGGAAGAATTGCCGGGCATGCCACCCGATAGAGAGATTGAGTTCTTGATTGAGCTATTACCCGGAACAGCCCCGATATCCAAGAGACCCTATCGGATGCCCGCAAATGACTTGATAGAAATCAAGAAGCAAATTAAAGAGTTATTGGACAAAGGGTATATTCGCCCAAGTTCTTCACCTTGGGGAGCCCCAGTGCTCTTGGTTGAAAAGAAGGACAAGTCCCTGAGAATGGTTGTCGATTATCGTGCATTGAACGATGTGACCATCAAGAACAAGTACCCCTTGCCGATGATCAATGATCTGTTTGATCAGTTAGTTGGAGCTCGCATATTCTCAAAGATCGATCTTCGATCCGGGTATCATCAGTTGAAGATTCGTGAACAGGATATACCCAAGACAGCCTTTACCACTCGGTACGGCTTGTATGAGTACACGGTCATGTCATTTGGACTGACTAATGCTCCGGCATATTTTATGAATCTGATGAACAAGGTATTTTGGAGTACTTGGACAAGTTTGTCGTGGTGTTCATCGATGACATACTGATATTCTCCAAGAACGAAGAGGAACACAAGGAACATCTGCGTTTAGTTCTGGAGAAGCTTCGAGAGCATAAGTTATATGCAAAGTTCAGCAAATGTGAGTTTTGGTTGAAGGAAGTCGGATTTCTCGAACACGTCATCTCAGGAGAAGGAATAGCAGTGGACCCTGCCAAGGTCGCAGCAGTCACCGAATGGGTAGCACCCACTTCAGTCAAGGAGATCCGCAGTTTCCTCGGACTTGCCGGATATTACCGGAGGTTCATTGAGAATTTCTCAAAGATTGCCAAGCCCATGACAGAGTTATTGAAGAAGGAATCCAAGTATGTTTGGACTGAGGAATGTGAAACCAGTTTTCAAGAGTTGAAGAAACGTCTTGTTACAGCCCCAGTGCTGATATTGCCGAACATTCGGAAGGATTTCCAGGTTTACTGTGACGCTTCTCGTCAAGGACTTGGAGGAGTGCTCATGCAAGAAGGAAAAGTTGTAGCCTATGCATCCAGACAGCTCAGACCTCATGAGTTGAATTATGCCACACATGACTTGGAACTAGCTGCCGTAGTGCACGCTCTCAAGACCTGGAAACATTTCCTGATCGGAAATAGTTGTGATGTTTACACTGATCACAAGAGCCTGAAATATATCTTCACGCAGAAGGAGTTGAACCTCAGACAGAGGCGATGGCTAGAGTTGATCAAGGACTACGACATGAGATTGCATTATCACCCAGGCAAGGCAAATGTTGTAGCCGATGCGTTGAGCCGCAAGAGTTATGTGAACACGCTCACAGCGGGAGGATTACCCCAGGAGTTAGTCGATGATCTCCGAGATCTCAAATTGGAGATAGTTCCAAGAGGATTTGTTGCCACACTGGAAATTCAGTCTACTTTGACGGAAAAGATCCGTGAAGCACAGAAGGCTGACAAAGAGATAACTGAGATTAAGCAGAAAATGGAAGACGGGAAAGCTAAAGGTTTTCGTGAGGATGAACACGGAACTTTATGGTTTGAGGATCGCATCTATGTGCCCAATGATCCCGAACTCGGGAAGTTGATACTTCAGGAAGCTCATGATTCCCCGTACTCGATACACCCCGGTAACACCAAGATGTATCTGGATCTGAAAGAAAGTTTCTGGTGGACAGGATTGAAGAAAGACATTGCCGAGTTCGTAGCTATATGCGATGTTTGTCAGCGAGTAAAAGCCGAGCATCAGAAGCCAGCAGGTTTGCTCCAACCGCTGCCGATACCCGAGTGGAAATGGGAAAAGCTTGGTATGGACTTCATCACAGGATTACCCAGGACCCGTTCTGGCTATGATTCTATTTGGGTTGTGGTCGATCGTTTGACCAAGGTAGCTCACTTCATTCCTGTGAAGACTACTTACACGAGTGCCAAGCTGGCCAAGATATATATGACCAGGATCGTATGTCTGCACGGAGTACCGAAGAGTATTGTGTCAGATAGAGGGACTCAGTTCACATCAAAATTTTGGCACCAACTGCACGAAACCTTGGGAACGAGATTGGAGTTCAGTACAGCTTTTCACCCACAGACAGATGGACAGACCGAGAGAGTCAATCAGATTCTGGAGTACATGTTGAGAGCTTGCGCACTAGACTATGGGTCTAGTTGGGATGACAATTTGCCTTATGCCGAGTTCTCATACAACAACAGCTACCAGACCAGTCTGAAGATGGCCCCTTTTGAAGCTCTATACGGAAGGAGGTGCAGAACACCGTTGATGTGGGATGGAGTTGGAGACCGACAACTTTTTGGTCCCGACCTTATCCGAGATTCTGAAGAGAAGGTCAAGCTTATTCGTGACCGACTCAAGATAGCTCAGTCCAGGCAGAAGAGTTATGCCGACAGCAAACGCAAGGAAGTAACGTACGAAGTGGGAGATCGAGCATATCTTCGAGTGTCTCCACTTCGAGGAATCAAGAGATTCGGTGTGAAAGGAAAATTAGCACCACGTTTCATTGGCCCCTACAAAATTCTTGAACGTAGAGGCGAAGTTGCATACAAACTGGAACTGCCGGTAGGATTGTCCGGAGTTCATGATGTCTTCCATGTTTCCCAGTTGAAGAAATGCCACGCTGAGATGGCTGATGTTCCGTTGAGAGATACAGTGCCCCTAGAGGCCATACAGCTTGACAGCGATCTGACATATAAGGAGAAACCCGTCCGGATTCTCGAGACCGCCAACAGAGTTACCCGCAGCAAGATCATCAAGTTCTGCAAGGTGTTGTGGAGCCACCACACCGAGGAAGAAGCCACCTGGGAACGAGAAGAGGACCTTCGTCGAGACCACCCGCACCTATTTTCTAGCCAACCCGAATCTCGAGGGCGAGATTCATCTTAAGGTGGGTAGGTTTGTAACATCCCAATTTTCGTAAATTCGGATGTTAATAGATCATTCATTTGCATCCCACATTTTATGCATCATTGCGTTCCTCTGAAAAATTTTATCGTTATGTGACTGCGGGCAATTTATCGGAGTGGAGATAATATGACTTCTCCCCTGTGAGTTAAAGTCGCCATTTTGGTTTTGCAAATTTTCTAAACTCCGAAGTATTTTTTTGTTGTTGAGTTTTTCGATTGAGTTGTGTGACCTATTGCATAAGACTTTTTTTTAAAAGTTGCATTAGGAAGAAGCCCTCTAACTCCAAAGTCCCCTCCGGCAGGGCGCCGGGAAGGGTCTCCAGATGAGATCTCGTGGAAACGGAAGCTTGCGGCGGCAGAAAAGTATTGTCGAGGCTCCCCTGATTTTTTGCGGAATATTTGGGAATTTATAGGCCAAAGATCTAGGTCAGGGGGCGGCCACGGAGGCCACAAGCCTGCCCACCGCCGCCTCCCCCTGGTGGCGGAGTGGGGGCTTGTGGGCTCCGTGGAGCCCACCTCGCGTGGCCCAAAGGCCCCCTGATCTTCTTCTGTTCAGGAAAAAATCATTTCGGGGTTTTTCTGTCGTTTGGACTCCGTTCCAAAATCAGATCCGAAAAGAGTCAAAAACACGGAAAAAACAGGAACTGGCACTTGGCACTGAATTAATAAGTTAGTCCCAAAAAGATATAAAAGGTACATAAAACAACCAAAGAAGACAAGATAACAGCGTGAAACCATCAAAAATTATAGATACGTTTGAGACGCATCAAGCATCCCCAAGCTTAACTCCTGCTCGTCCTCGAGTAGGGAAATGATAAGAATGAATTTTTGATGCTTTCATGCTACCTAGCATAGGTGTCCTTTGTAATTCCTCTTATGTGACGTGAATGTTCAGATCCATTAGATTCAAAACAATAGTTTGCTATTGACGTGGAAACAATAATAATTCAAGCAAACTAGCAAAGTAATCATGAACTTTCAAAATAACAAGGCCAAAAGAAAGTTATCCCTACAAAAGCATATAGTGTGGCTATGCTCTATCGTCATTGCACAATGAATTTAAATCATGCACAACCCCGGTATTGGCCAAGTAATTGTTTCACACCTTTACTTTCTCAAACCTTTTCAACGCTCACGCAATACATGAGCGTGAGCCATGGTTATAACACTATAGATGGTGTGGAATGTAGTGGAGGTTGCAAGACAAAAAGGAGAAGATAGTCACATTAACTAGGCATATCAATGAGTTGTGGAGATGCTCATCAATAGATATCAATGTGAATGAGTAGGGATTGCCATACAGTTGATGCACTAGAGCTATGAGTATGTGAAAGCTCTTAAAGAAAACTAGTGGGCGTGCATCCAACTTGCTTGCTCACGAAGACCTAAGGCAATTTTGAGGAAGCCTAACATAGGAATATACAAGCCAAGTTATATAATGATAATTTACCACTAGCTATATGGTGGTGACAAAACGAGAGACTCTCAATCATGAAGATCATGGTGCTTAATATGCACAAGTGTGGAAAAAGTGGTAGCATTGTCCCTTCTCTCTTTTTCTCTCATTTTTTTATTTTGGTGGGCTCTTTGGCCTCTTTTTTTTGGTGGGCTTCTTTGGCCTCTCTTTTTTTATATTTTTTTATATTTTGGTGGGCTTCTTTGGCCTCTTTTATTTCCTCACATGGGACAATGCTCCATTAATGATGATCATCACACTTTCAACCCAAAACTTAGAGTAACGATGACTCTATATGGAATGCCTTCGGTAGTGTACCGTGGCAATGATCTAGCATGGCATAGACATAAATGGAAACATCATGCTAGCTATCTTACGATCATGCAATGTCAATGTAGACGTGGTGGCACATGTCATGGTGTAACATCCCAATTTTCGTAAATTCGGATGTTAATAGATCATTCATTTGCATCCCACATTTTATGCATCATTGCGTTCCTTTGAAAAAATTTATCGTTATGTGACTGCGGGCAATTTATCGGAGTGGAGATAATATGACTTCTCCCCTGTGAGTTAAAGTCACCATTTTGGTTTTGCAAATTTTCTAAACTCCGAAGTATTTTTTTTGTTGAGTTTTTCGATTGAGTTGTGTGACCTATTGCATAAAACTTTTTTTTTAAAGTTGCATTAGGTGGAACTAGGATTCCTATATATTATATATATATATATATTAGTTGTATATGTTATTTTGTTTTCTCCTAAGTTCTAGTGCATATATGTATATTAGTTCCTACTTTTTGTTAGCTAGGAATATATATTTTTTTTTTACTGTTTTGGTTTCTTTCTTTTCTTTTTTGCTGCTGTTAGTTTGTTTTAAAAAAAAAATAGAACTGCCAGGCCGAGCCACAAGGGCTCAGCCCAGCCCCCATGCATGCATGCATGCAGCCCCCTCCCCCACGTCCCAACCTCCCTCTCCCTCCCCACGTTTCCCTCTCTTTCCTAAGTTCTCTCTCTCTTCTCTTCCCCCACGTGAGTACTCCCTCCCTTTCCTTATTTCTCTCTTTCCTATTTCTACTCCCTCCTTTTCCTTTTGTCTCCACCGCCACCTCTCCCTCTCTTTCCTATTTTCTCTCCCATGATCTCCTTCCCAAAGTTCTCCCTCTCCTTCCTTTTACTCTCCTCCCCTAAGCCTATATAAACCCCCCCCCACCGTCACCTCTCCCCAACCCTAGCCGCCGTCTCCACCGCCGCCTCCACAAGCCGCCGCCGGCGCTTCACCCCACCGCCGCCCTAGCCGCCGCCGCGAGCAGCGGCAGCAGCTCGAAAGCTGCTGCACCTCGGCCTCGCCGCGGAGGAGGAGCCCTCCCCGAACTCTCTCTCCACCGCCGCCTCTTCCCCGCGGAGGAGGAACCTCACCGCCGCCACCCGACGCCCCACCGCCCGGAGCTACTCCCTCCTTCCTCGCCGGCCATCTCCTTTCTTGCCGGTGCAACACCTCTAGCAGCAGGTAGCAACCTCTCTCTATATATATTTCATGCACTCCATCTCAGCCCTTAGATCCCATGCAATCCCATGCAATGGCTAGGATTAGATCACCTATACCCCTTCGGTTTATTCCAGAAAACCAACGGTTCTTTTGTCCACTTAAGATTTAGCCAGTGGTTTTGCTAGTCATGGGACGTTTGCTCCAAAACCAAGAAACACACAGCCACTACAGCCAATAGAACTTGCCACGTGTGCCTCTCTTTAGCACTAGCAGTTTTGTAAATTTTCTGTCCAGATTTCGAAAACAGAAACTTTCAATCTTGTTTTGATCACAACTTTTTATCCCTACGTGCAATGACAATGATTCTTTTTCCAGTAGCTCAAAAATTTCCTGTAGTTTTTAAAAATATATAATTTTTCCGTGTTTGGAATTTTTAAATATAAGTTAGAGCAGATTTAGTTTAAACACTGTTTTGCCTATTCCAGGAGTTTGAAAAATGATATTGAGTTGGTTCTTTTTGCTACTGTTTTCTAGTGATAAAACCTTACTGTGGTAGAATTGTCAGAATTTCCAAGTATTTTTACTAGTGTTTTCAACAGAAACAAGTTTTTGTCCTACCGACGCGCGATAAAATTCTTTTGCGTAGTCGTTTGCCAATCATTGCATGTGATGTTATTTTTACTCATGGCATGATTGAATTGCTTATGGTGTGCTTTGTGTTTGTATCGGTAGATCATCCGGAGTGCGAAGCGTGTTACTTAGAGACGCTCGAGCAGGACAACTATCATCAAGGCAAGTCATCTTTGATCATGTTATTTTACCTATGTTTTCAATGCATAGTAGATTACCTTCTTTGCCCTATTTGCATGCTGCCTAGGTACTTGGAAACTTTAGTCATAGGTGTAGTATCATGTGGTAGGAACACCAACACCCCGATACTTGGCCCCGGGACGACAAAGTTATATATATGCTATGCTTAAGTAGACGGGTTATCGGTTGAGTGTATGCCACGAGAGATGCGAGATTGATATAATAACCAAGACCGGACTAAGAAAAGATTTTCAAGACCTCGGACGCAATGCAACACTGGGTGAAGGACGGTTGATCGGCTCCCTGGAAAACCCAGTGGATGCCCGGGATGCTGGAGAGGCCATGTCATCCTGCGGAAAGCTTCACCCAGGCTCAAAGGGACGGACGGAGACTTCAAGACTCAAGGCTTACCTGCACAGCCACAAGTCATTATGGGCTCTGGCTTGGTTGGACAACGCGGCGACTCTGGACAAGCGGTGCTAGCAGATGTAGACGAACGGTAGGATTGGATGGGCACCGACAGGGATTCAGAGGGACCCGTTGAAAGACCATGTTTTGATCATCCGGTCTTCAAACACCCTGAAGTGCGAGGACAAACCCGGAGGCGATCAAATCTTGTGGGGAACGTGTGCAAAACTCTGCAGAGTACTCAACCTAATCGATTAGCCGTGTCCACGGTCATGGACAACTTGAGCCGAAGGCATTGAATTTCCCCTGAACTCTCGACACAACTTAATAATGATGTGGGTGTTAACAACTATTCGGGTACGAGAACTGGTTGGCGGAACCATCTCGTTAACAACAAACTATGTAGTAATATTTTGCTTTCAAACCCTTTTGTTGTAGGATAAAACTAGCTTTATGCAAAAACTTAGCTCCACCGGCCAAATATGCATGTAGAGATAGTGATTATTTTACTCCCTCTCTTGATGATTTGCCAGCATATTCAATATGCTGACCTACACGGCTGCAACGTATCATGTTGCAGAGTACTTTTCCGACCAGGAGTGAGGCTACGGTTCTACGCTCAGCGACATGCCCTTGGAGTCGGATGGACTCGTCTACCTGATGCTTCCGCTTAGTCTTCGTTAGATAATCTCATGACATGGCCTTCAGCCACTTTAATGTACTCCTTTATTGTAATAAAGTACTCTTTATGAGATTTTGATTAATAAAGTTGTGTGATTGCACTCTTGAATATATACATTATGTACTGTGTGTGTACCAGCATGATCTTGGGATGGTACAGAAACACCAGAGGCTTGACTCGTTGAGTCGGGTCGCTACACATGGTGGTAGTTGCATGGTATATCTCGGAATGACTTTGAAAAAGCCATAGTAGGTAGGTATGGTGGCTGTTTTGAGGGAGGCTAATGGTGGGTTTTGTGCACCGGCGAAAGTTGCACGGCACTAAGAAGATAGTGATGGTGGAAGGTGAAAGTGCATATAAACCATGGACTCAACATTAGTCATGAGAACTCATATACTTGTTGCAAAAGTTTTATTAGTAATCGAAACAAAGCATTCAACGCATACTCCTAGGGGAAGGGTTGGTAGGTATAAACCATCGCGCGATCCCAACCGCCACGCAAAGGATGACAATCAATAGACTAATCATGCTCAGATTTCATCACATAGCGGTTCACCATAGGTGCATGCTACGGGAATCACTAACTTCAACACAAGTATTTCTAGATCCACAACACCTTACTAGCATGACTTTAATATTACCATAACCACAACTCAAAACTAATTGAGATGAATCAAACTTCTCTAACTATTCAATGCACATGAAGGTGGAAGTTTTCGTATCCCTCTGGATAACTACCCCTTTCGAGACTACTTCCAAAGCATAGATCAACTACCAAGCCATGCACCGTTGTTCTCTAAAAGATATAAGTGAAGCACATAGAGCAAAAGTATCTAGCTCAAAAGATATAAGTGAAGCACATGTGAGCTGAATTGTCTACCAAAAGATATAAGTGAAGCTCGACAAAATCACGGTGTGTGCATGTCTCTCTCTCTAGGTGTGCAGCAAGGATGATTGTGACACAACAAAAATAAAAGACTCCTACGATACAAGACGCTCCAAGCAAAAACACATAACATGTGGTGAATAAAAATATAGCCCCAAGTAACGTTACCGATGGATTGAAGATGGGAGAGGGGATGCCTTCCCGGGGCATCCCCAAGCTTAGGCTTTTACGGCATCCTTGAATCTCTTGAGGTGCCTTGGGCATCCCCAAGCTTGGGCTCTTGCCACTCTTTATCTCTTTGTCCATAAGAACTTCACCCAAAACTTGAAAACTTCACAACACGACACTTAAACAGAAACTCGTGATAACATTAGTACAAGAAAGCAAACCACCACTTCCTTAGGTACTGTAGCAAACTTAAATTCTACTTGTACTGATGTTGGGTTACTGTAATTTCAATCTTCCATGGCTAATACCCCCCGATACTATCCATAGTTTCATCAAAATAAGCAACCAACACAACAAAAACAGAATTTGTTAACAGCAGACCAGTCTGTAGCAATCTGTATATTTCGTATACCTCTGGTACTTCAAAAATTCTGAAAAATTACGACAGTATGAAGAATTTGTGTAGCAATCAGCAGCAAAAAGAATCAACTCAAAAGCTCTTACAGAAAAAAATGGAAAATTCTTTTCCTGAGCAGAAAGTTTCTGTCTTTTCCAGCATGACCAAACGATCATCCCCAAGACTAATCATAACGGTTTTGCTTGGCACAAACGCAAAAAGAAACACAAAAAACACAATCATAACATAATTATGAAAGTTTGGAAAACACAAAACAGAAAGAAAAAGGATAAATTCGTTGGGTTGCCTCTCAACAAGCGCTTTTGTTTAATGCCCTTAGCTAGGCATTCGATGATGCTCTCACAAAAGACAAGAATTGAAGCACAACGAGAGCATCCTAAAGCATGTGAAAATCACATTTAAGTCTAACATACTTCCTATGCATAGGCATTTTATAGGAAAACATATTGTCAAGACAACCAATAGTTGCCATATGCAAGGAAGAAGAAAGAGACAATAGCAATCTCAACATAACGAGAGGTAATTTGGTAACATGAAAGTTTCTACCAAAATATTTTTCTCTCTCATAGCAATTACATGTGGGATCATATTCAAATTCAACGATATAGCTATCCCATAGGATATTCTTTTCATGATCCACATGCATGCAAAGTTGACGCTCTTCAAAAATAGTGGGATTATCATCAACTAAAGTCATGACTTCTCCAAACCCACTTTCAATATCATTGCAAATATCATATTCATCATGAGGTTTAGACAAATTTTCAAGATCATAAGAAAGATCATCACCCCAATCATGATTATTGCAACAACTAGGAGACATAGCAAAACTAGCATCCCCAAGCTTAGGGTTTTGCATATTTTTAGCACGATTTTCACTAATAGGATTTATAGTGAAATCATTGCAATCATGCTTTTCATACAAGGAGCCCTCGTGAATCACTTCATGAATTTCTTCATCACGATTTTCAGATTCACGCATCTCAAGCAAAACTCCATAAAAATAATCAATTGCCCTCAACTCACTAGCAATTCGTTCCACAATAGTGGGTCTCTTAAAGAGACTAAAAGAAGGCACATATCAATGGATTTTTAGCAAGCAAAGATGCAAGCTAAAAGAAGGCACATGGTAACACAAGCGAGCGGAAGAAGGGCGAACGGAAAAAGGCAAACGGAAACGGCAAATGTGAAGTGGGGGAGAGGAAAACGAGAGGCAACTGGCAACAAAAGTAAATGCAAGAGATGAGTTTGTGAGACCTACTTGGATAGATCTTGATTTCTCCTCCCCGGCAACGGCACCAAAAATACTTCTGCTACTTCAACAAAAGACCTTCCAACGGCGCCAGAAATAGGCACGTCAACGGGAGAATACTTGGCTTGATCTTTCTGCTGCGGCTACGCCTTAAGGGACTTCCTAGGCAAGTATGCAAAGGATTTCCCCCGTGGCCTTGGAGCCTTGCGTTAGTGTTCCCTCGAAGCGGAAAGGGTGATGTAGTGTAGCGGTGGTAAGTATTTCCCTCAATTTGAGAACCAAGGTATCAATCCAGTGGAGGAGTATCTCAAGATCCTGCACAAACACAAAAACTTGCTCCCAACGCTATGAAGGGGTTGTCAATCCCTTATAGATTGTTTGCCAAGTGAAAACTGAAAAGCAACAAAGTAACAAAGCAAAGTAAAAGTGGAGATGTAAACGATGGATGTGAATAGACCCAGGGGTCGTCGTGTTTACTAGTGGCTTCTCTCATGAAAGCAAGTAGACGGTGGGTGAACAAATTTTTGTCGAGCAATTGATAGAACCGCGCAAAGTCGTGGCGATATCTATGCAATGATTATTTCTATAGGCATCACGTCCAAAACAAGTAGACCGATACTGTCTGCATCTACTACTATTACTCCACACGTTCGACCGCTATCCAGCATGCATCTAGTGTATTAAGTCCATAAGAACAGAGTAACGTCTTAAGCAAGATGACATGATGTAGAGGGATAATCTCAAATCAATGATAAAAAACCCCATCTTTTTACCCCTGATGGCAACTACTTGATGTGTGCCTTGCTGCCCCTACTATCACTGGGAAAGGTCACCACATGGCAGAACCCAAAACCAAGCACTTCTCCCATTGCAAGAATCATAGATCTAGCTGGCCAAACAAAACCCAAGACTCAGAGAGACTTACAAGGATATCAAATCATGCATATAAGAAATCAGCAAAGACTCAAATATATATCATAGATAATCTGATCACAAATCCACAATTCATCGGATCTCGACAAACATACCGCCAAAGAAGATTACATCGGATAGATCTCCATGAAGATCGTGGAGAACTTTGTATTGAAGATCCAAGAGAGAGAAGAAGCCATCTAGCTACTAACTACGGACCCGTAGGTCTGAAGTGAACTACTCATGAGTCATTGGAGGGGCGATGATGATGAAGAAGAAGCCCTCCAACTCCAAAGTCCCCTCCGGCAGGGCGCCGGGAAGGGTCTCCAGATGAGATCTCGCGGAAACGGAAGCTTGCGGCGGCGGAAAAGTATTTTCGAGGCTCCCCTGATTTTTTGTGGAATATTTGGGAATTTATAGGCCAAAGATCTAGGTCAGGGGGCGGCCAGGGAGGCCACAATCCTGCCCACCGCCGTCTCCCCCCTGGTGGCGGAGTGGGGGCTTGTGGGCTCCCTGGAGCCCACGTGGCTTGGCCCAAAGGCCCCCTGATCTTCTTCCGTTCGGGAAAAAAATCATTTCGGGGTTTTTCTTCCGTTTGGACTCCGTTCCAAATTCAGATCCGAAAAGAGTCAAAAACACGGAAAAAAACAGGAACTGGCACTTGGCACTGAATTAATAAGTTAGTCCCAAAAAAGATATAAAAGGTACATAAAACAACCAAAGAAGACAAGATAACAGTGTGAAACCATCAAAAATTATAGATACGTTTGAGACGTATCAATGGGCCAGTGGGCCACAAGCCCAGTAGCCCCCCCCCCCCGTGGTGGCGGCTACCAAGCTTGTGGGGCCCACGTGGCTCTGCCGCCCCCAAACTCAGCTCTATAAATTCACTTTCGTCCCAGAAAAAATCAAGAGAGAAGATTTCGTCGCATTTGCGATACGGAGGCGTCGCCACATCCTGTTCTTCATCTGGACGGCAGATATGGAGTCTGTTTTGGGCTCCGGAGAAGGGAAATCATCGCCATCGTCATCATCAACCTTCTTCCCTCTCCAATTCCATGAAGCTCTTCATCGTTCGTGAGTAATCTATTCGTAGGCTTGCTGGGCGGTGATGAGTAGGATGATATCTATCATGTAATCGTGTTAGTTTTGACGAGGATTGATCCCTAGTATCCACTATGTTGTGAGATTGATGTTGCTACTACTTTGTCATGCTTAATGCTTGTCACTAGGGCCCGAGTGCCATGATTTCAGATCTGAAATTATTATGTTGTCACCAATATATGTGTGTTTTAGATCCGATCTTGCAAGTTGTAGTTACCTACTATGTGTTATGATCCGGCAACCCCGGAGTGACAATAACCGAAACCACTCCCGGTGATGACCATAGTTTGAGGAGTTCATGTGTTCACCAAGTGCTAATGCGTTGGTCTGGTTCTTTATTAAAAGGAGAACCTTAATATCCCGTAGTTTCCTTTTGGACCCCGCTGCCATGGGAGGGATGGACAATAGATGTCATGCAAGTTCTTTTCCCTAAGCACGTATGACGACACACGAAATGCATGCCTACATCACATTGACGAACGGGAGCTAGCCACATATCTCTCCGTGTTATAACTGTTGCATGATGAATGCCATCCAAACAAATCATCGACCCATTGCCTACGAGTTTGTCCCACTACTGCCGTTACTTGCTTTGCTCTGCTGCTGTTACTACTGTTGCTGCTGTTGTTACTTGTTTTGCTCTGCTGCTGTTACTGCTGTTGTTGCTGCCGTTACTTGCTTTGCTCTGCTGATGTTACTACTGTTGTTGCTACTGTTACTTGCTTTGTCCTGCTGCTGCTGCCGCCACTACTGCTACTTGCTGCTGTTGCTACTTGCTACTGCTGTCACTACTGTTGTTCCTTGCCACTGCTGTTACTCGTTACACTGCTGCTACCTGCTACAATACTTTTTCATGCACCGTTGCCGGGAAAGAACATTTCCCGTCCACGGGCAACTTCTGGCGCCATTGATACGACAGTTAGGAATAGTCTGCCTTGTCACCAGATCGTTTCTGACACCGTTGTTATCGTACTACCTTGCTGTTGACACTTTGCTTGCAGATACTAATCTTTCAGGTCTTGTTGAATCTGACACATTCAGCTGCTAATACTTGAGAATATACTTTCACTTCCCGTCATGCGAACCAACAAATTTGGGTTGAATACTCTACCCTCGAAAACTGCCTCGATCCCACGCGCTGGTGGGCTATTACAAGACAATTTCTAATTGTTGAGCTATTGGGAACAACATTTTTCTAGCCATTGCCAGGAATCTGCTAACACGGCACACTTATTCGATTGATCGCTTCGGCGCCATGATTAGGGCTTTGCATGTGTTGCAACTAGACATCTCCACTCGCTGCCGCCTACCGTGTGATCCGGACCTAGCAGTCTGCCGCATGGTGTTCCTCCTGCACGAGTGGATACAGGTAGAGGCAGTGTACGTGCACCGCTCCGACGAACCTGTACGTGGGATCCGTCGACCGGCTGTTCGAGGGAGATCGGACGAGGAGGAGACGGACCACACGGACGCGCAGCCACATCTACTTCCGCTAAACGGCACTACACGTCTAGTCGTAA
Source organism: Hordeum vulgare subsp. vulgare (assembly GCF_904849725.1). Classification (NCBI taxonomy): domain Eukaryota; kingdom Viridiplantae; phylum Streptophyta; class Magnoliopsida; order Poales; family Poaceae; genus Hordeum; species Hordeum vulgare. Next base: position 117,159,296 of record NC_058523.1, on the reverse strand, counting down.
CCATCTGTGATCCATCTCCGTAGCATGTTCTTGGTTGTTCTTCGTGTAGGAAAATTTTAATTTGCATGTGATGCACCTACGGTAGAACTCAACACCTTTTGCCATGAATCAACGGGTGGGAGAAAAGTCGTCATCACAATCATTAGTGTTGTTGACAAGATGATTTTCTTCAAGATTGAAGATGGACTTGCTGACGAATGTGGTGGCAAGAGCTAGGCTAGCCACACCAGACTCTGACTCCTCCTGAGACCCTTCCTCTTCTTCACATTCTTTTGATTCTTCCTGAGAATCCATTTCCTTGTCGATAAGAGCGCGAGCCTTTCTACAACTGCTCTTTTGGTGTGATTAGGAGTTTGAAGATTTCTTCTTTTTCTTCGAGTCATCAAAACTGTCATGTTTGTAGTTCTTCTTCTTTGATTCCTTTACCCAACAAGGGCAATCAGCAATGAAGTGGCCAGATTTCTTGTGACAAGTTCTTTTCTTGTAATCCTCGGATGAAGATTTTGATTTCTTCATAACACTTCTTGAAGATTTTCCAAACTAACCTTGTCTAGAAATCTTCTGGAATTTCCTCACAAGCATTGCAAGTTCCTGACCAAGTTCTTCAGGATCACCAAGACTGCAATCAAATTCTTCTTCTTCAGATGAGGACATTGCCCTTTCCTTCAGTGCATGAGATCTTCCGTAGCTTGGCCCATAGAGATCTCTCTTCTCAAATTGTTGGAATTCATGAGTATTGAGTCTCTCAAGAATGTCATCGGGATCTAGTGACTTGTAGTCTCCATGCTCTTGAATCATCAAAGCAAGTGTATCAAATGAGGAATGAAGAGATCTCAGCAATTTCTGCACCACCTCATGATCGGTGATGTTAGTGGCACCAAGAGCTTGGAGCTCATTGGAGATATTAGTGAGGCGATTGAAAGTTTGTTGAACATTTTCATTGTCGAGTCTTTTGAAGAGATTGCGAAGAACATCAAACCGAGAGTCATGTTGAGTTGAGATTCCTTTGTTGACCTTGGACAGCCTATCCCAGATGAGCTTTGCAGATCCCAAAGCACTCACTCTGCCATACTGACCTTTTTCTCATATGGCCACATATGATATTCTTCTCTTGTGAGTCAAGTTGCTTGAATCTCTTCACGTCAGCAGCGTTGATAGTTGGGGTGACAAAGGGAACACAATTTTCCACAACATACCATATATCATTGTCAATTGCTTCAAGATGCATGCGCATCTTGTTCTTCAAGTAGGGGTAGTCCGTCCCTTCAAAGGTAGGACAGCCCACAGATAGCTTGATCATACCTGCACGCGACATAACTAAAACTCTAAGTGGTTAAACCAAAATCACACAGAACAAGGGAGTACCTTGCACTAATACCAATTGAAAGTGTGTTATATCGACTAGAGGGGGTGAATATGCGATTTTTATGAATTCGTTACTGAGGACATTCCCTTTGAAGAAATAGCTAAGTAACAAACTGCATGTAGTGGAACAAGCACACAGGTGCAAGTGTAACATGGCAAACACATGGTCGTCATGATGGAATAAATCAAATACAAAGTGCGAGTAGCGTGAACAGGATAAGCACATGAAGAACAAGTTGGCTGGAGAATTTGAGATGACGAAATTGAGAAAGTCTGCACTCAAATTCTTCAAATAGTAACAATCAATTTCATCAACACGTAAATGAGCAAATACAAGGGTTGAGGAAACAGAACCAGGTACTCGGTAAAGACAGCGATTTGATGACCCGGTTCCAACTTTTGTGACAGTCGTATGTCTCGTTTGAAGCAGCTTGGTATTTAAACCAAAGGACACACGGTCCGAGGACACACCGTCCTTATCGTATTCTCATTGAGCTAAGGTCACACAGACCTCACCCAACACTCGTGGTAAGTCTTTAGTGCAGAATTCCAAACCCTCACAAACTCGGTCACCCGACAAAACACAATTTACTGTTGTATGATCTAGACCATTGATGCCTAACCGTCAGGAAGATGCACAGTCTTCAAAGGTAACAAGTGTCGGTTCCACATAGGAACAATCTCTTCAGTGATGCTCAATCACTTTGGGTTTTTGGTTTTGGTTTGGGTGTTTGGGTTTTTCCTCACAGATGATTTATTCTCAAAGTACACAAAGGATGGGATGCTCTCAAATGACAAGTGTCAAGTTCTCTCACAGAGCAGCCAACTAGCTAGTAGTTGTAGGGGGGGTTATTTATAGCCTCGAAGCAATCCCGACATGATATGACATAAATGCCCCCTAATGATATGATCGTTAAGTGGATAAGATTTTAGGACAGCTGGCGCAAAGCACAACAACGGTCGGAATTTTCGAACTATAAAAATTCTCAGATCTATCATGTTCCTCACTCCTCAGTCACAACAATTTCCTCAAAGACTAGAAGACCTACGACTCTCATACTGAAGAAATTGACTGAAGTGCAAGAGATTTCCAAAGGCTTCACTCGAAGGATTGGTTATGTGTAGGCTTTGAGATGAGCATCACTTCGAAACTTTTCCTTAGTTTTACCTCGACCCCCTTTAACACTACAGTGCTCCTATGACTCAAAATAAAGGAAATGTAACTACAAAAACAAAAGTCTTCACGCTTCAAAGTCCTCGCATCAATATCTTCAAGGACACACCAATTTCCTCACTTTCAAAATCTTCAGGAAAGTACCAAAGTCTTCAGTTGAAGACATTCATTTTTAGGGGTCGACATTCTTAAAATATTTCAAACTCCTCAACGACTTATAGAGCCTGTGTACACTCACAAACATATTAGTATCTTAATCTATAAGTTTTCAATACACCAAAATCTCTAAGGGGCACTAGATGCACTTACATGAGCACATAGGCGTGCTTAGCGCGCTCGTAGGAATCCAGCGTGCCTACCCGCCCGCCATACCGTGCTCCGTAGCACCGTCCCCGTCAAGGCCCGAACTCCGTCGCCTCCCTGCTCATCGCCAACGTCGACCCAGCCGACCCAGCCGTTCCCACCGATGCCATTCGACGTGCAACTCTGCGCACGTTCGATTCCGCTCGGTCCCGTGCGAAATGTCCCCTTAGTGCTTTTCCAATGAATTCGAGTGCCCTCTGTTGCAGATTTTAGCTTCCGAAGCTACTCCGACTCCACCCGCCGTCGTGACTAGCCTAGGGCCACCCCCAGGGTCACTAATGAGTGTCCCCTGGCCTAGTTGACTGGGTTGACCTAGTTAACTACTGACTCGGCAACCCCGAGTCACTGACTGGTGGTCCCGTGCCACTAATTAACATGTTAATTACTTAAAATATTCAATTTAATTAGTTTAACCTAATGTGACACTAACAAGTGGGTCCTACCTGCTAACTTGGTAAAAATTAGCACAGTTAGATGCTCTACCTATGATAGGTGGGTCCCCATGGTGAGTTTGACCAGTCAACTCACGGGGTTGACTGCTGACATCATGCAGATGGCATGATGGTGCAATAAAACTAACCTTTTGAATTAATAATTATTTAGAAATGTTTAAAACTTTCAAAATTCATATAAATTAATCAGTAAGTCAGGTGAAAATATATTATATATGAAAGTTGCTCAGAAAAATACAACTAATCCAAATACGTTATCCATTCATGCGTCACATGCCTCTAGCATGATGAACATGGAACTTTCCCCTCCGGATCGTTTGCTCGATAATTGCCTAAGATCCAGGAAATATCCTCAAAAAAATTCCCGCTCCGTGTGCAACGTGTAGTATTGGGTTAGGTCACCCCTATCAGTGCATATTGCCTTGTCATGCATCATGATGTGTTTTATTTCTTTATATTTATTGTTTATCCGCCTCTTCTCTCTGATAGACCCCGAGACTGATGATGCTATTGGGTACGACTACGCTTCTAACGTTCACCCACTTGCAGCAGATCTTTCAGGCAGCAACCCTCTTCCCCTTGATCATTCTTATATCGCCCAATTCTTTCTCCCTCATGTTGCATTAGAATTTGCTATTGCATTGGTTGCTCTTATTCTGATGCATAGCCTGATTTTGTAACATGCTGTTGTTACCTACCTGTTTATCCTCTTTGCTTAGTATAGGTAAGTTAGTGAACCATAAGTGACCCCTCAATTTGTCCATGTTGCCCCCGCTTCATCATTAATGACTCGATCAACCTGATCGACGCCCTGAGCCCAACACATCACATCACACCCCCTTAATTAGTTGTACGACTCTACGGAGTTAATATCGAGTGCCAAGGGTGATACCTCGTAAAGTCTTCCTGGTGTTAACTCTGTAGTGTAGCTAGTCGGTCGTGGATTATGGAGGGTGATTCCTCCTTCACCACTCCCGATAACGACTCTGTTGTACAACACCTCAAGTGTGAACCCTCAAGGGTGATTCCTCCTAGGTTGCCTTGATGGTTACATCGAGTAGAATCCATTGAGGGTGATTCCTCGGATTTCCCTTTGATGTTATGGACACGTGGTTACTTTAACTTTCCCCTAGATTCACCGGAAAGATGGGTCGTCCCAGAGGGGTACCCGCGAGTGATTTGTAGTCGGGTTGCCAGGGAAGGTACCCGCGAGATAATTACGAGGCGTGACCGGGAAGGCAGATCGTCCAGGAGAGGGATGTGCTTGACCCTTGCCACAGGTCCTCAAGACGGGGCGACAGGAGCACTGATCATTTCTGTGAGCTACCAAAACACTAATGGGTTTGGATATGTGATCTGAGTAGGCCTCTGGCCTTTATCGCACTAACCACCACATGAGAATAAGTATGGGCACTATTCATCGTACATTCTCCCAAAAGTTCTTTAGATGCCACAGTGAGCGACACATGATACGCTCATTTTGCATCATGAATTACTATTGATATTGTGTTGATGATGTCCATTATCCATTATTACCATACAATTATTATGCATTTTCCCTCTGAATATGCAAGGTACATCACAAAGAGGGAAATATCTAAAAACTGGAATTCTGGACCGGGAAACCGAGAAAAAGGCAGAAAAATCAACTTGCTCCAAATGACCTGAAACTTGATGGAGATTTTTCCGGAATATTTGAGAATTGTTGGGCCAAAAATACACTGAAGAGGGGCTACCAGCTGGGCACAAGCCAACAGGGCGCCCTCCGTGGCCGCACCCTAATAGCTTGTGGGGGCCCAGCTGACCCTCTGGCGACCATCTTCTCCTATATGGTGTGTTTTACCATAGAAAAAATCATAAGTTATCTCTTGGGACGAAATGCCACCGTCTCGAGGCAGAAACCTGGGCAGAGGCCCTTTTTCTCTCCGGTAGAGAGATTCTGCCGGGGGAATTCCGCTCCGGGAGGGGGAATTGAAGCCATCATCATCACCAACGCTTCCTCCTTCATGTGAGGATCAATCTTCATCAACATATTTACCAACATGATCTCATATCCAACCCTAGTTCATCACGTGTATTCAATCTTTGTCTCAAAACCTCAGATTGATACCTATGGGTTGCTAGTAGTGTTGATTACATCTTGTAGTTGATGCTTGTTGGATTACTTGGTGGAAGACATTATGTTTAGATCCTTAACTATTATTATTACACCTCTGATCTTGAACATGTTGATGTTGTGTGAGTATTAATTATTATTCATGCAGACATAGGAGAAGTCTTGTTATAAGTAATCATGTAAAGTTGGTATTCGTTCGATATTTTGATAATATGGATGTTGTTACTTCTCTTAGTGGTGTCATGTGAACATAGACTACATGACACTTCACCATGTTATGGACCTAAGGGAAGTCACTGTGGAGTAACAAATAGATGATGGGTTGCGAGAATGACAAAAGCTTAAACCCTAGTTTATGTGTTGCTTCGTAAGGGGCTGATTTGGATCCACACATTTCAAGCTATGGTTAGATTATTCTTAATTCTTCTTTCGTAGTTGCGGATGCTTGTGAGAGGGGGTAATCATAAGTAGGTTGTTAGTTCAACTAAGAATAGCACCTTAGCACCGGTCCAACCACACATCAAATCATTAAAGTAGTGAATGTGAATCAACTTAATATGATGAACATGACTAGATAGAAATTCCCATGTGTCCTCGGGAGCGCTTGCTTTATATAAGAGAACTTCCAGGCCTGTACTTTGTTATAAGAATTATTGGGCTACCTTGCTGCACCTTTGTTACTATTGTTACTTGTCACTTGTTATGAATTATCTTGCTACAAAACTATCTATCATTGCTACTTACAACACTTGCACAGAATTCCTTACTGAAAACTACTTATCATTTCCTTCTGCACCTCGTTGGGTTCAACACTCTTACTTATTGAAAGGACTACAATTGATCCCTATACTTGCCGGTCATCAACACACGCCCGGGTGGTCCGCGTAGGCATCTTCCTTGGATTAAGAGGTTGCTAGGACTAATCCCAATTGTCCTTGTAAGAAGCAGGAGTGCAAAGGGCGATGGGCCCAAGACCCGTGAGCACTTAGGATTTAGACCAACGCGTTGGCCTCTCTGTTGAGCCTAGGTAGGACTATGGCATGTCGATCAACCGAGGTTGGGCATGACCCACGAAAGTATGTCCGGTCGGAGTTAATCGTTCGTGTTGGATAATATGGTGCACCCCTCTAGGAAGTATATCTATTCGAACAGTCATGTCCACGATAACAGACACTCACAGAGTATCCTGATCTACTACAACTAGAACTAGATACTTGTGACACTTAAAAGGAAATGTTAGCTCTGGGATCGCTTTCTCGCAGGGAGTCAAGGAAGGATCTCTAGGCCTTCATACAACATGCTTGTATATATTATACTAATCTGAACTCTTGTAATGCTGAAAGACACTCAAGATGCTAGTCTTGAATAGGACTAGGTCTTTCCCCTCGCTACTTGTATTTTGCAGTTTAGTCCAAACTTATAACCCCATTCCTTTGATACTGATGCATACTTAGCGTAGATCTGATGTAAGTCTTGCGAGGACTTTGGATGAGTACTCAGCATTGCTTTGCTTTCCCTTTTCCCCTTCGATACGATTGCTGTGATCAGATGATGGTGTAATGCCCCAGATGTAACATTGCCATATTTGGAAACCTTTCATGTTTGGATCCATGTGGTCATGCTATGAGAGTTGTCATTTCATGTGGGCATTTCATATCTTCCCCTTTACATCATACCATTCATAGCATTCATGCCATGCCTTGTGTTGTTGTTGTTGTTGTTGATCAATATGTGTGGGGTGATGAGTGCATGTGACATGTTGATGTGGTGTGCAAAGCTTGGGTTTCAACTATGTTAGTTTTCAAACTAGATTTCAAAGGAAACCCCTTCTTCTTTATTTTTCTTGAGATCAAGTTTTACTTGCTCCGTTCCTGATTTTAAAATGTAGATTATTTAGTGCCTTCTCTTGTGGATGTGGTGATGTGACTAGGGTATTTAACACTTTGATTAAATGGGGTTTTATTCACAAAACAGATTAAATTAATTCTGTTTTGTAAATATTTTATTGCTCCAAAAATCATCTTTGTATTTTATTTAATTGGGTCACAATTCCCTTATGACGAGGGTTGTTTTATTTTTATTTTTGGCGACCTAGATTTCCCTAGGAGTTTTATCTTGTTGTGTATTTGCTTTAAATGGAAAACCCTTTGGGTTTTCCTTTCTTTCTATCTGGCGCCAGTGGATGGGCTCTCTCCCATCCCAGGCCCATCTTCCTCTTCTCCCTAGCGAGCATCCCATCTCCCCCGTGCCTTTCTTCTCTGACGGCGTCTCCTTCCTCGCTCGCTTTCGTCAGGTTCCGAGAGAGAGAGCGCACGCGCCGTCGTCTCGCGGACGTCAAAGCGGCCCCCTCGCCCTCTATTTATTCCCCTCGACGTTTGGGTCGTCTAGGGTTCCTCCTAGGCGCCGTCACCTCTCGTTCCCATCTCCCTCTTCCTACCCCTCGACATGTAAGTGTCGGTGAGGTTCAGAGGATCGCCGCCGTCGAATCCGCGTCCCCTTCATCGCCGGCAGCCTCTCCCCACAGCGTCCGAGGCGTCCGTGAGCACGGGGCATCTCCCGTCGTTCCGTTCCCGTCGCTAGAGGGGTGGATCCCCCTCTCTAGCGCTCCCTCCACGGCGGCTCCGTCAGGCCGGAGCAGAACGCCGTTGATCCCGCGCCTCTGCTTCCTCTTCTTCCTCTACGCCATAGCAATCCTTCCCCGAGCACTCCAGGGTGAGCAGCTTCTCCTCCTCCTCCCTCTTCCCTCGCGTAGAGTCCCCAGATGCGTAGCGTCACCGTTGTTGTCACCGTGCCGCCGTGATGCAAAGATCTGGTGCACCGTCGTAGCGGGCCTCCTCCTGCTACGGTTGGCATGGGAATGAGTCTCTGGTAGACTCCTCTTCCTCCCCGCTAGTCCCCCCTTGCCAATTTTGGTCGTAGCTACGCCGGCGTGGCTCTCCTGTTCCGGCCGCCGTCGATCTGTAGCAGGAACAGAGAGGGATGCTCAAAAGAGCAACACCCCCCTCTCTGTTAAGTTCCGATCGTGTAGCGTAGTGGTAGGGGTAGTTTTCTTGGTGTTGTTGGTCGTGGGTTCGAGTCCCAGAGGCGCCCCCTTTTTAATTCGTGTTTTTGTGGTGCAGTAGCTCGACAAGAGATGTTACCCTGTTTCCCTCCTCCTCTCTGTCGAAGGGAATGGCCTAGCGCAGTGATTGGTGCGCTGGTTGTGCACTAGAGGGATCCTGGGTTCGATCCCAGTGCACCCCTTTTATTTTCTTCTGTTGTTTTGATTTTTTTTGCACTATTATTTGCTTGGGCAGCAAGCTAGTTGATTTCTTTAGCTAGAGCCTTGGGTTGTATCAAAACTCAGTGCCTAGATTTTATACTTGTGTGTGTGTATGTGTGGTGTGTGTTAGTGACATGCATGTGTGTGTGTTTAGTGGACTATTGGTTGTAGTATGTGTAGGTGTATGGTTTTGCGCATGTGTATGTTGGAAATATGCCCTAGAGGCAATAATAAATTAGTTATTATTATATTTCTTAGTTCATGATAATCGTTTATTATCCATGCTATAATTGTATTGATTGGAAACACAATACTTGTGTGGATACATAGACAAAACACTGTCCCTAGTAAGCCTCTAGTTGACTAGCTCGTTGATCAAAGATGGTCAATGTTTCCTGGCCATGGGCAAGTGTTGTCACTTGATAACGGGATCACATCATTAGGAGAATCATGTGATGGACTAGACCCAAACTAATAGACGTAGCATGTTGATCGTGTCATTTTGTTGCTACTATTTTCTGCGTGTCAAGTATTTGTTCCTATGACCATGAGATCATATAACTTACTAACACCGGAGGAATACTTTGTGTGTATCAAACGTCGCAACGTAACTGGGTGACTATAAAGATGCTCTACAGGTATCTCCGAAGGTGTTCGTTGAGTTAGTATGGATCGAGACTGGGATTTGTCACTCCGTATGACGGAGAGGTATCTCAGGGCCCACTCGGTAATACAACATCACACACAAGCCTTGCAAGCAATGTGACTTAGTGTAAGTTGCGGGATCTTGTATTACGGAACGAGTAAAGAGACTTGCCGGTAAACGAGATTGAAATAGGTATGCGGATACTGACGATCGAATCTCGGGCAAGTAACATACCGAAGGACAAAGGGAATGACATACGGGATTATATGAATCCTTGGCACTGAGGTTCAAACGATAAGATCTTCGTAGAATATGTAGGATCCAATATGGGCATCCAGGTCCCGCTATTGGATATTGACCGAGGAGTCTCTCGGGTGATGTCTACATAGTTCTCGAACCCGCAGGGTCTGCACACTTAAGGTTCGACGTTGTTTTATGCGTATTTGAGTTATATGGTTGGTTACCAAATGTTGTTCGGAGTCCCGGATGAGATCCAGGATGTCACGAGGAGCTCCGGAATGGTCCGGAGGTAAAGATTGATATATAGGAAGTCCTGTTTTGGTCACCGGAAAAGTTTCGGGCTCATCGGTAGTGTACCGGGAGTGCCGGGAGGGGTGCCGGGGACCATCGGGAGGGGTGTCATGCCCCAAGGGGTCTCATGGGCTATGGGAAGAGATAAACCAGCCCCTAGTGGGCTGAAATAAGTTCCCACTAAGGCCCATAAGGTTTGAGAAGGAAAAAACACAAGGTGAAAAGAGTTTCCAAGTGGGAAGGTGGAATCCTACTCCAAGTAGGATTGGAGTAGGACTCCTCCACCTCCAATTTCGGCCAAACCTTGAGGGTTTGAGGCTGCCTCTTCCCTCCCCCTCCCTCCTATGTATACTGAGGTATTAGGGCTGATTTGAGACAACTTTTGCCACGGCAGCCCGACCACATATCTCCACGGTTTTACCTCTAGATCGCGTTTCTGCGGAGCTCGGGCGGAGCCCTGCCGAGACAAGATCATCACCAACCTCCGGAGCGCCGTCACGCTGCCGGAGAACTCTTCTACCTCTCCGTATCTCTTGCTGGATCAAGAAGTCCGAGATCATCGTCGAGCTGTACGTGTGCTGAACGCGGAGGTGCCGTCCGTTCGGTACTAGATCGTGGGACTGATCGCGGGACGGATCGAGGGACGTGAGGACGTTCCACTACATCAACCGCGTTCACTAACGCTTCTGCTATACGGTCTACAAGGGTACGTAGATCACACATCCCCTCTCGTAGATGGACATCACCATGATAGGTCTTCGTGCGCGTAGGAAATTTTTTGTTTCCCATGCGACGTTCCCCAACAGTGGCATCATGAGCTAGGTTCATGCGTAGATGTCTTCTCGAGTAGAACACAAAAGTTTTTCTGGGCGGTGATGTGCGTTTTGCTGCCCTCCTTAGTATTTTCTTGATTCCGCGGTATTGTTGGATCGAAGCGGCTCGGACCGACATTACTCGTACGCTTACGAGAGACTGGTTTCATCGCTACGAGTAACTTCGTTGCTCAAAGATGACTGGCGGGTGTCAGTTTCTCCAACTTTAGTTGAATCGGATTTGACCGAGGAGGTCCTTGGATGAGGTTAAATAGCAACTCATTTATCTCCGTTGTGGTGTTTGCGTAAGTAAGATGCGATCCTACTAGATACCCATGGTCACCACGTAAAACATGCAACAACAAAATTAGAGGACGTCTAACTTGTTTTTGCAGGGTATGCTTGTGATGTGATATGGCCAACGATGTGATGTGATATATTGGATGTATGAGATGATCATGTTGTAATAAATAATATCGACTTGCACGTCGATGGTACGGCAACCGGCAGGAGCCATAGGGTTGTCTTTATACTAACGTTTGTGCTTGCAGATGCGTTTACTATTTTGCTAGGATGTAGCTTTAGTAGTAATAGCATGAGTAGCACGACAACCCTGATGGCAACACATTGATGGAGATCATGGTGTGACGCCGGTGAAAAGAAGATCGTGCCGGTGCTTTGGTGATGGAGATCAAGAAGCACATGATGATGGCCATATCATGTCACTTATGAATTGCATGTGATGTTAATCCTTTTTGCACCTTATCTTGCTTAGAACGACGGTAGCATTATGAGGTGATCTCTCACTAAAATTTCAAGACGAAATTGTGTTCTCCCCGACTGTGCACCGTTGCGACAGTTCTTCGTTTCGAGACACCACGTGATGATCGGGTGTGATAGACTCAATGTTCACATACAACGGGTGCAAAACAGTTGCACACGCAAAACACTCGGGTTAAGCTTGACGAGCCTAGCATGTGCAGACATGGCCTCGGAACACATGAGATCGAAAGGTCGAGCATGAATCGTATAGTTGATATGATTAGCATAGAGATGCTTACCACTGAAACTATTCTCGACTCACGTGATGATCGGACTTGAGATAGTGGATTTGGATCATGTACCACTCAAATGACTAGAGAGATGTACTTTTTGAGTGGGAGTTCTTAAGTAATATGATTAATTGAACTAATTGTCATGAACATAGTCTAATGGTCTTTGCGAATTACGATGTAGCTTGCGCTATAGCTCTACTGTTTTTATATGTTCCTAGAGAAAATTTAGTTGAAAGTTGATAGTAGCAAACTTTGCAGAGGATTGTCCTCGTTGCTGCGCAGAAGGCTTATGTCCTTAATGCACCACTCGGTGTGCTACACCTCGAGCGTCGTCTGTGGATGCTGTGAACATCTGACATACACGTTTCTGATGACTACACGATAGTTCAGTGCAAAATACTTAATGGCTTAGAAGCAAGGCGCCGAAGACGTTTTGAGACGTCACGGAACATAAGTGATGTTCTAAAGAGATGAAATTGTGATTTCATGCTTGTGCCCTTGTTAAGAGGTACGAGACCTCCGACAAGATTCTTTGTCCACAAGGTAAAGGAGAAAAGCTCAATCGTTGAGCGTATGCTCAGATTGTCTGAGTACGACAATCACTTGAATCAAGTGGGAGTTAATCTTCCAGATGAGATAGTGATGGCTCTCCAAATTCACTGCCACCAAGCTGTGAGATCTTCGTGATGAACTATAACATATCAAGGATAGATACAATGAGCCTTGAGCGATTCGCGATGTTTGACACTGCGAAAGTAGAAATCAAGAAGGAGCATCAATAGTTGATGGTTTGTAAAACCACTAAGTTTCAAGAAAGGCAAGGGCTAGAAGGGATACTTCGTGAAACGGCAAAACAGTTGCTGCACTAATGAAGAGACCCAAGGTTAAACCCAAACCCGAGACTAAGTGCTTCTGTAATGAGGGGAACAGTCACTGAGGCGGAGCAACTCTAGATACTTGGTAGATAAGAAGGCTGGCAAAATTCTAAAGAAGTATATTTGATATACATGATGTTGATGTGTACTTTACTAGTACTCCTAGTAGCATGAGGGTATTGGATACCGGTTCGGTTGCGAAGTGACTAGTAACACGAAATGAAAGCTACGGCATAAACGGAGACTAGCTAAAGGCGAGGTGACGATACGTGTTGGAAGTGTTTCCAAGGTTGATATGATCAAACGTCGCACGCTCCCTCTACCAGCGGGATTGGTGTTAAACCTAAATAATCGTTATTTGGTGCTTGCGTTATGCATGAACATGATTGGATCGTGTTTATTGCAATACGATTATTCATTCAAAGAGAATAATGGTTAATCTATTTGCTTGAATAATCACCTTCAATGGTTTATTGAATCTCGATCGTAGTGTTACACATGTTCATAAAATTGGTGCCAAAAGATACGAGCTAATGATGATAGTATCACTTACTTGTGGCACTGCCACTTGAGTCATGTTAGTATAAATTGCATGAAGAGGCTCCATGCTGATGGATCTTTGTACTCACCTGATTTTGAATCACTAGTGACATGCAAATCATACCACATGAGCAAGGCCTTGTTTTCATTGAGATGAAACAAGATAGTAACTTGTTGGAAGTGATACATTTTGATGTATGCAGTCCAATGGGTGCTGAGGCACGCAGTGGATATCATTATGTTCTTACTTCAATGATGATTTGAGTAGATACTAGAGTATTTACTTAATGAATCACAAGTCTGAAATATTGAAAAGTTCAATTCTGTTTCGGAGTGAAGTTCGTCGTAACAAGAGGATAAACTGTCTACGATATGATCATAGAAATGAATATCTGAGTTACGAGTTTTGGTACGCAGTTAAGACACTGTGGAAATTGTTTCGCGGTTCATGTCACCTAGAACATCATAGTGTGATGATGTGTCTGAACGTCATAGCCACACACTATTTGGTATGGTGCATGCTATGATGTCTCTTATCGAATTGTCACTATCGTTTATGGGTTAAGCATTAGAGACAACCGCATTCACTTTAAATAGGGCACCACGTATTTCCGTTGAGATGACACAGTATAGACTGAGGTTTAGAGAAATCTAAACTGTCGTTTCTTGAAAGTTTGGGGTTTCGACACTTATGTGAAAAAGTTTCAGTGTGATAAGCTCGAACCCAAAGCGGATAAATGCATCTTCATAGGATATCCAAAACAGTAGGGTACATCTCCTATCTCAGATCCAAAAGCAAAGTGTTTGTTTCTAGAAACGGATCCTTTCTCGAGGAAAGGTTTCTCTCGAAAGAATTGAGTGGGAGGGTAGTAGAACTTGATGAGGTTATTGAACCATCACTTCAACCAGTGTGTAGCAGGGCGCAGGAAGTTGTTCTTGTGGCGCCTACACCAATTGAAGTGGAAGCTGATGATGGTGATCATCAAGCATCGGATCAAGTTACTACAAGCCTTGTAGGTCGACAAGGTCGCGTACTACTGCAGAGTGGTACGGTAACCTTGTCTTGGAGGTCATGTTGTTGAGCAACAGTGAACCTACGAGTTATGGAGAAAGCGATGGTGGGCCCGGATTCCGACAAATGGCTGGAAGCCATGAAATCCGAGAGAGGATCCATGTATGAAAACAAAGTGTAGACTTTGGAAGAACTACTTGATGGTCATAAGACTATTGAGTAAAGATGGATCTTTGAAAGGAAGACAGACAATGATGGTGACAAGTCAATATTAAGAAAAGCTCGACTTGTCGCAAAGATGTTTTCGACAAGATCAAACAGTTGACTATGATGAGACTTTCTCACTCATAGCGATGCTAAAGGTCTGTTAGAATTATGTTAGTTGTTGATGCATTATTTATGAAATATTGCACGTAGGATGTCAAAACATTGTTTCCTCGACGGTTTCCTTGAGCAAACATTGTATGTGATACAACCAGAAGGTTTTGTCGATCCTAAAGATACTAGCAAGTATGCAAGCTCCAGTGATCCTTCAATGGACTGGTGCAAGCATCTCGGAGTTGGAATATACACTTTGATGAGATGATCAAAGATTTTGGGTGTGTACAAGGTTTATGAGAAACTTGTATTTCCAAAGAAGTGAGTGGGAGCACTATAGAATTTCTGATAAGTATATGTGGTTGACATATTGTGGATCAGAAGTAATGTAGAATTTCTGTAAAGCATACAAGGTTGTTTGAAAGGAGTTTTTCAAAGGAATACCTGGATTGCGCTACTTGAACGTTGAGCATCAAAGATCTATGGAGATAGATCGAAAGCGCTTAATAGAAGTTTCAACAAGATGCCTGCCTTGACAAGTTTTTGAAGGAGTTCAAAATAGATCAGCGAAGAAAGAGTTTTGGTTGCATTGTGAGGTGTGAATTTCAGTAAGACTCAAAACCCGACCACGGCAGAATAAAGAGAATAGACGAAGGTCGTCTTCTATGCCTTAGCCGTAGAATCTAAAGTATGCCATGCTGTGTACCGCACCTGATGTGTGCCTTGACTCAAAGTCTGTTGAGAGGTACAGAGAGTGATCCATGATTGAATCACTAGCAACGGTCAAAATTTATCCTTAGTAACAAATGGACTAAGGAATTTTTCTCGATTATGGAGCTGGTTAAAGAGTTCGTCGTAAAGGGTTACGTCGATGCAAGCTTTGACACTAATCCGAATAACTATGAGTAGAGAAACGGATTCATATAGTAGGGTAGATATTTGGAGCATTTCCGAATAGCACGTAGTAGCATCATCTATAAGATGACATAAAGATTTGTAAAGAACGCACGGATCTGAAAGTTTCATAACCGTTGACTAAAACCTCTCTCACGAGCAAGACGTGATCAGACCCCATAACTATATGGGTGTTGGATTCGTTGGAATCACATGGTGATGTGAACTAGATTATTGACTCTAGTGCAAGTGGGAGGCTGTTGGAAATATGCCCTAGAGGCAATAATAAATTAGTTATTATTATATTTCTTAGTTCATGATAATCGTTTATTATCCATGCTATAATTGTATTGATTGGAAACACAATACTTGTGTGGATACATAGACAAAACACTGTCCCTAGTAAGCCTCTAGTTGACTAGCTCGTTGATCAAAGATGGTCAATGTTTCCTGGCCATGGGCAAGTGTTGTCACTTGATAACGGGATCACATCATTAGGAGAATCATGTGATGGACTAGACCCAAACTAATAGACGTAGCATGTTGATCGTGTCATTTTGTTGCTACTATTTTCTGCGTGTCAAGTATTTGTTCCTATGACCATGAGATCATATAACTTACTAACACCGGAGGAATACTTTGTGTGTATCAAACGTCGCAACGTAACTGGGTGACTATAAAGATGCTCTACAGGTATCTCCGAAGGTGTTCGTTGAGTTAGTATGGATCGAGACTGGGATTTGTCACTCCGTATGACGGAGAGGTATCTCAGGGCCCACTCGGTAATACAACATCACACACAAGCCTTGCAAGCAATGTGACTTAGTGTAAGTTGCGGGATCTTGTATTACGGAACGAGTAAAGAGACTTGCCGGTAAACGAGATTGAAATAGGTATGCGGATACTGACGATCGAATCTCGGGCAAGTAACATACCGAAGGACAAAGGGAATGACATACGGGATTATATGAATCCTTGGCACTGAGGTTCAAACAATAAGATCTTCGTAGAATATGTAGGATCCAATATGGGCATCCAGGTCCCGCTATTGGATATTGACCGAGGAGTCTCTCGGGTGATGTCTACATAGTTCTCGAACCCGCAGGGTCTGCACACTTAAGGTTCGACGTTGTTTTATGCGTATTTGAGTTATATGGTTGGTTAACGAATGTTGTTCGGAGTCCCGGATGAGATCCAGGATGTCACGAGGAGCTCCGGAATGGTCCGGAGGTAAAGATTGATATATAGGAAGTCCTGTTTTGGTCACCGGAAAAGTTTCGGGCTCATCGGTAGTGTACCGGGAGTGCCGAGAGGGGTGCCGGGGACCATCGGGAGGGGTGTCATGCCCCAAGGGGTCTCATGGGCTATGGGAAGAGATAAACCAGCCCCTAGTGGGCTGAAATAAGTTCCCACTAAGGCCCATAAGGTTTGAGAAGGAAAAAACACAAGGTGAAAAGAGTTTCCAAGTGGGAAGGTGGAATCCTACTCCAAGTAGGATTGGAGTAGGACTCCTCCACCTCCAATTTCGGCCAAACCTTGAGGGTTTGAGGCTGCCTCTTCCCTCCCCTCCCTCCTATGTATACTGAGGTATTAGGGCTGATTTGAGACAACTTTTGCCACGGCAGCCCGACCACATATCTCCACGGTTTTACCTCTAGATCGCGTTTCTGCGGAGCTCGGGCGGAGCCCTGCCGAGACAAGATCATCACCAACCTCCGGAGCGCCGTCACGCTGCCGGAGAACTCTTCTACCTCTCCGTATCTCTTGCTGGATCAAGAAGTCCGAGATCATCGTCGAGCTGTACGTGTGCTGAACGCGGAGGTGCCGTCCGTTCGGTACTAGATCGTGGGACTGATCGCGGGACGGATCGAGGGACGTGAGGACGTTCCACTACATCAACCGCGTTCACTAACGCTTCTGCTATACGGTCTACAAGGGTACGTAGATCACACATCCCCTCTCGTAGATGGACATCACCATGATAGGTCTTCGTGCGCGTAGGAAATTTTTTGTTTCCCATGCGACGTTCCCCAACAGTGGCATCATGAGCTAGGTTCATGCGTAGATGTCTTCTCGAGTAGAACACAAAAGTTTTTCTGGGCGGTGATGTGCGTTTTGCTGCCCTCCTTAGTATTTTCTTGATTCCGCGGTATTGTTGGATCGAAGCGGCTCGGACCGACATTACTCGTACGCTTACGAGAGACTGGTTTCATCGCTACGAGTAACTTCGTTGCTCAAAGATGACTGGCGGGTGTCAGTTTCTCCAACTTTAGTTGAATCGGATTTGACCGAGGAGGTCCTTGGATGAGGTTAAATAGCAACTCATTTATCTCCGTTGTGGTGTTTGCGTAAGTAAGATGCGATCCTACTAGATACCCATGGTCACCACGTAAAACATGCAACAACAAAATTAGAGGACGTCTAACTTGTTTTTGCAGGGTATGCTTGTGATGTGATATGGCCAACGATGTGATGTGATATATTGGATGTATGAGATGATCATGTTGTAATAAATAATATCGACTTGCACGTCGATGGTACGGCAACCGGCAGGAGCCATAGGGTTGTCTTTATACTAACGTTTGTGCTTGCAGATGCGTTTACTATTTTGCTAGGATGTAGCTTTAGTAGTAATAGCATGAGTAGCACGACAACCCTGATGGCAACACATTGATGGAGATCATGGTGTGACGCCGGTGAAAAGAAGATCGTGCCGGTGCTTTGGTGATGGAGATCAAGAAGCACATGATGATGGCCATATCATGTCACTTATGAATTGCATGTGATGTTAATCCTTTTTGCACCTTATCTTGCTTAGAACGACGGTAGCATTATGAGGTGATCTCTCACTAAAATTTCAAGACGAAATTGTGTTCTCCCCGACTGTGCACCGTTGCGACAGTTCTTCGTTTCGAGACACCACGTGATGATCGGGTGTGATAGACTCAATGTTCACATACAACGGGTGCAAAACAGTTGCACACGCAAAACACTCGGGTTAAGCTTGACGAGCCTAGCATGTGCAGACATGGCCTCGGAACACATGAGATCGAAAGGTCGAGCATGAATCGTATAGTTGATATGATTAGCATAGAGATGCTTACCACTGAAACTATTCTCGACTCACGTGATGATCGGACTTGAGATAGTGGATTTGGATCATGTACCACTCAAATGACTAGAGAGATGTACTTTTTGAGTGGGAGTTCTTAAGTAATATGATTAATTGAACTAATTGTCATGAACATAGTCTAATGGTCTTTGCGAATTACGATGTAGCTTGCGCTATAGCTCTACTGTTTTTATATGTTCCTAGAGAAAATTTAGTTGAAAGTTGATAGTAGCAAACTTTGCAGAGGATTGTCCTCGTTGCTGCGCAGAAGGCTTATGTCCTTAATGCACCACTCGGTGTGCTACACCTCGAGCGTCGTCTGTGGATGCTGTGAACATCTGACATACACGTTTCTGATGACTACACGATAGTTCAGTGCAAAATACTTAATGGCTTAGAAGCAAGGCGCCGAAGACGTTTTGAGACGTCACGGAACATAAGTGATGTTCTAAAGAGATGAAATTGTGATTTCATGCTTGTGCCCTTGTTAAGAGGTACGAGACCTCCGACAAGATTCTTTGTCCACAAGGTAAAGGAGAAAAGCTCAATCGTTGAGCGTATGCTCAGATTGTCTGAGTACGACAATCACTTGAATCAAGTGGGAGTTAATCTTCCAGATGAGATAGTGATGGCTCTCCAAATTCACTGCCACCAAGCTGTGAGATCTTCGTGATGAACTATAACATATCAAGGATAGATACAATGAGCCTTGAGCGATTCGCGATGTTTGACACTGCGAAAGTAGAAATCAAGAAGGAGCATCAATAGTTGATGGTTTGTAAAACCACTAAGTTTCAAGAAAGGCAAGGGCTAGAAGGGATACTTCGTGAAACGGCAAAACAGTTGCTGCACTAATGAAGAGACCCAAGGTTAAACCCAAACCCGAGACTAAGTGCTTCTGTAATGAGGGGAACAGTCACTGAGGCGGAGCAACTCTAGATACTTGGTAGATAAGAAGGCTGGCAAAATTCTAAAGAAGTATATTTGATATACATGATGTTGATGTGTACTTTACTAGTACTCCTAGTAGCATGAGGGTATTGGATACCGGTTCGGTTGCGAAGTGACTAGTAACACGAAATGAAAGCTACGGCATAAACGGAGACTAGCTAAAGGCGAGGTGACGATACGTGTTGGAAGTGTTTCCAAGGTTGATATGATCAAACGTCGCACGCTCCCTCTACCAGCGGGATTGGTGTTAAACCTAAATAATCGTTATTTGGTGCTTGCGTTATGCATGAACATGATTGGATCGTGTTTATTGCAATACGATTATTCATTCAAAGAGAATAATGGTTAATCTATTTGCTTGAATAATCACCTTCAATGGTTTATTGAATCTCGATCGTAGTGTTACACATGTTCATAAAATTGGTGCCAAAAGATACGAGCTAATGATGATAGTATCACTTACTTGTGGCACTGCCACTTGAGTCATGTTAGTATAAATTGCATGAAGAGGCTCCATGCTGATGGATCTTTGTACTCACCTGATTTTGAATCACTAGTGACATGCAAATCATACCACATGAGCAAGGCCTTGTTTTCATTGAGATGAAACAAGATAGTAACTTGTTGGAAGTGATACATTTTGATGTATGCAGTCCAATGGGTGCTGAGGCACGCAGTGGATATCATTATGTTCTTACTTCAATGATGATTTGAGTAGATACTAGAGTATTTACTTAATGAATCACAAGTCTGAAATATTGAAAAGTTCAATTCTGTTTCGGAGTGAAGTTCGTCGTAACAAGAGGATAAACTGTCTACGATATGATCATAGAAATGAATATCTGAGTTACGAGTTTTGGTACGCAGTTAAGACACTGTGGAAATTGTTTCGCGGTTCATGTCACCTAGAACATCATAGTGTGATGATGTGTCTGAACGTCATAGCCACACACTATTTGGTATGGTGCATGCTATGATGTCTCTTATCGAATTGTCACTATCGTTTATGGGTTAAGCATTAGAGACAACCGCATTCACTTTAAATAGGACACCACGTATTTCCGTTGAGATGACACAGTATAGACTGAGGTTTAGAGAAATCTAAACTGTCGTTTCTTGAAAGTTTGGGGTTTCGACACTTATGTGAAAAAGTTTCAGTGTGATAAGCTCGAACCCAAAGCGGATAAATGCATCTTCATAGGATATCCAAAACAGTAGGGTACATCTCCTATCTCAGATCCAAAAGCAAAGTGTTTGTTTCTAGAAACGGATCCTTTCTCGAGGAAAGGTTTCTCTCGAAAGAATTGAGTGGGAGGGTAGTAGAACTTGATGAGGTTATTGAACCATCACTTCAACCAGTGTGTAGCAGGGCGCAGGAAGTTGTTCTTGTGGCGCCTACACCAATTGAAGTGGAAGCTGATGATGGTGATCATCAAGCATCGGATCAAGTTACTACAAGCCTTGTAGGTCGACAAGGTCGCGTACTACTGCAGAGTGGTACGGTAACCTTGTCTTGGAGGTCATGTTGTTGAGCAACAGTGAACCTACGAGTTATGGAGAAAGCGATGGTGGGCCCGGATTCCGACAAATGGCTGGAAGCCATGAAATCCGAGAGAGGATCCATGTATGAAAACAAAGTGTAGACTTTGGAAGAACTACTTGATGGTCATAAGACTATTGAGTAAAGATGGATCTTTGAAAGGAAGACAGACAATGATGGTGACAAGTCAATATTAAGAAAAGCTCGACTTGTCGCAAAGATGTTTTCGACAAGATCAAACAGTTGACTATGATGAGACTTTCTCACTCATAGCGATGCTAAAGGTCTGTTAGAATTATGTTAGTTGTTGATGCATTATTTATGAAATATTGCACGTAGGATGTCAAAACATTGTTTCCTCGACGGTTTCCTTGAGCAAACATTGTATGTGATACAACCAG
Source organism: Hordeum vulgare subsp. vulgare (assembly GCF_904849725.1). Classification (NCBI taxonomy): domain Eukaryota; kingdom Viridiplantae; phylum Streptophyta; class Magnoliopsida; order Poales; family Poaceae; genus Hordeum; species Hordeum vulgare. Next base: position 117,137,877 of record NC_058523.1, on the reverse strand, counting down.
AAGGTTTTGTCGATCCTAAAGATACTAGCAAGTATGCAAGCTCCAGTGATCCTTCAATGGACTGGTGCAAGCATCTCGGAGTTGGAATATACACTTTGATGAGATGATCAAAGATTTTGGGTGTGTACAAGGTTTATGAGAAACTTGTATTTCCAAAGAAGTGAGTGGGAGCACTATAGAATTTCTGATAAGTATATGTGGTTGACATATTGTGGATCAGAAGTAATGTAGAATTTCTGTAAAGCATACAAGGTTGTTTGAAAGGAGTTTTTCAAAGGAATACCTGGATTGCGCTACTTGAACGTTGAGCATCAAAGATCTATGGAGATAGATCGAAAGCGCTTAATAGAAGTTTCAACAAGATGCCTGCCTTGACAAGTTTTTGAAGGAGTTCAAAATAGATCAGCGAAGAAAGAGTTTTGGTTGCATTGTGAGGTGTGAATTTCAGTAAGACTCAAAACCCGACCACGGCAGAATAAAGAGAATAGACGAAGGTCGTCTTCTATGCCTTAGCCGTAGAATCTAAAGTATGCCATGCTGTGTACCGCACCTGATGTGTGCCTTGACTCAAAGTCTGTTGAGAGGTACAGAGAGTGATCCATGATTGAATCACTAGCAACGGTCAAAATTTATCCTTAGTAACAAATGGACTAAGGAATTTTTCTCGATTATGGAGCTGGTTAAAGAGTTCGTCGTAAAGGGTTACGTCGATGCAAGCTTTGACACTAATCCGAATAACTATGAGTAGAGAAACGGATTCATATAGTAGGGTAGATATTTGGAGCATTTCCGAATAGCACGTAGTAGCATCATCTATAAGATGACATAAAGATTTGTAAAGAACGCACGGATCTGAAAGTTTCATAACCGTTGACTAAAACCTCTCTCACGAGCAAGACGTGATCAGACCCCATAACTATATGGGTGTTGGATTCGTTGGAATCACATGGTGATGTGAACTAGATTATTGACTCTAGTGCAAGTGGGAGGCTGTTGGAAATATGCCCTAGAGGCAATAATAAATTAGTTATTATTATATTTCTTAGTTCATGATAATCGTTTATTATCCATGCTATAATTGTATTGATTGGAAACACAATACTTGTGTGGATACATAGACAAAACACTGTCCCTAGTAAGCCTCTAGTTGACTAGCTCGTTGATCAAAGATGGTCAATGTTTCCTGGCCATGGGCAAGTGTTGTCACTTGATAACGGGATCACATCATTAGGAGAATCATGTGATGGACTAGACCCAAACTAATAGACGTAGCATGTTGATCGTGTCATTTTGTTGCTACTATTTTCTGCGTGTCAAGTATTTGTTCCTATGACCATGAGATCATATAACTTACTAACACCGGAGGAATACTTTGTGTGTATCAAACGTCGCAACGTAACTGGGTGACTATAAAGATGCTCTACAGGTATCTCCGAAGGTGTTCGTTGAGTTAGTATGGATCGAGACTGGGATTTGTCACTCCGTATGACGGAGAGGTATCTCAGGGCCCACTCGGTAATACAACATCACACACAAGCCTTGCAAGCAATGTGACTTAGTGTAAGTTGCGGGATCTTGTATTACGGAACGAGTAAAGAGACTTGCCGGTAAACGAGATTGAAATAGGTATGCGGATACTGACGATCGAATCTCGGGCAAGTAACATACCGAAGGACAAAGGGAATGACATACGGGATTATATGAATCCTTGGCACTGAGGTTCAAACAATAAGATCTTCGTAGAATATGTAGGATCCAATATGGGCATCCAGGTCCCGCTATTGGATATTGACCGAGGAGTCTCTCGGGTGATGTCTACATAGTTCTCGAACCCGCAGGGTCTGCACACTTAAGGTTCGACGTTGTTTTATGCGTATTTGAGTTATATGGTTGGTTAACGAATGTTGTTCGGAGTCCCGGATGAGATCCAGGATGTCACGAGGAGCTCCGGAATGGTCCGGAGGTAAAGATTGATATATAGGAAGTCCTGTTTTGGTCACCGGAAAAGTTTCGGGCTCATCGGTAGTGTACCGGGAGTGCCGAGAGGGGTGCCGGGGACCATCGGGAGGGGTGTCATGCCCCAAGGGGTCTCATGGGCTATGGGAAGAGATAAACCAGCCCCTAGTGGGCTGAAATAAGTTCCCACTAAGGCCCATAAGGTTTGAGAAGGAAAAAACACAAGGTGAAAAGAGTTTCCAAGTGGGAAGGTGGAATCCTACTCCAAGTAGGATTGGAGTAGGACTCCTCCACCTCCAATTTCGGCCAAACCTTGAGGGTTTGAGGCTGCCTCTTCCCTCCCCCTCCCTCCTATGTATACTGAGGTATTAGGGCTGATTTGAGACAACTTTTGCCACGGCAGCCCGACCACATATCTCCACGGTTTTACCTCTAGATCGCGTTTCTGCGGAGCTCGGGCGGAGCCCTGCCGAGACAAGATCATCACCAACCTCCGGAGCGCCGTCACGCTGCCGGAGAACTCTTCTACCTCTCCGTATCTCTTGCTGGATCAAGAAGTCCGAGATCATCGTCGAGCTGTACGTGTGCTGAACGCGGAGGTGCCGTCCGTTCGGTACTAGATCGTGGGACTGATCGCGGGACGGATCGAGGGACGTGAGGACGTTCCACTACATCAACCGCGTTCACTAACGCTTCTGCTATACGGTCTACAAGGGTACGTAGATCACACATCCCCTCTCGTAGATGGACATCACCATGATAGGTCTTCGTGCGCGTAGGAAATTTTTTGTTTCCCATGCGACGTTCCCCAACAGTGTATGTGGGTGAAGTATGTGTGTATGTGTGTGGGTTACACCCACATAGTTGTGCAAGTTTGCACCAACCCATGTATTTGTGTGTGTGTTTGCAAGTTCTTGTGCATGGACTAGTGTGTGTTGTTTGTGTGTGTGTGCACTTGGGAAGAGGTGCACACATGTGAGGGTCTATTCTTTGCTTGGGCAGCAAGCTAGTTGATTTCTTTAGCTAGAGCCTTGGGTTGTATTAAAACTCCTGCCTAGATTTTATACTTGTGTGTGTATATATGTGGTGTGTGTTAATGACATGCATGTGTGTGTGTGTTTAGTGGAGTATTAGTTGTAGTATGTGTAGGTGTATGGTTTTGCGCATGTGTATGTGGGTGAAGTATGTGTGTATAGTGATTTCTAGGTTGATTTTCGAGCTAGGTTTGTGCCTACATGTTCCATGCAAGTACCCATGTATTATATATGGATTTGGGGTAGAATCATCCCAGGAATCCACTGGTGGAATCAGATTTCACTTTGGAGCAACTTCATAAACTGTCATTTTTCTATTTTGATGCCATGTTTAGAGCTTAGTGTCATGTGGTGTGTTGGCCCTATGAGGATGAATCCTTGATGTGGCAGCAGTGGGTGAACCCCTCTACAACAGTCTTTGTTTTATACATAGGAGTTTGCATGAACTTGTTGTGCCTTGTCAAAGTTGACACTTGGCTGAAATTGTCAGCTTTGTGAAAATATGTGATTTTCACTAAGTCTGAGAAACTGTTGTTATTTTCTTTCCTCGTTGATGTGGTTGCTCAAGCTCACGTGTTGGGAATCAGCCCATGCAACAAACTATGGTCTGTGAGCTTTTGGGTTTGTCTAGCTCTTTGTTAAATTTCATGCGCTTTCATTTCCTGTAGATATCATTTTGAAGGCTGTCAAAATGCTTCAGAGCATAAGCAGGTGGTGAAAATCTGAGATTTGCACTAAGTCCCAGAATCTGTTATTTTTGTCCAAGTTGTGTGCATAGATCTTCCCATGTGTGATGCCTTTGAAGTAGCTTCTTGATCAGGCTTGTAGAGCTTTTGAATGGTTTTTGCCACATTTCTTGTTTGGCTCATTTGGGTGGTTGTAGGTACTTTGAATGTTGTAGACAAACTACTATGATGTTGTTTAGGACAGATTGCATGTTTTAGTTGTTTTGAAGCTTATGTGAGCATTGTTGATGGTGTGGTGTGTTTCTTTGCACCACCCCACTTATATTTGTTTGTTTGATCATGCGGCAACCTGGGAACACCAGAAGTGTGCCATTGGAGTGTGCTTGTGGTGGATTTGAACCATAGGACTCCATATCTTCTTTCGTAGTTTTCGGTTGATCCGTAGCTCCGTTCTCTACGTTCTTTATATGTTTTTGCATCATTTTCTCATGATGCACCGGTTCATGCGATCCTCATGCATGTCAAGATAGACTAGTGTGAAGTTCTGTCCGGAAGTTTATCTTCTCATCCCATGCATATGAAAGTGACTAGAATAGTGATGCATGCTTCCTTCTCATCTCATGCATCATATTGTTTGTTGCATCATGTTGTGTTGTTGTTCATTGGCTGTTATTTTTATCTTGGGTAGCACCAGGGTCGGAGAGCGAGTACGTGGATTCTGAAGAGTACGTGCAGGACGATCAAGAGCAGTTCCAAGCTGAAGACATCACATGCAAGATGACCGTGACCTTGATACTGTATCTCGCTTTGTTATGCTTAGAATCACGTTTCCTTCGATATATGCTCGCTGCCTACCACTTGATATAATGCCACATGTCATTGCCATGAAACCCAAACACCTTCCCCTCCTAGCTAATGTTGTTTGGCTAAGTAGGCTTGCTCAACTTCTAATGTGTAGCTTTGCTAGTTGCAGGTGCTAGCTGTCTCATGTGATAACATGAGTAATTTTGATATCATTATGATTAAACTTCTATTTAATTAATGCACCTATATACTTGGTAAATGACGGAAGGCCTAGCCTTTTGCCAGGTGATTTGTTCCGTTGTTGTCGCCTTAGTTTCGGCTACCGGTGTTTGATTCCATAACTGATCGCTCCTAACATGTTCGGGGTTGTTATGGGGACCCCCTTGATAAATCGTGTAGTGTTAAGGCTCGTGTGGCAGGACCCAACATTGGTTTTAATTTGCTAATCACCTAATAATAATCTGCATAGGGAATAGCTACCCTGAGGAATTAATCAACAACCCGGGCCAGTGCTCCTCATGAGTGTTGGTCCACCCTGTCAACCACCGGTGGCTACCAGGGGCAACTTTGTGTTTGGCCTATCGGGAGTTTGGACAATCCGTCGTGTCCTGAGAACGAGATACGCGGCTCCTATTGGGTTCGTCGACACGTCGGGAGGTCTTGCCAGATTTGTCTTACCTTAGCGATATATCTTGCGTATAGGAATCCCGGTGAAACTTTGGGTCTCCTCAAAGTTGAGGTTTTCCTCTAAGGAATCCGACGAGATCACGAGATTCGTGATAGAGGATTACTTTGCGGCCCTAAACAGTTTGTGATGGACTAGTTGGAGCACCCCTGCAGGGTTTAATCTTTCGAGAAGCCGTGTCTGCGGTTATGTGGCAAACATGGATAATTTGTTAACATCCGGTTCTAGACAATTTGAATTAACTCTAATAAAACTGCCAACTGTGTCCGTAACCGTGACTGTCTCCTTCGAAGACCTCTCTTCGATCGGGAACACGGTGGGGTTATGCTTGACGTAAGTAGGTGTTCAGGATCACTTAGTGATCACCTAGTCTTCGACCGCTCGTGTAGACTACCATATCAATAACTCTGATCTTCGTAAGTTAGCCACCATATATGCTTAGGATGCTGCAACCTAAACACTGAACCTTCCTCACCTAATAACTTGACTAGTTTCGGTACCAAGGTCATCTGATTGCTGAGTCCCCGTGGCTCATAGTTTACTACAACACCCCAACAGGTACAAGTACGCCCGACGCAGGAGATCCAGATGGCACGCAGCTGGCGTGGCAGTACGATGAGGAGAACGACCGTCTGTAAGTGAACTATCCGGAGGACTAAGGCCGTGGTCGTGATTGTGGGCCAGCATGCGGGATATCATAGACTTTTCCTTGTTTCATGTAGTCCGTAGCGGGACTAACTTGTCTGAATAATTGTGTGGATGTAAACCTTATATTATACTATGTGAGATGGCAAATGTATGCCCTATTTGTCAATCCTCGTTTATGTATGCGCTATGATTATCTCGCTTGTGAAACGCTTAGATGCGCCTCTTTCCCTTTTGGGGCATCGCCCCCAAAATAGGAAAGGGCCGCATCTTAGTCATTACAGATGGATCCAAGGAGCAAGCTGATCCCGTTGACGACTACCACTACCCCGACGGAGCCTATAACTACGTGGAGGCCGCTCATGACCATGGGTAGTTAGGAGGCTCCCAGAAGGAGGCGTTGCCTTTTTGATCGATGTTTATGTTTGTGCTAGCCTTTTAAGGCAGACTTGTTTAATTCTGCTTGTTCTTAGATAATGTTGCTTCCGCTGACTCATATGTACTCGAGCTTATGTATTCGAGCCCTCGAGGCCCCTGGCTTGTAATATCAAGCTTGAATTATTTTTTGTGTCTAGAGATGTGTAGTGATATCTTCCTGTGAGTCCTTGATCTTAATCGTATGCATTTACGTGTATGATTAGAGTACGATTAAGGCGGGGACGTCAAAGAGGCCAAAGACACCCTAGGTCGTAAATGGGCCCAAAGACACCATATACCGTTAATGGGATGAAAGAGGAAACATTTCGTATTTTGGCCCAATGTAAACATGGGTTGTAAGGCACAAAACGATCTACATCGGGTGAAAGACACAAAATGCCATATATGGATCAAAACTATCGACAAGCCGTAATAATGTAGAATGTCTATGTGCAGTATTGGACTGGATTTAGACATGTCCTAGTGGGTCGTATGGACCCGGACAGTAAATTCATTGTTCACAAGGAGGCTGTTAGGGGGCCTAGTGGAGGGGATACATGTCTCCATGACGACGCCTATAAGGAGGTGAAACGACGCCCACACATGCCGCCGTGGACCGGTAAGAGTGCAACAAGCTTTTGCACGGAGCAAATCCACCACCACCAGCACCCCATGCACTGCAAATCCACTGACCCGCCCACCACCCACTACACCACCACGTCGCGAGAAGTGAACGCCGAGCAACACATGCACTGAAAGGAAGGACTGCCACCCCTTCCCGAATGGCTGCCACCCCTTCCCGAATTCACCGGATCGAGCCGCAAGTACAAATTTGCTCAGCCCCTCACCCCACACCACACCAAAGCATCCCCCAACACCACAATCGTCGTTTGAGGGCTGTGTGTGGCCAGTGCCTCCCAGAACTAGAGAACCATTGCTACATCACTGTCGAAAGAGGCCTCGAGAATATACATACTGTTGGAAATATGCCCTAGAGGCAATAATAAATTAGTTATTATTATATTTCTTTGTTCATGATAATCTTTTATTATCCATGCTATAATTGTATTGATTGGAAACACAGTGCATGTGTGGATACATAGACAAAACACTGTCCCTAGTAAGCCTCTAGTTGACTAGCTCGTTGATCAAAGATGGTCAAGGTTTCCTGACCATAGGCAAGTGTTGTCACTTGATAACGGGATCACATCATTAGGAGAATCATGTGATGGACTAGACCCAAACTAATAGACGTAGCATGTTGATCGTGTCATTTTGTTGCTACTGTTTTCTGCGTGTCAAGTATTTGTTCCTATGACCATGAGATCATATAACTCACTGACACCGGAGGAATGCTTTGTGTGTATCAAACGTCGCAACGTAACTGGGTGACTATAAAGATGCTCTACAGGTATCTCCGAAGGTGTTCGTTGAGTTAGTATGGATCGAGACTGGGATTTGTCACTCCGTGTGACGGAGAGGTATCTCGGGGCCCACTCGGTAATACAACATCACACACAAGCCTTGCAAGCAATGTGACTTAGTGTAAGTCACGGGATCTTGTATTACGGAACGAGTAAAGAGACTTGCCGGTAAACGAGATTGAAATAGGTATGCGGATACCGACGATCGAATCTCGGGCAAGTAACATACCGAAGGACAAAGGGAATGACACACGGGATTATATGAATCCTTGGCACTGAGGTTCAACCGATAAAGATCTTCGGAATATGTAGGATCCAATATGGGCATCCAGGTCCCGCTATTGGATATTGACCGAGGAGTCCCTCGGGTCATGTCTACATAGTTCTCGAACCCGCAGGGTCTGCACACTTAAGGTTCGACGATGTTTTATGCGTATTTGAGTTATATGGTTGGTTACCGAATGTTGTTCGGAGTCCCGAATGGGATCACGGACGTCACGAGGGTTTCCGAAAAGGTCCGGAGACGAAGATTGATATATAGGATGACCTCATTTGGTTACCGGAAAGTTTTCGGGCATTACCGGAAAAGTTTCGGGCTCATCGGTAGTGTACCGGGAGTGCGGGGAGGGGTGACGGGGACCATCGAGAGGGGTGTCACGCCCCAAGGGGTCTCATGGGCTATGGGAACAGATAAACCAGCCCCTAGTGGGCTGGAATAAGTTCCCACTAAGGGCCATAAGGTTTGAGAAGGGAAAAACACAAGGTGGAAAGAGTTTCCAAGTGGGAAGGTGGAATCCTACACCAAGTAGGATTGGAGTAGGACTCCTCCACCTCAAATTTCGGCCAAACCTTGAGGTTTTGAGGCTGTCTCCTTCCCTCCCTACCTCCTATATATACTGAGGTATTAGGGCTGATTTGAGAAAACTTTGCCACGGCAGCCCGACCACATACCTCCACGGTTTTTCCTCTAGATCGCGTTTCTGCGGAGCTCGGGCGGAGCCCTGCTGAGATTAGATCACCACCAACCTCCGGAGCGCCGTCACGCTGCCGGAGAACTCATATACCTCTCCGTCTCTCTTGCTGGATCAAGAAGGCCGAGATCATCGTCGAGCTGTACGTGTGTTGAACGCGGAGGTGCCATCCGTTCGGCACTAGATCGGAGCGGATCGTGGGACGGATCGCGGGACGGTTCGCGGGGCGGATCGAGGGACGTGAGGACGTTCCACTACATCAACCGCGTTTCTTAACGCTTCTGCTGTGCGATCTACAAGGGTACGTAGATCGGAAATCCCCTCTCGTAGATGGACATCACCATGATAGGACTTCGTGCGCGTAGGAAATTTTTTGTTTCCCATGCGACGTTCCCCAACACATACTACCCCTCTGTTTCCTAAATATAAACCTTTCTAGAGATTTTACTATGAACTACATACAAAGCCAAATGAGTGATGCTACACTCTAAAGTATGTATATATACATCCGTATAGTGAAATCTCTAAAAAGACTAATACTCCCATGGTCCGAAAATACTTGTCATAAGAATGGATGTATCTAGATGTATTTTAGTTCTGGATACATCCATTTTATCCATTTGTATGACAAATAACTCCCGACGAATAGAGTATTTAGGAACGCATGGAGTACTTACGTACTCACCCCTTTTAAAATAAGTCTATTCGTTTTAGTTCATAACTAGTACAAATGCCCGTGCGTTGCACCGGACGTAAACATGGATATTTCCTTATTTTTAATAAAAAACTACATTTTGATAAGATATGGAACACTTTTTAAACAATATATCATGTTTTTATGAAAATTGGAACATTTCTCCAAAAAGAACATCTTTTGAACAGATGTTTCTTAAAAAATACTTTTGGGAATTTTGATTTTTTTTAGAAATTACAAACATACTTTTTTGAAACAAAAATAGTTTGACCATATGTAAAACTGTGAACATTTTAAAACTTTTTTTGTAGATAGTTGGTCGCTTTCTTTGTGAGAGTTTTTGTTTGAAGGTCGGTTATCAAAATCCTCGACGATGACTAATTGAGCATTGTCATCCATTTTGTGCAATTACAACAAAAAGCCAAACCTTCAGCCTTTAGTTTGTTCAAACAATATTTTAGACTTTATATTGCACAAGAAGGAATAGATTGGGAATCTTGCCCAAAGTGTTGTAGCTTGTTTTCTTTCAAACTTTACCAGCTTGTTTTCTTTCAAACTTTATATTGCACAAGAAGGAATATATCTAGCTTGTTTTCTTATAAACTTTACTCTAGTGACAAATTTGCATGAGATAAATAAAGCCTTTTGACTCTCTTTTATGTAACAAGGATCACTACTAGAATACCATACTTTCGTCTAGGTTTGAATTTTTTTTTGACATAGTTTTACCTTATTTCACATAATTGATAGTACATGTAGAACTTAGTTTTAACTTAGTTTCAGTTGACAAAATTATTGTATCAACTTTTAGACTTGAATCAAACAGGGAGCGAACATAGTTTATTTGTTCATGGACACATTGATTTACTCATTGATTCAAACAGGGGCCAATAAGACTTGAAGAAATATAGCAGGAATCACTTGACAAATTGGGATGATGTGTATTAACGATGCTTGTTTAGGCTAAGTGGAATTCAACAATTGTGTGTGCCTATAATAAAAACGAATGCCAATTGAAAATGTAATTCATCATTGATCAAGGCTTCCACATCCCAAATAAATGGCATCTAGAGAGCACGCTGGACTCAAAATGTGATACTGTGGACATCATTTATCCAAGATATTTGTCTAGGGCTCGAGGCAGATGGCAGGTGTATTAGAGAAGCACAATTTTGCAATGCACACACAATAATCGTATGGTATTGGTACATCCTACCGGCTCTATTGCCATCATAATTTGACCAGAAAAAAGATATTTGCGATGAAGTAAGCAAAGGAGATGGTTGATGGTCTTCTGACAAAGTCGGTGAAGGCGACGGCGTATGGTCTTGTAGTGAAGTCGACAGAGACGATGCCGGATGTTCTTCGGGCGGAGGCGATGGTGAAGTCGACATTAGACGATTCATCTTCAAAATTTGAGATGTGATCCGGTCGAGGCTTTCTTTTCATGACACCAAAGGATATCGGTAATCTGGGTCTCGCACCCATGGCCATCGTGTTGGAGCCGTTCTTAGTTTTCCTGCATGGCACACCATTGAATCCGATTGAAATTGGACACAATCTTCAGCGTCAGGAGGTCAACGCATAGAAGGATTGGCGTGCCGTCGAGGTGGATTGAGGGCGAATGCGGAGGGGAAGGAGATCAGAATCTGGAAGGACGTCGGAGAGGACAGATCGGCGACGTGGAGGCATTCAAGAGAAGTAGTCTGTGCGTGTTCATGAGAAGGACATTTTTTAAGAACTCAAGACGGAGATGTGTGTCTGCTCGTGCTCGTTTAGAAGAAGAGAAGTGTTTTCCATACCGTGCATTGAGAAGCCCCAACACACGATGGCTCAAATCCAATACTCTAGACCCATGAGGACATCTATGTGGCCAGTAATGCGAATGGAAGTAGCTGTAAAGAAAACAAGGCGGTGTTTTATAGACCGAATCCTTCGAATTAAAACTCGTATAGAAGCTAGCTCATTTGGTTAACCCCATAGATAGACATGATGGGTGGTAGAATTGAACCCGAGTTTTCACAACTATTTTTTAAAGATCACAAATTTATTATTTGATAACTCAGGGGGTCTTTACATAAAATATGGTTGGACATTTTTTTTCAACTTAAACAAGAACTGCGAGTTTATTGGCTAAAATCTCAAGGGTTTTGTGTAAAACATAATGACGGATTAAGAATATTATTTCTTTTATTAATAGGTTTTATTAATAGGTATAGAGTATAGATATAGACTAGCAAAAGGACTCGTGCGTTGCAACGGGAGAAAAACAATTATAATCTCCAATAGTGCTGATCATATTATGTCTTTAAAATTTTAGGACATTTCTTAAAATGCATGAACATTTTTTAAATAAGCAAACATTTTTTTTAATTGCACTCAAAAAATAACACACAAACTTTTTTCAAAATCATGGACTTTTATTGTTTTCACCAACATTGTTCTCAAAATTATGAACATTTTTTTGAATATGTGAATATTTTTACAAAAATCCTGAGCATTTTTTGAATTCACAAACATTTTATGTCTTCTTCAAACTTTTATTTCAAAATTCCCAATTTTATAAATTGCAAAAGTTTTTCAAAGTTCTAAATTATTTAAACTAAAAAATGGAACGAAAAATGAAAATAAAAAATAAGACTAAAAACAGAGGCACAAAATGTTTTTAAGATTTTTACACGGACTTTTGTTTAAAATCATTGACTTTTTTATTTTATGGACTTTTTCTCAAAGTTTAAACTTTTTTTATATGCAAACATTTTTCAAAACTCCCGAGTAGTTTTTGAATTCTAAAAAAATGTTTTTTTGAATATTTTATTTTGAAATTCTCAGTTTCTTAAAATTGAGAGAAGTTGCTTGAAGTTCTAAATTATTTAAAGTAGAAAAACAAAATGAAACTGAAAAGAAAAATAAAAAAACTAAACTAAAAAAACAGGCACCCACGCATGGGCCGGCCCAAACAGGTGTGATACATCTTTTTCTAACGTCCGGAGCGTAATATAGGAGGTGCCTACATGGGCCGGCTCAGTCCGGAGATTTTCCTATTTGGAACGTTTTTTATGACTTATAGGTGGCATTGGTGGGTAATTTTAGTCAACTTTAAGGACAATTTGGATGACGTTTGGAAAAAGCACTATTTGATATATTAGTAGGTAAGATAAGATAAGATAAGATAAGATTTAGTACTCCTACTAGTAACAGTTTAACAGCTCAATAATCATCGTTCCATGAACTCGAATCAAAAGTAATAGTGAAGGTAACTCGTCTGAACATATCTGTACCCATGATAATTTGCATCGTGACCGTCCGATGATCCTAACGTTCGCTGTTAGTTGTTAGTGCGTTACGCTTTCTCCCCTGTTTCTTTACGCCTTCCCCCTTTCTCTCACTGAAGTATATATTCAGTTAAAATCAGACAGCGCCGCACTTGGCTCCTGACAGTCGCCATAGACTCCACTCCAGGAGCAGGAGCCCGCAGGCGGCGCTCAACGAGAGGGCCGGCTGCATCGCGGGGATATTCGGCGTCCGAGGAGAATATGCCAGAGGAGCCGGCGGGGAGGCGCAGCAGCTGCGGTGGCATGGCCGCGGCCGCGGGGCGAGATTCGGCGGCGCCGGAGGATATGCCGGAGGAGCCGGCGGGGAGGCGCAGCAGCTGCGGCGGCGCTAGCCTTTAGCCAGCTTATTATCCCAGGTACGAGTCACCGGATTTCGAATTAATTCGAAAACTTACATACAAGATTCCGGCGATCACCGACCTACGAATCCGAGTTCGAGTCGATCTCGGTGAGATGAGAATCATAATTATACCGTCGGCTCCTGCATCGCCGGCCCTAATCTCTCTTATCTTCGCCCCCCTTGCCCTAATCTCTCGAGCTCATCTTCGCCCCCCTTGCCCTAATCTCCCTACAATCCCCACGCCCCCTTCCTGCCCTGCACGATCGTCTCGTCGGACGGAAGGCAGCACGACCGTCTTCCTTCTCTCGGCGGGCGGAAGGCAGCACGACCGTCTTCCTCCTCTCGGTGGGCGGGAGGCAGCCATGGCCCGTTCGAGGATCAGGATCACAAGGATTTTCCGGCGGCTGTACTCGGGATTCCAGGTATTTAACCTCCTCTCGAGCGCCTTCGCGCTCATATCCAGCGTCCCGACCACCCTCTTGTGGGAGATTTCCAACGTCCTGGGGGTCTTGGGTGGCCTCTTGGACATGTGCTTTCTCTTCCTTGCGAAGCCCCCCATCCCCCTCTTAGCTTTCTACGCTGCCCTTGTTCTGCTAAATCTACTGTCTGGCCTGCAAGTTCTCGTCCACGGCCCCCAAATGGGATACTGGGGGCTCATCAATATGCTCTCAGTGTCGGGGTGCTGCTGGGACCTTCTCTCTACATTCTCTTCCTACCGCCGCCGCGTAAGTAAAGCCCCTCTCCTGCCTCGGTAACCCTGTGACTTCCCTCATTTTACTATCGGTTAGGCATGATGCTCTAGTATTTATTTCATCGCCAAATATCTGAACCTGACATATGCATATAACAGTAAAACTTGTTAGACTTGCAATTAGTTATTCAATTCAATCTTGCCCTCTTGCAATTAGTTTAAAAAATGTTACATTTGCATAACAGATCCTTAGACTCCCTCAAAAAACGAAAATGAAAAAAAAAAATATAGATCCTTTTTATATCCCCTGTTCACTGATAATACTTCTGGTGCTTTATACGTACGTATTCATAGTCGTACCACTGAATTTAGTCTGTTTTCATTATTGTTTTTACTATTCATCTTTTTCTATGTTATAAACCGTCAAGAACACGTTTATACTATGCTAAACTTGTTTATCTGTTTCGTTGGTAGAAAGGATACACTTGCATTTAGTGCCAAATATCTGAACCTGATTTATGCATATAACAGTAAAGCATGTTACACTTGCAAAGTCAATCAATTTTGCCCACTTGCAGTTAGTTTAAAATTTTTCACTTGCATAACAGATCCTTAGATTCCCTCAGAAAACGAAAATGGAAAAAAAATATAGATCCTTTTGGTATCCCCTGTTCATTGATAATACTTCTGGTGCTTTATAGGTATTCATAGTCATACCATTGAACTTTCTCTGTTTTCATTAGTTAAGTTCCTACTATTCATCTTTTTCTATGTTAAACCGTCAAAAACACGTTTATAATATGCTAAACTTGTTTATCTGTTTCGTTGGTAGAAAGGATACACTTGCATTTAGTGCCAAATATCTGAACCTGATATATGCATATAACAGTAAAACATGTTACACTTGCAAGTTAATCAATTTTGCCCAATTGCAGTTAGTTTAAAAAATGTCACTTGCATAACAGATCCTTAGACTCCCTCAAAAAAGGAAAATGAAAAAAAATACAGATCCTTTTTATATCACCTGTTCATTGATAATACTTCTGGTGCTTTATACGTATTCATAGTCATACCATTGAAATTGTGTCTGTTTTCATTATTTAAGTTTTTACTATTCATCTGTTTCTATGTTATAAACCGTCAAGAACACGTTTATAATATGCTAAACTTGTTTATCTGTTTCGTTGGTAGAAAGGATACACTTGCATTTAGTGCGAAATATCTGAACCTGATATATGAATATAACAGTAAAGCATGTTACACTTGCAAAGTTAATCAATTTTGTCCACTTGCAGTTAGTTTAAAAAATGTCACTTGCATAACAGATCTTTAGACTCCCTCAAAAAATAAAAAAAAAGATCCTTTTTATATCCCCTGTTCATTGATAATACTTCTGGTGCTTTCTACATATTCATAGTCATACCATTGAACTTAGTCTGTTTCCGTTATTTTCATCCCTTTCTATGTTTTAACAGTCGAGAACATGTTTATTATCTTTTACTTGTTTACCTGGTTCATTGGTAGGAATGATACACTTGCATTTAGTTAATCAATCTTGACCACTAACATAACAAATTCTTAGACTCCCTAAACACACACACACATACACAGATCCTTATGTCAACTGTTCATCGGTAGTACTTGGGCTTTATGCCCATTGTATTCATTGTCATGCCGTTGAATTTTGTCTGTTTTTAATTATTCAAGTTCTTGTTATGCATCTTTTCTACGTTAAATTGTTAATGATAGATACACTTTGCTTTATTTGGATTATCTAGTTCATTGTTTATCTTCCAAACTTATATATTAGTTATTTTACCGAAAAGATTTTTTTATCCTTGTTACATAGCCAGATTCATGTAATGATTTCAGATATTTTATATGCTGGTAGAACATGTTATTAGGTTAGACCTTATGCTCAATGATGATAACCGAATTTACTCCCTCGGGTTCTTGAAAAGTCTTCAAAATACAACTTTGGTTGCTTATTTTTGGCTAGATATTTTTTCTTTATATATTTTCATAAAGCTCTTTGAAATTATACTTTTGTGAAAATACTTTATGAGGCAACCTACACATATGGTTCTCATGTATCAAATCTATATATATTAAAGAATGAGTTTGAATTTAAAATTTTAGCTACTCAAAGTTTGAGGAATTAACTGCACATATTTCTATGTTGATGACTTTTCAAGAACCATAAGGGAGTATATAACCTGAGAGCATTCTATCTACTCCTTTCATTTAATCTATTTGGTGCACTTGTGGTGTTATATTTATTTAAGCGTCGATGCTATCTTATCTGAACTGATATGCATAAAACAGAGGGAAAAAAAAGCATGGTACACTTGCATTTGGTTAATCAATCCTGCACACTAGCAATACAAATTCTGAGATTAACTAAAACACTAGCGTGTCCTTATATCGTCTGCTCATTGATTGTACTTGTTGTGCTTTGTGTCTATCATATCCATAATCATACAATTGCATTAGTCTGTTCTATGTTCAAATTATTGTTATTCATCTTTACCTTAATAGTTAATAACAGTTTTTCAATGCTTTAGTCATTTATTTTGTTAATCATTTATCTTCCAACCTTAAATATCAGTTATTTTACTGAAAAGAACATAGTTTTTCCTTGAAACTTAGCTGGATCATGTAATAATTCCAGATATTTACTTATATGCTGATAGAACATGTTGTTAGATTAGATCTTATGCTCAATGATAACCGAATATACCCCTTCCGGTTCTTGGAAAGCCTTCAATATACAACTTTGACTACTTATTTTTCGCTGTATATTTTCGTAAACTCTTTGAAAATTAACACTTGTTTGAAAATACTTTATGAGACAACCTACACATATGGTTTTCATGTATCCAATCTACATATAATTAAAATTTGAGTTTGAATTTAAAATTGTATCCACTCAAAGTTTGAGAAATTTACTGCACACATTTCTATATTGATTACTTTTCAAGAACTAGAAGAAGGGCGTATATAACCTGAGAGCATGCTTTCTACTCCTTTCATTTAATAATGTACTTGAGGTGCTCTATTTATTTAAGCGGCAATGCTATCTTATCTGAACTAATATGAATAAACCAGAAAAAAACATGGTACAATTGCATTTGGTTAATCAATCCTGCACACTAGCAATGCAAGTTCTGAGCTTACCTAGAATAATAATGTGTCGTTATATTGACTGCTCATTGATTGTACTTGCTCTGCTTTGTGCCTATCGTCTCCACAATCGTACAACAACAATGACAACCAAGCCTTTAGTCCCAAACAAGTTGGGGTAGGCTAGAGGTGAAACCCATAAGATCTCGCGACCAACTCATGGTTCTGGCACATGGATAGCACACCTCCACGCACCCCTGTCCATGGCTAGTTCTTTGGTGATGCTCCAATCCTACAGATCTCTCTTTACGGACGCTTCCGATGTCAAGTTTGGTCTACCTCGACCTCTTTTGACATTATCAACACGCTTTAGCCGTTCGCTATGCACTGGGGCTTTTGGAGGCCTACGTTGCATATGTTGGACAAGCTTCTCTTAGATCGTCCCCTATCCCAACTCTATCTCGTATATCATCATTCCGGATTCGGTCCTTCCTTGTGTGGTCACACATCCATATCAACATGCACATCTCCGCCACACCTAATTGTTGCAACATGTCGCCTTTTAGTCACCCAACACTAAGCGCCATACAACATTGCGGGTTGAACCGCCGTCCTATAGAACTTGCCTTTTAGCTTTTGTGGCACTCTATTGTCACAGAGAATGCCAGAAGCTTGGCGCCACTTCACCCATCTGGCTTTAATTCAATGGGTCACATCTTCATCGATATCCCCATCCTTCTGCAACATTGACCCTAAATATCAAAAGGTGTCCTTCTGAGGCACTACCTACCCATCAAGGCTAACATCTTCCTCCTCCTCGTGCCTAGTAGTACTGAAAGCGCACCTCATGTACTCAGTTTTAGTCCTACTAAGTCTAAAATCTTTCGATTCCAAGGTTTGCCTCCATAACTCCAACTTCCCGTTGACCCCCGTGCGATTATCATCGACTAGCACCACGTCGTCCGCAAAGAGCATACACCATGGGATATCTCCTTGTATATCCCTTGTGACCTCATCCATCACCAAGGCAAAAAGATAATGGCTCAAAGCTGACCCTAATGCAGTCCTATCTTAGTCGGGAGGTCATCAGTGTCGCCATCACTTGTTCGAACACTTGTCACGACATTATTGTACATGTCCTTGATGAGGGTAATGTACTTTGCTGGGACTTTGTGTTTCTTTGAGGCCCACCACATAACATTACGCGTTATCTTATCATAGGCCTTCTCCAAGTCAATGAACACCATATGCAGGTCCTTTGTCAAAGTTCTTGTTATTCATCTATTCTGTGTTATCTATGTTAAATTGTTAATAACATATTTCCTTTGCTTTATTGATTTATATAGGTCATCGGTTATTTTACTGAAAAGAAAATAGTTTTTCCTTGATACTTAGCCGGATCATGTAATGATTTCAGATATTTACGTATAGGTTGATAGAACATTTTATTAGATTAGACCTTATGCTCAATGATGATAACCGAATATACTCCCTCCGGTTCTTGAGAAGTCTTCAAAATACAACTTTTAACTCCTTATTTTTCTCTAGATATTTCTTCTTCGTATATTTTCATAGAGCTCTCTCGAAATATACTTTTTTGAAAATACTTTATGAGACCTGCACATATGGTTTTGATGTATCCAATCTACATATATTTTAAAAGTATGAGTTTGAATTTAAAATTTTAGCTACTCAAAGTTTCAGAAATTTACTGCACCTATTTCTATATTGATGACTTTTTAAGAACCAAAAGAAGGGACTATATAACCTGAGAGCATTCTTTCCTACACATATGGTTTTGACGTGTCCATACATATATTTAAAAAATTGAGTTGGAATTTAAAATTTAAGCTACTCAAAGTTTCAGAAATTTACTGCACCTATTTCTGTATCGATGACTTTTTAAGAACCAAAAGAAGGGAGTATATAACCTGAGAGCATTCTTTGTACTCCTTTCATTAATCTATTTGATGTACTTGTGGTGCTCTATTTATTTAAGCGGCAGTGTTATGTTATCTGAGCTGATATGCATAAAACAGAAAGAAAAAACATGATACACTTGCATTTGGTTAATCAATCCTGCACACTAGCAATACAAATTCTGAGATTACCTAAGAATAAAATACTGTGTCCTTACGTTGACTGCTTATTGATTGTACTTGTTGTGCTTTTTGCCTATCCGTTATTCAAATTCTTGTTATTCATCTTTTCTATGTTGAATTGTTAATAGCAGATTTTATATGCTTTATTTATTTGTCTAGTTCATCGTTTATCTTTCAACCTTAAATATTAGTTATTTACCTGAAAATAACATATTTTTTCCTTGATACTTAGCCGGATCATGTAATGATTTCACAGATTTACTTACATGTTGATAGAACATGTTATTGGATTAACACCTTATGCTCAATAATGATAACCGAATATACTCCCTCCAGTTCTTGAAAAGTCTCCAAATACAACTTTGACTTCTTATTTTCGTTATATATTTTCTGAAACTCTGAAATTATACTTCTTTCAAAATACTTAATGAGACAAGCTATTTGGACACACGTATTGTTTTCACATATCCAATCTAATTATATTGCAAAATATAGGTTTTGAAAGTTCGAAAAGATTAATTGCAGCCATTTCTAAAATATAGATAACCTGCACGTGGTTTCACATATCTAATCTATATGTTAAAAAAATTAGTCAGACGAAGTTTGAAATCTGAAACGATGACTTTTCAGGAACTAAAGGGAGTATATATAACCTCAGAGCATTTCTCCTATCCATAGATATCTGATGCGATGGTGTAGCTTGGGCTGCACTTCTGGATGGGGGGCAAACAAAATGACATTTGGGCTTGGATTACTGGGTATATGGGCCATTTTTACTAGTACCTATTTGGAAGAAACTTCATGGGCTGGGGAGGAGGGGGGGGGGGGGGGTGGCTAGCCGAAGCTCTGCCACTGCTCTGACGTATGTTTTCCTTATTCAAGTTCTTGGTATCGATCTTTTTCCATATTGAACTGTTAAGAACAGATTTACCATACTTTGTCCGTTTATTAGCTCCATCCTTCAAGGCTTAGTGTTAGTTGTTCAACCAATAAGAATGGATTTTCTTGAACTCCTTAAAATGCAGATCCTTGTTATATCCACTGTTCATTGAAAGTACTTCTTTGGTATTTTATGCCTATTAGATGCATGGCCATACCATTGAACTTAGTATGTTTCCATTATTCAAATTCTTAGTATTCATCTCTTTCTATGTTGCACACTCAAGAACGTGTACTATGCTTTGTCTGTCGAAATGGTACACTTGCAATTGGTTAATAAATCTTTTCCAATAGCATAACAGATCCTTAGACTCCCTCAAAAAAGATCCTTATCTTGTTCTTTATGCCATTGAATTTAGTCTTTTTTTATTATTCAGTTTCTTGCAATTCATATTTATCTACGTTATACAGTCAAGAACATGTTTACTATGCTAAACTTGTTTATTTGTTTGTCGGTACAAATGGTACAATTGCATTTAGCTAATCAACCTCGCCTACTAGCATAACAGAATCCCGAACTCCCTAAAAAACAGGTCCTTAGGCCAACTCCAACTCCAACGCAGAGACCCAAATTTTGTCTTTTTTTTTGTCGGTTCGGGTCTTCAAACAGATAGACCAAAACAGGTGGACAGGCAGACACGACCTGTGAACTCAACTTGAAGGTCCTATTTGGGAGGGACATGCGGATTCTTCCTCATTCTTTCTCTATCCCGCCGCACTGTGTGAGCCGCGAGATGTGCGCTTCGACTCGTGGCCGCTGCGGCGACGTGCTCCTGCTCCAAGTACGCGATGGCGAGGAGGCTCGAGATGTGCGCTCTTGCTCCAAGTACGCGCCGATGAGGAGTCCCGAGATGTGCTGCCTGTCCGCGGGTCATGTGGTAGCGCATGGAGTTCCATGAGCTGCGCGATGACGCTGGGCGCGTCTGCCATGCCAGGGGACACCGCGGGCGACGCCGTTCTCCAGCGACAGGTGCGGCAACCTCCAGGATGCGGCCAGGGCCCCCTATCCTAAAGGTCCAGTGAAGGAAGCTGGAGCACCGGCCTTGGCACCGTAGGTAGGGACTCGCTGGCGGCAGAGGCCTCGAGGCCGAGTGGAGGATGGCCGGGAGGCCGCGCTCCAGCACGAACTGCACCTGCGTCATGGCAGGATCACCATCCCGTGCACGGCCATGCGTGTCGAGCGCGTTGCCCTAGCCGCCACGACCTCTTGTATGATCCTCTACAACTAGATTTGCATGCCTTAGATTTTACTGAAAAGAACATAGTTTTCCTTGAAACTTAGCTGGATCATGTAATAATTCATGTAATAATTCCAGATATTTACTTATATGCTGATAGAACATGTTAGATTAGACCTTATGCTCAATGATAACCGAATATACTCCCTCCGGTTCTTGGAAAGTCTTCAAAATACAACTTTAACTCCTTAGATTTCACTAGATATTTCTTCTTCATATATTTTCATAGAGCTCTCTGAAATTATACTTTTTTGAAAATACGTTATGAGACCTACACATTGTTAGGAAAGCAACTTATCTTCCCATGAGGCCATAGGCCGATATATATACATGTACAGGTTATGGACTATATGCAGGAAAACCCCTTATATATTGGGATAAATACAAAAGGGTACATGACTTGTATTATAACTCTAACACCCCCCCTCAAACTCATGGTGGATGAACAACACTGAGTTTGGAGAGATAAAAGCCATGTTGTGCTCTAGTCTGGGCCTTCGTCAGGAAATCCGCCAACTGTAACTCGGAAGGCACATACTGAAGAGCAACAACCTGATCCTGCACAGCAGCGCGCACATAGAAAGCATCAACACCAATATGCTTGGTGAGCTCATGCTTCACAGGATCGCGCGCAATGCTAATAGCACCTGTACTGTCAGATAAGAGCAGAGTCGGTGTAGTGACAGAAACACCAAAATCCTGAAGTAACCACCGTAACCAAGTCACCTCTGCCGTCAAAAGAGCCATCGCTCGCAACTCAGCCTCTGCACTCGAACGGGAAACGGCAATCTGTTTCTTCTTCTTCCAGGCAATGAGAGAACCACCAAGAAAAACACAGTAAGCAGAAAGTGAACGGCGATCTGAAGGATCACTAGCCCACGTAGCATCCGAATAGGCCTGAAGCTGTAAAGAACTGGAGCGAGGAAAGAATAAACGATGAGAGATTGTGCCCCGAAGATATCGGAGAACACGGAGGAGATGACTATAGTGAACCGATGTGGGAGTAGAGACAAACTGACTCAGAATATGAACCGGATAAGAAATATCCGGACGAGTGACAGCTAGATAAACAAGACTGCCAACAAGATGACGATAGCGCGTCGGGTCAGGCAGGGGATCACCATCAGTAGCAGAGAGGTGAACATTGAGCTCCATAGGAGTCTCAACAATGCGCTCATCAGTAAGAGCAGCACGAGCAAGAAGATCCTGGATATACTTTTCCTGGGATATAAAAAAGCCATCAGAGGTAGAAGAGACTTCAATCCCAAGAAAGTAGCGAAGAGGTCCAAGATCAGACATAAGGAACTGCTCACTAAGACGAGCCTTGACAAAGGCAATATACTCAGGGTCATCCCCAGTGATGACCATGTCATCAACATAAAGAAGAAGAATAGTCCGACCACGAGGAGAAAGGTGAATAAATAATGCTGGATCATGAACACTGGGTGAAAAACCAGCGGCAGTCACCACAGAGGCAAAACGCTCAAACCAGGCTCGGGGGGCTTGCTTAAGGCCATAGAGAGAGCGACGAAGACGGCATACCATGCCATCAGGAACAGAATACCCAGGTGGAGGTTGCATGTACACCTCCTCACGCAGCTCACCATTAAGAAAAGCATTCTTAACATCAAGCTGAGAGATAGACCAGTGGCGTGTAGAGGCCACGGCAAGAAGTGTACGAACAGTGGTCATATGAGCCACAGGAGCAAAAAGTCTCGTCATAATCACGACCATGCTCTTGCTGAAAACCACGAGCCACAAGACGAGCTTTGTGACGCTCAAGAGAACCATCGGATCGAGTCTTTACCTTGTAGACCCACTTACAAGTGATGGGACGGCGGACTCCAGGAGGAAGGGAAACAAGATCCACGTACTTGTGCGTTCAAGAGCAGCAATCTCCTCAGCCATCGCAAACTGCCATTCAGGATGAACAACAGCCTGATGATAAGTAGTCGGCTCAAGAACAGCAGCTCCAGCGGTGGAAAAGCCTAAGCGATCAACAGGCGGACGAGGACGAGAACGCAAGCCATAAGTAGGCTGAGACGAGGATGACGACACATCCAGAGAAGCATCCACAGAACGTGAACGACGAGTGTAACACTGAGGAAAAGATGGAACAATGGAAGGAGGAATCGCTAAAGTAGAATCGGAGAGTGGCGACAAAGAAGTCACCGGAGATGAAGGTGTAGAATCCGGTGACATGCTAGACGAGGAGACCGTGGAAGATGGTGGCGACAAATCGACGGGAGGTGGAGAAGCAGAGGGAGCGGAATGAGTAGGCAAAGGCTCGACGAGTGTGATAGGCGTGTCAGGAAAAGTGAGAAAAGAGATATCCTCTACTGAAAAAGTCGAGGAAGATGGGCGTGGGTAGAAGGGACGAGACTCATCAAAAGTCACATCCCGAGAGATACGTATCCGACGACCGATAGGATCCCAACAACGATAGCCCTTATGCTCATCACTATAGCCTAAGAAGACACACTCAACAGACTGAGCGGTCAGTTTGGTGCGTTCGCGGGGGGCAAGAAGAACATAGCAAACACAACCAAACAAGCGAAGCGTCGAATAATCGGGAGACCGATCAAAAAGACACTCGAAAGGAACACCACCCTGTAGAGCAGCGGAAGGCTGGAAATTGATGAGATAGGTGGAGGTGGAGACGGCCTCAGCCCAAAAATGCGGCGGGAGAGAGGCAGCAATCATCAATGCACGAGCCGTCTCAAGAAGATGGCGATGCTTGCGCTCAGCCACGCCATTCTGAGCATGAGCACCAGGACAAGAGAATTGAGAGAGAGTCCCTTGCTCAGCAAGAACACCACGCAACATCTTAGAGATATACTCGCCAGCGGAGTCAGCACGAAACACACGAATGGGAGAAGAGAACTGAGTATGAACCATGGCAGCAAAACGCTTATAAATGGACAACACCTCACTACGAGAAGTCATGAAATAAAGCCATGTGTAACGAGAGAAGTCATCTATGAAAATAATATAGTATTTATGACCCCCTTTCGAATCGAAGGGAGCCGGACCCCATACATCGGAATGGACTAAATCAAAAGGACGCTTAGACACTGACTCACTATGTGGATATGGTAACTGAATCTGCTTGCCAAGACGACAACCCTGACACTTTAAGGAGGCATCTCCTGAGACAGACCCCAGAAGACCTCGACGAACTAACGACGTCAAACGAGAACCACACAGATGACCAAGTCGATGATGCCACTGCTGGAAAGAACCAGTAGCCGAGGCGACCAAAGCGGAAGAACTGGCGAGAGAATGGGCAGAGGAAGGAACATGAAGCCAGTCCACCTCCCAAAGACCCTCAGAATCACGGCGGCGAGGGCCAGCCCCAACCAGAGTGTGCGTGCGACGGTCCTGGACAGAACAAGAGTCAAGATCAAGGATGACACGACAACCAGAATCAGCAAGTTGAGCAGCGGAAAACAAATTCATGGTAAGTCGAGGAACATGAGCAACATCAGGAACAGAATAAGAAGGAGTGGTAAGAGTGCCTCTACTAACGACATGAAGGGGAATACCATCAGCGGTGAGGACATGAACAGGAGAATCAAGCGAACGAAGAGAGGACAGAGTGGAAGAATTAGAAGTCATATGAAAGGAAGCTCCAGAGTCCAGAACCCATGGGGATGTACCTGACTGTGAAGAAGGTGGTTGCTCAGTGCGGGAAGCCTCAGTCATAGAACCAGCAGTACCCGTTGAGGAAGAACCTGAAGCAGCGAGCAGACGCTTAAGTCTCAGAATATCCTGCTCAGTCAAAGCGATGGCTGAAGCTGTCGAGGTAGATGACGAAGTCGCTGTAGATGATGACCGCGCCTTGCGCAAGTGTTTCTTCTTCGTGTAGCAGTGGGGCTCAATATGACCATCATTGTTGCAGTAGTTACAATGTGGACGGGGGCGAGCTGAGCCGCCAGAAGGAGTGGGCAAGAGCGGCGGATCACTCGAGCGAGAAGGGGTCGGTGCAGCAGGTGGCATAGAAAAAGTCCGAGCAGCGAGCACCGAGGGAACCTCCAGCAAACCAGCACCACGTAAGCGAGTCTCCTCAGCACGAACCTCAGAAAGCGCCTCCATGAGAGAAATACGGCCACGAGCAAACAACTGAGCACGCCGGGGCTCAAACTCCTTACGGAGCCGAGACAGGAACTCGTAGACGCGATGAAACTCCAAGTCGGCCTGGACAGCCTGGCAACAGGGGCAAGTACGACAACCAGCACTGCGAAGAGAATCAAGCTGGCGCCAGATAGCAGAACTTTGTGCATAGAAGTCATCAACAGTAGAGTCACCCTGCTGAAGAGCATGCTCCTGACGGACCATAGAGAGGTATAAGGCATCACCAGAGGGCTCATAGCGCTGACGAAGGCGGGTCCACATCTCAAATACAGTAGGAAGGCCCAGAAACTCAGAAGCACACTGAGGCAGAACACTAGCAGTGAGAACAGCGGCAGCACGAGCATCATCATCAAGCCACTGGGTGTAAACGGACAGAGCACCATGATACAGCTGAAGAGCCTCCTCATAAGCCAAGACCTTCTCATCATAAGCACTCACAGCGGCCTCATCAGCAAGCTTAGTCGCATCCTTTGCGGCCTGAGAAGCATCCGCAGGAAGAGCCGGTGGGGTCGGCGGAGTGGGAGCCACGGGAGGAACCGGACATGGCGGACAACAGACCTCGCCGGAAAGAAAACCCCATAGGCGGATGCCACGCATGTGAATGCGCATGAAGCCAATGAACTCGGTGTAGTTAGTGCCATCAAAGATCACCGGACAACGAGGAACAACAACATAGCCAGTAGACTTTTTTTTTTTTTTTGGAAAGAAATCAGTCAACGGGAGGAAACCGCGTCGACAGCAGAAGGCGAGACTCGGCCTGGGGGCCCCGTCGGTAGTGGAGACCGCGTCGAATAGAGCAGATCAGGCCAGGGTCGCGGTCAACGGACAACACAACAGGGTCCCGGGGCACTGGATCGGTCCTGGCGACGCGGGGCGACGCGCGGCAGAGCGAGGAAGGGCGGCGGCGACTGAAGCGGTCCTGGCGACGCGGGGCGACGCGCGGCAGAGCGAGGAAGGGCGGCGGCGACTGAAGCGGGCGGACGCGGGGCGACGCGTGGAGGAGCGGATCTGGCAGGCGCGGGACGACCCTGCAGATCGGTCCGGTGGCGTGCACTGGATCGAAGATGCGATCTGGCGAGAGCCGCCTCGACCCGGGATTGAAGCGACGCGTCGGGAGATTGTAGAGACGCGGCTGGAGCTCCTCCACGTGCGGGACGAGGGCCGGTACCAGCGGTGGGAAAGCTAGATCGGAAAAAACACGAGTTGCGCGTGCAAAAAGAACCTAAGCTCTAATACCATGTTAGGAAAGCAACTTATCTTCCCATGAGGCCATAGGCCGATATATATACATGTACAGGTTATGGACTATATGCAGGAAAACCTCTTATATATTGGGATAAATACAAAAGGGTACATGACTTGTATTATAACTCTAACACACATATGGTTTTGACGTATCCAATCTACATATATTTTTTAAAACTGAGTTTGAATTTAAAATTTTAGCTACTCAAATTTTCAGAAATTTACTGCACCTATTTCTATATTGATGACTTTTTAAGAACCAAAAGAAGGGACTATATAACCTGAGAGCATTCTTTCCTGCACATATGGTTTTGACGTGTGCATACATATATTTAAAAAATTGAGTTGGAATTTAAAATTTAAGATACTCAAAGTTTCAGAAATTTACTGCACCTATTTCTGTATCGGTGACTTCTTAAGAACCAGAAGAAGGGATTATATAACCTGAGAGCATCCTTTGTACTCCTTTCATTTAATCTATTTGATGTACTTGTGGTGCTCTATTTATTTAAGCGGCAATGTTGTCTTATCTGAGCTGATATGCATAAAACAGAAAGAAAAAACATGATACACTTGCATTTGATTAGTCAATCCTGCACACTAGCAATACAAATTCTGAGATTGCCTAAGAATAAAATACCGTGTCCTTATATTGACTGCTCATTGATTGTACTTGTTGTGCTTTGTGCCTATCGTATCCTTGATCATACCATTGAAAACCTGTCCATTGTTCAAATTCTTGTTATTCATCTTTTCTATGTTGAATTGTGACTGTGTGGCAGTAGGAGAAAAATGGCTAATGGGTCTCTCCCGTTCTCGTCTCGCCCGCTCCCGCGAGCGGGGAGGCGAACCCTGGCGCCTCCAGCCCCTACTCCCCCTCCCCTCTTCCTCCCTCGCCGCCGTCGGCACGTGCCGCTAGGCAAAGCCCGGCCGGCGTCGGTGGGGGCGGGGCCTCTTTCCCCTTCCTTGCGGTGGGTTGGCGCGGCACAGCTGCATCGAGCGGAGGCGCACGGCTCTGCAGGGTGACGTGGCGCGTCGGTGACCGAGGCAACCGGTCGGGGGCGTCCAGGTGTGGCGGCGTGGGCGGTTATGCGTCAGGGTGTGGCTGGGCATGCCTGTGCGTGGTGGCGGCGGTGGTCGTCCCCGGCCCAGATCTGGCTCGGATGATCTCCCTGGCAGGCGGCCAACGGGCGGCACGGGCTGAGGGTGCCTCGGTCTTGCGTTCGCGGGCGGCGGTGTTGGCAGTGAGGTGACCGGCGCCTCGGCGGCTTGGTGGTGGTGGCGACGGTACGTGCTGGGCGGATCTTGCATTTTCCGATGGGTTCGTCTTGGATTTGGCGCTGGGATTCGGGTGGGCGGCGTGGGCGGGGCAATGGCTTGGCGTGGCTGTTGCTCCGGCCGTGGGCGGCGGCACGCGGAGGCCCGACACATGGCGGTGGCCTCCTGGAGGCGTGGCCGCTACACGGTGACTCGACGACACTGCCCGCGGCGACGGCCGGCTTTACTCCGGCGTCGGCTCGTCTGCGGTCAGACCGTTTCGACCTTCGCCCCATCTCCTCGTCGTCCGGACAATTCTTCAGTCCAAGGGTTGGCCCTTTCCCAGCTGCGGCCCATCGCTCGTCTCGCGCCCGGCGGCAGGATCGAGCTCGTCTTGTGCTCGGGGCTGCAGGATGGGGCGATGGAGGCTAGTTCCTACCGGCCTATTGGGTCTCGGCACTTGGGGCCATCCAGGGGTGCGAAAGGCGGGGCCTTTCCGCTCGTCTCTTCGGTTAGGGTTGTGGCGGGTCTCGGGTCAGGTGGTGCCTAGGTCTAGGATGCCGGGGCGGCGGCCCTGGTGGTGGTAGCGCGATGCATTTGGGTAGACCCCATGGCTTGGTGTTGCCCGGTGGACATGGCAGTGTGGGCGGCGCGGCAGCTGGGGTGTGGCGTTCAGTGGCGGTGAGTGTTGGTCGGGGTGAAAACCTGTTCTTTTTTTGGACAGTCCGGCTGCGGCGAAGCTCGTTTCCTTCTTGAAGGCGCCGTCTTGGAGTCCATCATGTTGCTTCAGGGGAAACTCTGATCCTTGGATCGGGCGGTGGTGGCGCTCCGGTGTCATATCCTTCCTGAAGGCGCCGTCTTGGAGTCCACAAATCATTGTATGCGGCTTCATCTCCTCGTAGATTGGGGTGCTGCTGCTGCACTCAGCGTTTGTGTATCATGCCTTGGGTGTGTGTGTATGTGTTGTGGTGGCGTGCGTTTGTATCGGTATGATTGGTGATCTTCGCTTCATATATAAAGCGGGGCTGAAGCCTTTTTCGGTATGTTGAATTGTTAATAGCAGATTTTATATGGCTTTATTTATTTGTCTAGTTCATCATTTATCTTTCAACCTTAAATATTAGTTATTTACCTGAAAAGAACATAGTTTTTCCTTGATACTTAGCCGGATCATGTAATGATTTCACAGATTTACTTATATGTTGATAAAACATGTTATTGGATTAAGACCTTATTCTCAATAATGATAACCGAATATACTCCCTCCAGTTCTTGAAAAGTCTCCAAATACAACTTTTGTAGAAACGGGAAGGGGGAAGGACTACCTCGCGATGGGTCAAGCTTTTCCTGGTTGCTCCCGTGTGGTGTTGTGGCTGCTGTGGCGGCTGACTCTCACGGGAGGGACTGGGAGCTCCACCTTCTAGGTCTTCTCAAATGCTGGCCCCTGTGGGCTTAAGTGAGATGGGCTAGACAGCCCATAACGGTTCAACACTCCCTCTCAAGATGGGTGGTAGATATCTAGCATTCCCATCTTGTCACATGCCAAGTTACAGTCGTTTGTTCCCAGTCCCTTTGTCAAGCAATGTGCAAACTGCTGCCCAGAGCTGACATGAGTAAGACTGATGATCCCAGCATCAAGCTTCTCCTTAATGAAGAAGTGATCGATTTCCACATGTTTTGTCGTGTCATGTTGAACTGGATTATTAGCAATGGCTATAGCGGACTGATTGTCACACCACACCTTCAAGGGCCCCTTCCTTAGAAGTTTCAACTCGCTCAGTACGTGCTTCACCCAGAGCATCTCACACAATCCTTGAGATAAAGCTCTATACTCAGCTTCTGCCGTTGATCTAGATACAACAGGTTGTTTCTTGCTTCTCCATGACACCAAATTTCCTCCCACAAACACACAGTAGCCAGAAGTTGATCTTCTATCATCTTGACAACTAGCCTAATCAGAGTCACTATAGCCATCCACCTCAAGGTGTCCACTCTTCCCAAACCACAACCCTTTACCCGGAGTCCCCTTTAAGTATCTCAGGATTCTGTGCACGATATCAAGGTGCCCACTCCTTGGTTCATGCATGTATCTGCTTACCACCCCCACAACATACATATTGTCAGGCCTGGTATGACACAAGTACAATAATCTCCAACCAATTTCTGATAGTTTTCCTTATTCACTAGATCTCCTGATTGTGCTGTCACTTGATGATTTTGTTCAATCGGAGTAGGGGCAACACGACATCCCATCATGCCCATGTCACTCAAGAGATCCAAGGTATGTTTTCATTGGCACATAGAGATTCCCTTCTCTGTCCGAGCCACTTCAATGCCAAGGAAATATTTTAGGTTGCCTAGATCCTTTACCTCAAACTCCTTGCTCAGACAACCCTTTAATCTCTCTATTTCCTCATTATCATCTCCCGTGATAATAATGTCATCTACATAAACAACAAGAATGGTGGTTTTCCGATCAGAGTGTCTGTAGAACATCGTGTGGTCATCGTTACACTGACCATACCCCATACCACAGATAGCACGTCTGAACCTATCAAACCATGCCCGCGGTGATTGCTTCAATCCATACAAGGATTTCTTCAGCCTGCATACCTTCCCCGTGGTCTCTGAAGTACCAAAACCTGGTGGTATCTCCATGTACACTTCTTCCTGCAACTCACCATGTAAGAAGGCATTCTTGACATCTAATTGATGCAACTTCCACCCAAAGTTTGCAGCACAAGAGACCAATATCCTAACCGTGTTCATCTTTGCCACGGGCCAAATGTCTCATCATAATCAATTCCATTAGTTTGACTATATCCTCTGGCGACCAATCTGGCCTTATACCGTTCCACCTTACCCTCAGGATTCTGCTTCACTGTATAGATCCACTTACAACTCACTGCTTTCTTTTCTGCCGGCAATGTGGTTAGCACCCATGTCTTGTTTTTCCTCAGTGCTTCCAACTCTTCTATCATCGCTTTGCGCCACTTCGGATCTTGCTTTGCAGCCTTCCAATCCTTTGGGATTGACACAGTTTGAAGGGATGCAACAAACGCCTTGTATGAAGGTGACAAATCCTTATAAGACACAAAATTGCCAATATCAAGGTCAATCACAAGCATCATCCTTTGGTAGAGCCTTCCTTGCTACTTCACCCTTGCTGCTTCACGTGTAGCCTTTCGCAACACAATGGGCAGCTCCACCGTGTCAGATGAGCTTGCCCCACTGTCTTGCTGCTCCCCATGTACTGTTGCCTCACTGCCTTGCTGTTCCCCATGTACTCTTGCCTCATTGCCTTGCTGCTCCCCCTGCACTTGTGGTGGCCGTCGAGAGTACACTAGGGTATTCGTCTGCCATCGATCTCGAACAGGAACCTGGAGAGCACCAATCTTAAGTGTACCAACACTTGGTTCGACATGAACCTGCACATCATCATTAGTGAGAGTACTAACCGAAATTGTACCCATTGTTGGTTGGACCCGAACCTGCACATCATTATCAGTGTTAATGCCGACAGAATCACTGTGAGTATGGGACACCTCCTTCTCCCCCTCTTGTCCATCATGCATGGGGTGTAGGTGGTCAAGCTCTGCAAACAGCAGACTGAGATCAGTCGGCTCGCCATAGAATGGCTCAGACTCCCTGAAGGTAACATCCATACTCACAAACCTGCATTTTTCAGAGGGACACCAACATTTATACCCCTGCTGACTAGAAGAGTATCCCAGAAAGATACACTTCACTGCTCGAGGATCAAGTTTGCCAACAGATGGTCGGTGATCACGAACAAAACAGGTACTGCCAAAACAGCTTTGGGGGGACAACAATCTTGTTATCTCCAACGAGCAACTCAGAGGGAGATTTCGTGCCTAGTATCCTGGAAGGTGTACGGTTGATCAGGTATGTAGCTGCCATAACTGCTTCATCCCACAAGAACTTAGGCACATTCATGGTAAACATCAACGACCGAGCAACCTCAAGAATATGACGATTCTTCCTTTCGGCCACTCCATTCTGAGGGGGGGTGTCCGGACATGAAGTTTGATGAAGAATCCCTTGGCCAGCCATGAAAGCCCTAAAAATTGTTGTTGACATACTCTGTGCCATTGTCAGTCCTAAGCACCTTGACCTGCACCTGAAACTGGTTCTTTACAAGAGCATGGAAGTTCTGAAAACAACTAAACACCTCATCTTTGTGACGCATCAAGTAAATCCAAGTCATACGAGAATAGCAGTCGATGAAGGTAACAAAATACTTCTTTCCATTCATTGACACTACTGGGCTAGTCCATACATCCGAATGAATAAGCATAAAGGGAGATATGCTCCTAAGCCCCTTACTCACATATGAGGCTCGTGTGTGTTTTGCATATTCGCAAACATCACATGTCAACTTGCCCTTGCCTATTCCACACATAACATCCGGAAATATTCTACTCATCTTATCAAAAGATACGTGCCCCATCCTGCAGTGATGGATCATCGCCTGCTTCTCCTTGTCCTCCATGGTCGCAGCATACATCAAGTCCGGCTGCACCTCCTGGTCCATGTACCAGAGCTCCTTACACCTGGTGCCAGTCCCAACCGTCTGGCTCGTCTGGCGCTCCTGAATCAAGCAACCGAACTTGTCAAGGATCACACGACAGTCTATTTGATCAATGAGAGCACTGAAAGAGACCAAATTGACAGGAAAAGCTGGCACATGTAAAACTGACGATAGCGAGATAGTTGAAGTGCACTTGACTGTGCCAACCCCTATGACAGGCTGATTTGTACCTGTTAGGAAAGCAACTTATCTTTATTGAAGGCCCAAGGGGCATATATATATTACACATGACTTGAGGTGCAAGGAAAGTAAACATAGACTAATAAGGACTCCTAGACTAATACTAATACTTCCTAACACCCCCCCCCCCTCAAATGCAAAGCGTATGCAATAGCATTGCATTTGAAGAAGTGTAATACTAAAAAAAAATGATAATCCAAATCCGCGTCTTGAGAGTGTCGTCATAGCATGAAGAGTCTTCAAAAATTGTCGAGTCGCCGAAGGAGATAACGGAGAGATGGCACATCAGAGGTAGACACCGCATCACTTGAAGATACAAGATAAGTATCAAGAGAAGATGGGTTGTCAAAAGAAGATGGCACATCAAGAGAATAAAGCATTGCGTGGAAAATCATAGTCCACGACAACCGACGGCAAAAGAAGCTCGGCAGTTAAGGCACGATGAACATAGATTGACAATGCAAAAGAAGTCCAGGAAATCCTATAGAAAACAACAAGGGCAAATAGGCCACAAAAGTTGCATAGAAAGGATCAGGACCAAAGAAAAGGCCGACGGACAAAGGTATGGTGGACTCGCATGACGTGATAACACAAAACATCGACGAATTTGGTGGACGCAGCGGAAAATGACAGAGAGGCCAAAACAACAGAGTAGTAGCAGCAGGAAGTAGCTAGCAGTAGCAACACGTAAGCAGCTAGCAACAGGTAGCGTACACCACGTTGTAGCAAGTGGTAGCTAGCACCAGCGGACAGCATGGCGTGCATGCGGAAGCAGACAGAGGAGCACGCAGAGCAGCAAGCACGCTACCAGCTGCTCCGGGAAGAGACTCGTGCACGTCCACGAGGAAGAGACATACGCTCGGGACGCAACTGGAGGCGGAACGGCAACAGCTGCAGGAGGGCGCCACGTCCTTGCTCGAGGCAGGCAGCATCCCGACGGCCGCATGAAGGGTGGCGACCTCATAGATGAAGGCGGGTCGATCTGGAAGGGATGAACACGGACGACTGTCGAGAGTCCCAGGAGGCGGCCCGTGGCTCCAACAGCGAGCATGTAGAAGCCGAGCGGCACATCGATCCAACAGAGCCACAGTAGTAGATGCAGTAGTAGATGCACGGGCTGGTTGATGAAGCCTGAACGGGGCGGCGGGCGTTGACCTGGATGCCCGGGTCGATCTGGATCCATGCCGCCATGCGGGCATGAAATAAGGAGGGAGGCGGCGGGATCTGGCGGCGGCTGGGGGCGCGAGATCCAGCGGGATGAGGCGGCGGCGGCTGGAGGCGGCAGCGACGACGGCTGGAGGCGGAGAACGACTCGAACCAGAGGAAACCGGGTTGCTGGGTCATCCTGCGAGCGGATCCGCATGAGGGCTTGACCAGATGGCTGCACCCTGAGAAAGCAGCGGCGACCACGCAAGAAAAGCAGCGGCGACGCGCGAGATTGGATCGGGAGGGCGAATTGCGGCGCCCGAAAAAAAAAACCCTAAGCTCTAATACCATGTTAGGAAAGCAACTTATCTTTATTGAAGGCCCAAGGGGCATATATATATTATACATGACTTGAGGTGCAAGGAAAGTAAACATAGACTAATAAGGATTCCTAGACTAATACTAATACTTCCTAACAGTACCATCGACAGTTTGAATAGTGCCCTTGTGAGTAGGAGGATGCTTATTGTAAGACTCAAAACACACAGGAATTACCCGCAACATGCTTAGATGCTCCAGAGTCTAGGACCCACTCAGGAGCATCCATATTAGGAGTAAGAGATGCCTTTGTCGGATTACCTTCATCAGTGGAGGCCCAATGAGCAAATTCTCCATAGGTAGATTCGTCAACTGCCTCGCCCTTTGATTTCACAGTGTCCCCTTCAACTACCATATGTGCACTCTGCCCCCCTGGGTTTCCTGAGTGGCCACCTCTGCCCCAAGAAGGTTGACCCCCTGAGGTCCCTATGTATACACCTCTGCCTCTAGCCTGCCTGCCTCTGCCAGTTCCTCCTCTGTTGTATCCCCTGCCTCTGCCACGAGTTGGACCTACCTCCCTACAGATATGACATTTGTTAGGATCTTTCCACTCCATGCGCTCAGTGACTGCAAATGTCAAAGCCGGCACAACCTTCACGTCTGCATGCTCAAGAGATAGCCTCACCTCCTCTTGAGACATTGCTGCATTGGTCTCCTCAATAGTTGGCAGGAGAGGTTGGTGCAACAAGGATGCCCCCCTTTCATGAAAGCAACCTCTGAGCCCTTCCAACAGTTTCAGCACACGCCTGCGTGCAATCCACTTGCGCCCTGACTCGATACAAGCTGCATCATATAGTTCCAAAGGATCACAATTATCTTGCTCTGCCCACAAAGCCTGCAGCTCTGCCACATAGGCCATCACTGACATGTCGTCACCTTGGCGCAACCGACTGATCTTCCCCTCAATCTGAGCGATTAGCATGAAATTACCCTTGCCTGAGTATTGGATGGAGAGGGTCTTCCATATCTCAGCGGACGTGGATAGTCCCTCCACAGTGCGTCCAATTGAGGGCACCACTGAGTTCAACAACCAGCCAACGAGCATAGAGTTTATGACCTTTCACCTTTTTCCCTCCGTGGTATTCTTGTCTCCTGGATCAATCGTACCCAATAAGTGCCCATCAAGTTCCTTCTGTTCTACAGCCAGCAATGCCCTCCTGGACCAACTCAAGTAATTTGTGGCCCTCTCCAGCTTTATGTCCAAGGGTGACATTTCGAGCTTCTGAGCCACTTCGTGTCGAGGAACGATGGCCCCAGAGTTGGACTCTGCGAGGATCTTAGCGAGCTTCTCAAAAGCCGCAGCAAGCGCATTTGGTTCAGCCATCTCCGATCCGGTAACCAGCAACAGCAGCCCTCAGCAGCACAGCCCTACAGCTGCACAGTTGGTCCCTTTACACCCCCTGGCTAGCAGCAGCACCCAAGTGCAAGCAGCAACCACAGCCGCTTCCTCCAGCAGCAGTTCTCTTCCTCCTTCAAACAGCAGCAGTTCTCTTCCTCCTTCCTCTGCAAACAGCAGCAGTTTCAGAGGATCTTGGCCTCCAACAGCAGCCAACCCCCGCAGCAGTTCTCCAGCTCACACAGCAGTACAACAAGGAGCTGCCCTTCTCCACTACCGTTCTCCTCTTCTCCTCCCGCAGCACCACAGCGCGTCACACTGAGGAGCAAGCAGCAGCCGCAGCAAGAGGTACAAGATCTTTGGAAAAGCTCCACTCTCGAGGAGACCAAGCAGCTCCTCAGCTGCCTCCTCCTTCCTCTGCCGCGCAGCAGCTCCACCTCTCCTTCTTCCCGCCGCGCAGCCAACGAGCCGCATCTCTTGCGCAGCCATGCCGCGCCTCCCAGATCCGCCGCCGCCGCGCCGGCCGCCGCCGCCGTCTCCTCAGGCCCTGCTGTCGCTGGCCTCTGATACCATGTAGAAACGGGAAGGGGGAAGGACTACCTCGCGATGGGACAAGCTTTTCCTGGTTGCTCCCGTGTGGTGTTGTGGCTGCTGACTCTCACGGGAGGGACTGGGAGCTCCACCTTCTAGGTCTTCTCAAGGGCTGGGCCCTGTGGGCTTAAGTGAGATGGCCCAGACAGCCCATAACGGTTCAACAACTTTGACTTCTTATTTTCATTATATATTTTCTGAAACTATAGTTCTTTCAAAACACTTAATGAGACAACCTGTTTGCATACATGTATTGTTTTCACATATCCAATCTAATTATATTGCAAAATATAGGTTTTGAAAGTTTGAAAAGATTAACTGCAGCTATTTTTAAAATATAGATAACATGCACGTGGTTTCACATATCTAATCTATATGTTAGAAAAATTAGCCAGGCAAAGTTTGAAATCTGAAACGATGACTTTTCAAGAACTAGAGGGAGTATATATAACCTCAGAGCATTTCTCCTATCCATAGATATCTGATGCAATGGTGTAGCTTGGGCTGCACTTCTGGGTGGGGGGCAAACAAAATGAGATTTGCGCTTGGATTACTGGGTATATGGGCCATTTTTACTAGTAGCTGTTTGGAAAAAACTTCATGGGCTGGGGAGGTGGGGGGCTAAGTTCTCCCAGCCGAAGCTCTGCCACTGCTCTGATGTATGTTTTCCTTATTCAAGTTCTTGGTATCCATCTTTTTTCATATCGAACTGTTAAGAACAGATTTACCATACTTTCTCCGTTTATTGGCATCATCCTTCAAGGCTTAGTGTTAGTTGTCCAACTAATAAGAATGGATTTTCTTAAACTCCTTAGAATGCAGATCCTTGTTATATCCACTGTTCATTGAAAGTACTTCTCTGGTATTTTATGCCTATTATATGCATGGTTATACCGTTGAACTTAGTATGTTTTCATTATTCAAATTCTTAGTATTCATCTCTTTCTATGTTGCACACTCAAGAACGTGTTTACCATGCTTTGTCTATCTGGTTCGTCAGTCGAAATGGTACACTTGCAATTGGTTAATAAATCTTTTCCAATAGCATAACAGATCCTGACTCCCTCCAAAAAAAAAGATCCTTATCTGGTTCTTTATGCCTATCATATTCATAGTCATTCTTTATGCCTATCTTATTCATAGTCATTCCGTTGAACTTAGTCTTTTTTTATTTTCCAGTTTCTTGCAATTCATATTTGTCTACGTTATCCAGTCAAGAACATGTTCACTATGCTAAACTTGTTTATTTGTTTGTCAGTACAAATGGTACACTTGCATTTAGCTAATCAACTTCGCTTACTAGCATAACAAAATCCTAGACTCCCTAAAAAAAACAGGTCCTTAGGGGAACTCCAACGCAAAGACCAAAATTTTGTCTGTTTTTTTTCCGTTTGGGTCTTCAAACGCCCCAAACGGACAGACGGAAACGGACGGACAAGCGGACACGGCCTGTGAACCCGACGTGAAGGACCTATTTGGGACGGACATGCGGATTCTTCATCATTCTTTCTCTATCCCCGCCGCACTCTGTGAGCCACGAGATGCGCGCTCCGGCTCTCATGGCCGCCGCGGCGACGTGCTCCTGCTCCAAGTACATACCGACGAGGAGGCCTGAGATGTGCGGTCCTGCTCCAAGTACGCGCCGGCGAGGGGTCCCGAGATGTGCTGCCCGTCCCCCTCGTCCGCGGCGCCGTACAACAGCGCGTCGAGCTCCATGAGCCGCGCAATGACGCTGGGTGCGCCTGCCGTGCCAGGGGACGCTGCGGGCGACGCCGTTCTCCAGCAACAGGCTCAATAACCTCCAGGATGCGGCCAGGCCCCCCTGTCCTTCAGGTCCAATCGAGGAAGCTGGAGCATCGGCCTCGACTCTGCGGGTAGGTACTGGCCAGCGGCGGAGGCCTTGAGGCCGGCTGGAGGATGGCCGGGAGGCTGCGCTCCAGCACGAACTGCGCTTGCGCCATGGAAGGATCACCATCCCGTGCGTGGCCATGTGGTTCGAGTGCGTCACCATGGCCGCGGCGGCTTCTTGTATCTCTATAGCTAGATTTGCATGCCTTAGATTCTTGGTCCCGACACTGCACCTTTGTAAAACGATAATTTCTCAAGAACAAGCGGGAGTAAATAAAAGTTGAGAGCATTCTTCCTGCCCTTGTCATCTTTTCTTGTACACCTTGGATCCCGGGTCCCGATAGTGCACCTTTGTAAAACGGTAATTTCTCAAGAACAAGCGGGAGTATATAAAAGTTGAGAGCATTCTTGGTGCCCTGATCATCTTTTCTTGTATATGTGGTGCTCTTTGCCTCAATGGTCATGCCATTTATATTCAAGTTTTTGTCGTTGATCTTTCGATGTTAAACTGCTAAGAACAACTTTGTTATGTTTATTTGTTTATCTGGTTCATCGTTTATTACCAATTATCTGCCTGTGATAAAATGTGAACTTATTCTGTTTGTTCTATCTCTAAAAGAGACTGATATATATCACTTCCTCTTAGCAAAGGTTGCATATATAAAAATGCATAGGGGGAACAAAACTTCCTAGCTTGGCTTATTAAAAAAACTTCCTAGCCAAGTACAATTCCAAATTCCGAAGTCAATCATTTGTATGAATCATTTTGGCTGGGACATAATATCCTTTGACCATGAGAATGCAGGATTATGCAGAGTTGTTTTTATTATTGCCGTTAAAACCTATTCCTATGTAGTGATGTGTGATGGCTTTAGGCGTATTATGCTAATGTTTTTGTCCAGGGCTTGGCATTTTTTTTGTGACAGATTGTTGCTGCAATTCCAGATTGACCGTGTGGGATCCAACGGTTGAGAAAATGGAAATATAACTTCTGACTAAAGTTGGGGGGTGTAATGTTTGGACATTATGTTGTGCAAAATGAAAACCCTCTGCATAAAAAGAGATAGTCGAGGTGCAATCTTGGAAACACAACAAAATATGCTACAGTTGAAGAAGGCAAGCACATAAGGAGGGTACGGCGACATGAAATGGTGGAGGAACGGCTGATCAGGAGACATATGACAACTTGTCTTCTGGCAGGGTGAAGATGGAGGACGCAGTAGTTTCAAAAGAAAAGGGAAGAGCTGGCTTTTGCAAACTTCAACTAGTTCATGTGCATTGTAAACTTGGGTTGATAAAAAGACACCCTTCTTTTTGGAGCTAGGAAGAAACCAAACCTTACGAGTACAACTTTTGTGCGTACAAATGAAAGTTGAACAAAATGTACTAAACAAAATTTGAAATGTATGGTGGAAGGAAGAATTACTCGGTTGACAAATTGGTAGAAGACTGGAACACTATACTGCCCAATGAAACTTCTTGTGTCACGAATGCAAAAGTGAGCATTTAGAAACACAATTCTTATCAAAATGGTTCGGTTGGAGCGAAAACTGAGAAAGGATAAAAGCACAAAACAAAGAGAAGGCCAATTCCTAAACAACCTTAGCACAGCAAATTCATAAACTTGCAACCGATGCCATCCAAGTTGGTTCAGCGGCAGCCCATGTCCAGGATGGGAAGCATTTTAGTCATTCACTCATGCAACTACAATAATGCACAAGCC
Source organism: Hordeum vulgare subsp. vulgare (assembly GCF_904849725.1). Classification (NCBI taxonomy): domain Eukaryota; kingdom Viridiplantae; phylum Streptophyta; class Magnoliopsida; order Poales; family Poaceae; genus Hordeum; species Hordeum vulgare. Next base: position 117,098,343 of record NC_058523.1, on the reverse strand, counting down.
AATATTTGATGTTTGACAACACCCAGCTACAAGAGCAAGTAAGCGACTCTATCAGATGAAAACACGAAGCTTCAGGGATATACACTGCCGGCTTTGCGTATAAAGCCCAATTTCAGGGGTTTTATAAATCAGACTTTCGAAAGCTAGTATAGGCCACCTGGGCACCTGCAAAGCTCAAGTTCTTCACATGGCTGCTCCTCAAGGATAGGTTATGGTGTAATGATCGCCTACAAAGAAGAGGATGGACAAACAACTACTTCTGCCAACTGTGCCTCAGAAACCTTGAATCATCAGTTCATTTGTTCTGGCAATGTCCGATAGCAATATCAGTGTAGACACATGCGGCATTGTATGTCGGTTGCAGCTCTCTCCACCCGAGCAAATGATCTGGCAACAACAAGTCAACAACTATCATATCCAAAATGATAAGCAGTGCACCGACAGAGCACAACAAGGCAATCAAAACAATGATCATCCTAATACTTGCTGAGATTTGGAAGCAGCGAAACGAATGCACCTTTAGGAACAAGAAGGCGCAAGTTCAAGACATAAAGGAGGAAATCAACAAAACACTTAGGTTGTGGCGCGAGGCAGGCGCAGTTTTATTGAAGCACCCCTTTGGGGAGCCACCATGAGAGATACCTAGTTACCTCCTTTTTTACGTTTCTTCTTCTTACATCCTTGATCCATTGATCACCCTCCTTTTTTATGTGTTTCTTTATCATGTGCTCCCTGCTATTTTAATACAAGCCAGCTATCGCTGGATATTTCCAAAAAAAAATTGTTTGACAACACTACTTTTGTTCTCGAAACTACAGAAAATAGTTCCTCTATGGACCACAATCCTCAAAGCTGACCCGATTACAAACAGGTTTGTGGAGCCCCATGCATAGTGCATTTGGATGTTATACGTGCTATTTTTTTAAAAATAATACATTTTTTAGTAAATTACGCAGGTTCAAGTATTTTCAAAAATAATACACGTCGGTGTTAAGGAAGCCGACTGGTTTCAGTCGGCCTCGTGGAGGCCGATAGGACCTAGTCGGCCGCGAGGAAGCCGATTGGATCTAGTCGGCTACCTGTAGGCCGATAAGTGGCCCCTCGGCCACATCGCAACCGACGACTGGCCCGAGCACGTCACTCGGCCTTCGCAGCCTCCAGTCGGCTATGGTGAAGCCGACATGCCCACTTGGCCTTGGCGAGGCCGATAAGGGATGGGAAAGCCAGGTCGCGCCGTGTAAGACGTAGGTTTTGTGGGAATTGGCTCAACCCTCTATGGGGTGGCCTATCACATATATATATAATGATGTACAATGTATAATCAAGTCACCAATACGGTATGGATTACACAGTTGGGCTACTATACAAAGTCTAACACCCTTTCTCAATCTCAACTCACTCCTGAAGCATCTAGAAGGTTGAGATTGCACCTACAAACCTCAAACATGGGAGAAGGTAGAGGCTTGTGAAGAGATAACCCAATTTGTAGTAGCTTCACGTTCCCTCATAAATGATAGTCAATCTCAATATGTTTGGTCCGTGCACTACTGAAATTCAGAAATTTGCCGTCTGCCACGGCAGACGGCAAAGGGGGCTACCACGGACGACAAAGGCCTTGCCGTCGGTTAGCAGACGGCAAACTAGACGGTAAAAAAAATCCGGTGAAGAGGTTCTTTGCCGTCTGCTTTTGTAAAGCGGACGGCAAAGATTCTTTGCCATGAGGGGGCAGCCGGCAAATTAACTGGGACGGCACATAGTGCAACGTCCCCGTTAAGTGTTAACGGCAGGCGTCCTCTCTTTGCCGTCTGCCGCCCCCCTTTGCCATGTGGGGGCAGACGGCAAAGAGGGGAGAGAGGGGGGGCTGATTCACCCCTTTGCCGTCTGCCCACCCCCCTTTGCCATGTGGGGGCAGACGACAAAGAGGGGAAACACAGGGGGCAGATTCTCCCCTTTGCCGTCTGCCCACCCCCCTTTGCCATGTGGGGGCAGACGAGAAAGAGGGGAAACAGAGGGGGCATATTCCCCCCTTTGCCGTCTGCCCACCCCCCTTTGCCATGTGGGGGCAGATGGCAAAGAGGGGAACCTGCCCCATTTTAATTTATTTTTTATTATATCCAACATTTTTAACAATAATCAGGATATATATATATATATATATATTTGACATAAATAAATTTCTTTCCGTACTCATAACCATATTAAAATAACTCTCATCCATAGTGCATACATATTATGCAAGTTGCATCCGTACCAAACCATATATTACACCAGTTTCATCCACATGCATACAAAGTTTCATATATATATCCATATACTACAATAGTTTTAATACAAGCCATGGTACAAGAAATCATCTTCAAGCATTCCATCAATATAATCCAAGCTTCCCGTGAAGTGAAGATAATCTGCAAAATGACAAATAAGAAAGTTAGAAGAATAATATTAGATTAAGAAGTGTATATATAGGTTATTTCGGAGAGAAATTAGCTAAGTATAGACCATTTAGGAGCTAACTAAGCTAATTATGTCATTTAGGTGGAACCCTAGCTAACTATAGGTTGTTTCGGAGCTAACTTGGGTAAAATAGGTCATTCCGGAGCAAACTATGCTTATTAAGCCATTTTGGATCTAGCTAGGCTAATTATAGGACATTTAATACCTAAGTTAGGGGGGATAGGTCATCTTGCAGCTACGTAAGCCTTATTATGTCATTTAGGAGAGAACTTAGCTAACTGTAGGTCATTTTTTATTAAATAGGTCATTTTGGAGCTAACTAAGCTAATTATATCATTTCGTAGGATAATTAGCCAATTTAGCCTTTCTTGGATGAGTCTAAGCTACGTAGAAGAAGAGAAAGAGAAGAAGAAGTAAAAGAAGGAGGAGGAGGAGAAGGAGAAGGAAGAGGAGAAGAAGAAGAAAAGAAGAAGGAGAAGGAGAAGGAGGAAGGAGGAAGAAGAAGGAGAAGGAGGAGCTCCTTCTCCTTCTTCTCCTCCTTCTTCTCCTTCTCCTTCTCCTTCTCCTCCTCCTTCTCCTTCTTCTTCTTCTCTTCTTCTTCTTCTTCCTTCCTTTCATTTTTCCTCTTTCTTCTCCTCTTGTCCCCTTCTTCAGGCTAAATTGGCTAAGAATGCCTTTTTGGAGCTAATTATGTCATTTCGAGGATAATTAGCTAAGTATAGGTCATGTATTATTAGATAGATCATTTAGGAGCTAACTAAGCTAATTATGTCATCTAGGTTGAACCCTAGCTAACTATAGGCCGTTTCGGAGCTAACTTGGGTAAAATAGGTCATTCCGGAGCAAACTATGCTTATTAAGCCATTTTGGATCTAGCTAGGCTACTTATAGGCCATTTAATACCTAAGTTAGGGGGAACAGGTCATCTTGCAGCTACGTAAGCCTTATTATGTCATTTAGGAGAGAACTTAGCTAACTGTAGGTCATTTTTTTATTAAATAGGTCATTTCGGAGCTAACTAAGCTAATTATGTCATTTCGTAGAATAATTAGCCAATTTAGCCTTTCTTGGATGAGTCTAAGCTACGTAGAAGAAGAGAAAGAGAAGAAGAAGTAACAGAAGGAGGATGAGGAGGAGGAGGAGGAGGAGGAGGAGGAGGAGGAGGAGAAGGAGAAGGAAGAGGAGAAGAAGAAGAAAAGAAGAAGGAGAAGGAGAAGGAGGAAGAAGGAGGAAGAAGAAGGAGAAGGAGGAGCTCCTTCTCCTTCTTCTCCTCCTTCTTCTCCTTATCCTCCTCCTTCTCCTTCTTCTTCTTCTTCTCTTCTTCTTCTTCTTCTTCCTTCCTTCCTTTCATTTTCCCTCTTTCTTCTCCTCTTGTCCCCTTCTTCGGGCTAAATTGGCTAAGAATGCCTATTTGGAGCTAATTATGTCATTTTGAGGATAATTAGCTAAGTATAGGTCATGTTTTATTAAATAGACCATTTAGGAGCTAACTAAGCTAATTATGTCATCTAGGTGGAACCCTAGCTAACTATAGGTCGTTTCGGAGCTAACTTGGGTAAAATAGGTCATTCCGGAGCAAACTATGCTTATTAAGCCATTTTGGATCTAGCTAGGCTAATTATAGGCCATTTAATATCTAAGTTAGGGGGAATAGGTCATCTTGCAGCTACGTAAGCCTTATTATGTAATTTAGGAGATAACTTAGCTAACTGTAGGTCATTTTTTATTAAATAGGTCATTTTGGAGCTAACTAAGCTAATTATGTCATTTCGTAGGATAATTAGCCAATTTAGCCTTTCTTGGATGAGTCTAAGCTACGTAGAAGAAGAGAAAGGGAAGAAGAAGTAAAAGAAGGAGGAAGAGGAGGAGGAGGAGAAGGAGAAGGAAGAGGAGAAGAAGAAGAAAAGAAGAAGGAGAAGGAGAAGGAGGAAGAAGGAGGAAGAAGAAGGAGAAGGAGGAGCTCCTTCTCCTCCTTCTCCTCCTTCTTCTCCTTCTCCTTCTCCTCTTCCTTCTCATTCTTCTTCTTCTCTTCTTCTTCTTCTTCCTTCCTTTCATTTTTCATCTTTCTTCTCCTCTTCTCCCCTTCTTTGAGCTAAATTGGCTAAGAATGCCTTTTTGGAGCTAATTATGTCATTTCGATGATAATTAGCTAAGTATAGGTCATGTTTTATTAAATAGACCATTTAGGAGCTAACTAAGCTAATTATGTCATCTAGGTGGAACCCTAGCTAACTATAGGTCGTTTCGGAGCTAACTTGGGTAAAATAGGTCATTCCGGAGCAAACTATGCTTATTAAGACATTTTGGATCTAGCTAGGCTAATTATAGGCCATTTAATACCTAAGTTAGGGGGAATATGTCATCTTGCAGCTACGTAAGCCTTATTATGTAATTTAGGAGATAACTTAGCTAACAGTAGGTCATTTTTTATTAAATAGGTCATTTTGGAGCTAACTAAGCTAATTATGTCATTTCGTAGGATAATTAGCCAATTTAGCCTTTCTTGGATGAGTCTAAGCTACGTAGAAGAAGAGAAAGAGAAGAAGAAGTAAAAGGAGGAGGAGGAGGAGGAGGAGAAGAAGAAGGAAGAGGAGAAGAAGAAGAAAAGAAGAAGGAGAAGGAGGAAGAAGGAGGAAGAAGAAGGAGAAGGAGGAGTTCCTTCTCCTGCTTCTCCTCCTTCTTCTCCTTCTCCTTCTCCTCCTCCCTCTCCTTCTTCTTCTTCTCCTCTTCTTCTTTTTCCTTCCTTTCATTTTTCCTCTTGCTTCTCCTCTTGTCCCCTTCTTCGGGCTAAATTGGCTAAGAATGCCTTTTTCGTGCTAATTATGTCATTGCGAGGATAATTAGCTAAGTATAGGTCATGTTTTATTAAATAGACCATTTAGGAGCTAACCAAGCTAATTATGTCATCTAGGTGGAACCCTAGCTAACTATAGGTCGTTTCGGAGCTAACTTGGGTAAAATAGGTCATTCCGGAGGAAACTATGCTTATTAAGCCATTTGGATCTAGCTAGGCTAATTATAGGCCATTTAATACCTAAGTTAAGGGGAATAGGTCATCTTGCAGCTACGTAAGCCTTATCATGTCATTTAGGAGAGAACTTAGCTAACTTTAGGTCATTTATTATTAAATAGGTCATTTTGGAGCTAACTAAGCTAATTATGTCATTTCGTAGGATAATTAGCAAATTTGGCCTTTCTTGGATGAGTCTAAGCTACGTAGAAGAAGAGAAAGAGAAGAAGAAGTAAAAGAAGAAGAAGGAGGAGGAGGAGGAGAAGGAGAAGGAATAGGAGAAGAAGAAGAAAAGAAGAAGGAGAAGGAGAAGGAGGAAGAAGGAGGAAGAAGAAGGAGAAGGAGGAGCTCCTTCTCCTTCTTCTTATCCTCCTCCCTCTCGTTCTTCTTCTTCTCCTCTTCTTCTTTTTCCTTCCTTTCATTTTCCCTCTTTCTTCTCCTCTTGTCCCCTTCTTCGGGCTAAATTGGCTAAGAATGCCTTTTTGGAGCTAATTATGTCATTTCGAGGATAATTAGCTAAGTATAGGTCATGTTTTATTAAATAGACCATTTAGGAGCTAACTAAGCTAATTATGTCATCTAGGTGGAACCCTAGCTAACTATAGGTCGTTTCGGAGCTAACTTGGGTAAAATAGGTCATTCCGGAGCAAACTATGCTTATTAAGCCATTTTGGATCTAGCTAGGCTAATTATAGGCCATTTAATACCTAAGTTAGGGGGAATAGGTCATCTTGCAGCTACGTAAGCCTTATTATGTCATTTAGGAGAGAACTTAGCTAACTGTAGGTCATTTATTATTAAATAGGCCATTTTGGAGCTAACTAAGCTAATTATGTCATTTCGTAGGATAATTAGCCAATTTAGCCTTTCTTGGATGAGTCTCAGCTACGTAGAAGAAGAGAAAGAGAAGAAGAAGTAAAAGAAGGAGGAGGAGGAGGAGGAGGAGAAGGAGAAGGAAGAGGAGAAGAAGAAGAAAAGAAGAAGGAGAAGGAGGAGCTCCTTCTCCTCCTTCTTCTCCTTCTCCTTATCCTCCTCCCTCTCCTTCTTCTTCTTCTCCTCTTCTTCTTCCTTCCTTTCATTTTTCCTCTTTCTTCTCCTCTTGTCCCCTTCTTCAGGCTAAATTGGCTAAGAAAGCCTTTTTGGAGCTAATTATGTCATTTCGAGGATAATTAGCTAAGTATAGGTCATGTTTTATTAAATAGACCATTTAGGAGCTAACTAAGCTAATTATGTCATCTAGGTGGAACCCTAGCTAACTATAGGTCGTTTCGGAGCTAACTTGGGTAAAATAGGTCATTCCAGAGCAAACTATGCTTATTAAGCCATTTTGGATCTAGCTAGGCTAATTATAGGCCATTTAATACCTAAGTTAGGGGGAATAGGTCATCTTGCAGCTACGTAAGCCTTATTATGTAATTTAGGAGATAACTTAGCTAACTGTAGGTCATTTTTTATTAAATAGGTCATTTTGGAGCTAACTAAGCTAATTATGTCATTTCGTAGGATAATTAGCCAATTTAGCCTTTCTTGGATGAGTCTAAGCTACGTAGAAGAAGAGAAAGGGAAGAAGAAGTAAAAGAAGGAGGAAGAGGAGGAGGAGGAGAAGGAGAAGGAAGAGGAGAAGAAGAAGAAAAGAAGAAGGAGAAGGAGAAGGAGGAAGAAGGAGGAAGAAGAAGGAGAAGGAGGAGCTCCTTCTCCTCCTTCTCCTCCTTCTTCTCCTTCTCCTTCTCCTCTTCCTTCTCATTCTTCTTCTTCTCTTCTTCTTCTTCTTCCTTCCTTTCATTTTTCATCTTTCTTCTCCTCTTCTCCCCTTCTTTGAGCTAAATTGGCTAAGAATGCCTTTTTGGAGCTAATTATGTCATTTCGATGATAATTAGCTAAGTATAGGTCATGTTTTATTAAATAGACCATTTAGGAGCTAACTAAGCTAATTATGTCATCTAGGTGGAACCCTAGCTAACTATAGGTCGTTTCGGAGCTAACTTGGGTAAAATAGGTCATTCCGGAGCAAACTATGCTTATTAAGACATTTTGGATCTAGCTAGGCTAATTATAGGCCATTTAATACCTAAGTTAGGGGGAATATGTCATCTTGCAGCTACGTAAGCCTTATTATGTAATTTAGGAGATAACTTAGCTAACAGTAGGTCATTTTTTATTAAATAGGTCATTTTGGAGCTAACTAAGCTAATTATGTCATTTCGTAGGATAATTAGCCAATTTAGCCTTTCTTGGATGAGTCTAAGCTACGTAGAAGAAGAGAAAGAGAAGAAGAAGTAAAAGGAGGAGGAGGAGGAGGAGGAGGAGAAGAAGAAGGAAGAGGAGAAGAAGAAGAAAAGAAGAAGGAGAAGGAGGAAGAAGGAGGAAGAAGAAGGAGAAGGAGGAGTTCCTTCTCCTGCTTCTCCTCCTTCTTCTCCTTCTCCTTCTCCTCCTCCCTCTCCTTCTTCTTCTTCTCCTCTTCTTCTTTTTCCTTCCTTTCATTTTTCCTCTTGCTTCTCCTCTTGTCCCCTTCTTCGGGCTAAATTGGCTAAGAATGCCTTTTTCGTGCTAATTATGTCATTGCGAGGATAATTAGCTAAGTATAGGTCATGTTTTATTAAATAGACCATTTAGGAGCTAACCAAGCTAATTATGTCATCTAGGTGGAACCCTAGCTAACTATAGGTCGTTTCGGAGCTAACTTGGGTAAAATAGGTCATTCCGGAGGAAACTATGCTTATTAAGCCATTTGGATCTAGCTAGGCTAATTATAGGCCATTTAATACCTAAGTTAAGGGGAATAGGTCATCTTGCAGCTACGTAAGCCTTATCATGTCATTTAGGAGAGAACTTAGCTAACTTTAGGTCATTTATTATTAAATAGGTCATTTTGGAGCTAACTAAGCTAATTATGTCATTTCGTAGGATAATTAGCAAATTTGGCCTTTCTTGGATGAGTCTAAGCTACGTAGAAGAAGAGAAAGAGAAGAAGAAGTAAAAGAAGAAGAAGGAGGAGGAGGAGGAGAAGGAGAAGGAATAGGAGAAGAAGAAGAAAAGAAGGAGAAGGAGAAGGAGGAAGAAGGAGGAAGAAGAAGGAGAAGGAGGAGCTCCTTCTCCTTCTTCTTATCCTCCTCCCTCTCGTTCTTCTTCTTCTCCTCTTCTTCTTTTTCCTTCCTTTCATTTTCCCTCTTTCTTCTCCTCTTGTCCCCTTCTTCGGGCTAAATTGGCTAAGAATGCCTTTTTGGAGCTAATTATGTCATTTTGAGGATAATTAGCTAAGTATAGGTCATGTTTTATTAAATAGACCATTTAGGAGCTAACTAAGCTAATTATGTCATCTAGGTGGAACCCTAGCTAACTATAGGTCGTTTCGGAGCTAACTTGGGTAAAATAGGTCATTCCGGAGCAAACTATGCTTATTAAGCCATTTTGGATCTAGCTAGGCTAATTATAGGCCATTTAATACCTAAGTTAGGGGGAATAGGTCATCTTGCAGCTACGTAAGCCTTATTATGTCATTTAGGAGAGAACTTAGCTAACTGTAGGTCATTTATTATTAAATAGGCCATTTTGGAGCTAACTAAGCTAATTATGTCATTTCATAGGATAATTAGCCAATTTAGCCTTTCTTGGATGAGTCTCAGCTACGTAGAAGAAGAGAAAGAGAAGAAGAAGTAAAAGAAGGAGGAGGAGGAGGAGGAGGAGGAGGAGGAGGAGAAGGAGAAGGAAGAGGAGAAGAAGAAGAAAAGAAGAAGGAGAAGGAGGAGCTCCTTCTCCTCCTTCTTCTCCTTCTCCTTATCCTCCTCCCACTCCTTCTTCTTCTTCTCCTCTTCTTCTTCCTTCCTTTCATTTTTCCTCTTTCTTCTCCTCTTGTCCCCTTCTTCGGGCTAAATTGGCTAAGAAAGCCTTTTTGGAGCTAATTATGTCATTTCGAGGATAATTAGCTAAGTATAGGTCATGTTTTATTAAATAGACCATTTAGGAGCTAACTAAGCTAATTATGTCATCTAGGTGGAACCCTAGCTAACTATAGGTTGTTTCGGAGCTAACATGGGTAAAATAGGTCATTCTGGAGGAAACTATGCTTATTAAGCCATTTTGGATCTAGGTAGGCTAATTATAGGCCATTTAATACCTAAGTTAGGGGGAATAGGTCATCTTGCAGCTACGTAAGCCTTATTATGTCATTTAGGACAAAACTTAGCTAACTGTAGGTCATTTTTTATTAAATAGGTCATTTTGGAGCTAACTAAGCTAATTATATCATTTCGTAGGATAATTAGCCAATTTAGCCTTACTTGGATGAGTCTAAGATACGTAGAAGAAGAGAAAGAGAAGAAGAAGTAAAAGAAGGAGGAGGAGGAGGAGGAGGAGAAGGAGAAGGAAGAGGAGAAGAAGAAGAAAAGAAGAAGGAGAAGGAGAAGGAGGAAGAAGGAGGAAGAAGAAGGAGAAGGAGGAGCTCCTTCTCGTTCTTCTCCTTCTTCTTATCCTCCTCCCTCTCCTTCTTCTTCTTCTCCTCTTCTTCTTCTTCCTTCCTTTCATTTTTCCTCTTTCTTCTCCTCTTGTCCCCTTCTTCGGGCTAAATCGGCTAAGAATGCCTTTTTGGAGCTAATTATGTCATTTCGAGGATAATTAGCTAAGTATAGGTCATGTTTTATTAAATAGACCATTTAGGAGCTAACTAAGCTAATTATGTCATCTAGGTGGAACCCTAGCTAACTATAGGTCGTTTCGGAGCTAACTTGGGTAAAATAGGTCATTCCGGAGCAAACTATGCTTATTAAGCCATTTTGGATCTAGCTAGGCTAATTATAGGCCATTTAATACCTAAGTTAGGGGGAATAGGTCATCTTGCAGCTACGTAAGCCTTATTATGTCATTTAGGAGATAACTTAGCTAACTGTAGGTCATTTTTTATTAAATAGGTCATTTTGGAGCTAACTATGCTAATTATGTCATTTCGTAGGATAATTAGCCAATTTAGCCTTTCTTGGATGAGTCTAAGCTACGTAGAAGAAGAGAAAGACAAGAAGAAGTAAAAGAAGGAGGAGGAGGAGGAGGAGGAGAAGGAGAAGGAAGCGGAGAACAAGAAGAAAAGAAGAAGGAGAAGGTGAAGGAGGAAGAAGGAGGAAGAAGAAGGAGAAGGAGGAGCTCCTTCTCCTTCTTCTCCTCCTTCTTCTCCTTCTTCTTATCCTCCTCCCTCTCCTTCTTCTTCTTCTTCTCCTCTTCTTCTTCTCATCTTCTTCTTCTTCCTTCCTTTCATTTTTTCTCTCTCTTCTCCTCTTGTCCCCATCTTCGGGCTAAATTGGCTAAGAAAGCCTTTTTGGAGCTAATTATGTCATTTCAATGATAATTAGCTAAGTATAGGTCATGTTTTATTAAATAGACCATTTAGGAGCTAACTAAGCTAATTATGTCATCTAGGTGGAACCCTAGCTAACTATAGGTCGTTTCGGAGCTAACTTGGGTAAAATAGGTCATTCCGGAGCAAACTATGCTTATTAAGCCATTTTGGATCTAGCTAGGCTAATTATAGGCCATTTAATACCTAAGTTAGGGGGAATATGTCATCTTGCAGCTACGTAAGCCATATTATGTCATTTAGGAGAGAACTTAGCTAACTGTAGGTTATTTTTTATTAAATAGGTCAGTTTGGAGCTAACTAAGCTAATTATGTCATTTCGTAGGATAATTAGCCAATTTAGCCTTTCTTGGAGCTAATTAAGCTAGTTATGTCATTTAGATGGAAGTCTAGCTATTTTTTATTAAAACACTAGAAATAACATACCATTATCGTCATCACAGCGGTGAAGCACGGTGGCTCTGGCTTGTTTCACCTGGAGAAGGCTCGACTGTAGAAGGGTTGTGCAATGTGTTTCGGGAGATATTCTGCACCAAACATCGTTTGCAATGTGTAGTTAGCATGAGGACACTCTTAAGATCACTACACTGAAATGAAACTCACCGTCCCCGCCACGTTAATGACTGGCATCGGCGAAGGGACTTGGCCGTTCTTCTCGCACATAGACTGTACATTTGGTTTCGACAAGTCAAACTTTTTATTTATTAATGAAACGAACATTCAAATGCAAGATTTGAAATAACATGAAGAAGAAACTTACCACGAAGAGCTCGTATACGGCCCTGTTAGACGCATCATTCCGTGCCCTCTCCGCCTCCACCAATGCAGTCGTCCTCTCCTCCAGCTCCCTAATTTCCTTATCCTTCTCCGCCATAGCCGCCTGCATTGCCTCTCTCTCTTTCTGAATAGCAGCCTGCAACACAACTCATTGTTAGCAATGTAATCATATTGGTTCCAACGCACAACATAATGCGGAAAGATAGTTGAGTCCATTAAATTAACCTCGATGGCGAGCTCGACTGGCCGTGGACGACTTTGTTATCTCCGGAAAAGAGCTCGTTTGGCGTGCCTTTATCTGCCGGAGAGTGCTAGGACAACGTATAAGGCCGTCTTCAATGGCGATCGAGCCATGGGGCCTCCCGTTGCCAGCTATCATCACCAGCTCTGGATCAATAGGCCCCTCGCTCGGGTTAAAGTCCTCCCCTTTCCTCGCCTTCCCGTGATCTCTGTACTTCACGAGCTTGTGGTGGGAGGAGATGTTGGTGAAGTTTTCTGTATGCTCGAGGTCAGACTCAAAGAATGCCTTGAACTTCTTGGACGAGGCAGTATGGGTCATCACTATCATCAATAAATGCATCATCATCATCACTATCACGAAGAACATGTGGAAGTGACAGGTCATCCGCAGCAGTAACCTCTTCTTCTTCCAGCTCTTCCTGTTCGGGCTCAGGGGTTAAGACGGATTCAATGTCGCTGTCTACTTCAATGTTCTGGGGTGAAGTAGAGCGGTTCTTGAAACGTTTCTTGGACATACGTGTTTCTTGGAAGAATTCTCCTTCATATGTGTCTGGGTTAATGTGAGGTTCGTAATCCTCTTCATTGAGGGTAGGTGGTCTAAAATGTGGTGGCACTTCATAAACGACATCCCAACCTTTGAGATTTGGATCAGTTTGGCAGGCCCACGGTAGATAGAAAACTTGTGTCGCCTGTTGAGCCGTAATATAGACATCGGGAACATCTAAGTGGGTGTTTTGGTTGATTTCGACTAGTCCTATATGTTCATGAGTCCTTCTAGTCTCCCTCGGCTCAAACCAATAACATTTGAAGACTACGACGGTCGGTGGGTTTTCACCATAGAATAGAAGTTCATAAATTGCTTCAACTCTTCCATAATACTCGGTGTCTCCTTCACCGATAGCAGAGACAAAACAATTTGTAGACTTTAGGTCGGGCATAGATAGCTCTTTGCCAAAGGTACGAAAGTGATACCCGTTGATGTTGTATTTGTCAAATGAACATACCTTATAGTCAAAACCATTAGCGACTTGTCTCAACTCGGCGTCCATAGACTCTGCATCAGCCTACAAGTTTAATATGAAAGAATGGATGCATTAGTCGCAAATTAGACCAAGAAATCAAATGGGCCCTTAATGGTAATTAATTACCCTTTGTTTGAACCAAGAGATGAAACCGGGACAGTCGCCTCCATGCTTTGCGAGAAGCTCATACTCTTCGACGGAATCCTTTTCGATGACCGCTCCATCCGAGAATTCGGCGACGTATCGACTATATCAAATATCCGGGAATAAGAGTAGTTCAAAGCAATTAGAAGTTGCGGAACAATAAATTACCGAGAACTTACTCGATGTACGGCCGCACTTCTGTTAGGTTGGTGAAGATATGCAATGAAATGGTCCACCATTCTTCGACATCCAACGATTTCCCTTTCGAAGCACCGGATGCTGCGAGCTTACCTTTGAATAGGCTGAGGTTGGATCGAACTTTTTTTCGATCGCCATCATTGTACCGAGGCTTCGGGTTATGCAAATGATGATTTTTGGCTTCGTAGTGTGGTGTCACGAAGTTTGCCGCCTCCTCAGTAATGAATGCCTCGGCCATCGATGCTTCAATTCTACGTTTATTTTTACACTTAGCTCGAAGCGTCTTCTGCATCCTCTCAGTTGAGTAGCACCATCGATTTTGAACGGGCCCCCCCATTCTTGCCTCGGTCGGGAGATGCAAAATCAAATGTTGCATTGGATTAAAGAAGCCCGATGGAAAGATCTTTTCTAATTTGCAGATCAACTCCGGCTCCAACTCTTCCATTTCATTTAGCACGCCAGTCGATAGTTCTTTCGCACAAAGAGAACGAAAGAAATAGCTCAGCTTTGCCAGTACTAGCCATTCATCCTCAGGGATAAAGCCACGCAACATCACCGGCATTACCCGCTCAATCCATATGTGCCAATCATAACTCTTGAGCCCAAATATTTTCAATTTCTCAAGACTCGCTCCCCTCTTTAGATTCGCAGCATACCCATCGGGGAACATCAACCACATTTTCACCCACAATAGCATTTCCCTCATAGCTGGCCTTTCAAGATTGAACCATGCCTTTGGCTTCGCTATGCTTTGCTTTCCTTTCCGTTGTCGCAAGTTTTGCAATGGTCTATCACATAGAGCCTCCAGGTCGATTCTAGCCTTAGGATTATCTTTTGACTCCCCCTCTATGCCGAACAATGTACCAAAAATGGCCTCCGCAATATTCTTTTCAGTGTGCATCACGTCAATGTTGTGTGGGCAAAGGAGGTCTTTGAAGTAAGGCAGATCCCATAAGCATGACTTGTGAGTCCAGGCGTGTTCCGTATTATACCCTTTGAAGTATCCTGGACGCAAAGGATCAGGCTCGAGAGCGTTTAACTGATCAAGGGTCTGTTGGCCTGTCAACGCAGCTGGTGCAGTGTTTTTGACAACTCTACCTTTGATGAAATTCTTCTTGTCTTTTGTGAACTTATGGTCAGGATCCAGGAATTGTCTATGCATGTCGAAGCAAGAATACTTGCGACCAACCTGCAGCCAACGGAACTGAAGAGCTGCCTTGCATGTGGTGCACGGGAACCTTCCATGCACACACCAGCCAGCGAATAGCGCAAACGCCGGATAATGATGCGTCGAGTACATGTACCACACATGCATTTTGAAATTTGTTTTGGTAGCCGCGTCGTAGGTCTTGATCCCATTATCCAAGGCTTCTTGCAACTCATCCTTAAGCGGCTGCATGTACACATTCATATTCTTCCCCGGATAGTTGGGCCCTGGAATTATCAACGTTAGGAAAATGTTCTTTCTTTTCATAATCTCTCCGGGTGGCAAATTTAGTGGAATGACAGATACAGGCCAACAACTGTATTGTGCTGCCGTCATACCATACACATTGAACCCATCCGTGCTGATGGCAACTCTATGTTGCCTTGGATCTTCTGATTTATCCTTATGTAATGCATCGAAGTGCCTCCACGTAAAACCATCAGAAGTGTGTACGAGCATCTTGTTCCCATCCGCATCTAGTTCGGTTCTTTTGCCCAATTTGTGCCATGTCATCTGTCTGGCCGTCTCTTCGACCATGAAAAGACGTTCAAGTCTTGGTACGGTTGGCAGATACCGAAGAACACTAATGGGGATTTTGGTCTGATTCTTCTCACCCATGCCGTTGTCTACCATAATATACCTGGAAGAATTGCAAATGGGGCAATAGTTCAAGGCCGCATACTCAAGCCTAAATAAGGCACATCCATTCTCACAGGCATGTATCTTCTCATAGGGCATCTTAAGTACACGGAGGATTTTCTCTGACTGGTACAGGTTTGCAGGCAGTACATGGCCTTTGGGTAGAAAGCGTCCAAATATCGTCATCATCGCATCGTAGCATTCTCTGCCTAGGTTGAATTGAGCCTTCAGAGCCATTACTTGCGCGATGGCATCCAGCTGACAAAGCTCAGTCTGCTCATGGAGAGGACGTTTTGAAGACTCCAACATTTCATAGAAGGCCTTTGCAGATTCCTCCATCTCATCGTTCGAATCCCGAGCATCATCAAAGTCTTGCACCATGTCTTCAATCCCGGTACCATGCTCGTCGGTGCGTCGACGAATCACCTCAGCTCTGGCACGTTGGCCAGACTCACCATGAAAAGTCCACACTATATAATTAGGCGTAAAACCCCACTTCTGCAGGTGTTTACCCATTTCAAACTCTGTCTGCTTCTTCCAGTTGTCGCAGTTGGGACAGGGGCACCATGTTTTTTGCTGGCCATTTGCAAATGCGGCTCTCACAAACCCCCTGGTTTTTGTTAACCATTCATGGGTCATGTCTTTCTGACTAGGGTGACCAGTGTACATCCAAGCACGATCACTCATGTTGCCTAGCTACCTATGGGGGCACAAGAAATAAATATATAATTCATCATCTATATTCATACGCTAATCAAGTTTATCAGTTTTATTACATCCATGCAACCTACACGCTAATAGATAAAGATAGGTCCTAATCCCACCCGAGTATGTGTAGACTGGGTTCGTTTTCCCATGCTCTGCTCCAGATGCGACGCAGAATTTCGGCAACACCTCCCCGCTGTTCTCCTGATACACGTCTCGGCAATAAGCAGAGAGGATGTGTACCCGGAGAACAACATGGGAGGCACTGACGAAATTCCGCATCGGATCCGGAGCATAGCATACGGGAAAACAAACCCAATCTACACATACTCGGGCTGTCCATGGATAATGTTGGACAATTCGAAAGGATGGCGGTTATAAATATGCAAAGAAATGCATATTTATAGATGTCGCCCTTTCGAACGGGAGACGCATACTGGTCACACATACTCATGATTGAAGAAACCTATAGCTAGCAAGTTTCATCGGCACGAAGACCGGGACAGAGCAAATTAAGGGGGTAGGAGGAGAAGTCATTTGTGCTCACCAACAAACGCAAGGGCGGAGCTCGTCCAACGCACGTGGAAGTCGTCGAACAACTGCGCATTGAAATTCACATGATCAACACAAATACGATGTTTTTATAATTAACATAATCGGAAAATATGTGACCTAACTCATAATTTACAAAACTATGACCTCGTGGGCCTCTGGAAGGTCGAAAAGCACCTTCTCGTTCAAAAGAACGCAGAAGAGATGTCGGGGGTCGGGGCTTAGTGGCGTCGGGAGTCAGTGCCGTCGAGGGTCGGTGGTGTCGGGTGTCGGTGGTCGGGAGTCGGGTTAAATGCGTCGATGGTTGGGGGTCAGTGTCGTCGGGGGTCGAGGGTCACTAGCGTCGGGGGTCGGGGTCTTTTCGATCAACAAGAGGCCAAAGAGGTGTCGGGGGCCCGGGGTTGGGGGTTAGGGCATCGGGGGTCTGGGGTCAGTGGCGTCGGGGGTCGGGGGTCGGGGGTCAGTGGTGTCGGGCATCGGGAGTCGGGAGTCGGGGGTCGGGGGTCGGGGGTCAATGGTGTTGGGCGTCGGGAGTTGGGGGTCGGGGGTCAGTGGTGTCGGGCGTCGGGGGGTCGGGGGTCGGGAGTCGGGTGTCAGTGGTGTCGGGGGTCGGGGGTCGAGGGTCGGGGGTTGGTGGCGTCGGGCGTCGAGGGTTGGTGGCGTCGGGCGTCGGGGGTCGGGAGTCGGGTGTCGGGGGTCAGTGGTGTCGGGTGTCGGGGTGGGGAGTCGGGTGTCAGTGGCATCGGGGGTCAGGGGTCGAGGGTCCGGGGTTGGTGGCGTCGGGCCTCGGGGGTCGTGGGCGGGGGGTCGGGGTCCTTTTCTTTCTTATTCTCCTCTCTCCTCTTTTTCTTCTTCTTCTTCTTCTTCTTCTTCTTCTTCTTCTTCTTCTTCTTCTTTCTCCTCCTCCTCCTCCTCTTCTTCTTCTTCTTCTTCTTCTTCTTCTTCTTCTTCTTCTTCTTCTTCTTCTTCTTCTTCTTCTTCTTCTTCTTCTTCTTCTTCTTCTTCTTCTTCTTCTTCTTCTTCTTTTCTCTCCTCTTCCTCCTCCTCCTCCTCTTATTCTTCTTCTTCTTATTTCTCCTCCTCCTCCTCCTCCTCCTCCTCTTCTTCTTCTTCTTCTTCTTCTTCTTCTTCTTCTTCTTCTTCTTCTTCTTCTTCTTCTTCTTCTTCTTCTTCTTCTTCTTCTTCTTCTTCTTCTTCTTCTTCTTCTTTCTCCTCCTCCTCGTCCTCCTCCTCCTCCTCTTCTTCTTCTTCTTTTCGTTCTTCTTCTAATTATTTTCTTCTTTTCCTTTTTTATTTTTCATTTTTTCCTTCTGCTTTTCCTCTTTTTTTTCTTCTAACCTAACTAACTAACCTAATTAGCCTAATAATCTAACCAAATAAACTAACTAAATTACCCTATATATAATAAAAAAACTAACCTAATAAACTAACTAAAGTAGTTAACTTATTAAAAAGAAAAGGAAGAAGAACTCACCGACGGGGTGGTGTGGGCGACGGTGGACGACGACCGGGGGCGGCGGCGGTGGACGACGGCAGGGGGCAGGGGGCGCGCGGTAGGGGGCGCGCGGCAGGGGGGCAGGGGTGCGCGGCAGGGGGCGGGGCAGCTCCGACGACGGCGGCGGCGGGAGGTGGCCAGGCGAGAGAGAGAGAGGGCAGGGCGAGAGAGAGAGAGCGGGCAGTGGGCGCGAGAGCCGTTAGCAGAGGGGGTGGGGGGCTATGCGCCGTTAGAGAGGGAGCCCCCTTTGCCGGTTGCAAAGGCTGGGTGGCAGACGGCAAAGGGGTGGGTGAGGTGGGGTGGGCTCCGGCCGCTAGGGTGGCACCCCCTTTGCCGTCTGCCTTCCCTTTGCCATCCGCCTGTGGTTCCTTTGCCGTCCGCTGGCCGACGGCAAAGGGAAGGCCGACGGCAAAGAAAGCTTTTGCCTTAGGTGTTGTCTTTGCCGTCTGCTTTGTGCCAGCTGACGGCAAAGAAGCTCTTTGCCATGTGCCAGCAGACGGCAAAGGAAAGCCAGACGACAAATTTCTGAATTCCAGTAGTGGTGCATGGAACACCGGGGTTGTTGATAGAAACGTAGCACCGATGTTGTCGCACCAAAGGACCGGAGGATGTGGTTGGAAAACTCCCAGCTCTCGAAGTAGGGACTCAATCCAAATAAGCTCGACGGTCGCATTGGCAACCGCCTTATACTCGGCTTCTGTGCTGCTGCGGGAAACAGTGGCTTGCTTGCGTGCACTCCAGGCGATCAAATTAGGACCCAAAACACAACACATCCCCCCGTAGATCGCCTGTCGTCGGGACACCCAGCCCAATCAGCATCTGAGAATGCAGAAAGAACTCCAGAGGAACTGGGTGCGGGAGACAGTGAGATGTACATAACGCAGTATGCGCTTCACAGCAGACCAGTGGATATCAGTAGGCGCATGAAGATACTGGCACACCCTGTTAACCACAAAGGAGAGATCCAGACACGTGATCATCACATACTGCAGGACACCAACACAGTCACATCCTCAGGAGACAGAAGAGCACTAGCAGCAGCTGAAAGCTTGTGGGTGAAAGACATGGGCGTAGGAGATGGCTTGCACTTGAACATACTAGCACGACGCAAGAGATCAAGAGAGTACTTCTTCTGGGTGAGAGCTAAGCTACGACTATACTGAATACCGACTTCAATACCCAGAAAGAAGTGAAGCTGTCCCAAATATTTAACTGCAAAAACTCTGCCAGGTGCAATCACAAGAGCATCGACATCCGTTGTAGAGGAGCTGACTAGGATAATGTCATCCACGTACACAAGCAAGTACACAGTCACACTCGGGCACTGAAACAAGAACAGTGAGGTGTCATCCGTCGAAGGAACGAAGCCATGAGCACGAAGAGCTGAAGCCAGGCGAGCATGACAGGCACGAGGCGCCTGCTTCAGTCCATAGAGAGCCTTCATCGGACGATAGAGATGATGAAGCTAAGTGTGATCAACAAATCCAGGTGGCTGCTGCATATAAACCTCTTCTTCAAGCAACCCATGAAGAAAAGCATTCTGCACATCAAGCTGGCGGAGAGACCATCCATGAGAAACTTTCAGAGATAGGAGAAGCCGGATAGTGGTAGGCTTAACAACTGGGCTGAATGTATCCTCATAATCCGGTCCATGGCGCTGTTTAAAGCCCTTAGCCACAAGAGCACTTTGTAGCGCTCAATAGAACCATCAGCATGTTTCTTCACCTTGAAAACGCACTTCGAATCAATGATGTTGACACGAGGCAGAGGGGGAACAAGTGTCCAGGTCTCATTGTGGAGAAGAGCATGATACTCTTGTTCCATGGTAGCCCTCCAACTGCGTGGTTCGGCGGTAGGATCATCCACAACATGAGCCAGGAAAGAAGCCAAGTACGTGATTGTGCCATCGGTGCACTCCTTGGGACGAATGATGCCACTTTGGCTGCGTGTGTGCAGACGCCATGGAACAACGAGCACAGGGGCAGGCGGAATGTCTGAAGCAGGCTAGGCCGGTCCAAGGGACTCCGATGAAGAGAGATCCGGTGACAATGTCGCTGGCCTCTGCCTCTTCGCGGCGGCGGCCCTAGGGTTTGGCCACGGCGGTGACGACATGTGAGGACCTAGGTTAGGCTGATACCATGTAAGACGTAGGTTTTGTGGGAATTGGCTCAACCCTCTATGGGATGGCCTATCACACATATATATATATAATGATGTACAATGTACAATCAAGTCCTATACCAATACTGTATGGATTACACAGTTGGGCTACTATACAAAGTCTAACACGCTGCACCCCCTTCTTCGTCCTATCTTATTCTTCTTTCTTTCTCCCTTCTCTCTGCCCTCTTCCATGCCTCGATTTTGCTACAAAATTTGAACCGATTTATTCCCCGTTTTCCACCGTGGTTGGATTCTAGAGGGTTAGAGGAGGCAAGGAAACCCTCGATCTCATGATGGTGGTGTTGACCATTTTGGTGGTGGTGGTGGAGGTGGAGGTGGTGGTGGTGGTGGTGTAGGTGGAGGTGGTGTTGGTGGAGGTTGCTGTGTTCGTCGTTCTTCTCTCGGTGTTCGTCGTTCTTCCCCGTCGTTCCTTGTTTCTTCGCACGCTTCAAGGGCATGATTTAACATCTGTTCCCGCCGTATTTAGTTGTGCGAATGTATGTAGTTGCTTTGGTAATACATGTAGATGTCAAATAATTAGGTGTGTGAATATTTTTAATATTTTCGGTAGCTTTGTCCTTCTGCTTAATATTTGTCCATGTTGAATAATTTTTTAGGTCAACAGATTTGTCTGGTTTTCACTACGGTCCTGGTACTGTCCAAACAAATGAGATGGGAGCTGATCTGAGTGAATTTTAGTCACATTGAGGTGCTAGTGACTTCCCCTGAAACATGGTATGTTAGTCAGTCGACAGAATGGCTGGCTGAATGTTTAGGGTTTAATATTGAATCGCACACCATCGGTGTTCATGCATTATGGACCCGGTCGAGTTCAAATATTTACTTTTGTTTGAAGCATATAGAGCAAGACTCTTAGTGGGTGCACTGGTTACAGGCTTGCGAGAGCAGGGGATGTAATGCTATCGCCTTACGGCTCCCCGTGGTGAAGCCGATTAGTGCACCTGAAGCCGAATGTAGTTACGATTATGGTCAGATCTGTGAAGGCGTATCTAGACGTCCCTATGAATGCGAAAGAGATCACTCGCAGCCTCGAGGCGTACCTAATGTGCCTTCTCGGGAAGGTGATGTTCACAAAGAACCATGTCACCACTATAAACGCGCGCTACATCCCTATTGCACTTGAGATCGCTAGAGCTGAGATGCCGAACCAAATCAGACCAAGGAGTTGGGGTTCAACGGTCTTAGCTCAGCGGTCTTAGCTACTACATACCAAGGTATGTGCAACGGTTGCCAGCTTGCGACAAAAAAGTCAGCACTTCTTGGATGCCCTCTATTTCTACACTTGTGGTCATGGGAGAGGTTCTCCATAGGACGACCAAACATTGATGTCGACGATGGTTTTCCTGTTGGCCACCTGTTCGATGCTAAACACATCGACATGCCTACTTTCGGTCTTTGTTGGACACGTCGCAAGGTATGTATTGTGGTATTTTTAATGCACCTTCTTTGCGTACACTATGGCTGAAACTCACCTATGTCTTGCGCAGAGACGCTATGCTAATGATCAGTCTAGGCGAGTCTACACGACATTAAACGAGTAGTTCGATACATACACTAGGGTGATCTGGCAGCCATACACGCAAGCAGCCATACTTGCCAGGTACCCTGACAATATTTCAAAGATATGCACGAGAGACCAGGGTTACTGGATGACGAAATCGAAGATCATCTTCGATGTCTTTGTTGAGGATATGGCGCAACAGCGGGTTATGAGGCAATTCGGTCTTCGACAGATGGTCGAGCCCCCACCTACAGATAACCCGCTTCTAGGAGTAGTCCACATGTATTGTACACTTATTCATTGCTACATTGTCTTTCAGAGTGAAGCACCAGTTAATTGTTAAACACACACCTGAATTACAGACTGGGATATTGCGACGACACGTCTCTGGCACGAGAATGTCGGGTTTGATCTCGATGAATTCAATGCCTATTTGTATCAGTACATGAGAGGGACACGGTTACGCATTGTTGAACACTCTAATGCAGAGGAGATACCGACCCTGTTACATCGGATACGTACCCGAGCTATGATATTTCGGGCTCTAGGCAGTACACGGTAACATCTATTGTCTTTATCTAATGCATCTTTGTGTTACATACTTTGTCATCCATACTTAATAATCATCATGACAATTTCTTGTTGAGTTGGCATGCAATATTCATAATGACGTTATGACCTATGGACGTTCACTGTCATCTGGACCTCTTCTTGTACCTAGGTCTCAGGTGCAGCCATGGTTATAGCGCATGGAGTGGAAGATACGAGATGTCTACATGGCTATCACGTGCACACACACACCTCAGACTTTGTGCACCGCGTCCACCACCACCACGAGTAGCCGCGCCCCTCCATGCAACGACAGCAGCCGCGTCCACGCCTAGAACAACAGCCGATGCCCCATCCACCCCTCCTGACCAAGCTGGTTGCTCGGCGTGGCAACACCCACAACACCATGCTCCCTTGTCCAGCTTTGTGTTTTGGCCTCCACCACAACATCAATGTCCCACAACGGGTTTCATGTTTCAACAACATCCAACTGGTATGTCTCTTCATATTTATTCTTTTTGATATTAATTGAGACTACATATTTAGTCAACATTAATGATCCCTCGTGCAGGATCCTATGCATATCATGAGGCATTGGCATCTGGATCCGGGTGCGCGAGTGAATAGGAAGATCCACTGTCGCAGCAAAACATGTGGATGCACATGTTTTTGACTCCTCCACCATGGCCTACCCAGGATACAAAGTATGACCAGGGCGGGTCCGAGATTTCTCTTCGTAATATTAGCCCCCCCCCCCACATGTGGGGCTGGAGTACGCCTAGCACACCCCATGAGCACTGAGGGTGACGCTTCTATCTATCACTAGAGACATGGCTATCTAATTATGTATGAGACACATGCCTATTCTATGTATGAGACATATTCATGTTCTATTTCAATGCTTAGTTAACTTAGCGGGGATGACACTTATACTACAAAAAAATGCATCCAACGTCATGCTTAGATAGAACATAATGCCCCCAAAACATGACATTACAAAAAAATATAAAATACATACGAATTAGAAGGTACGACTAAACTTACAAAATATAGCCGAATAACTACATGAAGGCATCATCTCATCCTCCGTTGATGCAAAGCTCTTGCCCTTCGTCGATGCATAGATCTTGCCCTTCATCGATGCATAGCTCTTGCCCTTCGTCGATGCAGAACTCTTGCCCTTCGATGATGAAGTACTCTTGGCCTTGGTACTCGGCATGAAGATATCATCTCCGTCCTCGCCGGCGTCCATCCATAAAAAAAGATGTTCTATGCCCTTGTGTAGGTGTTGGACTTTCTTCTTCCATCTTTCATTCAACCTCAAAAATTCTTTTCGTATCTCCTCAAAGGTCCTCGGAGGCCACCTACTCCTAGCTAATGCGTGAGCTAACTCATTTAGTAGTTATGTGTAACATCCTAAATTTTTAGATTTGATATGTTAACAGAAGCATTCTTGGTCATCTTGATTTCTATGCATGTTTGAATTTTCTGAATATTCTATTCATTATGCAACTACAGGAAATTTATATTGGAGTGGAGATAAGATGACTTCTTCCGAGTTAAATAAAAACTTCATAATGTTTAGAATATTATTTGAAGTCGCATGATATGGTTTTGCAAATTTTATAATCTCCGAAATCATTTTAAGTTGATTTTTCAATGCTCGTTGTGTAGCCTTTTGCATAAAAGATATTTTCAAAAATTACATCAGGTGAAACTAGTGTTCCTTTGGAATATACTAGTTGGATATTTTCTGTTTTTTTAGTATTTTAGATATATATATTTTCTGGTAATTATTTAGCTAGGATTTTTTTATGTCATGACTGTTTCCTAAAAAAAAATGCACCGGGCCGACTGAGCCAGGTTGGCCCAGCCAGCCACGCACCCAGACCGCAGCCACCAGCACACCGAGCTAGCGCTAGCTGTGCCCCACGAGCCCACACCCCACGCCTCAGCAACCTCCAGGGTCTAGCCTCGAGCGCTAGCGCAGCCAGCGCCAGGTTCCCCAGCGAACCGAGCACCCCACGACCGAGCCAGGTGCCCCATCGCGATGGGCACCGACCCCGACCCGGTTTCAGCCCAGGAATCGAGACGGAGCACGCCCTGGACTCCTCCCCCGACCAGAAAACTCCAGGAGCCCGACCCCTCACCGATTCTTTCCTGTCGCCGATCCCTTCTGCCACCACCGTCCTCGCCTAGGGCGAGCTAAACTCGCCGAGAGCTCCTGCAACAGTACGCCCCTCAGCCTCGTCTTCGCCGGAGCCGCCGTTCGCCGGAGCCGCCCTCGTCCGACAGCCATCGGAGGAGCACCACCGGAGGAGCCACACCGAGACCGTCCCGTTTTTCCCAACTTATCGTGGTAAGCACGTGCACACGATCCGATTCAACCAATACACGAAGTTGCTACAGTACCCGTATTAAACGTATTTTTAATTTGTTTTAGGTGTGTGAGATTCTCGGTAAGATTTTGAAACGTGTTTAACTTTTGATCCGTAGCTCCGAATCAGGAAATACTTTTTCCTGTAATCTCGTATTGACGAGTAGAATTTGATAGAACCAATAGTTTTCAGGTTATCAATATTTAAAATTTAACTTGGATCAGATTTAGTTTAAACCTACCGGATGCCATATTTTGCAAACCTTTCATCCAATTTAATTAATTATTTTTGCATTGTGCTCCCACTAGCATGTAGATAATAAATACCTACTCATATGTTTCTGTTATTTGAGTTTTAATTGAATTCTTTGTTGTTGACTTTATTTTGATGTTATGTGAGTACGGTTTATTTATCGATGCCTTCGTGGAACATATAGATTGTCCGGAGTGTGAATCCGATCAGAACTAAGCATTAGAGTACTTCAGCACTGTTCAAGGCAAGTTGCACTTTTGATTATGCTCATCCTATATGTCTGCTATGCACTGTTATGATATGTTACGTGTTGGTGTGATTCTTATATTGCTTGTCGCCATATATGTGTCTTGGTTGCATTGTTTAATTGTATGCTTGGATATGCTATGGTAGACGTGGACTCGTACCGAGTGTTTTATGGAAGTGGTGAGTGTTTATAGCTGTAGGATCGGGGCTTTTGCTCGAGTGAATGCGTCAATGGATAAGCGCTCTATTGTTCCTAGAGAATGTGCCATGACTGAGCGCACTTGAGTTGTCGGAACTTAAATCAGGTGAATGCGTTGATGGCTGAGCGCTTTGGAGTCCCCATTGAATGCGTCATCGATTGAGTGCACTTGATACATCTTGAAGATCTTTGTCATCTCACCGTAGGTTTGTGAGTTCTCTGTTGCGGGTTAAATTGGTTGTGGTGTGTGAGACCTTGATCAGTTCATGGAGGTAGGTGAAGTTAGCTTTACGCCGAACCAACTTGACTGTTTTGTTTGTCATACATTGCTTATATATGTAGGTTTGCATTATCATTATGTGTGAATTGCCAATACATTCAATGTATTGACCCTTGTGGCTGCAACTTATCATGTTGCAGGATGTTCAGATGCTCGGTGAGATACAGTAGGGTCGCGAGTCTTCACTCAACATTTTTGCTAGTGGGTTATGATGGGACTCATCGCTATTATTCTGCTACTTTTTCGCTGTTTGATAGAATAAAGCTAGCTAAGTGCTATGCAGATTGTTATACTATATAAATTCTGGATCATGCGTTGTAATAAATGATGCACTTGCTATTATGGTATTCATCTATACTGTGTGTGCTAGCGAGTCGATCCAGGGACTAGCACAGTAAAGCACACAGACTCAAATCCTTCATGATTTGGTCGTTACGGATGTTATCACACCAATGCGTTGACTGTAGGTCGTGGCCCTAGAAAATGGATTAGAAAAGCCATATGAGTGAATAATTTATTCTATAAAATTTTTCGACATCTTACTCTTTCATTAGACAACCCTTTAGTATCTTGACCAGCTTAAGTAGGAACTAGTGGTGAGACCACCATTTATTTTTGCTTCTTGTGATTTTAATGAAAGTGCGTTATATCGACTAGAGGGGGGGGGGGGGTGAATAGGAGATTTTTAGAATTTCATCACTCAGGAAATTCCTTTTGAGGAAATTCCTCACTGATGACTAACTTACAGCGGAAACAGTAAAGGATCAAACGTGCAAACGTTTACACCAGCAGTATTTCAGAGTGAAGAATGTGAAAACAGATTGCACAGTAAGCAGGCACGCAGAATACAGATGAAGATTAACTATTGTGAAGAATTTGGGGTTGAGGAAATTCAGAGAAAGTCTTCAGCAAATTCTTCAAACAGTCACAGTGAAAGTGATCAACACATAATGCAGAGAAAGTAAAGAGTTGAGGAATTAGAACCCGTTTCACAGTGAAGAAAGTCGTTGATGACCCAGTTCCAACTGCTGTGACAGTTGTACATCTGGTTTGGAGCGGCTTGGTATTGAAACCAAAGGACACCCAGTCCCGGGACACATAGTCCCTACCGTATTCTCCTTGAGCTAAGGACACAGTCCTCGCCCAACACTCGTGGTAAGTCTTCAGGGCAGACTTCCAAACCCTCACAAACTTGGTCACTCGACAATCCACAATTAACTACCGGAACGTTCTAGACCATGACGCCTAACCGTCTGGAGGATGCACAATCCTCAAAGGTAAAAGGCTTCAGTCCCACACAGGAACAACTTCTTCAGTGATGCTCAATCACTAGGTTTGGTTTGTGGTTTTGGTGGGTGGTGTATTTCCTCATTGATGAATTACTCTCGAAGACTCTGAGGAATTTGGGTTGCTCTTATGACAAGTGTCAGTTTCTAACGGAGCAGCCAACCAGCTAGTGGTTGTGAGGGGGTGGCTATTTATAGCCTGGGAGCATCCCAACATGATTTGACACTAATGCCCTTAAATAATATGACCGTTAGAGTGGATAAGACCAGTGACTTGGCGTGGTTATCGAAACGGTCGGAACCCTCAACTGTGAGAGTCCTCATGTCACTCATATTCTTCACTTGAGGCTTTTGGTAGGATTTGGCTTGGGTTGAGCATCATGAGGAAATCCATTCCATAGTGTAACTTCGACCCCCTTTAACAGTACGATGTTCCTATTACTCAAATGCGAAGAAAGTAAAACAGAAAGTGTAAATCTTCACGCTTCAAATTCTTTAGAATGAATTTCTTCAGGAACCACCGGACTTCTCAATATCAGTATGTTCATGAGGAATATCAATTTCGTCGCAGATTCCTCGCGATTCATTTCTTCAGGTTTAGACCAATTTCTTCAACTGAAGACATACATTTTTAGGGGTCGATATTCTTCAAATATCTCAAACTCCTCAATGACTTATAGATCCTGTGTACACTTATAAACACATTAGGTACTTAACCTATAAGTCTTCAAACCACCAAAATCACTAAGGGGCACTAGATGCACTTACAATCTCCCCCTTTTTGGTGGTTGATGATAATTAGGTTAAGTCTTCAACAGGGATAAAAAATATGAAGTGTAAATACTCATTTGAGGAATTTGAAAAACAAGATTCAGAGAGACTCCCCCTGAAGATGTGCATATCTTGAGGATTTTGCTTTTATAGCAGATGCACATTGATGATTTATATCATGGAGATCTCCCCCTGAGTCTTGTAAATCATGCATACATATAACATATCATATGAAGAAAATGAAGATGCATGATGGCAAATGGTATCTGACGAATTCCAGCATGCGTGCATTAAAACTTGAGGAATAAGCATGCGAAGAAAAACGTTCAAAAGCGTCAGAGTACCATCGGGCTTAAGTTACAACTACATAAAAACTTCGGAAGAGCCAAGAGTTTGTAACTTAATATAGTTTATAAGCCCCAAAAATATCCCGCTTGAAGACTAACTCTCGAGTTTCTCCCGCTTTGTCATCAAGTGACAAAAAGGGACAAACTGAGGACTAACGCCCGTGAAGACTTCATTTCTTGGCGGTTGAGGAAGAGCCGCGATGCTTCTTGGGAGTAGTCTTCTTCCTTGGGCCGGTTGCTGTGCTGAGTTGTTCCTCATCAGATTCAGAAGTGCGGAATGAAGAAAAGGAGCCATCTTCAAGGTCTGGCACTGGAATGGGCCTGAACTTCCTCTTGGGAGGCCACGACCAATCAAAGTCTCGCTCAAATTCCATTTATTCAAGCTCACTCTGAGTCTTCAGATGTGCAAGTGTAGCCCAGGTGCGATCGAAAACCTCATGCAGATAGTGATTGTTAATCTTCACAGAGTTCTGTGTTTCAGTGAGGGTTTTCACAATGGCACCAAACTGGCGTTTGACCCATTTGTGGTTGCGATCCACCTTCTGGTGAAGACTGAGGAGGAGCTCTCTGGTGTTCAGCACGCGAGGAGGAACTGGGCTTGCTGGACGAGTCTCAGTATCGTCCCATGAAGAATATGCTTCTGGCTCTCTGAACTGGCCATCAAGGGGCCTGCTGCCTTCTTCAATCAAAGATTTTCCTTTTCCTTCAATGGGCTCAAAAGTCTTCTTGTTGACCCGGATAGGAGGCATATAACCAACATGGTTTTGACAATCAGCGTGAAAGTTGATGCATGTCCTTGTCCTGATGAATCTCATGACCCACGGGGCATAATCTTGTGATCATAGGGGCACATGGCATTGTCGGCCAAAGTCCTCAAGAAGAAATCATGGATATTAATAGGAATACCGTGAATGATGTTGAAGAGGATATTCTTCATGAGGCCTACAACATCTTCTTCATCGTCATGGCCTTTGATTGGCGGGAGCACACTGCAGAGGATTCTGTAGACAGACCGGGGTGTGTACTTGAGCTCGTGGACGAGGAAGGTGGTTCTTGAGGGTTTGCCAGCAGCCAAAGGCTTCATGAGGACTTCCATCATACCATTTGGCAGCTCACGCTCACCATAAAGCTTCACTCCCCATCTGAGGGAATTGGTACGGGCAGTTCTCTGAGGAGTTCAGAAGCAGGAGCCTTGTAGTGAGTGTTTTGTGACATCCAGTCAAACACCCAAGTGCTGATGTCGTCAGGGTTGCCCGATATATGAAGAGTGGCATAGAACTGAAGAATAAGCTCACTGTTCCAGTCTGATATGTCCGAGCACATTGGGAGCAAACCTGCATCGTGGAGTACACTGAGGACTGGCTCCAGGCAAGGTATTGCTTCGAGCTCAACATGAGGAATTTCATCAGCTGGTACTTCATGCTGAGGAGATGATGCTTGCTCTGGTTGAGCTTCGGGCTGAGGAATTTCTGCTTCTTTCTCATTTGGAGGAGTTGGGTCAGCCTGTTCCGCATCTTGAGGAGTCTTCTCAGAATGTACAATTTCATTAGAATGAGGATTTCTAGCTTGTTTTTCCTCAGCTGGCTTTGTGGCAGAAGCAGTTTCATCAGCTGGTGCAGCTGATGCTTGAGCAGTCTTTGTCTCAGGAATAAGAGGTTGAGGACTGTCGTCAATCTGAATTTCCTCATCAATGTGTTCCTCAGAGGCGACATCCTTCATTTCCTCATCTGTCCTTGTAGCTGGGTCATCAATGACGACCATCTCATAGGAAGGGGCGACATTGAGAGGCACTGGGTCCAGAGGAGCAGTTTCTTCAATTTCTTTGAGGCGCTTTGCCTCTGTCTCTTCTACTGCTGAGGAGGCTTTTCTCTTCTTGGCTTCCTTTTGAGCAGCCCTTGTTTTCTTCACGTCTGATGCAGACGGAATTATCTTCTTCACCTTTGAAGCTTTTGGTGAAGGTGTTCTTTCTTCAGATTCTTCAGCTGGTAGTGAGGAACCAGCTGGAACAGAGTCATCAGCCTGCTTTGATGAAGCAGCTGGATCAGGAGTAGTCTCATCAGTGGCAGCAATTTCATCAGTTGCAGTTTCCGTGATGATTTCTTCAATGGCCGATTCATCAACACGACGCGCTTGGTGTTCTTCCTCGGCTTGAGGAGTTTCCTCCTCATGAGGAGATGCATCTGCTGGCTGCTCAACCAAGGGCTGAGGAGTTGGTGCTGGGGGTGCAGTTCTTTTGTTGTAGTCATCAACAACACTAGTGGCTAGCTTGATGAAATTGCTCTTGATGCTTTTGCGATCTGATAGCATGGTGTACTTGTCAGTGAATATTTGCAGCTCTGGATGGGTTGACACCAGTGCATCAGGAGTCAGTTTGAGGAGATTCTGCCTGAGGAATTTCTCCTTTTTGATCTTTGCAACCTTTGCCTGCCTGGCCTGCTGTTCTTTCCACTTGGCTTCATTTATGAAGGTGGCCACCATGTGGCTGATGCCAGGGGGAAGCTTCAAATTATCAATAGGAGTGTTTGGGTCCTCATACCAGATATTGATGTAGTCAAGGAGGACCTTGGGGTCCATGGCCAGAGGAATAGCACTGCCTGATGCTTGAGCTACTCTTTCTTGCTTGTTTCTGATGATGGCTTGCATGGTTTCATCATCATATTCATCACTTCCCTCTAATGCAGACGGGACTGCGATGATTTTGCTGGGGTTGGGCAGAGGTGCACGTTCAGCAGTTGCAAAAGTCTTCACAAGAGGTGTTGAAGACTTTGTCTCCGAGCTAGTTGCAGCTGGGAGTGAGGAGCTGGAGCTGGCGGTCGTAGGTTTCACGACATGCTTCTGTACTGGTTTCTCTTGAGGCTTTGGAGGTGGAGCTGAGGATTTTGGTGCCGAGGAGATTGGTACTGAGGGTTTTGGCGCTGATGGTTTTGGTGTTGAAGGTTTTGTTAATAAGGGTTTTGGTGCTGAGGTTTTTGTGACGGAAGCCTGAGTAGACTTCTCTTGAGGCTTTGGAGCCCTTTGCTTTGATGGCACAGACTGCATGTGAGGAATTTCTGAGCCTGAAGTTTCTGCAGCTGAGGAATTAGCAGCACCGGAGGCAGCAGCTGAGGATTCATTAAATTTCCTTACTGCAGCTTCTGCTTGCTTCTTGAGCTTGGCCAGATGTTTTTCTTTCTCATCTGGGTAGTCATCAATTGTCATGAGACTTGAGGGATGTGCTACTTGATGATCCTCAAGTGGGGCCCTTTTGCCAGGAGGCTTCAAAGCGAATTTCTTCGCATATTTGGGAGTCACAAACCTGTACTCCTTCCATTCCTTTGCCCATCGGCGTTCAATCTTCTGCAGCCGTATCTTTCTCTTGGCCATTGTCTCATGTTCATCAGGCGTACAATAGTCCAAGTAAATGTCCTCAGGGATATCAGCAGCTGTGTTTTGCTCAAGTTTCTTTCCTCCCTTCTGTTTCTTTCTTCCTCCATTTTCTTCAGTTGAGGACTTTGCTGATGATTTTGAACTCTTGAGGATTCTGATGAGCCTTGAAGAGTTTCTTCCAGAAACGCTGCAAATGAGTTAATGTGATGAGAACCGAGAGATTCATCAGCTGACATGTGTGTACCTGTGAACAGAGTATAGTTGCGAGGAATTTGGAGAGGTCATATGCGTTCTCAGATTTGAAGAAAATGAAAAAGTTTGACAGTTTGAGGAATATAACCACTGGTTGAGGAATTTGCCTAAGCATATTGTTCTTGGGTTCCAGTGTTGTACAGATATGAAAATTCGCACAATTGAGGAATCCCGTGAAAATCTTAGATGCTTAGCATAGTTCATCAATGATTGTGGTGATAGGTAGTGTTTGAGGAATCATGTGCGCATCATATCTTGAGGAAAAACAAATTTCACATAGAAGATGTAAAATTTCAGATCTAATCTGCTGTAAAAATGGGATATATTTACCCTGGAAGGTGCATACGAAGAACACATAAAGTAGTGTTGGAGAGGCTCTTCGTTCGAGTGTCCAATGCACCCTAACTCGGCGACAGAGGACGTCTACGGTGGCGGCAGACGAAGATGGTCCGACTCCGGCGTGGTTCTGGCAACGGAGAAGTCGAGGCAGTGAAGCTCTTCCTCACCGGCGACAAGACTACCAGCGGTGGCGCTAGGGTTCGATGGAGTGTGCTGTGGCAGGAGAGCGATGAGGCGAAGAAGAGGATACCGAGGGGGATAAGGACATATTTATAGCCAAAAGTTACTGTTGGCGTGAAAATGTCGGACCAAATAGCCCCTGCCTCTACGTCTCCGCAGGACACGTGTAGCTCACGTACGATGCGGTGGAGATAGTGGAGATCGTGGTTATCCGATCGTGGGAAGTGGGGTTCAGTTACTATGTCTTTAAAGAAACAATTTTTGAAGATTTGAGGATTTTCGTTACATAATCATTAGCTGACAAGGATGCAGTGAGGATTTTGAACAAAATTTCTATTAGAATGCATATGAAGAATTGAATAGACTGGATAAGTATAGCATAGAGGGAAAGTGGGGTCCGATCACATTCACTTAGCAGAAACATCAACTTGAAGAAATAGCAATAAGTGAATGCTGTTGAGGACTAGAAATCACAGTCTATCTAGTCAAATGAAAGTCATCAAGTGTTTTTTTGAAGATTTTGTAATAAATCATCACAATGAAGAACAACTGTTTTGAATAAAAATGCATTGTGAGGAAATCGATCATTTGAAGAAAATAAACTTGAGGAATTTCACATTGGGCGGTGGCGTTACCCACCATATAAGAATGTTGATTACAGACGCCACGTACAATTGTCGTTGGGCCCTGAGAATCAATTTCTTCGTTAATTTCTTCACATTCAGAGTGACTTTCTTCATCAGTTGAAGAAAATCGTTTCATCATGTGTTGCACATCTAAGTCATCAACTTTGCATAAGTGTTAGGATGTGTGCATGTTTTTACATAACATTTGAAGACTCTAAGATATTTAGCTCACACCGCAACTTGCAAAACCTTTTCTCATCCAAGGGCTTAGTGAAGATATCTGCTAGTTGATCATCAGTCTTCACATGGTCGATGAGGATATTGCCCTTGAGGACATGGTCCCGAAGAAAATCATGACGAATCTGAATGTGCTTGGTCTTCGAGTGCTGTACTGGGTTGTATGCAATTTTGATAGCACTCTCATTGTTAGAGTAGAGAGGTACATTCTTCATTTTGATGCCGTAATCCTTGAGGGTTTGCTTCATCCATAGCAATTGAGCACAGCAAGAACCAACAGCAATGTACTCAGCTTCGGCAGTGGAGAGTGATACACAGTTCTGCTTCTTTGAGGACCAACAAACTAGTGATCTTCCGAGGAAATGGCATGTGCCAGAAGTTGACTTGCGATCCACACGGTCACCAGCATAGTCTGAATCAGAATACCCTACCAGATGAAGATTGGAGCCCTTGGGATACCATAATCCTAGTGTTGGTGTGTGAGCTAAGTATCGAAGAATATGTTTCACAGCCTTATGGTGTGATTCCTTCGGTTTTGCTTGAAAACGTGCACACATGCAAACACTAAGCATTATATCTGGCCTAGATGCACATAGATACAATAAGGAGCCAATCATAGAACGGTATACCTTCTGATCGAAATCTTTACCATTTTCATCAGTGCCGAGGTGGCTGTTGGTAGGCATCGGAGTCTTGGCACCTTTGCATTCGTGCATGTCGAATTTCCTCAGAACATCCTTGAGGTATTTCTCCTGTGATATGAAGATTACATTGCTTTGTTGACGAATTTGAAGACCCAAGAAGAATTTCAGCTTCCCCATCATGGACATCTGATATTCTTCACTCATCATGTAGGCAAATTCATCACTGTATCTTTTGTCAGTACAGCCAAATATGATATCATCAACATATATTTGACATACAAACAACTCATTATCATAGGATTTTGTGAAAAGAGTTGGATCGAGTGAACCAAGTTTGAAGCCTTTCTTCATGAGGAATTCCTTCAATGTATCATACCATGCCCGAGGGGCTTGCTTGAGGCCATACAGAGCCTTTTTGAGTCTGAAGACTTTGTCTGGATTCTTTGGATCCTCAAAACCTGGGGGCTGAGCAACATATACTTCTTCCTCAAGCTTACCATTGGGGAATGCACTTTTCACATCCATTTGATATAAGGTGATGTTATGATGATTAGCATAAGCAAGTAGTATTCGAATAGCTTCAAGTCTAGCAACAGGTGCAAAAGTTTCATCGAAATCTATTCCTTCAACCTGGGTGTAGCCTTGGGCTACAAGACGTGCCTTGTTCCTCACCACTTGACCGTCCTCATCTTGCTTGTTTCGGAAAATCCACTTGGTGCCGATGATGTTGTGCTTGCGAGGATCTGGTCGTTTGACGAGCTCCCATATGTCATTCAGCTTGAATTGAAGAAGTTCGTCTTGCATAGCTTGGATCCACTCCGGTTCCAGAAAAGACTCAGCTACTTTGGAGGGTTCTGTGATGGATACAAAAGAAAAGTGCCCACAAAAGTTAACTAAGTGTGAAGCTTTTGAGCGAGTGAGAGGACCTGGCGCGTTGATGTCGTTGAGGATTTTGTCAAGTTCTACTTCGTTTGCAATCCTCGGATGAGGTGGTTGAGGATTTTGTCTGGGCTGAGGAAGTGGTGCTGTTGCAATTTCCTCAGGAGCATCTTCTTGGTTTTTATCAGCGATGGGGATCGTTTCTTCACCAATTTCCTGAGTGGGAAAAATGTCTTCAGTAGGCTTAAGCTTTATTGCTTCCTCAGGAGACAACTTATCTGGATCAGAAGGCAATTGCTCTCTTTGCGAGCCGTTAGTTTCATCGAACCGCACATCTACAGTCTCAACAACTTTGTTGTGATAGTTGTTGAAGACTCTGTAAGTGTGCGAGTCCTTTCCATAACAGAGCATAAAACCTTCATGTGCCTTAGGTGCAAATTTTGAGCTATGGTGAGGATCTCTAATCCAGCATTTTGCACCGAAGACTTTGAAATAACTTACATTGGGTTTCTTGTCAGTGAGGAGTTCATATGAAGTTTTCTTGAGGAATTTGTGAAGACATACCCTGTTGATGATATGGCATGCAGTGTTGATTGCTTCAGGCCAAAAGCGACGAGGAGTCTGATATTCTTCAAGCATAGTTCTAGCCATTTCAACCAGAGTCCTGTTCTTCCTTTCGACGACACCATTCTGCTGAGGAGTATAAGGAGCAGACAATTCATGAGTAATACCAAGTTCATCAAGATAATCATCAAGACCAGTGTTTTTGAACTCGGTTCCATTATCACTCCTGATGTGTTTGATCTTGATGCCAAAGTTCGCCGAGGCCCTTGAAGAAAATCGTTTGAAGATTTCCTGCACTTCAGTTTTATACACTATGATATGCACCCAAGTATATCTGGAATAATCATCAACTATGACGAAGCCATATAAAGATGCGGCATTGGTTAGTGTGGCATAGTGAGTAGGTCCAAATAAATCCATATGAAGCAATTCGAATGGACGTGTGGTAGTCATGATGGTTTTAGAGGGATGCTTGGATCTGGTCATTTTCCCAGATTCACAAGCACCGCAGAGATGATCCTTGAGGAATTTGACTGATTCGATGCCGATGACATGCTTCTTCTTTGCAAGCGTGTGCAAATTCCTCATGCCTGCATGACCTAGTCTTCGGTGCCACAGCCATCCTTCTGAAGTTTTTGCTAGTAAGCAAGTGGCTGGTTGAGGACCTTTAGAGAAATCAACAATGTACAAATCCCCTCTTCTTACACCTTCGAAGACTTTGGATCTGTCAGATTCCATGATGACTACACATCTATATCTACCAAAGATAACAATCATATCAAGATCACAAAGCATCGAGACTGACATAAGGTTAAAACCAAGGGATTCAACAAGCATCACTTTGTCCATATGCCTATCCTTGGAAATAGCTACTTTGCCAAGTCCCAATACCTTGCTTTTACCTTTGTCAGCATATGTGATTTGCTTCAGAGGTGATGGAGTTAGTGGCATATTCATCAGTAAGCTTTTATCACCAGTCATGTGATGTGTGCAGCCACTATCAAGAACCCACTCAGTATTTTTGGGTTTGTCATCCTACAGATGAATTAGTACAGCTTACCATCTCATATGCTTCAGATTTGAAGAATATGATACTAATTTCATTAGTTCAGTAATGTAGGGACGTGTGAAATATTTCTATTTCATCAATCATTAGCTTGCGTCCTATCAAGCATTTCCTCAGGTCTCCAGCAAATTCTTCAGATGATAATTTTCATCTGGAGACCTGACCTGTAGAAGTGATTAGTTCGATTTCTTCACCACCCACATCTGAAGGGGTGGCAAAGTGTTCATCATCCCGCGAGCACCATATGAGAAAGGTGGCATTGAAGCTAATGCAGTTCTCTTAACAGTAGGGGGATTAAAGTACTCATATGAATATGCAGAGAACTAGTTTGAGGATTTATGAACATAATGATTTGAGGAGTAACGCTCATATTCATATTCCTTGTAGTTTCCCTGCATGTTAGACGCATAAGCATGGGTACGAGCATAGTTTTGACCAGTTGAGGATTTTGATCCTCTTGAATACTTTGGTCCTCCTGAGGAATTTGATCTGGAGTTCAGATTCTTCAGTGGTGGTGTCATGAGGACATTCACCTGAAGATTTTCAAGACAACTTTTGGGAACCCAGATTTTCCTCAGAGGAGGGCCATTCCTGCAGTTAGTTCCAACATATCGAGCAAATACTTCACCAGATTGATTTTTGAACAGTTTATAGTTGGAATCGAATGACTCATCCGAGGAACAGGATAATTCACATGAAAAACCAGTTAGATTAGATGGATCAAAAGGAGACCCAGTAGCAGCAACCCATGAGGTTTTGGGATACTGCTTGGGTTTCCAATAAGATCCATCAGCATTTAATTTCCTCTCAAAGGCAATTCCTTCTTTCCTCGGGTTCCTGTTCAAGATATGCTTTTTGAGCACATCACGAAGGGTTTGATGTCCTTTGAGGCTTTTGTACATGCCTGTCACATACAATTCCTTCAACCCTGCATTTTCATGAGTAACATTTGTGTTTTCCTCAAGTGAGGAAATAGACACAACAGGTGCAGTTGAAGAATTTGTAGCAATGGTGGCATTTGATGATTCTGGTGAGGAATTAGCAGTTTTGCGTTCAATGCATTTAAGACATGGAGGAATAAATTCAACTTGACTAGCGCTGATCTATTGAGCTAGTAATGAATCATTTTCCATACGAAGATCATCATGAGACATCCTCAGCTTCTCAAGATCAAGCTTCCTTTGAAGAAATTCATAGGAAAGCTTCTCATGATCAGTGAGGAGTGTATCATAACGATCCTGAAGATTATCAAATCTAGACTGAAGACTTTTCATGTCATCAGTGAGGATTTGGGTAAGGTTCATTTCATCATTCAACAGATCATCACTTTTGTCTAGCAGTTTCTTAAGCTTTTCCACAGCAGTTTGTTGTTTAGTAGCAATGATGGCAAG
This sequence comes from Hordeum vulgare subsp. vulgare, assembly GCF_904849725.1. Classification (NCBI taxonomy): domain Eukaryota; kingdom Viridiplantae; phylum Streptophyta; class Magnoliopsida; order Poales; family Poaceae; genus Hordeum; species Hordeum vulgare. Next base: position 117,061,022 of record NC_058523.1, on the reverse strand, counting down.
TTTACTGTAACTGGGTTTCTTATAATCATTAGATTCACAGTCACTTGAATCAGAGGAGGAGGAGGCATTATTTGATACCTTTGAACCTTTTGCCATGAAGCAATAGGTTGGAGCGAAGTCATCAGCATAGTCATCAGTCTGGATGGTGCAACCATTTTCTTCAAGATTGAAGATTGACTTGCTGACGAAAGTGGTTGCTAGTGCAAGACTAGCCTGTCCAGATTCTGAGTCTTCTCCAGAACCCTCTTTTTCATCACATTCCTCTGATTCTGCCTCGGAGTCCATTTCCTTGCCAATAAGTGCCCGAGCCTTTCTGAAACTAGTCTTCTTGTGTGATGAGGGCTTTGAAGATGAGGATTTTGAAGATTTCTTCTTCTTCTTCGAGTCATCAGAACTGTCATCCTTGTATTTCTTCTTCTTTGATTCCTTTCCCCAACGGGGACAATCAACAATGTAATGACCTGATTTCTTGCACTTGTGACAGGTTCGTTTCTTGTAGTCCTCAGATGCAGATTCTGATTTCCTCATGTCTCTTCTTGAAGATTTACCGAACTGGCCACGTCATGTAAATCTCTAGAATTTCCTCACAAGCATTGCAAGCTCCTGTCCAAATTCTTCAGGGTCACAAATGCTGTCATCTGTGTCTTCTTCTTCAGATGAGGAAATTGCTCTAGCCTTCAGTGCACATGGTCTGGAATAGCTTTGTCCATATAGATCTCTATTTTCTTCTAGCTGGAATTCATGAGTATTTAGCCTTTCAAGTATATCAGCTGGATCCAGCATCTTGTAGTCTGGTCTTTCTTGAATCATTAGAACTAAAGTATCAAATGAAGAATCCAAAGATCTCAGCATTTTCTTCACAACTTCGTGATCAGTGATGTCTCGGGCTCCCAGTGCTTGCAGTTCATTTGATATGTTAGTGAGGCGATCAAAGGTGTCTTGGCAGCTTTCATTGTCATGTCTCTTGAAGCGATTGAAGAGATTGCGAAGAATATCAACACGAGAGTCACGTTGGGTTGATACTCCTTCATTTACCTTGCACAGTCTCTCCCAGATCAGTGTTGCAGAGCCCAAAGCACTTACTCTTCCAAACTGGCCAGGGTTCAGATGGCCAAAGATGATGTTCTTCGCTTGAGAATCAAGTTGCTTGAATTTCTTCACATCAGCCGCAGTGACACTGGCAGAAATGATGGGGACGCCATTTTCCACAATATACCAGAGATCATTATCAATAGCTTGTAGATGCATTTGCATTTTGTTCTTCCAGAAGGGAAAGTTCTTCCCTTCGTAGGTAGGACATGCTGCAGTCACCTTAAACATGCCTGCAGTCGACATAACTAAAACTCTAGGTGGTTAAACCAAAATCACACAGAACAAGGGAGTACCTTGCTCTGATACCAATTGAAAGTGCGTTATATCGACTAGAGGGGGGGTGAATAGGAGATTTTTAGAATTTCATCACTGAGGAAATTCCTTTTGAGGAAATTCCTCACTGATGACTAACTTACAACAGAAACAGTAAAGGATCAGACGTGCAAACGTTCACACCAGCAGTATTTCAGAGTGAAGAATGTGAAAACAGATTGCACAGTAAGCAGGCACGCAGAATACAGATGAAGATTAACTATTGTGAAGAATTTGGGGTTGAGGAAATTCAGAGAAAGTCTTCAGCAAATTCTTCAAACAGTCAGAGTGAAAGTCATCAACACATAATACAGAGAAAGTGAAGAGTTGAGGAATTAGAACCCGTTTCTCAGTGAAGACAATCATTGATGACCCAGTTCCAACTGCTGTGACAGTTGTACATCTGGTTTGGAGCGGCTTGGTATTGAAACCAAAGGACACCCAGTCCTGGGACACACAGTCCCTACCGTATTCTCCTTGAGCTAAGGACACAAAGTCCTCGCCCAACACTCGTGGTAAGTCTTTAGGGCAGACTTCCAAACCCTCACAAACTTGGTCACTCGACGATCCACAATTAACTGCTGGAACGTTCTAGACCATGACGCCTAACAGTCTCGAGGATGCACAGTCCTCAAAGGTAAAAGGCTTCAGTCCCACACAGGAACAACTTCTTCAGTGATGCTCAATCACTAGGTTTGGTTTGTGGTTTCGGTGGGTGGTGTATTTCCTCACTGATGAATTACTCTCAAAGACTCTGAGGAATTTGGGTTGCTCTTATGACAAGTGTCAGTTTCTAACGGAGCAGCCAACCAGCTAGTGGTTGTGGGGGGTGGCTATTTATAGCCTGGGAGCATCCCGACATGATTTGACACTAATGCCCTTAAATAATATGACCGTTGGAGTGGATAAGACCAGTGACTTGGCGTGGTTATCGAAACGGTCGGAACCCTCAACTGTGAGAGTCCTCATGTCACTCATATTCCTCACTTGAGGCTTTTGGTAGGATTTGGCTTGGGTTGATCATCATGAGGAAATCCATTCCATAGTGTAACTTCGACCCCCTTTAACAGTACGGTGTTCCTATTACTCAAATGCGAAGAAAGTAAAACAGAAAGTGTAAATCTTCACGCTTCAAATTCTTCAGAATGAATTTCTTCAGGATCCACCGGACTTCTCAATATCAGTATCTTCATGAGGAATATCAATTTCATCGCAGATTCCTCGCGATTCATTTCTTCACCTTCAGACCAATTTCTTCAACTGAAGACATACATTTTTAGGGGTCGATATTATTCAAATATCTCAAACTCCTCAATGACTTATAGATCCTGTGTACACTTATAAACACATTAGATACTTAACCTATAAGTCTTCAAACCACCAAAATCACTAAGGGGCACTAGATGCACTTACAATTAACGTGTTAGTGTATCTGTTTATGCCTGCTTTGTGGCATGACGATACTAGGTTGCTTGATTGATTGTTATTTAGCTTGTTTGTTAAATTAGGATCTTGTCGGAATTATTCGACTATATATATAGATATATTTGATTGTTGTTATGTTTGTTGGTGTTATTTGATAGTTTGATTTGGAGTTTGATGCTAGCATATGGGTAGTGTTTTTCCCCTTAGACCTAATTCTATCTAGATCTCATCTATGCTTACCCATCTTTAATCTTGCTAGACAACTCGAATCTCGAGGACGAGATTCATTTTAAGGGGGGTAGATTTGTAACTTCCCAAATTTTCAGATTTGGTATGTTAACAGAATCATTCTTGGTCATCTTGATTTCTATGCATGTTTGAATTTTCTGAATATTCTATTCAATATGCAACTACGGACAATTTATATTGGAGTGGAGATAAGATGACTTCTCCCGAGTCAAATAAATAGTTCATAATGTTTAGAATATTATTTGAAGTCGCCTGATATGGTTTTGCAAATTTTATAATCTCCGAAATCATTTTTAGTTGATTTTTCAATGCTCGTTGTGTAGCCTTTTGCATAAAAGATATTTTCAGAAAATTGCATTAGGTGGAACTAGTGTTCCTTTAGAATATACTAGCTGGATATTTTCTTTTTTTAGTGTTTTAGGTATATATATTTTCTGGTATTTATTTAGCTAGGAAATATTTTTTTATTTTTTTCTTTCATGGCTGTTTCCTAAAAAAATGCACCAGGCCGACTGAGCCAGGCTGGCTGGGCCAGCCACGCAGCCAGGCCGCAGCCACGAGCAGACCGAGCCAGCGCTAGCTGTGCCCCACGAGCCCACACCCCACGCCTCAGCCAGCCTCCAGGCTCGAGCACTAGCGCAGCCAGTGCCAGGTTCCCCGACGAACCGAGCAACCCACGACCGATCCAGGTGCCCTATCGCGATGGGCACCGACACGAGGGCCCCACTCCGTTTTCCTTCGACCCGGAGCCGGCTTCAGCCAACGAATCGAGACCGAGCACGCCCTAGACTCCTCCCCCGATCAGAAAACTCCAGGAGCCCGACCCCTCGCTGATTCTTTCCTGTCGCCGATCTCTTCTGCCACCATCGTCCTCGCCTAGGGCGAGCTAAACTCGCCGAGAGCCCGTGCAGCAGTACGCCCCTCGGCCTCGTCTTTGTCGGAGCCGCCGTTCGCCGTTGCCCCGTCGTCCGGCAGCCATCGGAGGAGCACCACCGGAGGAGCCACACCGAGATCGTCCCGTTTTCCCCTGTTGTTCGTGGTAAGCACGTGCACACGATCCGATTCGACCAATACACGAAGTTGCTATAGTCCCTGTATTAAACCTATTTTAATCTGTTTTTAGCTTTGTCAGATTCTTGGTAAGATTTTGAAACGTGTTTAACTTTTGATCCGTAGCTCTGAATTTGGAAATACTTTTTCCTATGATCTCGTATTGACGAGTAAAATCTGATAGAACCAATAGTTTTCAGGTTATCAATATTTAAAATTTAAGTTGGATCAGATTTAGTTTAAACCTACCGGATGCCATATTTTGCAAACCGTTCATCGAATTTAATTAATTATTTTTGCATTGTGCTCCCACTAGCATGTAGATAATAAATACATACTCACATGTTTCTATTATTTGAGTTTTAATTGAATTCTTTGTTGTTGACTTTATTTTGATGTTATGTGAGTACTGTTTATTTATCGATGCCTTCGTCGAACATATAGATTGTCCGGAGTGTGAAGCGTATCGGAACTAAGCGTTAGAGTACTTCAGCACCGTTCAAGGCAAGTTGCACTTTTGTTTATGCTCATCCTATATGTCTGCTATGCACTGTTATGATATGATACGTGTTGGTGTGATTCTTATATTGCTTGTCGCCATATGTGTGTCTTGGTTGCATTGTTTAATTGTATGCTTGGATATGCTATGGTAGACGTGGACTCGTACCGAGTGTTTTATGGAAGTGGTGAGTGTTTATAGCTGTAGGCTCGGGGCTTTTGCTCGAGTGAATGCGTCAATGGCTGAGCGCTCTATTGTTCCTAGAGAATGCGCCATGACTGAGCGCACTTGAGTTGTCGGGACTTAAATTAGGTGAATGCGTTGATGGCTGAGCGCTTTGGAGTCCCCATTGAATGCGTCATCGACTGGGCGCACTTGATACATCTTGAAGATCTTTGTCATCTCACCATAGGTTTGTGAGTTCTGTGTTGCGGGTTAAATTGGTTGTGGTGTGTGAGACCTTGATCAGTTCATGAAGGTAGGTGAAGTTAGCTTTATGCCGAACCAACTTGACTATTTTGTTTGTCATACATTGGTTATATATGTAGGTTTGCATTATCATTATGTGGGAATTGCCAATACATTCAATGTATTGAACCTTGTGGCTGCAACTTATCATGTTGCAGGATGTTCAGATGATCAGTGAGATACAGTAGGGTCGCGATTCTTCACTCAACATTTTCGCCAGTGGGTTATGATGGGACTCGTCGTTATTATTCTGTTACTTTTTCGTTGTTTGATGAAATAAAGCTAGCTAAGTGCTATGCAGATTGTTATACTATATAAATTCTGGATCATGCGTTGTAATGAATGATGCACTTGCTATTATGGTATTCATCTATACTGTGTGTGCTAGCGAGTCGATCCAGGGACTAGCACAGTAAAGCACAGAGACTCAAATCCTTCGTGATTTGGTCGTTACAGATGGTACCAGAGCAATGCGTTGACTGTAGGTCTTGGCCCTAGAAAATGGATTAGAAAAGCCATGTGAGTGAATAATTTATTCTATAAACTTTGTCTACATCTTACTCTTTCATTAGACAACCCTTTAGTATCTTGACCAGCTTAAGTAGGAACTAGTGCTGAGACCATCATTTATTTTTGCTTCTTGCGATATTAACGTGTTAGTGTATCTGTTTATGCCTGCTTTGTGGCATGACGATACTAGGTTGATTGTTATTTAGCTTGTTTGTTAAATTAGGATCTTGTCAAAATTATTCAACTATATATATAGATATATTTGATCGTTGTTATGTTTGTTGGTGTTATTTGATAATGTGATTTGTTTGATTTGGAGTTTGATGCTAGCATATGGGTAGTGTTTTTCCCCTTAGGCCTAATTCTATCTAGATCTCATTTATGCTTACCCATCTTTAATCTTGCTAGCCAACTCGAATCTCGAGGACGAGATTCATTTTAAGGGGGGTAGATTTGTAACATTCCAAATTTTCAGATTTGGTATGTTAACAGAATCATTCTTGGTCATCTTGAGTTCTATGCATGTTTGAATTTTCTGAATATTCTATGCATTATGCAACTACAAGCAATTTATATTGGAGTGGAGATAAGATGACTTCTACTCAGTCAAATAAAAAGTTCATAATGTTTAGAATATTATTTGAAGTCGTCTGATATGGTTTTACAAATTTTATAATCTCCGAAATCATTTTGAGTTGATTTTTCAATGCTCGTTGTGTAGCCTTTTGCATAAAAGATATTTTCGAAAATTGCATTAGGTGGAACTAGTGTTCCTTAAGAATATACTAGTTGGATATTTTCTCTTTGTTTAGTATTTTAGATATATATATTTTCTGGTATTTATTTAGCTAGGAATTTTTTTTATTTCATGGTTGTTTCCTAAAAAAATGCACTCGGCCGACTGAGCCAGGCTGGCCTAGCCAGCCACGCAGCCAGGCTGCAGCCACCAGCAGACCGAGCCAGCGCTAGGTGTGCCCCACGAGCCCACACCCCACGCCTCAGCCATCCTCCAGGCTCGAGCGTTAGCGCCAGGTTCCCGAGCGAACCGAGCACCCCACGACCGAGCTAGGTGCCCCGTAGCGATGGGCACCGATAGGAGGGCCCCGCTCCGTTTTCCTTCGACCCCGAGCCGGTTTCAGCCCAGGAATCGAGACCAAGCACGCCGTGGACTCCTCCCCCGATCAGAAAACTCCAGGAGCCCGACCCCTCGCCGATTCTTTCCTATCACCGATCCCTTCTGCCGACACCGTCCTCGCCTAGGGCGAGCTAAACTCGCCAAGAGCCCCTGCAGCAGTACGCCCCTCAACCTCGTCTTCGTCGGAGCCTTCGTCGTCCGGCAGCCATCGAAGGAGCACCACCGGAGGAGCCACACCGAGACTGTCCCGTTTTTCCCTGCTGTTCGTGGTAAGCACGTGCAGATGATCCGATTCAACCAATACACGAAGTTGTTACAGTACCCGTATTAAACTTATTTTTAATCTGTTTTTAGCTGTGTCAAATTCTTGGTAAGATTTTGAAACGTGTTTAACTTTTGATCCGTAGCTCCGAATCAGGAAATACTTTTTCCTGTGATCTCGTATTGACGAGTAGAAATTGATAGAACCAATAGTATTTAGGTTATCAATATTTAAAATTTAATATGGATCAGATTTAGTTTAAACCTACTGGAGGCCATATTTTGCAAACCGTTCATCCAATTTAAGTAATTATTTTTGCATTGTGCTCCCACTAGCATGTAGATAATAAATACCTAGTCATATGTTTCTGTTATTTGAGTTTTAATTGAATTCTTTGTTGTTGACTTTATTTTGATGTTATGTGAGTACGATTTATTTATCGATGCCTTCGTCGAACATATAGATTATTCGGAATGTGAAGCGTATCAGAACTAAGCATTAGAGTACTTCAGCACCGTTCAAGGCAATTTGCACTTTTGATTATGCTCATGCTATATGTCTGCTATGCACTGTTATGATATGTTATGTTTTGGTGCGATTCTTATATTGCTTGTCGCCATATGTGTGTCTTGGTTGCATTGTTTAATTGTATGCTTGGATATGCTATGGTAGACGTGGACTCGTACCGAGTGTTTTATGAAAGTGGTGAGTGTTTATAGATGTAGGCTCGGGGCTTTTGCTCGAGTGAATGCGTCAATGGCTGAGCGCTCTATTGTCCCTAGAGAATGCGCCATGACTGAGCACACTTGAATTGTCGGAACTTAAATCAGGTGAATGTGTTGATGGCTGATTGCTTTGGAGTCCCCATTGAATGTGTCATCGACTTAGCGCACTTGATACATCTTGAAGATCTTTGTCATCTCACCGTAGGTTTGTGAGTTCTCTGTTGCGGGTTAAAATGGTTGTGGTGTGTGAGACCTTGATCAGTTCATGGAGGTAGGTGAAGTTAGCTTTATGCCAAACCAACTTGACTGTTTTGTTTGTCATACATTGCTTATATATGTAGGTTTGCATTATCATTATGTGTAAATTGCCAATACATTCAATGTATTGACCCTTGTGGCTGCAACTTATCATGTTGCAGGATGTTCAGATGACCAGTGAGATACAATAGGGTCGCGAGTCTTCACTCAACATTTTCGCCTGTGGGCTATGATGGGACTCTTCGTTATTATTCTGCTACTTTTTCGCTGTTTGGTAGAATAAAGCTAGCTAAGTGCTATGCAGATTGTTATACTATATAAATTCTGGATCATGTGTTGTAATAAATGATGCACTTGCTATTATGGTATTCATCTATACTGCGTGTGCTAGCGAGTCGATCCAGGGACTAGCACAGTAAAGCACAAAGACTCAAATCCTTCGTGATTTGGTCGTTAGATTATGTTGGAAAAGAGAAGTGCATGCACCTATCAGCTTTGCCAACACCAACTAGTACTAATTGGCCACTAGTAAGCCAATTAGTACTAATTGGTCATGGCGAAGCCGATTAGTACTAGTCGGCCTAGCCAAAGCCGATTGGATGCAAGCTAGCGAGGCCGAGTGGCCTATCGGCCTAGCCAAAGCCGACAGGCACTAATCGGCTACGATGAAGCTTACTCGAGCTAGTCGGATTTAGCTTGGCTGAAGGTGTATTATTTTTGAAACTTTTTGAACCAACATAATTTTTTTTCATATAAATAAATAAAATGTACTATTAAAAAAAATAGCATATCCTTTGTTTTAGCGCCACCCTTGTTGAGGTAAAGGATGAGTACACAACAGGTTCCAATCACCTTCCCATTCTCCTTTCCTTTTCCTGGTCTCTGGTGCTCCTATCGTGGTGATGATCCATCCCTCGGCCTGAGCTTTTTTGACGTGCCCTGTCTCTCCCCGCATCATTGCCATGCAATCTACCTTTGCTGAAATTGTACTCTCTATCTCTATCGAGTGATGACTTCCTTCAAGGACTACGACTCCTGCTTCGGCTGCGAGGCCGTTTCCTCGAAGAATCACGTGCATCATCCACCCTTTCTTTCTGCTCAAGTGATAGTGTTAGAGCATATTTCTCCATATGTGGTTTTGGTAATTTATGACAATCCCTATGGATTAAACTTTTAATTGAGTTATATTCGAAGGATTTGCCCATAGGCACTTCTTGAAGTCCATCTGTTGGTTTCAAGGAGTTTATATGATGACCAAGGTGGTATTCAAGGTTTTATCCAAAGATTGGTCATAAAGACACAAGGTTGATCAAGACTAAGTAAAAGAGTGAATCACTTTGATCAACACACAAAGCGTACAAGATGTACCAAGAGGGATCAAGTGATCCCATGGTATGGTAAGCAGTGTCCATTACACTTTGTGTACTAACCCATGGTGTTCATGAGAGTTCTATGTGGGGTTAGGTGTGTTTCCATGGGCTTGCATCAATAGGAAGATCTCATACAACCCATGGAGGATGACGTTAAGCGGTGATCGTCATCAAGATTGCGGTGTGGAAGTTCAAGTGGAGAATCATGAAGATATCATGCTTGAATATTGCCGTCCATTGTGGTGGCAATGGACTTGTGAAAATGTGCTGAAGAGTGGCTTACCCATAGTGAGTATGAGGGAGCAATCAACTAGTCTTCATCAAGCCAACACAATCAGGAAAGGTGGTGCACCTTGAGGAATTCAAGATCGTGATCATCTAGCTCAAGTGGACTATGTGCAAGGTATAGGTTTGACCTCGATAGGTTTCCTATTTTACAAGTCTCACAATGGTATTAGTTGGGAGACTATGTCATAGGATAGATCGCCGCACTATCAAGGGGCGCTCTCAAGTGAGTAGCTTGATTGAATCATTCGTTGAGAGCTCAAACCATTTGCATCCTTGCATCATCTTTCTTGGTTCTTGTTTGGTAGTTCTCTTTGTGAGTTGTAGATCTTATTGTCATCTTCATGACAAGCTCGAGTTCATCGAAAATGGATTCCATATGCATCTTCTATGATGTTTTTGACGTTGGAGTTTTTTCGGTTCTTCATTCATAGAGGTTTCACATCTGTATATCATTGGCATTCACATCGCTGTTTCGATAGTACTTGTTGTGTGCTATTCAACAAGCTTGAGTTTGCTAAATGTGGAGCTCGTACGCGAAAGTTATGGCAGTTTCAGTGCGTGAGCTGTTTTACTCTAAACAGGCAGTAGTACCACTTGGTACCACGGTTCTACCTCTTGGTGGTACTTTTGCTGCGTACTACTGCTGCTACTTATGCTTACGTTTTTCATTTTTCGATTCTGTTTCAAGTGGATTTTTGAGCGACAGTTCTTAGCGGTAGTACCTCCCGCACGGTATTACCGCTCTCGCGTACTGCGGGTACTACCACTTATTTTTGGGTTCTGGAGTCTTACTGCTTCCCAGTGGAAGTACCGCTGGGCAAGGCGGTAGTACTGCTCCGGCAACACTACCGCCTCAAGGTTTCTACCGTTTTTCTTGTTTTCCTTGAATCTACCGCTCCAGCGATAGTACCGCTTGTGCACGATCTGTGCACATAACATTTGGATTTGGGGAGGCCTATAAAAGGGGGTCTTCTTCCCCAATGGTTTTCTATCCGTTGAGCTCGTATTTTCCCTCCATTGTTGACCTTCTTTGATCTTGCTAACTCTCAATCCCTCCAATGATCCTTGCTAGTTCTTGAGGGAAAAGAGAGAGCAGATCTAGATCCACATTTCCACGAAACACTTTCTCCTCTGTGTGAGGGGAACCCCTTGGATCTTTATCTTGGAGTTCTTTGTGAGCTCCTTGTTCCTCTCATATTCCTCCATAGCTTTTGTTGTTGTGTAGGGATTTGACTTTGAGGGACTTGACCACTTTGTTTGTTCTTGCCATTGCATTAGGTGTATTGGTTTGAGTTCTCCACGGTAATACGTGGAAGTGAAAAGTTTGAGCTGCTTATTACCCTTGGGTGCTTGGTACCCTAGAGATTGTTCTTCGCGGATGCTTTGGTGTCCTAGAAGCTTGGTGGTGCCTTGGAGGTCAATCATTGTGGTGTAAAGCTCCGGGCAAGTGCCGGGGTCTCCAATTAGGTTGTGGATATTGCCCCGAGCATTTGAGGTCATCTCGGAGCCACAATCCATTGTGGTGAAGCTTTGTGGTGTTGTTGGGAGCCTCCAATTAAGTTGTTGAGATTGCCCCAACCTTGTTTGTACGGGTTCGATGACCACCCTCAAGGGTCCCTTAGTGGAATCACGACATCTTGCATTGTGCGAGGGCGTGAGGATATTACGGTGGCCCTAGTGGCTTCTTGGGGAGTATTGTGCCTCCACACCGCTTCAAACGGAGATTAGCACCCGCAAGGGTGTGAACTTTGGGATACATCGCCGTCTTTGCGTGCCTCGATTATCTCTTACCCGAGCCCTTTACTTATGCACTTCACTTTGTGATAGCCATATTGTTTCTTATTATATATCTTGCTATCACTTAGTTGTTTACCTTGCTTAGCATAAGTTGTGGTGCACATAGGTGAGCCTAGTTGTTTTAGGTTTTGTGCTTGACTAATTAGACATTAGTTTTATTCCACATTTGTTCAAGGCTAAACGTAATTATTTTAAAGCGCCTATTCACCCCCTCTAGGCGACATCCACGTCCTTTCAGGTAGTCTCTCTGAAAAATAGAACAACATTTGTCTTACGAAATACACACCAGAATAACTAAAAGTTGAGTTACAACATGGGTCGTTATCATTATCAGATGAATTACTAAGCGAGCTACTCCCTTCATAAATAAATATAAGTAATGATCTAAACACTCTTATATTTCTCTACAAAGGGAGTACAAAATAAGTACATAGATGGATGTGCGAGAGAAACAACATTGCTATTATCAAACAAACATGGTATTCCCTTCCTGACTTATTACATACCAGAAGACCGTGTGTTGTTTGCACCATCTATTGAAGAAAAACCATGATCAGATTCAAGGTGCCTACGATGGCTGGCAAGCTTCCTCTCAATCTCATCTATGTTATGGAGCCCCTTCTCGTCGAGAGAACCACGATACTATTTTTTAGAAAAGGAGGCTTACCGCCGGCCTCTGCATCCATTGATGCATGCAATCTTTTATTAAAAAACAAGCAAATAGTTCTGAAGTATAGTACAAGCTCACACAGAGCTGTAAAAAAGCAACAAATAAAGAAATATAAATGTGCCAAAACAGGCATAAGTAGGACTAGATGACTAAACACCTATCCTATTTGTGGATCGCCATCCAAACCGGTTGTAGATACACCGAGCTACCATCTCCCATCGGGAATATCTAGTAACCATAGGCTCCCTGGATCACGCAGGAGTCAGTAACAACCACATACAAACCCATGATGTGGCCCAATAGATAACCTGCAAAAAATTTGTATTTGTATGTCTGTCAAAAACCTAATCATTTTTGCAGTTCCAAATAGCCCAAAGCATTGCACATACTCTTATTCGAATATGTTTCTCTATATTAGCGTGCACCCCATGTAACCACGTCCCAAATAACGTGTGTATACTACGAGAAGGATTTATATTAAATGCTATGTGAAGTGAGCGACATAAAATCCTGGCATCGGACAATGAAGAAAGAGGTGTTTGATAGCTTCATTTTGATCACAAAAACCGCATCTCTTATTACCCTCCCAATTACTTTAGCCAAGTTATGCTTTGTTAGGATCACCTCCTTGTGAAAAAACCACATAAGGACTTTGATCCTTAATGGAACCTTGACCTTCCATATATGCAGTGAATTTGGGATTGGACCCAAATCTATGAGATCAGGATACATAGATTTGACCGAGAAGATGTCATTCGTACTTAATTTCCATTGAAGTTTATCTGCCTCAGCAAAAAGTTGTACATCCATAAACCATCGGATAAGATGTAACCAGGATGCCCAACTATCTCCAGCTAGCGCTCTCTGGAATTGTATATCTAGTGGAATATTCTATAATACTGTAGCAACATATATGTCTTTACATTGTACAATATTATAGAGAGATGTATACTGTGTAGCAAGCGGCGTGTCCCCTAACCACGTATCCTCCCAGAATCTCGTCGACTCTCCATTTTGATGAATTTAGTTCTTTGGAAGAAAGTTGCCTTCGTCCTCATAAGGCCCTTCCAAAAAGGTGAATCATTGTGCCTGACGGAAACCTGGGCCAAGGTCTTACGTTGTAAGTACTTATTACGCAAAATTTGTACCCACATGCCTCCATCTTCAACATATAATCTGAACAACCACTTAGTGAGCATACATTTGTTCTTAACCTCTAAATTCTCAATCCCAAGGCCACCCTGGTCTTTCGGCCTACAAATGATATCCCGTCTAGTAAGACGATATTTTCTCTTAGTGTCATCGCTCTGCCAAAAGAAACAAGATCGATAAAAGTCCAACCTTTTCTGTACCCCAACAGGAACCTCAAAGAAGGACAATAGGAACATCGGCATACTCGTAAGAACCGAGTTAATCAGTATTAGTCGACCCCCATAAGACATGAACTTGCCCTTCCAACAACTTAGCTTTTTTAATCGATCCTCGATACACTTCCATTCCTTATTAGTGAGCTTACAGTGATGAATCGGTACACCCATATAACTAAAAGGTAAAGTACCCAATTCACACCCAAACAATTGTTTATAAGCATCTTGCTCGTCTTTGACTCTCCTAAAGCGTAAAAAATAACTTTTGTTAAAGTTTATCTTCAAACCCGACAACTGTTCAAATAGGCATAAAACAAGCTTCATGTTTCAAGCTTTTTCCAAATCATGCTCCATGAATAGAATAGTGTCATTTGCGTATTGTAAAATTGACACTCCACCATCAACTAGATGTGGGACTAGTCCAACTACTCAGCCCTCCTCTTTAGCTCTTCCTATCATAACTGATAACATATCTTCTACTATGTTAAATAGGATAGGAGACATCGGGTCACCCTGTCTTAGAACCTTATGCGTTTGGAAGTAGTGACCTATATCATCATTCACATTAACTCCAACGCTGCCCTTTTGTACAAAAGAATCAACATGTTTCCTCCAAACTTCATTGAAACCCTTCATACGCAAGGTTTGGTGTAGGAAAGGCCATTTTACTTTATCATACGCCTTCTCGAAATCCACTTTGAAGATAACCCCATCTAGTTTCTTCGAATGGATTTCATGTAGGACCACCACGCCCTCTAGTATGTTTCGGCCCAGCATGAAAGGTGTCTGAGTTGGTTGCACCATCGAGTTTGCAACCCTCGTCAATCTATTTGTCCCAACTTTAGTAAAGATCTTAAATCTCACATCTAGTAAGCAAATGGGACGAAATTGCTCAATACACATTGCACCTTCCTTCTTTGGCAATATCGTGATTGTTCCAAAATTTAGGTGAAATAACTACAGATGTCCATTGAACAGATCATGGAACAAAGGCATAAGATCATCCTTAATGATGTGCCAACACTTTTTATAAGACTCTGCCGGAAAGCCATTCGGTCCACGCGCCTTATTATTCTTCAATTGTGATATAGCTTCAAACACCTCTTTCTCCGAGAATGGTGTGGATAAAACCTCATTCTCGTCACTTCCGAGTTGAGGGATATCCGCAACCATACGCTTATCCATCGAAACAAAACTTTCCTTCGGAGATCCAAACAATCATTCATAATAATCAGAGATGTACAACTTTAGGTTCTCATGGCCTACGATTGTACCCTCGTCTTGATCAAGTTGGAAATTTTTCTTCTTTCTATGTCTTTCATTTAGAACCAAATGGAAAAACTTTGTGTTGTCGTCACCGTACACAACGTTCTGAATTTTCGCTCTTAGTGCCCACTTCATCTCTTCTTCTCTTAGTAACTCTTGTAATATTTTCTCAGCATCCATTTTTGCTGCACGCTCATGTGCCTATAACACTACTATCTCGGCCTTGATATCAACCTCATTTACAAGATTTAGAAGTCTCTCCTTCTGCACCTTATAAATTCCATGCTGATTCGTAGCCCATCCCCTCAAGAGATGTCTTAAGTGACTAATCTTGTTCTCCCATCTATCCATGTGTGTCCTCCCTCCGGTAACCATCGCCCATTCTCTGGCAATCAAGTCAATGAATCCTTCTCTCTGAAACCATGCTAGTTCAAAAGAGAACACACCCTTGTTTCCTCCATGTGTCGCTTCCTCAGAATCAACTAGCAGGGGTGTGTGATCAGAAATTCCTGTGTGTAAAGCGCGAACCGTCACGAGAGGAAACTTATGTTTCCATTCCACACTTGTGAGAACACGATCCAACTTCTCATATGTTGGATTTGGAAATGCGTTTTCCCTTGTAAATTTCCTCCCCGATACTTCTATCTCTCTCAGGTCTAAACTTTCGACAATAGTATTGAACATGAATGACCATCTGCCATCAAAATTATCGTTATTTTTTCATCTCTCCTCCCGATGATGTTGAAATCGCCACCGATTAAAATTGGTAACCTATCGTCATAAATACGCACTAGATCTACTAGTATTCAAGTTTGAGCTCTGTCTGAGTTGCTCCATACATTGCAACGAGAGCCAATTGGAACCCATCGATCTTAGACCGCACCCTGAACTTCACTGCAAAATACCCCAGTACTATGTTTTGTACTTCTAGTGTCTTGCACTTTACTCCAAATTAGATCCCATGAGACCTTCCTATTGGGGGTAGGCAATGCCAATCAAACTCGATACCACCTGACAAAGTATAGAGAAACCAATGCGTATAATTATCTCTACCAGTCTCAAGTAGGGCAATTAAATCTAACTTATGCTTTATCGATGCATCTGCAGGGAACCTTATTTTAGCCAAGTGTGCTAGACTTGCGCTATTCCAAAAGATTCCTTTTTATCTCTCATCATGAATTTTTTTTGCGGTCCTAGCTCTAGCATTTCTCCGCACAACAGAAACTGGATATATCTTCCTCTTCCATGTGCGTTTCGCCTTCTCTTCTCCTTGATCCCGGTCCATATAACCGGTCTCAGGAGTTAAAAGAGATGTGGTTAATAAATGAGCCATATACCCCTCCGTACCGCGTTCCACCTCCTCACTCTGTTTTCCATCACGTGACACTAAATCCTCACACAAAGAATTCAGTGATCGAACCCCTAATGCATTAATTTCAGAATCATTCATCAGTTTCACTGTTGCAATGTTACGAACTATGTCCATGGCCCTGTCAACCTTGAGGTCTAACAAGTCATTTATAGTTTTCGAGACCTCCTTCCGAGTATTCCCCAAGCAAACGCCAACGAAATTAGCATTTTCGATAATTTCAGCTTCCAAAAAATGTAAAATCAAAACACTAGTGTTAACTGTCATAACTGTAGTGTTTTCGATGTTATGAAGCTTCGTCGCTCACATAGCTCGACCCATGTGCAAGTCATCAGCGTTGGGCGGTGCCTGAATCCTTTAGAGTTGAGCGTATGTCTCCGGACACCGGGTCCGGAATTCCCCCAAATGTGATGACGTCCTCCGTCGAAGGCATAACTTGGACTTGTCCGCCTGCCATGTGTCCACCTCTACCAGTCATAGGGGCCCGTCCTTGACGACTCGCCCACACTGGGGCCGCACGAGGACCCTGTTAAGGCCGACCGCGGCACCCTAGATATCAGCCCGCTGCCCGAGACCGACAACCCAAGAATGACTTCACGAGCAACAACGAAACTGTGCAGAGGCGGACCTATCCTAGGAGGGGAGATGGTCGACTTGGCCTCCTTCGCGTCGTTCGTCATGCCCACCGTACTCATGTGCCGTGCGGAAGGTAGCACCACATGAGTCATGGCCTGCATCATCAGAATGTCGCCACCCCGATTAGAGGCCACAACAACCCTGAGTGTGAGAGCTGACAACTGAATTCTGCGGGATCATCACCTCAACCTTGTGACTCCATAGGTGGCTTGGAGCAGAAGCAACGCCGAAGGAACAGAACCTCAAGGTATTAACGGACATGGAGGTGGGCACCCCCTCCCACCAGTGCCACACTCCAGCTTGTCAAGGCCACTCTACGAACCCCCACCATCATTGTTGGAACCATTATACCCTTTCTTTTCTGGAGAATCGCTACCCTCATCACCATCAGTCATATGCACATCCTGAGTTCTATCCTCCTCTTCAAATAACGGCAGACTCTCAATCTCAATTTGTAGGCTATATCTCATGCCCGCATAAGTCCAATTTACAACATCCGAAACAACCTCAATGTCAACCATGTTGACCAGAAGACGGGCTACCCCGTTAGCGCGGGTGAACGACATATCAACGTCCTCTGTTTTGCCAACCAGAGAGCCCAAACTCCAGGCTACCAAGAAATCATTGAGTGCCATAGGTGGCACCCTTGATAACCTCATCCATATCTGAGGTAGAGGTGTCCCCTGGGCTCCTTAGACTTTCACTCGTTAAACTCGAGCACACAATTACTATTTGGCACTCTACTCATCCCAAACTTAAGCAATCGTGCAAGATCCTCCCTTGAAGGAAGATCCACTCGAAACACCTGGTGATCCAATTTCACACGCGCCCAGTTAAAACTAGCAGAAACCAACTCTCGCAGCGGTTGCACCACCTTTTCCCGTGTCATCTTTCCTCGTGTTACTGTCACCGTAGTAGCCAAAGAGGTATCAACCACCGTAGCAGCCGAAGGCGCACTCGGCGACTCGAAAAACATCAGGTCCAGGCAGCAAACTCCGTAAATTGTTACCACCGGCTTTGTCCCTAGTAGAAGAGGGCACTTCCCTGTTCCATGCTTTGGCTTGAGACAAATGTCGCACAACTCTGCCTTACACTCAGCCACAAAATGCCCCGGCATACTACAACGATGACAAGTCATTTTCTATTTCTTGCATGCCCATTTGGAAACTCTTTCACCTCCTTCGGCCTTGCCAGTATCGCTTGTACGGTCCTCATCCTGTACGACAGCTTGACTCACAACTGACACTTTCACCATGGCGAGAGCCTGCATTGTAGTAGTTTACGGACCACACAACCCCGATGCGTAAGCCCCAACAACGACTGCCATGGGCTCTACCTCGACGTTGGTGACAACCTCCTTCGTAGCCCGCACAGGTGGAGCCGGCAACCTGGGTGGATTAGGCTTCCTGCCACCGCTCCTCCCACCCTAAGCTGGGCGATAACCGCTAGGCTTCCAATACGGAGGCCCTGACCGCCCTTCGACGAAGCCACATGGAGGTCCATTGAAACCTCTCCCCACACCTCCCTTACTCTGCCAAGCATAACCGCGACCTTCACCCTTGGAAGAGGACCCGCAATGCTGCCCTTCTTCATAGGCGTTAAAACCATCATCGCCCCACTGCCCACTGTGCTGCATCTCAGCAACGTCACCCTGTCGAGCGGCACCGCCTGCAGCACCATGGACGAGACCCTGTGGTTCTGCCGCCGGCCTCACCTCACGTGCCGCATGCATTTGCTAAGGGCCCACAATAGTACATGCACGAGGAAGAGCCAGCTTCGGCGGCGGTGGGTTGTTACCGTGCCCCGCCATGGTAGGTAGGGCAAGCTTGACCAATGGCAAGCGCAGGGCACGACCCATACCTAGCATCGGGAACTCTGGCCGAACACATCGCGGGAGAACCCTAGCCACGAGAGGCCTTGGAAAAATCAATCGAACACTCGTGATCGAATCCGCCGTAGCGTTGTTTTCATCATGCCCTCCCATCTCATGGGCTCCGACCTGGGCCGTATACCTAGTAATCGGCAAACCCGTGTTTGGTTCAGGATCAGGCAAGGGCAATATTTGCATGACAGATCGATCGATCGTCATTGATTCCGGCGCGCCAACTTTCTCATGTTGCACTCCCTCTTTGCGGGATCTTCCCTGGGCCATATACCCACTTATGGCCGAGCCCAATGAAGAATCTGGTAAATCTGCCCAATCACTCCAAGAATTAAATTCAAACGCTCTGTCCAAATTTCCCAGATCGGTCTGGCC
Source organism: Hordeum vulgare subsp. vulgare (assembly GCF_904849725.1). NCBI lineage: Eukaryota > Viridiplantae > Streptophyta > Magnoliopsida > Poales > Poaceae > Hordeum > Hordeum vulgare. The sequence continues at coordinate 117,042,017 of NC_058523.1, read as the reverse complement.
GTCACCTGCTCCGTTGTCTTCCCCGACACCTGCCGACGTCCTCCAACTTGATGCAATCAGAAAGGGTTAACAGAGGCAAACATACCTTAGGGATCATACCGATCCAAGGTCGAATAGTCGTCTTCTCGGCCCTCTTTGCCGCCGTCTTTTTCTTCACCGGAATCCCATCGACCGAATGCATCTTATTTGTTATGATCTGTCTTAATGAGCCAACCTCCGTCGGCACTGACTCAGGCAAAGTTTCGACCGACAACATCTCCTCCAGTTCATCTTTGTCATCGTCACCTGCGAGCACCCAAAAGCGGCCGCCAAACCGCCAACACTCATCGCGTACCAGAATGTTAGTAAGGTCGATGCATACGTGATTATCGCACACAGTTGCCTTTGCTCACGATGGTAGGATCGGCCTCCCCACCGCAACGAGGAACAAATCAATCTCCAACCGAAGTCCGTGAGAAATCATCTCGTCCTTCTACAGATATCTGCCAACGAGAATGTCCCCGCTATCATCTCTCACCGTCATCCATCGAGATTTTGGACGTAGGTAGAGCTGCCATTGGACTTCGCCTCCCCCATCCAAACTGGTCGAAGAAAACCACGCCGGCCATCTCTCGTACGGGAATGGATCCGTTGATCTCGGCGCCACGTGCGGCGAGGCCAGATCCGAATGCACTCCTAACTCAGGCGATGACCGCGTAATATCGGCTGTGGGAGGTTCCGGCGGCGGCAGTGCGAGCACCCTAGTCGCCACACCCGTTGCCTCTCCAGCCGCCATCCTCAGCATGATGAAATGAGATGAAAAGAGTCTATTAAGAGAATCACGATACTGCATTACAACAATCTCAGTAGAGAATCACGATACTGCATTCATGTGGCTAGGGCACCATCTTCATCAAGCCTAAACCCATAATTATCCTTAGAGCTAGTTTTCTTTTCAATTTCTAGTGCATCGCCACATAGAGAGTGGAATGAGGTGACCCCAAAGTTGCCTGGTCTAAGAAAGGTAGCCTTTAGTCAATTCAGATATGCATCAGAAAATAGGAACCAATCTGACCATACTTGTAGAACTTTCAAAACCCTCTCGTGCAGAAAAAATAATGAACTACTCGTATTAGTAAGACAACCAAAGGAAAACGGTTAATCTCTACTGCTCGAGAAATCTAGCAGCCTTACCTTCAGAGTTTCAATAGTAATCCTTCCTGTGATACTGCAATACAAGTCATTGAAGCTCTCCATGACATCAGGTATATCAACCTCAAATTTAGTTCACAATGCAGAGTCATTATTCACAAGAGCACTACTATTATGAAGGATTTCAGACACTAGCATAAGCCGTGCAACCTTAGTTGGGATAGGTGTCTCCTTGGGTGTGAAAGATTCTGCAAGAACCTCGACAATCTATACAAGGCAAGAACCAATGTGTTTTCATGAAATATGAAGGAAAAAGTATACTTGAAGTGCACAACAATATAAGACAACAAATAAATGACACCAAGGAAAGAATAAAACATGTACAACTATACATACAACCAAACGGTCCGGATGGTCAAAATGTATGGCTGTATGTATTATATTGTGTACTCTCTTGAATTAGGTCTCATCAAAAGCATATGTTTCAATCAGATAGTTCATCAAGCTTGAAAAGCAAAACCCCAATCAGGTTTACACATAATGAAATAATCTCAAGAGTGGTCATAAGTAACAACAAGAAAAAGCTATTAACAGGACACATGCGATCAAATCAATTAAAACGATAACAAATTCATAATCATATGCTTAGACTTATTCAAGTCAAAAAAGAGAGAAATTAGCTGATTAGGTCAAATGTGCAAGGCGGGTATTACCTCTCGAGGAACATCAATAGGGGTACCACACATTTTGTTACCGGTAGTTTGAATCGTTTGTGTTGAGATATTATGTAAAGAACGTTGTTAGCCTTGTGCTGCACGTCTAGGAGTATGAGATAGTTAGGGATTCTCTCTTATCTCTTTATCTTCTTATCTCTTCTCCTATATCTTGTGTAATCTCCTTCTATAGTTAGAGATCCTAACAAAACCATCATCTACCGTACGAGAGATGCCTCTCGCCACAATCAATATAAACCACACGGGCCTCCTGTTTGGAGGTTGAGGCTCTTCACCAAAGTTAACATGGTACTTAGAGCCATATTCTTCCTCCACATCTAGCTCTCCATTAGATCAAACCAAGCCGCTACAAAAACTCTCTTCAGATCCAAACCAAAACCCGCATTCATGGCCTCCTCCTCCACCTCTATCCTCTTCTCTGGCTTGAACAACACTACCTCTGAACCACTCAGCCACACCAATTACATCCTATGGCATGCCCAGGCTTGTTCCAAGATCATGGGAGCCGGCCTTTATGGGTATATCGACCAGACAACTTAGGAGCCTACCAAAACGATCTCCTCCAAAAACTCTAATGGGAAGGAACAGATTGTTCCCAATCCTTCAAACATCCCTTGGGTGATCCAAGACCAGCAAATCGTGGCCTATTTGCTCAATAAACTCTCCAAAGAAATCCTAGTCCAGGTGGCCTCGATTGAGACATCGCATGCAATCTAGACAGCCCTATCCAACATGTTTGCAACCCAATCCAAGTCTCGAGTGAACAAAATCCGCATCTCTATTTCTAATGCCCACAAAGGCTCCCAATCTACTGCTGCCTATTTTGGTTATATGAGATCATTGGCGGATGAACTTGCAGCTACAGGTAAACCCATTGAAGAACCAGAGTTGTTGTCCTTCATCCTTGTGGGGCTGGATATGGATTATCAATCCATCATCTCGGTCCTAGATGGTTGCATTGAGCCTGTCTTTGTTGATGAGCTATTTTCTATGGTATCAAACTTTGACCAGAGGGTCGAGCTCTTACATGGCCTGGTGCGGACGGCTTCAAGTCCTCTGCCAACATAGCTGCGAGGAATCGAGGGGGCGGCGACAAGAGATACAACCGTGGCTCGCCTAAACCCACTAATGGTGGTGGCAACAACAGCGGCGGAGATGACTACCACAACTCTAACAAAAACGACGACAATGGTGGCGGCCGTGCCTACTACAACAACAACGGTGGTCGTGGTCACCACTACAACAAATATGATCATGATCGCCCCTTCTACAACAACAATCAAGGGCGCCAAGCTGGCTATGGTCATGGCTACGGCGATGACAACAACAACTTTCAAGGTTATGGTGAGTATGAAGGGTAGTGCCAAATTTGTAAGAAAACTAATCACATAGCGAAATATTGTCTTTGGCGCTATGAAGATTCACAGAAAAAGAAGGTTGCAGCCGCTGCAGATGTGTCCTATGGTCTGGAAACAAATTGGTATGATGATGCTTGTGCCAACGAACTCATCACCTCGGACATGGAGAGGTTGACCATGCACGAGAAGTACCATGGCCATGATCAAGTTAACACCGAAGCAAACGGTCAAGGTATGATGATAAGCCATATTGGTCAATCTACTATTAAAACCCCTCATCGTGATATTCGTCTCAATGATGCCCTCCTTGTGCCTCATGCATAAAAATACGTTGCTTCTGTTCATAGAATCACTCTTGATAATGGTGTCTTTATAGAATTTCACCATTTTTTCTTTTTGATCAAAGATCAGGCAACGAGGAGGGTTCTGTATCGCGTAGATGCGTGGACTACCACTACACATTAATTCCCACACTTTGCAAGTTCAATAAACAAGCTTTTGGAGCTCTTTAGAGTTTCTTCAGTCCGGTGGCACAATCGTGTGAAACCATTTTTGGTTCGTGCGAGCGTGCAAAAAGTCATCAATTACCATATCCTATTTCTACTAGTGTGTCTCTTAAACCTTTGCAATTGATATATTCTGATTTGTGGGGTCCAACACCCTCTTCTATTGGTAGACACACTTATTATGTGAGCTTCTTTGATGACTATACTAAATACACGTGGATCTACCTTCTTAAGAAGCGTTCTAATGTGTTTCAAGTCTTTCATAATTTTCAAGCTCTTGTTGAGAGACAATTTGATGGTAAAATTCTTGCTATGCAACCGACTGGGGTCGTGAGTATGAGAAACTTAATTCTTTCTTCCAAAAGATAGGTATCTCTCATGACGTTTCTTGCCAACGTGATCACCAACAAATGGCTCTACCGAACACTAGCATCATCATATCGTTGAAGTAGGCCTAGCTCTTCTTGTTGCTGCATCCATGCCATTAAAATTTTGGATGAAGCCTTCTTAACTGTTGTTCATCTCATTAATATCCTGCCCAGTCGTGTCATCAACAATGGAACACCTACAGAACGTCTTCTTCACATCAAGCCAGACTATGTCCCCTTCGTGTTTTTGGCTGTGCGTGTTGGCCTAACCTTCGTACTTATAATAATCATAAACTTATCTTCCACTCCAAGCAATGCATTTTTCTTGGTTATAGTGCTCGACACAAGGGGGGTTAAGTGTCTAGATGTAGCTACTCATCGTGTCTATATCTCCACAGATGTTTTTTCGATGAAACTCAGTTCCCCTTTGCTAAACTTCATGCTAATGTCGCTACTCTTCTAAGAAATCCTTCTTTTGCCACCTTCTCTCTGTGGTATTGATCATGAGGGTAATAATAGTATTTCTCACTTATTTATGTCTAATCATCATGCTATTCCTAACTCCTCTCGTACATGAACAATTATTGATGCTGAAACAAGGTTCAAAATCACACTTTGGATGGCCATCTTATGTGGGATTAAAATCATGCTTTGGGTGGTCATCTTATGTGTCCCCCACCGGGTGACACATAAGATGACCACCCAAAGCATGATTTTGAACCTTGTTTTCAGCATGAATAATTGTTCGTGCAACATAGGACTTAGGTGTAGCATGATGATTTGCCCAAGAAGGATCTGTCCCGGGATCCTGTCTGCGGCAGGCTGCAGCCTGATCCGCCTCGGGATCCGCCCCTAGAGCCTCTAGTGTGGAACATGTGGATGAGGCTGGGCCCGCCTCGTCCTCCGCGCCTCCGCATGACGACATCACCCGCGACCCCGACATCGCTTCCTCGTGCCTATCCCTTGGTGCCACGGATTTGTCCGGGACCGCCACCACCTAGCCCGTGCACTCTCCTGCCATCGGATCTAGTGGGCCCACTCCGGTTTCCATAGCCACGGGTGGATCGGCTCGCTCGGCTGCGAATGATTCTGCTAGATCTTGTGCGGCAGATACCATCCGTTTGGTCACCCCTGCAGAACCGCATAGACGCCTACAAAAGGGGGTTTCTAACAGAATTAATTACAAAACCTTCTCCAAATATGGTTTGTCTTGCATGTCAGGAGAACCTAAAAGTCCCATGGTTGCACTTGGTGACGATAGATGGAAAACAACCATGAATGATGAATTTATGGCCTTGCAGAAAAATAAGACCTGACATTTGGCCACTCCTCAACAATGCAGAAACATGATAGATTGCAAGTGGGTGTATCAAATCAAAAGGAAGTCTGATGGCACTATAGATCACTACAAGGCCAGACTTGTGGAAAAAGGTTATAAGCAAAGGTATGGGTTGGATTATGAGGATACATTCAGCCCTATAGTTAAAGCTACCACCATTCGTCTTGTATTATCAATTGTTGTTTCCAGAGGATGGTGTTTGAGACAGCTAGACGTGCAGAATGTGTTTCTTCATGGTATTCTGGAAGAAGATGTTTACATGAAACAACCTCCTGGGTTTGAGGAAAAAACAAGCCTTTTCATATATGTAAACTCGATAAAGCGCTATATGGTCTGAAACAGGCTCCAAGGGCTTGGTACTCAAGACTAAGTATGAAATTTCACGCACTTGGTTTCACTCCCTCCAAGTATGATACCTCATTGTTTATTTTTTCCAAGCCACATGTTTCCATGTTTGTTCTTATATATGTTGATGATATTATTGTTACTAGCTCCTCCAATGATGTAGTGACAAAGTTACTCAAGAATTTGGGTTCTGAGTTTGCTCTTAAAGATTTGGGAGACTTACATTTCTTCTTGGGTATTGAGGTTAAGAAAGATAATGCCACCTTGCATTTATATCAAGCTAAATATGCAACTAAGCTGTTAACTAGAATTGGCATGCGAAACTGTAAATCCTCACCTACAATGTTGTCTAGTTCAGAACATTTATCATTGATAGATGGAGAACTTTTGCATCAAGAAGATATGACCAGTTACAGGAGCATGCTTGGTGGTCTTCAGTACTTGACCCTCACTCGTCCTGATATTTCCTTTACAGTCAACAAGGTTTGTTATTTCATTCATGCACCCACCACCACTCATTGGAAAACAATCAAGAGAATTTCGAGGTATGTCAAAAATACATTGATTGTTGGACTAACATTCAGAAAGTCAACATCTACCATATAAGTGCATTCTATGATACAGACTCGACTAAACCTGAGAATGGTTTCATACTTGAACCATACTTGAACCATACCCATTCATTTATCTCTCAAAACCATACTTGAACCATACCCATTTAGTGTCATTTTTAGCCCAACCAAAACCAAACCCACTATTTTTTCCACCCAAACCAATTTAAACCCAAAACATAACCATGGGTTTGCTTTAATGTACATATGATTGCATAAATTGACATGTTAAGAAACAAATAAGATAGAAAAGGCATAAGTGCATCTACAACAGTTTAGGAACAAAGTAATCCCTGAGATACAGTCAACACACAGTAAGAGGCAAAAAGAACATGCCCATGGCTAATAAGCTCACTAACAAGTGTATTAAAACCAAATTGGTTAGCGAAAGCATAAGAAAACACTTCCGATTTTCATGTGTTGTTTCCCCATAATACATAATTACATAGTTCACTACAGCATGCACGTGGATCAAAGATACTCGTTCTCGATCATAGTTGATTATTGCATATAACCAATGCCTAGAAACCGGTTTGGATCCATAGTTTATAACCGCTAATAACGAAACCGTTTAAACCCATAACCAACTATACCCAAACTGGTTTCTCCACATAACCAAACCAAAACCAAACTAAAAAAATCTCAGCCCAATAAAACCTAAACCAATCAAACCCAAAGTAAGAACCGAACCATTACACCCGGTTTTTTAATAACCATTCTCACGTTTAGACTCGACTGGTTGCTTAGATGATAGAAGGTCCACTGGTGGGTTTCTATATTTTATGGTCCAAATTTAATATCATGGTGTGCAAAGAATACAAGGCATTAGCAAATGCAACAACCGAGGCTATCTGGATTCAGTCCATGTTGAAGGAACTTAAAATTCCAAAAGTACATCCCCCATATTTATGGTGTGATAACCTTGGTGCTACCTATCTTCCAGCTAACCCAGTTCTTCATGCCAGGACCAAACATGTTGAGATAGTGAAAGGATCAATATGGTTGACTAGAGGAGGGTGTGAATAGGCAACTAACAATTTTTAATCTTTTCTTAAACAAATTTAGTGTAGCAACAAATAGGTTGTCTAGATATGAAACTAAGTGAGCAACCTATATGATGCTAGCAACAAGAATAACAAGTAAATAACAAATACAAGTAAAGGTAAGAAGTAACCACAAGTGGAACCGATGAAGACGAGGATGTGTTTCCGAAGTTCCTTCCCTTTGAGGGGAAGCACGTCTCCGTTGGAGTGGTGTGCATGCACAATGCTCCCCAAGATGCCATTAAAGCCACTGTATTCTCCTCACGCCCTCACACAATGCGAGATGCAGTGATTCCACTAGTGGTGCCCTTGAAGGCGGTGACTGAACCTTTACAAACAAGGTTGGGGCAATCTCCACAACTGAATTGGAGGCTCTCAATGAGACCACTAAGCTTCACCACAGTGGAATATGGATTCGAGGTGACCTCTTCCATTTGGGGTGCTCAAACACCCAAGAGTAACAAGATCCGCCAGGGATAATGGGGGGTGGGGGCGACGACTTTTCTCTTTGTGGAAGTGTGGACCAAGGCCTTCTCCTCCAAACCCTAGAGCATCAACCAGGATTGATGGCTAGGGAGAGAGATCGGGAAAGTTTGAGCTTAGGAGCAGCAATGGAGCTTGGAGAAGAAAAAGGTGAAGTCTCCTCGGGGAAGAAAACCCCTATATATAGTGGGAGGAAATCTGTTCGTTATTCTGCCCAATGTCATAGCTAAGAGGTAGTACTGTGCACAGGGGCGGTACTTCCGCTTGCACGGAAGTATCGGCCACCACACGCAACAACACACACTAAGAGAGGCAGTAGTTCCTCCCTAGCGGTAGTACCGTTCGGTTCCAAGCGGTACTTCTGCTTAAAGTTGACGCTAGGGGCACCAACACGAGACGAATAAAATAAGCAGAAGTGGGAGCGGTAGGGGAGGGCGGCAGTACCACTGGAGCGGTACTACCACTCACCCCAAGCAGTACTTCCTCTCAAAAATAACAAAGGCCCTGATGATACCAGACACAAAATATAAGCTGTAGTGAGACCGACCCTGGAGGGCGGCAGTATTGCTGGAGTGGTACTATCTCTCTCGAGAGCGATACTTCCACTCATATAACATCTGGGCATATCAGGAAGGCTCCATTGCCCAGGGAAATGGATGGGGTGCAAGAGTGTGAGAGATTTTTCCACCCAACCTTTCCAAACGTGGATCCCCTCTTGATAATACGGGTTTTCCTGTGACTCAAGTCCACCAGCACTAAATCGATAGCTAAGCACCCTCTTCTCTTTCAACCACTTAGGGGAATATAACCGTCTCATGCCACCTGATAATTCTCTGAAAGATTAATGCACACAATTAGTCCGCGAGGGGCATCGTCATCAACCACCAAAACTACTTAGGATAAATTGTGCTCTTAGAATCTCCCCCTTTTTGGTGGGTTGATGAAAATAAGGGATTTTCCATAGTATGAATAAACTAGATGCATTAGGCATTCCCAATATCTTACAAAATATAGTCAGTATCCCCCTAGATATGTGCTTTATTTGAGTATGCTTTTGGAATGCAAAGACGCACACTAGGATCAACACTCCCCTTATATTTTATAGACAGAGACTTATACTTGCATAAACAGAAAATGAGAGTTAAGAAAGGAAGCAAGTACATGAAATATTCACTCATATAAAAACTAAAGTAGACATAACATAATAGGGAAGGTAGCATACGTCTTACACCATACGTTAGTTCACCAAGTCATGGTAACACAAACCGAGCAACCAAATAAAATGAGTTCATGAGAGGAGATAGCAAATAAACAATAAAGCACTCGTGACTCGGCAAATCAGCAAATCCAGGTTAAGCTAAACTCTCCCCCCTTTGGCATCAAGACACCAAAAAGGGGCAGATAGGACGATAAGAAGCAGAAATGATGGTAAGCCGAGTGCTCCTCGTCATCATCACCCTTTGACTCGTCTGAAGCAGCAGACACCTCCTCAGCAGACACCTCTTCCTTAGAATCAGTCCATTGACAGTTTTCCTTGATCTAGTCCTCCTCATCAGTGATCTTGTCCTCTGATCCGCTCTGGACATCAAGGCCAATCTTCCTCGTGATCAGCTTGTCGTGACTGCGTGCCTTCTTGGCGTCGACATGTGCCTTATACTATCCCTTAGGCTGGAAGCAGAAGAGATCCTTCATCTTCTTCCTTAGCTTGGATGCCCAAGATGGTTTAGTCTCAGATCTGGGAACAAACTCGTAGTAAGGATCAGGCTCATCATCCAAGTCTGTGGAAGCAATCTCAGGAACAACAGGTGCAATCCCCCAATTTTCCTTCACATGGAGCTTGAGAACACCATGATGAATCGTGTGGTCAGTCACCAAAAGCTCAGTAGGAAAGGTGGCATTCCAAGTATCCTCGGTCAACTTGAACATAGATGGGCACTTTCTTCTTGTCAAGAACAGTAGAGCGCAGCTCCATCCACATGATGTGGGAAATATCCAAAGTGGACTGGCAGCCTCGCTCCTTTATGTAGAGAAGTAATAGGTTCACAAGATAAGAATGCACCTGGTCTTTGTTGCCAACCCGAGGAAACAGAGTGCTGCGGAAAATCATGTGCATGATGTACAGAAAGGGAATGAGCTAAGTGCGATCTCCCTTGGTAGTCTTCACAAACCTGAAGTGACAGATAAGCTTGGACTTGTGAATAGCTGCAACACCCTTAGTATGTGGCCTCAGTCCAACAGGCTCATCTGGTCCACGATCAGTGTAGCCTAGAGAGTTGATGAAGGTCTTCCAATCGGAGTGCAGCACACGACCACCAGTCATCCATGTCAGGCGCCTCTAATCATCCTCGTGAAAGTGGACCACAACATAACATTGAACCACAATTTTGTTGTCAAAGTCCTTGTTTAAGCTGATAATAGGACCAAGACTCCACTGCTGACAAAGAGCATGAGCTTCAGAAAAATATGCAGTGTGAGGCTGGGAAGTCATGTGCCATGTATCAATGCTCTTTGCTCCACAAAGAGATTGGTCCTAGCCTTGATGATCTTGGTATAAATAAGAGATTGAGCCTTATTCCAGAACGGACTCCCAAGAAGAGCCTCAACTTGAGGAATGCAAAAGGGATCCTGCTTACGGAAAACCACAAACTCCTCTTGATTCATATCTTGAGGCTCTTTGGGACCCTTCTTCTTGCGGATTGTCTGCTTTCCAGACTGCCTATGCGGTTGAGTACTAGAACCAACCGTTGCCTCATCAGAAGTGCGAGGATGCTTGAATACATGACGAGGGTTCATGCGATGAGAAACCGGAGGAGAGCTACCATCACCTCGGACTGGAGAGAAGATTGACAAGAAAGGCAGGTGTAAAAGGACTTCATAAGTCAAAGCATCAACACAAAGAGTAGATAGATGCACAGGAAAATCTGGGTGCTGGTGCCCAGGCGATGATACCGCTGGTGTAGGAGCGGTACTTCCGCCGCAGCGGTAGTACCGATTGAGAACGGGCGGTAGTACCGTCTGGATGGCAGACAACTGCCATGGCAACGGGGGGCGGTGCCGGAGCCCTAGTCCCTAATTTTTCGATAGCTCTATTGAAACAATTGCAACTAGTATCCATCCCGCATCCCTATCATGCCATGAAAGAGTAATATAAACATGGAATCCTCATGCATTGCCCTAGATCAAGATCCAAAAATAACACCACAAAGACAGGGGATCAAGGGCAATACCAGAGTCCATGGCACAAGGGAGGCGGGGGGAGAGATCCCATCGGACGAAAAAGTGGAGGGCAACACGGAATGGGAGATCCCGAGCTGATGTCCAGTGGTGCTCTTGGTCTCCATAGAGAGAGAGAGAGTCGAGGGGAGGGGAAGTGAATGGGTATGGGGGACTTAGAACTCCCCCTCTGCATTACTTGAACCGTCCACGGACTCCTCGAGGCGGTAGTACCGCCGCCCCTCACGGTAGTACCGCTTGAGCGGTAGTACCACCTAAGAGTGGTACTACCGCCCGCAACCAAGAAACCGGCCACAACAACCAAAAAAATGATACCTATCATACTACGTAGAGGACATAAAGATGACATGCAAGAACTTGTAAGATTATAAGAAGGCACTCCGATACAAAAGAGTTCAAAACAAGACGAGAATCAAATCTTAGACTGACCAACAAAAACCTCATTCGGAGGGGGCGGTGGCCGGAACCACCTATGTTTGAGTTAGTTGGTATGGCACCGCGAAGATTTTAACCTTGGGCCCATGACCAAAACTCGTCCCTGAGGCACAAGTGTCATCGAATATGACTAGTGTGAAAGATTTGATTGATTTATGCATAATAGGGGCAGGAAGAGTTCATTGAGAGAACAACACTCCCCCTAAATTCGAGTATACATCTAAACAAGATAGTATGATGAGAGTGGTGGGGTGTGCCTAATTTCAAGTCACATTGCTCAAATCGGTGATATTTAGCTCATGCCTGAACTCGTGAAATTTTTCTTCATTTAATGGCTTCGTGAAAATGTGTGCAAGTTGTTCATTAGTGTTAAGGTAAATGAGGTAAATTTCCCCATGCTTGCTATCATCCCGGACGAAATGGTGATGAATACTAATGTGCTTCATCTTGCAGTGTTCAACTAGGTTGTTGGAGATCGAGATTGCACTTACATTACCACAATAAAGAGGCACTTTGTCACAAGTGACACCGTAATCCTTTAAAGTTTGCCTCATCCAAAGCAACTGAGCACAACAACTTGCAGGAGCGACATACTCGGCCTCGGTGGACGAGAGAGAAACACAATTTTGTTTCTTGGAAGACTAACTTACTAGAGAGCGACCATGAAATTGGCAACCTCCGGAAGTTGACTTCCTCTCCTCATGGTCTCCCGCCCAATCCTAATCCGAGTATCCTATGAGATCAAATGAAGCAACTTTGGGATACCATAAGCCAAAGTTTGGGGGTATGAGCCAAATATCGAAAGGTTAACTTAACAGTAACATAGCGGCTTTCCTTAGGTGCGGATTGAAATCATGCAGGAATTGCCACACTCAACATAATATCTGGTCTAGATGCACAAAGGTAAAGCAAAGAGCCAATCATAGAGTGATATACCTTTCGATCCACAATTTACCATTGGGATTGAGGTCAATATGGTAGTTGAGAGGCATGGGAGTGTTTGCCTTGCCTGGTTTGAGATCATCCATCTTGAACCTCTTGAGCATGTCTTCAGTGTATTTTGCTTGATTGATGAAGGTTCCTTGACTTTGTTGCTTGACTTCGAATCCAAGGAAAAACTTCAACTCTCCCATCATAGACATCTCAAATTCTTTGGTCATTAGCACGGCAAACTCTTCATTAAAAGCTTTATTAGGAGAACCAAATATAATATCATCAACATATAGTTGGCATATGAATAAACTCCCTTTGAACTTCTTAGTAAAAAAGAGCGGGGTCAATTTTCCCAATTTCAAACCCATGATCATGAAACATCTCAGTAAGGTGATCGTACCATGCTTGTGGGGCTTGTTTAAGGACATAGAGTGCCTTATCGAGAACGTAAACATGATTGGGGAACTTGGGATCCTCGAACCCCGGGGGTTGCTTGACATATACCAACTCCTTGAGGGGACCATTAAGAAATGCACTCTTCACATCCATTTGATATAATTTGAAGTTATGATGTGAAGCAAATGCAAGAAACATGCGAATAGATTCAAGGCGAGCCATAGCAGCAAAGGTTTCACCATAGTCAATACCCTCGACTTGGGAGTAGCCTTGTGCTACTAATATTGCCTTGTTACGAATGACGACACCATTTGAATCTTGCTTGTTCTTAAAGATCCACTTTGTTCCAATGACATTGTGGTTCTCCTTTGGTATTAGCACCAATCACCACACTTTGTTGTACTCGAATTTGTTAGGTTTGTCATGCATGGCTTCAACCCATTCCATGTCTTCGAGTGCCTCTTGTACCTTTAGATGTTCAATGCAAGAAACAAACGCATGATGGGCACTAAAGTTTGTTAATTGACGGCGAGTGGTTACCCCTCTCGTCAAGCTATCATAGACATTCTCGAACACATGAGAATTATTTATGAGCTTGGCAGCATCCCTGGCGGCACGTATTTATCGAATCTCCTCAGGGGTAAGCTGAGGAGGAACCTTTTTGTGACCTTTACCACCTTTGCGGCTTGTTCTTGATCTTGAACTTGGTCTTGATCATGAGCTTGGTCTTGATCTTTAGCATGATGTTGATCTTGAGCTTGCTTGGAGATGTGAGCTTGATCAGGGACATCACTTGGTGAAGAACTATCCTGAGGTTGATCTTCTCCTTGATCTTGATCATAGGGTTGAGGGCCTTCAGTTTGTTCTTCGGAAGCATGTGGGTTTTGCGTTGGTGATGGCTCCACTTGAGTGGAACATTGTCCTTCTCCTTCTGCCACAAGGGGTTCCTCAATGGGTAGGAAGTGTCCCACACCCATTCTTCTTATGGCTTGGGGAGGAATTTCATCACCTACATCACAAAGACCATTATGCTCCACTTGGGAGCCATTATTCTCATCAAACTCCACATTACACGTCTCCTCAATGAGTCTATTGGAATTGTTTAGGACACAGTAAGCACGAGAGTTTGTAGCATAACCAACAAATATGCTCTCTTGAGCTCTAGGTTCAAACTTATACAAACGAGCACCTTTCCTAAGAATGAAACACTTACAACCGAATACCCGGAAGTACACGAGGTTGGGCTTGTTACCGGTAAGAATTTCATAAGGAGTCTTGTTCAAGCCTTTGTGGAGGTAGAGCCGATTAGATGCATGGAATGCGATGTTGGTGGCTTCAGCCCAGAAGTTTTACAGAGATTTAAATTCCGCCTTCATGGTTCTTTTCCAAGAATACGCAATGCTTGTGTATCATTTCATTTATATAAGGAGTAGAAAGAGTACATAGAGGACAACTCATGACACGGGCGCGGATATGGTGCCCGAAGCAGAGAGACAAGGGATGCTCAACCCATAAAGAGGACACAACACAACAAAACCAACCAAACCCAAACCAAAAGCGGCGATGCCAAACCAAAAGGAACTCCAACATCTATCAAGCCAAAATCGGGGACACCGCGAGCGACAAGATAGTGCCTTTAGGAAGGAATACAACGTCGAGACACCATCACTATCCGGTCCGGGGAACCCGGACCTAGGGTTTCCCATGAGCTCGAAGATTGGCTTAGCTGAAGACCTTGACAGCGCCTCCAAGAAAGAAACGACACCCGCGGGCGCTGCCGCTTCCAGCACTGGCAAACCGAGCAGGGATATCGCCCTGGCCTGAAGGTGAGCGATCCCATAGCCACTGGATCCGGAACCGTAGATGGGGAGGCCAACACTCGTCGGAACCACCAAGATAGGAAGGGGTTGGCAGGGCTGCACCTGCCGACAGAGGGTTCCACCGAACCTGTGAGCATAGGTCCAGGCAAAAGGGGAAGGCTTTCAGGTGTATATGGTAGGGCGGGCAGCAAGGCGAACAACACGGTGGGTGTGAGGCGATGACGTCAAGCAACGCTGGCAAACGAGGACTGGAGGCACACAAATCCAAGTTGCCATGGCCATAGCCGTCAGGACATCGACGAACAGAGTCAGCTGGAAGGGACACAGCTACCCGTTCACTGAGGCCAGAGTGCCCGAAAGGGGACGCCAACAGCGAGGGACACCAGAGGGGCGCGAGCCCAAGGCCGTTGGGGCCGGAACAACATCAACAAGGACCACCATGAGTAGCCCGGTACCAGCCACAACCACAGATGCTTCGCCGCCTTGGCACAAGAGCCGTCCCCATGGCTCAAGGGGACACGTGCGGTGTGGTGCCTGTGGCGACGACCAGGATTGATGGATTCGCCGCCGGCCGGCAGGCTCGAGCAGCAGATGGAGGTGGGAGAGGACTCGAGACGCGCGGGGAGGATCCCAAGGTCGCGGGCAGAAGGGAAGAAGGCGGCTGGGGTGGACACGACCGCGACGGCAAAGGAGGGGCCAGGCCGTCGGGGTGGACCAGATCTGCCACCGCCGAACTAGTGGGAGGGGGGTCGCCATCGCGACGGGAGGGGGGAGGGGGATCGGGGCGCGAGTGACGCAGATCCGCCCCATCGCCGCCTTCGTGCGGCCCGGCTCGGCTTTGCCGGTCGGCCCTCTAGCAGCTGTGATGTGGGGGAGAGTGGCGGCGGGGTGCTAGGGGCGGCGGCTTGGGTTCCCCCGTGTCGCCAGAGGAGGGCGGCGCCGGGTGGGGGGGTGCTACCTCTTGAGCTTGCGTTGGTTTTTTCCCTTGAAGAGGAAAGGGTGATGCATCACAGTAGCAGTAAGTATTTCCCTCAGTTTGAGAACCAAGGTATCAATCCAGTAGGAGTATCAAGCCAAGTCTCTAAAGTACCTGCACAAAAACAACAAACTTGAACCCAACGCTACAAAGGGGTTGTCAATCCCTTCACGATTGATTGCAAGGTGAGATCTGAAGGTGGAAAGTGCAACAAAGTAAAAGTGCAGGGCTGAAAATATGATGTGAAGTAGACCCGGGGGCCATAGTGTTCACTAGGGGCTTCTCTCATGATAGCAAATATTACGGTGGGTGAACGAATTACTGTCGAGCAATTGATAGAACCGAGCAAAGTCATGATGATATCTAAAGCAATGATCATACATATAGGCATCACGTCCGAGACAAGTAGACCAATACTTTCTGCATCTACTACTATTATTCCACACATCGACCGCTATCCAACATGCATCTAGTGTATTGAGTTCATGACAAACAAAGTAACGCCTTAAGCAAGATGACATGATGTAGATGGATAAATTCATGCAATAGATATAAACCCCATCTTTTTACCCTTGATGGCAACAACACGATGCGTGCCTCGCTACCCCTTCTGTCACTGGGTCAGGTCACCACACGGTATGAACCCAAAACCAAGCACTTCTCCCATTGCAAGAATCATAGATCAAGTTGGCCAAACAAAACCCACAACTCGAAGAGAATTACAAGGATATGAAATCATGCATATAAGAGATCAAAAGAAACTCATAAGATTCATAGATAATTTGATCATAAATCCACAATTCATCGGATCTCGACAAACACACCGCAAAAGAAGATTACATCGGATAGATCTCCATGAAGATCATGGAGAACTTTGTACTGAAGATCCAAGAGAGAGAAGAAGCCATCTAGCTACTAGCTATGGCCCGAAGGTCTATGGTGAACTACTCACGCATAATCAGAGAGGCAATGGTGTTGATGAAGAAGCCCTCCGTATCTGAATCCCCCCTCCGGTAGGGCACCGGAACATGCCCCAGATGGGATCTTGCGGAGATAGAAGCTTGCGGCAGCGGAAAAGTATTTTCGTGGCTCTCTCTCGTGGTTTTGGATTTTTTGGGGATTTATAGGCGGAAGAAGTAGGGCAGAGGAGCCACAGGGGCCCACAAGCCTACTAGGTTCGCCCCCCCAGGCCACGGCTAGGGGGCTTGTGGCCTCTCCTGGTGCCCTCTGCCTTGGTTCTCAAGGTTCCTACGTATCTTATGTTCTGAAAAAAAACCTTTTCAGAGGTTTTATTCCGTTTGGACTCCGTTTGATATTCTCCTATGAAAAAGGTCAAAAACATGGAAAAAACAGGAACGGGCACTTGGCACTGACTTAATAAGTTAGTCCCAAAAAAGATATAAAAGGCACACAAAACATCCAAAGTTTGACAAGATAATAGCATGGAACCATAAAAAATTATAGATACGTTGGAGACGTATCAAGCATCCCCAGGCTTAATTCCTGTTCGTCCTCGTGTAGGGAAGTGATAAAGACTGAATTTTTGATGTGGAATGCTACCTAGCATATTTGTCCTTTGTAACGTCTTTCATGTGACATGAATGTTCAGATCCGTAAGATTCAAAACAATAGTTTGTTATTGACATGAAAACAATAATACTTCAAGCAAACTAGCAAGGTAATCATGAACTTTCAAAATAATAAGGCAAAAGAAAGTTGTCCCTACAAAATCATATAGTCTGGCTATGCTCCATCATCCCCACACAATGAATTTAAATCATGCACAACCCCGGTATTGGCCAAGTAATTGTTTTCGCACTCTTATTTTCTCAAACCTTTTTCAACTCTCACGCCATACATGAGCGTGAGCCATGGATATAGCACTATAGTTGGGATAGAGTGTGGTGGAGGTTGTGAGGCAAAAAGGAGGAGATGTTCACATCGATTTGGCGTATCAAAGGTCTATGGAGGTGCCCATCAATAGATATCAATGTGAAAGAGTAGGGATTACCATGCAATGGATGCACTTAGAGCTATAAGTATGTGAAAGTTCAAAAGGAGAACTAGTGGGTGTGCATCCAACTTGCTTGCTCACGAAGACCTAGGGAAATTTTGAGGAAGCCCATCATTGGAACATACAAGCCAAGTTACATAATGAAGATTCCCACTAGTATATGGTGGTGACAAAACAAGAGACTCTCAATCATGAAGAACATGGTGCTATTATGAAGCACAAGTGTGGAAAAAGATAGTAGCATTGTCCCTTCTCTCTTTTTCTCTCTTTTTTTATTTGGGCTCTTTGGCCTCTTTCCATATATATATATATTTTTTGTGTGGGGGCAACTTTGGCCTTTTTTTTATTTCCTCACATGGTACAATGCTCTAATAATGATGATCATCACAGTTTTATTTAATCACAGCTCAAAGCTTAGAACAATGATGACTCTTATAGGAAATGCCTCCGGCAGTGTACCGGGATGTGCAACGATCTAGCTTAGCGTATGACTCGCTAGCTATCTTACGATCATGCAATGGAAATATGTAAGTGACGACACAAGTCATGAGACGGAACGATGGGAGTTGCATGGCAATATATCTCAGGATGGCTCTGAAAAGGCTATGATAGGTAGGTATGGTGGCTGTTTTGAGGAAGGTCTATGGTGGTTTTGTGTACCTGCGAAAGTTGCGTGGCACTAGAGAGGCTAGCAATGGTGGAATATGAAAGTGCATCTATACCATGGACTCACATTAGTCATGAAGAACTCACATACTTATTGCGAAAGTTTTTATTAGCAATCGAAACAAAGTGTTAAACGCATACTCCTAGGGGAAGGGTTGGTAGGTGTTAACCATCGCGCGATCCCGACCGCAACACAAAGGATGAAAATCAATAAATAAATTATGCTCCAACTTCCTAACATAGCGGTTCACCATACGTGCATGTTACGGGAATCACTAACTTCAACACAAGTACTTCTAGATTCACAACACCCTACTAACATGACTCTTCATATTACCAAATCCATGTCTCAAAACTAATTGAGAGGAATCAAACTTCTCTTTCTAATCAATGCACATGAATATGGAAGTTTTATTGTATCCTCTTTGGATGCCTATCATCTTTAGGATTACTTTCATAGCACAAGCCAACAACCAAGTTATTCAGAGAGAGCACTCTCAAAAATATATAAGTGAAGATGGAGAGTTCTTATTTCTCCAAAATATGACACCGCCGTGCTCTAAAAGATCTAAGTGAAGCACTTAGAGCAAAGTTATCTAGCTCAAAAGATAAAAGTGAAGCACATGTGAGCTAAATTGCCTAACTCAAAAGATATAAGCGAAGCTCAATGAGTATTCTAGCAAATTCGCGATGAGTGCATGTATCTCTCAAAAGGTGTGCAACAAGGATGATCGTGACACAACAAAAAGAAAAGACTCCTATAATACACAACGCTCCAAGAAAAACACATATCATGTGGTGAATAAAAATATAGCATCAAGTAATGTTACCG
This sequence comes from Hordeum vulgare subsp. vulgare, assembly GCF_904849725.1. Classification (NCBI taxonomy): domain Eukaryota; kingdom Viridiplantae; phylum Streptophyta; class Magnoliopsida; order Poales; family Poaceae; genus Hordeum; species Hordeum vulgare. The sequence continues at coordinate 117,022,793 of NC_058523.1, read as the reverse complement.
ATGGATTGAAGACGAAAGAGGGGATGCCTTCCTGGGGCATCCCCAAGCTTAGGCTTTTTGGTGTCCTTGAAATTGGCTTGGGAGGCCTTGGGCATCCCCAAGCTTGAGTTCTTTCCAGTCTTTATCCCTTTGTCCATGTATCTCTTAAATTTTTGTTTTTCAGAAGTGGGGGAGAGGAAAATGAGAGGCAAAAAAGTAAATGCAAGAGATGAGTTTACGATACTTACTTGGATAAGCTTCACTTGATGCTCCCCGGCAATGGCGCCACAAATTGGCACGTTGACGGGAGGCTATTCTTGGCTTGATCCTCCTCCCTGGCAACGGTGCCACAAATTCTTCTTGCTACCTCTTGAGCTTGCGTTGGTTATTTTCCCTTGAAGAGGAAAGGGTGATGCAGCACAGTAGCAGTAATTATTTCCCTCAGTTTGAGAACCAAGGTATCAATCCAGTAGGAGTATCAAGCCAAGTCTCTAAAGTACCTGCGCAAAAACAGCAAACTTGCACCCAACGCTACAAAGGGGTTGTGAATCCCTTCACAATTGATTGCAAGGTGAGATCTGAAGGTGGAAAGTGCAACAGTAAAAGTGTAGGGCTGAAAATATGATGTGAAGTAGACCCGGGGGCCATAGTGTTCACTAGTGGCTTCTCTCACGATAGCAAATATTACGGTGGGTGAACGAATTAGTGTCGAGTAATTGATAGAACCGCGCAAATTCATAACGATATCTAAGGCAATGATCATACATATAGGCATCACGTCTGAGACAAGTAGGCCGATACTTTTTGCATCTACTACTATTACTCCACACATCGACTGCTATCCAGCATGCATCTAGTGTATTGAGTTCATGAAAAACAGAGTAACGCCTTAAGCAAGATGACATGATTTAGAGGGATAAATTCATGCAATAGAAATAAACCCCATCTTTTTACCCTTGATGACAACAACATGATGAGTGCCTCGCTACCCCTTCTGTCATTGGGTGAGGTCACCGCACGGTATGAACCCAAAACCAAGCACTTCTCCAATTGCAAGAATCATAGATCAAGTTGGCCAAACAAAACCCACAACTCGTAGAGAATTACAAGGATATGAAATCACGCATATAAGAGATCAGAAGAAACTCAAATAAGATTCATAGATAATCTGATCATAAATCCACAATTCATCGAATCTCGACAAACACACCGCAAAAGAAGATTACATCGGATAGATCTCCATGAAGATCATGGAGAACTTTGTATTGAAGATCCAAGAGAGAGAAGAAGCCATCTAGCTACTAGCTATGGACCCGAAGGTCTATGGTGAACTACTCACGCATCATCGGAGAGGCAATGGTGTTGATGAAGAAGCCCTCCGTATCCGAATCCCCCCTCCGGCAGGGCACCAGAACATGCCCCAGATGGGATCTTGCGGAGACAGAAGCTTGAGGCGGCGGAAAAGTATTTTCGTGGCTCTCTCTAGTGGTTTTGGATTTTTTGGGGATTTATAGGCGGAAGAAGTAGGGTAGAGGAGTCACAGGGGGCCCACAAGCCTGCTAGGCGCGGCCCCCCAGGCCACGACTAGGGGGCTTGTGGCCTCCCCTGGTGCCCTGTGCCTTGGTTCTCAAGCTTCCTGCGTATCTTCTGTTCCGGAAAAAAATCTTTTCGGAGGTTTTGTTCCGTTTGGACTCCGTTTGATATTCTCCTCTGAAAAAGGTCAAAACACGGAATAAACAGGAACTGGCACTTGGCACTGAGTTAATAAGTTAGTCCCAAAAAAGATATAAAAGGCATACAAAACATCCAAAGTTTGACAAGATAATAGCATGGAACCATAAAAAATTATAGATACATTGGAGACGTATCAGGGGGCGCAGATCTTTCTTAATTAATCGGCTTTGCGCCTTCATGGTTCTTGCCGCGTTCATCAACGTTCGGTTCTTCCTTTCCGCTACACCAATTTGTTGAGGGGTATATGGTGAGGAATATTGATACTTGATTCCCTCGTCACTTATAAAATCATTTAAGGTGTAATTCTTGAATGTTGAACTTCATTGGCAAAGTCGATGACAGTTTGTTGGGTCTCACTCTTCCTGTTGAAGAAGTACAGCCAAGTATATCTTCAATAATCATCCACTATCACCAAGCAATACTTTCCTCCCCCAAGACTATCGAAATATGGTGGACAAAAGAGATCCATGTGTACGAGCTCCAAGGGCCTTTTCGAGTATATGGTAGTCGTGGGGCGGTGAGCTGTCTCATGAAGCTTTCCTTCAATGCATGCACTACAAGCATGATCTTTGGCAAAACTCGCATTTGTTAGTCCAAGAACATGATCCCCCTTGAGGAGACTTTGCAAAAATCTCATATTGATATGGGCCAACCGGCGATGCCAAAGCCATGCCATATCAATTTTAGCTATTAGGCAAGTCGCGGTCTTAGTGGGTCGTTCCAAAAAGTTAACCACATAGAGACCGTTCTCGACATGCCCAACAAAAGCTACTTTAAGAGTATTGCTCCACAACAGGGCCATGGATTCAATAGCAAAGAATGTACTAAAACCCATAAGTGCAAGTTGATGAACGGAAAGTAAATTGTATGCGAGGATCCCAACAAGCATGACCTTTTCAAATGGTAAGTTCCATACAAATTACCACCTTGCCAAGACCCAATACCTTTGAAATCGCATCATCACCGAAGTAGACTTGGGTGGCCACGGATGGGTCGGGATGAATGTCCACCACGAGTCTAACATGGTTAACCCCAAGTGCAACCTTTTCGGATTTAAGCACACGAGTAAGAACAAGAGCACGATCACAATCTTTCTGTAATTTAGCAAGGTCATCGTTGTGTGACTCATCAAGAGCCATCTCAAGCCCTTGCTCTTCCTCAAGAGCAATGGAGATATCCGCTATCTCATCAGCATAGTCACGACTATGTCCTTGTAAGGTAGAGATAGTTTCTTCATGAGTTTCGATGAGGTCATTAGACTCTCCTAGTTGTTACAAGAGAGCAACAAAATGCTTCCTGGTTTTACCCTTGACTTTCCTCATAAATCTATCAAAGGAGTTTTCTTCATCATTAACCTCCTCTTGTTCATCTCAACTAACCATAGATGTTGGAATTTACCTTGTTGGATTCCTTGTCCATAAGGCACTTGGCAATGGGGTTCTTGTTGGGGGCGTTGAAGAGGGACACCTTGCTTGGGGAAGAGGATGCAATGGCCACCATGGCCATTCCTGTTACTTCACCACTTGCATCATCATCACCATCCTCATCGGAGAGATACTCTTCTTGAGCCACCAACACCTTTTGGGGCATTCTCATGGAGAAGTTGTTCTCACCGGGGAAGGGCTTCGCCTTGTCTTTGCGAATAAGCTTGCCACCATTGTCTTCCCTCTTCTCATAAGGACAGTCTGCCACAAAGTGACTCACATTGCCACAGTTGTAGCAAGTCCTCGCACGTTGCTTTCCTTTGGACCCATTTGATTTGTTCTTGGAGAAATTGCGATTAGAGTTTCTCTTGTTGCCCCAAAACTGCCATGACGTAAGAGCCATATGCTTGTGATAAGCATACCTGGTGTCTTCAGGGCACATTTCCTCTTGTTCTTCTTCATCTTCCTCCATAGCAGCCTTGGCCTTCGAAGCAAGGTTGGGAGAGTCTTTTCTTGACCGTTGGACACAAGCTAGAGCATTGTCAGCGGTCTTGTTCAATATGTTCATGGTAAAGAACTCATCCAACACATTGCTTGAGGACATGGAATGAAAGTCCGACCTTTGACGGATGAGTGAGGACATGGACTTGTTGAAAGGCATGATAGCCTTGAGAAACTTACGCTTGATCCAATTATCATCCACATGCTTACTTCCATGAGCTTGAAGAGCAATGGCAAGCGTTGTGACTCTTTGGTAGAGCTCACGAGGGTCCTCATCCTCAATCATAACAAATTCATCGGCCTCATCAAGTATCACTTCATAGTTAGACTGTTGAATACTAGATCTTCCCTTGTACATGGAAATAATGTGATCCCAACAATCTTTGGCATGAGTGAAGGGATGCAAATGAGCAAGATCTTCAATGGGAACTTCTGTTTGAAACATGAACAAGGCGGAGTGATTGAGCTGATTATCGACCTCTTCTCTTGGAGTGAGGTTTCTTGGATCATGTGGGTAGTAGCCTTACTCAATGATTCTCCAAAGTTGTGTTGAGCTGTGATTCAAATGAGCCTTGATATGAAAACCCAGTTAGCAAAATCATTCTTAACAAGCTTAGGATGAGGACCGATGTTAATAATATGCGGTGGGTGAACTGGTCCTCCATAGCCCACGAGAGGAGGAACCGAGGCAAAGGTATTTGCCCCACTCGTTCCTTGAGGAAATTTATTTCTATCACTACTAGCATTTTCCTTTTCGGAGTTGGTCCCCATGTCCGAAGCTATGGGATTAACCACATGCAACGGATCAGTAGACAATTTGAAGCCATCAAGGAAATCTTTGAGCATGTTTTTGAGCTCGATAGCCACTGAGGATCTAAAGGTGGGCATGGCCTCATTTACATCCTCTCGGGTGACCAAGTTTGCAACAGCTACCTCGGGCAACTCCACAACCCGATACTCGTCGTCAGCCATACTCTTTGGGTGGTGAACCCTTAATAAAGATACGAGGTTATCATAACAATTGAAATGATCGATATGGTTGACTAGAGGGGGATTGAATAGGCAACCAACATTTTTAAGCTTTTCTTAAACAATTTAAGTTTAGAAACAAATAGGTTGTCTAGATATGCAAATAAGTGAGCAACATATATGATGCTAGCAACTAGAATAACAAGTAAATAACAAATACATGTAAAGATAAGAAGTAACCACAAGTGGAAACGATGAAGATGAGGATTTGTTTCCGAAGTACCTTCCCTTTGAGGGGAAGTACGTCTCCATTGGAGAGGTGTGGAGGCACTATGCTCCCCGAGATGCCACTAAGGCCACTGTATTCTCCTCACGCCCTCACACAATGTGAGATGTCGTGATTCCACTAGTGGTGCCCCTGAAGGCGGCGAGTGAACCTGAGGGATCAATAGAAGACATGTCTAGAGGGGGAGGTGAATAGACTACTTTTAAAGATAAATATCCTAGCCTAACCCAATTTCAAGGAAGGTAGAAATCTGGTAGTTATAACAAGTCAAGCACACCCTACACATACAGTTCTAAGAGTATAGCAGCGGAATGTAAAACATGCAAGTGTAAAGTAGAGGAGTAAGGTAGGGAGATCAAAGGCATGAGGTTGACTAGACAATTTTTGGCATGGTTCCGATAGGTGGCACTAACATACATCCATGTTAGTGGAGACTTCAACCCATGGAGGGTAACGGCTGCGAGAGTCAACGGAGGGCTCCACCCAAAAGGGTTCCATGAAGAAGCGACCTTGTCTATTCAACCACGACTTCCGTACATGGAGGACTAGCCTTAATCACGGTAGATCTTCATGAAGTAGGCGATCTCCTTGCCCTTACAAACATCTTGGTTCAACTCCACAACACAAAGTAGAAGGCTCCCAAGCGACACGTAACCAATCTAGGAGGCACCACCCTCCAAAAGGTAATGGATGTGGTAGATCAATGAAATCCTTGCTCTTGTGCTTCTAAAGATTGTTTCCCCGACACAAAATCACTCTCTCACAAAATATGCATGGGTAGGAGAGATTGATTTCGTGGAAAGTTGTTTGGGGAGGCTAGAGATCAAGTTTCAAATGATTGGATTGGAATATCTTGGTCTCAACACATGAGTAGGTGGTTCTCTCTCGGAAAATGGATCTGGCAATGAAGTGTGTGTTCTGAGTGCTTCTCCCACGAATGAGGGGTGGGTGAAGGGGTATATATAGGCAACACACGAAATCCAACCGTTACACACAAAGTGGCAAAATCGGTGACATCGAAGTGAAAAACTCGGTGGTACCGATTGGCACAAAGGTAGCAACTGGTGAATCTCGGTGAGACCGATATATGAAACTCGGTGGCACCGAAAAGGTGGCTAACGGTTAGATGGCCAAACTCGGTGGCACTGATACTCAAACTCGGAAATTCTGATTTTGTGTACCGAGGCACCCGAAAGTTGGTCACCCAAACTCGGTAGCACCAATATGGATTTGTTTGCACTGATTTGGTTGGAATTACTAGGGTTTCTGTTTGAGGTCAAACTCGGTGGGTCCGAAATGTGAAAGTTGGTGACACCAATTTTTTTTTTGACCGGCTACTGTAGGGAAAACCCCCCACAGCCATTTCCTGTATTGCAACTATGAAAACTGTATGTACAAGAGATGGTATAAATTGTGTGACACCAAATTTGAGTATGTAGAATTGGACAGAATGGATATGTGGGAAAATGACTAAGTATTTTGGTGGCTAACTTTGAGCACTTTGAGCAATCAATTCATTTAACTACATCACCCCCTTTTAATAGTATTGGCTTTCCTATGGACTCAAAAGTGATTTCTCACAAATATAAAATGAAGAGTCTTCTAGCTTGAAGCTTGAGCCAATCCTATTCCTTTCTTGCATCAAGGGGCATCTCCACATAAACCTTTATCCAAAGCTCTCCATTGACTATTCCTGAAATATCTAGGTAAAAGTGTTAATCCAATAGACAATGTATGTTTTCATGAATGACCAAAATCACCAAGGGAGCATATGTGCTTTCAGTCTCCCCCTTTTTGGTAATTGATGACAACATACAGTCAATGCTTCAAATAAATATATGCATAAGAATATGACAACTTTGAAAGAAACATGACTAGTACAAGCTCCCCCAAAATGTGTGCAATTCCTTTAAAGGATGGTTGCTTTGGAATGCATGGGCACACACAAGGTAGAAGGACGAGACAAGTCATAGACATCCTGGCTATATGCATCAAAGATATGTGAATGAAGGACTTCCATCTTCAAGACTCTCCCTTGCAAACAATATGTGAAATAAATAAGAGGTCATCATGAACAAGAATATGATACATATACTTACCTTGAGGATCTTGAGCGTCTTAACATAGGAGTAGACTTGGGAAAACAAATGTTAGATAAGACAAGAGTACTCTATTGTAAAGATGCAAAGAACTTCAAAAGTACCAAGATATTGAAGACATATTGAAGATAAGATTTGATGAAAGGATATGTCTCCAAAGGAACAAGAGCATTTCTCCCCTAAGGATGAATATGTAAGATTTCCACTCCCCGTGAATCATAGCATGTAGATATTGGGAGTAGGTTGGGTAAGATAAGTTCAAACCAATAAACCGATTTTAGCTCTCTCTCCTTAAGATGTAAGGTTTGATATATCTCCCTTCACGTAGATTTCCTTGGAGGTAGACCTTCCTTTAGGAGCATACATCTCCCCGATTGATATTTCTCCCCCTTCTGTGTAAGCTTCTAGGTGATATTTCTCCCCTATAAATAGGTTCATTGAATGGAAGCTTTGATAATAATATTTCTCCCTCTTTGGTATTAATTTCCAAATAGAGTCAGAGGGTAAGGGTTCACTGAGAGAAAGTCATCCTGGATACGTCTCTCTGCTATAAGGGTTCCTTGAATTGGTCTTTTCTCTCCCTTAGATAGTTTGTAGGATTCATCGAATGTTCTCCCCCTTTGATATGGATAAGCGTTCCTTGAACTATCTCCCCCTATGATAGGGATCCTAGATGATTCTCCCTCTTATATTGTATTGGCTCACTAAGATTTTTCTCCCCCTAGAAAAAGAAAGCTAAAAATGGATTTTGTCTCAGAAAATTTTCAATACAATGTTAGGGTGCAATGAAACATGGGATCATTTGTAATCTCTCTCCCCCTATAAAAAAAGTCCAGAAGAAAATATCATAGCAACTAAGTCTGTTATAATATTGGATTCACCAAGGCAAAGTGATTCGGTAGAACAGATAATGGGATTCAGGCCTCTGGAAGAAATCGGTTGGACCGCGTTTCCCAGATCGGTGAGACTGAGTTCCAATGAGTATCAACTCCTTAACTTAAAACAGGCTGATCGACAGAATTGTTTCAAGATTCCAATTGTAAAATATATCAATTGAGAAAGTCAAAAAAAAGGTAGCAAATAATTTTTTATTTATTTTGTAAAATATACATACATGTCGATGAGAGTCGAATGGTTCCAAAAGAATATGAAAGGTGAAATGTGAACCAAACAACAATCTCCATCTAGATGTGGGGCGGTGACTAGGTCGCCTATATTAGAGTATTTGACTTGAGGAGTCAAGCAAGGATGCTTGATCATAGGTCATACTCATTATTAAGCGCGAAATGGGGTTACCATCTTTTGATTAAACATTTCAATGTCTTCATATCACTTGAGTTTCTTTACCCCATAAATTGGTGTAGAGTTTTATCAAGGATATGAGTACATATCTTCAAATGATGTTGATGACGTAGCATGTAGGTTAACTTGTTGTGGATGCTCAAAGTTGATGAAGATCATCTTGAGTTGGGAGCTATCGATGTCATTTTGGTTCACTTTTCACCTACAATGGTTAGTAATGCAAGGACGAACATAATATATCCAAATGACATTAGTGAAGTTCAATATCATAGAATTGTCAAGGATATGATTTTGTTGTCTTCTTCCTCCATCTCTAAAGAAAAGGTTGTTGATACTTGGCCATGTGAAGATTGCTTTTGATGTGAGTTGATTGCAATCTTGTGGAGTGTATTTCTTATAAGTACCTACAAAAGGGTTAGATGCAATACAAGGGAGCATAGTTTCCAAGATATAAGATAGGCATATCAATGGCATCATGGAGTAGGCAATCGAGCTCAGGCCCTTGCATGCATCTGAGTGAGTCTAGCTTAGGTTTGAAGCATAAATGATGTTCAACTCACTCCACAAATGACAAAACACTTTCTCATCAAGTGGTTTGTTAAAGATATCAGCTAGTTGTTTGTCAGTACGAGCATGCTTGAGATCAATATCTCCTTTAGCAACATGATCACGAATGAAATGGTGTTTCACTTGGATATGTTTTTTTCTGGAATGTTGCATAGGATTAATAGGCAATCTTAATAGCACTTTGATTGTCACATAACAATGGAACTTTTGTAACATGAATGCCATAATCCTTAAGCATTTGAGTCATCCAAAGTAATTGAGCACAACATGATCCACAAACAATGTATTCAGCTTTGACAGTAGATAAGGATACCGAGTTTTGTTTCTTGGATGATCAAGAGACAAGAGATCTCCCAAGAAATTGACATGTACCCGAGGTGGATTTTCTGTCGACCTTGTCTCCGGCATAATCAGAGTCGGAATAGCCAACAAGATTAAAAGAAGATCCCTTGGGATACCATATGCCAAAGTTTGGTCTATGTATAAGGTATCTCACTATCATTTTCACAGCCAATAGATGACACGCTTTTGGTGCTGCTTGGTCTCGGGCACACATGCAAATGCTCAACATGATGTCAGGACAGGAGGAACATAAATATAGCAATGAACCAATTATTGATTGATAAACCTTTTGATCAACTCGTTTGTCCTCCTTAGTGAGGTCAAGATGTCCACTAGTAGGCATGGGGGTTCTCATACCTTTGCATTCTTGCATGTTGAACTTTCTGATTAAGTCCTTGGTGTACTTGGTTTGAGAGATAAACGTACCTTCTCTCGATTGTTTGATTTGCAATCCAAGTAAGAACTTCAGTTCACACATCATGGACATCTGAAACTTCTGTGACATCAAGTTTCCAAACTTTTCCCTAAAATGTGGGTTAGTAGAACCAAAGATAATATCATCCACATATATTTGGAAAACAAATAGTTCTCCACTAACTCTTTTGGTGAATAAGGTTGCATCAATTTTACCAATCTCAAAGCCCTTTTCAATGAGAAACTTCGTTAGGCATTTGTACCAAGCTCTAGGGGCTTGGTTAAGACCATATAAAGCTTTACAAAGTTTGTAGACATGATCAGGTTTTTTAGGGTTCACAAAACTAGGAGGTTTTTTAACATAAACTTCCTCCTCAATTTCTCCATTGACAAAGGCACTTTTGATATCCATTTGGTAAAGAGTTATATCATGGTGATTGGCATAAGCTAGAAGAATGTGAATGGCTTCAAGTCTAGCAACAGGAGCATAAGTCTCACCGTAGTCCATACCTTCGACTTGCATGTATCCTTGGGCTACGAGACATGCCTTGTTGTGTACTACTTGTCCGTCTTCATCTTGCTTGTTCCGAAACACCCATCTTGTACCAATGATATTCTGCTCGCCTACAGGATTTTCAACAAGTGTCCATACTTCATTCATCTCGAAGTTGTGTAGCTCTTCATGCATGTCATTCACCCAATCCGGATCTTGAAGGGCTTCTTCAAACTTCAAAGGTTCAATGCTAGATATGAAAGAATAATGCTCACAAAAGTTAGCTAAACGAGATTTGGAGCGAGCGATTCTCCCGGTTTTTATGTCACCATAGATTCGATTCAACGGATGATCTTTGTCCACTCTTGTTCTAACTCTTGACAACTTATTCTTGTTGGATGGTGGAGCTTCTTCTTCATCATCACCATCATGAACGTTGTTGTTTACGTCATTATCTCCTTGAGGTGGTGGTGAGGAAGGTTGAGGTGGATCATCACGATATTCTTCTTCCTCTTCTTCATCATGTCGTGTACCGCTTGTGGATGCTTCCATTTTGTTTTGTGGTTCGCTTTGACGCGAAGTAGGAGCTTCCACTTGAGTTGATGAAGTGCTTTCCTTCACCTCCATGGGACGAATCTTGCTAATGGACAAGTCTTTTATAGCTTCCGAAGGTTCCTTATCTCCTACATCAATTGGCAATTGTTCGACTTGCGAACCGTTAGTCTCATAAAACTTCATATCTACCGTCTCTTCAACTTTTCGAGTGAAGTTGTTGTAGACACGGCAAGTGTGAGAGTTTGATTCGTAACTGAGTAGGAAACCTTCATAAGATTTAGGTGCAAATTTAGATCGATGAGGCTTACCAACAATATAGCACTTAGAGCCGAATACCCAAAAGTATCCAACTTGGGGTTTGTTACCGGTGAGTAGCTCGTATGTTGTTTTACCTAGAAGCTTGTGCAGGTAGAGTCGGTTTATGGCATAGCAAACAGTTTCCATGGCTTCTGCCAAATTTTTTTTCGAGTCTTGTAGTCGTCAAGCATCATTCTCGCCATCTCTATGAGAGCCGGGTTCTTCCTCTCAACAACTCCATTTTGTTGAGGTGTGTTTGTCGCCGAGAACTCATGTGAGATATCGTCTTCATCAAGAAAAGTATCCACATTAGTGTTCTTGAACTTTGTTCCGTTGTCGCTCCGAACCTTCTTGATCTTCACTTCAAACTGATTTTGAGCTTCCTGAGCAAAGTTCTTGAAGATCATTTGTACCTGCAACTTCTCATTAAGAAAGAATACCCATGTAAATCTGGAAAAATCATCAACAATGATTAAACCATAAGAATTTCCACCGAGGTTCTTGTAAGCATTGGGACCAAACAGATCCATGTGAAGCAGCTCGAGGGGTGTTCTAGTAGTCATGATGTTCTACAAAGTCTTGACAAGCACTACAAAGTCTATCTTTGTCAAAGATAACATCTTTAACACCAAGAATATGATAACCTTTGATAAGTTTGTCAAGGTTACACATACCTACATGTCCTAACCTTCTATGCCATAACCAACCTTTAGAAGATTGCAATAAGAGATGTACGGGGTTTGGATATTTTAGAGAAGTCAATAATGTATGGATCACCTCTACGGAAACCGGTAAAGACAATTTTATGGTTGTCGCTGCGAAACACTCGGCATTCAACTTTCGTAAATAGCACATCGAAACCAAAGTCTGCTAGTCTATATATGGAAAGAAGATTGTAGCGAAGGGATTAAACAAGCATGGCATTTTGAATGGAACTATCATGAGATACGACCACCTTACCAAGACCAAGTACCTTACCCTTCGAGTTATCTCCAAAAGTCACATACCTTCGAGGTCCATGGTTTGGTGTGATCTCATGGAACATGTCTTTATCTCCGGTCATGTGATTGGTGCATCCACTATCGAGAACCCACTCCTTACCACCGGCCATGTAGTCTCTAAGGTTTGCCATAACACTAAGGTTCCTCATGGTCTTCTCATACTTGATGTGAAAGTCCTCATCTTCATTGTAGTAGCCATGCTCCACATAATCATCATCGGATGAAGTTCCCTCATAAGAAACAAGAGTTTCATAAATTTTTTGAATATGACAACATTCATGTTTATGCATTAGAATGGCTTAAACAATGATATTGTTAATATTAATGACATCTCCTTTGGCACGCATGAGGTCACGAAGCTCAAGTAGGCATTTATCAAAATTAGGATTGGTTGGCTTCATTTTGTGAAAGGCAATGCATTTGTGGACAATGATATCAAGATTTTTATAGGAATAATTTGTATATCTTTTCTCTAAGTCTTTCCACAAGGTATGAGCACACTCAAAGTTTTGCAACTGATTAAGCACGTTCCTTCATAATCCTCTAATGATTAGATTGACAGTGTTAAGATTACCAAGCATATCAATTTCATTATCATGAGAAGGATGTATGGGATCAATGGGAGGCGCATAGGGATATTCAATATACTTGTGCAAATGGAACTCATCAAGTATATCAAGGATTTCATCTTTCCATTCTCTGAAGTACTCCCCATCGAGAATATGCACTCTACAACTAAAAATCCCGGAACTAGTGACACTCATCTTCCTCCAACGGTGATTAAACAAAGGTTTTGGAGACCTTGCTCTCATTCCAATTGAGGGATCAATAGAAGATGTTTCTAGAGGGGGGTGAATAGACTACTTGTCAAGATAAAATTTCTAGCCTAACCCAAATTCAAGGAAGGCAGAGATCTGGCACTTATAACAAGTCAAGTACACCCTACACATGTAGTTCTAAGAGTATAGCAGCGGAATGTAAAACATGCAAGTGTAAAGTAGAGAAGTAAAGTAGGGAGATCGAATGCATGAGGTTGACACGGCGATTTTTGGCATGGTTCCGATAGGTGGCGCTATCGTACATCCATGTTAGTGGAGACTTCAACCCACGGAGGGTAACGGCTGCGAGAGTCCATCGAGGGCTCCACTCACAAGGGGTCCATGAAGAAGCGGTCTTGTCTATTCCACCATGACTTCCGTCCACGGAGGACTAGCCTTACTCACGGTAGATCTTCATGAAGTACGCGATCTCTTTGCCCTTACAAACATCTTGGTTCAACTCCACAACACGAAGTAGGAGGCTCCCAAGCGACACCTAACCAATCTAGGAGGCACCCCCTCCAAAAGGTAATAGATGTGGTAGATCAATGAACTCCTTGATCTTGTGCTTCTAAAGATAGTCTCCTCAACACAAAATCACAGTCTCCTCAACACAAAATCACTCTCTCATAGAATATGCATGGGTAGGAGAGATTGATTTGGTGGAAAGCTATTTGGGGAGGCTAGAGATCAAGTTTCAAATGATTGGATTGGAATATCTTGGTCTCAACACATGAGTAGGTGGTTCTCTCACAGAAAATGGATCTGTCAATGAAGTGTGTGTTCTAAGTGCTTCTCCCATGAATGAGAGGTGGGTGAAGGGGTATATATAGGCAGCGCACAAAATCCAACCGTTACACACAAAGTGACAAACTCGGTGACACCAAAGAAAAAACTCGGTGGTACCGATTGGCACAAAGGTAGCAACTTTTGAATCTCGATGAGACCGATATATGAAACTCGGTGGCACGAAAAGGTGGCTAACGGTGAGATGGCCAATCTCGGTGGCACCCATACTCAAACTCGGAATTTTGATTTTTTGTACCTAGGCACCCGCAAGTTGGTAACCCAATCTCGGGAGCACCGATATGTACTCGGTTGCACCGATTTTGTGGGAATGGCTAGGGTTTATATTTGAGGTCAAACTATGTGGGTCCGAAATGTGAAAGTTGGTGACACCGAATTTGAGTATGTAGAATTGGACAGAATGGATATGTGGGAAAATTACTGAGTATTTTGGTGGCTAACATTGAGCACTTTGAGCAATCAGTTCATTTAACTACCTCACCCCCTTTTAATAGTATTTGCTTTCCTATGGACTCAAAAGTGATTTCTCACAAATATAAAATGAAGAGTTTTCTAGCTTGAATCTTGAGCCAATCTTATTCCTTTCTTGCATCAAGGGGCATCTCCACATAAACCTTTAGCCAAAGCTCTCCATGGACTATTCCTGAAATATCTAGGTAAAAGTGTTAGTCCAAGAGACAATGTATGTTGTCATGAATTATCAAAATCACCAAGTGAGCATATGTGTTTTCAGAACCTTTACAAACAAGGTTGGGGCAATCTCCACAACTGAATTGGAGGCTCCCAACGATACCATGAAGCTTAACCACAATGGAATATGGCTTCGAGGTGCCCTCTTCTGTCTAGGGTGCTCAAACACCCAAGAGTAACAAGATCCACGAGGGATTAATGGCGGGGGAACGACTTTTATCTTGGTGGACGTGTATATCAAGGCCTTCTCCTCTAAACCCTAGAGCATCAACAATGATTGATGGCTAGGGAGAGAGATCAAACAAGTTTGAGCTTAGGAGGAGCAATGGAGCTTGGAGAAGAAAAAGGTGAAGTCTCCTTGAGAAAGAAGACCGCTATATATAGTGGGAGTAAATATGGTTGTTATTCTGCCCAACATCACAGCTAAGCGGTAGTACCATGCAAGGGTGCGGTACTTCCGCTTGCACGGAAGTACCGGCCACCACAGGCAAAAACACACACCCGGAGAGGCCGTAGTTCCGTCCGAGCGGTACTACCGTCCGACTCCAAGCGGTACTTCCACTTAAAGTTGACGCTAGGGGCACCAACACCAGATGAATAAAATAAGAAGAAGATGGAGCACTAGGGTAGGGTGGCAGTACCGCTGGAGCGGTACTATCGCTACCTCCAAGCGGTACTTCCGCTCAAAAATAAGAAAGGTCCTGACGATACCAAACGCAAAATATAATCGACAATGAGACCGGCCCTGGTGGGCAGCAGTACTGCTCGAGTGGTACTACCGCTCCCCAGAGCGGTACTTCTACTCATATAACATCTGGGAACATCAGGAAGGCTCCATTTCTTAGGGAAATGTCTGGGGTGCAAGAGTGTGAGAGATTGTTCCGCCCAACCTTTCTAAACGCGAATCCTGTCTTGATAGTATGGGTTTACCTATGACTCAAGTCCACCAACACTAAATCAATAGCTAAGCACCATTTTCTCTTTCAACAACTGAGGGGAATATAACCGTCTCCTGCCAAATGATAATTCTCTAAAATTCTAATGCACATGATTAGTCCGCGAGGGGCATCGTCATCAGCCACCAAAACTGCTTAGGATAAATTGTGCTCTTATAGATAGACTTTCACTTTGTGAGAGAAAGAGTTGCAAACAAGCAGTTGGATGTTAGATTTATATCTTCCAAAGACCAGATTGCAGATGGGTTCACCAATGCTTTGACCATAAAAGGGTTTGAAGAATTTCGGCGTAATCTCAACTTAGAGTCATTGTGATTAAGGGTGAGTGTTGAAATATTATGTAAACGACTATGTTAGCCTTGTGCTACACGTCTAGGAGTAGGAGATAGTTAGGGATTCTCTATTATCTCTTTATCTGTCTATCCCTTCTTCTCTATCTTGTGTAATCTCCTTATACGGTTAGAGATCCTAACCGAACCATCCTATACCCTACAAGAGATGCCTCTCACCACAATCAATATAAACCACACGGGCCTCCTATTTGGAGGTTGAGACACTTCACCAAAGTAACGGAACATTGGATCATTGTTTGAATAAAGTTTGTAATATAATGATGGTTTGGACCCACTATGATTCCATTGTACACTCTAAGGAATATAAGGTTCATGAGACAGTGTCTTGTCGGCGATATATCAACGACATACATACTACACTATGTAGTGGTATGTAGGGTCACTTCATTGAGTTGGGTCGAGGATCCCCCTAAGCCTGTCATAGGTGGGCCTCATTCGTCTGGACCAAAAGATTCAAGAAGGAATAACACGAAGACTTGGCATATACTCCAAGGCATAAAGATAGACCTCGGCATGTCCACCCTTTAGGCATGGCTGACCATACTATATAAACCGAGGTGCCAGGATTGTAGAGATGACTTATACACATCTGACCTCATGGTAGATCACCTATACTTTGTACCCCATCCAAAAAGAAGAGAGAAATTAGCTGATTATGCCAAATGTGCAAGGCGGGTATTCCCTCTCCAGCAGCATCGACATTATCCAATGAAAATCCCATAGTCGCCCTTATGTGAGTTCTCTCTAATGTTAATGCAAGCAACATGCCCTCAAATTCATCACGTTGTGATTCAATCAATGTGTGTTCCACTTCAATATGCTTGATAATGGAACACAAATTAATCGTGTAATAGACACCATCTAAAATAAGGCAAAGTAAAAAAGAGCATCTGACAAGGTCCAACTAAACCTTACCCTGGTTCTACAAGTTGCAATAATAGATTCTATTTCACGATCAGGACTTTGGCTGGATGGAAAAGTAGGTGGAACCCATCTAAAATAACATATTTAATACAAAATTGTCAGATCATCGATAAACATGATTACAAACACATAACTCCACTATGCACCGCTATTACCTTCCACTTCATGTAATCATGATTAATGGTCGTGTTCACCATCGTTGTAACGTATCGCCCTGCGTTCCAATGTCACAAGAATTTATATTAGTATCATATTGGCATAGTCACCACCATATATCATGTGGTTTGCATATGTAAGAGAACATCTGTCTGGTTCCTAAAACGGTTTTATTTTCAAGCCAAACATTAATAGACTACCGAATTTTACAGAACAAGCTCATCCGGACATACTCCGAAGGTCAAAGAACATAAATTCCATTGAACTGAATAATTCTCCATTTGGACCAATTATTAGGTTCTCTCTTTCCATAACATATACACACATAAAATGTCATAACAATAAACAAAAAATAAGCACGTGTATTGGAACTAAAGATAGCACATAAAGACAGCTTTACTA
This sequence comes from Hordeum vulgare subsp. vulgare, assembly GCF_904849725.1. Classification (NCBI taxonomy): domain Eukaryota; kingdom Viridiplantae; phylum Streptophyta; class Magnoliopsida; order Poales; family Poaceae; genus Hordeum; species Hordeum vulgare. The sequence continues at coordinate 117,005,724 of NC_058523.1, read as the reverse complement.
TCACCACATTAACAAAATAATTGAGATTCAATGGATAGAACATAGACAGTCTCCTATTGTTAGATCATAGAGAATATAACATTGAAAATGCATTAGTACAAATACCAATGGATACCTCAGAGAACGAGTATAACCGTCAAACATAGTATGTGTGTTCTTTTGATTTGAGAACAAACAAGAAATTAAATAATTCTTTTCCTCGTCCTCTTTCTATTATAGCTTGTTCAAAAGCACATTCCACTTCAAGTACATGCATGACCATTGTATCAATCACGTGCCGAAGACGTGAATCATCTCACAGAGCAACCATTATATCAGGAACATTTGGAGTAAGCACATGTTAAACCAAATGAATCAGCAAAGTGATATTTCATAAGGATATTTGACTACAAAACTAAAATGCCAACATCCTTACCGATGAAAAACTTATTGGATTATATCTAGGCTAATGAAATACTATAGAACACATCTCGCAAAGTCACATACAAAACAGTTCTAGTAAAAGAAGGTTTAGAAGTTTCATATTAAAATTTTGACCAAAAATAGCACCCTTCTCGTTCAGTTATTAGGAGGAACTGGTTTACTCACGAAGGCTCCAATATGTACAAATTTGTAACACAAATTTTGAACCTACCAAATTCAACCTACCAACCTACCAAATTCACATTTTTCTCAAACTAATTATTTTCCAAGTAGTCATTAGGAAATATTTAATCATTATTCCTAATGATGAACACATGTGGAAGTACTACAAAATTGATGCAACACACAGTAGACGAAAAGATATTCCAAAAGCTAATTCGTATGAAACAAGGGAACTCAGAATTTTCTCTTGTGCCATAGAATTCAAGCACTTGTGTTTTCTGAAAATAATAATCAAAAATGATACTATGGCTTATTATGAATAATGAACAATTCCTTCATCCTTCAAAAGGTCTCAGTGAAAAACATGCAATTTTTTTGAATGATATTTCTTTATTGTAATGATGATATGGATAGTAAGACCACAAAAAAAATCCAATTCTGAGGTTTATTGTGTAATAGATGGAACAGGTGGACCTCCAAGACCAATTATGATGACAATACCACCCTGACTAACATAAAAATACAAAATATCATCAACAACTGACAAAAAACACCAAAAACATGCAATCTACTTGCTACTTGCAACTTCGAGGAAAATTACAAGAGTTAGGTGCCCTTAGGAACTTTGGGATGAAAGTATCAACCTCCTTGTTTCTGATTTCCATGCGTCCTGGAGGAGGAGCAGACATTGCTTGTGATGGAAGAGCAACAGATTTTCCCCACCTATTCTTCATCTCATAGTCATACACAACGACACCTAAGATAAATAACTTAGTAAACTGAAAGCAGGAATACAAGTAGTACTTCAAAAGTAACGAGTGCATTTCAAGCTCCTATTACATGATACACACTTTATGGAAGTGCACAGTAACCTTGCATTTCATCCTTGGCTGCATGTCCTTCTGCTCTATTCATGAATGCAACAAAGCCACAATGCCTTTGACTTTTGTGTTCTTATTTTGTTCGAGGCCACATGATCTTGATGCTCGCAATTGGTCCAAATTGACCAAATTTCCGCACAAGAAAATTCGCATCCACCTAACAACATACAATTTATATTGCATGGTTAAGCTAACCATGATGCATGTACACTTAAAATTATGTCTAGACACAACTAGTGGGGAAATCAACCTTTTGGCGAGATATTGCCAACATATAAATTTGTTGTTTGAGGATCCCCATCACCAAATGATCCTCGCAGTCTCCCACTAGGATCAAATTCATCTGGTAGTTCATCAAAACGGCTAGAGGCATGCAGGAAATGGCTTCGGGTCGGTATTTAGGTTTTAAAAAATGGTTGTCAGAAATCACTGACCAATCGGTCAATGGAAAAGACATTAACCAATGAATGTCTGCATAGAGATTTCGGTCTGGTCATCGATCCTGACCGAACCGACCCAATAGATTGAGACAAAAGAGGGGGTGACTTTCGGGCATCCCCAAGCTTAGACGCTGAGTCTTCCTTAGAATATTACCTTGGGATTCCTTGTGCATCCCCAAGCTTAGGCTCTTTCCTCTCCTTATTCCTTTGTCCATCACGATAACACACAAAACTTGAAAACTTTAGCACACAAAACTAAATAGAAACTTCGTGACATCCCTTAGAATAATAAACATATCAAATATTTTTGGTAATTTTATAAATTGATTCAAATTTTATTATTGCATAAGGTACTGCATTCTAACTTCTCCATGACTTATACCCCCCGATATAATCCACAACATCATCAAAACAAGCATACTTTGCAAGCAAAAACATAATCTGTCTAAAACAGAACAATTTGTAATGATATAGTTAAGTACCATATTTCTGTAACTCCAGAAAATCTGACCAATTAGGTGGACCTAGGAAATTTTTATATCTATACTATGTAAAAAATAGATCTAAAATATGTTCTAGTAAATTCAAATAAACTCTGCACTAGACGCTAAAGTTTCTGTTTTTGCACTACATCAATTTTAGTATTATCCAAGCCATCCCAAATGCTTTACTTGACACAAACACTAATTCAAACACAAAAACATAATTACTTCAGAGGCAAAAATCATGTTATGACACACACAAACATAAATAAATGATAACTATTGGGTTGTCTCCCAACAAGCTCTTTCTTTATAGCCAGCAAGATAGGCTTGAGATTTCAATGATGCTCACATGAAAGATAATAATTGAAGCACAAAGAGAGAATGATATATCATGTAAAATACACATCTAAGTCTAACATACTTCCTATGCATAGGCATTTTATAAGTAAACAAATTATCAAGACAAGAAGTATCTAGCATATGTATGTAGGAAAGCATTAACAAATTGAGCATCAAGAGAGGTAAGTGAGTGACATGAAAATTTCTTTAACCATATTTGCCCCTCTCATAATAATTACATGTAAGATCATTTTTGAACTCAATAATATAGCTATCATGAAAAATACTTTCTCCATGATCCACATAGATAAAAAAATTATAGTCATCCAAGATAGTGGGATTAACATAAACTACAATCATGACCTCTCCAAACGCACTTTTATCAAAGATTTCGTAAGATTGATTATTATCCAAAGTAGTGGGACCATTATTACCTAAGGTTTACACTCTTCCAAATCCATTTTTAGTAGTATTGTAAATATACTTATCAATAATAGATTCATCATGAAGCTCAGAATTCTCAAGATCACAAGAAAAATCATGATTATCACCCCAATCATGATCATTAGAACAATTGATATTCATAGAATTTGTACTAACAAAATTGCAATCATGCTTTTCATTCAATAAATGTATCCAAATAGCATTTTAATTATGAGCTATTGGTTGACAATAAGAAACAAGTTTAAAAAGATTAGCAAGTGGATGAGTATCCATTTATCTTAAACTTTTGCTTTTACTTCCTATTATTAAATGTCAAGATAAAGATAGCATATCTAGGCAAGTAAACTAGTGCTACTTCTTGAGCTTGCGTTGGTTTTCCCTTGAAGAGGAAAGGGTGATGCAGCAAAGTAGATAAGTATTTCCCTTAGTTTGTTGAGAACCAAGGTATCAATTCAGTAGGAGGAACAAGCAAGGCCCCAATCGTAGTACCTACACAAAAAATCAAACACTTGCACCCAACGCTAAAAAAGGGTTGTCAATCCCTTCAGAGTTATATGCAACGATGAGATCCGATAGAGATAGATATAAAAGATTGCTAGAACTAAAAGTAAAATAAAAGTAAATAAATAGCAGAAATATATTTTTGGTATTTTTGGTCTATAGATATGAAAGTATAAAATGGAAAATAGACCCGGGGGCCATATGTTTCACTAGAGGCTTCTGTCATGAAGGAAAATAATACGGTGGGTGAACAAATTACCGTCGAGCAATTGATAGAAAAGCGAATGTTTATGAAGATATCCAAGGCAAGGATTATGCATATAGGTATCACGTCTGTGTCAAACTAACCAAAATGATTCTGCATCTACTACTAGTACTCCACACATCGACCAACTCACGCCAGCATCTAGAGTATCAAGTTCATGAAGAACAGAGTAACGCATTAAGTAAGATGACACGATGTAGAGGGATAAACTCAAGCAATATGATGAAAACCACATCTTTTTATCCTCGATGGCAACAATGCAATACGTGCCTCTCTACCCCTACTTTGTCGCTGGGTGAGGACAACGCAAGATTGAACCCAAAACTAAGCACTTCTTCCATTGCAATAATTACCAATCTAGTTGGCCAAACCAAACCAATAACTCGAAGAGACTTGCTAAGATATGAAATCATGCATATAAGAATTCACACAAGATTCAAATAATATTCATAGATAATCTGAACATAAACCCACAATTCATCGGATCTCGACAAACACACCGCAAAAGAATATTACATCGGATTGATCTCCATGAAGATCATGAAGAACATGGTATTGAAGATCAAAGAGATAGAAGAAGCCATCTAGCTACTAGATATAGACCCATAGGTCTGTGCTGAACTACTCACGCATCATCGGAGGGGCAATGGAGTTGATGTAGATGCCCTCCGTGATCAATTCCCTCTCCGGCAGATTATCAGAAAAGGCTCCCAGATTGGATCTCACGGGAACACAGGCTCTCGGCGGCGGAAAAGTATTTTTGTTGTCTCTTTTTGGCGATGGGGGAATATTTGGGAATTCGTAGGACGAAGATTAGGGTTAGCAGACCTACAGGGGGCCCACAAGCTAGGGGCGCCCCCCTAGGGTGCGCCGTGTAGGCTTGTCGTCTCCCGGCAGGTGTCCTGCCCCCTTCTCCAAGTTTGGCACGTTTCTTCTGGTGCAAGAAAAATCATTTCGTAGACTTTATTTTGTTTGGAGTCCGTTTAATATTCCTTATCTGTAATACTCAAAAACATAGAAAAAACAGAAACTGGCACTAGGCTCTAGATTAATAGGTTACTCCCAAAAATAATATAAAATAGCATATTAATGCATATAAAACATCCAAAACAGATAATATAATAGCATGGAACAATAAAAAATTATAGATACATTGGACTAAATTCATAACCTAACCCAATTACCGTGCTATTTAAAGAACTCTCAAAATAATATAAGTGAGGTATGAGAGTTTAATAATTTCTATAAAATAAAACACCGCCGTGGTCTAAAATATATAAGTGAAGCACTAGAGCAACATTGCCTAGCTCAAAAGATATAAGTGAAGCACATAGACTATTCTAATAAATTCACGATTCAGCGTGTGTCTCTCAAAAGATGTGCGCAAAACGAACGATTTTGGAAAACTAAGAAGTAACGACTCATATAATACAAGACGCTCCAAGCAAAACATATATCATGTGGTGAATAAAAATATAGCCTCAAGTAAATTTACCGATGGATTGAAGACGAAAGCGGGGATGCCTTCCGAGGCATTGCTACTGCAACAAAAGACCTTCCAACGGCGCGAGAAACAAGCGTGCTGACGGGAGACTATTCTTGTCTTGATACTCCTCAGCAACGGCACCAGAAATCTTTCTGCTACGGCTACGCCTTTAGGGACTTCCTTGGCAAATATGCAAAGGATTCCCCCGTGGCCTTGGAGCCTTGCGTTGGTGTTCCCTCGAAGCGGAAAGGGTGATGTAGCATAGCGGCGGTAAGTATTTCCTCAGTTTTGAGAACCAAGGTATCGATCTAGTGAAGGATTATCACAAGTACCTGCACAAACACAAAGAGCTTGCACCCAACGCTATGAAGGGGTTGTCAATCCCTTATAGATTGTTTTCCAAGTGAGAACTGAAAGCAAAAAGAAACAAAGCAAAATAAAAAAGAAAGTGGAAACGATAGGTGTGAATAGACCCGGGGGCCGTAGTGTTCACTAGTGGATTCTCTCATGAAAGCAAGTAAACGGTGGGTGAACGAATTACTGTCGAGCAATTGATAGAACCGCGCAAAGTCGTGACGTTATCTATGGCAATGATTATATCTATAGGCATCACGTCCAAAACAAGTAGACCGATACTTTCTGCATCTACTACTATTACTCCACACGTCGACCGCTATCCAGCATGCATCTAGTGTATTAAGTTCATGAGAACAGAGTAACGCCTTAAGAAAGATGACATGATGTATATGGACAATCTCATATCTACGATAAAAGCCCATCTTGTTACCCTTGATGGCAACAACATGATGCGTGCCTTGCTGCCCCTTCTGTCACTGGGAAAGGTCACCACACGGTATGAACCCAAAACCAAGCACTTCTCCCATTCCAAGAATCATAGATCTAGTTGTCCAAACAAAACCCAAGACTCGGAGAGACTTACAAGGATATCAAATCATGCATATAAGAAATCAGCAAAGACTCAAATATATATCATAGATAATCTGATCACAAATCCACAATTCACCGGATCTCGACAAACACATCGCCAAAGAGGATTACATCGGATAGATCTCCATGAAGATCATGGAGAACTTTGTATTGAAGATCTAAGAGAGAGAAGAAGCCATCTAGCTACTAACTACGGACCCGTAGGTCTGAAGTGAACTACTCATGAGTCATTGGAGGGGCGATGATGTTGATGAAGGAGCCCTCCAACTCCAAAGTTAACTCCGGCAGGGCACGGGAAAGGGTCTCCAGAGGAGATCTCGGGGAAACGAAAGCTTGCGGCGGCAGAAAAGTGTTTTCGTGCATGCCCTGATTTTTTTTGATTTTTAGGGAATTTATAGGCCAAAGACCTAGAGCAGGGGAGCGCCAGGGGGGCCACAAGCTTGGTTGCCACTGCCTCCTCCCTGGCCGCGGCAACAGGGCTTCTGGGCCCCCTGTGGGCCCACTTGTTTGGCTTTCAAGCCTACCGATCTTCTTCCGTCCTGGAAAATTTTATTTCGGGGATTTTATTCCGTTTGGACTCTGTTCCAAAATCAGATCTGAAAAGAATCAAAAACACAGATAAACATGAACTGGCGCTTGGCACTAAATTAATAAGTTAGTCCCAAAAAAGATAAAAAAAGGTAAACAAAACATCCAAAGTTAACAGGATAACAGCGTGAAACCATCAAAAATTATGGATACGTTTGACACGTATCAAGCATCCCCAAGCTTAACTCATGCTCGTCCTCGAGTAGGGAAGTGATAAAGAATGAATTTTTGATGCTTTCATGCTACCTAGCATAGATGTCCTTTGTAACTCCTCTTATGTGACGTGAATGTTCAGATCCATTAGATTCAAAACAATAGTTTGCTATTGACGTGGAGACAATAATACTTCAAGCAAACTAGCAAGGTAATCATGAACTTTCAAAATAACAAGGCCAAAAGAAAGTTATCCCTACAAAATCATACAGTCTGGCTATGCTCTATCATCATTGCACAACGAATTTAAATCATGCACAACCCCGGTATTGGCCAAGTAATTGTTTTCACACCTTTACTTTCTCAAACCTTTTCAACTCTCACGCAATACATGAGCGTGAGCCATGGTTTTAGCACTATAAGTGTTGTGGAGTGTGGTGGAGGTTGCAAGACAAACAAGGAGAAGATGGTCACATTGACTAGGCATATCAATGAGCTATGGAGATGCTCATCAATAGATATCAACGTGAATGAGTAGGGATTGCCATATAAATGATGCACTATAGCTAAGAGTATGTGAAAGCTCTTAAAGAAAACTAGTGGGTGTGCATCCAACTTGCTTGCTCATGAAGACCTAAGGCAATTTTGAGGAAGCCTATAATTGGAATATACAAGCCAAGTTATATAATGAGAATTTCCCACTAGCTATATGGTGGTGACAAAACGAGAGACTCTCAATCATGAAGATCATGGTGCTTAATATGCACAAGTGTGGAAAGGTGGTAGCATTGTCCCTTCTCTCTTTTTCTCTCATTTTTTTGGATGGGCTCTTTGGCCTCTTTTTTTTATTTTTATTTTTTATTTTGGTGGGCATCTTTGGACTCTTTTATTTCCTCACATGGGACAATGCTCCATCAATGATGATCATCACACTTACAACTCAAAATTAGAGCAATGATGACTCTATATGGAATGCCTTCGGTAGTGTACCGTGACAATGATCTAGCATGGCATAGACATTAATGGAAACATCATGCTAGATATCTTACGATCATGCAATGGCAATGTAGACGTGGTGGCACATGTCATGGTGGTAGTTGCATGGCAATATATCTCCTAATGACTTTGAAAATGCCATAGTAGGTAGGTATGGTGGCTGTTTTGAGGGAGGCTAATGGTGGGTTTTCTGCACCGGCGAAAGTTGCACGACACTAAGAAGATAGTGATGGTGGAAGGTGAAAGTGCATCTAAACCATGCACTCAACATTAGTCATGAAGAACTCATATACTTGTTGCAAAAGTTTTATTAGTAATCGAAACAAAGCATTCAACGCATACTCCTAGCGGAAGGGTTGGTAGGTATAAACCATCACGCGATCCCGACTGCCACACAAAGGATGACAATCAATTGAATAATCATGCTCAGACTTCATCACATAGCGGTTCACCATACGTGCATGCTATGGGAATCACTAACTTCAACACAATTATTTCTATATCGACAACACCTTACTAACTAACTTCAATATTACCATAACCACAACTCAAAACTAGTTGAGATGAATCAAACTTCTCTAACTATTCATTGCACATGAAGGTGGAAGTTTTCATATCCCTTTGGATAACTACCCCTTTTGAGACTACTTTCATAGCATAGATCAACTACCAAGCCACGCACCGCCGAGCTCTAAAAGATATAAGTGAAGCACACTGAGCAAAAGCAACTAGCTCAAAAGATATAAGTAAAGCACATGTGAGCTGAATTGTCTAACCAAAAGATATAAGTGAAGCTCGACAAAATCACGGTGAGTGCATGTCTCTCTCTCTAGGTGTGCAACAAGGATGATTGTGACACAACAAAAATAAAAGACTCCTACGATACAAGACGCTCCAAGCAAAACACATAACATGTGGTGAATAAAAATATAGCCCCAAGTAACGTTACCGATGGATTGAAGACGAAAGAGGGGATGCCTTCCCGGGGCATCCCCAAGCTTAGGCTTTTAAGGAATCCTTGAATCATCTTGGGGTGCCTTGGGCATCCCCAAGCTTGAGCTCTTGCCACTCTTTATCTTTTTGTCCATAAGAACTTCACCCAAAACTTGAAAACTTCACAACACGAAACTCAAACAGAAACTCGTGATAACATTAGTATAAGAAAGCAAACCACCACTTCCTTAGGTACTGTAGAAAACTTAAATTCTACTTATGTTGATGTTGGGTTACTATATTTTCAATCTTCCATGGCTAATACCCCCTGATACTATCCATAGTTTCATCAAAATAAGCAACCAACACAACAAAAACAGAATATGTTAACAGCAGACCAGTCTGTGGCAATCTGTATACTTCGTATACTTCTGGTACTTAAAATTTCTGAAAAATTACGAAAGTCTGAAGAATTTGCATAGAAATCAGCATAAAAAATAATCAACTCAAAATCTCTTACAGAAAAAAAATGAAAATTCTTTTCGTGAGAAGAAAGTTTTTGTCTTTTCCAGCATGACCAAACGATCATCCCCAAGACTAATCATAACGGTTTTGCTTGGCACAAACGCAAAAAGAAACACAAAAAACACAATCATAACAGAATTATGAAAGTGTGGAAAACACAAAACATAAAGAAAAAGGATGGATTCGTTGGGTTGCCTCCCAACAAGCGCTATTGTTTAACGCCCTTAGCTAGGCATTGATAATTCAAGGATGCTCACACAAAAGACAAGAATTGAAGCAAAACGAGAGCATCATAAAGCATGTGAAAATCACATATAAGTCTAACATAATTCCTATGCATAGGCATTTTATAGGAAAACAAATTGGCAAGACAACCAATAGTTACCAAATGCAAGGAAGAAGAAAGAGACAAAGTCAATCTCAACATAACGAGAGGTAATTGGGTAACATGAAAGTTTCTACCACAATATTTTCCTCTCTCATATCAATTACATGTGGGATCAAATTCAACGATATAGCTATCACAAAGGATATTCTTTTCATGATCCACATGCATGCAAAGTTGACGCTCTTCAAAAATAGTGGGATTACCATCAACTAAAGCCATGACTTCTCCAAACCCACTTTCAATAATATTGCAAATATCATATTCATCATGAGGCTTAAACAAATTTTCAAGATCATAAGAAATATCATCACCCCAATCATGATTATTGCAATAAGTAGTGGTCATAGCAAAACTAGCATCCCCAAGCTTAGGGTTTTGCATATTTTTATCATGATTGTCACTAATAGAATTTATAGTGAAACCATTGCAATCATGCTTTTCATTCAAGGAGCCCTCGTGAATCACTTCATGAATTTCTTCATCACGATTTTCAGATTCACACATCTCAAGCAAAACTCCATAGAGAAAGTCAAGTGTATCAACTCACTAGCAATTGGTTCCACATAAGTGGATCTCTTAAAGAGATTAGCAAGTGGGTGAGGATCCATATCAATAGATTTTCAGCAAGCGAAGATGCAAGCATATTGAAGGCACGTAGCACACAAGCAAAGGAAAGGAAAACTAAAAAGGCAAACGAAAAAGGCAAACAAAAACGGCAATGGAGAAAGGCAAATGAAAACGGAAAATGTGAAGTGGGGGAGAGGAAAACGAGAGGCAACTGGCAAAAAAGTAAATGCAAGAGATGAGTTTGTGAGACCTACTTGGATAGATCTCTCCTTCCCCGGCAACGGCGCCAGAAATACTTCTGCTACTACAACAAAATACCTTCCAACGGCGCCAGAAACAAGCGTGCTGACGGGAGACTATTCTTGTCTTGATACTCTTCAGCAAATGTACCAGGAATATTTCTGCTACGGCTACGCCTTTAGGGACTTCCTTGGCAAATATGCAAAGGATTCCCCCGTGGCCTTGGAGCCTTGCGTTGGTGTTCCCTCAAAGCGGAAATGGTGATGTAGCACAGCGGCGGTAAGTATTTCCCTCAGTTTTGAGAACCAAGGTATCGATCCAGTGAAGGATTATCACAAGTACCTGCACAAACACAAAGAGCTTGCACCCAACGCTATGAAGGGGTTGTCAATCCCTTATATATTGTTTGACAAGTGAGAACTGAAAGCAAAAAAGAAACAAAGCAAAGTAAAAACGAAAGTGGAAACTATAGGTCTGAATAGACCCGGGGGCCATAGTGTTCACTAGCGACTTCTCTCATGAAAGCAAGTATACGGTGGGTGAACGAATTACTGTCGAGCAATTGATAGAACCGCGCAAAGTCGTGACGTTATCAATGGCAATGATTATATCTATAGGCATCACGTCCAAAACAAGTAGACTGATACTTTCTGCATCTACTACTATTAATCCACACGTCGACTGCTATCCAGCATGCATCTAGTGTATTAAGTTCATGAGAACAAAGTAACGCCTTAAGCAAGATGACATGATGTAGATGGACAATCTCATATCTACGATAAAAGCCCATCTTGTTACCCTTGATGGCAACAACATGATGCGTGCCTTGCTGCCCCTTCTGTCACTGGGAAAGGTCACCACACGGTATGAACCCAAAACCAAGCACTTCTCCCATTGCAAGAATCATAGATCTAGTTGGCCAAACAAAACCCAAGACTCGGAGAGAGTTACAAGGATATCAAATCATGCATATAAGAAATCAAAAAAGACTCAAATATATATCATAGATAATCTGATCACAAATCCACAATTCATCGGATCTCGACAAACACACCGCCAAAGAGGATTACATCGGATAGATCTCCATGAAGATCATGGAGAACTTTGTATTGAAGATCCAAGAGAGAGAAGAATCCATCTAGCTACTAACTACGGACCCGTAGGTCTGAAGTGAACTACTCACGAGTCATTGGAGGGGCGATGATGTTGATTAACAAGCCCTCCAACTCCAAAGTCCCCTCCGGTAGGGCATCGGGAAGGGTCCCGAGATGAGATCTCGCGGAAACGGAAGCTTGCGGCGGAGGAAAAGTGTTTTTGTGGATGCCCTGATTTTTCTGGATTTTTAGGGAATTTATAGGCCAAAGACCTAGGGCAGGGGAGCGCCAGGGGGGCCACAAGCTTGGTTTCCACGGCCTCCTTCTGGCCACGGCAACAGGACTTGTGGGCCCCCTGTGGGCCCACTTGCTTGGCCCTCAAGCCTCCCGATCTTCTTCCGTTCTGGAAAAAATTATTTCGGGGATTTTATTCCGTTTGGACTCCATTCCAAAATCAGATCTGAAAAGAGTCAAAAACACAGAAAAAACAGGAACTGGCGCTTGGCACTGAATTAATAAGTTAGTCCCAAAAAAGATAAAAAAGGTAAACAAAACATCCAAAGTTGACAAGATAACAACGTGAAACCATCAAAAATTATAGATACATTGGAGAAATATCAGGCATCCACAAGCTTAGGCTCTTTGGTATCCTTGAATATGCCTTTTGGTGCCTTGGGCATCCCCAAGCTTTGGCTCTTCCCACTCTTTATTCCATAGTCCATCAAATCTTTACCCAAAACTTGAAAACTTCGCAACACAAAACTTAACAGAAAACTCATGAGATCCGTTAGTACAAGAAAGATAAATCACCGCTCTAGGTAATGTTGTGAACTCATTACTTATTTATATTGGTGTAATATTTACCGTATTCCAACATCTCCATGGTTCATACCCCCCGATACAACCCACAGATTCATCAAAATAAGCAAACAACACAAAGAAAGCAGAATCTGTCAAAAACAGAACAGTCTGTAGAAATCTATATACTTTGAATACTTCTGTAACTCCAAAAATTCTGAAAACTTAGGAAAATGAGGGAAATTTGCAAGCAAATCTTGTGTAAAAAATTCAGATGCAAATAACGTTCAAGTGAATTTACAAAATTCCTGGACTGCGAGCAAACGTTTCTGTTTTTCAGCAAAATCAACTTGCAAACACCATAGACCATCCCAAAGGTCTTACTTGGTTCAAGCACTAATTAAAACAAGAAAACACAATTATTACAGAGGTAATAATGTGTGCAGCACTCAAAAACATAAGCAAAAACAAAATCATAAAAATAAAATTGGGTTGCCTCCGAACAATCGCTATTGTTTAACGCTCCTAGCTAGGCATAATGCAAAAGATCTAGGTATTGTCTTCTTTGTTATGCAACTCATCGATTGCACACTTGTGAACCCTAGGAAATCCTTTGGCTTTATCAATTATCATAATCCTAGGCGAGAAATCCAGAAATTCACTAGTAGTAATAAGTTGCCTAATAATGAAGCTAGGGTGAACGCTTATCATCCTAAGATCTTCATCGCCTTTTCTAGAGGATTCACCCTTATTTTTAGGAACATAAACAAACTTGGGAGTCTTAGGTGGATAATATTTTGGAGTGGTTTGAATAGAGGCAAAGGAGGAACCCAAGTTGGTAATAATGTCCTCTAGCCTTCCAATTCTAGAAGAATCTTGATCCGTTTTTTCATTAACTATGGGTTCCTTTTCCCTTAGGTTTTTTAAAGTAACTCCTACCTTAGATCCATATTGAGTAATATGATTAAGAATATTTTTGTCCATGTTTTTAGTGAGCTCAATGGTAGCAATTTTATGTTCAATAGCATCAAGCCTTCGCGTCAGATGTTCCATAGTTAAGATTGTTTCATTAACCATGAGTGGGGGTGAACCTACCAAATTCGTCATAGCATTATAAGAATCAAAGGTATGGATACCCAAGAATTTTCCTCCCATCATGATATCCAAAACATATCTATTCCAAGGAGAGACACCCACATAAAAATTGCGAAGTAGAACGGTAGTAGATTGCTTACGAATAGATCTATTTTGAGCATTGCAAATTCGATACCAAGCATCTTTTAAGTTTTCTCCATCCCTTTGCTTAAAATTAAGAACTTCATTCTCGGGAATACTATAGATAGTATCAAGGCTAGACATGAGTTTAAACGATCTAACACCCAAGCAAATGAAAAGCAAATGAAAAGGCGAACGGAAAAGGGCGAATAAAAAGGCAAGTCTTTTCGGTATTTTTTGAAAATCGTTTTAGAAGTGGGGAGAGAGGAAAACGAGAGGCAAATGGCAAATAAAGTAAATGCAAGAGATAATTTTGTGATGGGCACTTGGTAGGCTTGATCTTGCTATGAATCCTCCCCGGCAACAGTGCGAGAAATCCTTCTTGCTACTTCTTGAGCTTGCGTTGGTTTTCCCTTGAATAGGAAAGGGTGATGCAGCAAAGTAGATAAGTACGTCCCTCAGTTTGTTGAGAACTAAGGTATAATTCTAGTCGGAGGAACAAGCAAGTCCCCAATCATAGTACCTACACAAACAATCAAACACTTGTACCCAATGCTAAAAAGGGGTTGCCAATCCCTTCACAGTTATTTGCAAGTCTGAGATCCCATAGAGATAGATATAAAAGATTGCTAGAACTAAAAGTAAAACAAAAGTAAATAAATAGAAGTAATATATTTTTGGTTTATATATCTGAAAGTATAATATGGAAAATAGACCCATGGGCCATAGGTTTCACTAGAGGTTTCTCTCATGAAGGAAAATAATACGGTGGGAGAACAAATTACTATCAAGAAATTGATAGAAAAGCGAATAATTATGAAGATATCCAAGGCAATGATTATGCATATAGGCATCACGTCTATGTCAAGTAGACCGAAACTATTCTACATCTACTAGTATTACTCCACTCATCGACTGACTCCTGCCTGCATCTAGAGTATTGAGTTCATGAAGAACAGAGTAACGGATTAAGTAAGATGACATGATGTAGACGAATAAACTCAAGCAATATGATGAAAACCCCATCTTTTTATCCTCGATGGCAACAATGCAATACATGCCTCACTACCCCTACTTTGTCACTGGGTGAGGACACCACAAGATTGAACCCAACACTAAGAACTTCTCCCATTGCAAGAATTACCAATCTAGTTGGCCAAATTAAACAAATAACTCGAAGAGACTTGCTAAGATATGAAATCATGCACATAAGAATTCAGTGAAGATTCAAATAATATTCATAGACAATCTGAACATAAACCCACAATTCATCGGATCTCGACAAACACACCGCAAAAGAGTATTACATCGGATAGATCTCCATGAAGATCGTAAAGAACATGGTATTGAAGAACAAAGAGTGAGAAGAAGCCATATAGATACTAGCTATGGACCGTAGGTCTGTGGTGAACCACTCACGCATCATCGGAGGGGCAATGGAGTTGATGTAGATGCCCTCCATGATCAATCCCCTCTTCGACAGATTACCGGAAAAGGCTCCCAGATTGGATCTCACGGGAACAGAGGCTCCCGGTGGCACAAAAGTATTTGTTTTCTCTTTTTGGTGATGGGGGAATATTTCAGAATTTATAGGACGAAGATTAGGGTTAGGAGACCTGCAGGGGGCCCACAAGCCAGCCCCCCCCCTAGGGAGCGCCCTATAGGTTGTCATCTCCCGGCAGGTGTCCTCCCCCCTTCTCCAAATCCGACAGGTTTCTTCTGGTCCAAGAAAAATCATTCCAGAGATTTTATTCCGTTTGGACTCCGTTCAATATTCCTTATGTGTAATACTCAAAAACATGGAAAAAATAGAAACTGGCACTAGGATCTAGATTAATAGGTTAGTCCCAAAAATAATATAAAATAGCATATTAATGCATATAAAACATCCAAAAGAGATAATATAATAGCATGGAACAATCAAAAATTATAGATATGTTGGAGACGTATAAACTCGCAAAGATAAATATTTTGGCATTTTTGTTTTTTATGGAGCAAGCAAAATATAATAGCAAATAAAAATAAGAACAAGTGAATGATAACTTGTGTGAAGTTACTTGATAGTAGGTTGATGCAACTCCTGGCAATGTCTCCAGAAATCATTCCTGATACTTGTGATCTGCTTTGGGTTTTCCTTGAAGAGGAACAGGTGATGCATCACAATATAGGTAAGTATTTTTCTCAATAGAGAATCAATGTTTATCGAACCAATAGGAGTAACAACCAACCCCCATCTTCAGCGACTGCACACAAGAGAAACAAACACTTGCACCCAACGCGGGCAAGATGGTTGTCAATCCCCTTGTCTCGTTATTTGCAAGCAAGAAAGTAGTGTGGTTGGAAGTTGCAAAGTAAAAAGTAAATAAAAATTAAATGAAGGTAGCGAGGCAAATTTTGTTTTTGTAAACTTATAAGTGAATAGACCCCGGGGGCCATAGTTTTCCCTAGTGGCATCTCTGTGGAAGCAAGCATGCGGTGGGTAGACAAATTGTGGTTGCGCAATTGATAGAAAAGCACATAGTTATGTGATAATCACGGCAATGATCATGTGTGTATATGCATCCTGTCCATCAAGAAATAGGCCAGCTCTTGCATGAACCTATTACTATTGCTCCATCCATCGACCACTATCTAGCATGCATCTAAAGTACGAAGTAAAACAGAGAAATACTTGGAGAACATTGACGTGATGTAGAAAAAGGGAATTCAATTAATATGAACTAAATCCATTGTTTTATCCTTAGTGGCAACAATACAAAGACATATCTTGTCCACTACTATGTCACTGTGATATAGAAATCCATCAGATTGAACCCACTACAATGTACCCCTCTCACTTAAGAAAGATCAGTCTACTTGGCCAAAGAAACTCAATAGGTCGGAGAGATTTATGAAGCTATTAAGATCATGCACATAAGAATAATATTTAGAACTCACAGAAGACTCAAATATTTAGCATGAATAATCTGAACATAAACCCACAATTCATCGAAACCCAACTAATGCTCCGCACAAAAGAGTTACATCGGATAGATCAAAGCAAAGATGTGATAATCATTGTATTGTAGATCAAGAGAGAGAGAGAGATAGGCATCTAGGTACTAACTACGAACCCATAGGTATGTGGTGAACTACTCACACATCACCATGGAGCATCAAGGATGATGTAGAGGTCCTCCGTGATCGATCCCCTCTGGCAGGGCACCTAAAAAGGGCTCCAGATGGGCACACGGTGGAACACAGATTTGCGATGGTGGAAAAGGTGTTTCGGGAGGATCTCTATGGTTTTTGGCATACATATGAATTTTATGGGACGAAGAGGTACGCCAGGAGGTAATCGAGGGGAGCACGAGGCAACAGGGTGTGCCTGTTAGGGAACGTCGCATGGGAAACAAAAGTTTTCCTACGCGCACATACGATCTATCCATGGTGATGACCATCTACGAGAGGAGATATTGGATCCACATACCTTGTAGACCGCTAAGCGGAAGCGTATATAACATGGTTGATGTAGTGGAACATCTTCGCGATCCAAATATCAGTCCTTCCTGCGATATCATCACGATCCATACCGATCTAGTGCCGAACAGACGACACGTCCACATTCAGCACACGTACAACTTGATGAAAATCTCCACCTTCTTGATCTAGCAAGAGCGGCGGATAGGTAGATGAGTTCTCCAGCATGATAGCATTGTGGTGGTGGCGGTGAACTAATCCAGCAAGGATTCGCCAAGCTATGCCAGACTAATCTAGGCGAGGGATCCGATCTATGGAGGAGAGGGTAGAGTGTGCCTATTTTTTGGTGGTGTTTGCCCACAAAACCTCCACCATATATAGGAGGAATAGGAGGGAGGGCTGACTTGCCTCCTCCTCCAAGAGGAGAGGTTCGACCGAAGCTAGGGAGCAGAGTCCTCCTTCAATTCGGTTTGGTGGAGGACTCCCTTCCTAGTTGTTCTCCTCCTTCCCTTTTTCCTTTTTTTCCATTTTGCACTTTGGACGAAATAGGCTTATTGGGTTGGCTGCACAAGCCCACTAGGGGATGGTGCACCACCTTAAGGACTACTAGGTCCTCTCCCGGGTGGGTGACCCTGATACATCTCCAACGTCTCTATAATTTTTGATTGTTCCATGCTATTATATTACCTGTTTTGGATGTTTTATGCATTAATATGCTATTTTACATTATTTTTGGGACTAACCTAATAATCTAGAACCTAGTGCCAGTTTCTGTTTTTCCATGTTTTTCAGTATTGCAGATAAGGAATATTAAACAGAGTCCAAACGAAATAAAGTCTCTGAAATGATTTTTCTTGCACTAGAAGAAACGTGTCACACTTGGAGAAGGTGGCAGGACACCTGCCGGGAGACGACAAGCCTACACGGCGCGCCCTAGGGGGGCGCCCTTGGCTTGTGGCCCCCCCTGCAGGTCTCCTAACCCTAATATTCGTCCTATAAATTCCCAAATATTCCCCCATCGCCAAAAACAGACAACAAAAATACTTTTCCGCCGCCGAGAGCCTCTGTTCCCGTGACATCCAATCTGGGAGCCTTTTCCTATAATCTGTCGGAGAGGGAATTGATGACGAAGGGCATCTACATCAACTCCATTGCCCCTCCGATGATGCGTGAGTAGTTCACCACAGACATATGGGTCCATAGCTAGTAGCTAGATGGCTTCTTCTATCTCTTTGTTCTTCAATACCATGTTCTTCATGATCTTCATGGAGATCTATCCGATGTAATACCCTTTTGCGGTGTGTTTGTCGAGATCCGATGAATTGTGGGTTTATGTTCAGATTATCTATGAATATTATTTCAATCTTGTGTGAATTCTTATATGCATGATTTCATATCTTATCAAGTCTCTTCGAGTTATTGGTTTGGTTTGGCCAACTAGATTGGTAATTATTGCAATGGAAGAAGTCCTTAGTTTTGGGTTCAATCTTGCGTTGTCCTCACCCAGTGACAAAGTAGGAATAGCGAGGCACGTACTACATTGTTGCCATCGAGGATAAAAAGATGTGGTTTTCATCATATTGCTTGAGTTTATCCCTCTACATCATTTCATCTTACTTAATGCGTTACTTTGTTCTTCATGAACTTAATACTCTAGATGCAGGCAGGACTCGGTCGATGTGTGGAGTAATAGTAGTAGATGCAGAATCGTTTTGGTCTACTTGACACGGACGTGATTCCTATATGCATAATAATTGCCTTGGATATATTCATAATTATTCGCTATTCTATCAATTGCTCGACAGTAATTTGTTCACCCAGCATATTATTTTCCTTCATGAGAGAAGCCTCTAGTGAAACCTATGGCCCCGGGGTCTATTTTACATATTATACTTTCAGATCTATAAACCAAAAATACCAAAAATATATTGCTTCTATTTAATTACTTTTGTTTTACTTTTAGTTCTAGCAATATTTTATATCTATCTCTATCATATCTCATCCTTGCAAATAACTCTAAAGGGAATGACAACCCCTTTTTAGCGTTGGGTACAAGTGTTTGATTGTTTGTGTAGGTAATATGATTGGGGCCTTGCTTGTTCCTCCTAATGGATTGATACCTTGGTTCTCAACAAACTAGGGGAAATACTTATCTACTTTGTTGCATCACCCTTTCCTCCTCAAGGGAAAACCAACGCAAGCTCAAGAAGTAGTAGGCCTGTAATGCCCAAGATGCGATCCTATCCTTATTTTGGCACGAGGGCCTCGACAGGGATAGAAGCGCATCTCGTCGTTTTGCAAGAATGGATATCGTTACAAGTACATGTACTGAAGAGAAGAGTATATGGAATTGGCTTACACTCGCCACAAGCTACATCAGAGTCACATCAGTACAATACATAAATATCACGAAGAAGAGCAGGGTCCAACTACAGACGAAAACAAACGAGAAAAGAGAACGACGTCCATCCTTGCTATCCCAGTCTGCCGGCCTAGAACCCATCCTAGATCGACGACGAAGAAGAAGAAGCAACTCCAAATGAACAATCAACGCGCTCGCGTCAAGAAACCTTTACATGTACCTGCAACTGGTGTTGTAGTAATCTGTGAGCCATAGGGGACTCAACAATCTCATTTCCAAAGGTATCAAGACTAGCAAAGCTTAATGGGTGAGGTATGGTTAAGTGGTGAGGCTGCAGCAAGCGTCTAAGCATATATTTGGTGGCTAACTTACGAGTACAAGAGTAAAGAGAGGGATGATCTATGCAAAGCGTACGTGAACTATTGATGATCAAAAGAATGATCCTGAACACCTACTTACCTCGGACATAACCCCACCGTGTCCTCGATCCGAGAAGGAACTCGCGAATGAGACAGTCACGGTTACGCACTCAGTTGGCATATTTTAATTAAGTTAACTTCAAGTTATCTAGAACCAGTGTTAAACAAAGTTTCCAGGTTGCCACATAACCGCGGGCAAGGCTTTCCAAAAGATTTAACCCTGCATGGGTGCTCCAACTAATCCATCACAAATTACCACAAGCCGCATAGAAATCCTCGATCACGAAACTCGCGATCTCGTCGGACTCCTTAGTGGAAAACCTCAACTCTAAGATTACCCAAAGCATCACCGGAATCCCGATGCACAAGACATTCGTCAAAGGTGAAACTAATCCAGCAAGGCCGCCCGGCGTGTCGACGATCCCGATAGGAGCCGCATATCTCGTTCTCAGGACACAACTGATGAGCGCAGTGCACAGTGGCCTGATAGAAATCTCCCGAGTTGCCCCGGGTTGGCCCCGCAAACGGCTCTGTTTTGGACCAGCACCATCAGCACCGGCCCTCCCTGTATTATGTAGAATTACTCCTCGGGTTCATGACGCCCTATGCTTTTTAGTATTAACAGAATTATTATGTTGGGCAAATGTAGTACCAATGTTGGTTCTTGCCAGACTAGCTTTAATCTAAAACGAATTATCAAGGGGGTCCCCATAACAACCCCGATCGTGTTAGGAGCGCTCAATTATGGAACATAACACCGGTAGCCAAAACTAAGGGGGCAAAGGTGGAACAAAACACCAGGCTAGAAAGGCCAAGCCTTCCACCTTTTACCAAGTATATAGGTGCATTAAATTAAATAGCATTTAAATAGGGTGATATAACAAGGAACCCATGTTATCACAGGGAAACAGCTGCACCTGCAACTAGCAACGCTAACACAAGGTTAAGCAAGCGGTAACATAGCCAATCAGTGGTTTGCCAGGTTGTGAACAGGTTGAAGGTTTTCATGGCAATGTTGGGAGGCTGATATTTAATAGGTGGTGGGCAACAAGACAATAACGGTAGAAACGGTAAAATTAGCATGGCAATGATAGTAATGGTATCTCGGGAAATGGTCATCTTGCCTGAGATCCCGCTTGGAAGAAGAATGACTCCGTGAGGCAAACGAACCGATGTAGTCGAACGGGTCCTCACTTTTCGACATGCTTTCGGAACTCTATCGACACGCTATTCACCACGGCACATGCACAACAAGATGCAATCCACATATGGTGCATGATCAGATGAATATATGCAAGACATGGCATGACAATTCACAGCAACCAAATACTACACATTAAGTGAAGTCCAATATGAACGAGTTGCATATTGATGAAACTCCACAGATGGATTATTTAGTTCTATCCCGATTGTTTACCGACAATATTAAATGTGGTTAAACATGGCAAGAGGTGAAGTGTAATTAATATACCTATCTAGGCATTTTAAATGAGGTCGGAAATGACATATAGCATCTCCGAGATGACCTCACGCGTTAATTTGTAATTCTGTCCAGATCTGAACTAACACTTTTAAATAATTGTTAAACAGAAAAATAAATAGGTTCACGTGGTTCTACGCGTCGTTACAATCAATTTACACATAGAGAACATCTCCAACGGAGCTACGGATCAAAAGATACGAACACCGCAAGATATGATGGCATGAATACAATATGTGTGCAATGATGGTCACAAGCATCCCAAACCAAGAAGGCAGCAACATATTATGAAACTACACAAGATTATAAGCAAGTTTCATATAGGACACGATCAAAAAGGAGCAACGGTTCAACAACTACGAGCTAAACAAGAAATAGACATAATCTGCCAAAATCAGCCACATAGCATTTTTTACACCCTCGAACAACTAGCTACACAAATCCAAAAGGCTCAAACAAGGCATGAGGCAATAGAGGTCAAGATGCACTACAACATACAACTAATAACACCTAGCATGGAAGCATGGATCACTGGGAAAAGAACTCACAAAATGGCTTCTCACACACAGTTTCAGACTTAGTGAAAAATCAGTTTATGACAGTGCAGTTTTTGATCTGAAGGCATATTGGCAGTAGAAAAACCATAAGCTACATGACTCCAAATGGCATGAAAATTCACAGAATGCTAGAGAATCTTAAGGTCTACAACTAACTCCATTGCACCAACCTCAAAAGAGCTACAGATCACCGGATAAACTCATGGAAATTCAGCAACAAAATATAACAGATCTCTAAAACAGCATTATTTCCTAGAAAGTTGAGAGCAAGCCAATAACACCTAAACATGGATTTCTATTGCAACCAAAATTACCATAGGCTAGTCTACACATCCAAGGGCATATCTCTAGTTGACAACTCAATCATATCATCCACGGATTAAATCTCACAAAATAAACAAAAGGGCATCATGGTAAAATATCACGCGCACTAACTTGCTCAAAAGCTAAAACTAAACGCACAGTTAAATTCTATGGATTTTTCTACCCCGAAAACATATATAATATGTGGGGCTGCAAAATAAAAACAACACCACACGAATATGCGAGAATATATCCTAAACACGAGATAGCAAACTAGCGACGGAATCCTACATGCAAAAATACAAACAACTACTCTAAAATACATGGCAAGAGGTCCCTAGAAACATGAGCATTTTATCTACGGAGTTTGAACAATCTAGACATGCACAAAAATAAATACGG
This sequence comes from Hordeum vulgare subsp. vulgare, assembly GCF_904849725.1. NCBI lineage: Eukaryota > Viridiplantae > Streptophyta > Magnoliopsida > Poales > Poaceae > Hordeum > Hordeum vulgare. The sequence goes on along the minus strand of NC_058523.1, from coordinate 116,982,871 downwards.
GGCAAATCCCTATTGAGACAGTACGCAAAACTAGGCATATGGCAGGTCAAACTATTTGAAAGATGCATGCAAGTTGCAAAATAATAATCTACGCGGAAAACTAATCAAGTTTCATATATAACTTGCCTCGATCTGACATACGGTTAAACATCTACGGGCTTTTAAAAATCTGCGAAATCCTGAAATTAAACAAATCCGAATAAACCTAAAATAATACTACTGGGCCGAGATCTCTAACGGGCCTAACAGGCAACCAACACATCCACAACGAAACCGCGTCGAGTGCAAGGGATAAGGGCAGGGGCAATTCACCTAGCTGGGCTCGGCCCGGGACGATGGAGAGACAGGCCGAGGGCACCTGGCAGTTGGGACGATCGGAGTCGCCGGCCTGGGTGTTGCGGGAGGAGGCCCAAGACACGGTCAACGCGGGGCTCCCGATCGGTACCGATCCGATCTGGCGAAGGTGCGACGAGCGCGACTAGCGGCGGCGCTGGGGCGGACAACGTCGGGTCGGGGCAGAATTGGCCGGCGGTGAGGGACGGCGACAGGGCGGCGACGCGACATGGCGACGGGGCGGCGAGGCGACATGGCGACGAGGCAGTGACGCAACACGGTCTTCGACAACAGCAGCAGCAGCTCGGGGCACCGGGCTGCTCATGGTGACAGACGGAGGCGGCACGCAGCGAGACGGAGGGCGGGGATGGCAGGGTGGCATTGGGGCGCCGAACTCCGGCGAGAAGTGAGGCACGCGGCGGATCCGACGGCAGGCGCGGCGACGAGCTCCCATGGTTCCTGATCGGGAGCGGCGACTGGATCATGGAGATGCAGGGGCGCAGGCTCGCGTTGGCGGCTATGGGAGCGACCGGGCCCAGGCAGGCGTGCTTCGGGCCGGCGGGCCCTCGCGGCGGCTGGGGGAGGAGAGAGAGGTGGGAGAGACAGAGGGCTAGGGTTAGCCATTTCAGGCAGGGTAGGGCACCTATTTATAGGAAGGGGCTAGGTTAGAGGGTTCTCGGGGGGGCGGGGGGGGGGGGGGGGGGGGGTTCGACCCTCCGATCGCGATCGGACGATCCGATCGGAGAGGCGGGTTAGGGTTGGCTGTGTAGAGTAGGCTTGGTGGGGTTGAGAGGGAAATGGTGCGGCGCGGCAACTAGTTTTCAAACATCGATAAAATGTCCGACGATAGCCCGAATACGGTGCCGCTACGGTCGACCGTTCGGGTACCAAACGGACACCGATTGCGACAAAATTTGGCAGGCGGCCCACCTATATTAAAATAAGACCGGACCCTAAGTTTCAACCCAATCAGAGAAAGTTTTACACACACTTTCAAAAAAGATTTAAACGCTGCCGCGGGCGCGTGCGAGTGTGGTCGCCTCAGAACGGGCAACGACGAACACGAAGAGAACCTGCAACTAATAACGGATGCAAGGTTTGAAAAATGGCGGCAACGGAGTGCCGATGCAATGCGGATGATGCTCATGATGCGATGATGATCCGACAATAAAAATAAGCATACGACAAAACCGGAATAAAAGGAGAATCTTCTGGAACGTCAGTCTCGGGCTGTCACAAGGCCCCTCCCAGTAAAATCCAGAACCCATTCGTCACTCCTGGTACTTTACCGGTAATGCGTGAAATCTTTCCGGAAGCAAAATGCAACTTTCCTATATATCAATCTTTACCTTCGGACCATTCCATAGCTCCTCATGATGTCCGGGATCTCATCCGGGACACTGAACAACTTTTGGTAACCAACATACATAACTCAATAATACCGAAACGTCAACAAACCTTAAGTATGCAGACACTACGGGATCGAGAACTATGTAGACATTACCGAGACACTCTCCGGTCAATAACCAATAGCAGGATCTAAATGCCCATATTGGCTCCTACACATTCTATGAAGATCTTTATCGGTTGAACCTCTATGTCAAGGATCTAGTTAATCTCGTATGTTGTTCCCTTTGTCCTTCGTTATGTTACTTGCCCGAGATTCGATCGTCGGTATCTCCATACCTAGTTCAATCTCGTTATCGACAAGTCTCTTTAATCATTCTGTAATACAAGATCCCGTGACTAACTCCTTAGTCACATTGCTTGCAAGTCTTTTTGCGATGTTGTATTACTGAGTGGGCCCTGAGATACCTCCTCGTCACACGGAGTGACAAATCCTAGATCTTGATTCACGCCAACCCAACAGACACCTTCGGAGATACCTGTAGAGCACCTTTATAGTCACCCAGTTACGTTGCGACTTTTGATACACACAGGGTATTCCTGCGGTGTCTAGGAGTTTCATGATCTCATGGTCATAGGAAGAGATACTTTGACATGCAGAAAACAATAGTAAACTCACACGATCATGTGCTACGTTCATAGTTTGGGTCTTGTCCATCACATCATTCTCCTAATGATGTGATCCCATTATCAAACGACATCTCACGTATACGGCGAGGAAACCTTGACCGTCTTTGATCAACGAGCTAGTCCTTCAGAGGCTCACTAGGGACACTGTGTTGTCTATGTATCCACACATGTATTTCAGTTTCCAATCAATACAATTCTAGCATGGATAATAAATGATTATCATGAATAGGGAAATATAATAATAACAAATTTATTATTGCCTCTAGGGAACATTTCCAACAGTCTCCCACTTGCACTAGAGTCAATAATCTAGTTCACGTCACTATGCGATTGTAATGAATCTAACACCCATACAGTCTGGGGTTGATCATGTCTTGCTTGTGAGGGAGGTTTTTAGTCAACTGGTCTGATACATTCAGATTTGTGTGTACTTTAAAAATCTCTATGTCATATTGTAGATGCTTCTACCACACTTCACTTGGAACAATTCCAAATGATTGCTCCACTATACAAATTTGGTTTACTACTTAGAGTCATCTGGATTAGTGTCAAAACTTGCATCGACATAGCCCTTCACGGCGAACTCTTTTATCACCTCCATAATCGAGAAAATTCCTTAGTCCACTAGTTACTAAGGATAACTTTGACCATTGTTCAGTGATTCATTCCTAGATCACTCTTTGTACCCCTTGACACACTCATGGCAAGGCACACATTAGGTGCGGTACACAACATGGCATACTATAGAGCCTACGGCTAAGGCATAGGGGACGACCTTCATCCTTTCTATTTCTTCTCTTATGGTCGGGCTTTGAGTCTTAGTCAAATTCATGCCTTACAATACAGTCAAGAACTCCTTCTTTGACTGATCCATTTTGAACTCCTTCAAAAACTTGTCAAAGTATGCATTCATTGAAAGTTTTATCAAGTGTCTTGATCTATCTCTATATATCTTGATGCTTAATGTTCAAGTAGCTCAACCTAGGCTTTCCTTTGAAAAAACTCCTTTCAAGCAACCCTTTATGCTTTCCAGAAATTCTATATTATTTCCAATAAACAATATGTCAACCACATATACTCATGAGAAATTCTATAGTGCCCCCACTCACTTTCTTGGAAATACAAGTTTCTCATAAACTTTGTATGAAACCAAAATCTTTGATCACTCATCAAAGTACTTATTCCAACTCTAAGATGCTTTCTCTAGTCCATAGAAGGATCGCTGGAGCTTGCATACTTGTTAGCTGATACGTCTCCATCGTATCTACTTTTCCAAACTCTTTTGCCCTTGTTTTGGACTCTAATTTGCATGATTTGAATGGAACTAACCTGGACTGACGCTATTTTCAGTAGAATTGCCTTGGTGTTGTTTTTGTGCAGAAATGAAAGTTCTCGGAACGTCCTAAAAATTTACGGAGAATATTTCTGGAAAATATGAAAAATACCTGCGCAAAGATCCACCGGAGGGGATGGGCCAACGGGCCACAAGCCCTGTAGCCGCCACCCCCTCGTGGCGGCTAGCAAGCTTGTGGGGCCCACATGGCCCTGCCGCCCCCAAACTCAGCTCTATAAATTCACTTTAGTCCCAGAAAAAGTAAAGAGAGAAGATTTCGTCGCGTTTGCGATACGGAGGCGCCGCCACATCCTGTTCTTCATCTGGAGGACAGATCTGGAGTCCGTTTTGGGCCCCGGAGAGGGGAAATCGTCGCCATCATCATCATCAACCTTCTGCCCTCTCCAATTCCATGAAGCTCTTCATCGTTCGTGAGTAATCTATTCGTAGGCTCGCTGGGCGGTGATGAGTAGGACGAGATCTATCATGTAATCAAGTTAGTTTTGACGGGGATTGATCCCTAGTATCCACTATGTTCTGAGATTGATGTTGCTACTACTTTGCCATGCTTAATGCTTGTCACTAGGGCCCGAGTGCCATGCTTTCAGATCTAAAATTATTATGTTGTCACCAATATATGTGTGTTTTAGATCCGATCTTGCAAGTTGTAGTTACCTACTATGTGTTATGACCCGGCAACCCCGGACTGACAATAACCGAAACCACTCCCGGTGATGACCATAGTTTAAGGAGTTCATGTGTTCACCAAGTGCTAATGCGTTGGTCCAGTTCTTTATTAGAAGGATAACCTTAATATCCCGTAGTTTCCTTTTGGACCCCGCTGCCACGGGAGGGATGGACAATAGATGTCATGCAAGTTCTTTTCCCTAAGCACGTATGACGACACACGGAATGCATGCCTACATCACATTGACGAAGGGGAGCTAGCCACATATCTCTCCGTGTTATAACTGTTGCATGATGAATATCATCCAAACAAATCACCGACCCATTGCCTACGAGTTTGTCCCACTGCTGCTGTTACTTGTTTTGCTCTGCTGCTGTTACTACTGTTGCTGCTGTTGTTACTTGTTTTGCTCTGCTGCTGTTACTACTGTTGCTACTTGCTACTGCTGTCACTACTGCTACTACTCGTTACACTGCTGCTACCTGCTACAATATGGTTCGCACGTCGTTGACGGGAAAGAATATTTCCCATCTACCGGCAACTTATGGCGCCATTGATACAATCGTTAGGAATAGTCTGCCGTCAACAGCTCGTTTCTGACACCGTTGTTATCATATTACTTTGTTGTTGATACTTTGCTTGCAGATATTAATCTTTCAGGTGTGGTTGAATCTGACACATTCAGCTGCTAATACTTGAGAGTATCCTCTCACTTCCTACTGGCGAATCAACAAATTTGCGTCGAATACTCTACCCTCGAAAACTGCCTCGATCCCACGCACTGGAGGGTGATACGTCTCCATCGTATCTACTTTTCCAAACTCTTTTGCCCTTGTTTTGGACTCTAACTTGCATGATTTGAATGGAACTAACCCAGACTAACGTTGTTTTCAGCAGAATTGCCATTGCGTTGTTTTTGTGCAGAAATGAAAGTTCTCGGAATGTCCTGAAAATTTACGGAGAATTTTCTGGAAAATATGAAAAATACCTGCACAAAGATCCACCAGAGGGGGTGGGCCAGTGGGCCACAAGCCCTGTTGTCGCGGCCACCCCCTGGCCACGGCAACCAAGCTTGTGGGGCCCACGTGGCTCTGCCGCCCCCAATCTCAGCTCTATAAATTCACTTTCGCCCAGAAAAAATCAAAAGAGAAGATTTCGTCGCTTTTGCGATACGGAGGCGCCGCCACATCCTGTTCTTCATCTGGAGGACAGATCTGGAGTCTGTTTTGGGCTCCGGAGAGGGGAAATCGTCGCCATCGTCATCATCGACCTTCTTCCCTCTCCAATTCAATGAAGCTCTTCATCGTTCGTGAGTAATCTATTCGTAGGCTCGCTGGGCGGTGATGAGTAGGATGAGATCTATCATGTAATCGAGTTAGTTTTGACGGGGATTGGTCCCTAGTATCCACTATGTTCTGAGATTGATGTTGCTACTACTTTGCCATGCTTGATGCTTGTCACTAGGGCCCGAGTGCCATGATTTCAGATCTGAAATTATTATGTTGTCACCAATATATGTGTGTTTTAGATCCGATCTTGCAAGTTGTAGTTACCTACTATGTGTTATGACCTGGCAACTCCGGAGTGACAATAACCGGAACCACTCCCGGTGATGATCATAGTTTTAGGAGTTCATGTGTTCACCAAGTGCTAATGCGTTGTTTCGGTTCTTTATTAAAAGGAGAACCTTAGTATCCCGTAGTATCCTTTTGGACCCTGCTGCCACGGGAGGGATCGACAATAGATGTCATGCAAGTTCTTTTCCCTAAGCATGTATGACTACTCACGGAATGCTTGCCTACATCACATTGACGAACGGGAGCTAGCCACATATCTCTCCGTGTTATAACTCTTGCATGATGAATATCATCCAAACGAATCACCGACCCATTGCCTACGAGTTTGTGCCACTAGTGTTGTTACTACTGTCGCTTGCTACTGTTGCTACTTGCTACTGCAGTCACTACTGTTGTTCCTTGCCACTGCCGTTACTCGTTACACTGCTACTACTTTCTATAATTTTGGTTCGCTGGTCGTTGACGGGAACAAACAATTTCCGTCAACGGGCAACTTCTGGCGCCATTGATACGACCGTTATAAATAGTCTGCTTTATCAACAGATCGTTTCTGACACCGTTGTTATCATACTACTTTGTTGCTGACTCTTTGCTTGTAGATACCAATCTTTCAGGTGTGGTTGCATCTGATAAATTCAGTTGCTAATACTCGAGAGTATTCTCTCACCTCCTGGCGAATCAACAAATTTGGGTCGAATACTCAACCCTCGAAAACTGCTGCGAACCCATGCGCTGGTGGGCCATCAACAACATTCTTCTAGTTTCGTTGTCGGGGAGTGCTAGCAGCATTCTTCTGACGCCGTTGCCGGGGGAAGGTCTGTTGTCACCGAGTCAGCATTCGTCTAGCTATTGCCAGAGAGTGCCAATCAACATTTTTCTGGCTCCGTTGTCGGGGAGGTATTGCTATTTTCTCTGAGTCACTTGGGATTTATATCTGTTGATCACTATGAACAATCTGAAAGATCCAAAAACCAAAGTCTTGCCCTCAACTACGAAGGGAGGTAAGGTACTGCCATCTAGCTCTGCACTTGATTCACCTTCAGTTATGAGTAAGTTTGCGACATCACCTCCTGCTAGAAATCTTGATATGTCGCCTGTGCTTGATGATGCTATGCCTGATACTGCTAGAGATGCTATGCCTGATACTTCTAGAGATGCTATGCTTGATACTGCTTTGCCTGATGATGCTAGAGATGATATTTTGCCTGATGATGCTATGCCTGATATTGCTAGAGATGTTATGCCTGATACTGCTAGAGATGCTATGCTTGATACTGCTTTTCCTCATGATGCTAGAGATGCTATTTTGCCTGATGCTGCTATGCTTGATACTGCTAGAGATACTACTTTGCCTGATATACCTGAGGGTCACGTTATGGAGGGAGAGATAGCTGAGGACTTTCTTGCGTGTAAGGATGCCTATGACGCTGAGAAATTACTTCTCAAGTGGAAGGAAAAATCTCTGAAAGCTAGGATGAAATACGACCCGAAGTTTGCCACTTCACCTATCTTTATCACCGATAAGGATTATGAATTCTCTGTCGATCCTGAGATAATCTCTCTAGTCGAATATGAACCTTTCCACAGTTATGAATCTGAGATGGTCGTAGCCCATCTTACCAAACTACACGATATAGCCACCCTTTTCACTAGTGAGGAGAAGATCCGCCACTACTATATCCTTAAGCTGTTTCCTTTCTCTCTAAAGGATGACGCTAAAGCTTGGTTCACTTCTCTTGCTCCTGGATGTGTGAGTAGCCCCGAGTATATGATCTACTGCTTATGTGAGAAATATTTCCCTGCCCATAAGAAGCAAGCTGCCTTGCAGGAATATACAACTTTGCTCAACTCAAAGAAGAGAGTCTCCCACAAGCTTGGGGGAGGCTCGTCCAGCTACAGAATGCTTTGTCTGATCACCCTCTTAAGAAGAACGAGATACTTGATATCTTCTATAACGGACTTACCGATGCTTCTAGAGACCACCTAGATAGTTGTGTCGGTTGTGTTTTTAGGGAACGAACTGTAGAACAAGCTGAGACTCTACTGAATAACATCTTGATCAACGATAATGCTTGGACTATTCCCGAACCACCTCCTATGCCAACTCCGAAGAAAAGAGGTATTCTATTCCTCAGTCCCAAAGATATGCAAGAAGCCAAGAAATCTATGCAAGAGAAAGTTATTAGACCTGAAGATGTCAAAAATCTACCACCTATCGAAGAGATCCATGGTCTCGATAACCCGATACAGGTAGTAGAAGTAAATTCTCTGCGTAGGTTTGCTGAGAGTGATATTCCTTTTCATAAACCTGCTAGCCTATGCTTTGATGAATTTGACAACTTTGTTGCCAAACAACAGAGTTTCAAGATTATGTTAGCAGACATTTGGAACAAAGCACTCGTATGCTTAGTCACTTAAGTGCTTGTGTAGACAAAAATGTCAATGATCTGAAGCTTCTGAGTAAACATGCCTCTATGATTACTACTCAGGTAGAACAAGTACTTAAAGCTCAGAATGACCTGCTCAATGAATTAAATGAGAACTCTATCAGAGTCATTACTAGAGGAGGCAAAATGACTCAGGAACCTTTGTATCCTGAAGGTCATCCTAAGAGAATCGATCAAGATTCTCAAGGAATTAATGCGGATGCACCCAGTCATCCTAAGGAGAAGAAGAAGGATGATAGAAACCTGCATGTTAGTCCACCAAATACTATCACACCTGAAGAACCAAATGATATTTCTGCGTCTGATGCAGAAACACAATCTGGTGATGAACATGAACCTGGTGACAATGTGGACAATGATGTTCATACTGATGCTCAACCTAGCAAAGATAAGGATGTGGAGATTGAACCTACGGTCAATCCTGATAACCCACAACCTAAGAGATACGATAAGAATGACTTCACTGCTAGGAAGCATGGTAAAGAAAGAGAGCCATGGGTTCAGAGACCTATGCCCTTTCCTCCTAAGCCATCCAAAAAAAAGGATGATGAGGATTTTGAGCGCTTTATTGAAATGATAAGACCCGTCTTTCTGCAGATGCTATTAGTTGATATGCTCAAAATGTCTCCGTATGCCAAGTACATGAAAGATATCGTGACCAATAAACGAAAGATACCAGATCTTGAGATCTCCATCATGCTTGCCAATTACACTTTCAAAGGTGGAACTCCTAAGAAACTTGGTGATCCCGGAGTGCCCACTATACCTTGCTCCATTAAAGGAAACTACGTAAGAACGGCCTTATGTGACCTTGGAGCCGGAGTTAGTGTTATGCCTCTCTCTCTTTATTGTAGACTTGAACTGGATAAGTTGACACCCACTGAAATTTCTCTACAAATGGCCGACAAATCAACTTCTTTCCCTGTTGGCATTTGCCAGGATGTGCCTGTTGTGGTTGCTAACACCACTATCTTAACAGACTTTGTTATTTTGGATATTCCCGAGGACGATGCCATAGCTGTCATCCTCGGAAGACCCTTTTTAAACACTTCAGGGGCTGTTATAGATTGCAACAAAGGCAATGTCACTTTCCACGTCAACAGTAATGAGCATATCGTGCACTTTCCGAAGAAACGATATCAAGTACATTGCATCAATGCTATCGAAAAAACTTCATCGATTCTTATTGGGAGCTTTGAATGCCCTATTCCTCATGTCAAGATGAAGTATGAATTGCTCGTTGGGGACATTCATATCCCCATTGAGGTGAATTAGTGGCTATTCGAAAATTCTCCGTTCTCTCTTGCGATTCGAGAAAGTTTTGTCATAAGGATTTGATCAACCCCATTGACGGATTTCTTTCGATGACCATGAAATGGATGAACTAAAGAGTCACATACCTCTGTTTTAAGCTTTCATTTTCTTTTGCTTAGAAGAGAAATGATAGGTTTCTTTTGCTTAGTTTAGTTTTCCCTGTTTTCTGTTTTAGCGTCCTAGAGAAAAATACCTCAAAAGTAAAAGTTCCCCGATGGTCCTGAAAATCTAGTATGATTTTTTCTGGAATATTTGAAAAATACTCGGACAGAGAGCTGGCCTGGGGACCAACCCAGTGGGCCACAAGCCCTGTCACCGTGGGCCACCCCCTGGCCACGGGGAGCAAGCTTGTGGGGCCCACAGGGGCCCCCTCCACTCATTCCAGCTCCTATCCTCTTCTTCTTCCTCCAGAAAAAATTGTTTCGCAGCTCAAACCCGTGTTCTTGCTCATTTGGCTGTGATTTTCGATCTCCTTGCTCAAAGCCCCATTCTCCGAACCATTTTGGGGAAATTGCTCCTTGGTAAGTGACTCCTCCATTGGTCTAATTAGTTTTTTCTCTAGTGCTTTATCCTTCGCGTATTCTTGCAACCTTGGTGACCTTGTTCTTGAGCTTGAAATGTTGATTTTAGCTGGTCCCAAGTAGTTTTAGCGCATGATACGGTCTCTAGGCACTAGTAGGAGTAGTTGCTACGAGTTGGGTTAATCCTTATTCACTTTTCTTTCAAAGTCTCTAAAAATTTCAGAAATTTTCAGAGCTAGAAAAGGAAAAAGATGAGGAGGTTCTTGAGAGGATCTTCAAGCCGTAACCCCAAGGAGGATGAGAAGAACCCCCCCCCCCCCCAAGTACGTGGTTCCTCGAGTCACCGAAGTTCGAGCGTGCGAGTGGCCAAGTAATGAATTTTTACATGCCACCGGGCTTTATGAAGACTTTTATTACTTGGTGGAGAACGCAGGTCTTACCGCGTTCGTTGAAGATAAGTGCTCACAATACCTCCTCCTCACCAATATTTTCGTTCAAAGCTTCAACTTTTATCCGAGGAAGAATCCTCCCATGGTTGAGTTCATGTTGTACGATATCCCCCAGTGCATGACACTGCAGGATTTTTGCAATGCATGCAAATTACCATATGTTGGGGATATTCATGATCCTCGTCCACGGGACTTGGAGGACTTCATAGGTACTATTGCTGTTGGAGAGGAGAGAGGAGTGTCTTGCGCTAGAATTGCTAGCATACATTTTCCTGTGCTTCGGTACTTCTCATTATTTGTGGGAAAATGTTTGATTGGCCGTGGGGAGGCTGGATCACTTAGCTCTCCAGACCTTGCGATTTTGCGCGAAGGCCTATATAGCACTAAGACTTATAGCCTAGGTGCTATAGTAGCTCAGCGGTTGAACACAAACCGTTCCAAAGGTGTCGTCTATGGAGGTATCTATGCTACTCGTCTTGCTAGACACTTTGAGATACCCACTAGACTTCGCGAGGAAGAAGAGATGCTTCTTCCTGAGAAATATCTGGATTATGACAGCATGGTTCGCCATGATTTTCTGGATATAGATGCTAGTAGACGGATGATTTATAACCCAGTATTTAGTCAGGGTACCCGAGAGACTATTACTTGGCCTGCACCTTCTTTGTTCGATCTTCATGCAGGCAGGTACATTATTATGCCCTCATACATCTACGCATATTGGGGCTTGGCCCAACCACAGGTGCCCGTGCCCGAGCCGCCAGTCGAGTACCAGACGCCAGTTTATCAGTGGGAGCCAGAGGAGCTCACACAGCAGTGGCATCCACAGTCCGCTCCGGAGTACCCCGGAGCTGGTTATTTCCCGCCTTGGGAGTAGACCAAGCTAGGCCAAAAGCCTAAGCTTGGGGGAGTACGTGTTCTCACCGACCTTACATTCATGCTTATGCTTTTACTTTGTTCGTCGGTGTTTACACCTTGCCACTGTATTATCCATGCTAGTTTATTTTCATTTTCTTGTTTTCTTGTTTTGTGTACTTTTGAGAAAACCCAAAAATATTTTCCTTTCTTCTTTGGGTCAAGGTACAAGATATTGGTTACAATGTTTAGTGGCTCTCGCATGCATACATGTTTAGCTTTCAAAGAGCCATATTACTTTATCTTCTCCTTTGTGTTTGCCTGCAGATTCAGCTTAGTCCAATGCACGAGCACGCTTAGTATTGTTCACATCGTTTGATTGTGCAAGTGAAAGGCAATAATGATGATATATGATGAAGTGACTGAGACTGGAAAAGCTGGTATGAACTCTATCTATTTTGTTTTTGTAAATATGACTAGCTTGTCGTCCTAGATTTAGCTTTGTTGTGAGAGAACCATGTTTGCAATGACAACTTAGAGATCATAGTTTCTGATGCCATGCTTATTCAGCTAGGAGCTTATAATGGTTTGTCTTGAATACCAGCATAGATTTTGAGATGACTATGGTGTAGTATGATAGGATGGTATTCTCCTTTGAATGTTTCAAGTGGCTTGACTTGGTGCATGTTCATGCATGTAGTTGAAACAAAATCAACATAGCCTCTATGATGTTCGTGTTCATGGTGATTTATATCATGTTCATGCTTGCACTCTATGTTAGTCAAACTCATTGCATCTTGATGACCGTTGTCGCTCTCTAGTTGGTCGCTTCTCAGTCTTTTGCTAGCCTTCACATGTACTAAGCGGAATACTGCTTGTGCATCCACTTCCATAAACCCAAAAGTTTTTCCATGAGAGTCCACCATACCTGCCTATTTGCGGTATTTACCTGCCGTTCCAAGTAAATTTGCATGTGCCATTCTCTAAACCTTCTAGAAATAATCTGTTTTGCATGCCCGAACCGCTCATGTGGTGACAGGGGGCTATTGGTATCTTCCATGCTAGGCGTGTTATCCTCGACATGTGTTTATTCACTGTCATTCACGAGAAAGCGGCCGGTAATTGGAATGCCCAGTTCCACGCTTAAATCGAAAACATAACTGTAAAACAAGACTCCCCCCGGATTGATGTTAGTATGGACGGTACCCGAGGATTCGGCTAGCCGTGGAGTGTGATTGATTGGTGGTGGGGGAGTTAAAACTTTAATTTTCTGTTTGGGAACCGCCTATAGCATGAGTAGCGTGGAAGATATTGAGAACTCTTGGTCATTGCGTTCACAATGAAAGCATGCCACCCAAAATTATTATCTCTGTTTTCAAAGCTTGAGCTCTGGCACCTCTGCAAATCAATGCTTCCCTCTGCGAAGGGCCTGTTTATTTATTTTCCTGTTGAGTCATCCTCCTCCTATATAAGCACCAATTAGAGAGCACCTCTGTCATTTTTATGCTTTGCTTTTGATTGATATTGAGTATGACTATGACTGAATCTTCGTTGCTATGAATTACAATGTTTAGTCAACCCTTGATCTTTGAAAGTGCTCTGCATTTATGTTTTGTGGTCTCAGAAAGAGCTAGCGAGATAACACCTATTCATATTGCTTCATGCTTGTTTTCATTGAATTGTTGGTATCTGAAACTCATTATTATTTGCTCGCTGGCTGATTATGCCATTAATATTAGTTTACCGTGAGACCTTTGTGTCACTTGCTTATGTGGTTAACTTGTGATCCTGCTGAAATTCTGGTTATGAGTTAGACATAGTTGCAACAAAAAGATCAAACAGAGTTTGTCAAAAAAATTCTTTCTCCCTCAGTTTGTTAACTGAGTTGCATGAGGACAAGCAAGGTTTTAAGCTTGGGGAAGTTTGATACGTCTCCATCGTATCTACTTTTCCAAACTCTTTTGCCCTTGTTTTGGACTCTAACTTGCATGATTTCAATGGAACTAACCCAGACTAACGTTGTTTTCAGCAGAATTGCCATGGTGTTGTTTTGTGCAGAAATGAAAGTTCTCGGCATGTCCTCAAAATTTACGGAGAATTTTTCTGGAAAACATGAAAAATACATGCGCAAAGATCCACCGGAGGGGGTGGGCCAGTGGTCCACAAGCCCTGTTGTCGCGGCCACCCCCCTGGCCACGACAACCAAGCTTGTGGGGCCCACGTGGCTATGCCGCCGCCAATCTCAGCTCTATAAATTCACTTTCGCCCATAAAAAATCAGAAGAGAAGATTACGTCGCGTTTGCGATACGGAGGCGCCGCCACATCCTGTTCTTCATCTGGAGGACATATCTGGAGTCCGTTTTGGGCTCCGGAGAGGGGAAATCGTCACCATCGTCATCATCAACCTTCTTCCCTCTCCAATTCCATGAAGCTCTTCATCGTTCGTGAGTAATCTATTCGTAGGCTCGCTGGGCGGTGATGAGTAGGATGAGATCTATCATGTAATCGAGTTAGTTTTGACGGGGATTGATCCCTAGTATCCACTATGTTCTGAGATTGATGTTGCTACTACTTTGCCATGCTTAATGCTTGTCACTAGGGCCCGAGTGCCATGATTTCAGATCTGAAATTATCATGTTGTCAACAATATATGTGTGTTTTAGATCCGATCTTGCAAGTTGTAGTTACCTACTATGTGTTATGACCCGGCAACCCCGGAGTGACAATAACTGGAACCACTCCCGATGATGATCATAGTTTGAGGAGTTCATGTGTTCACCAAGTGCTAATGCATTGTTCCGCTTCTTTATTAAAAGGAGAATCTTAATATCCCGTAGTATCCTTTTGGACCCCGCTGCCACGGGACGGATGGACAATAGATGTCATGCAAGTTATTTTCCCTAAGCACGCATGACTACACACGGAATGCATGCCTACATCACATTGACGAACGGGAGTTAGCCACATATCTCTCCGTGTTGTAACTGTTGCATGATCAATATCATCCAAACGAATCACCGACCCATTGCCTACGAGTTTGTTCCACTACTTCTGTTACTTGTCTTGCTCTGCTGCTACTGCTGTTACTACTGTCGCTTGCTACTGTTGCTACTTGCTACCACTGTCACTACTGTTGTTCCTTGCCATTGTCGTTACTCGTTACACTACTGCTACTTGCTATAATTTTGGTTCGTTGGTCGTTGACGGGAACAGACAATTTCCATCAACAGGCAACTTCTGGCGCCATTGATACCATCGTTAGAAATAGTCTGCCTTATCAACAGATCGTTTCTGACACCGTTGTTATCATACTACTTTGCTGCTGACCCTTTGCTTGCAGATACCAATCTTTCAGGTGTGGTTGAATCTGATAAATTCAGCTGCTAATACTAGAGAGTATTCTCTCATCTCCTGGCGAATCAACAAATTTGGGTCGAATACTCTATCCTCGAAAACTGCTGCGAACCCACGCGCTGGTAGGCCATCAACAACATTCTTCTAGTTTCGTTGCCGGGGAGTGCTAGCAGCATTCTTCTGGTGCCGTTGCAGGGGAAGGTCTGTTGTCACCGAGTCAGCATTCGTCTAGCTATTGCTAGAGAGTGCCAATCAGTGGGTCACTGCAAGACAATTTCTAATTCTTGAGCAATCGAGAATAGCATTTGTCTAGCCATTGCCAGAGATCTGCTAAACATTAGCGTCCTTAGGATCGACAAAACCTTCTAGTTGTATCATATACAACCTTTCCTCAAGGAAACCGTCGAGGAAACAATGTCTTGACAACCTATCTGCAAGATTTCATAAATAATGCAGAAACTACTAACATAATTCCAACAAACTTTAGCATCGCTACGGGTGAGAAAATCTCATCGTAGTCAACTCCTTGAACTTGTCGGAAACATCTTTGCAACAAGTCGAGCTTTCTAAATGATGGCATTCACCATTATTGTTTGTCTTCGTTTTAAAGACCCACTTCTACTTAATATCCTTACGACCATCAAGTAGTGCTTCCAAAGTCTACACTTTGTTTTCATACATGGATCCTATCTCGGATTTCATGGCCTCCAGCCATATGTCAGAATTCGGACCCACCTTCGCTTCTCCATAGCTCGTAGGTTCATTGTTGTCCAGCAACATGACCTCCAAGACAGGATTACCGTACCACTCTGGAGTAGTGTGTTTCCTTGTCGACCTACGAGGTTTGGTAGTAACTTGATCCGAAGCTTCATGATCACCATCATCACTTTTCCACTTCAACTAGTGTAGTCGCCATAGGAACAACTCCCTGCGCCTTTCTACTCTCAGGTTGAAGTGATGGTTCAATAACCTTATCAAGTTCAACCATCCTCCCACTCAATTCTTTCGAGTGAAACTATTTCTCGAGAAAGGACCCGTTTCTGGAAACAAACACTTTGCTCTTGGATCTGAGATAGGAGGTATACCCAACTGTTTTTGGTATCCTATGAAGATGCATTTATGTGCTTTGGGTTCGAATTTATCAGGCTGAAGCCTTTTGACATAAGCATCGTAGCCCCAAAATTTAAGAAACGATAGCTTAAGTTTCTCCAAACCATAGTTCATACGGTGTCATCTCAACGGAATTACGTTGTGCCCTATTTTAAAGTGAATGTGGTTACCTCTAATGCCTAACCCCAAAACGATAGTGGTAATTCGGTAAGAGATATCATAGTATGCATCATATCCAATAGGGCGTGACTACGACGTTCGGACACACAATCACACTATGGTGTTCCAGGTGGCATGAGTTGTGAAACAATTTTCACATTGTCTTAAATGTATACCAAACTCGAAACTCGGATATATATATTTACCTCCATGATCAAATCGTAGACATATTATGTTTTTGTCACGACGATCTTCAACTTCACTCTGAAATTGCTTGAACTTTTCAATATTTCAGACTTGTGTTTCATCAAGTAAATACACCAGTATCCACTGAAATCATCTGTGAAGTAAGAACATAATGATATTCACTGCGTGCCTCAGCACTCATTGGACTGCATACATCAAAACGTATTATTTCCAATAACTCACTTTCTTGTTCCATCTCTCTCGAAAAAGAGACCTTCAGTCATCTTGCCCATGTGGCATGATTTGCATGTCTCAAGTGATTCAAAATCAAGTGATCCCTAAAGATCCATCTACATGGAGTTTCTTCATGCATTTACACCAATAGGCATGGTTCGCATGTCTCAAACGATTCTAAAATGAGTGAGTCCAAAGATCCATCAGCATGGAGCTTCTTCATGCGTTTTATGCTAATATGACTCAAGCGGTAGTGCCACAAGTAAGTGGTACTATCATTACTACTTTTTATCTTTTGGCAGCAATATTATGAACATGTGTATCAGTACGATCGAGATTCAATAAACCATTCATATTAGGTTCATGACCATTGAAGGTATTATTCAAGTAAACAAAGTAACCATTATTCTCTTTAAATAAATAATCATATTGCAATAAACATGATCTAATCATGTCCATTCTCAACGCAAACACCAATCAATATTTAGGTTTAACACTAATCCCGAAGGTAGAGGGAGCGTGCGATGTTGATCACGTCAACCTTGGAATTACTTCCAACACACATCATCACCTCACCCTTGCTAGTATCCATTTATTCTGTAGCTATAATTTCAAGTTACTAACACTTAGCAAATGAACCGGCATCTAATACCCCGATGCTACGAGGAGTACTAGCAAGGTGCACATCAATATCACGTATATCCAATATACTTTTGTCGACTTTGCCAGCCATCTCATCTACCAAGTATCTAGGGTAGTGCTGCTTCACTGACCGTTCCCCTCATATTAGAAGCACTTAGTCTCGGGTTTGGGTTCAGGCTTGGTTTTCTTTACTAGAGCGGCAACTAGTTTGCCATTCATGAAGCATCCCTTCTTGCCCTTGACCTTCTTGAAACTAGTGGTTTTACTAACCATCAACAATTGATGCTCCTACATGATTTCTACTTTCACACTGTCAAACATCGCGAACAGCTCAGGGATCATCAACTCTATCGCTGACATGTTCTAGTTCATCAGAAAGCTTAGTAGCTTGGTGGCAGTGACTTTGGAGAACTATGCCAATCACTATTTATCTGGAAGATCAACTCCCACTGGATTCAAGTGAATGAAGCACCGAGACAATCTAAGCACATGCTCAATGATTGAGCTTTTCTCCCTTACTCTATAGGCAAAGAATCTTGTTGGAGGTCTCACACCTCTCAACACGGGCACTAGCCTGAAATCCAAATTTCATCTCTTGGAACATCTCATATGTCCCGTGATGTTCAAAACGTCTTCGATGCCTCAATTCTAAGATGTTAAGTATTACTCACTGAACTATCACGTAGTCATCAGAAACATGTATGTCAGCTATTTGCAACATCCACAGACGATGCTCAGGGTTTAGCACATCGAGCGGTGCATTAAGGACATAAGCCTTCTATGCAGTAATGAGGACAATCTGAGTTTATGGACCCAGTCCGCATAATTTCTACTATCATCTTTCAACTAAGTTTTCTCTAGGAACATATAAAAAATAGTAGAGCTACAGTGCAAGCTACAACATAATTTTCAAAGACATTTTGACTATGTCCATGATAATAAGTTCAATTAATCATATTACTTAAGAGCTCCCACTCAAATTCACGTCCCTCTAGTCATTCGAGTGACACATGGTCCAAATTCACCAACTCAAGTTCGATCATCACGTGAGTTAAGTTGGCTTCAATGGTGAACATCTCTATGTTGATCATATCTACTATATGACTCATGTTCGACCTTTCGGTCTCTTGTGTTCCGAGTCCGTGTATTTACATGCTAGGCTCGTGAAGTTTAAGCCGAGTGTTCCGCGTGTGCAAAACTGTCTTGCACCTGTTGTATGTGAACGTAGAGTCTATCACACCCGATCATCACGTGGTGTCTTGAAACGATGAACAGCCGCAACGGTGCACACTCGATGAAAACACAATTTTATCTTGAAATTTTAGTGAGGGGTCACCTTATAGTGCTACCATCGTACTAAGCAAAACAAGGTGCATAAAAGGATTAACATCACATGCAAATCATAAGTGACATGATATGGCCATGAACTTGTGCTTCTTCATCTGCATCACCAAAGCACTGGCATGATCTCCATCGTCACCGACGCCACACCATGATCTCCATCATTGTGCTGCCATCGAGGTTGTCGCGCCATCTATGTTGTTACTACTAAAGCTACTGAACTAGCGATAAAGCAAAGCATCACCAGGCGCAAAATAATTAAAGACATCCTATGGCTGGTGCCGGTTGTCGTAGCATCGTCGTGCAAGTCGATATTTAACTATTACAACATGATCATCCCATACATCAAATATATCATATCATGTCTTTGGTCATATCATATCACAACATACCCTGCAACAACAAGTTAGGCGTCCTCTGATTTGTTGTTGCATGTTTTACATGGCTCCTATGGGTATCTAGTATGATCGCATCTTACTTACGCAAAACCACAATGGTGATACACAAGTTTCTATTTAACCTTCTCCAAGGACCGCCTCTGCAAATCCGATTCAACTAAAGTAGGAGAAACAGACACCCGCCAGTCATCTTTATACAACAAGTTGCATGTTAGTCGATGAAACCGGTCTCTCGTAAGCCTACGTGTAATTTTGGTCTAGGCCGCTTCATCCAACAATGCCGCCAAATCAAAAAAAGACTAAGGCGGGAAGCAATTTGAATACCAATGCCCACAAACTCCTTTGTGTTTGCTACTACGACAACAGACCTTCCCTGAGAATGGCGCCAGGAATCCTGCTGCTACGGGCTACGCCTATAGGGACTTCCTTGGCAAATATGCATAGGATTTCCCCGCGGCCTTGGAGCCTTGCGTTGGTGTTCCCTCGAAGAGGAAAGAGTGATGTAGCACAGCGGCGGTAAGTATTTCCCTTAGTTTTGAGAACCAAGGTATCGATCCAGTGGGAGGATCACGTCAAGTCACAAGTACCTGCACAAACACAAAGAGCTTGCACCCAATGCTACGAAGGGGTTGTCAATCCCTTATAGATTGTTTGCAAAGTGAGAACTGAAAGCAAAAAGTAAACAAAGAAAAGTAAAAGTGAAAGTGGAGACGATAGTTGTGAATAGACCCGGGGGCCATAGTGTTCACTAGTGGCTTCTCTCATGAAAGCAAGTAGACGGTGGGTGAATGAATTACTGTCGAGCAATTGATAGAACCGCGCAAAGTCGTGAAGTTATATATGGCAATGATTGTATCTATAGGCATCACGTCCAAAACAAGTAGACCGATACTTTCTGCATCTACTACTATTACTCCACACGTCGACTGCTATCCAGCATGCATCTAGTGTATTAAGTCCAAAAGAACAGAGTAACGCCTTAAGCAAGATGACATGATGTAGATGAACAATCTCAAATTTATGATGAAAGCCCATCTTGTTACCCTTGATGGCAACAACATGATGCGTGCCTTGCTGCCCCTTCTGTCACTGGGAAAGGTCACCACACAGTATGAACCCAAAACCAAGCACTTCTCCCATTGCAAGAATCATAGATCTAATTGGCCAAATAAAACCCAATACTCGGAGAGACTTACAAGGATATCAAATCATGCATATAAGAAATCAGCAAAGACTCGAATATAATTCATAGATAATCTGATCAAAAATCCACAACTCATCGGATCTCGACAAACACACCACCAAAAAGGATTACATTGGATAGATCTCCATGAAGATCATGGAGAACTTTGTATTGAAGATCCAAGAGAGAGAAGAAGCCATCTAGCTACTAACTACGGACCCGTAGGTCTGAAGTGGACTACTCACGAGTCATTGGAGAGGCGATGATGTTGATGTAGAAGCCCTCCAACTCCAAAGTCCCCTCTGGCAGGGCACTGGGAAGGGTCTCCAGATGAGATCTCGCGGAAACGGAAGCTTGCGGCGGTGGAAAAGTGTTTTCGTGGATGCCGTGATTTTTTCTGCGATTTAGGGAATTTATAGGCCAAATAGCTAGGGCAGGGGAGCGCCAGGGAGGCCACAAGCCTAGTTGCCACGGGCCCCCTGGCCGCAGCAACATGGCTTATGGGCTCCCTGTGGGCCCCCTGCCTTGGCCCTCAAGTCCTCCGATCTTCTTCCGTTCTAGAAAAATTTATTTCAGGGATTTTATTCCGTTTGGACTCTTTTCCAAAATCAGATCTGAAAAGAGTCAAAAACACAGAAAAAACAGGAACACGCACTTGGCACTGAATTAATAAGTTAGTCCCAAAAAAGATATAAAAGGTATATAAAACATCCAAAGTTGACAAGATAACGACATGAAACCATCAAAAATTATAGATACGTTTGAGACGTATCAGTGTTCTACTCTGCATGGACCTAGCTCTGATACCACAGTTGGGGAACGTCACATGGGAAACAAAAAAATTCCTACGCGCACATAAGATCTATCCATGATGATGACCATCTATGAGAAGAGAGATTGGATCCACATACACTTGTAGATCGCTAAGCGGAAGCGTATATAACGCAGTTGATGTAGTGGAATATGTTTGCGATCCAAATCGCAGTCCGCCCCGCGATCTCATCACTATCCGTCCTGTGATCCCATCACGATCCATCCCAATCTAGTGCCGAACAGACGGCACCTCCGTGTTCAGCACACGTACAACTTGATGACGATCTCCATCTACTTGATCTGGCAAAAGAAGCGGAGAGGTAGATGTGTTCTCCAGCATGGCGGCGTGGTGGTGGTGGTGGTGAACTAATCCAGCAGGGCTTCACCAAGCTATGTCGGACTAATCTAGACGAGGGAGACGATCTATGGAGGAGAGGGTAGCACATGGCTATTTTCTGGTGGTGTTTGCCCTCAAAACCTCCAATATATATAGGAGGAATAGGCGGGAAGGCTGCCTTGCCTCCTCCTCCAAGAGGAGAGGTTTGGCCGAAGCTAGGGAGGAGATTCCTCCTCCAATTCGGTTTGGTGGAGGACTCCCTTCCTAGTTTGTCTCCTCCTTCCCTTTTTCCCTTTATTCCCTTTTTGCACTTTGGCCGAGATAGGCTTATTGGTCTGACGGCACCAGCCCACTAGGGGCTGGTGCGCCACCTTTAGGCCTATTAGGTCCTCTCCCGGATGGGTGACCCCTCCTGGTAAAACCCTAGAACCCATTCGTCACTCCCGGTACTTTAACGGTAATGCCCAAATCTTTCCGAAAGCCAAATGTAACTTTCCTATATATCAATATTTACCTCCAGACCATTCCGGAGCTCCTCGTGACGTCCGGATCTCATCCGGGACTCCAAACAACTTTCGTTCACCAACATACATAACTCAATAATACCAAAACGTCACCAAACCTTAAGTGTGCACACCCTGCGGTTTCGAGAACTATGTAGACATGACCGAGACACAATCCGGTCAATAACCAATAGCGGGACCTAGATGCCCATATTGGCTCCTACATATTATATGAACATATTTATCGGATGAAACTCTATGTCAAGGATTCAGTTAATCCCATATGCTGTTCCCTTTGTCCTTCGGTATGTTACTTGCCCGAGATTCGATCATCGGTATCTCCATACCTAGTTCAATCTCGTTACCGGCAAGTCTCTTTACTCATTCCGTAATACAAGATCCCATGACTAACTCCTTAGTCACATTGCTTGCAAGACTTTTTGTGATGTTGTATTACTGAGTGGACCCTCACATACCTCTCCATCATAGGGAGTGACAAATCTCAGTCTTGATTCACGCCAACCAAACACATCTTCGGAGATACCTGTAGAGCACCTTTTATAGTCACCCGGTTATGTTGCAACATTTGATACACACAACGCATTCCTCCGGTGTCCGGGAGTTGCATGATCTCATCGTCATAGGAATAGATACTTTGACATGCAGAAAACAGTAGCAATAAACTCACATGATCATATGCTACGTTCATAGTTTGGGTCTGGTCCGTCACATCATTCTCCTAATGATGTGATCCCATTATCAAACGACATCTCATGTCTTTGTCCAGTAAACCTTAACCACCTTGATCAACGAGCTAGTCCTCCAGAGGCTCACTAGGGAAAGTGTGTTGTCTATGTATCCACACATATATTTGAGTTTCCAATCAATACAATTCTAGCATGGATAATAACGATTATCATGAATAAGGAAATATAATAATAACCAATTTACTATTGCCTCTAGGGCATATTTCCAACAGTCTCCCACTTGCACTAGAGTCAATAATCTAGTTCACATCACTATCCGATTGTAATGAATCTAACACCCATATAGTCTCGGGTTTGATCATGTCTTGCTTGTGAGAGGGATTTTAGTCAATGGGTCTAATACATTCAGATGTGTGTGTACTTTAGAAATCTCTATATCATATTGTAGATGATTCTACCACGCTTCACTTGGAACAATTCCAAACGGTTGCTCCACTATACGAATCTGGTTTACTACCCAGAGTCATCAGGATTAGTGTCAAAGCTGGCATCGACGTAATCCTTTACGACGAACTCTTTTATCACCTTCATAATCGAGAAAAATTTCTTAGTCCACTAGTTACTAAGGATAAGTTTGACCGTTGTTCAGTGATTCATTTCTGGATCACTCTTCGTACCCCTTAAGAGACTCATGGCAAGGCACACATTAGATGCGGTACACATCATGGCATACTATAGAGCCTACGGCTAGGACATTGGGGACGACCTTCGTCCTTTCTCTTTCTTCTGCCGTGGTCGAGCTTTGATTCTTACTTCAGGATGGGAATGGGCCGGGTCGGCCCACTGGGTAACTGACCCGACCCAAAAATTCAAGCCCAATGGGCCAGGTGGGTTGGCCTCAAAACATACATGGTCCAGTAAAGCCGGCACCGTGCAACCCAATGGGTCACACGGGTCGACCCAGCCAGGTTACACTAGCCCGTGTCCGACTCGAGCTGCCCCCAAGGCCGGTGGACGCCCTCGACCACCTGTGTCGTCGCTGCCCCTGACCATCTCCGTCGCCGCCCCTGACCATCTCCGCCGCCGCCCTCGACCATCTCCGTCGCTGCCCTCTGCCGGTGGACGCCCTCGACCACCTTTGCCGTAGCCGGACGCTGGACGCCCCCGACCACCTGTGCCCCCGTCGCCGTCGTCGTCGGACGGCCCCGAGATCTTTGTTGTCGCCGGCGTTTCGCCTCGAGTATGTCGTCCCAGACTCCGTCGAGCACGCCATCCCGGTTGCCGTCCTCTCCAACTTGTCGGAGGTAAAAATTTCTTGCTGGTTTCCTTCAAGACCCTGTTCACCTGCGTGATTCCAAGACCGAGTTGAATCTCATGTTCTGCTCCTGCGTGATTCGAAGACCTCGTTGAATCTCAATTTCTAGCAGTCAATTTGGTAGATAGGTTGTTGTGCTTTCTTCCTAATCGCATTGTCTAGCAGAGTAGCAGAGTACCTACATTATTCAGGTAATTCCTCTGATACAGTTCATGCATTTGATGTTACAGCAAAATGTAACCTGCATTTGATGAATTTTCTAGGAGATCAGGAGCCAGCTCATTGAAACTGTCTGGCTGTGTACCAACAAAAAAAGTGAGAAACAGTTCATCAACAAGTTCGATCCTGGATCTAAGATGAGACAAATAAATAGCGTTTGTGTAAAATCATAACTTCTGGATTTTCATTCAGGAAACAGTTTCTACATTTCATGGGTTATAGGGAGTTGCAATTCATATAGTTTACTTAGGGAATGTGCACTGCACAGAAAGATGTTTTTATATCGGTGCTTAGAGATATAAAAGATCCACATCATTTAGCACACATGCAAGATTCACTTTTTGTTTGTGGAAAGTGTGGAAAGTGTGGAAGAAAGTTGATGGCATAGTTGTAGATGCTGAGTGCAAACATTGTGCAAGGAATATTTGTGCTGAGTGTAAACATGGAACAAGTTCATTGCGCAAACATTTGAAGAGATGCAAGGAAATGAAGAAGGTTCTTAGAGTTTCTGGGCAGCTGAGTGCTTCTATAGTGAGTCCGGATGGAGTTGCAATGGGGCTTTGGACCTTCAATCAGGCATTAGCACATCGAGAGCTCATGAGAATGATCGTGTTGCACGAGTTGGCATTCTCATTGGTGGAGTATGATGGATTCAGAAGATTTGTTTCTAGTCTAAATCCAAATTTCAAAATGATATGCAGAAAAACTGTGAAGGATGATTGCCTGAAAACATTTAACGAAGAGAAGCGAATTTTGCAAGGGATGTTCCAAAACTCCAAATCCAAGATTTCTTTGACTACGGACTTCTGGACATCAAATCAGACAATTGGGTACATTTGCATCACAGCTCACTTCATTGACGATGAATGGAAGCCGTAGAAGAGGATAGCTAAGTTCGCAGCTATGGAGACGCCACACACAGGTGCTGCAATGTTCAACATCATGGTGAATTTTGTAAGAGAGTGGAACATTGAAGATAATTTGTTTGTTGTGACGCTCGACAATGCATCCAACAATGGTGCAATGATGAAGCTATTGAGGAAACATCTGCTCCTTAAGAATATGTTAGCTGGTGGTGGCAAGCTGTTTCACCAACGGTGTGCCACCCATGTCATAAATCTGATATGTCAAGCAGGATTGAACTTCCTCGGTCCAGTGATCAATCTGATACGTGAAACTGTGAAATATATTCGAAGCTCGTCGAGTCGAAAGGAAAAATTTCAAGAGATCATTCAGCAACATGGTGTACAATGTAGGAAAACTCCAAGTCTTGATGTTCCAACTCGATGGAACTCAACCTACATGATGATTGTGTTGGGTAACGTAGCATAAATTCAAAAAAATTCCTATACATATTCAGATCTTCCTATGGAGAGACCAGCAACGAGAGAGGGGTGAGTGCATATTTATACCTTTGAAGATCGCTAAGCAGAAGCGTTACTAGAACGTGGTTGATGGAGTCGTACTCGCGGCGATTCAGATCGCGGTGTGATTCCGATCTAGTGCCGAACTACGGCACCACCGCGTTCAACAGACGTGCAGCCCGGTGACGTCTCCCGCACCTTGATCCAGCAAGGAGGAGGGAGAGGTTGGGGAAGATCTCCAGTAGCACGACGCCGTGGTGTCGATGGAGAGACGAGGTCTCCAGGAAGGGCTTCGCCAAGCACCGGCAGAGAGGAGGAGAAAGAAGAGCAGGGTTGCGCCGAGGGAGAGGGAAAACTGTGTCTCCAAAAGCCCAAACGTGCCCACTATATATAGGGTGAGGGAGGGGTTGCGGCCCCTTGAGGGTTTCCCTCTCCTGAGAGGGGCAGCAGCCCTAGATGGGGGGAGGTGCGGCGGCCAAGGGGGGAGGAGGGGTGGCGCACCGTTCTGGTGGGCCTTAGGCCCACCTGCGCTAGGGTTCCCCCCTCTCCCTTCTTCTTGCGTCATGGGCTGAGTGGGGGGCGCACCAGCCCACCTAGGGGCTGGTTCCCTCCCACACTTGGCCCATCTAGCCTCCCGGGGTCGTTGCCCCCTTCCGGTGGACCCTCAGGGCCACCTCCGGTGGTCCCGGTACGTTACCGGTGACGCCCGAAACACTTCCGGTGTCCGAAACCATCCGTCCTATATATCAATCTTTACCTTCGGACCATTCCGGAGCTCCTCGTGACGTCCGGGATCTCATCCGGGACTCCGAACAACTTTCTATAACCTCGTATAACAATTCCCTATAACCCTAGCGTCATCGAACCTTAAGTGTGTAGACCCTACGGGTTCGGGAGACAGGTAGACATGACCGAGACACCTCTCCGGCCAATAACCATCAGCGGGGTCTGGATACCCATGGTGGCTCCCACTTGCTCCACGATGATCTCATCAGATGAACCACGATGTCAAGGATTCAATCAATCCCGTATACAATTCCCTTTGTGTGTCGGTATAGAACTTGCCCGAGATTCGATCGTCGGTATATCTATACCTTGTTCAATCTCGTTACCGGTAAGTCTCTTTACTCATTCCGTAGCACGTCATCGTGTGACTAACTCCTTAGTCACATTGAGATCATGATGATGTTCTACCGAGTGGGCCCAGAGATACCTCTCCGTCACGTGGAGTGACAAATCCCGATCTCGATTCGTACCAACCCAACAGACACTTTTTGAAGTACCTGTAGTGCACCTTTATAGTCACCCAGTTACGTTGTGACGTTTGATAAACCCAAAGCACTCCTACGGTATCCGGGAGTTGCACAATCTCACGGTCGAAGGAAAAGACACTTGACAATAGAAAAGCTTTAGCATACGAACAATACGATCTAGTGTTATGCTTAGGATTGGGTCTTGTCCATCACATCATTCTCCCAATGATGTGATCCCATTATCAATGACATCTAATGCCCATGACCAGGAAACCGTGATCATCTATTGACTAACGAGCTAGCCAACTAGAGGCTTGCTAGGGACACATTGTGATCTATTTATTCACACATGTATTACTGTTTCCTGTTAATACAATTATAGCATGAACAATAGACGATTATCATGAACAAGGAAATATGATAATAACCATTTTATTATTGCCTCTAGGGCATATTTCCAACAGTCTCCCACTTGCACTAGAGTCAATAATCTAGTTACATTGTGATGTATTGAACACCCATAGCATTATGGTGTTGATCATGTTTTGCTCGTGGAAGAGGTTTAGTCAACGGGTCTGCAACATTCAGATTCATGTGTACTTTACAAATCTCTATTACTACACTCTGGACATGGTCCTGGATGGAGTTGTAGTGGCGTTTGATGTGCTCCGTCTTCCGGTGAAACCTGGGCTCCTTGGCTATGGCAATGGCCCCAGTGCTATCACAGAAGAGTGTCATTGGACCCGACGCGCTTGGAACCACTCCAAGGTCGGTGATGAGCTCCTTCATCCAAATTCCTTCTTGAGCTGCTTCTGAAGCAGCTATGTACTCCGCGTCACATGTAGATGTTGCCACGACTTCTTGCTTGCTGCTGCACTAGCTCACTGCCCCACCATTCAAAACATATACGTATCCCGTCTGTGACTTAGAGTCATCCAGATCTGTGTCGAACCTAGCATGGGCGTAACCCTTTACGACGAGCTCTTCGTCACCTCCATAAACGAGAAACATTTCCTTAGTCCTTTTCAGGTACTTAAGGATATTCTTGACTGCTGTCCAGTGTTCCATACCGGGATCACTTTGGTACCTCCCTATCAAACTTATGGCAAGGTTTATATCAGGTCTGGTACACAGCATGGCATACATAAGAGAGCCTACGGCTGAAGCGTAGGGGACAGAACTCATCTTCTCTCTATCTGTTGCCGTGGTCGGCGACTAAGTCTTACTCAATCTCATACCTTGCAAAACTGGCAAGAACCCTTTCTTTGAGTTTTCCATATTGAACTTCTTGAATATCTTATCAAGGTATGTACTTTGCGAAAGACGTATGAAGCATCTCGATCTATCTCTATAGATTTTGATGTCTAATATGTATGCAGCTTCTCCAAGGTCCTTCATTGAAAAACTCTTGTTCAAATAGGCCTTTATGCTCTCCAACATCTCTATGTCATTCCCCATCAATAATATGTCATCCACATACAGTATGAGGAAAGCTACAGAGCTCCCACTCACTTTCTTGTACAGACAGGCTTCTCAGTAAACCTGAATGAACCCAAACGCTTTAATCACCTCATTAAAGCGAATGTTCCAACTCTGAGATGCTTGCACCAGCCCATAGATGAAGCGCTGGAGCTTGCACACTTTGTTAGTACCCTTGGGGTCGACAAAACCTTCTGGTTGCATCATATACAACTCTTCCTTAAGGTTCCCGTTAAGGAACGCTGTTTTGACGCCCATTTGCCAAATTTCATAATCATAAAAGGCGGCAATTGCTAACATGATTCGGACTAATTTCAGCTTCGCTACGGGAGAGAAAGTCTCTTCGTAGTCAATTCCTTGAATTTTTCGAAAACCCTTTGCGACAAGACGAGCTTTATAAACGGTTACATTACCGTTTGCATCAGTCTTCTTCTTGAAGATCCATTTATTTTCTGTGGCTCGCCCGTCATCGGGCAAGTCCACCAAAGTCCATACTTTGTTCTCATACATGGATCCTATCTCGGATTTCATAGCTTCAAGCCATTTGTTGGAATCCGGGCCCGCCATCTCTTCTTCATAGTTCAAAGGTTCACCGTTGTCTAACAACACGATTTCCATCACAGGGTCGTCGTACCACTCTGGTGCGAAGCGTGCCCTCGTGGACCTTCGCGGTTCAGTAGTAACTTGATCCGAAGCTTCATGATCATTATCATTAACTTCCTCTTCAGTTGGTGTAGGCGCCACAGAAACAACTTCCCGCGCTGCGCTACTATCCTGTTCGAGAGGGGGTGTAATTACCTCATCAAGTTCTACCTTCCTCCCACTTACTTCTTTCGAAAGAAACTCTTTCTCTAGAAAGGATCCGTTCTTGGCAACAAAGGTTTTACCTTCGGATCTAAGATAGAAGGTATACCCAATAGTTTCCTTAGGGTATCCTATGAATACGCATTTCTCCGCTTTGGGTTCGAGCTTTTCTGGTTGAAGTTTCTTCACATAAGCATCGCAGCCCCAAACTTTAAGAAACGACAACTTAGGTTTCTTGCCAAACCATAGTTCATACGGTGTCGTCTCAACGGATTTAGATGGTGCCCTATTTAAAGTGAATGATGCAGTTTCTAATGCGTATCCCCAAAATGATAGCGGTAAGTCCGTAAGAGACATCATAGATCGTACCATATCTAATAAAGTGCGATTATGATGTTCAGACACTCCTTGCGTTGCGGTGTGCCAGGCGGCGTCAGTTGTGAAACGATTCCACACTTCCTTAGGTGTGTGCCAAACTCGTGACTCAAATATTCTCCTCCATGATCAGATCGTAGACACTTAATTTTTCTATCACGTTGATTCTCGACCTCACTCTGAAATTCCTTGAACTTTTCAAATGTCTCAGATTTGTGCTTCATCAAGTAGATATACCCATACCTACTCAAATCATCGGTGAGAGTGAGAACATAACGATAGCCACCGCGAGCTTCAACGTTCATTGGACCACACACATCAGTATGTATTATTTCCAATAGGTCGGTTGCTCTCTCCATTATTCCTGAGAATGGAGTCTTAGTCATCTTGCCCTGGAGGCACGGTTCGCATGTGTAAAATGATTCAAAGTCAAGAGACTCTAATAGTCCATCAGTATGGAGCTTCTTCATGCGCTTAACGCCGATATGACCAAGGCGGTAGTGCCACAAGTATGTGGGACTATCATTATCAACTTTACATATTTTGGTACTCACACTATGAATATGCGTAACATCACGATCGAGATTCATCAAGAATAAACCATTCACCAGCGGAGCATGACCATAAAACATATCACTCATATAAATAGAACAACCATTATTCTCTGACTTAAATGAGTAGCCGTGTCGCATTAAGCAAGACCCTGATACAATGTTCATCTTAAAACTGGTACTAAATAACAATTATTAAGGTTTAAAACTAATCCCGACGGTAGATGTAGAGGTAGAATGCCGACGGCAATCACATCGACCTTGGAGCCATTCCCGACGCGCATCGTCACCTCGTCCTTGGCCAGTCTCCGCTTATTCCGCAGTTCCTGATTTCAGTTGCAAATGTGAGCAACAACACCGGTATCAAATACCCAGGAGCTACTACGAGCGCTGGTAAGTACACATCAATAACATGTATATCACATATACCTTTAACGTTGTCGTCCTTCTTGTCCGCTAAGTATTTGGGGCAGTTTCGCTTCCAGTGACCCTTTCCCTTGCAATAGAAGCACTCAGTCTCAGGCTTGGGTCCATTCTTTTTCTTCTTCTCGGCATCTGGCTTACCGGGCGCGGCAACGGCTTTGCCGTCTTTCTTGAAGTTCTTCTTACCCTTGCCCTTCTTGAAACTAGTGGTCTTGTTGACCATCAACACTTGATGCTCTTTCTTGATTTCTACTTCTGCAGACTTG
Organism: Hordeum vulgare subsp. vulgare; assembly: GCF_904849725.1. Taxonomy (NCBI): domain Eukaryota; kingdom Viridiplantae; phylum Streptophyta; class Magnoliopsida; order Poales; family Poaceae; genus Hordeum; species Hordeum vulgare. Next base: position 116,952,300 of record NC_058523.1, on the reverse strand, counting down.
AGCATCGAGTACAACTCAGGAATGGTCTTCTCCATCCCTTGCATGTTGTAGTTCATCACAAAACCTTTGTAGCTTGGTGGGAGAGACTGGAGGATTCTGTCAGTTATAGCATCATCCGGAAGTTCGACTCCAAGTGAAGTCAGACGACCGTGTAACCCAGACATTTTGAGTATGTGCTCACTGACAGAACTGTTCTCCTCCATCTTACAGCTAAAGAACTTGTCGGAGACTTCATATCTCTCGACACGGGCATGAGCTTGAAAAACTAGCTTCAGCTCTTGGAACATCTCATATGCACCGTGTTGCTCAAAACGCCTTTGGAGCCCCGTTCTAAATTGTATAACATGCCACACCTAACTAGAGAGCAGTCATCACTCCGCGTTTGCCAGACGTTCAGAATGTCCTGGGCCGCTGCGGGAGCGGGAGGGTCACCTAGCGGCGCATCAAGAACATAAGCCTTTTTAGCTGCTTCAAGGATGAGCTTCAAGTTGCGAACCCAGTCCGCATAGTTACTACCATCATCTTTCAGCTTGTTTTTCTCTAGGAATGCGTTGAAATTGCGGTTGACGTTGGCCATCTACAATATTTATAAAGACAACTTTTAGACTAAGTTCATGACAATTAAGTTCATTTAATCAAATTAAGTATGAACTCCCACTTAAATCGACATCCCTCTAGTCATCTAAGTGATACATGATCCATGTTGACTAACCCGTGTCCGATCATCACGTGAGACGGACTAGTCACCATGGTGAGCAACTTCATGCTGATCGTATTCAACCATACGACTCATGTTCGACCTTTCGGTCTCTTATATTCGAGGTCATGTATGTACATGCTAAGCTCGTCGAGTCAACCTGGGTGTTTCACGTGTGTAAATCTGGCTTACACCCGTTGTATGCGAACGTTAGAATCTATCACACCCGATCATCACATGGTGCTTCGAGACAACGATCCTTCGCAACGGTGCACACTTAGGGGAATACATTCTCGAAATTTTAAGAGGGATCATCTTATTATGCTACCGTCGTTCTAAGAAATAAGATGAAAAACATGATAAACATCACAATGCAATCATATAGTGACATGATATGGCCATTATCATCTTTGCTCTTTCGATCTCCATCTCGAGGCATTGCATGATCATCATCGTCACCGGCGTGACACCATGATCTCCATCATCATGATCTCCATCATCGTGTCTCCGTGAAGTCATCACGCCAACTGCTACTATCACTACTACTATAGCTAACCGTTAGCAATGAAGTAAAAGTAGTAAGCACATGGCGTTGCATCTCATACAATAAATTAAGACAACTCCTATGGCTCCTTCCGGTTGTCATACTCATCGACATGCAAGTCGTGAAACCTATTACAATAACATGATCATCTCATACATCATACATGCAACATCACAACTTTGGCCGTATCACATCACATGTCAAACCCTGCAAAAACAAGTTAGACGTCCTCTAATTGTTGTTGCAAGTTTTACGTGGCTGATTTGGATTTCTAGCAAGAACGCTTTCTTACCTACGTGACAGCCACAACGATGATATGCCAAAGCTATTTACCCTTCATAAGGACCATTTTCATCAAATCCAATCCGACTAGAGTAGGAGAGACAGACACCCGCTAGCCACCTTTATGCACGGTGTGCATGTCTGTCGGTGGAAGCAGTCTCACGTAAGCGTACGTGTAATGTCAGTCCGGGCCGCTTCATCCCACAATACCGCCAGAAAAGAATAAGACTAGTAGCGGCAAGCAATTGACAAATCATCGCCCACAACCTTTTGTGTTCTACTCGTGCATAGAATCTACGCATAGAAAACCTGGCTCGGATGCCACTGTTGGGTAACGTAGCATAAATTCAAAAAAAATCCTACGCATATTCAGATCTTCCTATGGAGAGACCAGCAACGAGAGAGGGGTGAGTGCATCTTCATACCTTTGAAGATCGATAAGCGGAAGCGTTACTAGAACGCGGTTGATGGAGTCGTACTCGCGGCGATTCAGATCGCGGTGTGATTCCGATCTAGTGCCGAACTACGGCACCTCCGCGTTCAACACACGTGCAGCCCGGTGACGTCTCCCGCACCTTGATCCAGCAAGGAGGAGGGAGAGGTTGGGGAAGATCTCCAGCAGTACGACGGCGTGGTGTCGATGGAGAGACGAGGTCTCCCGGCAGGGCTTCGCAAAGCACCGACAGAGAGGAAGAGAAAGAAGAGCAGGGCTGCGCCGAGGGAGAGGGAAAATTGTGTCTCCAAAAGCCCAAAAGTGCCCACTATATATAGGGGGAGGGAGGGGCTGCGCCCCCTTGAGGGTTTCCCTCTCCTGGGAGGGGCGGCAGCCCTAGATGGGGGGAGGTGCGGCGGCCAAGGGGGGAGGAGGGGTGGCGCACCCTTCTGGTGGGCCTTAGGCCCACGTGCGCTAGGGTTCGCCCCTGTCCCTTCTTCTTGCGCCATGGGCTGAGTAGGGGGCGCACCAGCCCACCTAGGGGATGGTTCCCTCCCGCACTTGGCCCATCTAGCCTCCCGGGGTCGTTGCCCCCTTCCGGTGGACCCTCGGGGCCACCTCCGGTGGTCCCGATGGTCCCGGTACGTTACCGGTGACGCCCGAAACACTTCCGGTGTCCGAAACCATCCGTCCTATATATCAATATTTACCTCCGGACCATTCCGGAGCTCCTCGTAACGTCCGAGATCTCATCCGGGACTCCGAACAACTTTCGATAACCTCGTATAACAATTCCCTATAACCCTAGCGTCATCGAAGCTTAAGTGTGTAGACCCTACGGGTTCGGGAGACAGGTAGACATGACCGAGACACCTCTCCGGCCAATAACCATCAGCGGGGTCTGGATACCCATGGTGGCTCCCACTTGCTCCACGATGATCTCATCGGATGAACCATGATGTCAAGGATTCAATCAATCCCGTATACAATTCCCTTTGTCTGTCGGTATAGAACTTGCCCGAGATTCGATCGTCGGTATACCTATACCTTGTTCAATCTCGTTACCGGTAAGTCCCTTTACTTGTTCCGTAGCATGTCATCATGTGACTAACTCCTTAGTCACATTGAGCTCATGATGATGTTCTACCGAGTGGGCCCAGAGATACCTCTCCGTCACGTGGAGTGACAAATCCCGATCTCGATTCGTACCAACCGAATAGACACTTTCAGAAGTACCCGTAGTGCACCTTTATAGTCACCCAGTTACGTTGTGACGTTTGATAAACCCAAAGCACTCCTACGGTATCCGGGAGTTGCACAATCTCACGGTCGAAGGAAAAGACACTTGACATTAGAAAAGCTTTAGCATACGAACAATACGATCTAGTGCTATGCTTAGGATTGGGTCTTGTCCATCACATCATTCTCCCAATGATGTGATCCCATTATCAATGACATCTAATGCCCATGACCAAGAAACCATGATCATCTATTGACTAACGAGCTAGCCAACTAGAGGCTTGCTAGGGACACATTGTGATCTATTTATTCACACATGTATTATTGTTTCCTGTTAATACAATTATAGCGTGAACAATAGACGATTATCATGAACAAGGAAATATGATAATAACCATTTTATTATTACCTCTAGGGCATATTTCCAACAGATTGATATAGCAAAAGAGTGTCGTGGAGTGTTTGACTCATTGATTGTTCAAGATAAACGATATACCTTCCAGCCATCTTTTGACGATTGGGAAAATGCCGAAGATGTTTGCAGGCTGCTAAAGGTATTTTATGAAGCCACCAATGTGATATCCGGCACAAAATATCCAACTTCTAACTTGTATTTCCATGAAATGTGGAAAGTGAAGCTGGCCTTAGAGCAGCAACATTTTGAAGAGGATTCTCAGATTGGCACAACAGTCATATATATGAAGAGAAAATTCAGAAGGTATTGGAAAATGACATGGTTGAGCCTCTTTATTCCCGTGATTTTGGACCCACAATTCAAGTTGAAATATATTGAGTTTCGATTTGGCCTAGAGTTTGGGAATGAAGCTGCAGCAATTATTGCTAAAATAAAAAAATGTGTTTCAAGGGTTGTTCAAGGAATACCTCCAATTGAATGACAATTTCTCAAATCCCATGTCACAAGGAGGTGATCATGACATGGCTGTAAATGGTGAAGATCCTATGGCTGATTGGGACCAACATGTCACCCTCACTGCTCGATCAACAAATTTGGATTCTACTGAACTAGATTCATACTTGTCAAAGGTACCCGTCCGTCGAAGTGATCAATTCAATATCCTTGCATGGTGGCAGACGAACTCAGCTGAATATCCAACATTGAGTCGCATGGCAGCAGATATCTTGGCGGCCCCCCTGCCTCTTCGGTGGCATCTGAGTCCGCCTTCAGCACAGGGAAGAGAGTCCTCTCAGATTTTCGAAGTCGAATGACCCCAACGACACTTGAAGCTCTTGTTTGCCTACAAGATTGGATAAGAGCCACAGGTTCAGCCATACGACACAGTTTTTTTCTTTGTTTCTTATTAATGCAAATTGATGAATCTTTTATATTTATTTGTCTGCAGCTAATACTCGGCTTAGCTTGGCTTCAGTTCATGACATTATACTAGACTTGCAAGGTATTTGACATATGCTTATATGTTCGACCGTTGATCCTCTGGGTTTCACTTGGTTATTCAACTGAACTTTGTGTGACAATGTGAGCAAGTGTTCATGTGTGTGTGTCTGCATCTCTGTAGCCAAAGAGGGTTCTTGTTGTTTCCCTTTGATGAAACATCCGTTGTGATCTCTAGTCACTGTTAATGATCACATATGTTCCAATGGATCACTATTAAGAAGAAGAAATGTTAGTTGGTCGGTATTCTTCTTCTGTGGCAGGGAAGAAATACATTTTGTAATGTAAATCATCAAGTATGTGTGATATAGTAGTTCATAAAGATGCAACATCTGATTTGCGTACAGGCCCTCCCTCTCACACAACCTTGTCCATCAACTAATTAATTGTTAATATGGCGACATCCGCTGACTGCTGCATCTCAACAGTTTTTAGAGGGTGACTTGAGTTGCTTTGTTGTTCTTATTAATCTTTGACAGAATGTGAGATCGATATATTTGCAGCATTCTTTCCCAACTTGATTTTGTTTCATTTGTTCTTGAACCAGCTGTCAATGGTATCTGTTTGCTTGCATGTTACGAGGCTCTCGCACATAAACTACCTCTTACACATAAACTACCTCTTACTGAAAATATGCATGATATGAGGGCGGTCTCTAGTCATTGTCAGCTTTTAACATTTTTTTTACACTTTTAGTCACTGTTAATTATCATTTTTTTACCCATTTTTGTTGGTATTTGCCTATGCAAGTTTAATTCCAGCATCCTGAAGCACATAATTACTCTTGTAACATTTCCTTTTAAATACAGACAATGAGGACTGAAGCTTTTTGCCGTAATTCATGTTAACCTCCAGTAGATGATGAAGCAAAAAGATGTGAGCTTTCTCTATAATCTGCTGAAGTTTCGAAATGTAATCGTTGCTCCTTAAAAGATGTAGCTAGATGCTCATAAAATAGGCTGTAAAAAGAGTTGAAATATGGTCAACAAATGTGATTGTCTTGTATTGGCTGTAAAAAGAGTTGAAATGGACTGACGCTTGTTTGGTAACTTGTATTTATTTCGTATTATCATGCCTGTTTAGTTAATTATTTATTGTCTTGTTATAATATTAGTTAAAAAATGTTCTCTGTGTGTACATAACTAAAAAACTGTGAAACCATTACTGATTTTTGGGTCGGCCCTGGTGTACCCAATGGACCAACAAGGTCACACAACTTTCTTAGAATGGGTCGATCCATGGCCCCTGAGATTGGCTTTGAGGCCACGGGGCCAGGTCCAAGGCCAGGTCCGAGCCGGTCCATTCCCATTCTAATTCATACTTAAATTCACATCTTACAATACATTCAAGAACTCTTTCTTTTGATTTAAAAAAAACTCCTTTAATTGATCGATAGCAGCAATACCATCGACAATGTCAAGGCGAAAATCCAGGACAAGGAAGGTACATCGATTGGTCCTTTTGCTTCTCTTGCGGCTAATCAATGTGTCGGGGCGATCGACGATCATGGCCGTCATTTCGCCGTACATGCATATGCTTCACGCTGAATAGTGAATACTACGTACGTACATATGCAGGGATCCCGCCGGTGCAGCAGCAGCTGATCTTCGCCGGGAAGCAGCTGGACGAGGGGCGCACGCTGGCCGACTACAACGTGCAGAAGGAGTCCACGCTCCACCTGGTGCTGCGCCTCGGTGGCGGTAGCCGCGGGGGCCGCCCCACCAGTATCCCGCCCAACCTCCTGCAGCTCGCGCTCAAGCACAACTAGAAGAGGATGATCTGCCGCAAGTGCGTACGCATTCCATTAAACATGTCGTGCAACTGCCGCAAGAAGAAGTGCGGCCACTCCAACGACTTGAGAGCTAGCCTTAGTCTCTAATCAACTTATCACGTGGTGTGTTGATGCTTTGATCTGATGTATCTACTGTATTCAATTTCAGCTGAGGCCCAAGAAGAAGTTTGTTTGAGCGTTCTTCTTCGTTGGGCGTCCTCCAGCATGGCCCAGCTGAATAAATCGTCTTAGCATCGTGTCCGTGTCAGAGTTTTAAGTTGAGTCGTTAGTCTCCTTCTAGCAAAAGGGTCCGTACCTTGCAACGGAAGAAAAAAAAATATAATCTTCAATGATGATGATCACATTATGTCGGGGTGCTGATCCTCAAGATCTAAGTTGGAAGACTTCCCGTATGCTATGGAGATTCGCCGGCGGTCATGTGTAACGGTGACGACGACGGTGCGTCCTCGGCTCATTCCGGTGGATGCGGCAGTTCAATGGCCCTTTAGGGACGTCGTAGTAATTATTTACCTTTGTGGGAAGCTATTTTGTATCTTGTTGGGTTTATAATAGATTTTATGGGCCTGTTTGCAAAGGAAAACATGATAAATGATGTTGCACAAAAAACAAAGGTGGAGTGATTTCTTTGTATGCTCAGGGTGTTTCTAAAAATCTTTATGGACACAATTTTAAACAGTATGAAAATCAAATTAAGCCATTTGTTTACATAAATGGCGAAGGAAATATATACAGGCAACCTAAATGTAATTTCAGAAACAAGCAAGATGGAAGATAATAGCATATTTAAAATCTACATATTTTTCTAATGGATTTTCATATGTATTATGTTAGATTTAGAATTGATATTTGAAAGATATGAATATTTAAAAAGGTATTTTAATCTGCCGAAAAAATAAACAAAGAATTGCTCGTCCAATACAGCCATATGAATTCGTAGAGAAAAGGGGATAAAGAAAACAAATAGTAAAGGAAAAAAGATGATGGTAGCTGGGATCAAACCACCTCTCCTGGGCACGAGAGAGCAACGTTAGCCACCAGGCTGTCCGTGCGCTTGCGATTTTCTATCGGATTTTTGTGTATATGAACCAAAGAGGACGGCTAATGTTTCAACCCGAATCGTTTTTCTACTTACCCGTGACATGGTGGGTAATTATTTGCAACTTCGGAGGCAATCTCATGACGGACGACAGAAGCAGTAGCTGCTTTATTATTAAGAAGAGATAATCAAAGTTCATCGGAATATAAAATGTCAGTCCGGATGTTTTGGTTCCTCCCGGACCGGTTCTTTTATTCTCAGCTTTATCATTCACCTTCTGACAAAATCCGAGTTAAAATTGTGGTGTACTTTTCAATCCATAACAAATTGTCGTGCTACAAATTAGCCCAAATGTACCAATATGACCGAACCATTCATCCATGTACGGTAGACACCCGTTAATCTATTTGAAACATGATGAATTATTAATGTTTAGAAAAATCAGAATTTTATAATTAAGTACTCTATTCGTATAAAAAATATAAGACTTTTTCCTAACATAGTCATAGTATCAAAAAATATCATATATTTTAATACCAAGGAAATAGTAACTAATATTATATGATTAAATGGAAGGCGGGATGATAGGCAGCCGAAGGCTAGCGCTGTGAACCTCCCAATGGAGGAGATGACCAATGATGAGCCCCGTCCTTGCCGGCTTGGGTCGGCATCACCACGGACGAGGCACGTGCTTACTACACCGATATGGTGTTGGATGAACGGCATGCCTTGTTTTGGGAGGCACAGGTCTTCCAGGCCTATAACTTCTGCCTCCTCGACGAGCACCGACGCGTGGAGGAGCAAGTTGCCCCCAGAACGTCCATCGTGCCAGACGTGGACTTGGTCAAGTAGGAGGCTCTGCTCGACTCCAATCGCTTCGCGGGCGACATCCGCTACGACAGCTGGCGATGATGCTTTCATCAGGCAGAGTTAGGCGGTTGGATTCTACCTCAAGAATGAGGAAGAGGATGATGTCACTAGCTCCGCCACGCCCATGCCCCGCTGTCACGACCGCGAAGCCGGCTTGACCGCAGGTGCCGCCAATGATGAGGAAGAATAGAGCATGGAAGGTCTGCGGTGCTTGGGTCTTAGGAAGGCCATTCCTCTTTTGCTCACGCCGAAACCAAACTTGGTGGGCTCAAATAGTCGGGTGGCTAGCCAATTGGCAGGTTGCGAAGGTGGAGTTTTAGTTCCCGGGTCTCATGGCCTGCTAGACTTGGGGAACGGACGCGGGTAGTCATTTATACTAGGTTTAGAGTATGGTTAAGTAAGTATATAAAAATGTAATGAGTTTGCTTCAGTTTAAATGAAAAAAATCTGAGTTTATATAAAAAGTATTAAATATGTATGAATACCGTATGGTTTGTTTAAATATGCATTAATTTTATTGAATTTGATTAAATTTCTTTTCAAATGTTACGAGACATATGTACTTTGGACGGTCGGCTCCCCCCCCCCCACCACCACCACCACACACACACAACATTATATGGTGGTGTCTAGTTTGGAGGTTGGCATTGAAGATGCCCTAATAATGACCTAGGATGCTCCACGTTACCAAATGATATCTACTACTCCCTCCGTTCTTAAATATAAATCTATTTAAAATTTGTATTAATAAAATATGGACATATTTTAAAGTGTAGATACACTCATTTTACTTTGTATGTAATCTTCTAGTAAAATATTTAAAAATATATATTTAAGAACGGAGTAGTTACGAAGCCCCAAGGATGGTGAATGGGACATGCGGTTGAGATCTTGCTGTATATGTCAATTACATGCATGTAGATGCCCATGCCGTTAGAGCATCTTCAACGGCAGTGCAAAAAATTCGCGCCCAATAAATTTTTTGGCGTCACTGTAGCAGTTTTGAAGCGCGTGGACCGGAGCAGCTCCAATAGACGCGCGCTAGTGCGGCGCCCAATCCAGTCCGATCCGACGGTCCCATCTGCAGCAGCTCAGAGTTTGCTGCGCGCGCAAACCGACGCACCAAATATGCTGCGCGCGATAGTGTTTTTAAGCGCGCCTAAAAGTTTTTAGCGCGCGCAGTGTTTTGCAGCTTCTGCTGGAGCAGTCCGGCGCTTAAAAAACAAATCTTTAACCGCGCGGAGCAGTTTCTAGACGCCTGTTGGAGATGCTCTTAGGTCACGAGGATGTCGCGCCCAATAACTAACGAGCGAGCGAACGTTCCATAATTTTCGTCTCTCAAAAGAAACGCTTTAATCAGTTGCGATCATCAGAGCTAGCACCTCGCTTTGGAAGAGATCTCTCAACAATAGGACCCCTCGTTCAGGAAATCAAGGGGATGCTTCATTCCTTAAGCGAGGTTAAGGTGACGTGGATTAGTCGTGATGCAATTCGGGCCGCTGACAAGTTTGCTAAAGTAGGCTTAGGTCTTTTTGGAACCATAATTGATTATTATAATCTGAATTATAAAAATAGATTATATAGTCAGAATTATAAAAATAATCTAGGTGGATATATTTAAAGATCAGATTTACAAACTGTAATTCAGATTTTTACCTTCAACTTTACAAAAGGAAGAGGGTGACGATGGCACAAATTTATAATTACCTCCAACTTTACAAGAATAATAGGTCATTAGCAATCCATAATCTGATTTTATCTGGAATAAAGTAAATTATAAATTGTTAATAATAAGTCCATCTAGTTTTTTAACCTACACCATAATTTATCTTGTTTGAGAACAGTATAAACTATAAAAATTGAATTATCATAATACGAGTGGTTCTAAACAGGGTCTTTTATGTAAGGTTTGGTCTTCTGTACCTCCAGAGCACATTATGGAGATTCTCTCGGATGACATTCCCAGCTACGTTTAGGTAATAAGCCGCCGAATTGATCCTAAAAAAAAAAAAAAAAAAAAAAAAACTCGCATTGGAGTTATGACAGGGACATCGAACATAGCGTGAGGACGAGGGAGGAAACACGGAGTGCCGGCCTACTCCCATCAGACCTGCTCCTGTTCATACATATACGCTTTTTATACTCTGATTTACTCAAACGATCACATTCAAGCTCGTTTAGATACGTTTAAAGGGTGGATCGAGCGACCAAAACCAAGAAATAAAAATGAACTGATAATGATAAAGCAACGGCACGTATCATGTACTCAACACGCCATGTTTTAATATTTATTTGTCACCTCAAAAAAATATTTATTTACTGACAGCATACGTTGTTGCCTCTCCTAGTTTATGGATGACAATGTTAGAGCAAAACGAGATTGAATGAAAGTGAATGGACCATTAGTTCTGATTTCTATTGATTCTCAAGTATATATGCATCTTGAAGATGTGTCTGTTCGAAGGCATTCCTCCAGAACAGGTGTCTGTTGGCAATAGAGAAAGAGAAGAGACACGACTGTTCGGGGTTGGACACATCCCTTTGCTAATAAACTAATCTACTAATTAGTTTCTAACACTCCCCCTTGGACAACACCGTTTCTTGCATGCTTCACTGTTGAAAGCTTCTTGCATATAGATCTTCCATCTTCAGAAATCTTCCATATATTCTTGAGAATCTCCCCCAAAAATCTTGTGGAAAAAATATGAGGAGAATAGAGTAGATATGTTGCTAAAACTCTGTAACGACTAAGATGCAGCCCTTTCCTATTTTGCGGGCGATGCCCAAAGAAGGAAAGAGGCGCACCTAAACGTTTCGCAAGCGAGATAATCATAACATTACATAACTGAAGAATGACAAGTAGGACATACACTTGCCATCTCACATAGTATAACACAAGGTTTACAACCACACAATTATTCAGAGCAAAGTTTAGTCCCGCTACGGACGACATGAAACAAGTAAAAGAACTATGACATCCCGCATGCTGGCCCACGATCACGACCACGGCCTTAGTCCTCCGGATAGTTCACGTACAGTCGGTCAGACTCCTCATCGTACTGCCACGCCAGCTGGGTGCCATCAGGAGCTCCTGCGTCGGGCGTACCTGTACCTGTTGGGGGTTTTGTACTGAACTGTGAGCCACGGGGACTCAGCAATCGGATGACCTTGGTATCGAATCTAGTCAAGTTATTAGGTGAGGAAGGTTTAGTGTATAGGTTTGCAGCAACCTAAGCTTATATGGTGGCTAACTTACGATGATCATAGTTTTTGATATGGTGGTTGATACGTCTCCGTCGTATCTACTTTTCCGAACTCTTTTGCCCTTGTTTTGGACTCTAATTTGCATGATTTGAATGGAACTAAGCCGGACTGACGATGTTTTCAGCAGAATTGCCATGGTGTTGTTTTTGTGCAGAAATAAAAGTTCTCGGAATGTCCTGAAAATTTATGGAGATTTTTTCTGGAATAAAAGAAAAATACCTGCGCAAAGATCCACCGGAGGGGGCGTGCCAGTGGGCCACAAGACCACAGGCCGCGGCCACCCCCTAGGTCGCGCCGTGAGAGCTTGTGGGGCCCACGTGGCACCACCGCCCCAAACTCAGCTCTATATCTTCCGTCTCGCCCGAAAAAAACAGAGAGAACGTTTCATCGCGTTTTGCGATACGGAGGCGTCGCCACATCCTGTTCTTCATCTGGAGGGCACATCTGGAGTCCGTTTCGGGCTCCGAAGAAGGGAAATCGTCGCCATCGTCATCATCAACCTTCCTCCATCGACAATTACATGATGCTCTTCACCGTTCGTGAGTAATCTCATCGTAGGCTTGCTGGACGGTGATGAGTTGGATGAGATCTATCATGTAATCGAGTTAGTTTTTGACGGGGATTGATCTCTAGTATCCACTATGTTCTAGATTGATGTTGCTACTACTTGGCTATGCTTAATGCTTGTCACTAGGGCCCGAGTGCCATGATTTCAGATCTGAACCTATTATGTTGTCGCCAATATATGTGTGTTTTAGATCCTATCTTGCAAGTTGTAGTCACCTACTATGTGTTATGACCCGGCAACCCCGAAGTGACAATAGCCGGAACCACTCCCGGAGATGACCATAGTATGAGGAGTTCATGTATTCACCGCGTGTTAATGCATTGGTCCGGTTCTTTATTAAAAGGAGAACCTTAATATCCCGTAGTTTCCATTAGGACCCCGCTGCCACGGGAGGGATGGACAATATATGTTATGCAAGTTCTTTTCTCTAAGCACGTATGACTACATACGGAATACATGCCTACATTAGATTGACGAACGGGAGCTAGTTACTTATCTCTCCGTGTTATAGCTGTTACATGATGAATCACATCCGTCATACTCATCCATCACCGATCCACTGCCTACGAGTCTTTTACTATTGGTCCTTGCTAGAGTACTTTGTCTAGGCTTGTCGCTTGCTACAAAAGGGATTCGGCCACTTTGCTGCTACTGTTGCTATTGCTGTCACTTTGCTGGTACTGTTGCTACTGTTGTTACTTTGCTGCTGCTGCTACTGCTGTTCCTTGCTACTTCGTTGTTACTTGTTGCAAGATCTTTTCCGACATTGTTGTCGGGGAAGAATAGTTACTCGCCTACGTGCAACCTACTGGCGTGTAACGACCAAGATGCGGTCCTTTCCGATCTGGGGGTCGAGGCCCCGAATAGGAAAGAAGCGCATCTAAGCGTTTCGCAAGCAAGTAACATAGCACAAATAATAATAAAAGTAGACAATTCGGGATTCAACTGTCTTCTCATTAATAACTCAGAGTACATCACAGATACAAACAAGGTAGTTCCGCTACGGACTAAAAAACATGAAAACGATATGCTACCCTGCCTGCAGGCCCACGATCACGACCACGCCTCAGTCCTCTGGATAGTTCACATAGAGGCGGTCTGTCTCCTCGTCGTACTACCACGCCAGCTGGATGCCATCGGGATCGTCTGTCTCTGGGGTACATGTACCTGTTGGGAGTTTCGGAGGAATCCGTGAGTCACGGGGACTGAACAATCTAAGACCTTGGTGCCAGAACTAGCCATGTTATTAGGAAGGGTAAGGGTGAAGTGTATAAGGCTGCAGCATCCTAAGCTTGATTTAGTGGCTAACTTACGTAAAGGAATTATGAAGGTGGTCTATACTAGCGGTCGTGATTACTTGATCACTAAGTGGTCCTGAACACCTACCTACGGCATTCATAACCCCACCGTGTTCCCGACCGAAGAGAGATCTTCGAGGGGACAGTCACGGTTACGCACACAATTGGCAATTTTATTAGCTTGTGTTAAAGTTTTCTAATACCGGATGTTAACAAAATATTCCAAGTTGCCACATAACCGCGGGCACGGCTTTCCGAAAGATTAAACCCTGCAGGGGTGCTCCAACTAGTCCATCACAAACAAACACAGGCCGCAAAGTCATCCTCTATCACGAATCTCGTGATCTCGTCGGATTCCTTAGAGGAAAACCTCAACTCTGGGGAAAACCAAAGCTTCACTGGGATTCCTATACGCAAGATATACCGCTAAGGTAAGGCAAGGCTAGCAGGACCTCCCGACGTGTCGACGACCCTGATAAGAGTCGCGTATCTCAGTCTGAGGACATGCCGGATGAGTCACACTACAGATATACCAAACCTCAGGTTGCCCTGTGGTGGCCCCATAATCTGCCCAGTTTGGACCAACACTCATGAGGAGCACTGGCCCAGGTTGTTGATTAAAATCCTCGGGGTAGCTATTCCCTATGCAGTTTATTATTAAATGATTAGCAAATTAACACCAATGCCGGGTCCTGTCGGACAAGCCTTAGCACTACGCGATTTATCGAGGGGGTCCTCATAACAACCCCGAACGTGTTAGGAGCGATCATTATGGAATCAAACACCGGTAACCGGTAACTAAGGCGGCAATAACGGAACAAAGCACCCGACAAAAGGCTAGGCCTCCCGTCATTTACCAAGTATATAGGTGCATTAATTAAATAACAGAATTTAAGATAATGATATCAAGCTCATGTTATCACATGAGTCAAAGCACCTGCAACTAGCAATGCTAACATTAGTAGCTGAGCAAAGCCTACTTAGCCAGTCAAGTTTTGCTAGGAAGGGGAACAATGTTTGGGCTCATGGCATATCAAGAGGCAATTTAATTCAGTGGTAGGAAGCGAGCAATATGACATGGAAATGAAACTAGCATAACAAGTCTAGAGATGGAATCAAGGTCATATCATCTTGCCTGTGATATCCTCGGCTTGGAATGGTTCTGGTTCGTCCTGCACGTACTCTCCTGACTCCATGTATTTGTTCTCCGATCCCGGTGCTACCCAACATAAGAATAACAACTAATGAACAGCAGCACCACAAGATGCAGCAATCACATGATGCATGAGATGAAAAATGAGCATGCACCACTATTTCTATCACTAGAACAAGCAAAAGAAACTACTATAAGTTTCTGGACAGAACTGTACACTAAGCTATTTTGAAATGCATGAGGATGGCATGAACAGATGCGGCTCGTGAAAACGATGCAAAACCATATAAAGAACATCGCAAACGAAGCTACGGATCAACGGAATCAACGAGACAAGATATGAAGCTCTACGTGGAAGAATCAACACCACACTCACAATTGGCACAAATCTGGTATTCCCAGGTTGCCAAGACATATAACAACCCAACATGAATGGATTGGAGCAAGGAAGAACACCACAACATCAACTAAGCACACACATTGATCAAAATGACTATACTACATAATCTGCCATAATCTGCATCTTAGCTCTTTGGGAGCTACATGCAACATAGCTACAGACCTCCAAACATGATAAATAATATATGTGGCTGTAGACCACCAATAACACTACAAGCACCAGCAAGAATCACAGCAAAAGGAATTAAACTCTAGAAGATACAAGGACACAAACTTTCCCAAAACCATCAGATCTCAGGGACTTGGTGAAAATTCCTGCACCTGAATTTCTGTCTTTGTTCTGAAGCTTTTTGGCAGCAATAAAAAAACAACCTACTGGACTCCAAATGATATGAAATTTGACAGGGAGCTTTACAAACATAGCAGGTCCAAAATCCTAGCACTGAACTAAGGCTAGTTCTCAACAAAATGACCAGCACATCCTCATCTATAGGAGAAGAAAATGTTTCCAGAATTCCCAGACTTTGTGAAATTCCAGATTTCACTAAGCTGGACTTTTTCAGTCACATGCCCACTTTGTCTAGGCATAGTTTGCATGCAAATAACACCAAGTGATAAATGACACCACTATGGTGTAGAGCAAAACCCCTACTTCTATCACACAAAAACACATGCCCTTGGGCTCCACCTATTCCATGGAAACCAAGATCAAACTTGCAACAAATCTGAATATGTCCACTCCATAAAGTATCCCAATGGCAAAACTAACTTCACCACTGGATTCCTTGGGAGTTTCTACCCTAAAATCATATATAAAATGTGGGCACCTACTTGAAACAAGTGACCACAAATCAAGGGAGAGGGAACTACTCCAAATCATGCCTAGGGAATGGGCATCATTTCATGTAGTTCCTACTAAAACAACAACTACAAAGATTGAGCTCATGTGCACAATGACAAAGTGACATGGGGGTTTGAACCCCATGTTTGTGTCATGCACATTAACTTCTCAACCCCTACTATTAAGCCTCCCACACAAACAACATACCATGCCCTCTCACATAGGGTCATGTGGAGGTGCAAGGCTTGCTTGCCAAGGTGGGATGCTACTCACACACACACCTAGTCCACATCACCCACAAGCACATCATGCTCTAGATCAAATCACATACCTACACATGTTATGAGCAATAAACACTAGAACAAGTTCACACACACAAGGTATATGTGGTGAGGGAGGGAACCCTTCACTCACACACAAACTTGCACAAGGCCACCATCATGAGGATGACTAGCACCCACATGCTCTAGCCTAGCAAGGCACACAAGTAAACTCACAAGTAAAACACACACTTGCATGCAACACTACCCTACACATGCCCATGAATCCACAAGCTCAACCTCAAGATATGTGACTTGGAGCTAAAGGAACAGAAACCACAAGCTGATGATAGCAGCAAAATAATGCCTCCACTCTACGTAGTGCACACAGTACATATACATGCCCACGAACAACACATGGAAGAAACACACAACAAAAAAAATAAAATGGGGGGAAGAGAGTTCGAACTCTGCACCTCCCTGTTAAACAGCACATCACTACCACTCTGCTAAGGATCAGACTTTGACAGAACATGGCTACATAGCAAGATACCCTGCTCTGCTGCGCTAGGCACTGTCGAAATATAAACAAAAAGGGGGGAGTGCACCAACTAGGGATCGAACCCTGCACCTCTGGTATACCATGCTCAGACACAAACCACTGCACTACAACTCGAATACTGACAGAGTTGGGGGCCCTGTTCAGATAAGCTATCCCTATGCGCATATACCTGTGCTCTGCACGCCGGCGACAGAGAAGACGTTGGGACGTTTGTGCATCCACTGCGCTACACGAGGGCTCCCTTCGACAACTGACGGGATGGCACTACGAGAGGGGAGGGGGCCCCTGCTCTGCGTCCACCCCACTACATCACCCACGAACACATGCCCACGAACACCACTGCTGCTCTGTTGCGCTCAGCTCGACAGAGATCATGGCAGCAGGGGGATCGTCGTACCCTACTTCTACAGCTGCTACCGGAGGCAACCAAGCCAGGGAGACGAGCTCCTACTCTACTGCTACCAACACACATCGACAACACGCATCCGGTGCGCTACTGCTACTGCACACACATACCTCGCTACACTCTTACGAACGGCAACAGAGAGGACGCGACGAGCCCTTCCTCGGATCTAGAACGAACCAAGGAGGAGGAGGCAAGGGGGCGATGATCCTCACCTTGGGGAGGCAGTAGGGTTTCGAGTCGGAGACGTTGGCGTCGCCGGAGAGGGAGAAGAAGGGCGGGGAGGTTCCCTGTCGCCGAACCGAAGAAGAGGGAGAGGACACCGTGGGCGTGCCCTTGACAAGCTCGGGGTCGTCGGTGCAGTCGTTCCCCGGGGCTCCTAGCGTCGGGAATGGAGCGCGGGCATCTTCCCCGAGCTCCCGGACATGGCGGACGACGCCGGAGACGACGATGACGATGGGGTAGACGCGGGCACCTTCTCTGGCCTATCTACATAACTTACCAGAGGAGGGAGGAAGAAGATGAGATGGAGATGGGGAGAGGTGGCGGCGGCAGGAGGGGATGGAGAGGAACCCTAGGCGATGGGGGGCACGGACGCCCAAGTTATATGGGCCCCTCGACGTCTGTGCCAGACGGCGCTACTCTCTCTCTCACAGATACTAATGGAAGAAGGTGCGAGGGGGGAACGGCGTCGGGTGGGAGAAGGAGGGGCGAGTTGGGCTGTCGCAGGGAAAACAGGGAGGAGAGGATGGGCCTCGGGAGGGAGAAGTGGCCCATCTGGCGCCTGGTAAGAGAAAGACTCCTGGGGCTTTCCATTTTAAAAACAACACAAGCAAAACAATCTCCCAGGGAAAAACTATGGCAACAAAAATTAAAATAAAAATACCCCTGGTCTTAAGAAATTATGGCCTATTTGAATAAAATAGAAAAGAAATGTTTGGAGCCATCAAATATTTCCAAAACAGAATTTTATTGGGTCTGTTTTGTGAATATATGCACCTTTAAAACTAAGTTTCAAATCAGCAAATACACCTCTCTACATCCACCACAAGCAAGCTAAATCATGGGCATTTTTTTAAAAGAGGGAAGGGAGAAGAGAATCTTGACATAGGAGAAATAGAGAGGAGGGGTGGAGATGGTTTTGAAACCCAAGCTTATACTAACACATGCACACCCCAATTAACTATGCATCACATGCGCATCATCTCAAGGCATCACAAGGTGCAACCACAAGATCACCACCACCACATGAATTGCTAAGATCACATGGCAACCACAAGACATGCAATGATATGCTATGCATGCATGCATGGGAAGGAAGGAAAAATAATAAACAAGGGACACCACATGAGGTCATGGCACAATTGGATACATCAAATCACTGATAAGGTGGACCCACATGCAATAGGTCCCAAATATGGCAAGGTTTACATCTGGGGCACTACATGGCGCCATTGATACAACACTTAGGAATAGTCTGCCGTCAACAGATCATTTCTGGCATCGTTGTTATCATACCACTTTGCTACTGATACTTTGCTTGCAGACACTAATCTTTCAGGTGTGGTTGAATCTGACAACTAAGCTGCTAATACTTGAGAATATTCTTTCGCTTCCCCTTGGCGAACCAACAAATTTGGGTCGAATACTCTACCCTCGAAAATTGTTGCGATCCTCTACACTTGTGGGTTATCAAGACCTTTTTCTGGCGCCGTTGCCGGGGAAGCACATCTATATTCTCTGAGTCACTTGGGATTGACGTCTGCTGATCACTATGGGGAATCCAAAAGATCCAAGAACCAAAATCCTGCCTTCCACTACGAGGAGAGGTAAGGAACTGCCATCTAGCTCTGCACTTGATTCACCTTCAGTTATGAGTAAGTTTGCGACTTCACCTCCTGCTAGAAATCTTGATATGTCGCCTGTACTTGATGATGCTACTTCTGCTGCCCATGATGCTATGCTTGATACTATGCCTGATGATGCTATGCTTGATACTATGCCTGATGATGCTATGCTTGATACTATGTGTGATGATGATATGCTTGATATTATGCCTGATGATGCTATGCTTGATACTATGCCTGATGATGCTATGCTTGATACTATGCCTGATGATGCTATGCCTAATACTGCTTTGCCACTTGGTGCATTCCTTGATGTACATATTGCTAGAATTGCTGCTAGATGTGATGATACTTCTGAAACTGCTGATACTATTGAAGTAGAACCTGCTATTTTGCATGCTAGAACTAGCTCTCCTATGCCTGAATTGCCTGATATGCCTGATACGCGCTATGTTATGGAGGGAGAGATAGCTGAGGATTTTCTTGCGTGTAAGGATAGCTATGATGTTGAGAAACTACTATGCAAGTAGAAAGAAAAATCTCTGAACGCTAGGATGAAATACGACCCGAAGTTTGCCACTTCACCTATCTTTGTGACCGATAAGGATTATGAATTCTCTGTCGACCCTGAGTTAATCACTCTGGTCGAATCTGATCCTTTCCACAACTATGAGTCTAAAACGGTTGTAGCCCATCTTACCAAACTGCACGATATAGCCACCCTATTCACTAGTGAGGAAAAGATCCGCCACTACTACATGCTCAAGTTGTTTCCTTTCTCGCTAAAGGATGATGCTAAGACCTGGTTCACTTCTCTTGCTCCTGGATGTGTGCGTAGCCCCCAGGATAGGGTCAACTACTTCTCTGAAAAATATTTCCCTGCCCATAAGAAGCAAGCTGCCTTGCAGGAAATATACAACTTTGCTCAAGCTGAAGAAGAGAGTCTCCCACAAGCTTGGGGAGGCTCATCCAGTTACTGAATGCTTTGCCTGATCACCCTCTTGAGAAGAATGAAATACTTGATATTTCTATAATGGACTTACCGATGCTTCTAAAGACCACCTAGATAGTTGTGTCGGTAGTGTTTTTAGGGAACGAACCGTAGAACAAGTTGAGATTCTGTTGAATAACATCTTGTGCAACGAGAATGCTTGGACTATTCTCGAACCACCTCCTAAGCCAACTCCGAAGAAAAGAGGTATTCTATTCCTCAGTCCTGAAGATATGCAAGAATCCAAGAAATCTATGCGAGAGAAAGGCATTAAATCTGAAGATATCAAAAATCTACCACCTATCAAAGAGATCCATGGTCTCGATAACCCGATACAGGTAGTAGAAGTAAATTCTCTGCGTAGGTTTGATGAGAGTGATATTCCTTTTGATAAACCTGCTAGCTTATGCATGGATGAATTTGATAACTTCGTTGCCAAACAACAAAGTTTTAATGATTATGTTAGGAGACACTTGGAACAGAATGCTCGAATGCTTAGTCATTTAAGTGCTTGTGTGGACAGAAATGTCAATGATCTTAAGCTTCTGAGTAAACATGCCTCTATGGTTACTACTCAGGTAGAACAAGTACTTAAAGCTCAAAATGACTTGCTCAATGAGTTGAATGATAATTCTGTCAGAGTCGTCACTAGAGGCGGTAGAATGACTCAGGAACCTTTGTATCATGAGGGTCATCCTAAGAGAATTGAACAAGATTCTCAAGGAGTTAGCACCGATGCACCTAGTCATCCTAGAAAGAAGAAGAAAGATGATAGGAACATGCACGCTAGCAACCCTGTTGCTGCTACACCTGAGAGTCCAAACGATGTCTCTGTCTTTGATGCTGAAACACAATCTGGTGATGAACATGAGCCTAATGATAATATCAATAGTGATGTTCGTGAAGATGCTCAACCTAGCAATGAAAAGGATGTGGAGATTGAACCTAGTGTTGATCTTGATAACCCACAGCCTAAGACTAAGAGATGCGATAAGAATGACTTTGCTGCTAGGAAGCATGGTAAAGAAAGGGAGCCATGGGTTCAGAAACCTATGCCCTTTCCTCCCAAATCATCCAAGAAAAAGGATGATGAGGATTTTGAGCGCTTCGTTGAAATGATCAGACCTGTCTTTCTGCAAATGTGTTTGATAGATATGCTTAAAATGTCTCCGTATGCTAAGTACATGAAGGATATTGTGACTAATAAGAGGAGGATACCTGAGGTTGAGATTTCCACCATGCTCGCTAATTATACCTTCAAGGGTGGAACTCCTAAGAAACTAGGTGATCCCGGTGTGCCCACTATACCTTGCTCCATTAAAGGTAACTACGTTAGAACTGCTTTATGCGACCTTAGAGCCGGTGTTAGTGTTATGCCTCTCTCTCTCTTTATCATAGACTTGAACTGGATAAGTTGACACCCACTGAAATCTCTCTGCAAATGGCCGACAAATCAACTGCTTTCCCTATCGGCATTTGCGAGGATGTGCCTGTTGTGGTTGCTAACACCACTATCTTAACAAACTTTGTTATCTTGGATATTCCCGAGGACGATGCCATGGCGGTCATCCTCGAAAGACCATTTTTAAACACCGCAGGGGCTGTTATAGATTGCAACAAAGGCAATGTCACTTTCCATGTCAACGGTAATGAGCATACAGTGCACTTTCTGAAGAAACAATATCGAGTACACTGCATCAATGCTATGGAAAAAACTTCATCGATTCTTATTGGGAGCTTTGAATGCCCTATTCCTCGTGTCAAGATGAAGTATGATTTGCTTGTTGGGGAGATAAACATCCCCATTGAGGTAACCTAGTGACTGTTCAAAAATTCTCCGTCTTCTTTTGCGATTCGAAAAGGTTTGTCGAGGAGACTTGATCAACCCCATTGACGGATTTCTTTCGATAACCATGAGATGGATGAATCAAGGAGTCACAAACCTCTATTCCAAGTTTTCACTTTCGGTTGCTTAGAAGAAAAATGATAGATTTAGTTTAGTTTTCCCTGTTTTCTGTTTTAGCGTCCGGTAGAAAAGTACCCCAAAAATAAAAATTCTCCGATCGTCCTGAAAATCTAGTATGCTTTTTTTGGAATTTTTGAAAAATTCTGAGACAAAGAGTTTGTCTTGGGGCCACACCAGTGGGCCACAAGCCCTAGGGGCGCGGGCACCCCCCTGGTCGCGCCACCCAGGCTTGTGGGGCCCGGCACCCCCTCCACTCATTCTTGCTCTCATCTGGTTCTCCTACCTCCAGAAAAAAATCGGTTCGCAGCTCAAACCCGTGTTCTTGCTCCTCTTGCTGGGATTTTCGATCTCTTTACTCAAATCACCGTTCTCTGAACTATTTTGGGGAAATTACTCCTTGTAAGTGACTCCTCCATTGGTTCAATTAGTTTTCTCTCTAGTGCCTTATACTTCGCGTATTTTTGCTGCCTTGGTGACCATGTTCTTGAGCTTTGCATGCTAATTTTAGATGGTCCCAAGTAGTTTTGATGCGTAATATGGCCTCTAGGTACTTGTGGGAGTAGTTGCTACGAGTTTTCTTGAGCCTTGTTCACTTTTCCTTAGAGTCACTAAAAATTTCAGAGATAGAAAAGGGAAAAGATGAGGAGGTTCTTAAGAGGCTCGTCAAGCCGTGACCCCAAGGATGATGGGAGTGAGAAGAATCCCAAGTATCTGGTCCCCCGAGTCGCAGAAGTTCGAGCGTGCGAGTGGCCAAGCGACATGTTCTTACGCGCCGCTGAATTTATGAGGACTTTTATCACTTGGTGGATAACGCAGGCCTTACCGCCTTCGTCGAAGATAAGTGTCCGCAATACCTCCTCCTCACTAATGTCTTCGTACAAAGCTTTAACTTCTATCCGAGGAAGAACCCTCCTATGGTTGAGTTTAAACTTTATGATATCCCCCAGCGCATGTCACTCCAGGATTTTTGCAATGTTTGCAAATTACCTTATGTTGGGGATATTCATGAACCTCGTCCATGGGACTTGGAAGCTTTCATCGGTACAATTGTTGTAGGAGAGGAGAGAGGAGTGTCTTGCCCTAGAGTTGCTAGCATTCATTTTCCCGTGCTTCGGTACTTCTCATTATTTGTGGGAAAATGTTTGATTGGCCGTGGGAAAGCTAGGTCACTTAGTTCCCTAGATCTTGCGGTCTTGCGTGAAGCCCTTTATAACGATAAAACTTATAGCTTGGGTGCTATAGTAGCTCAACGGTTGAACCTGAACCATTCTAAAGGTGTTGTCTATGAAGGTATCTATGCTCCTCGTCTTGCTAGACATTTGAGATACCTATTAGACTGGAGGAGGAAGAAGAGATTATTCTTCCCGAGAGATATCTAGATTATGATAGCATGGTTCGCCTTGACTTTCTTGATAGAGATATAAATAGAAGGATAATTTATAACCTGGTATTTAGTAAGGGTACTCGTGAGACTATTACTTTGCCTGCTCCTTGAAAGTGTGTTATATCGACTAGAGGGGGGTGAATAGGAGATTTTTAGAATTTCATCACTGAGGAAATTCCTTTTGAGGAAATTCCTCACTGATGACTAACTTACAGCGGAAACAGTAAAGGATCAGAAGTGCAAAGTTTCACAATAGCAGTTTTTCAGAGTGAGGAATGTGAAAACAGATTGCACAGTGAGCAGGCACGCAAAATACAGATGAGGATTAACTGGCGTGAAGAATTTGGGGTTGAGGAAATTCAGAGAAAGTCTTCAGCAAATTCTTCAAACAGTAGCAGTGAAAGTCATCAACACATAATCTGAGGAAAGTAAGGAGTTGAGGAATTAGAACCCGTTTCTCAGTGAAGACAGTAGTTGATGACCCAGTTCCAACTGCTATGACAGTCGTACATCTGGTTTGGAGGGGCTTGGTATTGAAACCAAAGGACACACAGTCCCGGGACACACAGTCCCTACCGTGTTCTCTTTGGGCTAAGAACACACAGTCCTCGCCCAACACTCGTGGTAAGTCTTCAGGGTAGATTTCCGAACCCTCACAAACTTGGTCACCCGGCGATCCACAATTGACTGCTGGAAAGCTCTAGACCATGACGCCTAACCATCTGGAGGATGCACGGTCCTCAAAGGTAAAAGGCTTCAGTCCCACACAGGAACAACTTCTTCAGTGATGCTCAATCACTAGGTTTGGTTTGTGGTTTCGGTGTATGGGGTATTTCCTCACTGATGAATTACTCTCGAAGACTCTGAGGAATTTGGGTTGCTCTTATGACAAGTGTCAGTTCCTAACGGAGCAGCCAACCAGCTAATGGTTGTGGGGGGCAGCTATTTATAGCCTAGGAGCATCCCGACATGATTTGACACTAATGCCCTTAAATAATATGACTGTTGGTGTGGATAAGACCAATGACTTCGCGTGGCTATCGAAACGGTTGGAACCCTCAACTGTGCGAGTCCTCATGTCACTCGTATTCCTCACTTGAGGCTTTTGGTAGGATTAGGCTTGGGTTGAGCATCATGAGGAAATTCATTCCAAAGTGTAAGTTCGACCCCGTTTAACAGTACGGTGTTCCTATTACTCAAGTGTGAAGAAAATAAAACAGAAAGAGTAAATCTTCATGCTTCAAAGTCTTAAAAATGATTTTCTTCAGGACACACCGAATTCCTCAATTTCAGTATCTTCATGAGGAATATCAATTTCATCGCAGATTCCTCGCGATTCATTTCTTCAGCTTCAGACCAATTTCTTCAACCGAAGATATATATTTTTAGGGGTCGATATTCATCAAATATCTCAAACTCCTCAACGACTTATAGATCCTGTGTACACTCATAAACACATTAGATACTTAACCTATAAGTCTTCAAACCACCAAAATCACTAAGGGCCCTAGATGCACTTACAATCTCCCCCTTTTTGGTGGTTGATGACAATTAGATTAAGTCTTCAACAGGGATCCAAAATATGAAGTGTAAATACTCACTTGAGGAATTTGAAATCAAGATTCAGAGAGAGTCCCCCTAAAGATGTGCATATCTTGAGGATTTTGCTTTTCACAGCAAATGCACATTGATGATTTATATCATGGAGATCTCCCCCTGAGTCTTGTAAATCATGCATACATTTAACATATCATATGAAGAAAATGAAGATGCATGATGAAAAATGGTATCTGACGAATTCTAGCATGCGTGCATTAAAACTTGAGGAATAAGCCTGCGAAGAAAAACGTTCAAAAGCGTCAGAGTACCATCGGGCTTAAGTTTCAACTCATTACATAAAAACTTCAGAAGAGCCAAGAGTTTGCAACTTAAATATAGTTCATAAGCCCCAAAATATCCCGCTTGAAGACTAACTCTCAAGTTTCTCCCCCTTTGTCATCAAGTGACAAAAAGGGACAGACTGAGGACTAACGCCCGTGAAGACTTCACTTCTTGGCAGTTGAGGAAGAGCCGTGATGCTTCTTTGGACTAGTCTTCTTTCTTGGACCGGTAGCAGTGTCGAGCTGTTCTTCATCAGTTTCAACAGTGCGGAATGAAGAAAAGGAGCTGTCTTCAAGGTCTGGAACTGGAATAGGCCTGAACTTCTTCTTGGGAGGCCACGACCATTCAAAGTCTCGCTCAAAGTCCATTTGTTCAAGCTCAGTCTGAGTCTTCAGATGTGCAAGTGTAGCCCAGGTGCGATCAAAAACCTCATGCAGATAATGATGGTTGAGCTTCATAGAGTTCTGTATTTCAGTGAGGGTTTTCACAATGGCGCCAAACTGGCGTTTGACCCACTTGTGATTGCGATCCACCTTCTGGTGAAGACTGAGGAGGAGCTCTATTGTATTCATCACGCGAGGAGGAATGGGGCTTGCCGGACGAGTCTCAGTATCATCCCATGAAGAATAAGCTTCTGGCTCTCTGAACTGGCCATCAAGGGGCCTACTGCCTTCTTCAATCACGGATTTGCCTTTTCCTTCAATGGACTCGAAAGTCTTCTTGTTTACCCGGATAGGAGGCATATAACCAACATGGTTTTGGAAATCAGCGTGAAAGTTGATGCATGTCCTTGTCCCCATGAATCTCATGATCCATGGGGCATATATCTTGTGATCAAAAGGACACATAGCATTGTCGGCCAAAGTCCTCAAGAAGAAATCATGGATGTTGATAGGAATACCATGAATGATGTTGAAGAGGATATTCTTCATGAGGCCTACGACATCTTCTTCATCATCATGGCCTTTGATCGGCGCGAGCACACTGCAGAGGATTCTGTAGACAAACCTTGGTGTATATTTGAGCTCGTGGATGAGGAAGGTTTTTCTCGGTGATTTTCCTTCAGCCAAAGGCTTCATGAGGACTTCCATCATACCGTTGGGAAGCTCACGCTCACCATAAAGCTTCACAGCCTCCTTTGAGGGAATTGGTACAGGCAGTTCACGGAGGAGCTCAATAGCAGGAGCCTTGTAGTGAGTGTTTTGTGTCATCCAGTCAAACACCCAGGTGTTAATGTCTTCAGGGTTGCTAGATATGTGAAGAGTGGCATAAAACTGAAGAATGAGCTCACTGTTCCAGTCAGAGACGTTGGAGCACATTGGGAGCAGACCAGCGTCATGGAGTACATTGAGGACTGGCTCTAGGCACGGTATTGCTTCAAGTTCAACATGAGGAATATGCCTGTGCTGGAATATCTTGTTTCTCCCACACAACACAGAAGCATAGTAATTCAGTTGTGTCCTAGTCCAAAACGTCAGATGCCTCATTTGAGGCTTGTCATAGGGATTCTCTCCAATGAAGTACATGCGCTCTTCAAAGAAATTCTCCTTTTGAAACTGTGGTCGCTTGGAGAATGGCTGATGCTGAGCTGGCTGAAGATTTTACTGAGGAACAGGAGGTGAGACAACAATTGCAGTCTCAGGGTTGAGCACGACGAAGACATTGTCTTGATCAGGTGCATTTTCCATTGTCCTCAGGGTGAGGAATTTCATCAGCTGGGGCTTCAGGCTGAGGAGCTTGCTCTGGCTGGGCATCAGGCTGAGGAATAGGTTCATCTTGCTCAGGTGGAGGAGTTGGGTCAGCCTGTTCCTCATCTTGAGGATTTTGCTCAGAACTTTGAATTTTATCAGCTTGAGGAATTTCACTTTGTTCTTTATCAGCTCGCTTGGTGACAGAGGCAGTTTTATCAGCTCGTGCATCTGATCCTTGAACAGTATCTTTCTGAGGAATGAAGGGCTGAGGACTGTCGTCAATAAGAATTTCTTTGTCAGTGTGTTCCTCAGAGGCGGCATCCTTCATTTCCTCATCTGTCCCTTCTGCTTGGTCATCAAGGATGACCATTTCATAAGACGGAGCGACATTTAGGGGCACAGGGTCCAGTGGGGCAGTATCTTCAAGCGCTTTGAGGCGCTTGGCCTCTGTTTCTTCTTCTGCTGAGGAGGCCATTCTCTTTTGGCTTCCTTCTCAGCAGCCCTGGTTTTCTTCATGTCTGATGCAGACGGAGTCATCTTCTTCACCTTTGAAGCTTTTGGTGAAGGGGTTCTCTCGATAGATTCTTCAACTGGCTTTGAGGAACCAGCTGGAGCAGAGTCATTAGCTTGCTTTGATGAAGCAGCTGGGTCACGGGCAGTCTCATCAGCTGCAGCAGGTTCATCAGTTGGATCTTCCATACTGATTTCTTCAATAGCCGGTACATCCACACGGATTTCTTGGTGTATTTCCTCAGCTTGAGGAGATTCATCTGTTGGCTCTTCAATCAAGGGCTGGGGAGTTGGTGCTGGAGGTGCAGCCTTCTTGTTGTAGTCATCAACAGCTTTAGTGGCTAGCTTGATGAAATTGCTCTTGAGACTCTGACGATCTGACAGCTTGGAGTATTTATCAGCCAAATTCTTCAACTCGGCCTGTGTTGACACCAGTGCATGAGGCGTCAAGCTGAGGAGATTCTGCTTGAGGAATTTCTCCTTTTGAAGCTTTGCAACCTTGGCTTGCTTGGCCTGCTGTTCTTTCCACTTGGCTTCATTGATGAAAGTGGCCACCATGTGGCTGATGCCAGGGGGAAGTTTCAAATCATCAAGTGGAGTGTTTGGGTCCTCATACCAGATGTTGATGTAGTTTAGGAGGACCTTGGGGTCCATGGCCAGAGGAATGGCACTGCCTGATGCTTGAGCTACCCTTTCCTGCTTGTTTCTGATTATCTCTTGCAGGGTTTGATCATCATATTCATCACTGCCCTCTGATGCAGACGGGACGGTAATGATTTTGCTGGGGCTGGGCAGAGTTGCTCTTTCAGGAGACACCTGAGTCTGAACCGGTGGTGGTGAAGACTTTGTCTCCGAGCTGGTTGTAGCCGGGAGTGAGGAGGTGGCGGTCATTGGCTTCATGACTGGCTTTTGTACTGGTGTCTCTTGAGGCTTTGGTGGTGGTGTTGAGGATTTTGGAGCTGAGGGTTTTGGCGCTGAGGGTCTTGTAACTGATGCCTGAGCAGACTTCTCTTGAGGCTTTGGAGCCCTTGGCTTTGACGGCACAGATTGTGGTTGAGGAATTGTTGAACCAGAGGTCTCAACGGCAGAGGAAGTAGCTGCAGCTGAGGCAGCAGCTGAGGATTCATTGAATTTCCTCACTGCAGCATCTGCCTGCTTCTTGAGCTTAGCCAGATGCTTTTCCTTCTCATCTGGATAGTCATCAAGTGTCTTGAGGCTTGAGGGATGTGCTACTTGATGAGCCTCAAGTGGGGCCCGTTTGCCAGGAGGCTTCAGAGCGAATTTCTTCGCATACTTGGCAGTTACAAACCTGTATTCCTTCCATTCCTTAGCACATCGGCGTTCTATTTTCTGCAGCCGAATCTTTCTCTTGGCCATTGTTTCATTTTCATCAGGTGTACAATAGTCCGAGTAAATATCCTTAGGGATATCCAAGGTTGTGTTCTGTTCAAGTTTCTTTCCTCCCTTCTGCTTTCTGTCATCCTCCATTTTCTTCAGCTGAGTATTTTGCTGATGAGATTGAACTCTTGAGGATTCTGATGAGACTTGAAGATTTTCTTCAAGAAACGCTGCAAATGAGTTAATGTGATGAGAACCGAGAGATTCATCAGCTGACATGTGTGTACCTGTGAACAGAGTATAGTTGCGAGGAATTTGGAGAGGTCATATGCGTTCTCAGTTTTGAAGAAAATGAAAAAGTTTGACAGTTGAGGAATTTAACCAGTGGTTGAGGAATTTGCCTAAGCATACTGTTCTTGGGTTCCAGAGTTGTACAGATCCGAAAATTCACACAATTGAGGAATCTCGTGAAAATCTTAGATGCTTAGTGAAGTTCATCAATGGTGTGGTGATAGGTAGTGTTTGAGGAATCAAGGGCATATAGATTCTTGAGGAAAAACAGATTTCACATAGGAGATGTAAAATAGTAGATCTAACTTGCTGTAAAAATGGGATTTTATTTACCCTTGAAGGTGCGCACGAAGAACACAGAAAAGGTGTGTAGGTAAGCTCTTCGGTCGCGTGTCCAATGCGCCCTAACCCGGCGACAGAGGACGTCTACGGCGGCGGTGGACGAAGATGGTCCGACTCCGGCGTGGTTCCGGCGACGGAGAAGTTGAGGCAGTGAAGCTCTTCCTCACCGGCGACGAGACTTCCAACGGTGGCGCTAGGGTTCGGTGCTTTTTGCTGTAGCAGGAGAGCGATGGGGCGAAGAAGAGTTTGCCGAGGGTAATAAGGACATATTTATAGCCAGACAGTTAGTGTTGGCACGTCGATTTCGGACCAAACAGCCCCTGCCTCTACGTCTCCGCAGGACACGTGTAGTTCCCGAGCAAGGCGGTGGAGATAGTGGAGATCGTGGTTATCCGAACGTGGGAAGTGGGGTTCAGTTACTGTGCATTAAAGAAACAATTTTTGAAGATTTGAGGATTTTTGTTACAAAATCATCAGCTGACAAGGACGTAGTGAGGATTTTGAACAAAGATTCAAGTAGAACGCATATGAAGAATCGAATAGACTGGATGAGAATAGCATAGAGGAAAAGTAGGGTCCGATCACATTCACTTAGAAGAAATATCAACTTGAAGAAATAGCTATAAGTGAATGCTGCTGAGGACTTGAAATCACAGTCTATCTAGTCAAACGAAAGTCATCAAGTGTTTTTGAAGATTTTGTGATAAATCGTCACAATGAAGAACAACTGTTTTGAAGAAAAACACATTTTGAGGAAATGGAACATTTGAAGAAAATCAACTTGAGGAATTTCACATTGGGCGGTGGCGTGACCCACCATATAAGAATGTTGATTACAGACGCCGCGTACAATTGTTGTAGGGCCCTGAGAATCAATTTCTTCGTTGATTTCTTCACATTCAGAGTGATATTCTTCATCAGTTGAAGAAAATTGATTCATCATGTGTTGCACATCTAAGTCATCAATTTTGCATAAGTGTTAGGATGTGTGCATGTTTTTACAAAACATTTGAAGATTCTAAGATATTTAGCTCACACCGCAACTTGCAAAACCTTTTCTCCTCCAAGGGCTTAGTGAAGATATCTGCCAGTTGATCATCAGTTTTCACATGGTCGATGAGGATATTGCCCTTGAGGACATGGTCCCGAAGAAAATGATGACGAATCTGGATGTGCTTGGTCTTCGAGTGTTGTACTGGGTTGTATGCAATCTTGAATGCACTCTCATTGTCGCAGTAGAGAGGCACACTCTTCATGTTGATGTCGTAGTCCTTGAGGGTTTGCTTCATCCATAGTAATTGAGCCCAGCATGAACCGGCAACAATGTACTCAGCTTCGGCAGTGGAGAGTGATACGCAGTTCTGCTTCTTTGAGGACCAGCAAACTAGTGATCTTCCAAGGAAATGGCATGTGCCAGAAGTTGACTTGCGATCCACACGGTCACCAGCATAGTCAGAATCAGAATACCCTACCAGATGAAGATTTGAGCCCTTGGGATACCATAGTCCTAGTGTTGGTGTGTGAGCTAAGTATCGAAGAATATGCTTCACAGCCTTATGGTGTGATTCCTTCGGTTTTGCTTGAAAACGTGCACACATGCAAACACTAAGCATTATATCTGGCCAAGATGCACATAGATACAATAAAGAGCCAATCATAGAGCGATATACCTGCTGATCGAAATCTTTACCATTTTCATCAGTGCCGAGGTGGCCGTTGGTAGGCATTGGAGTCTTGGCACCCTTGCATTCATGCATGTCGAATTTCCTCAGAACATCCTTGAGGTATTTCTCCTATGATATGAAGATTCCATTGCGTTGTTGACGAATTTGAAGACCTAAGAAGAATTTTAGCTCCCCCATCATAGACATCTGATATTCTTCACTCATCATGTGAGCAAATTCATCACTGTATCGTTTGTCAGTACAGCCAAATATGATATCATCGACATACATTTGACACACAAATAGCTCATTATCATAGGATTTAGTGAAAAGAGTTGGATCGAGTGAACCAGGTTTGAAGCCTTTCTTCATGAGGAATTCCTTTAATGTATCATACCATGCCCGAGGTGCTTGCTTGAGACCATAGAGAGCCTTTTTGAGTCTGAAGACTTTCTCTGGATTCTTTGGATCCTCAAAACCTGGGGGCTGAGCAACATATACTTCTTCCTCAAGCTTACCATTGAGGAATGCACTTTTCACATCCATTTGATATAAGATGATGGTATGATGATTAGCATAAGCAAGTAGTATTCGAATAGCTTCAAGTCTAGCAACAGGTGCAAAAGTTTCATCGAAATCTATTCCTTCAACCTGGGTGTAGCCTTGGGCTACAAGTCGTGCCTTGTTCCTCACCACTTGACCATCCTCATCTTGCTTGTTTAGGAAAATCCACTTGGTGCCGATGATGTTGTGCTTGCGAGGATCTGGTCGTTTGACGAGCTCCCATACGTTATTCAGCTTGAATTGAAGAAGTTCATCTTACATAGGTTGGATCCACTCTGGTTCGAGAAAAGCTTCAGCAACTTTTGAGAGTTCTGTGATGGATACAAAGGAAAAATGCCCACAAAAGTTAACTAAGTGTGAAGCTTTTGAGCGAGTGAGAGGACCTGGAGTGTTGATGTCGTTGAGGATTTTGTCAAGTTCTACTTCATTTGCAATCCTCGGATGAGCTGGTGGAGGATTTCGTCTGGGCTGAGGAAGTGGTCCTGGTGCAATTTCCTCAGGAGCATCTTCTTGATTTTCATCAGTGATGGGGATTGTTTCTTCACCAATTTCCTCAGTGGGGACAATGTCTTCAGTAGGTTTGAGCTTTATTGCTTCCTGAGGAGATAGCTTATCTGGATCAGAAGGCAATTGCTCTCTTTGCGAGCCATTAGTTTCATCGAACCGCACATCTACAGTCTCAACAACTTTGTTGTGATAGTTGTTGAAGACTCTGTAGGTGTGCGAGTCATTTCCATAACCGAGCATAAAACCTTCATGTGCCTTAGGTGCAAATTTTGAGCTATGGTGAGGATCTCTAATCCAACATTTTGCACCGAAGACTTGGAAATAACTTACATTGGGTTTCTTGTCAGTGAGGAGTTCATATGAGATTTTCTTGAGGAATTTGTGAAGATATACCTTGTTGATGATATGGCATGCAGTGTTGATTGCTTCAGGCCAAAAGCGACGAGGACTCTGATATTCTTCAAGCATAGTTCTTGCCATTTCAACCAGAGTCCTGTTCTTCCTTTCGACGACACCATTCTGCTGAGGAGTATAAGGAGCAGATACTTCGTGAGTAATACCAAGTTCATCAAGATAATCATCAAGACCAGTGTTTTTGAACTCTGTTCCATGATCACTCCTGATATGTTTGATCTTGATGCCAAAGTTCGTCGAGGCCCTTGAAGAAAATCATTTGAAGATTTCCTGCACTTCAGTTTTATATACTATGATATGCACCCATGTATATCTGGAATAATCATCAACTATGACGAAGCCATATAAAGATGCTGCATTGGTTAGTGTGGCATAGTGAGTAGGTCCAAATAGATCCATATGAAGCAATTTGAATGGACGTGTAGTGGTCATGATAGTCTTCGAGGGATGCTTGGATATGGTCATTTTCCCAGATTCACAAGCACCGCAGAGATGATCCTTGAGGAATTTGACTGATTCGATGCCGATGACATGCTTCTTCTTCGCGAGCGTGTGCAAATTCCTCATGCCTGCATGACCTAGTCTTCGGTGCCACAACCATCCTTCTGAGGTTTTTGCTAGTAAGCAAGTGGCTGGTTGAGGACATGTTGAGAAATCAACAATGTACAAATCCCCTCTTCTTACACCTTCGAAGACTTTGGATCTGTCAGATTCCACGATGACTACACATCTATATCTACCAAAGATAACAATCATATCAAGATCACAAAGCATTGAGACTGACATGAGGTTAAAACCAAGGGATTCAACAAGCATCACTTTGTCCATATGCCTATCCTTGGAAATAGCCACTTTGCCAAGTCCCAATACCTTGCTTTTACCTTTGTCAGCATATGTGATTTGCTTCAGAGGTGATGGAGTTAGTGGCATATTCATCAGCAAGCTTTTATCACCAGTCATGTGATGTGTGCAGCCACTATCAAGAACCCACTCAGTATTCTTGGGTTTGTCATCCTGCAGATGAATTAGTACAGCTTACCATCTCATATGCTTCAGATTTGAAGAATATGATATCAATTTCATCAGATAAGAATTTCATCACAACAGAATTATAAGGACGTGTGAAATATTTCTATTTCATCAACATTAGCTTGCGTCCTATCAAGCACTTCCTCATGTCTCCAGCAAATTCTTCAGATGATGATTTTCATCTGGAGACCTGACCTGCAGAAGTGATTACTTTGATTTCTTCACCACCCACATCTGAAGGGGTGGCAAAGCATTCATCATCCTGCGAGCACCATATGAGAAAGGTGGCATTGAAGCTAATGCACTTCTCTTAACAGTAGGGGGGGTTAAAGTACTCATATGAATATGTAGAGAACTGATTTGAGGATTTATGAACATAATGATTTGAAGAGTAACGCTCATATTCATATTCCTTGTAGTTTCCCTGCATGTTAGATGCATTAGCACGGGTACGAGCATAATTTTGACCAGTTGAGGATTTTGATCCTCTTGAAGACTTTGGTCCTCCTGAGGAATTTGATCTGGGGTTCAGATTCTTCAGTGGTGGTGTCATGAGGACATTCACGTGAAGATTTTCAAGACAGCTTTTGGGAACCCAGATTTTCCTCAAGGGAGGGCCATTCCTGTAGTTAGTTCCAACATATCGAGCAAATACTTCACCACATTGATTTTTGAACAGTTTATAGTTGGAGTCAAATGACTCATGTGAGGAATAGGATAATTCACATGAAAAGCCAGTTAGATTAGATGGATCAAAAGGAGGCCCAGTAGCAGCAACGCATGCGGTTTTAGGATACTGCTCAGGTTTCCAATAAGATCCATCAGCATTTAATTTCCTCTCAAAGGCAATTCCTTCTTTCATCGGGTTACTGTTCAAGATCTGCTTTTTGAGCACATCACAAAGGGTTTGATGTCCTTTGAGGCTTTTGTATATGCCTGTCACATACAATTCCTTCAACCCTGCATTTTCATCAGTAACATTTGTGTTTTCCTCAAGTGAGGAAATAGACACTACAGGTGCAGTTGAAGAATTTGTAGCAATAGAAGCATTTGATGATTCTGGTGAAGAATTAGCAGTTTCGCGTTCAATGCATTTAAGACATGGATGAATGAATTCAACTTGACCAGCGCTGATCTGTTGAGCTAGTAATGAATCATTTTCCATACGAAGATCATCATGAGACATCCTCAGCTTCTCTAGATCAAGCTTCCTTTGAAGAAATTCATAGGAAAGCTTCTCATGATCAGCGAGGAGTGTATCATAACGATCCTGAAGATTATCAAATCTAGACTAAAGACTTTTCACATCTTTAGTGAGGATTTGGGTAAGGTTCATTTCATCATTCAACAGATCATCACTTTTATCTAGCAGTTTCTGAAGCTTTTCCAGGGCAGTTTGTTGTTTAGTGGCAATGATAGCAAGTTTACCGTAACTGGGTTTTTTTATAATCATCAGGTTCACAGTCACTTGAATTAGAGGAGGAGGCATTATTTGGTACCTTTGAACCTTTTGCCATGAAGCAATAGGTTGGAGCGAAGTCATCAGCATAGTCATCAGTGTGGGTGGTGCAATTATTTTCTTCAAGATTGAAGATTGACTTGCTGACGAAAGTGGTTGCTAGTGCAAGACTAACCTGTCCGGATTCTGAGTCTTCATCAGAACCCTCTTCTTCATCACATTCCTCTAATTCTGCCTCGGAGTCCATTTCCTTGCCAATAAGTGCCCGAGCCTTTCTGAAACTAGTCTTCTTGTGCGATGAGGGCTTTGAAGATGAGGATTTTGAAGATTTCTTCTTCTTCTTCGAGTCATCAGAACTGTCATCTTTGTATTTCTTCTTCTTTGATTCCTTTCCCCAACGGGGACAATCAACAATGTAATGACCTGATTTCTTGCACTTGTGGCAGGTTCTTTTCTTGTAGTCTTCAGATGAAGATTCTGATTTCCTCATGTCTCTTCTTGAAGATTTACCGAACTGGCCGCGTCGTGTAAACCTCAGGAATTTCCTCACGAGCATTGCAAGCTCCTGTCCAAATTCTTCAGGGTCACCAATGCTGTCATCTGAATCTTCTTCTTCAGATGAGGAAATTGCTCTAGCCTTCAGTGCACGTGGTCTAGAATAGCTTGGTCCATATAGATCTTTCTTTTCTTCTAGCTGGAATTCATGAGTATTTAGCCTTTCGAGTATATCAGCTGGATCAAGCATCTTGTAGTCTGGTCTTTCTTGAATCATCAGAACTAAAGTATCAAATGAAGAATCCAAAGATCTTAGCAGTTTCTTCACAACTTCGTGATCAGTAATGTCTCGAGCTCCCAGTGCTTGCAGTTCATTTGATATGCCAGTGAGGCGATCAAAAGTGTCTTGGCAGCTTTCATTGTCATGCCTCTTGAAGCGATTGAAGAGATTGCGAAGAATATCAACACGAGAGTCACGCTGGGTTGATACTCCTTCATTTACTTTGCACAGTCTCTCCCAGATCAGTGTTGCAGAGCCCAAAGCACTCACTCTTCCAAACTGGCCTGGGCTCAGATGGCCACAGATGATATTCTTCGCTTGAGAATCAAGTTGCTTGAATTTCTTCACATCAGCAGTAGAGACACTAGCAGAGATGATGGGAACACCATGTTCCACAATATACCAGAGATCATTATCAATAGCTTGTAGATGCATTTGCATCTTGCTCTTCCACAAGGGAAAGTTCTTTCCTTCGAAGGTAGGACATGCTGCAGTCACCTTAAACATGTTTGCAGTCGACATAACTAAAACTCCAGGTGGTTAAACCAAAATCACACAGAACAAGGGAGTACCTTGCTCTGATACCAATTGAAAGTGCGTTATATCGACTAGAGGGGGGTGAATAGGAGATTTTTAGAATTTCATCACTGAGGAAATTTATTTTGAGGAAATTCCTCATTGATGAATAACTTACAGCAGAAACAGTAAAGGATCAGAAGTGCAAAGTTTCACAACAGCAGTTTTTCAGAGTGAGGAATGTGAAAACAGATTGCACAGTGAGCAGGCACGCAAAATACAGATGAGGACTAACTGGCGTGAAGAATTTGGGGTTGAGGAAATTCAGACAAAGTCTTCAGCAAATTCTTCAAACAGTAGCAGTGAAAGTCAT
Source organism: Hordeum vulgare subsp. vulgare (assembly GCF_904849725.1). Lineage (NCBI taxonomy): Eukaryota > Viridiplantae > Streptophyta > Magnoliopsida > Poales > Poaceae > Hordeum > Hordeum vulgare. The sequence goes on along the minus strand of NC_058523.1, from coordinate 116,915,706 downwards.
CAACACATAATCTGAGGAAAGTAAGGAGTTGAGGAATTAGAACCCGTTTCTCAGTGAAGACAGTAGTTGATGACCCAGTTCCAACTGCTGTGACAGTCGTACATCTGGTTTGGAGCGGCTTGGTATTGATACCAAAGGACACACAGTCCCGGGACACACAGTCCCTACCATGTTCTCCTTGGGCTAAGAACACACAGTCCTCGCCCAACACTCGTGGTAAGTCTTCAGGGCAGACTTCCAAACCCTCACAAACTTGGTCACCCGGCGATCCACAATTGACTGCTGGAAAGCTCTAGACCATGATGCCTAACCGTCTGGAGGATGCACAGTCCTCAAAGGTAAAAGACTTCAGTACCACACAGGAACAACTTCTTCAGTGATTCTCAATCACTAGGTTTGGTTTGTGGTTTCGGTGTATGGGGTATTTCCTCACTGATGAATTACTCTCGAAGACTCTGAGGAATTTGGGTTGCTCTTATGACAAGTGTCAGTTCCTAACGGAGCAGCCAACCAACTAATGGTTGTGGGGGCAGCTATTTATAGCCTGGGAGCATCCCGACATGATTTGACACTAATGCCCTTAAATAATATGACCGTTGGTGTGGATAAGACCAATGACTTGGCGTGGCTATCGAAATGGTCGGAACCCTCAACTGTGCGAGTCCTCATGTCACTCGTATTCCTCACTTGAGGCTTTTGGTAGGATTAGGCTTGGGTTGAGCATAATGAGGAAATTCATTCCAAAGTGTAACTTCTACCCCCTTTAACAGTACGGTTTTCCTATTACTCAAGTGTGAAGAAAATAAAACAGAAAGAGTAAATCTTCATGCTTCAAAGTCTTCAAAATGATTTTCTTCAGGACACACCGAATTCCTCAATTTCAGTATCTTCATGAGGAATATCAATTTCATCGCATATTCCTCGCGATTCATTTCTTCAGCTTCAGACCAATTTCTTCAACCGAAGATATATATTCTTAGGGGTCGATATTCATCAAATATCTCAAACTCCTCAATGACTTATAGATCCTGTGTACACTCATAAACACATTAGATACTTATCCTATAAGTCTTCAAACCACCAAAATCACTAAGGGGCACTAGATGCACTTAACTCCTTCTTTGTTCAATCTTCATGAAGGCAGGTACATTATTATGCCCTCGGACATCTACGCATATTGGGGCTTGGCCCAACCACAGGTGCCCGTGCCCGAGCCACCAATCGAGTACCAGACGCCAGTTTATCAGTGGGAGCCAGAGGAGCTCACACAGCAGTGGCATCCTCAGTCCACTCCAGAGTACCCCGGAGCTGGTTATTTCCCTCCATGGGAGTAGACCAACTTAGGCCAAAAGCCTAAGCTTGGGGGAGTATGTGTTTCTCACCGACTTTACATTCTTGCTTATGCTTTCACTTTGTTAGCCGGTGTTCACACTTTGCCACTGTATCATCCATGCTAGTTTATTTCTTTTTCTCGTTTTCTTTTCGTGTGTGTGTCTAGTTTGAAAAAACCAAAAAGATTTTCTTTTTCTTCTTTTTCTTGTTGGGAGTTTTCCCATGTAAATATTTTTCTTTTTCTTTGGGTCAAGGTAGAAGACCATGGTTACAATGTTTAGTGGCTCTTGCATGCATACCTGTCTAGCTTTCAAAGAGCCATATTACTTTGTCTTCTCCTTTGTGTTTGCCTACAGATTCCAGCTTTAGTCCAATGCACGAGCACGCTTATTATTGCTCACATCGTTCGGTTGTGCAAGTGAAAGGCAATAATGACGATATATGATGAAGTGACTGAGCCTGGAAAAGCTGGTATGAACTCGATCTATTTTGTTTTTGTAAATATGACTAGCTCACTGTTCCTAGTTCAGCTTTGTTGTGAGAGAAACATGTTTGCAGTGACAACTTAGAGATCATAGTTGTGTATGACATGCTTACTTAGCTAGGAGCTTATAATGGTTTGTCTTGGATGCCCACATCCATGTTGAGATGACTGTGTTGAAGTATGATAGGATGGTATCCTCCTTTGAATGATTCAAGTGTCTTGACTTGGCGCATGTTCACGCATGTAGTTGAAACAAAATCAACATAGCCTCTATGATGTTCATGTTCATGGTGATTTATGTCCTACTCATGCTTGCACTCAATGCTAGTTAATCTCAATGCATTTTGATGACTCTTGTCGCTCTCTAGTTGGTCGTTTCCCAGTCTTTTGCTAGCCTTCACTTGTACTAAGCGGGAATACTGCTTGTGCATCCACTTCCATAAAACCAAAGTTGTGCCATATGAGTCCACCATACCTACCTATGTAAGGTATCTACCTGCCGTTCCAAGTAAATTTGCATGTGCCATTCTCTAAATCTTCAAGAAATAATCTCTTTTGCATGCCCGAACCGCTCATGTGGTGACAGGGGGCTATTAGTATCTTCCATGCTAGGCGTGTTATCCTTGCTATGTGTTTATTCACTATCATTCACGAGAAAGGGGCCGGTAATTGGAATTCCCAGTTCCATGCTCAAATCGAAAAGATAATTGCAAACAAAACTCCCCCAGGATTGATGTTGGTATGGACGGTACCCGAGGATTCGGCTAGCCGTGGAGTGTGATTGATTGGTGGTGTGGGAGTCAAAACTTTACTTTTCTGTTTGGGAACCGCCTATAGCATGAGTAGCGTGGAAGATGTTGAGAACTCTTAGTCATTGCGTTGACAATGAAAGCATGCCACCCAAAATTATTATCTCTGTTTTAAAAACTTGAGCTCTGGCACCTCTGCAAATCAATGTTTCCCTCATTATGTAAAATTTGCAGAGGTGCCAGAGATCAAGCTTTGAAAACAGAGATAATAATTTTGGGTGGCATGCTTTCATTGTCAACGCAATGACTAAGAGTTCTCAACATCTTCCACGCTACACATGCTATAGGCGGTTCCCAAACAGAAAAGTAAAGTTTTGACTCCCCCACCACCAATCAATCACACTCCACGGCTAGCCGAATCCTCGGGTACCGTCCATACCAACATCGATCCTGGGGGAGTTTTGTTTGCAATTATCTTTTCGATTTGAGCATGGAACTGGGAATTCTAATTACCGGCCCCTTTCTCGTGAATGATAGTGAATAAACACATATCGAGGATAACACGCCTAGCATGGAAGATACTAATAGCCCCCTGTCACTACATGAGCGGTTCGGGCATGCAAAACAGATTATTTCTTGAAGGTTTAGAGAATGGCACATGCAAATTACTTGGAACGGCAGGTAGATACCGCACATAGGTAGGTATGGTGGACTCATATTGAACAACTTTGGGTTTATGGAAGTGGATGCACAAGCAGTATTCCCGCTTAGTACAAGTGAAGGCTAGCAAAAGACTGGGAAGCGACCAACTAGAGAGCGACAACGGTCATCAAAATGCATTGAGATTAACCAACATTGAGTGCAAGCATGAGTAGGACATAAATCACCATGAACATGAATATCATAGAGGCTATGTTGATTTTGTTTCAAATACATGTGTAAACATGCGCCAAGTCAAGCCACTTGAATCATTCAAAGGAGGATACCATCCTATCATACTACATCACAGTCATCTCAACATTCATGTTGGCAACCAAGACAAACCATTATAAACTCCTAGCTAAGTAAGCATGGCATAAGCAACTATGATCTCTAAGTTTTCATTGCAAACATGTTTCTCTCACAACAAAACTGAATCGGGCATGATGAGCTAGTCATATTTACAAAAACAAAATAGATTGAGTTCATACCAGCTTTTCCAGGCTCAGTCACTTCATCATATATCATCATTATTGCCTTTCACTTGCACGACCGATTGATATGAACAATAATAGGAGTGCTCGTGCATTGGACTAAAGCTAGAATCTGTAGGCAAACACAAAGGAGAAGACAAAGTAATATGGCTCTTTGAAAGCTAAACAGGTATGCATGCGAGAGCCACTAAACATTGTAACCATGGTCTTCTACCTTGACCCAAAGAAAAAGAAAACTATTTACACGGGAAAGCTCCCAACAAGCAAGAGAAGAAAAGAAAATCTTTTTGGTTTTTCTCAAAATAGATAGACACACGAAAAGAAACGAGAAAAAGAAAATAAACTAGCATGGATGATACAGTGGCAAAGTGTGAACACCGAGGAACAAAGTGAAAGGATAAGCAAGAATGTAAAGTCGGTGAGAAGCACGTACTCCCCAAGCTTAGGCTTTTTGGCCTAAGTTGGTCTACTCCCAAGGATGGTCTTGGCGACACCCAAAATCATAATGGGGGTTATACGGGAGCGTTGCAGCCACTACCTGAATAGCTGCCTCACGGAGATTAGCAGCCTTTGCCTCCCTCTCAGACTCCTGTGCCTCTCCTATGGCTATGTAATATCTCCGTTTTACCTGAAAGTCAAAGAAGGCAGGAGCAGGAAGGGTAATATGGAAAACACGCTGTCGGTTAAATATCAAACGGTATAGGAGGGATTCATCATCCCTCTCAAGGAACTGGTAGCGTGTCAAAGCGACGCGGTCAAGGAAAGTTGTATGGAGCGGGGGATCTCCTTCGCGGATGGGTACTCCAAGAAAATTTGCTATGCAGGTGGCATAGATCCCACCAAAGAAATCCCCTTCATTAGCATTCTTATTCAGCCTCCTTGCTATTATAGCTCCCATGTTGAAACTCTTGTCACCCGTCATTGCGCTCTTAAGGATACTAAGGTCGGGTGCGCAGAGGTGACAATGCTCAATCTTGCCTTTAATGCATCTGCCTATGAAGAGGGCAAAGTAATGCAAGGCAGGAAAATGAATACTCCCCATGGTAGCTTGCGTAATGTCTCTAGTTTCTCCACCAGTAATACAAGAGAAAAAATCTCTAACCAAGGATTTAGGAGGATCATTGAGGCTACCCCAAATAGGTATTTTGCAAATTCTATTAAAATCCTCTAAATCCATGGTATACGATTTATCATAGAGATCAAACAGTACTGAAGTGTCACGACCAACTGAAAATTTGAATCTAGGAACAAAAGAGGCAGTGAGAGCAACATACTGTTCACATTTATCGGAGATGAATTCTTCGAGTCCGACGTTGCGAACAAGTGCATCAAACTCGTCTTTGAAACCTGCCTCAATCATAAATTCATCAGAAGGCCATTCACATGGTTGTACCTGCGTGTCCTTTGTTGGTAAGGATCAGGCTCCTGAATCGCAAGACGGGGACCTCTCTTGCTTGAGGAACCACCATGATAGTATCTCGTGAACATCTTCCTTTTCTGAAATTTTCAGTGACTCTAAGGAAAAGTGAACAAGGCTCAACTAAACTCGTAGAAACTACTCCAAATAGTGCCTAGAGGCCATATTACGCATCAAAACTACTTGGGACCAGCTAAAATTAGCATGCAAAGCTCAAGAACATGGTCACCAAGGCAGCAAAAATACGCGAATTATAAGGCACTAGAGCAAAAACTAATTGGACCAATGGAGGAGTCACTTACCAAGGAGTAATTTCCCCAAAATAGTGCGGAGAATGGTGCTTTGAGAAAAGAGATCGAAAATCCCAGCAAGAGGAGCAAGAACACGGGTTTGAGCTGCAAAACGATTTTTTCTGGAGGTAGGAGAACCAGATGAGAGCAAGAATGAGTGGAGGGGGTGCCTGTGGGCCCCACAAGCCTGGGTGGCGCGGCCAGGGGGTGCCCGCGCCCCCTGGGATTGTGGCCCACTGGTGCAGCCCCCCAGACAAGCTCTTCGTCTCAGAATTTTTCAAAAATTCCAGAAAAAATCATACTTGATTTTCAGGATGTTCGGAGAACTTCTATTTTCAGGGTACTTTTCTACCGGACGCAAAAACATAAAACAGGGAAAACTAAACTAAATCTATCATTTTTCTTCTAAGCAACCTAAAGTGAAAGCTTGGAACAGAGGTTTGTGACTCCTTGATTCATCCATCTCATGGTCATCGAAAGAAATCCGTCAATGGGGTTGATCAAATCCCCTCGACAAAACTTTCTCGAATCGCAAAAGAAGACAGAGAATTTTCGAATAGTCACTAGGTCACCTCAATGGGGATGTGTATTTCCCCAACAAGCAAACCATACTTCATCTTAACAGAGGGAATAGGGCACTCAAAGCTCCCAATAAGAACCGATGAAGTTTTTTTGATAGCATTGAAGCAATGTACTCGATATTGTTTCTTCGGAAAGTGCACCGTATGCTCATTACCGTTGACATGGAAATTGACATTGCCTTTGTTGCAATCTATAACAGACCCTGCAGTGTTTAAAAGGGGTCTTCCTAGGATGATAGCCATGGCATCGTCCTCGGGAATATCCAAGATAACAAAGTCTATTAAGATAGTGACGTTAGCAACCACAACACGCACATCCTCACAAATGCCGATAGGGAAAACAGTTGATTTGTCGGCCATTTGCAGATAGATTTCAGTGGGTGTCAACTTATCTAGTTCCAGCCTACGATAAAGAGAGAGAGGCATAACACTAACACCGGCTCCAAGGTCGCATAAAGCAGTTCTAATTTAGTTGCCTTTAATGGAGCAAGGTATAGTGGGCACACCGGGGTCACCTAGTTTCTTAGGAGTTCCACCCTTGAGGGTATAATTAGCGAGCATGGTAGAAATCTCGACCTCAGGTATCCTCCTATTATTAGTCACAATATCTTTCATGTACTTAGCATACGAAGACATTTTGAGCATATCTGTCAAACACATTTGCAGAAATACAGGTCAAATCATTTCAACAAAGCGCTAAAAATCCTCATCATACTTATTCTTGGATCGTTTTGGAGGAAAGAGCATGGGTTTCTGAACCCATGGCTCCCTTTCTTTACCATGCTTCCTAGCAGCAAAGTCATTCTTATCGTATCTTCTATTCTTAGGTTGTGGGTTATCAAGATCAACAGGTTCAATCTCCACATCCTTATCATTGCTAGGTTGAGCATCATCATGAACATCACTATTGATATTATCATTAGGCTCATGTTCATCACCTGGTTGTGTTTCAGCATCAGAGACAAAGACATCGTTTGTACTCTCAGGTGTAGCAGCAACAGGGTTGCTAGCGTGCAGGTTCCTATCATCTTTCTTCTTCTTTCTAAGATGACTAGGTGCATCAGCGCTAACTCCTTGAGAATCTTGTTCAATTCTCTTCGGATGACCCTCAGGATACAAAGGTTCATGAGTCATTCTACCGCCTCTAGTGACGACTCTGACAGAATTGTCATTCAACTCATTGAGCAAGTCATTTTGAGCTTTAAGTACTTGTTCTACTTGAGCAGTAACCATAGAGGCATGTTTACTCAAGAGCTTAAGATCATTGACATTTCTATCCACACAAGCACTTAAGTGACTAAGCATACGAGCATTTTGTTCGAGTTGTCTACTAACAGAATCATTGAAACTCTGTTGTTTGGCAACAAAGTTGTCAAATTCATCCAGGCATAGGCTAGCAGGTTTATCAAAAGGAATATCACTCTCATCAAACCTATGCAGAGAATTTACTTCTACTACCTGTATCGGGTTATCAAGACTATGGATCTCTTCGATAGGTGGTAGATTTTTGACATCTTCAAATTTAATGCCTTTCTCTCGCATAGATTTCTTGGCTTGTTGCATATCTTCAGGACTGAGGAAAAGAATACCTCTTTTCTTTGGAGTTGGCTTAGGAGGTGGTTCGGGAATAGTCCAAGCATTCTCATTGCACAAGATGATATTCAATAGGATCTCAGCTTGTTCTACAGTTCGTTCCCTAAAAACACTGCCGGCACAACTATCTAGGTGGTCTTTAGAAGCATCGGTAGGTCCATTATAGAATATATCAAGTATTTCATTCTTCTCAAGAGGGTGATCAGGCAAAGCATTCAGTAGCTGGATAAGCCTCCCCCAAGCTTGTGGGAGACTCTCTTCTTCAGCTTGAGCAAAGTTGTATATTCCTTGCAAGGCAGCTTGCTTCTTATAGGCAGGGAAATATTTTCCAGAGAAGTAGTAGACCATATCCTAGGGGCTATGCACACAACCAGGAGCAAGAGCAGTGAACCAGGTCTTAACATCATCCTTTAGCAAGAAAGGAAACAACTTGAGGATATAGTAGTGGTGGATCTTTTCCTCACTAGTGAATAGAGTGGATATATCATGCAGTTTGGTAAGATGGGCTACAACTGTTTTAGACTCATAACCGTGAAAAGGATCAGATTCGACCAGAGTGATTAACTCGGGGTCGACAGAGAATTCATAATCCTTATCGGTCACAAAGATAGGCGAAGTAGCAAATTTCGGGTCGTATTTCATCCTAGCATTCAGAGATTTTTCTTTCCACTTGAGTAGTAATTTCTCAACATCATAGCTATCCTTACACGCAAGAAAATCCTCAGCTATCTCTCCCTCCATAACATAATGCTCAGGCATATCAGGCAAATCAGGCATAGGAGAGCTAGTTCTAGCAGGCAAAATAGCAGGTTCTACTTCAATAGTATCAGCAGTTTCAGAAGTATTATCACATCTAGCAGCAACTCTAGCAATTTGTGCATCAAGGAATGCACCTAGTGGCAAAGCAGTATCAAGCATAGCATCATCAGGCATAGTATCAAGCATAGCATCATTAGGCATAGTATCAAGCATAGCATCATGAGGCATAGTATCAAGCATAGCATCATCATAAGCATCATGGGCAGCAGAAGTAGCATCATCAAGCACAGGCGACATATCAAGATTTCTAGAAGGAGGTGGTGTCGCAAACTTACTCATAACAGAAGGTGAATCAAGTGCAGAGCTAGATGGCAGTTCCTTACATGTCCTCGTAGTGGAAGGCAAGACTTTAGTTCTTGGATCTATCGGATTCCTCATAGTGACCAGCAGACGTAAATCCCAAGTGACTTAGAGAATATAGTTGTGCCTCCCCGGCAACGGTGGCAAAAAATAGTCTTGATAACCCACAAGTATAGGGATCGCAACAGTTTTCGAGGGTAGGGTATTCAACCCAAATTTATTGATTCGACTCAAGGGGAAGCGAAATAATATTCTCAAGTATTAGCAGCTGAGTTGTCAATTCAACCACACCTGAAAGATTAGTATGTGCAAGCAAAGTATCAGAAGCAAAGTGGTATGATAGCAACGGTGCCCGAAAAAGGTCTATTGACGGCAGACTATTCCTGACTTGTTGTATCAATGGCGCCAGAAAAGTCTTGCAGCAGGTAACAACAAAGTAACAAGTAACATCAGTAGTGACAACAGTAGCAAGTAACAGCAGTAGCGACAACAGTAGCAAGTAACAGCAGTAGCGACAAAGTAACGTAGCAAGGACCAGTAGTAGAAGACTCGTAGGCATTGGATCGGTGATGCATCATTATGCCAGATGTGATTCATCATGTAACAGTTATAACACGGAGAGATAAGTAACTAGCTCCCATTCGTCAATCTAATGTAGGCATGTATTCCGTATGTAGACATACGTGCTTAGGGAAAAGAACTTGCATGACATCTATTGTCCATCCCACCCATGGCAGCGGGGTCCTAATGGAAACTATGGGATATTAAGGTTCTCCTTTTAATAAAGAACCGAACCAACGCATTAACACTTGGTGAATACATGAACTCCTCATACTATGGTAATCTCCGGGAGTGGTTCCGGCTATTGTCACTCTGGGGTTGCCGGGTCATAACACATAGTAGGTGACAACAACTTGCAAGATAGGATCTAAAACACACATATATTGGCGACAACATAATAGGTTCAGATCTGAAATCATGGCACTCGATCCCTAGTGACAAGCATTAAGCACGGCAAAGTAGTAGCAACATCAATCTCAGAACATAGTGGATACTAGGGATCAATCCCCGTCAAAACTAACTCGTTTACATGATAGATCTCATCCAACTCATCACCGTCCAGCAAGCCTACAATGAGATTACTCACGAACGATGAAGAGCATCATGGAATTAGCGATGGAGGAAGGTTGATGATGACGATGGCGACGATTTCCCCTCTCCGGAGCCCAGAACGGATTCCAGATCTGCCCCATAGATGAAGAACAGGAGGTGGCGGCGCCTCCGTATTGTAAAACGGGATGAATCCTTCTCTTTGATTTTTTTTCCGGGCGTAACCAAATAAATAGAGCTGAGTTTGGAGGCGGTGGAGCCTCGTGGGCCCCACAAGCCCTCATGGTGCGGCCAGGGGGTGGCCGCGCCCCTGGGCTTATGGCCCACTGGCTCCCCTCCTCCAGTGGATCTTTGCACAGGTATTTTTCATTAATTCCAGAAAAAATCTCCAAAAATTTTTAGGTCATTCCGAGAACTTTTATTTCTGCACAAAAACAACACTATGGCAATTCTGCTGAAAACAGCGTTAGTCCGGGTTAGTTCCATTCAAATCATGCAAATTAGAGTCCAAAACAAGGGCAAAAGAGTTCGGAAAAGTAGATACGACGGAGGCGTATCACGCACCAGCCTACCTAGGGGTTGGTAACTTCCCGCACTTGGCCCATGTAGCCTTTCGGGGCTTGTGGCCCTCCTGGTGGGCCTCCGGAACCCTTCCGGTGGTCCCGGCACTTTGCGGGTGGTGCCCGAAACATTTCTGGCGTCCAAACCCATCCATCCTATATATCAATCTTTACCTCCGGACCATTCCGGAGCTCCTCGTGATATCCGGGATCTCATCCGGGACTCCGAACATCCTTCAGTAACCTCGTATAACAATTCCCTATAACCCTAGCGTCATCGAACCTTAAATGTGTAGACCCTACGGGTTCGGGAATCATGCAGACATGACCGAGACACTCTCCGGCCAATAACCATCAGCGGGATCTGGATACCCATGGTGGCTCCCACGTGTTCCACGATGATCTCATCGGATGAATCACGATGTCAAGGATTCAATCAATCCCGTATACAATTCCCTTTGTGTGTCGGTATAGAACTTGCCCGAGATTCGATCGTCAGTATACCTATACCTTGTTCAATCTTGTTCCCGGTAAGTCTCTTTACTCGTTTCATAGCACGTCATCATGTGACTAAGTCCTTAGTCACATTGAGCTCATGATAATGTTCTACCGAGTGGGCCCAGAGATACCTCTCCGTGACACGGAGTGACAAATCCCAATCTCGATTCGTACCAACCCAACAAACACTTTCGGAGGTACCCGTAGTGCACCTTTATAGTCAGCCAGTTACGTTGTAACGTTTGATACACCCAAAGCACTCCTATGGTATCTAGGAGTTGCACAATCTCACGGTCGAAGGAAAAGACACTTGACATTAGAAAAGCTTTAGCATACGAACAACACGATGTAGTGCTATGCTTAGGATTGGGTCTTGTCCATCACATCATTCTCCCAATGATGTGATCCCGTTATCAATAACATCTAATGTCCATGATCAGGAAACCATGATCATCTATTGATCAACGAGCTAGCCAACTAGAGGCTTGCTAGGGACACATTGTGATCTATTTATTCACACATGTATAACAGTTTCCTGTTAATACAATTATAGCATGAACAATAGACGATTATCATGAACAAGGAAATATGATAATAACCATTTTATTATTGCCTCTAGGGCATATTTCCAACAGTCTCCCACTTGCACTAGAGTCAATAATCTACTTACATTGTGATGTATCGAACACCCATAACATTGTGGTGTTGATCATGTTTTGCTCGAGGAAGAGGTTTAGTCAACGGTTCTGCAATATTCAGATCCGTGTGCACTTTACGAATATCTATTACTCCACTCTGTACATGGTCCTGGATGGAGTTGTAGCGGCGTTTGATGTGCTTCGTCTTTCGGTGAAACCTAGGCTCCTTGGCTATGGAAATGGCCCCAGTGTTATCACAGAAGAGTGTCATCGGACCCGACGCGCTTGGGACCACTCCAAGGTCGGTGATGAGCTCCTTCATCCAAATTCCTTCATGAGCCACTTCTGGAGCAGCTATGTACTCCGCTTCACATGTAGATGCTGCCATGACTTCTTGCTTGCTGCTGCACCAGCTCACTGCCCCTCCATTCAAAACATACACGTATCCGGTCTGTGACTTAGAGTCATCCGGATCTGTGTCGAAGCTAGCATCGACGTAACCCTTTATGACGAGCTCTTCGTCACCTCCATAAACGAGAAACATCTCCTTAGTCCTCTTCAGGTACTTAAGGGTATTATTGACCAATGTCCAGTGTTCCACACCGGGATCACTTTGGTACCTCCCTACCAAACTTATGGCAAGGTTTATATCAGGTCTGGTACATAGCATGGCATACATTAGAGAGCCTATGGCTGAAGCGTAGGGGACAGTACTCATCTTCTCTCTATCTGCTGTCGTGGTCAGTGACTGAGTCTTACTCAATCTCAAACCTTGCAAAACTCGCAAGAACCCCTTCTTTGAGTTTTCCATATTGAACTTCTTCAATATCTTGTCAAGGAATGTACTTTGCAAAAGACCTATGAGGCGTCTCGGTCTATCTCTATATTTCTTGATGCCTAATATGTATGCAGCTTCTCCAAGGTCCTTCATTGAAAAATCTTGTTCAAATAGGCCTTTATGCTCTCCAACAACTCTATATTATTCCCCATCAATAATATGTCATCCACATATAGTATGAGGAAAGCTACAGAGCTCCCACTCACTTTCTTGTACAGACAGGCTTCTCCATAAACCTGTATGAACCCCAACGCTTTAATCACCTCATTAAAGCGAATGTTCCAGCTCCGAGATGCTTGCACCAGCTCATAAATGGAGCGCTGGAGCTTGCATACCTTGTTAGCACTCTTAGGATCGACAAAACCATCTGGTTGCATCATATACAACTCTTCCTTAAGATACCCGTTAAGGAATGTTGTTTTGATGTCCATTTGCCAAATTTCATAATCATGAAAAGCGGCAATTGCTAAGATGATTCGGACTGACTTAAACTTCACTATGGGAGAGAAAGGCTCGTCGTAGTCAACTCCTTGAATTTGTCAAAAACCCTTTGCGACAAGTCGAGCTTTGTGAACGGTCACATTACCGTTTGCGTCAGTCTTCTTCTTGAAGATCCATTTATTTTCTATGGCTCTCCGATCATCGGGCAAGTCCACCAAAGCCCATACTTTGTTCTGATACATGGATCCTATCTCGTATTTCATAGCCTCAACCATTTGTTGGAATCCGGGCCCGCCATTGCTTCTTCATAGTTTGAAGGTTCACCGTTGTCTAACAACATGATTTCCATCACAGGGTTGCCGAACCACTCCGGTGTGGAGCGTACCCTTGTGGACCTTCGTGGTTCAGTAGCAACTTGATTTGAAGCTTCATGATCATCATCATTAACTTCCTCTTCAGTTGGCGTAGGCGCCACAGGAACAATTTCCCGCGCTGTGCTACTCTCCAGTTCGAGCGGGGGTGTAATTACCTCATCAAGTTCTACTTTCCTCCCACTTACTTCTTTCGAGAGAAACTCTTTCTCTAGAAAGGATCCGTTCTTGGCAACAAAGGTTTTACCTTCGGATCTAAGATAGAAGGTATACCCAATAGTTTCCTTAGGATATCCTATGAATACGCATTTCTCCGCTTTGGGTTCGAGCTTTTCTGGTTGAAGTTTCTTCACATAAGCATCGTAGCCCCAAACTTTTAGAAACGGCAGCTTAGGTTTCTTGCCAAACCATAGTTGATACGGTGTCGTCTCAACGGATTTAGACGGTGCCCTATTTAAAGTGAATGCTGCAGTTTCTAATGTGTATGCCCAAAATGATAGAGGTAAGTCGGTAAGAGACATCATAGATCGTACCATATCTAATAAAGTGCGATTACGACGTTCAGACACTCTGTTGCGTTGCGGTGTGCCAGGCGGCGTCAGTTGTGAAACAATTCCACACTTCCTTAGGTGTGTGCCAAACTCGTGACTCAAATATTCACCTCCACGATCAGATCGTAGACACTTAATTTTTCTGTCACGTTGATTCCCAACCTCACTCTAAAATTCCTTGAACTTTTCAAACGTCTTAGATTTGTGCTTCATCAACTAGATATACCCATACCTACTCAAATCATCGTGAGACTGAGAACATAACGGTAGCCACCGCAAGCTTCAACGTTCATTGGACCACACACATCAGTATGTATTATTTCCAGTAAGTCGGTCGCTCTCTCCATTATTCCTGAGAATGGAGTCTTAGTCATCTTGCCCATGAGGCACGGTTCGCATGTTCAAATGATTCAAAGTCAAGAGACTCTAATAGTCCATCAGTATGGAGCTTCTTCATGCGCTTAACACCAATATGACCAAGGCGGCAGTGCCACAAGTATGTGGGACTATCATTATCAACTTTACATCTTTTGGTACTCACACTATGAATATGTGTAACATCACGATCGAGATTCATCAAGAATAAACTATTCACCAGCGGAGCATGACCATAAAACATATCACTCATATAAATAGAACAACCATTATTCTCTGACTTAAATGAGTAGTCGTCTCGCATTAAGAAATACCCTGATACTATATTCATGCTCAAAGGTGGTACTAAATAACAATTATTAAGGTTTAAAACTAATCCCGACGGTAGATGTAGAGGCAACGTGCCGACGGCGATCACATCGACCTTGGAGCCATTCCCAACGCGCATCATCACCTCGTCCTTGGCCAGTCTCCGCTTATTCCGCAGTTCCTGCTTTGAGTTGCAAATGTGAGCAACAACACCGGCATAAAATACCCAGGAGCTACTACGAGCGCTCGTAAGGTACACATCAATAACATGTATATCATATATACCTTTAACGTCGCCGGCCTTCTTGTCCGCTAAGTACTTGGGGCAGTTCCGCTTCGAGTGACCTTTTTCCTTGCAATAGAAGCACTCAGTCTCAGGCTTGCGTCCATTCTTTTTCTTCTTCCTGCTATCTGGCTTACCGGGTGCGGCAACGGCTTTGCCGTCTTTCTTGAAGTTCTTCTTACCCTTGCCCTTCTTAAAACTGGTGGTCTTATTGACCATCAACACTTGATGCTCTTTCTTGATTTCTACTTCTGCAGATTTCAGCATCGAGTACAACTCGGGAATGGTCTTTTCCATCCCTTGCATGTTGTAGTTCAGCACAAAACCCTTGTAGCTTTGTGGGAGAGACTGGAGGATTTTGTCAATTATAGCATCATCCAGAAGTTCGACTCCAAGTGAAGTCAGACGACCGTGTAACCCAGACATTTTGAGTATATGCTCACTGACATAACTGTTCTCCTCCATCTTACAGCTAAAGAACTTGTCGGAGACTTCATATCTCTCGACACGGGCATGAGCTTGAAAAACTAGTTTCAGCTCTTGGAACATCTCATATGCACCGTGTTGCTCAAAACGCCTTTGGAGCCCCTTTTCCAAACTGTATAACATGCCACACCTAACCAGAGAGTAGTCATCACTCCGCGTTTGCCAGACGTTCAAAATGTCCTGGACTGCTGCGAGAGGAGGAGGGTCACCTAGCGGCGCATCAAGGACATAAGCCTTTTTAGCTCCTTCGAGGATGAGATTCAAGTTGCGGACCCAGTCCGCATAGTTGCTACCATCATCTTTCAGCTTGTTTTTCTCTAGGAATGCGTTGAAATTGAGGTTGACGTTGGCCATCTACAATATTTATAAAGACAACATTTAGACTAAGTTCATGACAATTAAGTTCATTTAATCAAATTAAGTATGAACTCCCACTTAAATCGACATCCCTCTAGTCATCTAAGTGATACATGATCCATGTCGACTAACCCGTGTCCGATCATCACGTGAGACAGACTAGTCGTCATGGTGAGCAACTTCATGCTGGTCGTATTCAACCATACGACTCATGTTCGACCTTTCGGTCTCTTGTATTTGAGGTCATGTCTGTACATGCTAAGCTCGACGAGTCAACCTAAGTGTTTCGCGTGTGTAAATCTGGCTTACACCCGTTGTATGCGAACGTTAGAATCTATCACACCCGATCATCACGTGGTGCTTCGGGACAACGATCCTTCGCAATGCTGCACACTTAGGGGAATACGTTCTTGAATTTTTTTTAAGAGGGATCATCTTATTATGCTACCGTCGTTCTAAGCAATAAGATGAAAAACATGATAAACATCACATGCAATCATATAGTGACATGATATGGTCATTATCATCTTTGCTCTTTTGATCTCCATCTTCGGGCATTGCATGATCATCATTGTCACCGGCGTGACACCATGATCTCCATCATCGTGATCTCCATCATCGTGTCTCCGTGAAGTCGTCACGCCACCTACTACTACTACTACTATAGCTAACCATTAGCAGTGAAGTAAAAGTAGTAAACACATGGCGTTGCATCTCATACAATAAATTAAGACAACTCCTATGGCTCCTGCCGGTTGTCATACTCATCGACATGCAAGTCGTGAATCGTATTACAATAACATGATCATCTCATACATCACACATGTAACATCACAACTTAGGCCATATCACATCACATGTCAAACCCTGAAAAACAAGTTAGACGTCCTCTAATTGTTGTTGCAAGTTTTACGTGGCTGATTTGGGTTTCTAGCAAGAACGCCTTCTTACTTACGTGACAGCCACAACGATGATATGCCAAAGCTATTTACCCTTCGTAAGGACCCTTTTCATCAAATCCAATCCGACTAGAGTGGGAGAGACAGACACCCGCTAGCCACCTTTATGCACGGTGTGCATGTCTGCCGGTGGGACCTGTCTCACGTAAGCGTATGTGTAAGGTCGGTCCGGACCGCTTCATCCCACAATACCGCCGGAAAAGAATAAGACTAGTAGCGGCAAGCAATTGACAAATCAGCGCCCATAACCTTTTGTGTTCTACTCGTGCATAGAATCTACGCATAGAAAACCTGGCCCGGATGCCACTGTTGGGTAACGTAGCATAAATTCAAAATTTTCCTATGCCATATTCAGATCTTCCTATGGAGAGACCAGAAACGAGAGAGGGGTGAGTGCATCTTCATACCTTTGAAGATCGCTAAGCGGAAGCGTTGCTAGAACGCGGTTGATGGATTCGTACTCGCGGCGATTCAGATCGCGGTGTGATTCCGATCTAGTGCCGAACCACGGCACTGCTACAGCAACAAACAACAGCGCCAGAAATTGACACGTCGACGGAGACTTGGCTTGCGCTGGTTTTTCCCTTGAAGAGGAAAGGGTGATGCAGCACAGTAGCAATAAGTATTTCCCTCAGTTTGAGAACCAAGGTATCAATCCAGTAGGACAATCTCGTCAAGTCCAGAGTACCTGCGCAAACACAAAAGAGCTTGCACCCAACGCTATAAAGGGGTTGTCAATCCCTTCAAGATTGTTTGCAAAGTGAGATATGAAGGTGGAAAGTGCAACGAAGTAAACGTGTAAGGCTGAAAATATGATGTGAAGTAGACCCGGCGGCCATAGTGTTCACTAGAGGCTTCTCTCAAAATAGCAAATATTACGGTGGGTGAACAAATTACTGTTGAGCAGTTGATAGAACCGCGCAAAGTCATGACGATATCTAAGGCAATGATCATACATATAGGCATCACGTCCGAGACAAGTAGACCGATACTTTCTGCATCTACTACTATTACTCCACACATCGACCGCTATCCAGCATGCATCTAGTGTATTGAGTTCATGACGAACAGAGTAACGCCTTAAGAAAGATGACATGATGTAGAGGGATCAACTCAAACCAATGATGAAAACCCCATCTTTTTACCCTTGATGGCAACAACACGATGCGTGCCTCGCTACCCCTTCTGTCACTAGGTGAGGTCACCGCACGGTATGAACCCAAAACCAAGCACTTCTCCCATTGCAAGAATCATAGATCAAGCTGGCCAAACAAAACCCAGAACTCGAAGAGAATTACAAGGATATGAAATCATGCATAAGAGATATCAGAAGAAACTCAAATAAGATTCATAGATAATCTGATCATAAATCCACAATTCATTGCATCTCGACAAACACACCCCAAAAGAAGATTACATCGGATAGATCTCCGTGAAGATCATGGAGAACTTTGTATTGAAGATCCAAGAGAGAGAAGAAGCCATCTACTCCCTCCGTTCCTAAATATAAGTCTTTTAAGCGATTTCACTAAGGGTCTACATACGGAGAAAAATGATTGAATCTATACTCTAAAGTATGTCTATATACATCCGTATGTAGTCCACTAGTGAAATCTCTACAAAGACTTATATTTAGGAACGGAGGGAGTAGCTACTAGCTATGGACCCGTAGGTCTATGGTGAACTACTCGCGCATCATCGGAGAGGTCATGGTGTTGATGAAGAAGCCCTCCGTATCCGAATCCCCCCTCCGGCAGGGCACTAGAACGTGCCCCAGATGGGATCTTGCGGAGACAAAAGCTTGCGGCGGCGGAAAAGTACTTTCGATGATCTCCTCATTTTTTCTGGAATTATTGGGAATATATAGGCGAAATACCAAGGGCAGAGGTGCCCTAGGGAGCCCACAAGCCTGGGAGGTGCGGGGCCCCCCTGGCCACGGCTAGGGGGCTTGTGGGGTCTGTGGTGGCCCCATGCCTTGGTTCTCAAGCTTCCCGATCTTCTTCTGTTTCGGAAAAAATCTTTTCGGAAGTTTTATTCCGTTTGGACTCCCTTTAAAATCCTCCTCTGAAAGGGGTCAAAAAACACGGAAAAAACAGGAACTGGCACTTGGCACTGAGTTAATAAGTTAGTCCCAAAAAAGATATAAAAGGCATACAAAACATCCAAAGTTTGACAGGATAATAGCATGAAACCATCAAAAATTATAGATACGTTGGAGACGTATCAAGCCTCCCCAAGCTTAACTCGTGCTCGTCCTCGAGTAGGGAAGTGATAAAGACTGAATTTTTGATGTGGAATGCTACCTAGCATAGTTGTCCTTTGCAACTTCTTTCGTGTGACATGAATGTTCAGATTCGTAAGATTCAAAACAATATTTTCCTATTGACATGAAAACAATAATACTTCAAGCAAACTAGTAAGGTAATCATGAACTGTCGAAATAACAAGGCCAAAGAAAGTTATCCCTACAAAATCATATAGTCTGGCTATCCTCCATCATCCCCACACAACTAATTTAAATCATGCACAACCCCGGTATTGGCCAAGTAATTGTTTTCGCACTCTTACTTTCTCAAACCTTTTATAACTATCACGCAATACATGAGCGTGAGCCATGGATATAGCACTATAAGTCGAATAGAGTCTGGTGGTGGTTGTGAGACAAAAAGGGAGGAGATGGTCACATTGACTCGGCGTATCAAAGGGCTATGGAGATGCCCATTAATAGATATCAATGTAAATGAGTAGGAATTGCCATACAAAGGATGCACTAGAGCTATAAGTATGTGAAAGCTCAAAAGGAGAACTAGTGGGTGTGCATCCAACTTGCTTCCTCACGAAGACCTAGGGCAATTTTGAGGAAGCCCATCATTGGAATATACAAGCCAAGTTATATAATGAAGATTCCCACTAGCATATGGTGGTGACGAAACGAGAGGCTCTCAATCATGAAGAACATGGTGCTATTATGAAGCACAAGTGTGGAAAAAGATAGTAGCATTGTCCCTTCTCTCTTTTTCTCTCTTCTTTTATTTGGGCTCTTGGGCCTCTTTTTTCTCCTTTTTTTATTTGGACTCTTTGGCCTTTTTTCCTCACATGGTACAATGCTCTAATAATGATGATCATCACACTTTTATTTCCTCACAGCTCAAAGCTCACAACGATGATGTCTCTATAGGAAATACCTCCGGCAGTGTACCGGGATGTGCAACGATCTAGCTTGGCGTATGACGTTGAAACATCTCGCTAGCTATCTTAAGATCATGCAATGGCAATATGAGAGTGACGGCACAAGTCATGAGACGGAACGGTGGGAGTTGCATGGCAATATATCTCGGAATGGCTATGAAAATGCCATAGTAGGTAGGTATGGTGGCTGTTTTGAGGAAGGTATATGGTGGGTTTGTGCACCGGCGAGAATTGCGCGGCACTAGAGAGGCTAGCAAAGGTGGAAGGTGAAAGTGCATCTATACCATGGACTCACATTAGTCATGAAGAACTCTTATACTTGTTGTGAAAGTTTTTATTAGTAATCGAAACAAAGTGCTAAACGCATACTCCTAGGGGAAGGGTTGGTAGGTGTTAACCATCGCGCGATCCCGACAGCACCACGAAGGATGACAATCGATAGATCAATTATGCTTCGACTTCCTAACATAGCGGTTCACCATACGTGCATGCTACGGGATTCACTAACTTCAACACAAGTATTTCTAGATTCACAACACCCTACTAACATAACTCTTAATATTACCAAATCCACGTCTCAAAACTAATTGAGAGGAATCAAAACTTCTCTTTCTACTCAATGCACATGAAGATGGAGGTTTTTGTATCCTCTTTGGGTACCTATCACCTTTGGGGACTACTTTCATAGCACAAGCCAACTACCAAGTCACGCACCGCCATGCTCTAAAAGATCTAAGTGAAGCATACCGAGCAAAATTATCTAGCTCAAAAGATATAAGTGAAGCATTATGAGCATTCTAGCAAAATCACGATGAGTGCATGTCTCTCTCAAAGGGTGTGCAGCAAGGATGATTGTGACACAACAAAAAGAAAAGACTCCTACGATACAAGACGCTCCAAGCAAAACACATATCATGTGGTGAATAAAAATATAGCTCCAAGTAATGTTACCGATGGATTGAAGACGAAAGAGGGGATGCCTTCCCGGGGCATCCCCAAGCTTAGGCTTTTTGGTGTCCTTGAATTTGGCTTGGGATGCCTTGGGAATCCCCAATCTAGAGCTCTTTCCACTCCTTATCTCTTTGTCCATGAGAACATCACCCAAAACTTGAAAACTTCACAACACAAAACTTAAACAGAAACTCGTGATAACATTAGCACAAGAAAACAAACTATCACTATAGCGACCCGACTCAAGACGAGTCAAGCCTCTGTGTTTCTGTGCCATCCCTGGATCAGTATGCTGGCACACACAGTACATCAATGTATATATCAAAGTGCAATCACATGTAAATAGCGTAAAACTGATATATACCTTAAATATCTCAGCGGAAGCAGTCAAGGGAGTGGAGTCCCAATAAACACCAACGGCAAGTTGAGTGTAGACCGTAACCCTGAATCGTACTCTTACTCGTCGAAGAAAAATATCTGCAACATAAGACGTTGCAGCCGTGTAGGTCAGCATATTGAATATGCCAGCAAGTCACATATGAGAGGGGTGAAAAGTAATCATCTATACTATATGCATATATGGCAGGTGGGGCTATAAGTTTTAGCGTAAAGAAAATTTTCTCCTACAACAAGAGGCGCTAAAAGCAACATGTTACTACATTGTTGGTTGTTAACGAGATGGTTCCACCAACCAATTCTCGTACCCATGTTGTCAATAATACCCACATCAATATTATTATTTGTGTTGAGAATTTCAGATAACTTCAGTTCCTTTGGCTCAAGTTGTCCATGACCGTGGACACGGCTAATCGATTAGGTTTGAGTACTCTGCAGAGTTTTGCACACGTTCCCCACAAGATTTGATCGCCTCCGAGTATGTCCTCGCACTTCAGGGTGTTTGAAGACCGGATGATCAAAACATGGTCTTTCAATGGGTCCCTCTGAATCCCTGTCGGTTCCCATCCAATCCTACCGTTCTTCTACATCTGCTAGCACCGCCTGTCCAGAGTCGCCGCGTTGTCCAACCAAGCCAGAGCCCATAATGACTTGTGGCTGTGCAGGTAAGCCTTGGGTCTTGAAAATATCCGTCCGTCCCTTTGATCCTGGGTGAAGCTTTCCGCAGGATGTCATGGCCTCTCCAGCATCCCGGGTCATCCATTGGGTTCTCCAGGGAGCCGATCAACCGTCCTTCACCCAGAGTTGCATTGCGTCCGAGGTCTTGAAAATCTTGTCTTAACCGGTCTTGATTATTTAATCAACCTCGCATCACTCGTGTTATGCACTCAACCGAAATCCCGTCTACTCAAGCATAGCAATATGAAAGTTGTCGTCCCGGGGCCAAGTATCGGGGTTGTTGTGTGCCTACCACATGATACTACAATCTATACTAAAATTTCCAAGTACCTAAGCAGCATGTAATTGGGCATAGGATGGTGGAACTACGATGCATAAAACATAGGTGATAGTATGATCAAAGTGACTTGCCTGGTGAGGTTGACGAAGAAGAATTTCTCGAGAAATAACTTGATAGACTACTCGTCACTCTCCGATGAAATCTATATAACAAACATATCATTCACATAAGCACTCATACTAGCAATCATTCTAGCAATCAAAACAAAGGAGAGAGTGAAATGAGAATCCGAAGGAAACTTCAAATAAGACTAGGGAGTCTTCTACTACATCAAACACTATATAGTTTTTGTTCTAACTGAAAATAAAAGACTAAAACGGAAAAAATAACAGAAAACAAAATATAAAATAACTAAGATAACATAAGAAAAAATTACAAAACGATATTATTTTATAAGTATTTTCAAAATAGGAAATCAAACTAGCAATGCAATCAATTTGCAAGTTAGTATAGAACTAGAATTGATTCCATGCAACCAAATAAGAATAAATAAAATAAAACTTTGTTGTTGTTGAAACGTTACTGGTAAATATCAGAAAACAAAATATAACTTGTCACAATTACAAAAAAAAACAAATTAAGAACAAATAATACAAAAGAAATAGCAAGAAAATAAAAAAGGCTAAAACAGAATCTGTTTTTCTTAAAACCCTAAGTAAAATTATTTAAAAAAATTGAAACTTAAACTACTGAAAGATATGATCAATAGGAAGCAGCAGCAAAAAGAATCAAATTAAAAGCTATTTTAAACTCCCGGAATAAGCAAAACAAGCTTTAATTCAAATCTGATCTAACTCAATTTTTATAAATCCAAACATAGACAAATTATATATCTACAGAAACTATATAAAATTTGTGATCCAACGCAAAAATAATCACCTAATTTGGAGTTATAGACTAATAGATATGATTTTTCTAAGATTGGAATTTTCTGAAAAAACTGCAATACGGGATTTCGTGAATCTCACCATGGGTGACAGAGAGGAAGAACTCGGGCGAGGTAGCTGCTCCGGCGAGGTGGGGAGGTCGCCGGCGGGGTGGGGAATCGGCGGAGGAGGGGTGGGGCGCGCAGGGGTGTGGTGCAGCGAGGGTAGGGGCCATGGGGAGGTCGGCAGGGAGCTCGTGGACTCGACCAGGGCAGGGTTACTCCGGCGAGGTGGCCGGCGGCTAGAGGCGATGAGGGTGGCGTCTCTTTGGGAAAATGGAACGAGGACGCCGGGTGGGTTCTTATAGGGGGCAAGGGCCCCTGGTTTTTGGAGGGTCATTTTCCTCCGCTCTTTCTTGCGTGCAAGAATTTTGTCGGGGCATTTTCTCGGGGAAGAAAAATATAGAAGCAAGGGCAAATATTTTGAAAGGATTCAAATGCAAACTCCGTTCAAATTCTTTATAGTTGAAGAAGTCATGTCATCTTCTCTCTTTTCTTTTAAAAGATTGAATTTGAATTCAAAAGAAAAAAGGGAAAGTCATTTTATTCCCTCTCATTTAAAAGTTTTAAAAAGTTATAAATTTCACTCAAGTTTCAATCACTCAAACAAACAAACAATCAATCGGATAATTATATTAACATTCCAAAATTTATAATTTTGGGATGTTACAAACTACCACACTTAAAATGAATCTCGTCCTCGAGATTCGAAGAGGCTAGAAAGAAAAGGTTATGGTTTGGGGGGTCTTCTAACAAATCTAGTCTCCTGCAAAGTGGGGTGCTACCACACTTAAAATGAGTGTTACTGGTCCCTTAAGATGTTAACTATCCTCTGGGGTTTTGGCATCTGACTCCTCACAGTCTTCATATCTTCCGCTATATTCATAATGTTTCCATTAAAACGAGGGTCCTTCTGTTGATATAAGCTTCTTCCTTTACTAGGCCTTCTTAACTGACAAGTTTCGTGACCATTCTAAATAACCTATCGATGATTCTCATGGTGGTCTACCATTTGTGGTTATCCTGCAGAGAGAAGGGTCTTGGCTTCACCCTCACCGTAAAATGTCCGACGCGTGACAACGATTGTCATTTACATGGGGCTTTCATCATACCATTCTAAGGCTTAAACAAAAGCTTCAAAGAACGTCATCTCTCACTATGGGTAAGTCTCTCAGATTTACCATTCCGAATAGCAAGAGAATGATAATAGTAAGTCGTCATGGTGGCCAAGCCATGTCGCACTGAAATCATTACCTTGTATAAAGCTTAGTGAATCTCGTATTCTAACACTTGGGCATCCTCACAAGCATTGCAGAATATCTCTTGTCCACGAACGAAGTTCGGATAATCCATTGGTTCTGCAAGCTCAACAAAACATCTATCGTATCTTCACAACTCTCGGGTTTTCGTATGTTCCTAAGAAAATGTTTGCTAATCCATCATAGCTTCTTCCATAAATCATATTCATTTCATAATCAATCCTTTATTACATCCTTAATTTATCCTCAAAAAATCCAATTCAAAAGTACTTTATTACAAATGCTGCCATCCACATGGTTTGGTATGGTCGAGCATTTCTGCCAACTTTATTCATCTGCCTCTCTTGGAGGTACTTTAGTTCCACTCGAACTTTCCGATGTGCAATCTTGATTTACATTTATATTGGTGTTAGATTACTGTATTCTCAGTTTTCCATGTCTAGTACCCCCCCCCCCCCCCCGATACTATACATAGTTTCTTCAAAACAAGCAACCAACTCAACAAAAACAGAATCTGTCAAAAACAGACCAGTCTGTACAAATCTATGTACTTCGTATACTTCTGGTACTTCAAAAATTCTGAACAATTACGAATGCCTGGGCAAAAGGCATATCAACTAGCAGCAAAAAGAATCAACTCAAAATCTCTTTCTGAATAAAAATGAAAAATAATCTTGTGAGCGAAAATTTTCTGTCTTTTTCCAGCAGGATCAAACAACCATCACCAAGACTAGTCATAAAGGTTTTGCTTGGCTCAAAGACAAAAAGAAACACAAAAGACACAATCACAACAGAATTATGATGGTTTGGACGCAACAAAACAGAAATAAAAAGATAAATTCATTGGGTTGCCTCCCAACAAGCGCTATTGTTTAAGGCCCTTAGCTACGCATAAGGTGATGGAATCACGTATCGTCGTCTTTGGTGCTCAAACCATAAGTAGCGTGATCACTTATCATCTTAAGGTCTTCATCTTTCTTACTAGATGATTCACCACTATTTTTCAGAACAAAAACAGACTTGGTGACCTTATTGTGGGCAAAGTTTGGAGTATTCTCCACAGCGGCAAAAGCGGAACCCAGGTTGGTTATAACGTCCTCTAGTTTGTCAATCCTAGCGGAATCATGACCTAGTTTTACGTTAACTGTGGGTTCCTTCTCCTTTAATTTTTTAAAAACCATTCCCACCTTGGATCTATACTGAGTGATTTGATTATGGATCTTTTTATCCAAATTCTCAATAAGTTCGATCGTAGCAACTTTATTTTCAATGATGTCCAGCCTACGCATCACATGTTCCAGAGTTAAGGTAGTTCCATTAACCATGAGTGGGGGTGAGCCTACCAAATTTATTACAGCTCCGTAAGAACCAACGGTATGGCTACCCAAGAAATTTCTGCCTACGATGGTGTCAAGAATATACCTATTCCAAGGAGAAATACCCACATAAAACTGCGAAGCAGGACGGTAGTGGATTGCTTATGAGTAGATCTACTCTGAGCATTGCAAATCCTATACCAGGCGTACTTTAAGTTTTCTTCCTCAATTTGTTTGAAATTGAGAACTTCGTTATCGGGAGTATCGTTCAAAGTGGTGCATCTAGCCATGAGGACAGGTAGACTACCCACACAAACGAACAGAAAACAAGCGAGAGAAAAAGGGCAAACAAAAAAGGCAAACGAAAAAAGGCAAATATTTTTTGTAAATTTTTGTTTTTCAGAAGTGGGGGAGAGGAAAACGAGAGGAAAAAAGTAAATGCAAGAGATGAGTTTGCGACACTTACTTGGATGAGTTCTTGACTTGATCCTCTCCGGCAACGGCGCCAGAAATTCTTCTGCTACGGCAACACACAACAGATCCAGAAATTGACACGTTGACACAGACTTGGCTTGCGCTGTTTTTTCCCTTGAAGAGGAAAGGGTGATGCAGCATAGGAGCAGTAAGTATTTCCCTCAGTTTGAGAACCAAGGTATCAATCCAGTAGGAGAATCTCGTCAAGTCCAAAGTAACTGCGCAAACACAAAAGAGCTTGCACCCAACTCTATAAAGGGGTTGTCAATCCCTTCAAAATTGATTGCAAAGTGAGATCTGAAGGCGGAAAGTGCAACGAAGTAAAAGTGTAAGGCTGAAAATATGATGTGAAGTAGACTCGGGGGCCATAGTGTTCACTAGAGGCTTCTCTCAAAATAGAAAATATTATGGTGGGTGAACAAATTACTGTCGAGCAATTGATAGAACCGCGCAAAGTCATGACGATATCTAAGACAATGATCATATATATAGGCATCACGTCCGAGACAAGTAGAACGATACTTTCTGCATCTACTACTATTACTCCACACATTGACCGCTATCCAGCATGTATCTAGTGTATTGAGTTCATGACGAACAGAGTAATGCCTTAAGCAAGATGACATGATGTAGAGGGATAAACTCAAACCAATGATGAAAACCCCATCTTTTTATCCTTGATGGCAACAACAAGATTTGTGCCTTGCTACCCCTTCCGTCACTGGGTGAGGTCACCGCACGGTATGAACCCAAAACCAAGCACTTGTCCCATTGCAAGAATCATAGATCAAGCTGGCCAAACAAAACCCACAACTCGAAGAGAATTGCAAGGATATGAAATCATGCATATGAGAGATCAGAAGAAACTCAAATAAGATTCATAGATAAGCTGATCATAAATCCACAATTCATCGCATCTCGACAAACACACTGCAAAAGAAGATTATATCGAATAGATCTCCATGAAGATCATGAAGAACTTTGTATTGAAGATCCAAGAGAGAGAAGAAGCCATCTAGCTACTAGCTATTGACCCGTAGGTCTATGGTGAACTACTCACGCATCATCGGAGAGGTCATGGTGTTGATGAAGAAGCCCTCCGTATCTGAATCCCCTCTCCGGCAGGGCACCAGAACCTGCCCTAGATGGGATCTTGCGGAGACAGAAGCTTGCGGTGGCGGAAAAGTACTTTCGATGATCTCCTCATTTTTTCTGAAATTATTGGGAATATATAGGCAAAAAACTTAGGGCAGAGGTGCCCTAGGGAGCCCACAAGCCTGGGAGGCGCGGGCCCCTTGGCCTTGGCTAGGGGGCTTGTGGGGTCCCTGGTGGCACCCTGCCTTGGTTCTCAAGCTTCCCGGTCTTCTTCTGTTTCGGAAAAAATCTTTTCGGAAGTTTTCTTCCGTTTGGACTCCGTTTAAAATCCTCCTCTGAAAGAGGTCAAAAACACGGACAAAAACAGGAACTGGCACTTGGCACAGAGTTAATAAGTTAGTCCCAAAAAAGATATAAAAGGCATACAAAACATCCAAAGTTTGACAGGATAATAGCATGAAACCATCAAAAATTGTAGATACGTTGGAGACGTATCAGGCACCTCCGTGTTCAACACACGTGCAGCCCGGTGACGTATCCCGCACCTTGATCCAGCAAGGAGGAAGGAGAGGTTGGGGAATATCTTCGGCAGCACGACGACGTGGTGTCGATGGAGAGACGAGGTCTCCCGGCAGGGCTTCGCCAAGCACTTTGGGAGAGGAGGAAGAAGAAGAGCAGGGCTGCGTCGAGAGAGAAAGATGGAAAACCGTATCTCCAAAGGCCAAAAAAAACCACTATATATAGGGGGAAGGGAGGGGTGGCGCCCCCTTTAGGGTTTCCCCTTTGGGGGGCAGCCCTAGATGGGAGGGGCGGCGGCCACAGAGGAGAGGGGGTGGCGCACCCCTAGGTGGGCCTTAGGCCCACCAGCGCCTTGGGTTTCCCCTCCCTCCCTCTCTGGTGCGCCTGGGCTGAGTGTGGGGGGTGCACTAGCCCACCTAGGGGCTGGTTCCCTCCCGCACTTGCTCCATGTAGCCTTCCGGGGCTTGTGGCCCCTCCCGGTGGGCCTCCGGAACCCTTCCGGTAGTCCCGGCACTTTGTCGGTGGTGCCTGAAACATTTCCGGCGTCCAAACCCATCCATCCTATATATCAATATTTACCTCCGGACCATTTCGGAGCTCGTCGTGACGTCCGGAATCTCATCCGGGACTCCAAAAATCCTTCGGTAACCTCGTATAACAATTCCCTATAACCCCAGCGTCATCGAACCTTAAGTGTGTAGACCCTATGGGTTCGGGAATCATGCAGACATGACCGAGACACTCTCCGGCCAATAACCATCAGCGGGATCTGGATACCCATGGTGGCTCCCACATGTTCCATGATGATCTCATCGGATGAACCACGATGTCAAGGATTCAATCAATCCCGTATACAATTCCCTTTGTTTGTCGGTATAGAACTTGCCCAAGATTCGATCATCGGTATACCTATACCTTGTTCAATCTCGTTACCGATAAGTATCTTTACTTGTTCCGTAGCACGTCATCCCGTGACTAACTCATTAGTCACACTGAGCTCATGATGATGTTCTACCGAGTGGGCCCAGAGATACCTCTCTGTCACACGGAGTGACAAATCCCGATCTCGATTCGTACTAACCCAACAAACACTTTCGAAGGTACCCGTAGTGCACCTTTATAGTCACCCAGTTATGTTGTGACGTTTGATACACCCAAAGCACTCCTACGGTATCCGGGAGTTGCACAATCTCACGGTCGAAGGAAAAGACACTTGACATTAGAAAAGCTTTAGCATACGAACAACACGATCTAGTGCTATGCTTAGGATTGGGTCTTGTCCATCACATCATTCTCCCAATGATGTGATCCCGTTATCAATAACATCTAATGTCCATGATCAGGAAACCATGATCATCTATTGATCAATGAGCTAGCCAACTAGAGGCTTGCTAGGAATACATTGTGATCTATTTATTCACACATGTATTATTGTTTCCTGTTAATACAATTATAGCATGAACTATAGACGATTATCACGAACAAGGAAATATGATAATAACCATTTTATTATTGCCTCTAGGGCATATTTCCAACAGACACGGCTCGATTAATAAACGTGCCTGGACGGGTCGTGTCATGTCAGGCCCGATTACGACGGCCCGTGCCGGACTGGCCCGTTTGACCAGGTCTGATGTGGCGGAGACGAAGCCAAGGAAACAAAACTCCCGATTTGGTTGACAACGTCGCCTCCTCGACACGCAAGCATGCTGCCGCACACGCCGGCCAGGCCAAACCTAACCTCACCGCTCAAGACGAGACGCAACCACCAACCAAACGTCGCCCCCGTGAAAATGCATCTGAGCTGCAGCTGCCACCATCAACAGAGACCATGGGCCAGAGCAGCGCTAGGACGAAGACGTGCTCGCGTGCACCTCCTCCAACGCCTCCCAAGCCAGAGCCAAGGAAGATGTCGGCGAGCGCCCAACCAGATCGAACGCTCGATTCAGGGTACACACAAGCAGCTGGCCTGAAGCCGCCACCATGGATGAAGCCGACGAGACAACGCAGCACCTGAAGCACACCAAGTCGCGGGCGTCTCTGCCACCCTCACCACCCAACCGGAGCCAAGCGCGACGCCGAGGAGCCCACCCCGACAGCAAAAGCCTAGCTACAAAGCCACCAAACTACGTTATATATACAGCCCACCCATGGATCTGATCCCCTCACCTCACGACGCCGATGAGGGCGAAGGAAGCAAGGGGATCCAACGAGATCGATGACGGGAGACCAGGCGCTGAGGTCGCCGAACGAGCCGCCTCTCCTCGCGAAAGGATAAGGTTGAGAAGAGAACTATGCCCGCCGCACTGCTTACTGGTCCAACAGGGATGTCATTGGCTTTCATCCGTGCGACATCATCCACAGTCAAACAAATCCATTCATTTCTTATTATTACCAGCGTATCTGCATCTATCTAGTTCACTCGTTGTTATAGTTTCTCCCGCCATCGCTCACTTTACACAACAACCAGGATCACTAGCCCATTCAATTCCATCGTCTCTCACAGGGCTCGAAACCCTGAGCAACGGCCTCCCACGCATGCAGCCTCCCGACCCACACTGCGCCCTACGGCAACAACAAGCCCTTGGACATGAAGGTAGGGGTGAAGGGAGAGAAACGAGCACGCAAGCAACAATGCCTTTGCTCTCCCTCCTCCTCATTTTTTGTCCAAAAGGACCATCTCTCGAAACGAATTGCTAAAAAGGACCACAGGCGACACTGAATGACAAAAAACACCCCCACCTCTCGTGACGGCAGGCGCGCCAGGTGATGCGTGGCACTGAGCGAGGTGGCCGGCCGGAAATCCCGTTGCACCTGCCACGCGACGGAACGGACGGGCAGCTGCGGGCCCCTGCCGCCACAAGCCGAGGCGACAGGTACTGTTCACTCACGCGCGAACGCGATGGCGGTGAAACGATGTTGACAGCGCTGAAACCGATGCCGAGATACGCGGGAGTACTGTGCTCAGATGCTGTTGTTGTCTACTTTTTTAACCGGATGTTGATCCCTGTTGTTGATGTTGTGCTGAGATGTTGATGCTGTCTACTTTCTTTGAAAAGATGTTGATGTTGCTGGGCACGTTGGAGACAGCGGTGTTGTTGCTGCGGCGGACGTGCACGTGTTTTATTTTCTTCTACCGACAACACAGTGCTCCTCATTTTCTTCTACCGGCAACACAGTGCTCCTCCTCTTCATATACGAGATGATGTTGCATGCTCTCTCACGCTCTTCGCTTTGCTTCTGCCGCACTTCAAAACACAAATGTGCTAGTCAGTATGAGTTTGCCTTGCTCTGATCAAAGCATTAGGTCTAGGAAAATGAATAGTGCGAGCTTGCCTCGGGGGGGTGGAAGTACTGCGTTATTGGTGTGGTGATCTCTGCAAGGTGAAGGAGGTGACGAATTTTTCAGATTGGTTGGGCATGAAGTTTTTCATGTTCGACAATTATGAGGAAGATCCACCCGTTCCTCCTTCATCGTACATCAGGCCTCCCGTATGCTTCAGTCATCAATAATAAACACGTTGTAGATATTATTGTTAACTTGATATTTATATTTCTATTTTTGTTGTAGTCTCCTCCTCCTCTGTGCATGTACTATCGTTGGATCAACACGGAAATGCCGGACTGGGCGGTGGCCGAGATTCGTGAAAGAGGTCGTCGTGCATGGGCTAGTTTGGACGCGGACGAGCGTCGCGAGAAGGCGGAAGCAGAGGAGAAAGCAGAGGAGAAGAGAGAGTGGCAAGTGCACTGTGTGAAGCAGAGGGCTATCATTGATGAGATGCTGAAGCAAAGCCGAGAAGAGGAACTTTGACTCACAGAGGTTTATAGACAACAACAGGAGAGTTTGAGAGGGAGAGAAAGAAAGAAAGGGCTCGTGCTGCCAAGGCAGCAAAAGAAGATGGTGATGGAAAAGAAAAATATCCATGTTGGACTCAGTAGATTTATTTTATTGTTTCTTAATTTCCGCGAGTTGTATATTAATTTCTACAAGTTGTATCTTAATTTCCGCAAGTTGTATCTTCATTTCAGCAATGTGTATCTTAATTTCAGCTACGTGTATCTTCATTTTAACATGTTAATTTCAACAAGTTGCCTCGCTTTCCCGCCATTTCTTTTCCACCTCGCTTTGCTGCCATTTTTTTCCCGCCTATAGCTTTCCCGTCAATTTTTTCCCGCCTCGCTTTCCCGCCATTTCTTTCCTGCCTCGCTTTCCCGTCATTAATTTCTCGTCTCGCTCTCCGACACCTATAAACCCCCTCCACACCAAGGTGGGTAAGGAGTGTAGTCTAGTAGATGACTCTCCTCAAAATGTCTCATTATCCTTTCGATCGTAGTTTTCACAGTGGTATGTCCGAATGTCTTCTGCGCTTAGCTACCAATTTTAAGATAGACAATAGAATAGTTCAATGGGACGAAT
This sequence comes from Hordeum vulgare subsp. vulgare, assembly GCF_904849725.1. NCBI lineage: Eukaryota > Viridiplantae > Streptophyta > Magnoliopsida > Poales > Poaceae > Hordeum > Hordeum vulgare. The sequence continues at coordinate 116,883,613 of NC_058523.1, read as the reverse complement.
TCATCAGTAGTTACACGCTACTGAATGAGGTTGCTCACGCATTAGCTAGGAAGGGGTGGCCTCCAAGTACATATGAGGAGATACGGAAAGAATTTCCGCGGTTGAATGAAAGATGGAAGAAGAAAGGGCAACACATACATGGTGGAGTAAAACATCCCTTTTATGGAATGACGATAGCGAGGACGAAGACGATATCTTCATGGCGAGTACCAAGGCCAATATTGTGGCATCGCCGAAGGACAAGAGCGCAGCATCGACGACGGCCAAGAGTAGCGCTTCCTCGAAGGGCCAAAGCTCTGCATCGTCGAAGGATGACGACGACTTTATGTAGTTTTTGTATGAGCTCTCCATCTTAATGTATCTTATGTATTTTATGTATCGTCGAATTTTATGTATTTTATGTATCATCGAATTTCAACAGTTTAATGTATCTTATTTTATGCAAGCAACTTTCAATTGAAAAAATACGTCAAAATATATCGAGAACTTTTATTTCATCAAACTACATAGATGTCTTGTACGTACATCTGAAAGTTTGAAACTGACATAAAGAGATACAATAGTTCGCACACATAGATAGACGAATCACCCTACGCGACGACGGCCAGCTGGCCTTTCCCGACAACCGGAGGGTGACAAGCGATCAGGGGGTTTGTGTTCACGAAGACCATGGTCGTACTGCCCCTCCTGTTCCTGTGTCCGCTACTCATGCATATGTGGTGGAGTCTGAAATCCATATTGAGATGATGATTCAAAATTATAGGTGAATGGTTGTGACTCGAAAGGGATATAAGATGGACCAATAATGTCCTCCCTCAAAAACTCATTTAGCATTCCTAGGAACCTGCATTGAGTATCATGGGTTTCTGTGAGTATTTCTTTGTGTACGCCATGCTCGGTTTTCTTCATCTCCCCATGATGGATCATTAATTTCCTGCACAGAAAAACTGTATGTAAATAAAAGTTATGTAAATGTTGTACACTTGTAATTGCTTATTATACTCATACATACCTGACCATTGTTGTAGCTTTGTGTTGCCTCGCTTGTCTCAGGCCAACGAGTCTCCTTGGGCATCCCGATCCCTCGCGTGGAGGGATATGGCTGAGATCCTTGATTGTGTGCGCCATATCCTGTATATGCATCCTGGTTCACGAAATGAGTCTGCTCGGGCATCAAACCTAAGCCTGGAACATCTACCTGGGATGTTTGCCCCTATAGTGGTAGAGACGAGTCATGTCGTGGAACTGTCGGTGTAGTACTAGGACCCTCTCCCCACAGCCTGGACGACGACGACGCGGCACCGGAATGTTGTACGCTCCAGTGGCATCTCATAATCCTTGTGCTGACGAATTCATCAATTCTTTTTAAGACGGGCGCAGCTTGAGTACCAATTCCCTAGGATCGCATTCCTTCCCTCGCCATCGCCCCTACTTCGTTGCAAATATCAATCTGAAAAAAATTGGTTGTTGGTTGGTTGAATTCTTCATGAAATGATGGACCTGAATAGCAAGATGTTGATGATTACCGTGGAGTCACGATAGTAAGCTGATGATGTGTCTATCCTTCTCTGCAACTGTTTCATATCCATGGGATGTGTTGGCTTTGTAGGTGGTTCACGTGTCAGTCTAGTACGCGTGCTCATGCGATACCAATCGTAGTATGCTTGTGTCGTAGTTGCATCGTAAGGTCTGCATAAATAAACAATTACATCACCTTTTGTATTTTATATGTACATAATGAAATTACCATACGTAAAATTACCCTTGCTGAGGCACTATATTTTGTAGAGCTTCATTATTCCACTGGTTTATCCATTGAATGTTTTCTGCATTCCAATCAACACCAGATCTGCCCATATTGCTCATCCTGAAATCCATTACCTTTGCGGCAAAGTAGATGAGACCAGGCAAAACTACCTCTCCGTGAGAATTCGGAAACATCACAACAAATAGCCACAACAAATATGCAAACAAGTGTCTCTTCGTGGTCTCAACATCAGCATAGCTAGATAAAATTTCGAAGTTAGTACGAAGCCAGCTGAGTGGGACACCTCGAGGCGGACCAGAACGATCTGATATGGGCATATCGAGCCTAAGACGGCCCGAGACATCTGGTGGCCAAGTAGGAGAAACTCGTGGAGGTACCACTGGCACACCTCTAATTGGTAAAGCTGTGATCATTGACACATCTTTGAGCGTAGGTGCAAGCTCTCCACAACAAAAGTGAAAGGTGTGGGTCTTCGGTCTCCATCGATCAACGAGGGATGTCAAAAGGGATGGGTCAGCAATGAATCAGCCTGGGCGTTCGGGTATTTTGGTTATTTCAGTTCGGGTAGTTCGGTTTATGGGTAATTCGGGTATTCGAAAATGGGAACCAAAATTGTTTATGTCAAAAAAATACCCGAACCCAAATTACCCAAAATTTTGGTTCGGGTAATTCGGGTACCCAAAATATTCGGAGCATACATCAAGTTTTGATATGAATAGCTCGGATAGTATGGGTATTTTTGGTAATATGGGTATTTTAGTTAGTATGGGTAACAAGTCAGTGTAATAATAGCATGAAAATTTTAGACAGTATGAATAATTTGGGTAGTATGGGTATTTCGGGTTTTCCAGACTAGAACCCGAACCCTAACCCGAAAATCGAATAGTCAAGAAATGAGAACGGAACCCTTACCCGATACCCGAATTACCCGACAATTCGGGTAATTCGGTTCGGTTCGGGTTCGGGTAACGGGTTCGGGTACCCAAACGCCCAGGGTGAGCAGTGAAACTGCCTGGACGAGCTGCGAGGTTTGCAAAATGAAGGAGACCATAAGCCTCAAGGTGATCAAGGAAATGATTATGTATTGTCCAGGGCTTCTTTAGAGTTCGAAGCCTAAAGGTCAGAGGAGGATTTTCATGATTTGGATTTAAGAAAAGGTGGCAACGGTGGTGGTTGTCGTGATACCCCTGCAAAAGCTGGGGCATTTCAGCCATAACCTGCAATCACAATTAAATATCCAAAGATTACATCACGATTAAATTAAATTAATATTCCAAAGATTACATCACGATGAAATTAAATATTCGAAGATTACATCATGACGAAATGAAATAAAATATTCCGAAGATTACATCACGATGAAATTAAATATTCGAAGATTACATCACGATGAAATGAAATTAAATATTCCGAAGATTACGTCATGATGAAATTAAAATACATAGCATGATTACATATCATGCAGTGTTGTTGTTACGATACGGGCACTCCCTACGCAAGTGACCAGGGCACCTACAAACGCGGCATCACCTCGGTTCTCCCAACTGGTTGTGGTCCATGTCATTGCGATGACGCCTAGACTGACGCCGTTCCTTGGTGGTTCGCATCAATACGGGATCTGGAACCCATGTGGTCCCTTCTGGCCACAATTGCTCGTAGTTCATATCAATGCCCCATGCCTAGAACTCACTGTTCCAAGTGTTGTATAAATTGTGCATGTTGAAGAACGGTGATACGTATGGTTCGACACTATTTTTTTGATCTGCAGCTGCCCGCAATACGTGACTGCAAGGGTAACAAGGGTATCCCAGAAGCTTGGGCTTGTTGCAAGTGCACTCACACGAGGTTGTGCCAAGGGTCACAGCTTGTGTTTTTTGCTCCTCTGTGGTGACCCTTAACAAACTTTGCTCGCACACTGACTTCCCATTTATTCCTAAGTGCATCTACCTCCCTGCACCCATGCCTTTGTGACTTCTTTGTTTTCTCATCAAGATGTCTTTGCATCTTCCCAGACCAGGGCTTGTTCAATTCAACTTGTGACTTGGCGACGGTGACTCTGTCTGCAAAGTATGACATAGTCTGGTTCCAAGTTTCATCAATTAGTGATGTGATAGGTAGGGCCCTCACCCCTTTAAGAACACCATTGTACACCTCGGACATGTTGCTTGTCATTATACCGTACCGAGCGTCACTGTCGTGAGACTGTGCCCACTTGTACAAATTGGGACAATTCTCGCTGATCCACTCGCTCAAATTTATGGCTGTCCGACGACCCCTCCGGTCTTCTCTTGCCGAGAGCGATCCGCGCTCGGTCTCACCATTGATAGCTGCCCAGATAGCATTCATTTTTTGCTTCAGTTTTCTGCAAGCACATCCTCTTGAATAGCTTGACCAATCTTTGTTTTTAAATTTGGAATAAAATTTAGCTGCCAAATGCCTCATGCACCACCTTGTCTCCAGATCAGGCCACCCCAATCTGGATCTTGTGAAGCTTTACTTATCTCGAGCGCGCTTAATAGTCCAGTGTTGCGATCAGAGATGATGCAAACCCCTTCCCGATCTTTGACGACCCCTATCTTCAGGCAACTCAGGAACCACATCCAACTATGTTTGTTTTCGCTCTCGACTAGTGCATAGGCAATAGGAAGAAGTTAATTGTTTGCAACAGCTGCCATCGCCACTAAGAGTGTGCCCTTGTACTTTCCAGTGAGAAATGTACCATCAATTGATAAAATCGGACGACAATGCTTGAATGCTTGTATAGTGTGGGTGAATGCCCAGAATAAGCGGTCCATGATTTGCTCCTCCCGGTTCAATGGATTTGGACGCTCTTTCCGGAAAACTTGAGTCCCCCTGTTAGCAACTGCTATTTGATGCAGCATTCTAGGGGCAAAAGAGTACGCCTCCTCATAGGTTCCATACAACCTCTGGAATATCTTTTCCTTTGCATTCCTAGCCTTGATGTAGCTAACAAGGAAGCCAATTAGATCAGATGCAGTTGCCTGCAAAGCCCTAATACTAATATTAAGACTTTCCTGCACAGTCGTTTGCATGATCTGTGACACATATTTTGCAGTCACATTGAGGTGCTCTGAAAGAGTGCCGGTTTGCTCACAGCCATGTTGCTCTATTTTTGTGAAATGCCATGGCTGACATACCCCAGGCTTCTGGTGAGCAATAACTCTTCTGCGGCAACCCGCTTCGCGATGGACGCATATGAGCTTCAACTCTTTTTTATCAGACTGCTTTACTCTATGATGCATGTGTATGGCAATTGCATAGCTATGTATTGCTTGGTAAGCAGATTTCTTGTCGGGACCCCGATCCTAAGCCATAGGAATCCAGCCTGTAACACATCGCATCTCTTTGCGGTCTCACGCACGGTTAACTCCACGGCTGCAGCCTTACCTTAGCCGGGACCGTTTGCGTCTTTTGACTCACGTATGCAATAGTGTTGCTAGCATTCCAATGTCAAAGAACCCGGATCGACATGTCTAGTCATAAACCAAAGTGGCAGTACCGCACAAGGACAGGCATACATGACCCAACAAAGCAGGTGCCGGTCATCAGCGAACGTAGACGAGTCGTAGCAAGCTACAAGGACTCCATTACGTCGCGTGACATTTCCCCAAAGGGGACAGACACAGCCGCTAAGAAGGACACATGCCGGTCAACCAATGTGTCTGGAGCAGTAGCGAACTACCAAGGCTCGTTGGATCAAAAAGGGGCATTTCCTTGTAAGGAGTGCTACTAAAGTTCACGACTAGGTATTCGAACCCCATACATATCAAGTAAGACACATGTACGCATGGCATACCGATATGTATAGATACATCGATGGCATCACAACATAACCATAAACATACAAGCTTTATTTAAGAGGCTCGGAAGAGCCACACACATAATATTACACATCAAGGGTCTCATGACCCGTAATAGCAGTCATACAATTACAAGCCAGCGGAAGAGTTATAAACTGTCTGGGCACAGACAGGGCAACTAGAAGGCACATGGCCTGACTATACTACAGAGCCGACGTAGGGCCAGATCGTAGCTGGGACACCAGCTACTCGTCGTCGTCGATGTCTACGAAGAACCCTCCATTAGGGTCATTAGCAACCTCTGCAACATTATTAAGCAAACATGAGTACGAAGGTACTCAGCAAGACTTTAGGAGAACTAACTACTCATGCAAGGTATCAAAAGGTACTGTGGGGTTTCATGCGGGAAGCCAGCATTTGACTCGTGGCTAGACAACTTGCTCTTTGAAATTAGTTTTGACAACTTGATTTCTCGCACACGAGTCCACTAACACCACAACTATACACTACCGTGGAATCATTCCGTCTCCATGCGGAAATGCCGTCCACGACAGTCACGCTTATCTTGACAATTTTATGAGTAGCCATTGAAGTTATCTATGAACAACATATGTCTCCAAGTAGTCCATATCCGCGGACGCGGCTATTCGAATAGATCATAACCCTGCAGGGGTGTACTTCGTCACACACGCTCTCGCCACTTATCGCCAAGTGCACGTCATGCACCTCGGCAACCTTCAAGCGGAAGCCCAGCGAGGGAGTCGGCCACGACCGTTAACCACACTAGTACCTAGTCCAGGTTTATCGCCTATCTGAGAGTAACCCGTACGGAAGTCCGGCCGAGGTTTCCGCCACGGCCTCAAACGATGTGCGCAGGGTTCCCAAGCCCACCATCCGGGTGCCACTTGGTACACTGTGCCACTGCCTACCGCATCACGGTCCACCTCTCAGGTCAGCACCATGCACGGCCTCCAGCATTACTATAAACACGAGAAACTACTTGCAACTCCTGGACCGAGTACTAAGCGATTAATAGACCGAGCGGGGTCATATTTCAGGGCCCAGCATGTGGTCGTATCTAGTCTTGGATTACATACACGGAACTCAGTTCCTATGGACGGTTCCAATGAAACAACCCGCGATGTACTCCTACACAGCCTTTCACCGGTACCTTTACCAAATCAAGTTCAACACACGACCTTTGCTCACCGAACACATTCCACATTTCTGTTCATCTCCCAGATGACAGACCATACACAACTCTAAGCATAGCATGCATAGCAAGATAAGGCACATCATAGCTCAAGCAACTACCAGGTATGCTAGGTTGCAAGGTTTGGCTATTTACTGTGACAAGGTTAGGTCATGCAAAGGAAGTGGGTCCAACTATCGTGGCAAAAGCAGTTGAAGCATTTGATCCTAATGCAATAATTAGGTGCAGGAGCAAGAACATGGGATTTATCGGGATGATCAAAAGGGTTGCTTGCCTTGTTGCTCAGAGGAGGAACGATATCCGTCAGACGGATATTCGGTGGAATCCGGGGGTGCGGAGCCTACCGAAATGAATGGCAACATTCAATAACAATCATATGCAATCAAAATGATGCATGAGCATGGCATGAGAATGCAAAGTCATAAGTTATTATAATCAAGATGTTTTAGGTTTCGAGTTGATTTGAATCACATTCGAATAGCAATTCAAACGGGTATTCTCGGATACCGGTTTAATTGATTCGACATGATGCTCAGATCAACCTAATGTTAACATGCATGAAATGTCATGTTATGGTACTGATTTATATCTAGGGCAGTGTGTGATCATTGCATTTATAATGAAATTTGGATATTTTTGCAAATTCCATTTATAAAGTGATTAAAGAATTGAATTATTCCTTATTTCACAATTTAGGGTCCTGTAACTTTTTCAAACATAGTTGAAAATAGCATAATCAGAATCCTTGAATTTTTCTGATACTTTTTCATATATAATTTATTTTCATTGGAGTTACAGATTAATTTCTATGATTTTTGCAATTTTTAGCAATTTCCTGAATTAGTTTTAAACTGGAAATTCCATTTATTGCATCAGGCTGACGTCAGCAGGTCAGCCGATCTGTTCAGGTCAAACCTGACAGGGGGGCCCCACTGGTCAGCCTCTCTGGGATTAATCCCGCGCTGACCAGCCCCTAATTGGGGTTTGACCAGGCGTGGGGCCCTCTGTCAGCGACTGAGGGGAGGGCGATTACGCCCTAATGGTCGGCCACGTCGACGCCCACCGGAGGGTGGTCGCCGGCGACCAGACCCGCGGCGGAGGGCTCGTCGGAGACGACCTAGACGGCGCTGCACAGCACCAAAACGCACGCGGTTGGCAGCTACAGCATGCTCGCGAAGTGGCCGATCTGGCAGGACCAACTGGGGAGGCTAGGGTCGCCGGAAAAGGCATCGGCCGAAGCTCGGGCGTCCTCGGGGTCTTTGAAATAGGGGGATCTACGCTCGGTTCTTAGCTGCTACGGCATCTACGCGTCGTCCTGGAGCTGTTGGTGCCCTCGGAAGGACGAGCTGGACATCGGAGGGCTACCGGCGACGAGCGGCAGCGGCGGTCCTCGTCGGGCTCCGGTGAAACTAGGGCTAGAGGAGGGGATCGAGGGGGAAAACTTAGGGGAAACGACCGCATGCTCACAGGGAGTGCAGAGCAGATCTTAGACGGCTCGGGGAAGGCCTGGGGCGACGAATCGACGGGAGAGGTCCGGCGGCCGGAGGAGGAAGACGACGGCGTTGCGGGCGTTGCAGGGCTCGAGGAAGCTTCGGCTTCTGCAGAGACGACCAGGGCGACGAGGCGGAGCTAATGGCGTGCTCTGGGAGGGGATCCTATGGCCAGGGGCACGGGCAGCTTGAGCTCGAGCTCGGCACTAATGGCGGCAGCAGGGAGAAGGAGGGGATCCGGGAGGAGGGGAAGAACCGAGGCGGGGAATGGATAGGGGAAGCTCTGGGGAGCTTATCCCCGTCGTCGACAGCGCGAACCGGCGGCCAGGCAGGCACGCAGGTGCGTGGCCGCGCCGGAGGAGGCGGCGGCCACCTCCTGCTGCCTACTGGCGCGAGGGAGGGGACGAGCGGGGAGATGGGCCGGGCGAGGCTAGGGCGACAGGTAAGTCTTTTTCCATTTCCTCTGTTTTTGTTTTTCTGTTTTGCTAATTATTGTATTGCTAATTAATTCAGCTCCAAAACAAAACGTAAAAACTATTTTAGACCTCCTAAAATAATTGTTATAATATCCCCACTCATTTCCAAGACTTTCAACATTTTTGGAAAATTATAGTTTCTGATTTCAAATTTTAAATTTGACACCAGTGGCTTTTGCATTTATTTAAAATGCTTAAAGTGTCAAGAAAAATAGTTTTCTCCAATGCTCATTTACTTTCATGATTTATCAGAAAGTTTGAACATTTCTTGAGGCCATTTTGGGTTCATTGATTTTGAACTAGTTGAAATTTCCTTTAATTGAAATGGTGGCTAGGGTTTTGAGTTTTTCCTTTGCCACTTTGTTGTTTTTGTTGAAACTTCTTAGATGCAAATGCAAAGAAGACATGAGCACAATGCTATCTTGCTTAAGGGTTAGGGATGTGACAACTCACCCCCACTCAAAAGAATCTCGTCCCGAGATTTAGAAGTCGCCGGGAATAACGCAGGATATTCGAGTCGGAGACGATCCTCTCTTTCCCAAGTTGCCTCCTTTTCAGAATGATTTGACCACTGAACTTTAAGAAACTTGAGGTTTCGACGTCGAGTGGTACGCTCAGCTTGATCAAGAATGTGCACGGGGTATTCTCGGTAAGAAAGGTTATCTTGTAGATCAAGCGTTTCGTGGTCCACTTCACGGATAGGATCCGAAAAGCAACGCCTGAGTTGCGAGACGTGGAAAACATCATGAACCTTGGAAAGATGCGGAGGAAGTTCCAACTGGTAGGCAACTTCTCCTCGTTTGGCAAGAAGGCGAAAAGGACCAATGTAACGAGGAGCCAATTTGCCCTTGATACCGAATCGATGGGTACCCTTCAAAGGTGTAACCCGAAGGTAAGCCTTCTCGTCAACTTCAAAGGTCACAGCCTTATGATGACGATCATATTGGCTCTTTTGACGAGACTGGGCTGTTTTCAACTTTTCACGAATAATGCGAACCTGCTCTTCTGCATCCTGCATCATATCCGGACCAAAGAGTTGCCTCTCTCCGGTTTCTGACCAATTAAGAGGTGTTCGACATCTTCGTCCATAGAGAACTTCAAAAGGGGCTTTGCCCAAGCTTGATTGATAACTATTGTTATAAGCGAATTCGGCGAATGGAAGACACTTCTCCCAATTCATACCGAACGATATAACACAAGCTCGGAGCATATCTTCTAGAATTTGATTCACTCTTTCTACTTGACCACTTGATTGGGGATGGAAAGCAGTGCTAAAAGATAAGTGAGTCCCCATGGCATTCTGAAAACTTTCCTAGAAGCGAGAAGTAAAGATACTTCCACGGTCCGAGTTAATCTCGAGGGGAACACCATGAAGAGACACTATTCGAGAGATATATAACTCTGCTAGCTGGCTAGCTGTTATACTCTCGCGAACAGGAAGAAAATGAGCCACTTTGGAAAGACGGTCAATGACCACAAAGATAGCATTATTTCCTTTCTTGGTCTTGGGAAATCCGGTAATGAAATCCATGCTAACTTTATCCCATTTCCATTCAGGAATAGCTAAAGGTTGAAGGGTGCCAGCAGGCCTTTGATGTTCTGCCTTAACTCGACGACAAACATCGCAGTTAGCAATGAACTCAGCAATTTCTCTCTTCATCCTAGTCCACCAGAACCTCTGGCGTAGGTCCTGATACATCTTAGTACTACCGGGATGAATGGTGAGAGGGGAATCATGAGCCTCCTTAAGGATTAACTGCCTTAGATGTGGGTTCTTAGGAACCACTAAACGATTCTGAAAGAACACCACACCTTGATCATTCATGGAAAATTCTTTAGCGTTTCCGCTAAAAATATTCTCCTTGATCCGTGATATACCCTTGTCACGCTTTTGGCCAGCTATAATTTGATCCTTAAGAGTAGGCTTCGCCACCAGGGTAGAAAGGAATCCTTGAGGAACAATATGAAGATTCAACTTCCGAAAGTCCTCATGGAGAAGTGGTTGACCTTGTTGTAGCATCAGATTGTTACAATAAGATTTACGACTTAGTGCATCGGCCATAACATTGGCCTTCCCCGGGGTGTAAGTTATCCCTAAGTCGTAATCCGAGATCAACTCAACCCACCGTCTTTGCCTGAGATTCAAATCCGGCTGGGTGAAGATATATTTCAGACTATGGTGATCAGTGAATATTTCGCAACGATTACCCAAAAGGTAATGTCGCCAGGTTTTTAGTGCATGGACCACAGCTGCAAGCTCAAGGTCATGTGTGGGATAATTATCCTCATGTGGACGCAACTGTCGAGATGCGTATGCGATCACATGACGATCTTGCATGAGAATGCAACCTAATCCTTGTCGCGAGGCATCGCAATAGATAACAAAGTCCTTAGAAAAATCTGGTGGTAGCAACACAGGTGCGGAAGTCAGGCGTCTTTTCAGTTCCTGAAAACTATGCTCACACTGTGGTGTCCACTCAAACTTTTTATCCTTCTTGAGGAGTTCAGTCAGAGGCTTTGCAACCTTGGAGAAATTCTCGACGAAGCGGCGACAATAGCTCGCTAGACCAAGAAAACTCCTAACTTGCTTAACCGATTCAGGTTGAGTCCAATCAAGGACATCTTGAACTCTCTCGGGATTGACAGCAATACCCTTACCAGAGATTACGTGGCCTAGATAGGTCACTTCTGGTAACCAGAATTCACATTTTGAAAATTTGGCATAAAGGCGATGCTCTCGAAGTTTCATCAATACCAGCCTTAGATGCTCGGCATGTTCTTGTTCATTCTTTGAGTAGATGAGAATATCATCGAAGTATACTACAACGAATTTATCCAAATACTCCATAAAGATTGAATTCATCAGTCGAGAGAAGGTGGCTGGGGCATTGGTTAAACCGAAGGACATAACGGTGTACTCATATTGGCCATAACGAGTAACAAAGGCCGTTTTTGGAATGTCCCCGTTCTTAATCTTGATTTGATGGTATCCCAACCTCAAATCCATTTTGGAGAAGACTGAGGATCCAGCGAGCTGATCGTACAGATCGTTGATCCTGGGGAGCGGATACTTGTTCTTTATGGTGACCAGGTTAACTGGTCGGTAATCTACAACCATCTGATCCGTTCCGTCTACAAGCCCAAGGAGAAGAGCTAGGACGAATGAAACCTTTGTTCAAGGCCTCATCTAATTGCTTCTTAAGTTCGGCTAGCTCTAAGGGTGCCATCTTATAAGGTCTTCTGGCTATTGGGACAGTTCCTGGAACAAGATCTATCACAAACTCTACATCTCTGTCAGGTGGAATCCCTGGCAGTTCCTCTGGAAAAACATCCGGGAAGTCACGGACTATCGGAATGTCTTCAAGTTCTGGAAGAGGGTTGGCATTTAGGGAATAGAGCTGGCATTTGGCAACTCGAGGAGAGACATTTACTATCTCACCCGAGGGATGGGTAAGCTGGACATTTCTAGAGTGAGTATCAATCTTGGCATAGTGAGCTGACATCCAGTCCATGCCCAAGATGATATTAATATCCGAAGATTTCAATGCTATCAATGAGGCTAGAAAAACTAGCCTGTCTACTAGAATCTCATTGTCATAGGTTATCCTAGAGGTTTGCCATTTACTACCAGGGGTTTGGACAACCAATGGGATTGGCATATCACAAAATGACATGTTATGCAACTGTGCATAACTTTCTGAAATGAAGGAATGAGAAGACCCAGTGTCAAAGAGAACGGACGCTGGGTGATGATTAACAAGAAGCGTACCCAGCATGACGTCGGGATCCTCTGCAGCTTCTTCTGCTGACACATAGTTCACACGGCCGCGTGCAGGAGTTGGCTTCACATAGAACGCTTTGCCCGACTTGGCCTGCCCGATGGACTTTCCGGGTTGCTTGGCACCCACATTCTGAGGACAGTCACGGGAATAATGCCCTCGTTCTGCACACTTGTAGCATATCACCTGGTTGGCACGTGGTGCAGCATTGCTAGCTGGACCACCATAAGCTTTTGATGGAGGGTTGGCCTGATTCGTCTGAGGTGCCACGTAGGATGGCCTCGGAGTGTATCTTGGCGGCAGAGAACTGTTTGGAACCCACAGCCTGCGTTTTGGAAACGCGGAACCAGAAGATGAGCCAAAGTCACGGGAGTGCTTCCTTGTGGCTTCGAAGTCAGTATGACCAGTCTCCGCACTGATCGCTTTGTTGACTAGGGCTTGAAAGCTTGCACACTCATGGAGGCGCAGGTCTCGACGGAGCTCAGGGCTCAGACCCTTACGGAATCTTGCTTGCTTCTTGGCGTCAGTAGACACCTCCTCTGTTGCATAGCGGGCGAGGTTACCGAACTCACGGCTATAGGCATACACAGACAACTTGCCCGGAGTGAAGGCACAGAACTCCTCTCTCTTTCTGTCCATCAGGCCCTCTGGAATATGGTGCAGATGGAAAGCTGCGCTGAAGTCTGCCCACGTGGCCACTGGTTCAGCGGGACGCATAGCTTCAAAATTCTCCCAACACAGATTGGCGGGTCCCTCCAGGAAATACGCCGCAAAGGTCACCTTGTCGGCCTCAGACACATTCGCAGAGCGAATCTTGCGTGAAATGCTGCACAGCTAGTCATCAGCGTCGAGGGGATCGACGGAATGATGGAACTTTGGAGGATTCAGCTTCACAAAGTCATTGAGGGACACTGCGGCATTCCTAGGCTGTCGAGTCGTATTCTGCTCAATACGCTCTAGCAGTCGGTTAGTCTCCCTTTTATTTCTTTCTGCCTCAAGCATCACTTCTACCAGAGAAGGTGGGTGAGGCAGGTCTTCCTGCGACGCTTGACTACCCTCACCTTGCTCATGAGCAGGGGCACGGTTCAACCTGGTGAACACCATCCTGACAAACAAACTCATAGCTTAGACCAATATCATATCAATACTAGCTATGGATTAAGAATGTACTGAACACACGGAATGCGGAAATGAATATCCGAACAACATGGTAACAAGCAACTGCTATATATACACCATGGTTCATACACACCCTTACATAGTTCAGTACAAACTTACTCGAAGAGCAAACTACTGAAATGGTGGAACTACTCATCAGAGGCTTACAAGCTTCCTATACATTATTTATCTAGGCCTCCGGAATTCATTTCACATTACTACCATACTCCACAAGTCACGCAGGACTGTGAACGTACGGCTACTACCATACTATCCTTCCGCTCACAGCTGAGGCATCCGCATAGAACATCTCATAGAGATTACCTCCATGACCTGGAAGCTCAACCTGCGGATCAGGAAACACTCTAGCCTGAGATCCCTGGGATCCATAAGGACACGGATGTGGCCTTGGTCCCCTGACTGGTGGTAAGAGGGGTCCCCGAAGAGGTGTGACTCCTCCTATAGCTGGCCAGTCAACGTGGGCCGGAAGATGGTTCCTAACAGGGTTCAGCATCTCCATCTCTCCATACCCTGTCTGGACTACCGGTGCCAGCTGCGTCAAAGCTGTCCACAGACGGGCACGGGTAGCATAAAGCTCCATGCGGAGAGCACGAGCATCCCTATCTCTGTTCTCTAGCATCTCAACAGTGGACTGCAGAAGTGGATCCTCCATAGAAGAATCAAAATAGACTCCACTGAGGTATCCCTCTTCACCAGACTGAGAGGCCGGAACATAGCAGAACTCTGAATTCTGCAGCAGTGCATGTCTCGCTCTCATAATGGTCAGCATTGAATAGGCAGCATCTTGTACTGCCATGTCAACAGTGACTCCCAACCCATAGGACCAATGGATTGGCTTCTCCGCTCCAGGGTAGTCTGGAAATACCCTAACAGTGCAGATGTACTGGCTCTAGTTGAAGTCTCGGTACTGTTCCTCTACCGTGTACTCGAGGTACCAGCGGTAACCGCACACCGACATCACCCTGACCAGCATGGCCGTATGACCCGGTACATCAATGCACCTGGTCAAACGTACCACCTGACGAGAAGGACGGCCAGGCATCTGTAAGTAGAGAGTAATGCAAAAGCATTAGAGCTCTGAATGCAAAATTGGGCAGCACAACGGCTGTAAATGCTTAAAAACAAATTTTGAGACAACCCAAAATAGAATAGCGTAACCACTCAACTATCAAGTTCAACTCTCTGATCATCAAACTTACTTCCTCCTTCCTAGGAATAAAAGAAACCCAATATCTCTCGACCCGTAATCCTATAAGCTACCGATCGGAAACACGAGCCTAGGAGAAGATGAGAAATCTAGTCCTTAATTCCCGCGGAAAAGACAAGGATGACCAGGATAGCATATCTTGAGAAGAGAACAAGAGTGTTACGTTCCCTTCCACAAACAATTCCCTTATATATAACTAAGAAATTCTAGACTCAACTTCGACCAGTTTGGCTTAGTAATCCTACAGTCAGTCAGGCTCTGATACCAACGCTGTCGGGACCCCGATCCTAAGCCATAGGAATCCAGCCTGTAACACATCGCATCCCTTTGTGGTCTCACGCACGGTTAACTCCACGGCTGCAGCCTTACCTTAGCCGGGACCGTTTGCGTCTTTTGACTCACGTATGCGATAGTGTCGCTAGCAATCCAATGTCAAAGAACCCGGATCGACATGTCTAGTCATAAACCAAAGTGGCAGTACCGCACAAGGACAGGCATACATGACCCAACAAAGCAGGTGTCGGTCATCAGCGAATGCAGACGAGTCGTAGCAAGCTACAAGGACTCCATTACATCGCGTGACATTTCCCCAAAGGGGACAGACACAGCAGCTAAGAAGGACACATGCCGGTCAACCAATGTGTCCGGAGGAGTAGCGAACTACCAAGGCTCGTTGGATCACAAAGGGGCATTTCCTTGTAAGGGGTGCTACTAAAGTTCATGACTAGGTAATCGAACCCCATACATATCAAGTACGACACACGTACGCATGGCATATCGATATGTATAGATACATCGATGGCATCACAACATAACCATAAACATACAACCTTTATTTAAGAGGCTCGGAAGAGCCACACACATAATATTATACATCAAGGGTCTCATGACCCGTAATAGCAGTCATACAATTACAAGCCAGCGGAAGAGTTATAAACTGTCTGGGCACAGACAGGGCAACTAGAAGGCACATGGCCTGACTATACTACAGAGCCGACGTAGGGCCAGATCGTAGCTGGGACACCAGCTACTCGTCGTCGTCGATGTCTACGAAGAACCCTCCATTAGGGTCATTAGCAACCTCTGCAACATTATTAAGCAAACATGAGTACGAAGGTACTCAGCAAGACTTTAGGAGAACTAACTACTCATGCAAGGTATCAAAAGGTACTGTGGGGTTTCATGCGGGAAGCCAGCATTTGACTCGTGGCTAGACAACTTGCTCTTTGAAATTAGTTTTGACAACTTGATTTCTCGCACACGAGTCCACTAACACCACAACAATACACTATCGTGGAATCATTCCGTCTCCATGCGGAAATGCCGTCCACGACACTCACGCTTATCTTGACAATTTTATGAGTAGCCATTGAAGTTATCTATGAACAACATATGTCTCCAAGTAGTCCATATCCGCGGACGCGGCTATTCGAATAGATCATAACCCTGCAGGGGTGTACTTCGTCACACACGCTCTCGCCACTTATCGCCAAGTGCACGTCATGCACCTCGGCAACCTTCAAGCGGAAGCCCAGCGAGGGAGTCGGCCACGACCGTTAACCACACTAGTACCTAGTCCAGGTTTATCGCCTATCTGAGAGTAACCCGTACGGAAGTCCGACCGAGGTTTCCGCCACGGCCTCAAACGATGTGCGCAGGGTTCCAAAGCCCACCATCCGGGTGCCACTTGGTACACCGTGCCACTGCCTATCGCATCACGGTCCACCTCTCAGGTCAGCACCATGCACGGCCTCCAGCATTACTATAAACACGAGAAACTACTTGCAACTCCTGGACCGAGTACTAAGCAATTAATAGGCCGAGCGGGGTCATATTTCAGGGCCCAGCATGTGGTAGTATCTAGTCTTGGATTACATACATGGAACTCAGTTCCTATGGACGGTTCCAATGAAACAACCCGCCATGTACTCCTACACAGCCTTTCACCGGTACCTTTACCAAATCAAGTTCAACACACGACCTTTGCTCACCGAACACATTCCACATTTCTGTTCATCTCCCAGATGACAGACCATACACAACTCTAAGCATAGCATGCATAGCAGGATAAGGCACATCATAGCTCAAGCAACTACCAGGTATGCTAGGTTGCAAGGTTTGGCTATTTACTGTGACAAGGTTAGGTCATGCAAAGGAAGTGGGTCCAACTATCGTGGCAAAAGCAGTTGAAGCATTTGATCCTAATGCAATAATTAGGTGCAGGAGCAAGAACATGGGATTTATCGGGATGATCAAAAGGGTTGCTTGCCTTGTTGCTCAGAGGAGGAACGATATCCGTCAGACGGATATTCGGTGGAATCCGGGGGTGCGGAGCCTACCGAAATGAATGGCAACATTCAATAACAATCATATGCAATCAAAATGATGCATGAGCATGGCATGAGAATGCAAAGTGATAAGTTATTATAATCAAGATGTTTTAGGTTTAGAGTTCATTTGAATCACATTCGAATAGCAATTCAAACGGGTATTCTCGGATACCGGTTTAATTGATTTGACCTGATGCTCAGATCAACCTAATGTTAACATGCATGAAATGTCATGTTATGGTACTGATTTATATCTAGGGTAGTGTGTGATCATTGCATTTATAATGAAATTTGGATATTTTTGCAAATTCCATTTATAAAGTGATTAAAGAATTGAATTATTCCTTATTTCACAATTTAGGGTCCTGTAACTTTTTCAAACATAGTTGAAAATAGCATAATCAGAATCCTTGAATTTTTCTGATACTTTTTCATATATAATTTATTTTCATTGGAGTTACAGATTAATTTCTATGATTTTTGCAATTTTTAGCAATTTCCTGAATTAGTTTTAAACAGGAAATTCCATTTATTGCATCAGGCTGACGTCAGCAGGTCAGCCGACCTGTTCAGGTCAAACCTGACAGGGGGGCCCCACTTGTCAGCCTCTCTGGGATTAATCCCGCGCTGACCAGCCCCTAATTGGGGTTTGACCAGGCGTGGGGCCCTCTGTCAGCGACTGAGGGGAGGGCGATTACGCCCTAATGGTCGGCCACGTCGACGCCCACCGGAGGGTGCTCGCCGGTGACCAGACCCGCGGCGGAGGGCTCGCCGGAGACGACCTAGACGGCGCTGCACAGCACCAAAACGCACGCGGTTGGCAGCTACAGCATGCTCGCGAAGTGGCCGATCTGGCAGGACCAACTGGGGAGGCTAGGGTCGCCGGAAAAGGCGTCGGCGACGAGCCGGAGCGGCGGCCGAAGCTCGGGCGTCCTCGGGGTCTTTGAAATAGGGGGATCTACGCTCGGTTCTTAGCTGCTACGGCATCTACGCGTCGTCCTGGAGCTGTTGGTGCCCTCGGAAGGACGAGCTGGACATCGGAGGGCTACCGGCGACGAGCGGCAGCGGCGGTCCTCGTCGGGCTCCGGTGAAACTAGGGCTAGAGGAGGGGATCGAGGGGGAAAACTTAGGGGAAACGACCGCATGCTCACAGGGAGTGCAGAGCAGATCTTAGACGGCTCGGGGAAGGCCTGGGGCGACGAATCGACGGGAGAGGTCCGGCGGCCGGAGGAGGAAGACGACGGCGTTGTGGGCGTTGCAGGGCTCGAGGAAGCTTCGGCTTCTGCAGAGACGACCAGGGCGACGAGGCGGAGCTAATGGCGTGCTCTGGGAGGGGATCCTATGGCCAGGGGCACGGGCAGCTCGAGCTCGAGCTCGGCTCTAATGGCAGCAGCAGGGAGAAGGAGGGGATCCGGGAGGAGGGGAAGAACCGAGGCGGGGAATGGATAGGGGAAGCTCTGGGGAGCTTATCCCCGTCGTCGCCAGCGCGAACCGGCGGCCAGGCAGGCACGCAGGTGCGTGGCCGCGCCGGAGGAGGCGGCGGCCACCTCCTGTTGCCTACTGGCGCGAGGGAGGGGACGAGCGGGGAGATGGGCCGGGCCAGGCTAGGGCGACAGATAAGTCTTTTTCCATTTCCTCTGTTTTTGTTTTTCTGTTTTGCTAATTATTGTATTGCTAATTAATTCAGCTCCAAAACAAAAAGTAAAAACTATTTTAGACCTCCTGAAATAATTGTTATAATATCCCCACTCATTTCCAAGACTTTCAACATTTTTGGAAAATTATAGTTTCTGATTTCAAATTTTAAATTTGAAACCAGTGGCTTTTGCATTTATTTAAAATGCTTAAAGTGTCAAGAAAAATAGTTTTCTCCAATGCTCATTTACTTTCATGATTTATCAGAAAGTTTGAACATTTCTTGAGGCCATTTTGGGTTCATTGATTTTGAACTAGTTGAAATTTCCTTTAATTGAAATGGTGGCTAGGGTTTTGAGTTTTTCCTTTGCCACTTTGTTGTTTTTGTTGAAACTTCTTAGATGCAAATGCAAAGAAGACATGAGCACAATGCTATCTTGCTTAAGGGTTAGGGATGTGACACTTATCCCTGGCCTTGCCAGCGCGAGGCGGCGGCCAGGCAGGCGCACAGGTGCGTGGCCGCGCCGGAGGAGGCGGCGGCCACCTCCTGCTGCCTACTGGCGCGAGGGAGGGGACGAGCGAGGGAGATGGGCCGGGCCAGGCTAGGCGACACGTAAGGATTTCCCATTTTTTTCTGTTTTTGTTTTTCTGTTTTGCTAACTATTGTTTTGCTAATTATTTCAGCTCCAAAACAAAAAGAAAAAAGTATTTTAGACCTCCTGAAATAATGTTATAACAATCCCAACCATTTCCAAAGTTTTCAACATTTTTGGAAAATTATAGATTCTGATTTCAAATTTAAAGTTTGAAACCAGTGGCTTTTGTATTAATTTAAAAATGCTTAAGGTGTCAAGAAAATAGTTTTCTCCAATGCTCATTTACTTTCATGATTTATCAGAAGTTTGAACATTTCTTGAGGCCATTTTGGGTTCATTGATTTGAACTAGTTTGAGATTTTCTTTAATTGAAATAGTGGCTAGGGTTTTGAGTTTTTCCTTTGCCACTTTGTTGTTTTTGTTGAAACTTCTTAGATGCAAATGCAAAGAAGACATGAGCACAAGACTAACTTGCTTAAGGGTTAGGGATGTGACAACTCACCCCCACTCAAAAGAATCTCGTCCCGAGATTTAGAAGTCGTCGGGAATAACGCCGGATATTCAAGTCGGAGACGATCCTCTCTTTCCCAAGTTGCCTCCTTTTCAGAATGATTTGACCATTGAACTTTAAGAAACTTGAGGTTTCGACTTCGAGTGGTACGCTCAGCTTGATCAAGAATACGCACGGGGTATTCTCGGTATGAAAGGTTATCTTGGAGATCAAGCGTTTCATGGTCCACTTCACGGATAGGATCCGAAAAGCAACGCCTGAGTTGCGAGACGTGGAAAACATCATGAACCTTGGAAAGATGCGGAGGAAGTTCCAACTGGTAGGCAACTTCTCCTCGTTTGGCAAGAATGCGAAAAGGACCAATGTAACGAGGAGCCAACTTGCACTTGATACCGAAATGATGGGTACCCTTCAAAGGTGTAACCCGAAGGTAAGCCTTCTCGTCAACTTCAAAGGTCACAGCCTTATGATGACGATCATATTGGCTCTTTTGACGAGACTAGGCTGTTTTCAACTTTTCACGAATAATGCGAACCTGCTCTTCTGCATCCTGGATCATATCCGGGCCAAAGAGTTGCCTCTCTCCGGTTTTTGACCAATTAAGAGGTGTTCGACATCTTCGTCCATCGAGAACTTCAAAAGGGGCTTTGCCCAAGCTTGATTGATAACTATTGTTATAAGCGAATTCGGCGAATGGAAGGCACTTCTCCCAATTCATACCGAACGAAATAACACAAGCTCGGAGCATATCTTCTAGGATTTGATTCACTCTTTCTACTTGACCACTTGATTGAGGATGGAAAGCAGTGCTAAAAGATAAGTGAGTCCCCATGGCATTCTGAAAACTTTCCCAGAAGCGAGAAGTAAAGATACTTCCACGGTCCGAGTTAATTTCCAGGGGAACACCATGAAGAGACACTATTCGAGAGATATATAACTCTGCTAGCTGGCTAGCTGTTATACTCTCACGAACAGGAAGAAAATGAGCCACTTTGGAAAGACGGTCAATGACCACAAAGATAGCATTATTTCCTTTCTTGGTCTTGGGAAATCCGGTAATGAAATCCATGCTAACTTTATCCCATTTCCATTCAGGAATAGCTAAAGGTTGAAGGGTGCCAGCAGGCCTTTGATGTTCTGCCTTAACTCGACGACAAACATCGCAGTTAGCAACGAACTCAGCAATTTCTCTCTTCATCCTAGTCCACCAGAACCTCTGGCGTAGGTCCAGATACATCTTAGTACTACCGGGATGAATGGTGAGAGGAGAATCATGAGCCTCCTTAAGGATTAACTGCCTTAGATGTGGGTTCTTAGGAACCACTAAACGATTCTGGAAGAACACAACACCTTGATCGTTCATGGAAAATTCTTTATCGTTGCCGCTAAAAATATTCTCCTTGATCCGTGATATACCCTTGTCACGCTTTTGGCCAGCTATGATTTGATCCTTAAGAGTAGGCTTCACCACCAGGGTAGAAAGGAATCCTTGAGGAACAATATGAAGATTCAACTTCCGAAAGTCCTCATAGAGATGTGGTTGACCTTGTTGTAGCATCAAATTGTTACAATAAGATTTACGACTTAGCGCATCGGCCATAACATTGGCCTTCCCCGGGGTGTAAGTTATCCCTAAGTCGTAATCCGAGATCAACTCAACCCACCGTCTTTGCCTAAGATTCAAATCCGGCTGGGTGAAAATATATTTCAGACTTTGGTGATCAGTGAATATTTCGCAACGATTACCCAGAAGGTAATGTCGCCAGGTTTTTAGTGCATGGACCACAACTGCAAGCTCAAGGTCATGTGTGGGATAATTATCCTCATGTGGACGCAACTTTCGAGATGCGTATGCGATCACATGACGATCTTGCATGAGAATGCAACCTAATCCTTGTCTCGAGGCGTCGCAATAGATAACAAAGTCCTTAGAAAAATCTGGTGGTAGCAACACAGGTGCGGAAGTCAGGCGTCTTTTCAGTTCCTGAAAACTATGCTCACACTGTGGTGTCCACTCGAACTTTTTATATTTCTTGAGGAGTTCAGTTAGAGGCTTTGCAACCTTGGAGAAATTCTCGACGAAGCGGCGACAATAGCTCGCTAGGCCAAGAAAACTCCTAACTTGCTTAACCGATTCAGGTTGAGTCCAATCAAGGACAGCTTGAACTCTCTCGGGATTGACAGCAATACCCTTACCAGAGATTACGTGGCCTAGATAGGTCACTTCTGGTAACCAGAATTCACATTTTGAAAATTTGGCATAAAGGCGATGCTCTCGAAGTTTCATCAATACCAGCCTTAGATGCTCGGCATGTTCTTGTTCATTCTTCGAGTAGATGAGAATATCATCGAGGTATACCACGACGAATTTATCCAAATACTCCATGAAGATTGAGTTCATCAGCCGAGAGAAAGTGGCTGGGGCATTGGTTAAACCGAAGGACATAACGGTGTACTCATATTGGCCATAACGAGTAACAAAAGCCGTTTTTGGAATGTCCCCGTTCTTAATCTTGATTTGATGGTATCCCAATCTCAAATCCATTTTGGAGAAGAGTGAGGATCCAGCGAGCTGATCGTACAGGTCGTTGATCCTGGGGAGCGGATACTTGTTCTTAATGGTGACCAGATTAACTGGTCGGTAATCTAAAACCATCCGATCCGTTCCGTCTTTCTTCTTGACGAAGAGGATGGAACAAGCCCAAGGAGAAGAGCTAGGACGAATGAAACCCTTGTTCAAGGCCTCATCTAATTGCTTCTTAAGTTTGGCTAGCTCCAGGGGTGCCATCTTATAAGGTCTTCTGGCTATTGGGGCAGTTCCCGGAACAAGATCTATCACAAACTCTACATCTCTGTCACGTGGAATTCCTGGCAGTTCCTCTGGAAAAACATCCGGAAAGTCACGGACTACCGGAATGTCTTCAAGTTCCGGAAGAGGATTGGCATTTAGGGAATAAAGTTGGCATTTGGCAACTCGAGTGGAGACATTTACTATCTCACCCGAGGGATGGGTAAGCTGGACATTTCTAGAGTGAGTATCAATCTTGGCATAGTGAGTTGACATCCAGTCCATGGCCAAGATGATATTAATATCCGAAGATTCCAAAGCTATCAATGAGGCTAGAAAAACTAGCCTGTCTACTAGAATTTCATTGTCATAGGTTATCCTAGAGGTTTGCCATTTACTACCAGGGGTTTGGACAACCAATGGGATTGGCATATCACAAAATGACATGTTATGCAACTGTGCATAACTTTCTGAAATGAAGGAATGAGAAGACCCAGTGTTAAAGAGAACGGACGCTGGGTGATGATTAACAAGAAGCGTACCCAGCATGACGTCGGGATCCTCTGCAGCTTCTTCTGTTGACACATAGTTCACACGGCCACGTGCAGGAGTTGGCTTCACATAATAAGCTTTGCCCGACTTGGCCTGCCCGACGGACTTTCCGGGTTGTTTGGCACCCACATTCTGAGGACACTCACGGGAATAATGCCCTCGTTCTCCACACTTGTAGCATATCACCTGGTTGGCACTTGGTGCAGCATTGCTAGCTAGACCACCATAAGCTTTTGCTGGAGGGTTGGCGTGATTCGTCTGAGGTGCCACGTAGGATGGCCTCGGAGTGTATCTTGGCGGCAGAGAACTGTTTGGAACCCACAGCCTGCGTTTTGGAAACGCGGAACCAGAAGACGAGCCAAAGTCACGGGAGTGCTCTCTTGTGGCTTCGAAGTCAGTATGACCAGTCTCGGCACTGATTGCTTTGTTGACCAGGGCTTGAAAGCTTGCACACTCATGGAGGCGCAGGTCACGACAGAGCTCAGGGCTCAGACCCTTACGAAACCTTGCTTGCTTCTTGGCGTCAGTAGACACCTCCTCTGTTGCATAGCAGGCGAGGTTACTGAACTCGCGGCTATAGGCATCCACAGACATCTTGCCCTGAGTGAAGGCACAGAACTCCTCTCTCTTTCTGTCCATCAGGCCCTCTGGAATATGGTGCAGACGAAAAGCTACACTGAAGTCTGCCCATGTGGCCACTGGTTCAGCGGGACGCATAGCTTCAAAATTCTCCCACCAGAGATTGGCGGGTCCTTCCAGAAAATACGCCGCAAAGGTCACCTTGTCGGCCTCAGACACATTCGCAGAGCGAATCTTGCGTGAGATGCTGCACAGCCAGTCATCAGCGTCGAGGGGATCGATGGAATGATGAAACTTTGGAGGATTCAGCTTCACAAAGTCATTGAGGGACACTGCAGCATTCCTAGGTTGTCGAGCCGTATTCTGCTCAATACGCTCTAGCAGTCGGTTGGTCTCCCTTTTATTTCTTTCTGCCTCAAGCATCACTTCTACCAGAGAAGGTGGGTGAGGCAGGTCTTCCTGCGACGCTTGACTACCCTCACCTTGCTCATGAGCAGGGGCACGGTTCAACCTGGTGAACACCATCCTGACAAACAAACTCATAGCTTAGACCAATATTATATCAATACTAACTATGGATTAAGAATGTACTGAACACACGGAATGCGGAAATGAATATCCGAACAGCATGGTAACAAGCAACTGCTATATATACACCATGGTTGATACACACCCTTACATAGTTCAGTACACCCTTAGCCGAAGAGCAAACTACTGAAATTGTGAAACTACTCATCAGAGGCTTACAAGCTTCCTATACATTATTTATCTAGGCCTCCGGAATTCATTTCACATTACAACCATAATTCACAAGTCACGCAGGACTGTCAAAGTACGGCTACTACCATACTATCCTTCCGCTCACAGCTCAGGCATCCGCATAGAACATCTCATAGAGATTACCTCCATGGCCTGGAAGCTCAACCTGCGGATCAGGAAACACTCTAGCCTGAGATCCCTGGGATCCATAAGGACACGCATGTGGCCTTGGTCCCCTGACTGGTGGTAAGAGGGGTCCCCGAAGAGGTGTGACTCCTCCTATAGCTGGCCAGTCAACGTGGGCCGGAAGATGGTTCCTAACAGGGTTCAGCATCTCCATCTCTCCATACCCTGTCTGGACTACCGGTGCCAGCTGCGTCAAAGCTGTTCACAGACGGGCATGGGTAGCATAAAGCTCCATGCGGAGAGCACGAGCATCCCTGTCTCTGTTCTCTAGCATCTCAACAGTGGACTGCAGAAGTGGATCCTCCATAGAAGAATCAAAATAGACTCCACTGAGGTATCCCTCTTCACCAGGCTGAGAGGCTGGAACATAGCAGAACTCTGAATTCTGCAGCAGTGCATGTCTCGCTCTCATAATAGTCAGCATTGAATAGGCAGCATCCTGTACTGCCATGTCAACAGTGACCCCCAACCCATAGGACCAATGGATTGGCTTCTCCGCTCCAGGGTAGTCTGGAAATACCCTAACAGTGCAGATGTACTGGCTCTGGTTGAAGTCTCGGTACTGTTCCTGCACTGTTTACTCGGGGTACCAGCGGTAACCGCACACCGACATCACCCTGACCAGCATGGCCGTATGACCGGTACATCAATGCACTTGGTCAGACGTACCACCTGACGAGAAGGACGGCCAGGCATCTGTAAAT
The DNA here is from genome assembly GCF_904849725.1 of Hordeum vulgare subsp. vulgare. NCBI lineage: Eukaryota > Viridiplantae > Streptophyta > Magnoliopsida > Poales > Poaceae > Hordeum > Hordeum vulgare. The sequence continues at coordinate 116,858,040 of NC_058523.1, read as the reverse complement.
AGAGAGTAATGCAAAAAGCATTAGAGCTCCGAATGCAAAATTGGGCAGCATAACGGCTGTAAATGCTCAAAAACAAATTTTGAGACAACCCAAAAATGGAATAGCGTAACCACTCAACTATCAAGTTCATCTCTCTGATCATCAAACTTACTTCATGCTTCCTAGGAATAAAGAAACCAATATCTCTTGACCCGTAGTCCTATAATCTACCGATCAGAAACACGAGCCTAGGAGAAGATGAGTAACCTAGTCCTTAATTCCCGCAGAAGAGACGAGGATGACCAAATAGAATAATTTGAGAAGAGAACAAGAGTCTTACGTTCCCTTCCACAAAAAATTCCCTTATATATAACTAAAGTAATTCTAGACTCAACTTCGACCAGTTTGGCTTAGTAATCCTACAATCAGTCAGGCTCTGATACCAACGCTGTCGTGACCCCGATCCTAAGCCATAGGAATCCAGCCTGTAACACATCGCATCTCTTTGCGGTCTCACGCACGGTTAACTCCACGGCTGCAGCCTTACCTTAGCCGGGACCGTTTGAGTCTTTTGACTCACGTATGCAATAGTGTTGCTAGCATTCCAATGTCAAAGAACCCGGATCAACATGTCTAGTCATAAACCAAAGTGGCAGTACCGCACAAGGACAGGCATACATGACCCAACAAAGCAGGTGCCGGTCATCAGCGAACGTAGACGAGTCGTAGCAAGCTACAAGGACTCCATTACGTCACGTGACATTTCCCCAAAGGGGACAGGCACAGCCGCTAAGAAGGACACATGCCGGTCAACCAATGTGTCCGGAGCAGTAGCGAACTACCAAGGCTCGTTGGATCACAAAGGGGCATTTCCTTGTAAGGAGTGCTACTAAAGTTCACGACTAGGTATTCGAACCCCATACATATCAAGTAAGACACACGTACGCATGGCATACCGATATGTATAGATACATCGATGGCATCACAACATAACCATAAACATACAAGCTTTATTTAAGAGGCTCGGAAGAGCCACACACATAATATTACACATTAAGGGTCTCACGACCCATAATAACAGTCATTCAGTTACAAGCCAGCGGAAGAGTTTTAAACTGTCTGAGTACAGACAGTGCAACTAGAAGGCACATGGCCTGACTATACTGCAGATCCAACGTAGGGCCAGATCGTAGCTGGGACACTAGCTACTCGTCATCGTCGATGTCTACGAAGAACCCTCCATTAGGGTCATTAGAAACCTCTGCAACATTTATTAAGCAAACATGAGTACGAAGGTACTCAGCAAGACTTTAGGACAACTAACTACTCATGCAAGGTATCAAAGGGTATTGTGGGGTTTCATGCGGAAAGCCAGCATTTGACTCGTGGCTAGACAACCTGCATTTTGAAATTAGTTTTGACAACTTGACTTCTCGCACACGAGTCCACTAACACCACAGCAATACACTATCGTGGAATCATTCCGTCTTCATACGGAAATGCCGTCCACGACACTCACGCTTATCTTGACAATTTTATGAGTAGCCATTGAAGTTATCTATGAACAACATATGTCTCCAAGTAGTCCATATCCGCGGACGCGGCTATTCGAATAGATCATAACCCTGCAGGGGTGTACTTCTTCACACACGCTCTCGCCACTTATCGCCATGTGCACGTCATGCACCTCGGCAACCTTCAAGCGGAAGCCCAGCGAGGGAGTCGGCCACGACCGTTAACCACACTAGTACCTAGTCCAGGTTTATCGCTAATCTGAGAGTAACCCGTACGGAAGTCCGGCCGAGGTTTCCGACATGGCCTCAAACGATGTGCGCAGGGTTCCCAAGCCCACCATCCGGGTGCCACTTGGTACACCGTGCCACTGCCTACCGCATCACGGCCCACCTCTCAGGTCAGCACCATGCACGGCCTCCAGCATTACTATAAACACCAGAAACTACTTGCAACTCCTGGACCGAGTACTACGCGATTAATAGGCCGAGCGGGGTCATATTTCAGGGCCCAGCATGTGGTAGTATCTAGTCTTGGATTACATACACGGAACTCAGTTCCTAAGGACAGTTCCAATGGAACAACCCGCCATGTACTCCTACACGGCCTTTCACCGGTACCTTTACCAACTCAAGTTCAACACACAACCTTTGCTCACCAAACACATTCCACAATTCTGTTCATCTCCCAGATGACAGACCATACACAACTCTAAGCATGGCATGCATAGCAGGATAAGGCACATCACAGCTCAAGCAACTACCAGGTATGCTAGGTTGCAAGGTTTGGCTATTTACTGTGACAAGGTTAAATCATGCAAAGGAAGTGGGTTCAACTATTGTGGCAAAAGCAGTTGAAGCATTTGATCTTAAATGCAATAAATAGGTGCAGGAGCAAGAACATGGGAGTTATCGGGATGATCAAATGGGTTGCTTGCCTTGTTGCTCAGAGGAGGAACGATATCCGTCAGACGGATATTCGGTGGAATCCGGGGGTGCGGAGCCTACCGAAATGAATGGCAACATTCAATAACAATCATATGCACTCAAAATGATGCATGAGCATGGCATGAGAATGCAAGGTGATAAGTTATTATTTTCAACATGTATTAGGTTTAGAGTTGATTTGAATCACATTCGAATAGCAATTCAAACGGGGTATTCTCGGATACCGGTTTAATTGATTCGACCTGATGCTCAGATCAACTTGATGTTAACATGCATGAAATATCATGTTATGGTATTGACTTGTAATTAGGACAGTGGTGAACATTGTATATATAATGAAATTTGAATATTTTTGCAAATTCCATTTAAAAAGTGATTATAAGAATTGAATTATTCCTTATTACACAATTTAGGGTTCTGTAACTTTTTCAAACATAGTTGAAAATAGCATAATCAGAATCCTTGAATTTTTCTGATACTTTTTCATATATAAATTATTTTCATTGGAGTTACAGATTAATTTCTATGATTTTTACAAGTTTTAGCAATTTCCTGGAATTAGTTTTATACTGGAAATTCTAATTATTGCGTCAGAGTGACGTCAGCAGGTCAGCCGACCTGTTCAGGTCAAACCTGACAGGGGGGCCCCACTGGTCAGCCTCTCTGGGACTAATCCCGCGCTGACCAGCCCTAATTGAGGTTTGACTTGGCCTTGGGCCCATTTGTCAGCGAGTGATTAAGTCCTGAGCTGCTGGGTTAGCTTTGCCACGTCGACCCCCACCGGAGGGTGGTCGCCGGCGACCAGGCCCGCGGCGGAGGGCTCGCCGGAGACGACCTAAACGGCGCTGCACAGCACCAAAACGCACGCGGTTTGCAGCTACGGCACGCTGGCGAAGTGGCCGATCTTGCAGGGGCATCAGGGAAGGCTAGGGTCGCCGGGAGAGGCGCCGGCGACGAGCCAGAGCGGCGGCCGAAGCTCGGCCTTCTATGAGAGACGGCTCTAGGGCACGGGGAGGGCAGCTGAGGGACTCATCACGCTCCTGGAGGCTCCAGGAGCTCGAATCCTAGCTCGAACGCGTGGATCGGACATCACAGCGACGGCGACGACATGACCGGCGGCGAGAAGCTCTCGGACTTGGTGGGGAACTAGGCTACGATGCACGGGAGAGCGTGGGCGAGAGGGGAAACGACGACGAGCTCACGGCGGTTCCGATGGTGCTGAAGAGGAGCTCGGGGATGCGCCGGAGGGAGCGAATCGACGGGAGAGGTCCGACGGCCGGAGGTGGAAGACGACGGCGTTGGGGGCGATGCAGAGCTTGGGGAAGCTTCGGCTTCTGCAGAGATGACCAGGGCGACGAGGCGGAGCTAACAGACTACTCGGAGGCGGGATCCCATGGCTAGAGGTGCTGCTGCTCGAGCTCGAGCTCGGCTCCAATGACGGCAGCAAGGAGGAGGAAGAGATCCGGGAGGAGGGAAGAACGGTGCGGGGAATGGATAGGGGAGGCCTCAGGGGGCTTATCCCCGGCCTTGCCAGCGCGAGGCGGCGGCCAGGCAGGCGCACAGGTGTGTGGCCGCGCCGGAGGAGGCGGCGGCCACCTCCTGCTGCCTACTGGCGCGAGGGAGGGGACGAGCGAGGGAGATGGGCCGGGCCAGGCTAGGCGACACGTAAGGATTTCCCAAAAAAATTTCTGTTTTTGTTTTTCTGTTTTGCTAACTATTGTTTTGCTAATTATTTCAGCTCCAAAACAAAAAGTAAAAACTATTTTAGACCTCCTGAAATATTGTTATAACATTCCCAACCATTTCCAAAGTTTTCAACATTTTTGGAAAATTATAGATTCTGATTTCAAATTTAAAGTTTGAAACCAGTGGCTTTTGTATTAATTTAAAAATGCTTAAGGTGTCAAGAAAATAGTTTTCTCCAATGCTCATTTACTTTCATGATTTATCAGAAAGTTTGAACATTTCTTGAGGCCATTTTGGGTTCATTGATTTGAACTAGTTTGAGATTTTCTTTAATTGAAATAGTGGCTAGGGTTTTGAGTTTTTCCTTTGCCACTTTGTTGTTTTTGTTGAAACTTCTTAGATGCAAATGCAAAGAAGACATGAGCACAAGACTAACTTGCTTAAGGGTTAGGGATGTGACATTTCTTATATGGGAAAAAATTTCCCAACGGCCAGACTTCCCGCTTCTAGGCCAGCAACAGAGTGAAATTCATTGGTGATGCTCATAACCTGTAAAAACTCTGGGTTGATTGGTGCAGCGACCGCCTTCTCAGGAGGAACAACTTCATCATCATCTGATTTCGAAGAGGTAGAAGAATGACCATCATCGTCATCATCTAGTGCCTCCGACAATCCCTCGACATGTTCGCTCATGTCAACTACCGCAGACCAATATCCGGTGTCATACACTTGTTGGCCACCTGTTGGTTCCAATGGGCCGGCGTCGGGGGCTACAGTTATGGCCAACTCGGCCTCACCGGCCCCGCTACTGCACTCGGTGACATCAGTGGCAGAAATGAACTCCACATAAACCATGGTATGTCCAAACATGGAGTTATTGGGATTGCTTGCAAACCCCATGTACGACGCCCATGCTCTTTCACCAGTAACCCGCCGCACAACCCAACGATCTCCTCCCTCAACCACGAAAGCCTCCATGGTCATTTGTTTTCCATCCATCGCTGAACCAAACACCGCTCGGACGCACCTTCCCACTGTCGCATACCCTACATTAACCATGTCTCTCACTACAACTGTAGTCATCCCGCACCTAGACACATCCGCACCAGAAGGACCATCGCGTATGATGTCCCCATTGAACACTAACAAATTTTCCATAGTACCTAATGAGCACCCATATTTACATCGTTAGTCCATTAAAAATTGTTTATTTACATATAACAATTTGACATATTATCACATGAACAAAAATATCATAGCAAACGATTCAAAATAGCGGTTGCATGCATGAACATATCACCAGTTATATATCAACAGAGTCGACATATTATCACATGAACAAAAATATAACACAAACATTTTTTGGCTCTTTTCTAAAGACCAGTTGCATGCATTAACAAATCACCGCTAATATATGAACAAAGTCGACCTATTATCATATGAACACAAATATCTCATACTCTTATGTGAAATACTACTATAAATGCAGAATATCTCCTATGAAAATGTTTATTACTAACTTATTTCTAATCGTGTATAGCCATAAAAATTAATATATTGCAAAAGTCATACCTTGATCTTCAACTTAATAGTTCATATCGCATGGCAAAATCGTACTCCTGAAGCTCTAAATTATTCCAGAAAAGTGATAATATACTCCCTAAAACAAAAAAACACATACTTAGAAACTAATCAAACAAAATAAAAACATCATGCATGCAAACACGACCAACAGAAATGGACAACTCTTACCTTGATCTATCTTTTCGTCAACAACGACATCTTCAAAATGCAATTTCAAACCGTCCTAAATCACCACTTAAAATGTGTATGGAGTAGTTCTTGAGAGAAAGAGAAGAGAGTGAGAAAGAAAAGTTGTGTGGGCTGAAGAAAGCAAGAGAAGCGAGTGAGAGAGGAGGCCTGATGCATCAACAGCAGGAATCAGCATCCGGTTAAAAAAGCAGACAACAACAGCATCTCAGCACAGTACTCCCGCGTAGCTCGGCATCGGTTTCAGCGTTGTCTGTCAACGTCGTTTCAGCGTTGTCGCATCCGCGCGTGAGTGAACAGTACCTGTCGCCTGGGCTGGTGGCGGCAGGGGCCCGCAGCTGCCCGTTCGTTCCGTCGCGTGGCAGGTGCAACGGGATTTTCGGTCGGCCGCCTCGCTCCGTGGCGGCAGGGCCCAGCCATCTGCGCTGGTGGCGGCAGGTGCCACGCGTCACCTGGTGTGCGTGCCGCCATGCGAGATGAGGGTCTTTTTTGTCATTCGTGTCGCATGTGGTCCTTTTTAACAATTCGTTTCGAGAGATGGTCCTTTTGAACAAAAATTCCCTCCACCTCTCTTTCATGGCTTGCGGAAGGGGTGGGAGAAACCCCTCAGGTATATCCAGGATGAGAGTTGGATTAGGAAAGGAAAATATAACTAACAAGGGATCGGGAAGTAAAATTTTTAGATGATAGATCGGAAAGGATTTATGAAAAAAAAATCAGAACGGAGGGAAGACAATCTAAGAAGAGAAACACCAAGTCAAAGGTGGGGTTCACTCAAAAAGATCGGTGGATTGTTTCTTTATTGAAAAAAATTATGTGTGAGGTGGAACAAAAGGTGTGACGAATGAACGACTCACATATATACGTAGTGCCCTTTTAGGAGTAGAGATAAGATTGAAAAAACTTCTTACTATTAATTACTTACATCCCTAATTAAGCCTCTGACTAATTAATAAATTGCATTAATGACTAAATTTCATAATTGATTTGACGTAAAAAATCCTACTTAGATGGACTTAATTATTCGTATGTGTAATTAATTTTCTATCTAATTAATTATATTAACGGCTTGATTTCCAAATTGATTTGGTTTTTTGTTTTAAAATTGTGTTTGCATTAATAACTGAGTATCGACGAAACGACATACGAACTTCTCAATTAGGAGTAGAGACTACCAAATTTGTAATGAGATAAGAACTTTTAAAAATGTCATTTTACAAAGTATATTCGAGTGGTGTCATGATGAGATACGGGACTTGTATAAAGTAATTTCAAAAACTAAAAATATGATGCTCATGACTTGATTTCCTAAGGTGTCACAAAAAAATATTTTGTGGCTAGACAAACTACATTGGCGGACCTTGTCTGAACTAGACCGATGAATAATGTGTGCCGCCTTGATCTAACGTAGCGATATTTACCATAACCAGTAATATGGTACCAAAATAAACAAACTGTATATGAAAGCAAAATAGACATTTATTCATAATATAGCTTACGAAAATTAACCCATAGAAATTTATGTCAATTTTGTTGGGGCTCAACACTGTACAAAACACGAAAACATTTTTCTACCCCATGCGAGGGACTAAATAAAATCATAAAACGACCTCTACAAGTCTCCCAATAAAACCTCTATGTAAGTGTCAGTTCATTTTGTTCGTTATTCACATATGTGTTTTAATTTTTGTGAATAATTTGTAAAAGTTGATTGACATTTTTTTCAAATTCCAAAATATGCTTTGAATATTTGATCATTAAAATGATGGGGAAAAAATCATGAAAATTTATTTGAAATCGAGATTTTTTTAATATGTGAACAATTTTTTGAGCATGAGCATTTTATGATTTTCCGAATGTCTTTCGAATTCATAAATAGTTTATCATTTTCACTCTTTTTTCAAAACTCACAACTTTTTGAAATTTGGTTCTTTTGGAAATTCCGGAATTAATTTAGAGAAGAAAAAATAAATTAAAATGAGAAAGTAAAATAAAAATAAAAACAAGAGGTCTGGTCTCCCCTGTGGACCATTGCGACCTTAGCCATCATGCTATTTGTGAGCTCTTATTATTGGGTTGTATCCGTATATAAAAGCAGAACCCGACAGCGATTTTAAAATAAAAAATAAATTGTTTTCTTTACTTACTTATGACATTGGTGGCTAATTCGTGTCAATTTCAAAAGTAATTTGTATGACGTACGATCAAAAACAGACCGTAGTTTATTATTTGATAAAGATAAAGATGTATCTCAAAATAAATGTCGCATGTTTAATATTAAATTATTATAAATTTTACACTAAATAAACGACATTTATTTTGAAACGGAGGAATTATATGTATAGATATATAGTCGTATAGATGTATAGATATAGATATAGGTACAGATATATAGATATAGATTTACTGACAGCGTATGTTGTTGACTAGTTTATGGATGACAATAACCAAGTGAACAATGAGGAGCGACAGATAGTTTCCCCGCGAGAGATACACGGCGCCACACATTTAGCTGCTCCAACGGGGACGTCATTGGCTTCCTGTCCGTGCGGCATCATCCACCGTCAAACAAGTCCAATATTATTCCGAGCGGCGTCTGCATCTACTCCGTCCGTTCCTAAATATAAGTCTTTTTTAAACATTTCACTAAAAGGCTACATATGGAGCAAAATATAAATAAATCTATGCTTTAAAGTATGTGTATATACATTCGTACGTAGTTATTTTAGTAAAACCTCTTAAAAGACTTATATTTGGTTATAGTTTCTCCCTCCCTCGCTCACTTTCGAGTGCAACCTATATAGATACATACGCCGGCCCCTTCGGTCACATCAATCATCTCTTGCAGTGCAGGGCTCGAACGCTGGGCAATGGCATCCGAGGCGTGCAGCCTCCCGACACACACCGCGCCCTCCCCCGACGCCAAGCCCCTGCACGACGTCGACGACGACCTCCGCCGCCGCAGACGACGCCGCCGCCGCCGCTGCTGCATCTGCGCCCTGGTCACCCTCGGCGTGCTCCTGCTGCTGGGCGTGACCCTCCTGGCCCTCTTCCTCACCGTGCTCCGCGTCCGCGACCCCAGCACGCGCCTCCTCTCCGCCCGCGTCGTCGGCCCCGCCCCCAGCCTCGCCCAGCCCAACTTCACCGTGCTGCTCGCCGCGGCCATGCACAACCCCAACTATGTCTCCTTCTCCTATGCCTCCGGCACCGCCGGGCTCTGGTACCGGGGCATCCACGTCGGGGACGCCCAGGTCGGCCCCAGCCGCATCCCTGGCAGGGGGGACGAGACCGTGCAGCTGGAACTGACGGTGCTCACCGCCGACTTCACCAAGGACATGGCGCAGCTGATCAAGGACATCGAGGCCGGGGCGCTGCCGCTGGACGCGAGCGCGAGGATCCCGGGAAAAGTGGCCGTCTTCGGCGTGTTCAAGCTCAACGTTGTGGCCTACTCCGACTGCCACGTCGTCGTCGGATTCCCGGACATGGACATCCGTGGCCAGGAGTGCCACGACCACGCCAAACTAATACTCTGATCGGCCGGCTTGGCTGCTTGTTCGTGTTATGGCATGGTATACGCTTATGCTAGGGGAGAGCGTGAACAATGGTTCTGGGAGTTATGTATGGGAGTTGTCTATGCCTTAGCGTTTGATTCATTGTTGTTATGCATGTCTTGGGTCTCATCGTGTACACAAGAAAAAAGATTGTTGTTATGTCTTGCTCTCATCGTGTACAAAATGATCATGTTTGTGAATGTCAGGCGTTTGAAAATCACCGGGCATTGACATGAAGCAATCTTTGTTCTTCTTTTTTTTAAACTATGAAGCAATCTTTGTTCGACAACAATAGCTATATGTAAGTTGACTGAATTTACAATTTGGATAAATCGATTTCGTGAGAGGAGGAAACGGTTGAAGGAGGAAAAAAGCCGAGGAAGTAAAAAGAAGCACGACTGTTGGATCTTGTACACCCCACGACCCACGTTATGAGAACGACCAGCAGTCCAGCACTAACATGATGCAAATGGTGAAGGGGAAGCAACAAAAGAAACTGCTCCACAAACCCAGGTCGATGGCTCAGATCGCTTTCCGCGAGAATACAATGGTCAGGAAACATGTGCACGGGGGCTGATCTAACAAGGCGAGTAGTTGGCGAATGTCCAATCTTGTTGTGTTAGTCTCTCAATAATTTGATAGTTTTTGTTAAAACCAAGTCGTTCCTAGATTTTTACTTCTCTGCGTCATCATGTTTTCCCATTGATGCTGGGTTGTCAGAACCAAGATTATATTAAACCGCTATCAGCCTAGCACCAGTGACTTTATACATAAGAAAAAAAAATCTCGATTACCGCCAGGCCTTTCAAACGCCATCCTACACAAATGTCATTCCATCACGTAAATTTGCACGCATGTGAAACACAGGTAAATGTTTTCTGTCAAAAAAAGACTTTTAAATTTTCTGTATCTCCTTAGATTTTACTGCGCCAAAGGGTTCACATGAGGTCCTGCTCACAAACTCCATGTCCATTATAGCACACATTCCGTGATAACAAAGATTAGGCTGAGGCCAACTTCATCGTATGATCCCAAACGGACGTTCGTTTTGCCCGGATTCTATCCATTTGGGTAGGACGATGTGGTCGTGTCCGGGCTTGTCCTGGGATGCGGTGGCCGTGCGCCCAGCGCGCGGCCGCATCCTTTTGCCCCATCCTGTCCGTCAGGGCCTAAAATGCTCATATTTTCGTATCAAAACAAGTTTGCACATCAAACCCAATCGAAATTGTCTCTAAATAAAATAATTTTACAATCAAATTGAAATTGTCTTGAATGAACATAAAATGAACCAGTACATCTATTGGTTGCCAATATGTTCCCACATGTGCTCAATCAAGTCATTTTGAAGATTCAAATGAGTGTGCCAATCACGCATCTCACGATGGAACTGGACAAATTGTTGAAACGTAGTCGGTTCTTGGTGTAGGGGCTCAACATTTTCACCTTAATAATCAAATCCTTGGTTGAAGCTACTGTCATCACGCTCGTCCTCGACGATCATGTTGTGCATGATCACACAAGCAGTCATCACCTCCCAAAGCTTCCTTTCATTCCATGACAGTGCAGGGTTTCGAACGATACCCCATCGAAATTGAAGCACATCAAAAGCACGTTTCACATCCTTTCTAGCACTCTCTTGCATTTGGGCAAATTTCTTTCTCTTCTCATCTTGGGGGTCCGAGATTGTCTTCATAAAAGTTGACCACTGTCGTGGGTATAAGTCATACAGTGGGGAAGGAGGAAGCTTGCGCCCGCTGTCGTGGGTATAAGTCTGACAGTATAAGTCTGCCGGCGGGTTGGATCTAGGGGGATTTCCTCCCCTCCTCGGTGACGGAAGACGACTTGCTGGAGTTGGTGGAGCATGGCATGATCGTCAACAAGTCCTGGCGGCTGCCGAAAGGCGAGACGGAGCTGGCGCCGAAGGAGGGGGAGCACGTTCTGCTGCTCAGCCATGTGTTCAGGGGCTTCTCCTTGCCTCCTCACCCCTTCTTCCGAGGTATCATGACTTACTTCGGGGCGCAGCTCCATCATTTTCCTCCAAACGCAATAGCCCACCTTGCTACATTCGTCACCCTTTGCGAGTGCTTTATTGGATGTCCCCCTCACTGGGGGCTCTTTAAGTACGTCTTCTCCGCTAGATCCCAAACCGTCAAAAAGCTTAGCCAGTCGGACGATAAGACCCATCTCCTCCAGCTCTGCGGAGGTTTAGGCTTCCAGAAGAAAACAAAGAGTAGCTATCCCCCCCCTCCAGTTGTCCGAGTCAGTTAGGAACTGGCAATCGACCTGGTTCTATTGCCAGGGCATTGCTTGTCCGAATGCCTCGAGTGGGTTGCCACCTTTTAGCCTAGACCGTCCGGGCCCTCCCAGGAAGCTTGCGCTCTCTAAGGGGGAAAAGATCCAGATCCAGCCTTTGGTCGACACGCTGATAGCTGTCGTCCGCAAGGGAGTCACCGGCACGGACCTGCTGGAGACTTTTCTGGGTCGGCGCATCTAGCCGCTGCAGGCCCGACACCACGCCATGTGGCACTACGCGGGGCCTTCGGATTCCACTCGGTCTCATCCAGAGTGCGTGACCGGGGAGACTGTGAGAGCGTGGGTCCGCGGCATCACAGGCGCGTGTGACAACCCCGAAGGAGCCCGGCGGGTGAAGCCCTTCCGCGTTGACAATCCTCCTCCGAATGAGGTGAGTGCATCTTGTCGAGTGCTTTTAATCTTCTTAGATTTATTACTTTTCTTGTCCTGCTGACTGACGTTGCCGGCTGTGTTTTGTGCAGGAGTGGACCAACTGGTATTCTGTTGTCTCGAACGGGAATCCAGCCGAGGAAGAGGAGGGCAGCCAGGAGGGCAGCATGGATAGCGCCGAGTACGTCTCCGACAGTGGGGAGACGGAGGAGGAAACGGAAGAGGAGGAGGAGGAGGATGGGGAGCAGAGCTTGCCACCTCCACCGCCAGAGCACCGAACTAAGCGCCGTCACGATCCCGCTGCTCCGCCGGCTCCTCCAGCGGCCCCGAGTGCTCCGCCAGCCCCTCCCGTGGCTCCGAGTGCTCGGAGTGTGAAGAGGACCAGGGACGCTGCTGCCGAGCCCACGGACCAGCCGTCCAAGGTGGCCAAACCTAGTGGACCTAAGCCTCGGAAAGCTTTGCCTCGGATGAGGATCGCTGTTCCAGTCGCCTTAGCGTAAGTGTCTTGTTCTTCCATCTTCCTTCAGTATCTGATTGAACTCATGCTTATTCGTCGAGTGGATTTCACTCAACAGAGCTGCTACCTCCGCCACCTCTCTGCCGCGCCAGGACGATGACCCCATGGACACGGATAACGCCGCCACGTCCCAGCAAGGTACGTTGTCGCGACTCCGAGAGTTTGTATTATTGTTTCGCGAGTGTTGTCTTTGTTCTTGACCTTTTTTTGTAATTTCATTTTGTTCAGTCGAGCTTCCTTCGGAGGTGATCCATCTGGAGGACGACGACCAAAGGGGGTCGGAGCCAGCTTTGGCGCATGTCCTTGAGGTTGTCCCATCTACTGCTGCTCCCACCATGAACGTGCCGCCGACCGAGACGGTGCCGACGATTGAGATGGTGCCCCTCACGGCGGGACCGACTGGAGCTGAGCTCGGGATGCCCAAGGAGTCTTCTGTCGTGCCGGGTCCGTCAACCGTTCGATATGACGCCCGACATCTCCCGGAAGACCAGGTGGGGGCCGCCAAGGACGCCATGGTGCAGGTGGAGCTGATGGTGGGCGATGCCAAGGGAGCGTATGACTCCATCGCGTCTTTGTACAAGAAAAGCTTGGAACTCCGGGACGATATCTGAGTAAGTGCGCTAGTAAGTGTTTACTTTCCTCTTGTCACCCACTGGGGGTTTCAGTGATATACTCGGATACAGTAGGATGATTTTGCAGTGGGTTCACGCCGAGTGAACCTAGTGGGTGTAGTCCCCGAGACTTCTGTCGAGTGCTTGCACCGGCAGTTGTCTTTATATGTATTTTCCGTGACCTGAACAGATCATAGCTGATCTGCCCGAATGGTACCAGTGGGGACACTCCGAGTGCACCCACTGGGTGTAGTCCCCGAGAGTAGTGTTACTCAGGTCGGGTAATAGTAGTCTCATAGATTCATCTGTTTGTCATGGAGCTCAATAGGGCCGACCTGTTCGAGCTTCATGCCAGTGGGGTCACTCTTAGTGAACCCACTGGGTGTAGTCCCCGAGACCGCTGTCGATTGCTTGCATCGGCAGGGGTCTGAAGAACTTTGAGCTTTGATTGTTTTGTCATATGTGTCGATACTTTTTCCTTGTTGAATGTGTCTGATCTTCCCTTTGCGCTTATTTGGCAGAAGACTTGCGAAATGGGATCTGCATACAATGCTCTGAAGGCTGAGAAGATTCAGCTTGCTGCGGACTTGGAGGCGGTTGTGAATGACCTGGCTGGTGTGAAGGGGGCTCTTGCTGACCGAGAGAAGTCTTTGGAGGAGTCCCGGGAGACCAACAAGGCATTGCTAGCCGAAGTTGAAAAATTGAAGAGTCAAAGATCCGAATGGATGGGCCAGCTGAAGTTGATGAACACTCGGTGCATGGCGCAGGAGAAGTACGTCAGCGACGGGGCAAGGAAGATGGTTGCACTTCTTGGTGATAAGTTTTTGCCGAGTGCTTCTTGACTTTCGATTTCACTCTGCGCTTACTTTCTGCTTGTCTTTTCTTTGCAGACTTCTGTCGGGACGTTAAGGCTGAAGCAGCCGACATTGAACAGTCGGTTGTTCCGAACATTCCACTCGGCAACGAAGCCAACCGGGACTTGCTCCGAGCGCATATTCGCCTTAACAGAGTGGGACCTTTCATTTGCCGACTGAGAGAAGTCATCGGCCGGATCGACAAGGAGCTGTGGCCCGAAGACGATTCCCGGCAAGAAATAGATGGGTTGATGACTCGGCTGGAGGACGTCCCGAGCAGAGTGCAGGCATGGAAGAAGTCTGCCGCTCGTTATGGTGCGGACGTGGCGCTATCTCTGGTCCGAGTGCACTGCAAGGAAGCTCGCGAAGAAAAGCTGAAGACGTTGCAGGTCGCCAACACCAAGAAGCTTCGATTCGAAGATTTCATGGAGACCTTCCTCGACACAGCCACTCGCATTGCAGACGGAATCGACCTTGACACCTTTGTGGAGCCTGCCAGTCCCGGTGACGCTTGAAAAACGTCATGGTGAACGCACATTTACCTCGGTATGCCGAGTGGTATCCGTATCAAACTTTGGCCACTGCTGTTGGCCGTCACATTCTTGGTTCGGTGTGGATAAGCTTGATTCACACCAAGCCGACTGATCGTAGATCCAACTTTGAATTTGAATCGAATATTTGCTCTGCTTTCGCTAAGTTTTTTTTGACACGATTTTGGCTCGTGGTTTTTGTTTGGCGTTTCTTAGTGAAGCCAATGGCAAACATGCGGAGCATGTAGTTGTCAGTTGTGAAACTGCGTTATATCGACTAGAGGGGGTGAATAGGAGATTTTTAGAATTTCATCACTGAGGAAATTCCTTTTGAGGAAATTCCTCACTGATGACTAACTTACAGCGGAAACAGTAAAGGATCAGACGTGCAAACGTTCACACTAGCAGTATTTCAGAGTGAAGAATGTGAAATCAGATTGCATAGTAAGCAGGTACGCAGAATACAGATGATAATTAACTATTGTGAAGAATTTGGGGTTGAGGAAATTCAGAGAAAGTCTTCAGCAAATTCTTCAAACAGTCACAGTGAAAGTCATCAACACATAATACAGAGAAAGTAAAGAGTTGAGGAATTAGAACCCGTTTCTCAGTGAAGACAGTCGTTGATGACCCAGTTCCAACTGCTGCTACAGTTGTACATCTCGTTTGGAGCGGCTTGGTATTGAAATCAAAGGACACCCAGTCCTGGGACACACAGTCCCTACCGTATTCTCCTTGAGCTAAGGACACACAGTCCTCGCCCAACACTCCTGGTAAGTCTTCAGGGCAGACTTCCAAACCCTCACAAACTTGGTCACTCGACGATCCATAATTAACTGCTGGAACGTTCTAGACCATGGCGTCTAACCGTCTGAAGGATGCACAGTCCTCAAAGGTAAAAGGCTTCAGTCCCACACAGGAACAACTTCATCAGTGATGCTCAATCACTAGGTTTGGTTTGTGGTTTCGGTGGGTGATGTATTTCCTCACTTATGAATTACTCTCGAAGACTCTGAGGAATTTGGGTTGCTCTTATGACAAGTGTCAGTTTCTAACGGAGCAGCCAACCAGCTAGTGGTTGTGGGGGGGTGGCTATTTATAGCCTGGGAGCATCCCGACATGATTTGACACTAATGCCCTTAAATAATATGACCGTTGGAGTGGATAAGACCAGTGACTTGGCGTGGTTATCGAAACGGTCGAAACCCTCAACTGTGAGAGTCCTCATGTCACTCATATTCCTCACTTGAGGCTTTTGGTAGGATTAGGCTTGGGTTGAGCATCATGAGGAAATCCATTCCATAATGTCACTTCGACCCCCTTTAACAGTACGGCGTTCCTATTACTCAAATGCGAAGAAAGTAAAACAGAAAGTGTAAATCTTCACACTTCAAATTCTTCAGAATGAATTTCTTCAGGAACCACCGGACTTCTCAATATCAGTATCTTCATGAGGAATATCAATTTCATCGCAGATTCCTCGCGATTCATTTCTTCAGCTTCAGACCAATTTCTTCAACTGAAGACATACATTTTTAGGGGTCGATATTCTTCAAATATCTCAAACTCCTCAATGACTTATAGATCCTGTGTACACTTATAAACACATCAGATACTTAACCTATAAGTCTTCAAACCACCAAAATCACTAAGGGGCACTAGATGCACTTACAAGTTGTCTTCACATCCACATGAGCCTCAATGAGGGTCTGCCAAGTCTCCAAGTGCGCACTCAGAGCGAGCTTTTACTTAGGCGACTCTGGGTCGCGGCTAAGTCTTCGAGTGTGACTTTTAGTGCATGTTCGGACCGAGTTTGTACTTAGGCGACTCTGGTTCGCAGCTAAGTCTCCGAGTGCGACTGTAAGCTCGCACTCGGAGCGAGTTGTTACTCATGTAGTTGTCAGTTGTCTTCACATCCACATGAGCCTCAATGAGGGTCTGCTAAGCCTTCGAGTGTATCTCGAGTACACACTCGGAGGAAGCTTTTTACTTAGGTGACTCTGAGTCACAGCTAAGTCCCCGAGTGCGACTGTTAGTGCGCACTCGGGGCGAGTTTCTACTTAGGCGACTGTGGGTCGCAGCTAAGTCCCCGAGTGTGACTTTCAGTGCACACTCGGAGAGAGTTTGTACTTAGGCGACTCTGGGTCGCAGCTAAGTCCCCGAGTGCGACTTTCAGTGCACACTCGAAGAGAGTTTGTACTTAGGCGACTCTGCGTCGCAGCTAAGTCCCTGAGTGCGACTTTCAGTGCACACTCGGAGAGAGTTTGTACTTAGGCGACTCTGAGTCGCAGCTAAGTCCCCGAGTGCGACTTTCAGTGCACACTCGGAGAGAGTTTGTACTTAGGTGACTCTAGGTCGCAGCTAAGTCCCCGAGTGCGACTTCCAGTGCACACTCGGAGAGAGTTTGTACTTAGGCAACTCTGAGTCGCAGCTAAGTCCCCGAGTGCTACTTTCAGTGCACACTCGGAGAGAGTTTGTACTTAGGCGACTCTGGTTCGTAGCTAAGTCTCCGAGTGCGACTTTTAGTGCACACTCGGAGCGAGTTTGTACTTAGGTGACTCTGGGTCGCAGCTAAGTCTCCGAGTGCGACTTTCAGTGCTCACTCGGAGCGAGTTTGTACTTAGGCGACTCTGGGTCGCAGCTAAGTCTCTGAGTGCGACTTTTAATGCACACTCGGAGCAAGTTTGTACTTAGGCGACTCTGGGTCGCAGCTAAGTCTCCGAGTGCGACTTTTAGTGCACACTCGGAGCAAGTTTGTACTTAGGCGACTCTGGGTCGCAACTAAGTCTACGAGTGCGACTTTTAGTGCACACTCGGAGCGAGTTTTTTAGACCGGAGTCTGCAAACACGGAAGAAATTTGAATCGGCAAGAAATCAATCTGCTTTGTATTACTTCAATGATACTTGTTCTTTACATTGTTCCCGTCGGCGGTTATGTGTAGAAGCGCTTCAGTAGATTTCCATTCCATGCTCGAGGCTCGTCCGTTTCCCTGTCGAGGTCGTAGAGCCGATATGCTCCGTTGTTCAGCACCTTAAAGTTGATGAAGGGTCCTTCCCAGGCGGGAGTCAGCTTGTGTGGTCTCTGCTGATCCACTCGGAGTACCAGGTCGCCTGCTTGGAACGTGCGACTCCTGACGTGCCGCGCGTGAAATCGCCGCATATCTTGTTGATAAATTGTTGAGCGAGTCAGTGCCATCTCGCGCTCTTCTTCTAGAAGATCTACTCCGTCTTGCCTGGCTTGCTCTACTTCGGCTTCGGAGAAGAGTTCGACTCGTGGAGAGTTGTGAAGCAAGTCACTCGGAAGGACTGCCTCTGCTCCATAAACGAGGAAGAACGGGGATCGCCCTGTAGATCTATTCGGAGTTGTGCGGAGGCCCCACAGCACCGAAGGCAGCTCGGTGACCCACGCGCCGGCGTCATGTCCAACTTCTCGCAGGAGTCGAGGCTTCAACCCTTGAAGAATAAGTCCATTCGCTCGCTCTGCTTGCCCGTTTGTTTGGGGGTGTGCCACGGATGCAAAATCCACTCAAATACCTTGGCCTGTACAAAAACCTTTGAATCTGTCCGAGTCAAAGTTCGTGCCATTGTCGGTGATTATGTTGTGCGGAACCCCGAATCTGGCGATGATGTCTCTGATAAATTTTATGGCCGTAAGGGCGTCGAGCTTCTTGATGGGCTTGGCTTCAATCCACTTGGTAAACTTGTCGACTGGTACCAGAAGATGGGTGAATCCTCCTTGGCCTGTTCTGAATGGTCCGATTGTATCTAATCCCCACACGGCGAATGGCCAAACAAGAGGAATTGTCTTCAGCGCAGATGTTGGCTTGTGGGACTTGTTCGAATAGAACTGACAGCCTTCGCATCGGTCGACCATATCATTTGCCATTTCATTCGCCTCCAACCAGAAGAAACCAGCTCTAAATGCTTTGGCGACTATTGCTCTGGAGGAGGCATGATGACCGCAGGTTCCCGAGTGGATTTCTTCCAAGATTAACTGTCCCTCCTCAGGGGAGATGCACCGCTGAAGGACGCCTGAAACACTTTCCCTGTACAACTGGCCATCAATGACGGTGAAGGACTTCGACCTGTGGACGATCTGCCTAGCTTGGACTTCGTCTTCTGGTAACTCTTGCCTCATGATGTACGCAATGAACGGCACAGTCCACTCGGGGATGACAGCAAGAACCTCCATGATCAAATCAACCACAGCGGGGACCTCGACTTCAGTCGGATCTGTTGAGCTCTTTGGTTGTACTGGCTCCTCTGTAAAAGGATCTTCTTTCACCGAGGGGAGATGTAGGTGCTCGAGGCAGACATCACTCGGGATTGCTCTCCGAGTGGATCCAAGTTTTGCCAATTCATCAGCTGCTTGGTTTTTCAGTCGGGGAACATGGTGAAGTTCCAAACCTTCAAACTTCTTCTCGAGCTTCCTTACTGCGTTGCAGTATGTGGTCATGGTGGGGTTCCTTACGTCCCATTCCTTCGTCACTTGATTAACCACCAGATCTGAATCTCCATAGACCATCAGGCGACGGACGCCGAGTGTTATGGCCATGCGCAATCCATAAAGGAGAGCTTCGTACTCTGCCTCATTGTTGGAAGAATCGAAATGTATCTGCAACACATACTTGAGTTTATCACCTTTTGGCGATATGATCACTACGCCGGCGCCGGAGCCATTCAACATCTTGGACCCATCGAAGAACATGGTCCAATGAGCCGAGTAGATGTGAGTCGGTTGCTGTTGTTCTACCTATTCTGCTATGAAGTCAGCCAGAGCTTGAGACTTTATAGCTTTCTTGGCCTCGAACTTGATGTCGCAGTATAGCATCTCCATTGCCCGCTTTGCCACTCGGCCCGACGCATCCCGATTGTGGAGAATTTCCGACAACGGAGCATCAGATATGACAGACACCGAGTGGTCTTGGAAGTAATGAGCCACCTTCTTTGCAGTCATGTAGATCCCATAAATAAGCTTCTCATAATGGGGATACCTCTGCTTGGAAGGAGTCAGGACTTCTGAGACATAATATACTGGCCGCTGAACCTTGTACGCTTTGCCTTCTTCTTCGCGTTCGACTGTCAGAACGGTGCTGACGACTTGATTTGTAGCCGCGATGTACAGAAGAAGGGGTTCTTTACGGAGCGGGGCAGTAAGAACCGGCTGGGTGGAAAGCAGGGCTTTGAGGTCGTCGAATGCAATTTGGGTTCATCTGTCCACCCGAAGGTATCTGATTTCTTCATGAGTCGATACAGAGGTAACGCATTCTCGCAGAGTCGAGCGATAAACCTGCTCAAAGCCGCTAGGCAACCTGTGAGCCTTTGAACATCATGTATTCTTACCGGCCGTTCCATTCGGACGATGGTCCCGATCTTTTCGGGGTTGACATCGATCCCTCGTTCGGAAATGAAGAAACCGAGTAACTTCCCGCTGGGAACACCGAATGAACACTTGGCTGGGTTGAGCTTGATATCGTACCTACGTAGGTTGGCGAATGTTTCTGCCAAGTCAGTCAGCAGGTCAGAACCTTTGCGTGACTTGACTACGATATCGTCCATATATGCCTCCACATTTCGACCGATCTGGTCAAGGAGGCATTTTTGGATCATGCGCATAAAAGTTGCTCCTGCATTCTTCAAACCGAATGGCATAGTGATGTAGCAGAAACACCCGAATTGGGTGATGAAGGCTGTTTTTAATTCATCCGGACCATACAGACGGATCTGATGATAGCCCGAATAGGCATCAAGGAAGGATAAACGCTCGCAACCCGCAATCGAATCGACAATTTGATCGATGCGGGGGAGCGGGAAGTGATCTTTCGGACAGACCTTATTGAGATGCTTGAAATCGATGCACATACGGAGAGACTTGTCCTTCTTGGGCACCATGACAACATTAGCAAGCCACTCGGAGTGGTGCACCTCGCGAATGAAGTTGGCTGCCAAAAGTTTAGCCACCTCCTCTCCGATCGCCTTCCTCTTGTGCGCGGCGGACCGACGCAGGCGTTCTCGGACGGGCCGAGCAGCAGGATCCACATGCAGTCGGTGCTCAGCCAACTCCCTGGGTACACCTGGCATGTCAGCGGGCTTCCATGCGAAAATGTCCCAGTTCTCACGGAGGAATTGGATGAGCTCGGCTTCCTATTTTGGATCAAGGGTGGTGGAGATGTTCGTCGGGGCGGCGGTGTCGTCCGTCGAGTGGATGCTGACTTTCTTTGTGTCGCCCGCCGACTGGAACGCGGACTCTGAAGCTGGCTTCTTTGAACGCATCAGGTCAGCGGGGTCGGCGGTCTTCTTGTACTCATCCAGCTCGAGAATAGCCATCTGCTGATCGGCAATCCTCGACCCCTGCTGCAAACACTCCTCGGCTCGCTGCCGATTGCCTGTAACCGTGATCACACCTTTGGGGCCTGGCATCTTCAGCTTCAAATACACGTAACATGGACGGGCCATGAAACGCGCATACGCCGGACGGCCCAGAATCGCATGGTATGCACTCTGGAAGTCTACCACCTCGAATGTCAGCTTCTCCTTGCGGAAGTTCTTGTCAGAGCCGAAGACGACATCCAACGTGATCTGGACGAGTGACTTGGCCTTTCGTCCTCGGACAACTCCGTGGAACTACATACTGCTCTCGCTAAGTTTGGACATCGGAATGCCCATTCCCTTGAGAGTGTCAGCGTACATGATGTTCAAACCGCTGCCACCGTCCATGAGGACTTTGCGCAGTCGGACTCCTTCCACCACCGGGTCGACGACCAGAGCTTGCCTCCCTGGGGTGGGCACGTGTGCTGGATGGTCTGACTGATCAAAGGTGATCGCAGTCTGCGACCATTTGAGGAACGTGGGGGTGGTTGGGGTTGCCATGTTCACCTCCCTGTTAACCAGCTTCAGTCGACTCTTGCTTTCCACATCAGCAAAAATCATCAGCATTGCATGGACTTGGGGGAACGGATCCCCCTTGTCCTCATCATCCTGCTCGGTGTCCTTTTCACTCGGCTGACCTTCACCGAATCCTTGGATCAGGAGGCGACATTGCCGAGTGGTATGCTTCGGGAATATGGCGTTGCCTTCTTCGTCCATCTTCGTGTGGATTGGACATGGCTGATCCAGGATGGAATTCCCAAACTGTTTCTTCTTGGGGGTGTACTGAGCTTTCGCCTTGCCTTTGAACTTGGCGTTTGTAACAACAGCTGTCTCTGCCTGTGGAGTGGATTGAGCTTTCTGCTTCTGCTTCCGACTGTTGTTTCCATCTCCATCGGTGAATGTCTTATGCTTGCCGCTACGTATGCGGTCCTCCTCTTCGCCATTTGCATAGTGTGCGGCTATCTCCATCATCTTGCTCATGGAGATGTCGCCTGTCCGGCCGAATTTCAGGTACAGATCCCTGTACCGCACGCCTGCCTTGAAGGCGCAGACTGCTTGATGCTCCGTGACGTTCTCCACCGTGTGGTAGAGGGTCGTCCAGCGCTGGATGAAATCACGCAAGGGTTCGTTCTGCTTCTGGACACAGTGCTGGAGCTCCACGAGACCAGCAGGGCGTTTGCACGTGCCCTCGAAGGTCCTGATGAAGACTCGGGACAGATCTGCCCAGCTATAGATGCTTGACGGAGCCAACTGGTTCAGCCAAGCTCGCGCCGAGCCGTCGAGCATTAGGGGGAGATGTTTCATGTCGACTTGGTCATCTCCACCACTGATCTGGACCGCCACTCTGTAGTCGTCCAACCACGTTTCTGGCTTGGACTCTCCTGTGAACTTGCTGATTCCCGTCGCCAATCGGAAGTTGGGAGGGATGTCAGCTGAACGGATGGCCCGACTGAAGCACTCGGGGCCAGAGACGACGGTCCTGCTTCCACTCGGACGGTCTCTATCGTGACCATCACGGTGGGCTCGACTCCTGTCGACCTTCTTCTGGGCGATGTACCCTCTTGCGTCGGGCCTTGGATCATGCGCGTCGCCGACTGAACGACGATCACCGTGATGCCGAGGTCCGTAAGGCCCACCCCGCGGAGGGGTGCGTGAACGGCGATGATCTTCGGGATTCCTGGAACGTTTGCCCCCTCTGCGTCGCTGATGAGAGTCGGGGCTGAAAACTGATCGATGCATGTTCGCGTGAACAGAACTGTTGTGGATCCTATTGTGCGACTGGGAGACCGCCGAATTTTGCTGTTGCGCCGTATGCAACAGGGCACGGATCTGCTCGATCCCTCTGCCAGCCTCCAAATCAGTCGGCTGGAGAGAATCGGCTATCCTGGCAGCCGCAACCAGGTTGAGGATGGGTGTACGGAACACCTCGACGTCGCTCTGGCAAGTGCGTCGACTGGCAGAACGACGGTGTTGACGACGAGCGCCGGATGACTCTCCGACCTCATGCTCGTTCCGACCAGTTCGGAGGGGGCCTTCATGGGAATCGGCCATGAGAACTTCGGTTGCAGGCCAGCGACCCAGGTACTCGGATGGTAGCTCAGTCGGAACTGAGTCCAAGCACTGGGATGGCGGCGCGATCACAACCGATTCGAGCACCGCCACTTGAGAGGGCGCGCTCTGTCGCGCCTGGGCGTGTCGCACCCAACGCTGGATCCGGGGGCGACGGGATCGCTTGTTGCGGCGCGTGACGGGGGCGAGGATCGACACCGGGGCCGATGGCTGGAGAAGAAGGACGTCGCGGGAACCGACGCGGAAGTGCGTAGCCCCGCGACTGGGGAGCGCCTCGACGTCGAGGGGCGCATCCCGAAGCCATGCTGAATCGTCGACGATGAAGGAGAGTGCGCCAAAGAGGATCTCGTGACCCATGCACTGATCTCCGCCGAATGACATGATGAAAAGATGAAATCGAAAACTCGCCGGAAGTCGCTTAGGCGCCTGCCCCACGGTGGGCGCCAACTGTTGTGGGTATAAGTCTGACAGTAGAAGTGTAGGGTACGAAAGGATGGGCAGAGCCTTAGCTACGGCGAGGATGTATGAGTTCAAGCCCCTCTACGGTGGAGGTAAAAGCCCTACGTCTCAGTGCTCTTGGGAGCTTAGTGTCGAGTGGAATATAGGATTACCGTAAATGCCAACCCCTGCACCAGTGGGGAAGGGCGGCTTTTATAGAGTGCGCTGTCCTTCATAATGGCCCGGTGGACAGGGGTGGAATAGTGGCGAATAAATGCCTATGTTACAGGTAACGTAAGCCTTAAATGTTAATAATGGTGTATGAAAACGTATGACCGTTGCCCTCCTGGGAGGTTACGATGTACAGAGTGGAATCCAGTCGGTACGTTAAATATGCTCCGAGTGCTCGTCACCGACTGGATGATGGGGGAGTCCTTAGTTCAATCGGAACTGTCTAAGGGCCTCGTCTTCTATGAAGGGTAGTCCTTGGGTAGGACCTATAGGGCAAGCCTATGACCCTACCCTGGGACTATAACTCCATCAACCACTGAGGATATATACCATCAGCTAGATAGTACCCCTTGTTGTACTGGTGGCCGTTGATCTCAAAGTTGACAGGGGGAGTGGCCTTCTGCAAGCCTTGCGAAGACTGGAGAACGCTGCAGCACGTTGATATCATTGTGAGAACCTGCCATGCCGAAGAAAGAATGCCATATCCAAAGATCATGCGAAGCCACCGCTTCTAATATGACAATGCACGCTTTGACATGCCCCTTGTACTGGCCCTGCCAAGCAAATGAACAGTTCTTTCACTCCCAGTGCATACAATCTATGCTGCCAAGCATGCCTGGAAAGCCTCTAGCTACGTTGGTCGCGAACAATCTCTCTGTATCAGCGGCATCCGTCTTGCACTGAAAGTATGGGTCATGAGCAACCACTCCCTCTCAGATACGATTGAACACATGCCTTGCCATACAAAAACGGCGACGGAATTTATCCGGCTTGAAGAGCGGTGTGTTCACAAAGTAATCGGCATAGAGCAGGGCCTGGCCTCTCCCTGTTGCGGTTCAGGTTCGGAGCACGGCCAGGGAGTGACCCCCCTGTACCGAGGAAGCTGTCGTTGAATGTGGTCGTGAACCATCACTGCAGCCACCACAATATCTTCATCATCGGACGACGAATCGTCCGATGAATAAATGAAGTGGTGAAAGAAAAACGCATCATCACTGTCCATACCTTTGCGGGCAAAGTGTCGAACACCTTGCGCTTGTGGTGGCAAAGAGACCGCGATGATCACCTCGATGCAGGGATGGTTGATGGCCGGTCACTGGCCGCTCCGGAGCACTCGTCGGAAGCTGTCGTGGCCGTCGTGGTGCGCCGCATGCGGTCGTATCCACTCTGCCGCCGGCTACGACGACGACAGCCAAACCTCCTCCGATCGACGACCAAACTACGACGAAAGCGCGAGCATGGTGACGGCCATGTCGAGACAGGGTTTGCTATGGACGGTCGAGGGATGAGGTGGCCGGAGAATAGCGGCAGCGCCGTCGGCAAGGCAAGAGAGGGGGTGGAGGCGTTGGAATTTTTGAACATACTTGTGTCCCCGACACGTGGGCCACGGGGGGACAAAGGGCGTGCGGCAAGCGCGTCCGCGCGATGTCCGTTTCCCCCAAACTGGACGCAAGTTTGGACCGGGGATGGATCAAAAACGGACGAAATTCAGACATTTGTCCGTTTGAGTCTGCGTGTTGGACCGTGATATTCGTCTGTTTTATCCCAAACGAAGAAGCGTCCACAAAATGGGATCGCGCGGTGGACTTAGCCTGAGCAGCGGTCTCCGGTGTCCAGGACGCCGAAAGACCCAAATCCCACAGATACCTTCATGCCCAAGCCAATAATTCGAATGTACGTACACATCAATAGTACGATGATAAGCCACATGGGTAGGAGGAACTACAAGAATATCTGCATGCCCATGGCACGTGGTTTTAAGCATTCAGCCCCCGGTCACGCTTTAGCCTGAACCACCTGTGCCTTTCAGCACCTCGTGCACCGCAGAAAAATCCAGGTCGCCAAGTCCCAAGCTTCTTGCTTTCTTGAATGCCTGAGATCCAGTGCGTGGTCACGTGTTTATTAGCTCTGTTGTAATGTTTTGAAGGTAGGGGGAGGGGGGCATACCTCATTAGCAGCAGCTGCGACTGGCATGGAGACGGCATTTTCATCTCCCAATGACAGAGCCAGCCTCATATCCTTCTGCTGATGTTTGAGGGGAAATGCTGGATTGTAGCTGCCCTGTAGCATCGAAGGCCCTTTCATCTTGAACATCGGATTTGCGATGGCACCGAGATCCTGCAAGTCAAAACATAACCATGGTTGTTTTATTGATGGTAAAGGAAGTAGCAGCAGGGATGTTGCAGTAACCAAGCACGGTACCAGGACATCAAGAAGCGTCTGGGGGCTCAACCCACTTTTGTCAGCCAAACAGAGTCCCTCGGAGAAAGCATTCATCATACTGCAGCAAAAAAAATGTCACCGATGATTGCAGTCGATTTATGTCCCGAAAGGCAGAGGAGATGATGTGGCAACAACTGAAAGAGCAAACAAAGGTAGCAGAAATGAAAAGCTCATTTACACAAGAAAGCTACAAACCCCTATTTGCAGTAGGAGCAGGTTTTGGATCCTTACTAAGCTGGCTGGCTATGAATATAAAGATTATCAGTAAATTTACCATTCTGCATAGGCTGAGGTAAGAATTGACAGGGCAAAATAGTAACCATATCTACTGCGCTGAACTACTAACAGATCAGTTTGCAAAGTATCAGCGGTCAAGCTTCTCAGTGGTATTCTGCATACTGATGTTTCAGACACCCTAGATATGATACTACCACCGTCGCGGTTTAGAAGGCACGGTTAAATTTACGTGCATTTCCACAATAGACAAGGTTTAAGGCACGTTGCATTTACTCCTAGCAGCTAATTAGTGCTCCGTTGTACTACTTCTATATGCATGCGTAGTGTGAATGCTATTTTTTAACTTATTTCACAGCCCTTCTAAACCGTGACGGAGGGAGTACTATTAAAGAGACTGGTTAATATACGATGCGAAAGTGCAATGCTGCCTGCAGTTACTACAGTTGAATGTTTTGCCGATGTGTACAAAGATAGTCACCTTCCCATGATCATGTTGACCACCAGTTTCATCTTTGCTCCATTTCCCATCTCCCCCAGAAAGAACGACTTCTTCCCAAGTATGTCAAATGCAGGGACCATGTCATCATATAGTGCCTGAAACATTCAAGGAGTGGATCCAATTAAGCAAACATGAAATCTTAGGGTGATAATGATTGCATTATGCGTGGTAGATATAGCACTACCAATTTACACACTAACGGTTAAAAGAATTGCAAGGATACAAATTGCTGGAACTACCCAGATTAAGTATCAATTTTGAATCCACACTCAATGTTTGATGTACTAGATACTACTCTCTCTGTAAAAAAATATAAGAGTGTTTGGATCACTACTTTAGATCCTAGCACTTTGTAATTTTATGGTGATTGATATCTCCGCCCTACTAACTTTAATAGCTCTTCTGTTTTCTGGCAAGTACTTCAAAACTACGTACAAAGAGTCACTGACACTGCTGTACTATTTTTTTTCGAAACGGAGGCAAAGATTGCCTCATCTGTTAAATAAGCAGAAGAGAATTGCCCAGTTAATTACAGAAAACTGGGCAAAAACCGAAACAACAAGGGCCAAGCCCACTCCCATAGAGTGAAACACTCATGGCAAAACCCACCCTAAACGACGATATGTCGACCTGCGGCCAGACAACGCAGCTCCGACTCTAGTGGAGAACTCAGAAGAACAAAACTAGGCACGGGTGGCCCCACGGAAGATCGCTGAACGGGCCACCTGCAGCTAGTCATCGTACACCACAGGGCCCCGCCACCGCAGCTTCGACTCCACAGCAACAAACAATCCGAGGCAATACCGTGGACACGCCAGAGAAGAGCCGACTACCGCGTGGCCGACCTCGCTCACACCATCATTGTTGCCACAGAAGTCTGGACGCCATAGTGATTCTCTCGGGGCCGCCGCCCCGACATCCACCGCTCCATCGCGCCCAGCACAAACAACAGACACCGCCTTCCGGGGCCGCCGCCCCGAAATACCACAGCTCCCTTCGAGCAGCAACACCGCACAACCCAACTGCCCGCAGCCAACGCTGCTCAGGGTAACCGCTTGCAGACCACGGACGTCACACCACATCCAGGGCTTCCGCCCCCTCTGGGGCGCATCGACCAATCCGACACCCCTACCGCCCAAGCGAGACAAGGATGCCACCCAATCAATGTCGAGATAGAGCCCCACCTCATAGAGCTGCCACTCACATTGTTCACGAGATCGCCATCTCGACGCACAAACAGAAACCACCCGGAGCCGCCACCCCGACGCCCACTGTCCCCGACGACGAGGAGATCTTTGCAAACTGCAGTATGCTGACTCTCCAAGGCGATGCCTCGAAGAAGGAAACAACATAGCCGCCACCATCGCCCGCTTCGACCATCCGACGCTAGAGATTTCTCCCGGAGAGTCATGCAATGGAGCTCCACGACAACGCCTTCAAGAAGGGGAACGACGCCATGGCGCCGCCGTTGCCGGCACCGACCCAAAGTCAGGGTTGGGCTTTCGCCCGGAGCTCCACCACACCTCCGAATCCGAGCAGATCCGAAGCACTGCACTGCACAACACACAATCCCCATGGTCTACGTCCACCGGCTCCACCTCATGGTGCAGCGCCCTTGGCCTGCCCGCGAGCAAGCCAATCCGGCACAGCCCGATGCCACGCTTCCTTCACCCCGCATGACACGCACGCACCTCTGGCCAGCACCAGATCCACCAGAGCGAGCAAATCCACCCCTCGCAAAAGGGGAACGAGATCCAATCCGCCCCCACCGTACTGCAGTACCGATGCCACATCCCAGCCATGGCGCCCCCAGCACGAAAGCGCCCTCTTCTTTCTGGTCACACCCTCGGCCCCCGGTGCCACCGCGCGCCGGCGGTGACTAACCTCTACGTCGTGGCCGCCGCCCGCATCACGCGAGCAAACCCCGCGCCAACCCGAGGCGCTCGCCCCTGAACGCATCGCGGGAGGCCCACGCCGACGCCGTGGCTCCCTTTGCGCGCCCAGCAGCCTAGAGCAAAGCAGCGGGGACGAGCCTCATCAGATCCACGCCGCCCAGTGCCCGAGAGCACCGGCACCGCCCCTAGCCGTCCAGCCGACGAAGCTTCACCGAGCAGCCGCGGGACCGCACCTCCACGCGACCGACACGCACGCGCTGGCTTTACCCGGCGGCGGCGAGGGAGGTGAGCAGCGAAGTGGGTGCCGACGGCGGCGCCTAGGGTTGCGCCCGGGCCGCTCGCAGGAGTGGCACAGGGCCTGCAATTGTCTCCCTAAAATGTGTCCTTGGTGATACTGCTGTACTATTATGTTAACATTTGGCAGAAAAGAAAAAAGGGGGGAGTAGCTGTATAACCAAACAGGTATACATAGGTAAGAAATTATTATGGTCACTAGAAGGGTTGAATTGCCAAGAGTTTCACTGTTTTTGCTACAAGAAAAATGAGTTTCCCCTGCTTTACATAACAAGGAAAATATTATGATCATCGTATCAAAATTACCACTAGCACTCAACCGAAAGCAGAGGACTGGAGATATTGAACCTTCCAAAACCAGTATGTACAAAGACCAAAATATGGCGGAAAATGTTTCTAAGAAAAATCTTTGTTTTAAGCAAGCTGGAGATATTGAACCTTCCAAAACCAGTAAGTACAAACACTTGCAAGTGATCATCACAACAGAGTGAATTACCTTGTCGCCTGCAGCAAGAATGACCAATTGGCCATCTTCAGCTGGCTTCTTGCTCCCTGAAACTGGAGCTTCAACAAAAGCTCCGCCCTTTTGTTTAACCGCCTGCAAACAAGAAAACCATGTTAGTTGGGGAAGAGAGGAATAAAGTAATAAACTCACAAAAATGCTAGAAATTTATTATGTTGATACTATCAACAAACAAGGACTAAGATTTAGCATTTGCTCGAAACACAAATATAGGCAAATGCAATATTTGTCACTTGTATTCATCCAACTGTGCTTAACTATACAATGTTATATCAAGTCCATTACTGATCTAGGAATGCACATTATTCCATGTCTCCTACATCTTTTCTCACTTGTGCCTATACTGATTGAGTTGGGTATCCTACTCCTTACGCTTGCTGTTCAACACGTCAATTCTACGTATGTTTTGGACGATAATATCATTCTTGGTCCTCTAAATGTGAACGTCCCCGAGTCACAGTCTATGGTGTAAGCCAAGTATCATGCCACCACTCATGTCGTCAGTGAGACATGTTGGTTGCGGCAGCTGCTGCAGGAGCTACATCATCTACTTGCATACTGCAGTGTTGTTTACTGAAACAACATCATCATATAATAATTGTCTGCCAACTCGGTGAAGCATAAATGGATCAAGCACATTGAAGTTGATGTTTGTATTCTACTAGAAAAAGGGAATTATATTAACTAATTCTAAGCATGCGGACATGTTCACCAACGGGTTCACCGCGCTAGTGTTCACTGAGTTCTGTTCCAGTCTCAACATCCCAGAACCAGCAGCTGTAGCTGCAACTACAGGAGCATGCAGTCACACACTACTCGCCTCATAGGTATGGTCTGACTAGTTAGAATCCACATCCTCATTTTATTGCTGTTGGTTATCATTCCACGTATAAATCACCCTCCCTGCCTCACCCTCTGTGCCTCGTTTGGTATAATTGATATGCCTATTAGGTGACTCCTCGGTTTCCTCTTTTAATATGTCAACCTACCTTCCTGGGGAAAAAGATTTTTTAGGAATAATTCCGGGGACTGGAAAAATGTGATTGCTTATAAGTATGATGTGACTTGTCCAAATATTTTTTGGACCAAAACAAAATTTGGATCTCCTTTCTGGAAAAGTGTTTCCTGGGCTTTACAAGCATCTAGAAATTTTTATCATTGGAAAATAGGAAATGGTGCTAATATAAGTTTCTGGCATGATGTTTGGGCTGGGGAGTGTTCCCTTAAAGTAAGGTTTTGGAAATTGTTTGAGATCTGTAATCAACAAGAATGTGCTGTGGCCCAAGTGTGGGATGGGGTGACACTTAAGCTATCATTTAGAAGGTGTGTTGATCGTAGTGGACTAAGTGATTGGGGAATGCTTATTAATCATATAAAGAATTATCCTTTATCTGATTCTCTTGATACTCCTGTTTGGGATTTGGAATCAAAAGGCATTTACTCTGTTAAGTCTTTTTATAAGTGTATCAACTTTGGAGGTGTGGTATCTCCTTTTGGAGACTCTTTATGGAAAACTTTGTGTCCTCAGAAAATACATGTGTTTTTGTGGTTGTGTTTATATAACAAATCCTTGACTAGAGATAATGTGGCTAAAAGGAAAACAATTGAGGATAAGTCTTGCCTATTTTGTAGTGAAGATGAATCCATCCAGCATTTATTTTTTGAGTGTGTGAACTCTAACCTGATTTGGGATATTATATCTGATTTCTTTAAGATTTGCAGAATAAGTTGCATTAGTGAGGTTGCTTCCTTTTGGAAAGTTAATAAACAAAAGCCTGTTCTTAACTTGGTAATTGCTGCCTCCTTGTGGAGTATATGGAAATTAAGAAATGAATTCTGTTTCCAGGGGCGCAAATGGAGAAGTCTGGACTGCAACATTGTCAAGTTAAGAGGGATTTTGCTTCGATGGGAAGTTCTTTGTGGCGCTGCTCAGCAAACCGAACTGAAACAGTTCATTTGTCTGCTGGACAAGCGTCGGGGGGAGATCCTCAGGATTGCTTGGCGATGATCTGAAGACCTGTCCTTATCCTTAGTTTCTTTTCTCCCTTGGTAGTTTATCTTGCTTGTAATAAAAGTAGACTACCTTGCACTTTCCAGGACAGCTTCCTTTGTTGGGGTCTGCCTGTGGTTATTTTCGGTTGGTGTGTTAACTGCTATGTACCTGGTTTATGGGCTTTTTGTGCTCCATTTATAAAAAGTGGGGTAGGGGGGGGGGGGGGGGAACCCCTTTTGTTCAAAAAAAAATATGTCAACCTACCTGTGTCCAGCTACAGAATTTTTATCTCTGGTGAACTCTATTCACAAGTAGATAGAATAAAATGTAACTCAACTATCTGAAACATAGTATGTGCTAACGATGCCATCAATGATGCAGAAGGCGAGAAATGGATTCACAGCAACTTAATCAACTTAACCCTCTGAGCAACGAATTCAGGAGCTCAGGATTGAAAACCAAAAAAAAAAAAAACACAGCCTCACCCCTTTCCAGTATGTGCTAATAATGATGCCCAGCCAGTCGAACTTAAGACAGTGCACGGGGCAAAAAGAAATGGCACCTGACTGTTACAAGCCATAAGCAAGAAGAATACCTCGCTTATCTTGCAAGAAGTTGCAGCATCAACAGTGGACATGTCCACGTAGCCCTTGCCCTCCCCGATTTGCTCGAGCACACCATCCTTGTCGAAAACAACCTAGATGAATTTGAAAAGGCCAGGAAATGGGGATATCATATCAGCGACAACAACGGCATCCCGCAACGCTGGAGTAAGAACAAAAAGGGTTCCCGGCGTCACTTAACAGATAGCGCGGCGCTGGGATCGGAGAGCATGGCGATGGTGTACTTGCACTTGGCCACGACGGACGCCGGCGTGTCCCCGACGGCGGCGCCCATCGCGACGAGCTCGTCGCACTGCCAACACAAATTGCCACGGGTTCTCGGGATTATTATCGGATAGGAACAAAATAAACGGAGTATGGGACATGAATCAATCGGTCGATCCTCCTCCAGAGGACCAAACCGCAGACGGATGGATCCGACGAATCAGGGGGGCATCGCGTACCTTGGAGAGGGTCCGGTTCCAGACGGTGACGCGGAAGCCGTGGCGGAGGAGGTTGGCCGCCATTGCCTTACCCATGATGCCCAGCCCCAAGAAGCCGACCTCCATCGCGGCCTCCCTCTCCCTGCTGCTGCTACTCTTCTTCGTCTTCCTAGCACGCGGAAGCCGTGGCGGCGGGGTTGGCTCCTCTCCCCTCCTCTCTCTCGTCCCCTCTTCCTGACTGCACGCGCACCCGCACCCGCCACTAGCGACACCCGCTTGTGCTCCTCCAGTGGGCAGCCGAGGCTCCTGCTCCTCAATGGTCCCCTCGATTTTTTTTTATTTTTTTTTCCTTGTCGTTCGCTTTATCCAAGAGTTTTTTTTTTTAACACTTATCCAAGAGTTTTTTTTTTTTAACACTTATCCAAGAGTTTCTGGTGCGCTGAGCAACTCCATCCAGCGGATTCTTAATAAAACTCTCCCACCTCAATAATACTTCTCAGATTATTATGGACGGATGCTATTGCTTTCAAAGGTCCCAAATAAAACTCTTCCAATATTTTGTTTTTGTTCTTTGCGTGTACAAACATTAGGAATACTTAGGGTGTGTTCAGTTGGAGTTGGAGGGATGGCATGAAACGCCATGGGTTCGACCCATTCCAAGCCCACATTCTCGCGGAGCCGGCACGCAGTGATTCCCCCCGATCGAATATTCGGCCCAGATGTGGAACAAGGTCATACCTCAAAAACGGTCGGACCACGTGGAACGGTTACCTCCCTCGCAGTCGCCCTCGCTCCCAGGTGCGATGCCTCCCGCTCCTCCCTCCCCCTCGTCCCTTCCCCTTCATGGATGTGAGCTCCATCGGTGCTCCACCCTTCTCCGTCGACCGGCGGCCGCCTCCCCTCCTCTCATCTCCTTCCCCACTCCATGGATCTGAGCTGCACCGACGGCTGGTGATACGTCTCCAACGTATCTACTTTTTCAAACTCTTTTGCCCTTGTCTTGGACTCTAATTTGCATGATTTGAATGAAACGAACCCGGATTGACGTTGTTTTCAGCAGAACTGTCATGGTGTTGTTTTTGTGCAGAAATAAAAGTTTTCGGAATGACCTGAAAACTTACGAGGGTTTTTGTATGAAATATATAAAAATATCAGAGAAAGAATCAATTGAAGATACGCTTTCAGTGGGCCAGGAGCCCTGCAGGCGCCCCCCCCCCCACCTAGGGCGCGCCTAGCAGGCTCGTGGGGCCCACGTGGCTCCTCCGACTTCATCTCCAACTCCATATAACCTCTCTCGCCCAGAAAAAAATAGGAGAGAAGATTTCATCGCGTTTCACATACGGAGCTATCGCCACCGCATGTTCTTCCTCGGGAGGGCAGATCTGGAGTCCGTTCTGGGCTCCGGAGAGGGGAAATCGACGTCGTCGTCATCATCAACCATCATCCATCGCCAATTCCATGATGCTCTCCATCGTTCGTGAGTAATCTTATCGTAGGCTTGCTGGACGGTGATGGGTTGGATGAGATCTATCATGTAATCGAGTTAGTTTTGATGGGGTTTGATCCCTAGTATCCACTATGTTCTAAGATTGATGTTGCTACTACTTTGCTATGCTTAATGCTTGTCACTAGGGCCTGAGTGCCATGATTTCAGATCTAAACCTGTTATATTTTCATCAATATATGTATGTTCTTGATCCTATCTTGCAAGTTGTAGTCATCTACTATGTGTTATGACCCGGCAACCCCGGAGTGACAATAACCGGAACTACTCCCGGAGATGACCATAGTATGAGGATCCCATGTATTCACTATGTGCTAATGCTTTGTTTCGGTTCTCTATTAAAAGGAGACCTTAATATCCCTTAGTTTCCATTAGGACCCCGCTGCCACGGGAGGGTAGGACAAAAGATGTCATGCAAGTTCTTTTCCATAAGCACGTATGACTAAATATGGAATACATGCCTACATTACATTGACAAACTGGAGCTAGTTACACATCACCCTATGTTATAATTGTTACATGATGAATGCCATCCGACATAATTATCCATCACCGATCCAATGCCTACGAGCTTTTCCTATACTAACCCTTGCTAAGTTACTTTACCGCTACTGCTGTCACACTTGCTATACAAATTACTACTGCTACTGTTACTGCCGCTACCGTTACTATCATACTACTTTGCTACTAAAACTTTGCTGCAGATACTAAGTCTTTTAGGTGTGGTTGAATTGACAACTCAACTGCTAATACTCGAGAGTATTCTTTGGCTCCCCTTGTGTCGAAACAATAAATTTGGGTTGAATACTCTACCCTCGAAAACTGTTGCGATCCCCTATACTTGTGGGTTATCAAGACCTTTTTCTGACGCCGTTGCCGGGGAGCATAACTCTATTCTCTGAGTCACTTGGGATTTATATCTGTTGATCACTATGAGGAATCCGAGAGATCCAAAAACTAAAGTCTTGCCCTCAACTACGAGCACAGGTAAGGAACTGACATCTAGCTCTGCACTTGATTCACCTTCTGTTATGAGTAAATTTGCGACACCACCACCTACTAGTAATTCTGATATGTCGCATGTGCTTGATGATGCTACTTCTGCTATCCATGATGCTTATGATGATGCTTTGCTTGATAATAATATGCCACTGGGTGAATTTCTTGATGCACAAATTGCTAGAGTTACTGCTGAATCTGATGATACTTCTGAAACTGATGAAATTATTGAAGTTGAACCTGCTGTGACACCTGTTAGACCTAGCTCTCCTAGATATGAATTGCCTAATATACCTAAGGGTTATGTTATGGAGGGAGAGGTAGCTGAAGACTTTTTTGCTTGTAAGGATAGCTATGATCTTGAGAATTTATTACGCAAGTGGAAAGAAAAATCTCTGAATGCTAGAATGAAATATGATCATAAGTTTGCTACTTCACCCATCTTTGTTACTGATAAGGATTATGAATTCTCTGTCGATCCTGAGTTAATCACTTTCGTTGAATCTGATCCTTTTCATGGTTATGAATATGATATTGTTGTAACACATCTTACTAAACTGAATGATATAGCCACCCTATTCACTAATGAGGAAATTTTTTGCTATTACTATATCCTTAAGTTGTTTCCTTTCTCACTAAAGGGTGATGCTAAAACTTGGTTTACTTCTCTTGCTCATGGTTGTGTGCGTAGTCCCCAGGATATGATATACTACTTCTCTGAGAAATATTTTCATGCCCATAAGAAACAAGTTGCCTTGCAGTATATATATAACTTTGTGCAAATTGAAGAAGAGAGTCTCCCACAAGCTTGGGGGAGGCTTGTCCAGTTACTTAATGCTTTGCCTGATCACCCTCTTAAGAAAAATGAAATACTTGATATCTTTTATAATGGACTAACCGATGCTTCTAGGGACCACCTAGATAGTTGTGTTGGTTGTGTTTTCAGGGAACGAACTGCAGAACAAGCTGAAATTCTATTGAATAATATCTTGAGCAATGATAATGCTTGGACTATTCCCGAACCACCTCTGAAGCCAACTCCGAAGAAAAGAGGTATTATATTCCTCGGTCCTGAAGATATGCAAGAAGCCAAGAAATCTATGTAAGAGAAAGGTATTAAATCTGAAGATGTTAAGAATCTACCACCT
Source organism: Hordeum vulgare subsp. vulgare (assembly GCF_904849725.1). Classification (NCBI taxonomy): domain Eukaryota; kingdom Viridiplantae; phylum Streptophyta; class Magnoliopsida; order Poales; family Poaceae; genus Hordeum; species Hordeum vulgare. Next base: position 116,821,933 of record NC_058523.1, on the reverse strand, counting down.
ATTGAAGAAATACATGGTCTTGATAACCCGACACAGGTAGTAGAGGTAAATTCTCTTCGTAGATTCAATGAGATTCCTTATGATAAACCTGCTAGCTTATGCTTAGATGAATTTGATAACTTTGTTGTCAAACAACAAAGTTTTAATGATTATGTTAGCAGACAACTGAAACAAAATGCTCGTATGATTAATCATATAAGTGCTTGTGTGGATAGAAATGTTAATGATCTTAAGCTTATTGGTAAACATGCTTCTATGGTCACTACTCAAGTAGAACAAGTACTTAAGGCTCAAAATGACTTTCTTAATGAATTGAATGATAATTATGTTAGAGTTGTTACTAGAGGTGGTAGAATGACTCAGGAACCTTTGTATCCTGAGGGCCATCCTAAGAGAATTGAACAAGATTCTCAAGGAGTTAATATTGATGCACCTAGTCATACTAGTAATAGGAAGAAAAAGAAAGATGATAGGAACTTGCATGCTAGTAAACATGTTGTTGTTACACCTGAGAATCCAAATGATGTTTCTATTTCTGATGCCGAAACACAATCTGGTGAAGAACATGAGCCTAGTGATAATATTGATAATGGTGTTCATGTTGATGCTCAACCTAGTAATGATAATGATGTGGAGATTGAACCTGTTGTTGATCTTGATAACCCACAACCTAAGAGCAAGAGATACGATAAGAATGATTTTATTGCTAGGAAGCATGGTAAGGAAAGAGAACCATGGGTTCAGAAACCCATGCCCTTTCCTCCCAAACCATCCAAGAAAAAGGATGATGAGGATTTTGAGCGCTTTGTTAAAATGATTAGACCTACCTTTTTGCAAATGCGTTTGACTGATATGCTTAAAATGTCTCCTTATGCTAAGTACATGAAAGATATTGTGACTAATAAAAGAAAGATACCTGATGTTGAGATTTCCACCATGCTTGCTAATTACACTTTTAAGGGTGGGACTCCTAAGAAACTAGGTGATCCCGGAGTGCCCACTATACCTTGCTCCATTAAAGGAAATTATGTTAGAACTGCTTTATGTGATCTTGGAGCCGGTGTTAGTGTTATGCCTCTCTCTTTATATCGTAGACTTGAATTGGATAAGTTGACACCTACTGAAATTTCTTTGCAAATGGCCGACAAATCAACTAATTTACCTATCTGCATTTGCGAGGATGTGCCTGTTGTGGTTGCGAATGTTACTATCTTAACGGACTTTGTTATTCTTGATATTCCCGAGGATGATGCCATGGCGGTCATCCTTGGAATACCCTTTTTAAACACTGCAGGGGCTGTTATTGATTGCAACAAAGGCAATGCCACTTTCCATGTTAATGGTAATGAGCACACGGTGCACTTTTCGAAGAAACAATATCGAGTTCATTGCATTAATGCTATTGAAAAATCTTCATCAATTATTATTGGAAGCTTTGAATTCCCTATACCTACTGTCAAGATGAAATATGATATACTTGTTATTGGGGATATGCACACCCCCGTTGAGGTAACCTAATGATTATTCGAAAATTCTCCGGTTTTATGTGATTCAAAAAAAAGTTTGTCAAGGAGACTTGATCAACCTCATTGACGGATTTCTTTTGATGACCATGAGATGGATGAATCTAGAAGTCACAACCTTCCGTTCCCAACTTTTACTTTCTATTATTTAGTAGAAAAATAATAAATATAGCATTATTTTCCTGTTTTCTGCATTATCCGTTCAATAAAAAATGACCTCGAAATAGAAGTTCTCCAAATGCCCTGAAATTCAAGTATGATTTTTTCTGGAATATATAAGAATTTCTGAGATAGATAACTAGTGAGGGGATGCACCAGTGGGCCACGAGCCCAGGAGGCGCGCCCACCCCCTGGGCGCGCCTGCCAGGCTTGTGGGTCCCATGTGGCCCCCCTTCACTTATTCCAGCACCCATCTCCTTCATCTACCTCCAGAAAAAATCATTCCACAGCTCAAACCCATGTTCTTTCTCATTTTGTTGCATTTTTTGATCTCCTTGTGCAAAGCCCCAATCACCAAACTGTTTTGGGGAATTGTTCCTTGGTATGTGACCCCTCCATTGGTCCAATTAGTTTTTATTCTAGTGCTTTATTCATTGCATATTTTTTGTTGCCTTGGTGACCCTGTTCTTCAGCTTTGCATGTTAATTTTAGTTGGTCCCAAGTAGTTTTGATGCATGATATAGCCTCTAGGCACTTGTAGGAGTAGTTGCTATGAGTTTTGTTAAACATTGTTCACTTTTATTTTGAGTCACTAAAAATTTCATAATTATTTCTGAAAAAGGAAGATGTCCAGGAAGAACTATCATGGTGGTTCCTCAAGCAAAAGGGGTCCCCGTCTCGCGATTCGGGAGCCCGATCCTTATCAGCCAAGGAACGCATCGGTGCAACCATGTGAACGGCCTTCCGATGAATTCATGATTGATGCAGGTTTCAAGGACGAGTTTGATACCTTTGTTCGCAACTTCGGGCACGAAGAATTCATCTCCAATAAATGTGAACATTATACTACACTCACTGCCTCTTTTGTTCGTAGATTCAAATTTTCAGTTGGCCGTGACACATCCATACTGTTTGATCTTTATGACAAATCGTATACTATGGATTTAGAGGATTTTAATAGATTATGCAAGATACCTGATTGGGTAGTCCCAATGACCCTCCTAAGTATTCGGTTAGAGATTTTATTTCTAGTATAACTGTTGGAGAAACTAGAGATATTACACAGGCTACCATGGGGAGCATTCATTTTCCTGCCTTACATTATTTTGCCCTCTTCATAGGTAGATGCATTAATGGCAAGCATGACCATAGTCACCTCTGTGCACCTGACCTTAGTATTCTTAAGAGCGCAGTAACGGGTGATAGAAGTTTCAACATGGGTGCTATAATTGCGAGGATGCTAAATAATAATGCTAATGAAGGGGATTTCTTCGGTGGGATCTATGCCACTTGCATAGCAAATTCTCTTGGAATACCCATCCGCATAGGAGATCCCCCGCTCCACACAGCTTTCCTTGATCACGCCGCTATGATACGTTATCAGTTCCTTGAAAGGGATAATGAATCCCTCCTATACCGGTTAATATTTAACCGACAACGTGTTTTCCATATTACCCTTCCTGCTCCCACCTTCTTTGACTTTCAGGGGAAACGGAGATATTACATAACCAAAGGAGAGGCAGAGGAGTATGAGAGGGAGGTGAAGGTTGCTCGCCTCCGTGAGGCAGCTATTCAGGCGGTAGCTGCCGCGTCCCAATACAACCCCCATTATGATTTTGGATATCGCCCGGACCAGCCGTGGAACTAGAGCAACATAGGCCAAAAGCCTAAGCTTGGGGGAGTACGTGTCTCTCGCCGACTTTATATTCATGCTCACACATTCATTTTGATAGTCGGTGTTCACACTCTTCCATTGTATCATCCATGCTAGTTTATTTCTTTTTCTTGCATTCTTCTCGTGTGTTTGTTTAAAAATGAGAAAAAAATTTAGTTGTAAGTTTACTTTCCAGCATGCTTAGTGGTAATTAAAAAGAAAACCCAAAAAGATTTCCCGTTCTTCTTTTGCTTGTTGGGAGCTTTCCCGTGTAAATAGTTTTCTTTTTCTTTGGGTCGAGGTAGAAGACCATGATTAAAATGATTAGTGGCTCTCATATGCATTATTGTTTATCCGTCAAAGAGCCATATTACTTTGTCTTCTCCTCTGAATTTGCTTGCAGATTCCAGCTTAGTCCAATGCACGAACACTCTTATTATTATTCACATCATTCGGTCGTGCAAGTGAAAGGCAATAATGACGATATATGATGAAGTGACTAAGCCTGGAAAAGCTGGTATGAACTCGACCTATTTTGTTTTTGTAAATATGACTAGCTCATCATTCCTAATTCATCATTATTATGAGAGAAACATATTTGCAATGACAACTTAGATATCGTAGTTTCTGATGCCATGCTTAATTAGCTAGGAGCTTATAATGGTTTGTCTTGGATGCCAACATGAATTTCAAGACGGTTATGATGTAGTATGATAGGATGGTATCCTCCTTTGAATGATTCAAGTGGCTTGACTTGGCACATGTTCACGCATGTAGTTGAAACAAAATCAACATAGCCTCTATGATATTCATGTTTATGGTGATTTATATCCTACTCATGCTTGCACTCAACATTGGTTAATTTCAATGCATATTGATGACTGGTGTCGCTCTCTAGTTGGTCGCTTCCCAGTCTTATGCTAGCCTTCACTTGTACTAAGCGGGAATACTGCTTGTGCATCCACTTCCATAAACCCAAAGTTGTTCCATATGAGTCCACCATACCTACCTATATGCGGTATCTACCTGCCGTTCCAAGTAAATTTGCATGTGCCACTCTCTAAATCTTCAAATAATAATCTGTTTTGTATGCCCAAACCGCTCATGTGGTGACAAGGGGCGGTCAGTATCTTCCATGCTAGGCTTGTTATCCTCGATACATGTTTATTCACTATCACTCACGAGAAAGGGGCCGGTAATCGGAATGCCCAGTTCCATGCTCAAATCAAATCAAAAATATAATTGCAAACAAAACTCCCCGTGGATTGTTGTTGGTATGGACGGCACCCGAGGATTCGGCTAGTCGTGGAGTGTGATTGATCGGTGGTGGGGGAGTCAAAACTTTACTATTCTGTTTGGGAACCGCCTATAATATGTGTAGCATGGAAGATGGTGAAAACTCTTGGTCATCGCGTTGACAATGAAAGCATGCCACCCAAAATTATTTATCTCTGTTTTAAAAAGCTTGAGCTCTAGCACCTCTCAAATCAATGCTTCCCTCTGCGAAGGGCCTATCTATTTACGTTTCTGTTGAGTCATCCTCTTCTTATTAAAAAGCACCAGTTAGAGAGCACCTCCGTCATTTATATGCTTTGCTATTAATTGATATTGAGTATGACTATGACTAGATCTTCTTTGCCATGAATTACAATTCCCAGTCGGCCTTTGGTCTTTGAAGGTGCTCTACATTTATGTTTTGCGGTCTCAGAAAAGGGCTAGCGAGATACCATTTATTCATGTTGTATCATGATTATTTTGATTGAAGTGTTGACGTTTGAAACTTATTATTATTGCTCGCTAGTTAATTACGCCATTGATATGAGTATACCATGAGACCTAAATGTCATTGCTTATGTGGTTAGCTTATGATCTTGCTGAAATTCTGAATATGAGTTAGACATAATTACAACAACAAGATCAAACAGAGTTCGTAAAAGTTTTTCTTTTGTCTCTTTCAGTTTATCAACTGAATTTCTTGAGGACAAGCAAGGCTTTAAGCTTCGGGGAGTTGATACATCTCCAACGTATCTACTTTTCCAAACTCTTTTGCCCTTGTCTTGGGCTCTAATTTGCATGATTTGAATGAAACTAACCCGGATTGACGTTGTTTTCAGCAGAACTGTCATGGTGTTGTTTTTGTGCAGAAGTAAAAGTTTTCGGAATGACCTGGAAACTTACGAGGATTTTCTATGGAATATATAAAAAATATCAGAGAAAGAATCAACTTAAGATACGCTGCCAGTGGGCCATGAGCCTTGCAAGCGCCCCCCTAGGGCGCGCCCAGCAGGCTCGTGGGGCCACGTGGCTCCCCCGACTTCATCTCCAACTCGATACAACCTCTCTCGCCCAGAAAAAAAATAGGAGATAAGAGTTCATCGCGTTTCACGATACGGAGCCGCCGCCACCGCTTGTTCTTCCTCGGGAGGGCAGATCTGGAGTCCGTTCTGGGCTCCGGAGAGGGGAAATCGACGTCGTCGTCATCATCAACCATCCTCCATCGCCAATTCCATGATGCTCTCCATCGTTCGTGAGTAATCTTATCGTAGGCTTGCTGGACGGTGATGGATTGGATGAGATCTATCATGTAATCGAGTTAGTTTTGATGGGGTTTGATCCCTAGTATCCACTATGTTCTAAGATTGATGTTGCTACTACTTTTCTATGCTTAATGCTTGTCACTAGGGCCCGAGTGCCATGATTTCTGATCTGAACCTATTATGTTTTCATCAATATATGTGTGTTCTTGATCCTATCTTGCAAGTTGTATTTACCTACTATGTGTTATGACCCGGCAACCCGGAGTGACAATAGCCGGAACCACTCCCGGAGATGACCATAGTATGAGGATCCAATGTATTCACTATGTGCTAATGCTTTCTTCCGGTTCTCTATTAAAAGGAGACCTTAATATCCCTTAGTTTCCATTAGGACCCCGCTGCCACGGGAGGGTAGGACAAAACATATCATGCAAGTTCTTTTCCATACGCACGTATGACTAAATACGGAATACATGCCTACATTACATTGACGAACTGGAGCTAGTTACATATCACCCTATGTTATAACTGTTACATGATGAATGCCATCCGACATAATTATCCATCACCGATCCAATGCCAACGAGTTTTTCCTATACTGGTCCTTGCTAAGTTACTTTACCACTACTGATGTCACACTTGCTATACAAATTACTACTGCTACTGTTACCACCGCTAGCGTTACTATCATACTACTTTGCTACTAAAACTTTGCTGCAGATACTAAGTCTTTCAGGTGTGGTTGAATTGACAACTCGAGAGTATTCTTTGGCTCTTCTTGTGTCGAATCAATAAATTTGGGTTGAATACTCTACCCTCGAAAGCTGTTGCGATCCCCTATACTTGTGGGTTATCAGGTGGTTCCTCCCATCCCCGCCAGCCCATGGTCGCTGCAGCAGCGACTGGTTGCTCCATCCCCGACGACTGGTTCCTCCCATCCCCGGCAGCTGGTCGCCTCATCCCCGCCAGCCCATGGTCGTTGCAGCGGCGGGTGGTTGCTCCATCCCCGGCGACTGGTTCCTCCCATCCCCGGTGGCTGGTTCCTCCCATCCCCACCGTCCCATGGTCGCTACAGCGGCGGCTGGTCGCCCCATCCCCGGCGGCTCGTACTACAAAGGAATTGGCATGCGACGGCTACGCGGAACTGAATCAGGCGCTCGATTGTGCTCCCTCTTGCAATTTGCGTTTGTTCACGCTTTTATAGTTTTTCCATTCCATTTCATTCCACCAACTAAACATGAAGATGTAACCGTTCCATTCCATGTCATTGCTTATACCGAACAGAGAGATGGAACATTCCATTCTTATGGAATGGAACCATTCCATTCCATTCCACTTGGTTCTTCAACTAAACACACCCTTAGACATCACTGTAATGAGTCAAACATCCATACTGTAAAAGCTCAAAATTTGAATACGAATTCAAAATCAAACATGCACATAAACATGAAGATCAAACATAGAGCATCACTCAATCCCATCTATACCCCGCTAGCACTCCCTCCCATTCTTGATGCTATAAATTGTGTTTTGATCTACTATCCCTATAAAAGTAAAAGATGACAGATCCAAATCATCATCTTAATTGTCTAATCATAAAATCTAAACATTCAAAACCTTCTAATGTTAAGTACCAATCATGTTGAACGCACTAACGATTTACTAATTCACTCATCCACGAATAATGTGTTAGTACCACTTCATCATCACCAAAATACGCGAGCGTGATAAATATGTCGTCTCCCCTTACAGGTCGGAGGGTCATCGACCACTGCACCTCCTCTTCGTCGGCGTCCCGCATCATGCATGCTGCCTTTCCCTTGTTGACCCGTCCCCCCACCTCACCCCGGCCCCGGACGCCCTCGTCGTCACTACACCCTTATAGTTGTCCGCCTCTCCTTGAGCGTGGCCTGTGTTCGCCACCCGTCGATTCTTCACTCGGCTAAGGCCGCACGCAGTCGTCACCGCCTTTCCCCACATCACGCCCTGGGGTTGTTGGCTACCAACGTTGACGCCATCTGCCGCCCCCGAATCCGCGTGTTGAGGCATGTTGTTGCTGGTTGTCGATGCCATGTACCACCCATTAATTTGTGTGTTAAGGCGTGTTGTTCCTGACTGCCGACGCCATCTGCTGCCCTCAAATCCTTTCCCCATGAGATACCTTATTTCCTCTTTGCAGATGATACAATGAAATTATACAGACGGAGCTGAGAAACGTCAATCTATTAGACCAAACAATGGCATCCACAATAATTCCGCGCAATGCTTGTTAATGGCTCAAAATTGGAGTGGGGGGATCCGGCGATTGAGCATGACATTGACAACGACTCGGAGCTTGGGTTTCTTCTCGGTGGACCACCACTTGAACTTCTTGATTCGTGCCTCCACCTCCTTGGGGTTCCCCCAGGCAATGCCCTTCTCCCTCCAAGACCTCATATTTTTGGGGGGGCCGATCGAGAAAGTCAGGACTTCGGTTTGACCAGAAGCGAGGGGCTCAGTGATGTAGAACCACTCACGCTGCCATTCCTACATTGTCTCGATGAAGGTGTCCTTGAACCAGTCAGCATTCTGATTCTTGCTGACCATGGCCCCTCTGCACCCCGCCAGCTCGGTGCCGCTCGACTTTGGCTTAATCCCAAAGATATTCAGCCAGAGGCCGAAGTGCGGCTCGCAACGGAGGAAGGCCTCGTAGACCGTGATGAAGGAGGCGAGGTGGAGTATGGAGTTCATGCCATGTGGTGGAAGTCTATCTCGTAGTAGAACATCATCCTAGGCACAAAAGGGGTGCAGCAGGAAGCCCAAACGTCGGATGAGGTGAGGGGCAAATATTACCTGCTCCCCTTGTTTGGGAGTGGAAACTTGTTCCTTGGCGGCTGGAGCGTGGGTTCCGGTGTTGTTGGGTATGTACCCAGCCGCCCGCAACTCCAGAATGATGCCCTCCATCACGAGAGAACCACCCCAGTTCCCTCCGAAGGTATCGGTCATGGCTGGATGGGGAGATTGAGGTTGTTGGAATCTAGATTGGATATGGGCGCTCGAGCTAGACGAGGCAGCATGCCGGGGAAATGAGGGCATGGTTTCTTGTGCTCGTGTTGCTCTCTATTTTACCGATAAAAATGCCACTCCAGCAAAGATGTCATTGTGTGTATGGGGGAAAACAAAATCTTGATGATATTCCGAGTAAAACGGGCACGATCTCACTTCCGATGGGATGCGCGAGTAAAAAGATTGCCTCGAGCCGTGATTTGGGGGTAACCAGTAACTGCTCGACCCATCGTGCGGTGAACCGCCGTGGTAAAGGTGTCGGGCTAGAAGACACTATTCACACCTATGAGGCTGGCCTTCAAGACTAAGTTACCTCATTTCTTTGGATAAAATAAGAGTTCGACTAGGTCTTGTTTGTAAGGCGGCGTTTCCTTTAAGAACGGTTCGGGAGTTTGGAAGTCATAAAGGGAACTCATCTATCGATCCAAAGACTCCGGATCCGAGATTATCTTCGTCAAGAGAATCGTCCTCGGCATAGAATACCAGTTCAGGGGCTACTAATGTTGTACAGGTTTAGGGGGTGCTAACCTGGTCGGGCTAGGCTCTTCGGATTGGGCCAGTTGGCCCTCATCCTTTGTAAGTTGGACTCTCGAAGTTGTATGATGGGAAGTTATCAAGACTATATGTCGAAGCGTTGGCTTATACCGCCTTAATACGTCTCAAACGTATCTATAATTTTTTATGGTTTCATGCTATTATCTTGTCAAACTTTGGATGTTATGCATGCCTTTTACATATTTTTTGGGACTAACTTATTAACTCACTGCCAAGTGCCAGTTCCTGTTTTTTTCATGTTTTTGACCCCTTTCAGAGGAGATTTTGAAACAGAGTCCAAACGGAAGAGAATCCCCGAATTTTTTTTCCGTAACGGAAGAAGATCGGGAAACTTGAGAGCCAAGGCAGGGGGGCCTCAGGGGCTCCACAAGCCCCCACCCCGCGGCCAGGGGGAGGCCGCGACCCACAGGCTTGTGGGCCCCCTGGGCGCCCTCTGCCCTAGGGGTTGCGCCTATATATTCCCTAAAAATCCCAAAAAAATGAGGAGATCATCGAAAGTACTTTTTCGCCGCCGCAAGCTTCTGTCTCCGCAAGATGCCATCTGGGGCACGTTCTGGTGCCCTGCCGGAGGGGGGATTCAGACACGGAGGGCTTCTTCATCAACACCATGACCTCTGCGATGACGCGTGAGTAGTTCACCATAGACCTATGGGTCCATAGCTAGTAACTAGATGGCTTCTTCTCTCTCTTGGATCTTCAATACAAAGTTCTCCATGATCTTCATGGAGATCTATCCGATGTAATCTTCTTTTGCGGTGTGTTTGTTGAGATCTTATGAATTGTGGATTTATGATCAGATTATCTATGAATCTTATTTGAGTTTCTTCTGATCTCTCTTATGCATGATTTCATATCCTTGTAATTCTCTTCGAGTTGTGGGTTTTGTTTGGCCAACTAGATCTATGATTCTTGCAATGGAAGAAGTGCTTGATTTTGGGTTCATACCATGCGGTGACCTAACCTAGTGACAGAAGGGGTAGCGAGGCACACATCATGTTGTTGCCATCAAGGGTAAAAAGATGGGGTTTTCATCATTGGTTTGAGATTATCCCTCTACATCATGTCATCTTGCTTAAGGCGTTACTCTGTTCGTCATGAACTCAATACACTAGATGCATGTTGGATAGCAGTCGATGTGTGGAGTAATAGTAGTAGATGCAGAAAGTATCGGTCTACTTGTCTCAGACGTGATGCCTATATGTATGATCATTGCCTTAGATATCGTCATGACTTTGCGCGGTTCTATCAATTGCTCGACAGTAATTTGTTCACCCACCATGATATTTGCTATTTTGAGAGAAGCCTCTAGTGAACACTATGGCCCCCGGGTCTACTCCACACCATATTTTCAGCCTTACACTTTTTACTTCGTTGCACTTTCCACCTTCATATCTCACTTTACAAACAATCTTGAAGGGATTGACAACCCCTTTGAAGCGTTGGGTGCAAGCTTGTTTGTGTTTGCGCACGTACTCTGGACTTGACGAGACCCTCCTTCTGGATCGATACCTTGGTTCTCAAACTAAGGAAAATACTTACTACTCCTGTGCTGCATCACCCTTTCCTCTTCAAGGGAAAAACCGACGCAAACAAGAGAAGTAGCAAGAAGAATTCCTAGAGCCAAGGAAGGACTTTTGTTACCGTAGCAGAAGAATTTCTGGCGCCGTTGCCGGGGAGGAAGATCAATTCAAGAACTCATCCAAGTAGGTGTCGCAAACTCATCTCTTGCATTTACTTTGTTTGCCAGTTGCCTCTCGTTTTCCTCTCCCCCACTTCACCAATTTGCCTTTTTCGTTTGCCTTTTCATTCGCCCATTTTCTCGCTTGCTCTTTGTTCGCTTGTGTGCTTGCCGAAATCACCATGAATGAAAACACCAAACTTTGTGACTTCTCGAATACTAATAATAACGATTTTATTAGTACTCTGATTGCTCCTGCCACTAGTGCGGAGTCATACGAAATCAATGCCGCTTTGCTGAATCTTGTTATGAAAGAGCAATTCTCTGGCCTTCCTAGTGAAGAAGCCACATCCCATCTCAATACCTTCATTGAGCTTTGCGATATGCAAAAGAAGAGATATGTGGATAATTACATGATTAAATTGAAGCTTTTTCCTTTCTCGTTGCGAGATCGCACAAAAACTTGGTTTTCTTCTTTGCCCAAAAATAGTATCGATTCTTGGGATAAGTGCAAAGATGCTTATATATCCAAGTATTTTTCGCCGGCTAAGATCATCTCTCTCCGTAATGATATCATGAATTTCAAGCAACTTGATCATGAACATGTTGCACAATCTTGGGAGAGAATGAAATTAATGATTAGAAATTGTCCCGCTCATGGCTTGAGTCTTTGGATGATTATTCAAATCTCTTACGCTGGCTTAAATTTCGCTTCTGGAAATATCTTGGACTCCGCCTCAGGTGGAACGCTCATGGAAATCACATTAGGAGAAGCCACAAAGCTCTTAGACAACATCATGACGAACTACTCTCAGTGGCACACTGAAAGGTCACCTACTAGTAAGAAGGTACACGCTATAGAAGAAATTAACTCGTTGAGTGCTAAGATGGACGAGTTAATGAATTTGGTTGCTAGTAGAAGTGCTCCTTTGGACCCTAATGGTATGCCCTTGTCTTCTTTGATTGAGAGTAGCAACGCTAGCTTGGACGTTAATTTTGTTGGTAGGAATAACTTTGGCAACAACAATGCTTTTAGAGGAAACTATGTTCCTAGGCCTTTTCCTAGTAACTCCTCGAATAATTTTGGCAACTCCTACAACAATACCCATGGAAATTACAACAGATTACCCTCTGATCTAGAGAGTAATATCAACGAGTTCATCAACTCTCAAAAGATTTTCAATGCGTCCATAGAGGAAAAGCTACTCAAAATTGACGATTTGGCTAAGAGCGTTGATAGAATGTCTAGTGATGCTGATGCTTTGAAAGTTAAATGTGCTCCTCCCAAAATCAACATGGATGAAACTTTGAAAGCTATGTGTGTTTCCATGATTGAGAGCCAAGAAAGAACCACCCAAATTCATGCTAGACATGAATGGCTTAAAAAGGCATGTTCTCGTGATGAGAATCACGAAGATCTTAAAGTGCTTGGTGTGACTCCCATTGAATCTTTGTTCTCTTGTGTCAAACCTAATGATTTTGGGGCTGGATATGAATCCACTTTGGTTGAAAAGTGCCCCAATGATTCGGAGTCCATCTATCTTGATGCTAAAAGCATTGAAAGTGGAGTAAAAGATGTTAAAACTTTGAGTAGTAATGAAATTACTACCATGGATTTCAAGGAATTCAATTATGATAGTTGCTCCTTGATTGAATGCATTTCTTTGATGCAATCCATGTTAAACTCTCCACACGCTTATAGCCAAAACAAGGCCTTTACCGATCATATCGTCGAAGCTATGATACAATCTCTTGAAGAGAAACTTGAATTGGAAGTCTCTATCCCTAGAAAGCTTCATGATGAGTGGGAACCTACCATCAAAATCAAAATCAAAAACTATGAGTGCAATGCTTTGTGTGATTTGGGTGCTAGTGTTTCTGCGATTCCGAAGTCTTTATGTGATGTTCTGGGTTTTAATGAGATTGAAGAGTGTTCTCTTAATTTGCATCTTGCGGATTCTACTGTCAAGAAACCCACGGGAAGGATCAATGATGTTTTTATTATTGCAAATAGGAACTATGTACCCGTGGATTTCATTGTGATTGACATGATTGCAATCCTACATGCCCTATTATTCTTGGTAGACCTTTCCTAAGGACTATCGGTGCTATCATCGATATGAAGGAATGGAATATTAGATTTCAATTTCCTTTAAGGAAGGGCATGGAACACTTCCCTAGAAATAAAATATGATTGCCTTATGAATCCATGATGAGGGCCACTTATGGTTTGAGCACCAAAGACGACGATACGTGATTCTATCACTTTTGTGCCTAGCTAAGGGCGTTAAACAATAGCGCTTGTTGGGAGGCAACCCAATGAATTTATCTTTTCCTTTCTGTTTTGTTGCGTCCACACCATCACAATTCTGTTGTGATTGTTTTTTTTGTGTTTCTTTTTGTGTTTGAGCCAAGCAAAACCTTTATGACTAGTCTTGGTAATGGTTGTTTGATCCTGCTGGAAAAAGACAGAAACTTTTCGCTCACGAGATGATTTTTCATTTTTATTCATAAAGAGCTTTTGAGTTGATTCTTTTTGCTGCTGGTTGATATGCCTTTTTCCCAGGCCGTCGTAATTTTTCAGATTTGTGGAGGTACGAGAAGTATACGAAGTATATAGATTGCTAGAGACTGGTCTGTTTTTGACATATTATGTTTTTGTTGAGTTGGTTGCTTGTTTTGAGGAAACTATGGTTAATATCGGGGGGGGGGGGGTACTAGCCATGGAAAGGTTAGAATACAATAGCCCAACAACAATATAGATGGAATTAAAGTTTGCTACAGTACCAAAAGAAGTGGTAGTTTGTTTTCTTGTACTAATGTTATCACGAGTTTCTGTTTAAGTTTTGTGTTGTGAAGTTTTCAAGTTTTGCGTGATGTTCTCATGGACGATGAGATAAGGAGTGGAAAGAGCTCAAGCTTGGGGATGCCCAAGGCATCCCAAGCCAAATTCAAGGACACCAAAAAGCCTAAGCTTGGGGATGCCCCGGGAAGGCATCCCCTCTTTCGTCTTCAATCCGTCGGTAACATTACTTGGAGCTATATTTTTATTCACCACATGATATGTGTTTTGCTTGGAGCGTCTTGTATCATAGGAGTCTTTTCTTTTTGTTGTGTCACAATCATCCTTGCCGCACACCTTTTTTGAGAGAGAGAGACATGCACTCATCGTGATTTTGCTAGAATGCTCATGGTGCTTCACTTATATCTTTTGAGCTAGATACTTTTGCTCATAGTGCTTCACTTATATCTTTTGAGCTAGATAACTTTACTCTAGTGCTTCACTTATATCTTTTAGAGCACGGCGGTGCGTGACTTGGTAGTTGGCTTATGCTATGAAAGTAGTCCCAAATGTGATAGGTACCCAAAGAGGATGCAAAACCTCCATTTTCATGTGCATTGAGTAGAAAGAAAAGTTTTGATTCCTCTCAATTAGTTTTGAGACATGGATTTGGTAATATTAAGAGCTATGTTAGTAGGGTGTTGTGAATCTAGAAATACTTGTGTTGAAGTTAGTGATTCCCGTAGCATGCACGTATGGTGAACCGCTATGTTAGGAAGTCGGAGCATAATTGATCTATTGATTGTCATCCTTTGTGTTGAGGTCGGGATCGCGCGATGGTTAACACCTACCAACCCTTCCCCTCGGAGTATGCGTTTAGCACTTTGTTTTGATTACTAATAAAAACTTTCGCAACAAATATGTGAGTTCTTCATGACTAATGTGAGTCCATGGTATAGATGCACTTTCACCTTCCACCATTGCTAGCGTCTCTAGTGCCGCGCAACTCTCGCCGGTGCACAAACCCACCACATGCCTTCCTCAAAACAGTCACCATACCTACCTACTATGGCATTTTCATAGTCGTTCCGAGATATATTGCCATGCAACTCCCACCGTTCCGTCTCATGACTTGTGCCGTCACTCTCATATTGCCTTTGCATGATTGTAAGATAGCTAGCGAGATGTTTTCAACGTCATATGCCATGCTAGATCGTTGCACATCCCGGTACACTGCCGGAGGCATTTCCTATGGAGTCATCATTGTAAGTTTTGAGCTGTGAGTAAATAAAAGTGTGACGATCATCATTATTAGAGCATTGTCCCATGTGAGGAAATAAAGAAAGAGAGGCCAAAGAGCCCAAAAACAAAAAAAAGAGAAAAGAAAAGAAAGAGGCCTAAGAGCCCAAATGAAAAAAAGAAAAGAGAGAAGAAGAGAGAAGGGACAATGCTACTATCTTTTTCCACACTCGTGCTTCATAATAGCACCATGTTCTTCATGATTGAGAGCTTCTTGCTTTGTCACTACCATATGCTAGTGGGAATCTTCATTATATAACTTGGCTTGTATATTCCAATGACGGGCTTCCTGAAAATTGCCCTAGGTCTTTGTGAGCAAGCAAGTTGGATGCACACCCACTAGTTCTCCTTTTGAGCTTTCACATACTTATAGCTCTAGTGCATCTCTTGTATGGCAATCCCTACTCATTCACATTGATATCTATTAATGGGCATCTCCATAACCCTTTGATACGCCGAGTCAATGTGACCATCTCCTCCTTTTTGTCTCACAACCACCACCACACTCTATTCCACTTATAGTGCTATATCCATGGCTCACGCTCATGTATTGCGTGATAGTTATAAAAAGTTTGAGAAAGTAAGAGTGCGAAAACAATTACTTGGCCAATACCGGGGTTGTGCATGATCTACAATAGTTTTGTGAGGATGATGGAGCATAGCCAGACTATATGATTTTGTAGGGATAACTTCCATTGGCCTTGTTATTTTGAAAGTTCCTGATTAACTTGCTAGTTTGCTTGAAGTACTATTGTTTTCATGTCAATAGCAAACTATTGATTTGAATCTTACGGATCTGGACATTCATGTCACGTGAAAGAAGTTGCAAAGGACAACTATGCGAGGTAGCATTCCACATCAAAAATTCATTCTTTATCACTTCCCTACTCCATACAAAAGCGGGTCATCAGCGAAGTGAAGGTTGCCATGGTACTCGACTTGTCTTGGCCGAGCTGGCAGGCAAGCAATTCATCTCGGGTGTTATTTCTAGATGCAGCGATGGCTTCATCGTCTGAGAAATCTATGACCTCGTTATTTTTAGTAAGGAACATGTTCTAGAACTTCCAAGCGGATTTGCCTGGCTGCTCAGTGACACGACTGAGGTTATCGACGTCTGAAGGTCGGACGTATGTACCTTGGAAATTTTCCCTAAAGGCATCTTCAAGGTCTTCCCATGTGTCAATAGAATGAGGATGGTGGTTGTTAAGCTAATGCCTAGTCGGTCCCTTTACCTTGAGTGGCATATATTTTATGGCTTGTAGGTCATCTGGGTTAGCCATGTATATGTGGGGAAGGAAATCTTTGATCCACACTGCTCAGTTTGTGGTGCCATTGTATGAATCTATATTAATGGGCTTAAACCCTTCTAGAAATTTATGTTCCATTACCCTGTCTCTAAAGCAGATCGGGTGGGCTGGACCTCAGAATAGAGTAGTATCCGGTCGGAGGTCGGGGAGAGCTGTGTGCAGGCTTGATATCGGGCACAGTCGTTCGTGTATAACCATGTGTCATAGCCGTCAGACCCGGATGACGCGTGTCCTCTTGAGCCATAGATGAACCGAGGAGGCACTCGATTTGCATCAACATGACGTCAAACATCATGAGGCTCTAGGTAATCCACGAGGTCCTTGTCATGACAGCGTGGATCCGATCGGGTAGTGAAGTTTTCCCGCACTGGCCTGTCCCAACCTCTAGGGGATCGGTTAGGTGCATCGACCACTAATTCTTTGTCGAACTCTAGGAGTGGACGCCTACGTGGTCATGATTTTGGCACACTACGGCGTCGGTCTTCAAGATCTTGTTCGGACGAGAGTACTTCAACCCACTTATCGTTAAGTGTGTTTGTATTCGCTTGCAGCAGGTGCTGCTTGCGTTTCATGCTTCGAGCAGTGGCGACGAGGCATCGTCGGAAACACTCTTGTTCGAAGGTGTCTTCGGGGACAATATAGTCCTCGATATTAAGGATCTTGTCTTCCTTGGACTCCAACATGTAATTGTCGTTGGCCCCTTCAAAGAGGTCGTCGGGATCTAAGTCCTCGGGATTTTCGTTGGGGTTGTCGTTCCGTACTAGGGAGTATTGAGGGTCCTCTCGAGTGTTATTGGCATCGGTGGCTATTGCCTCGTTGACATCGGCGGTGGCATTGTTGCCATTGGGTTCCCCATTGTTGTCCCTTCGGTGTCTGCGCCGACGTCTTAGAGGGGATTTGAGGGTACCCACCATATAGACATCATAGGTGGATGTTGCAGTCCACTTGGTAGTGTTTACCTGGGCCGAAGTGTGTTCTCTGGGGCCATCGGGATCTTCATCCATGTACGTGGCCTCGTCGCAGTCTAGCACATCGGTTAAGTCGTCGATCGTGGCGACTAGGTGGGTGGTAGGTTGGACATAAATTTCCCGACCGTCGACTTTAAATCCAATCTTGTCGTAAACTGAAGTCTTTCCATTCGAGATAGACATGCTCTCGATACGATCAAGCATCTCAGTCATGTGAGATCGTTCTTTAGAGTTTCGTTGCCTATCTATAAGTGCGATTAACTTGAAGCATGCTTGGTGTATAGCTTGGTGTGTTTTCGACATGGAGGGGATCCAAGGGTGATTCTAGTTCATGTGTCGGGGTTAGATTGAGAACCAGCATAGCTTCAGAGATGGGGTCCATGCCTGGGTTTGGGCCGTGGTTTGAGGGGAGATCGCTCGGATTCGCTACTTCAGTATTCTCCGGCGACACCAAGGTTTCTAGCTCGATGTCCTCAAAAGAGACCAGTTCCGAAGTCGATCCTCCGGTGTCGGGTAGCCCCTCCACCTAGATGGGCATCTAGTCTGACAGGATGAGCTCTCTACGGGAATATGAAGTGTATTCTAGGCTTTTGAAGGTCACGATCTGATCCGAGGTGTAGTTCTCGACGGAGGCCAGATAGCTAGTCGAATCGAGGCACAAGACCATGGTGTCGAACATGAAAAGTTGTACGGGGACGTAAACGTTCCCGTTGCTGTTGTTCTAGTTGATCCGCATATGAGCCATCAATCCTTTTGACAATCTCACAGCAGAACTCTCAATGAAAGCACCCGTGTCGGTGTGAAAACCAGAAGACCTCGAGGTAGGGGGTCTTGAGCAGTGGATCTCGGAGGATGGTAACAGGAATAAGGGTATGATGTCTACCCACGTTCGGGCCCTCTTGATGGAGGTAAAACCCTACTTCCTGCTCTTGTTTATATCAATGGAGAAGTATCAAGTACAGAGTTGATCTACCTCGAGATCGTTAGATGTGTTCTAACTCTAGGGCTAGGTGAAGGATATTGTGTTGATGTCCCATCTACGGGATAAACCCTATGGCTTATATACACGCGAGGTAGGGTATCTAGGGTTACAAGGTCGGTATCTTGGCATGGAGGCGGTAGGAGAAGTCTTGGAGTATACGTCAAGCCTTCGGTAGATGCAGTCTTGATAACGCCATGTTGTACAACTTTCGGAGTCCAGCTTGAGAATAATGAGGGCCCATCAGTCCAATCCGAGGAGCATGCGCTAACTAGGCTAGTAACCCTAGTTGAAGACACCGTCAATAAAAATAGGGCACAAGATCAACATAACCTCACATAGTAGCAGAGTACCGAGACATACATAGATAAGTAAAGGGTATCATATGTCTCACGCCATATGACTCGGTCTTAAGGTGTCACGAACACAAACCAAATCAAATGATAAAAGAGTTCACGAGCGAAAGAAAGCAAGAAAATAAGATGCTCTCATGACTCGGCAAATCCCTAGGCTCTCTCCCCTTTGGCATCGAGGCACCAAAAGAGCAAAGAGCCCTATGATGGTCCAAGGTGGTAGTAACGCATGATGTCATCGTCACCACTCCATGTGATCGCTCAAGTCCTCGTAATTAGCGACAGGTGGCATATCAACGTCTAAGTCCGTCCACTTATGATGCTAAGCAGTCCAATCCTCCTCATCTCTGATCATGTCCTGAGACCCGTTGGGAACCTCTAGGCCAAGATGCCTCATCATAACCTTGTTGAGACTCCACACCTTCTTCTATGCTATGTCTGCCTTATACTGACCGTGTGCGTGCATATAGAATTGCTTCGTCATCTTAGACTTGAGATTCTTAGCCCAAGACGGCTCCTCGTCGGATGGCTCGCAACTGGGGTGTAGGATCTGAAGTATGTCTTATACTTGAGATTATTAGCCCAAGACGGCTCCTCGTCGGATGGTCCATGAAGAAGAGGTCTTGTCTATTACACCATGGCTTACATCCACGAAGGACTATCCTCACTTGGGGTAGATATTCAGGAAGTAGGCGATCTCCTCGCCCTTACAAACTTCTTGGTTCAACTCCACAACATGAAGTAGGAGGCTCCCAAGCCACACCTAACCAATCTAGGAGGCACCACCCTCCAAAAGGTAATAGATGTGGTAGTACGATGAACTCCTTGATCTTGTGCTTCAAAAGATGGTCTCCTCAACACTCAATCACTCTCTCACAAATTTGGCATGGGTAGAATAAATTGATTGGGTGGAAAGCAACTTGGGGGGGGCTAGAGACCAAGTTTTAAATGGATGGATTGGAATATCTTGATCTCAACACATGAGTAGGTGGCTCTCTCTCTCTGAAATATGGATACGACAAGTGTATGAGTGTTCCGAGTGCTTCCTCTGCGAATGAGAGATGGTGGATGGGTATATATAGGCACATCCCGAAATCCAACCATTAAAACATTATTGCCCAACTCGGTGAAACCAAAGTGAAGCTCAGTGGCACCGATTTGCACAAAATATGGCAATTTTCGAATTCTCGGTGAGACCGATATAGGAATCTCGGTGGTACCGATATGGTGACCTAGGACAGTTTCCAAATCTTGGTGAGACCGATTCCAAGACTCGGAACTTCCGATTCTTGAAAACGACAAACCAGAAAGTTGGTCACTGGTTTCGGTTGCACCGAAATGGAAGTCGGTGGTACCGAGATCCTAGGGTTTGGCAAAGGTTCTGTTTGTGGAAAAATCGGTAGGGCCGAGTGGGAAAATATTGGTGGCACCGGTTTTGATGTTTAGGCTTTTGGATGAAGAATTTTTTGGGAGAATGGCTCAGTATTTTTGGTGGCTATCTCTAAGCACTTGAGCAACCAATTCATCATAGATACCTCACCCCCTGTTAATAGTATTGGCTTTCCTATGGACTCAAATGTGTTCTTTCACAAATATAAAATGTAGAGTCTTGTAGCTTGAAGCTTGACCAATCATATTCCTTTCCTTTTATCAAGGGGTTCTCCTCACAATCCTTAGCCAATGCATCTTTGAACTTTTCTGAAATATACTTAGATAAGATCATTAGTTCAATGACACATATGTTGTTATT
Source organism: Hordeum vulgare subsp. vulgare (assembly GCF_904849725.1). NCBI lineage: Eukaryota > Viridiplantae > Streptophyta > Magnoliopsida > Poales > Poaceae > Hordeum > Hordeum vulgare. The sequence goes on along the minus strand of NC_058523.1, from coordinate 116,801,344 downwards.
GATTACCAAAACCACCTTAGGAAGCAATTGTGATTTCAGTCTCCCCCTTTTTGGTAATTGATGACAACATATAGATCAAAGCTTTGAAAAAACTATAATCAATGATTATCATCATCACTTTGTGAAGTATGTGAAAAGAAAGATCTCCCCCTAAATTTGTGCATTATTTGAGATTTACATTTGAATGCAGATGCACAATCGATTAGCATCATGGGTCACTCTTCCATATCACATACATCTTGGTGGTGCGCATAAATATATGAACGATTAGAAATGCACATTATACCAAATAATGAGGGAATGATCATCATGTAGATAGCTCAAAGATATAAAGAAGTAGCATCAACAATCAAAGCGTGTGATCAAACACAAAGAAGTTTAAGACGCCCAAAAGATCAAAAGTTTTGAAAAAAACAACCAAGGGAGTAATAAAAAGCAGAACTTTCTCTCTCTCAGACCTAATGATCTATACAGTTCTCCCCCTTCGACAAAAAGTTCAAATGTCTAGAACTAACCATCGCTCTAGACTCGATCTCCTCCAGCAGCAGTTGATGGAGTCGACAAGAGAGCATCGGCGAAGGCGTCAGCTGAAGTCCTCTGAGGTGGAGGTGTTGACACTGGAGGTGCAGGAGCTGGTGGAGCTGAAGGAGGTGATGTTTGGGCTGATGAAGTTGGTCTAGCTTCCAGAACTGACACAGCTGCAGACCTGGCCTGAGTCCTGAACTGAGTAGTTGTAGGAAGAGATGAATCATCCTCATCATCACTGCTCGAGCAAGGTGCGACAATTCCATTTTGCATCATGTTTTTTTACTGTTATGTATAGTGTTTTTATGCATTTTGCCACTTGGTGGAGTAATTCTAATGCCTTTTGTCTCATAATATGTAATGTCTACATCAAGAGGGAGAATGCCGGCAAATGGAATTCTGGACCTGAAAAAGCTACATTAGATATACCTATTCTGCACATCTACAAGTGGGCTAAAACTCTATGGAGATTTATTTTGGAATAAATAAAAAATACTGGAGCAAAGAAGTACCAGAGGGGGGCACCAGCCCCCTCGCACGCCCTGATGTCTAGTGGGCCACCTGGCCCACCCGTGGTGACCATCTTCTAGTATAAATTCCCTTTTACCCTTAAAAGAATTAGAGGAGGACTTTTGGGACGAAGCATCGCCGTCTCAATTCCGCCAGAGGAACTTCCCTCACGGAGGGGGAAATCGAGGCCATCATCATCACCAACAACCCTCTCATATTTGGGAGGCAAATCTTCATCAACATCTTCATCAGCACCATCTCCTCTCAAAACCCTAGTACATCTCTTGTGCCCAGTCTTGTACCGGAACCTTGGATTGGTACCTGGGGTATGACTAGTAGTGTTTATTACATCTTGTAGTTGATGCTTTATGGTTTATTTGGTGGAAGATCATATGTTCAGATCCAATATTATATTTAATACCTCTCTGATCATGAGCATGTTTATCACATGTGAGTAGTTACTTCTGTCCTTGAGGCCACGGGAGAAGTCATGTTGCAAGTGGTCATGTGAAGTTGATATTCGTTTGATATTTTGATGATGTGAATGTTGTGATCCTCTTAGTGGTGTTATGTGAACATCGACTACATAACACTTCACCATCTTTGGGCCTAAGGGAATGCATTATGGAGTAGTAATTAGAGGGTGGGTTGCGAGAGTGACAGAAACTTAAACCCTAGTTTATGCACTACTCTCTAAGTGAATGGTTTGGATCCCTATGTTTAATGCTATGGTTAGAGTTTATCCTTAATACTTTTCTCGTAGTTGCGGAAGCTTGCAGGAGGGTTAATCACAAGTGGGAGGCTTGTTCAAGTAATAATAGCACCCAAGCACCGATCCACCCACATATCAAAGTATCAAAGTACCGAATGTGAATTAACCCAACATAACGAAAGTGACTAGATGAAATTCTCGTGTGTCCTCGAGAACACTTTGCCTATTATAAGAAATCGTGCCCGACTGTCCTTTTACACAAAAGGATTGGGCAATCTTGGTACACCTATTGTTACTATTGCTATTTGTTACTTGTTACAATTATCTTGCTATCAAACAACTTGTCACCGCTATTTTAGTGCTTGCAGAAATTACCTTGCTGAAAACTGCTTGTCATTTCCTTCTGTTCCTTGTTGGGTTCGACAGTCTTACTTATCGAAAGGACTACGATTGATCCCCTATACTTGTGGGTCATCAAGACTCTTTTCTAGTGCCATTGTGGGGGAGTGAAGCGCCTTTGGTAAGCGGAATTTGGTAAGGGAAAATTTATATTACGTGCTGAAATTTACTGTTACTTATCAGTATGGAAAGTAAACCTTCGAGGGGTTTGTTCGGGGTATCTTCACCTCGACCGAAAACACCAAGAGTTATCCCTCAGCCTGTTGAACCTACTGAAAATGTTTATTATGAAATTCCTTCGGGTATGATAGAGAAATTGCTAACTAATCCTTATGCAGGAGATGTAACAAAACATCCAGATATGCACCTAATCTATATGGATGAACTTTGTGGATTAGTTAAGCTTACAGGTTAATCCAGAGATGAAGTCAAGAAGAAGGTTTTGCCTTTATCTTTGGGGTGAAAAGCATTGACATGGTATAGTCTATGTGATGATACATGATCTTGGAACTGGAATAGATTGCACTTGGAGTTTCACCGAAAATTGTATCCTTTGCATCTAGTTCATCGTGATCGGGAATTTATCTATAATTGTTGGCCTCGTGAAGGAGAAAGTGTCGCTCTAGCTTGGGGGAGGATAAATTCAATGTTATATTCATGCCCCAATCATGAGCTCCCGAGAGAAATTATTATTCAGAATTTTTTTGCTCGGCTTTCTCGTAATGATCAAACTATGATAGATACTTATTTTTATGGTTCTTTTATGAAGAAGACTATTGAATTCAAGTGGGATCTTTTGGAAAGAATTAAACACAACTCTGAATATTGGGAACTCGACAAAGGTAAAGAGCCAGGTTTAAAACTTAAGTTTGATTGTGTTAAATCTTTTATGAATATCGATGCTTTCAATGATTCTAGCACTAAGTATGGACTTGACTCTGAGATAGTATCCTCATTCTGTGAAACCTTTGCTACTCGTGTTGATCTCCCTAAATAGAAATGGTTTAAATACCATTCACCTATTAAAGAAAAAATTAAAGTTGAGGATAAAACTATCATTTACAATGTTGACCCAGTTGTGCCTACTACTCATATTGAGAACCACATTTCCCTATTAGGATAAAAGAACATGCTAAAGCTTCAACTCTGGTTAACAAAAGTTATGTTAGAAAAAACAAACCCTCTAAGCGAATCAAGGTAGAACCTAGTAGTGCTATGGTTAAAGATCTCTTGGTAGACAATATGGATGGGCATGTTATTTATTTTTGTAATGAAGCTGCTAGAATTGCCAAACCTGGTACTAAAGATAAGAATAAACCTATTGTTGGCATGCCTGTCATCTCAGTCAAAATAGGAGATCATTGTTATCATGGTTTATGTGATATGGGTGCTAGTGTTAGTGCTATTCCTTTTACCTTATATTAAGAAATTATGCATGAGATAGTACCCGCTGAAATAGAAGACATAGATGTTACTATCAAACTTGCTAATAGAGACACCGTCACACCACTTGGGATTATTAGATATGTTGAAGTCTTGAATGGAAAAGTAAAATACCCTACTGATTTCCTATTACTTGGCTCACCACAATATGATTTTTGTCCCATAATATTTGGTAGACCCTTCTTGAACACTGTAAATGCTCAAATAGATCGCAAAAAGAAACTACCAGTGTTAATTTTGGTGGTATGTCTCATGAGTTTCATTTCTCCAAGTTTGGTAAGAAACCCCATGATAAAGAATTGCCTAGTAAATATGAAGTAATTAGTCTTGGTTCTATTGCCATTCCTCCCACTCATCCATTAGAAAATACTTGCTAGACCATGAAAATGGTATGCATATGCATGAAAGAAATGAACTAGATAATATGTTCTTTGAGCAAAAGCCTGTCCTTAAACACAACTTGCCTGTTGAAACTCTAGGAGGTCCTCCTCCACCCAAGGGTGATCTTGTGTTTGAACTAAAGCAATTACGTGACACTTTGAAATATGCTTATCTTCATGAAAAGAAGATATATCATGTTATTATCATGTTAACCTTACAGAGCATGAAGAAGAAAGATTGTTAAAAACTTTAAGGAAGCACCAAGCTGCTATTGGGTATACTTTTGATGATCTTAAGGGCATTAATACCACTCTCTACCAGCACAAGATTAATATGGAACCTGATGCTAAACCCGTTGTTGATCACCAACAAAGATTGCATCCCAAAATGAAAGAAGTCATAAGAAATGAAATATTAAAGCTTCTCGACGCAGGTATAATTTATCATGATAGTAGATGGATGAGTCCTGTTCATTGTGTTCCTAAGAAAGGAGGTATTACTATTGTTCCTAATGATAAAAATGAACTCATTCCACAAAGAATTGTGACTGGCTATAGAGTGGTAATTGACTTTAGAAAAATAAACAAAGCTACTAGAAAAGATCATTATCCTTTCCCTTTCGTAGACCAAATGCTAGAAAGATTATCGAAGCACACACATTTTTGCTTTCTAGATGGTTATTCTGGTTTCTCTCAAATATCTGTGTCACAACCTGATCAAGAGAAAACCACCTTTACTTGTTCTTTTGGAACCTATGCTTATATACGTATGCCTTTTGGATTATGCAATGCATGTGCTACCTTTTAAAGATGTATGCCTCCTATGTTCTCTGATTTTATTGGAAATATTATCGAGGTCTTCATGGATGATTTTTTTCATTTATGGAACTTCTTTTGATGATTGCTTGAGAAACCTTTATTGAGTCTTGTAGAGATGTGAGAAAACTAACCTTGCCTTGAGTTGGGAGAAATGCCACTTTATGGTAAACAAAGGTATTGTCTTGGGTCATAAAACTTCCGAACAAGGTATTGAGTTGGATAAGGCTAAAGTTGATGCAATTGAGAAGATGTCATGTCCTAAAGATATTAAAGGTATCCATAGTTTCCTTGGTCATGTTGGTTCCTATAGGAGGTTTATTAAAGACTTCTCTAAAACTTCTAGGCCTCTTAATAATTTATTACAAAAGGATGTCCCTTTCGTTTTGGACAATGATTGTGTAGAAGCCTTTGAAACACTTAAGAAAGCCTTAACATTTGCACCTATTTTTCAACCACCTGATTGGAACTTGCCCTTTGAAATTATGTGTGATGCTAGTGATTATGTTGTTGGTGTTGTCCTAGGATAAAGAGTTGATAAGAAATTAAATGTTATTCATTATGCTAGTAAAACTCTAATGAGGGGAGTACTTTCGGGAGAAGCGCCGCCGTCTCGAGGCGGAACTTGGACAGGAGCACTTTTGCCCTCCGATGGGGCGATTCCGCTGGGGGAACTTCCCTCTCGGAGGGGGAAATCATCGTCATCATCATCACCAACAACTCTCCCATCTTGGGGAGGGCTATCTTCATCAACATCTTCAACAACACCAACTCCTCTCAAACCCTAGTTGATCTCTTGTGTTCAATCCTTGTACCGGACTACGGATTGGTGCTTATGGGTGACTAGTAGTGTTAATTACATCTTCTAGTTGATTACTATATGGTTTATTTGGTGGAACATTATATGTTTAGATCCATTATTCTATTTAATACCCCTCTGATCTTGAGCATGATTATCATTTGTGAGTAGTTACTTTTGTTGTTGAGGTCATGGGAGAAATCATGTTGCAAGTAATCATGTGAACTTGATATGTGTTCGATATTTTGATGATATGTATGTTCTGAGTCCCTTAGTGGTGTCATGTGAACATCAACTACACGACACTTCACCATATTTGGGCCTAAGGGAATGCATTGTGGAGTAGTTATTAGATGATGGGATGCGAGAGTGACAGAAGCTTAAACCCTAGTTTATGCGCTATTCAGTAAGGGGCCGATTGGATCCAAAAGTTTAATGCTATGGTTAGAATTTATTCTTAATACTTTTCTCATAGTTGCGGATGCTTGCGAGAGGGTTAATCAGAAGTAGGAGGTTTGTTCAAGTAAGAACAACACCTAAGCACCAATCCACCCACATACCAAATTATCAAAGTAGCAAACACAAATTAAGCCAACATGATCAAAGTGACTAGATGAAATTCTCGTGTACCCTCAAGAACACTTTGCTTATCATAAGAGACCGTTTTGGCATGTCCTTTGCCTCAAAAGGATTGGGCTACCTTGCTACACTTTTGTTACTACTGTCGTTACTTGCTCGTTACAAATTATCTTGCTATCAAACTGCTCCGCTACTTACAATTTTAGAACTTGCATACATTATCTTGCTGAAAACCACTTGTCATTTCCTTGTGCTCCTCATTGGGTTCGACACTCTTACTTGTCAAAAAGTCTACAATTGACCCCCATATACTTGTGGGTCATCAAGGCTATTTTCTGGCGCCGTTTCCGGGGAGTGAAGCGCTCTTGGTAAGTGGAAATTGGTAAGGAAACATTATTACTACGTGCTGAAATTTATTGTCAGTTGCTACTATGGGAAACAATCCTTCGAGGGATTTGTTCAGGGTATCTTCACCTCGACCGGAACCAAAATTAGTTGCCCCTCAACCTACTACACCTACTGAAAATATTGAATATAAAATTCCTTCGGGTATGGTAGAACAACTGCTAGCTAATCCTTATGCAGGAGATGGAACCGAACATCCTGATACGCACTTGATATATGTGGATGAAATTTGTGGATTGTTTAAGCTTGCAGGTTTACCCGGAGATGAAGCTAAGAAGAAAGTTTTCCCTTTATCTTTGAAGGGAAAAGCATTGACATGGTATAGGCTATGCGTTGATATTGGATCTTGGAACTGGAATCGGTTGAAATTGGAATTCCATCAAAAAAATTATCCTATGCATCTAGTTCATCGTGATCGGAATTGTATATATAAATTTTGTCCTTGTGAAGCAGAAAGTATCGCTCTAGCTTGGGGGAGGCTTAAGTCAATGTTATATTCATGCCCCAATTATGAGCTCTCAAGAGAAATTATTATTCATAATTTTTATGCTCGGCTTTCTCGTAATGATCAATCCATGCTCGATACTTCTTGTACTGGTTCTTTTATGAAGAAGACTATTGAATTCCGGTGGGATCATTTAGAAATAATTAAACGCAACTCTGAAGATTGAGAACTCGGCAAAGGTAAAGAGTCAGGTATTGAACCTAAGTTTGATTGTGTTAAATCTTTTATGAATACCAATGCTTTTCAAAAGTTTAGCACTAAATATGGACTTGACTCTGAGATAGTAGCTTCCTTTTGTGAATCTTTTTCTACTCATGTTGATCTCCCTAAGGAGAAGTGGTTTAAAAATCACCCACCTATTAAAGAAGAAATTAAAGAACCGGTAAAAGCTAAAGAAGAAACTATCATTTACAATGTTGATCCAGTTGTTCCCACTGCTTATATTGAAAAACCACCTTTCCCTGTTAGGATGAAGGAACATACTAAAGCTTCAAGTGTGGTTAACAAAAGTTATGTTAGAACACCCAAACCAGCTGAACAAATCAGAGTTGAACCTAGTGTTGCTATGATTAAAGATCTCTTGGTCGATAATGTCGATGGGCATGTTATTTACTTCTATGACGAAGCTTCTAGAATTGCCAAACTGGATAAAAAAGATAAACATAGACCAGTTGTTGGCATGCCTGTTGTCCGAGTTAAGATAGGAGATCACTGTTATCATGGGTTATGTGACCTAGGTGCTAGTGTGAGTGTTATTCCTTTTTCCTTATATGAAGAAATTAAGAATGAAATAGCACCTGCTGAAATAGAAGACATAGATGTAACTATTAAACTTGTCAATAGAGATACTTTATCACCAACTAGGATTCTCAGAGATGTTGAAGTCTTGTGTGGAAAGATAAAATACCCTACCGATTTTCTTGTTCTTGGCTCCCCACAAGATGACTTTTGTCCCATTATCTTTGGTAGACCTTTCTTGAACACCGTCAATGCCAAAATCGATTGTAAGAAACAAATTGTCGGTGTTAGCTTTGGCGATGAATCTCATGAATTTAGCTTTTTCAAGTTTCATAGACAACCGCATAAGAAAGATTTTCCTAGTAAGGATGAAATTATTGGTCTTGCTTCTATTGATGTACCTCCTACTGATCCTTTAGAACAATATTTGCTAGACCATGAAAATTATTTGCATATGCGTGAAAGAAATGAAATAGATATAATCTTTTTCGAACAACAACCTCTGCTTAAGCACAATTTGCCTATTGAAACTCTAGGAGGCCCCCTCGACCTAAAGGTGATCCTGTGTTTGAATTTAAAAAATTGCCAGACACTTTGAAATATGATTATCTTGATGAGAAAAAATATATCATGTTATTATTAGTGCTAACCTTTCAGAACATGAAGAAGAAAGATTATTGAAAGTTCTAAGGAAGCACCGAGCTGCTATTGGATATACTCTTGATGATCTTAAGGGCATTAGTCCCACTCTATGTGAGCACAAGATTAATATGGAACGTGATGCTAAACCCGTTGTTGATCACCAACGTCGGTTAAATCTGAAGATGAAAGAAGTGGTAAGAACGGAAATATTGGAACTTCTGGAAGTAGGTATAATTTATCCTATAGCTGATAGTAGATGGGTAAGTCCTGTTCATTGTGTCCCTAAGAAGGGAGGTATTACTGTTGTTCCTAATGATAAGAATGAACTTATTCCACAAAGAATTGTCACGGGCTTTGGAATGGTAATTGATTTTAGAAAATTAAAAAAAGCAACTAGAAAAGATCGTTACCCTCTGCCTTTTATTGATCAAATGTTAGAAAGACTATCTACGCACACACATTTTTGCTTTCTTGATGGATATTATGTTTTTTCACAAATACCTGTTTCACAACCTGATCAAGAAAATACCACTTTTACTTGTCCTTTTGGAACTTATGCTTATAGACGTATGCCTTTTGGTTTATGTAATGCACCTGCTACCTTTCAAAGATGTATGACTGCTATATTCTCTGATTTCTGTGAAAAGATTGTTGAGGTTTTATGGATGAATTTTCTGTTTATGGGAATCCTTTTGATGATTCTTTAAGCAATCTGGATCGAGTTTTGTAGAGATGTGAACAAACAAATCCTGTCTTGAATTGGGAGAAGTGCCACTTTATGGTTAACGAAGGTATTGTTTTGAGCCATAAAATTTCTGAAAGAGGCATTGAGGTGGACAAAGCCAAGGTTGATTCAATTGAGAAAATGCCATGTCCTAAAGATATCAAAGGTATTCGTAGTTTCCTTGGTCATTCTAGTTTCTATCAGAGGTTTATCAAAGACTTTTCTAAAATTTCTAGGCCTCTTACAAATCTTTTGCAAAAGGATATTCCTTTTGTGTTTGATGATGATTGTTTGGAAGCCTTCGAAACACTAAAGAAAGCCTTAATTACTGCACGTGTTGTTCAACCACGTGATTGGAACTTGCCTTTTGAGATTATGTGTGATGCTAGTGATTATGTTGTTGGTGTTGTTCTAGGACAAAGAGTTGATAAGAAATTGAATGTTATCCATTATGCTCGTATAACTCTGGACAGTGCTCAACGAAGTTATGCTACTACTGAAAAATAATTCTTAGCAGTAGTGTTTGCTTGTGATAAATTCAGATCTTACATTGTTGATTCTAAAGTTATTGTTCACACCGATCATGCTGCTATTAAATATCTTATGGAAAAGAAAGATGCTAAACATAGACTCATTAGGTGGGTTCTCGTGTTACAAGAATTTTATTTGCATATCACTAATAGGAAAGGAGCAGAGAACCCCGTAGGTGATAACTTGTCTAGGGTTGAAAATATTCTTGATGACCCACAACCTATTAATGATAGTTTTCGTGATGAACAATTAGCTGCAATAAATGTTTCTAATAGTACACCTTGGTATGCTGATTATGATAATTATATTGTTGCTAAATACATACCACCTAGCTTCACATACCAACAAAATAAAAAATATTCTATTATTTAATACATTACTTTTGGGATGACCCACATCTTTATAAATAAGGAGTAGATGGTATTATTAGACGTTGTGTACCTCAGCATGAAAAGGAGCAAATCCTATGAAAATGTCACTCCGAAGCTTATGGAGGGCATCACGCGGGAGACAGAACCGCTCGTAAGGTAAAGGGTCCTTTCCGCTCTAATCAGATAAAGGGGGTAAGGACCCGCTAAGCTCCTACTTTTTCATGTTTACAATCTGGTCCCTCCGATTACTATAGAGATGAACCCAATCCAGAATATGAACCGTAAAAAACACCTACTAAACCAATCATAGGAATACCAGCTACAGTCTCACTGACTCCCTTTAATGGTACGCAGTCCCTGTCAATTTCTTGAAATAACGTGCTATCCACTGAGGGGCAAGCGGAGCAAGTGTCTGGTTTTTATTGGCCTACTCTCTTCAAGGATGCGCGTAAGTTTGTCTCATCTTGTGATGAATGTCAAAGAATAGGTAATATCGGTAAGCATCAAGAAATGCCTATGAATTATTCACTTGTTGTTGAACCATTTGATGTTTGGGGATTTAATTTCATGGGATCTTTTCCTTCCTCTAATGGGTATACACATATTTTGGTTGCTGTTGATTATGTTACTAAGTGGGTAGAAGCTATTCCAACTAGTAGTGCTGATCACAACGCCACTATTAAAATGCTTAAGGAAGTTATTTTCCCAAGGTTTGGAGTCCCTAGATATTTAATGAGTGATGGTGGTTCACACTTTATTCATGGTGCTTTCCGTAAAATGCTTGCTAAGTATGATGTTAACCATGGAATTGCATCACCTTATCATCCTCAGTCTAGTGATAAAGTTGAACTTAGCAATTGAGAAATAAAACTAATCTTACAAAAGACTGTCAATAGGTCCGAGAAGAATTGGTTTAAGAAATTAGATGATGCACTTTGGGCTTATAGAACAACATATAAAAATCGTATGGGTATGTGTCCTTATAAAATAGTTTATGGAAAAGCTTGTCATTTGCCTCTTGGGTTAGAACATAAAGCATATTGGGCAATCAAAGAACTCAACTATGATTTCAAACTTGCTGGTGAAAAGCGGTTATTTGATATTAGCTCATTAGATGAATGGAGAACCCAAGCTTATGAAAATTCAAAGTTATTTAAAGAAAATGTTAAAATATGGCATGACAAAAGACTCCAAAAGCGCGAGTTCAAAGTTGGAGAATATGTTCTTTTGTACAACTCTCGTTTCAGATTTTTTTCAGGAAAACTCCTCTCCAAATGGAAGGAGCCTATGTTATCAAGGAGGTCAACCGATCCAGAGCTATGAAAATAAATAATGCCGAAGGTGCTAACCCAAAGGTTGTCAATGGGAAACGAATGAAACATTATATCTCAGGTACGCCCATTAATGTTGAAAGCATTATTATCCAAACTATGACACCAGAATAACACATAAAAGAAACCTTCCGGAAAGCTCCAGAATTGTGAAAAAAGGGAGGTACATGATACTGTAAGTAAACGGACTCCAAAAAATCCGCATTTTTTTTGTGAGTTTTGGAATATTTTAAAAAATTGGAAAATAAGAAACTTCCAGGAAAGTGACCCTCGTGGGCACGATACACGAGGGCACTCTTGGCTTGCCAGGCACGATGGGTTGTGCCCACCTCGGGTACTTTCCGGACTCCATTTTTCTTCCGTTCTACTTGTTCCCCAAGATAAAAACTCTTTATATACCTCCCAAACTTGTTGACCTCTGTATCACGGAGAAATCTCCTGTTTTCTTTTCTCGCTGTTTTCCTGACAGATCTGAAATTATGTCTTCCCAAGACTCGGAGGGTGAGAGCTACGTTGCAGATTATATCGCAAACCCCAATGTCTATGGGGATGTGGAGCACTATGGGTGGACTTCGGAGTAAGAAAAAGACTATGATCCTAAAAAGAAAGAGGAGACGAGCTCAGAGGAAGACGAAGTTCCATTGCCCCAACCTGGGGACATGCACGTTGTATTTAAGAAGTCAAGTCTCCCCAACAAAGTAAAGAAGCCTAAGATCCAGTTTATCCCCTTTCGTCTTTTGTAGAAAACAAGGAAGATTTATGCAAAAGGGTGTTGGAACTTGAGTGGGAGATCCGTGAATTGAAAGATGAGAATTTCGTCCTCAAGCGTAAGCTAAGGAAGAAAGACAAACTTTCTACTTCATCACCATCACCTCCTTCATCACCAAAAGAAAATTGAGTATCGGGTATGGGAACTCCCCTTGGCTTTCGCCAAGCTTGGGGGAGGAGCCCCGGTACCGTATCATCTCCACTATCTTTTGCCTTTACTTTTCTTAGTTTGATCCATGGTTATCTTTTGCTTTAGATGAATAAAACTTTAGTTCGATCCTTTCTTTCCAAGAGTTTGCTTAGTGATCAATCTATGCAATCGCGTGCGAGATATATAATAAAGTTTAGTTTGAGTTTTGCCTTCTTTACTTTCTTATTTCAATAAATAGAAAGGGAATAAATGAAAAAGATCATATGCTAATCTTATGGTAAGTGATGACATTACACAAGGAAAAGTATAAGTAGAAAATTTTATTGTAGATTGACAAACATAGCATTGGTCAATGATGCAACTCATGAAAGAATTAATAAGGGAAGAGAAGATTCACATGCAAATACACTATCGTGGAAATCTTTTGTGATTGTGAGCACCCATCAAAATATTATATGCCAAAATTGCTGACGTTGGAAAAGGAAGACAACGTAATGAATTATGTGTATTCGTATTCACACAAAAGTTATATTGTCATGGATCCTTCAACATGTGGTGCTTGCCCCTATCTTTGCTAGCCAAAAACTCCGCACTAAGTAGAGTTACTACTTCTGCATCCAAAACCCATAAACCCAAATCTTGTTTAAGAGTCCAACATACCTACCTATGGAATGAGTAAGATCCTTCAAGTAAGTTGTCATCAGTGCAAAAAGGGAAATAAAAATTGCTTGTAAAAGTGTAAGATCATTTAGTGTAAGGGAAAATTGAGCATTGTACGAACTTGTGTTGGTGAAGAATAAAAGCGACAGATTGCATAATGAAGGTTGCCATCACAAGGGGCAATATAACATGACGTTCTCTTACACTAAGGGGTTGAGCATACAAACAAAAAGCACATGGCAACCTTTGCTTCCCTCTGTGAAGGGCCTATCTTTTACTTTTATGTATTTACTTTCATGCAAGAGTCAAAGTTTTTCTCTCTATTCCTTTTTATTTTCTCCTTTGGCAAGCATCATGTGGTGTGGAAAGATCTAGGCACATATATCCAGTTCAATATGGGTAGGATGAGTTATTATTGTTGACATCACCCTTGAGGTGAATTCATTGGGAGGCGAAACTATAAGCCCCTATCTTTCTATGTGTCCGGTTGAAAAAGAGCTAGTCAAAGAGCTAGTCAAACATCTTATCTTAACTAGTATGATTATCATCAAGTTCATCTTCATTATTATTACTAGTTTTATCAAAGAGCTAGTCATATTCTCCAAGTAAGTCATCCACATCACTATTAAAGTCAAAGTACTTGGGGGTGTGATACCTTGGGGCCTTTAGCCATGAAGCAGTTTCCAATCCCTTCATTTGGTGAATCAAATATTTCATAGGAGTTGGAGGATACAATTGCAGGACCGGCAACACCTTCATCTTAACTATAGTCGGAGTTGGAGTGGTAGCTTCTCTCGGATTGGTTGTAGGACTCGGAGCCGGATACCCATTCACCAACATGATCTTGATGTATTCTTATTGAGTGGCTCTTGGTGTACTTGTCCTTCTTCTCTAATTCCTTTCTTCTACGGAAGGGTCTTCATTCATAACGATTTTCTCTACTCCTTCTCTCTCTTCGAGGTGACTCTTCTCTTGAGGTTCATCTTCTAGGCGACTCTTCTCTTCTTTTGTGGGGGGAAAGCACTCATTGGAGTAGTGTGCGGGCCGTCCACAATTGTAGCAATTTTGGTCATGACTAGATGAACGCTTCTCTTCATATCTTGAGTTGGAGCTTCTTTGTTTGCCTCTACTATTGTAGAAATTTTCGAATTTCTTGACCATGAGGCTTATCTCTTTATTGGTGACAAGGTTGTCATTTAAATTAGTGGGTATATCACTTGAATCTTTGTAAGCACCGCTTGACTTGTTGCGCAGCTCTTCTTTGTCCTTGAGTGACATTTCATGAGCGACAATCCTTCCAATGACTTCCGTTGGTTGAGATCTTTGTAGTTTGGCATAATTTGGATCAATGTGCACATAGTGTCATACTTTCCATCCAAGGCTCTAAGTATCTTCTTGATGACGAATTTGTCTGTCATCTCTTTGCTTCCTAAGCCAGCAATCTCACTTGTGATGAGAGCAAGCCTAGAGTACACTTCGGTGACTCCTTCATCATGCTTCATCTTGAACTTGTCAAGATGACTTTGTTGCACATCCAACTTAGATTTCCTCACAGATTCAGTACTGATGTTGCTTGAAATACGTCGGTATTTTCCCCAAAGAGGAAGGGATGATGCAGCACAACAAGGTAGGTATTTCCCTCAGATGAGACCAAGGTTATCGAACGAGTAGGAGAATCACCCAACACTATGTATACGGCGCCTCCACCCAAATCTCAAAACACTTGCAACCCACGTAAGAGAGGGATTGTCAATCCCTCACGGGTAAAAAAGTAGATAGATTGATGATAGTTTTGATGTAAAATCTCTCGTAAACGCGAAATAAAATAGGTAACAAAAAAGTGCAGCAAGGTATTTTTGTGTTTTTGATAATATAGATCTGAAAATAAAAGTTGCAAGGAAAGGAAAAAGCAAATAGCAATATGGATCTGAAATTATGTGATGATAAAATAGACCCCGGGGCCGTAGATTTCACTAGTGGCTTCTCTCAAGAAAATAGCAACGGTGGGTGAACAAATTACTGTTGGGCAATTGATAGAACAACAAATAATCATGACTATATCGAAGACAATAATCATGTATATAGGCATTATGTCCAAGATTAGTAGACCGACTCCTGACTGCATATACTACTATTACTCCACACATCGACCGCTATCCAGCATGCATCTAGTGCATTAAGTTCATGGAGAAACGGAGTGATGCAATAAGAACGATGACATGATGTAGACAAAATCTATTCATGTAGGAATAGACCCCATCTTTTTATCCTTAATAGCAATGATACATGCGTGCCTTACTACCCCTTCTGTCACTGGAAAGGACACAACAAGATCAAACCCATCACAAAGCACCTCTTCACATGGCAAGATAAATAGATCAAGATGGCCAATCAAAACCCAAATATTGGAGAAGAAATACGAGGCTATAATAATCAAGATTAGATATAAAACTCAAGGCAAAATCTGATCATAAACTCATTGTTCTTTGGATCCCAACAAACACACTGCACAAAAGCATTACATCAAATATATCTCAAGAGACTATTATATTGAGAAACATAGAGAGGACAAGTCATCTAGCTACTACCTACGGACCCGTAGGTATGATATGAACTACTCACACATCATCGGAGAGGAACCAATGAGGATTATGAACCCCTCTGTGATCGTGTTCCCCTCTGTGAGAGTGCCGGAATAGGGCTCTAGATTGGATCTCGTGGTTCTGGAACTTGCGTCGGCTGGAATTGTTTTTTAGCGACTCCCCCAGGGTTTATGGATTTTTGGGGTATTTATAGAGCAAAGAGGCGGTGCAGGTGGGCACCGAGGAGGGCACCAGGCACCAAGGCGTGCCTTGGGTGGCGGGTGCCCACCTCGTGTGACCCCTGTGGTATATTTTTGGCCCAGTGGATGTCTTCTGGCCCATAAAAAATCATCAAAAAGTTTCATTGCGTTTGGACTCCGTTTGGTACAGATTTCCCGTGAAGTAAAAAAACAAGCAAAAAACAACAACTGGCACTCGATACTATGTCAATAGGTTAGTCCCAAAAAATGATATAAAGTTGATATAAAATTATTCTAAAACATCCAATAATGATAACATAACAATATGGTACAATAAAAAATTCTAGATACGTTGGAGACATATCAACATCCCCAAGCTTAATTCCTGCTCGTCCTTGAGTAGGTAAATGATAAAAACATAATTTTTGATGTGCATTGCTGCCTAACATGTTCATCTCATAATCTTTTCGTCGTAGCATGGACATATGGACTTTTGTATGGTTTAGGGCAATAGTCTAGTTTTAACATGAAGACTTTAATACTCAAGCATATCAACAAGCAACCATGCCATTCAAAATATCAACACTAAATAAAGTTATCCCTAGCCCATCATGCTCAATCATTGATCTACTCATGAAACACACTCGTACATTACCTACACCCAATGCCCAAGTACGATCATAGTGCCCCCTAGTTGGTGCTTGTAATGAGAAAAATGGAGACACAAAATAAAAATTGCAAAAAGTAAATAGAAAGGCCCTTCACATAGGTATGTAGGGATTTGTAGAGGTGCCAGAGCTCAAAGTGAAAAATTGTGAGATAAAATATTTTGGGAGGTATACTTTTCCCGTCAACAAGAACGACTTAGAGTTCCTCATACTTTTCATGCTAGATACATCATAGGTAGTTCCCAAACAGAAAATAAAGTTTATTCCTTTTTCCACCAATCTTTTCACACTCCACGGCTAGCCGTATCCATGGTTACCATCCATACCAACACTTTCCAAGGGATTTATTATTTGACAACATAAAGTAAATATTTTTTTCCTTTTCACTTGGGACTGGGAATCCCTATTACCGCCATACTCCCGTGCAATGACAAGTGAATAAACACTCATCTTGAGAATATCATATCTAGAATGAAAATATACAAGCCACCCGTCACCGCCTCATGAGCTAGTACGGGTACACAAAACAAAATTTTATTTTGAAAATTAGAGATGGCACATACAAATTTTCTTGGAACGGCAAGGGAATATCGCATATAGGTAGGTATAGTGGACTCATGTGGCAAAACTGGTTTAAGGAGTTTGGATGCACAAGTAGTATTTCTACTTAGTACAAGTGAAGGCTAGCAAAAGATTGGGAAGCATCCAACTAAAAAAGAAAAAATCACGTAAACAAGCATTAAGCATAACTAACACCGAATAATGCACCATAAGAAAGATGAAACTTCATTGCACAACTATTGACTTTCGTACTTGCATAGGGAATCACAAACCTTAACACCAATATTCTTACTAAGCATACTTACTCATTAACATGAATCACATATCACTATCATCATATCGCAAAACTATTACAAGAAATCAAGTTTAATTTGTCCAATGATCTTTGTGAAAGTTTTCCATTATCCCTCTTGAATATCTATCACTTTGGGGACTAGTTTCATATGTTGCTTTTGCTTTTGACAAGCTCAAATACTTTAAGTGAAGATCATGAGCATAAAGTTTTTCATCTCTCAAAACAATATAAGTGAAGCTTGAGAGGATTTCTTCAAAATTACTAACTCTCAAATAGATATAAGTAAAGCATGAGAGCATTTCTTCAAACATGATAAAGCACACCGTCCTCAAAAATATATAAGTGAAGCACTAGAGCAATTCCATAGCTCTAAATTTTTTTAAGTGAAGCACATAGAGCAATTCTAACAAATCATAGCATAATTTGGCTCTCTCAAATAGGTGTGTCCAGCAAGGATACAAATGACAAACTAGGAAGCAAAATAAGCAAAGACTCATATCATACAAGACGCTCCAAGTAAAACACATAATATGTGATGAATAAAAATATAGTTTCAAGTAGAATACCGATGGTCACTAGAAGAAAGAGGGGATGCCACTCGGGCATCCCCAAGCTTAGTTGCTTGATACTTATTGAATATTGTCTTGGGGTGAAGCAAGCATCCCCAAGCTTAGGCTTTTGTACTCCTTATTCCTTCCTCCATCATGATCTCACCCAAAACTTGAAAACTTCAATCACAGAAAACTTAACAAAATTCTTGTGAGATCCGTTAGTATAATAAAGAAAAAAAATTAATTAGTTAAGGTACTGTTGCAAACCCATTCATATTTTAATATTGCGTTATATATACTGTATTCCAACTTTACCATGGCTTATACCACCCAATACAAGTCATAGATTCATCAAAACAATCACATAATGCAATGAAAACATAATTTGTCTTAAACATAACAGTCTGTAGTAATCTGTACTATAATCATACTTCTCTAACTCTAAAAATTCTGAAAAATGGAAAAACGTAAAGAATTTGTAGTACAATACTATGTTAAAATTAAGCTCGTTATCATGCTCCAATAAAAATAAAAATTCGTGCACTGGAGACAAAGTTTCTGTTTCAGATTCAACATTGTTTCTACTCATGTTATGAATCATCCTAAAGGTCTTACTTGGCAAAAGCACTAAATAAAACATAAAACACAATCATAACAGAAGCATAATTGTGCAAACACTCAAAAAAAGAAAACAAAAAGCAAAAATAAATTTATTGATTGTGTTGCCTCCCAACAAGCGCTATCATTTTATGCCCCTAGCTAGAAATAATGATTTCAATGATGCTCACATAAAATTAGTAATTGAAATATGCAAAAGAGCATCATGAATATCATAACAAACACATTTAAGTCTAACCCACTAATGCATAGGTATTTTGCGAGCAAACAATTTGTGGGAACAAGAATTACTAGCATAGGAAGGCAAAACAAGCATAACTTCAAAACCTTGAATACATAGAGAGGAAACTTGATATTTATTGCAATTCCTGCAAGCATATGTTCCTCCCTCATAATAAATTTCAGTAGCATAATGAAGGAATTCAACAATATAACTATCCCATAAATCATTCTTTTCATGATGCACAAGCATAGAATTTTCATTACTCTCCTCATAAGAAAACTCCTTATCATCCATGGTAGTCAGAGAAAACTCAACAAAATAACTACCATGAGACACTTAATTGACATAAACACTTTGCAAATTAAAACCATGATGATAAGTTTCATGGTTATCATTACTCATTATAGCATACGTGTCATCACCATCATCATAAATAGGAGGTATGCAATCATCATAATTAATTTTCTCATCAAAACACGGGGGACTAGAAATACCATCTTCATCAAACATAGCATCCCCAAGATTGTGGCTTTGCATATCATTAGCATCATGGATATTTAGAGAACTATCATGAATCACCTTTTAAATTTCTTCTTTCAACACTTCATCAAGATTTTTAGATTCATGATTTTCAAACAAAACTTCATAGAGATAATCAAGTGCACTCAACTCACTAGCAATTTGTTCATCATAATTTGGCCTTTTGAAAAGATTAGAAAGTGGATGAGGATCCATATAAATAGACTTTTAGCAAGAGAAGATGCAAGAAAATAGAAGGCACATGGCACACAAGCAAAGATAGCAAACAAGCAAAGAGGCAAATGGAAAAGAGGAAAAATAAAACGATTTTTTTTGTGAAGTGGGGGAGAGGAAAACAATAGGCAAATGGAAAATAATGTAAATTGCAAGGAGATGAGATTTGTGATTAGGAACCTGATAATGTTGATGATGTCTCCCCGGTAACGGCGCTGGAAATTCTTTTTGATGTCGCTTGAACTACGTTGGTATTTTCCCCAAAGAGGAAGGGATGATGCAGCACAACAACGGCAGGTATTTCCCTCAAATGAGACCAAGGTTATCGAACAAGTAGGAGAATCACCCAAACACTATGTAGACGACACATGCACAGAAATCACAAAACACTTGCAACCTGACGTAAGAGAGGGGTTGTCAATCCCTCACGGGTAAAAAGATAGATAGATTGATGATAATTTTGATGTATAGATCTCTCGTAAATGCGAAATAAAATAGGTAAAAAAATAGTGCAGCAAGGTATGTTCGTGTTTTTGATAATACAAATATGAAAATAAAAGTTGCAAGGAAAGGAAAAAGCAAATAGCAATATGGATCTGAAAGTATGCGATGATAAAACAGACTCCGTGGCTGTAGATTTCACTAGTGGCTTCTCTCAAGAAAATAGCAACGGTGGGTGAACAAATTAATGTTGGGAAATTGCTAGAACAAAAAATAAGCATGACGATATCCAAGACAATGATCATGTATATAGGCATCATGTCCAAGATTAGTAGACTGACTCCTGCATGCATCTACTACTATTACTGCACACATCGACCGTTATCCAGCATGCATCTAGTGTATTAAGTTCATGGAGAAATGGAGTGATGCAACAAGAACGATGACATGATGTAGACAAAATCTATTCATGTAGGAATAGGACCCATCTTTTTTATCCTTAATAGCAAATGACACATGCGTGCCTTGCTGCCCCTTCTGTCACTCGGAAAGGACACCGCAAGATCGAACCCATCACAAAGCACCTCTTCACATGGCAAGATAAAGAGATCAAGATGGACAATCAAAACCCAAATATCGGAGAAGAAATACAAGGCTATAATAATCAAGATTAGATATAAAACTCAAGGAAAAATCTGATCATAAACTCATTGTTCATCGAATCCCAACAAACACACCGCACAAAAGCATTACATCAAATAGATCTCCAAGATACCATTGTATTGAGAAACATAGAGAGAATAAGCCATCTAACTACTGCCTTTGAACCCATAGGTCTGATATGAACTACTCTCGCATCATCGGAGAGGCACCAATGAGGATGATGAACCCCTCCGTGATCATGTTCCCCTCCGGCAGAGTGCCGGAATAGGGCTCTAGATTAGATCTCGTGGTTTTGGAACTTGCGGCGGCCGAAATTGTTTTTAGTCGACTCCCCTGGGGTTTCTAGATTTTTGGGGTATTTATAGAGCGAAGAGGCGGTGCATGGGGCACCAATGAGGGCACTAGGCACGAGGGTGCGCCTGGAGCTTCCAGGCGTGCCCTGGTGGCTGGTGCCCACCTCAGGCGACCCCTCTGGTATATTTTTGGCCCACTAGATGTCTTCCAGCCCAGAAAAAATCACCAAAAAGGTCTGTTGCGTTTGCACTCCGTTTTGTAAAGATTTCCTACGAAGTAAAAACAAGTAAAAAACAGCAACTGGAAATGGGCACTATGTCAAGAGGTTAGTCCGAAAAATGATATAAAGTTGCTATAAAATGATTCTAAAACATCCAAGGATGGTAACATTACAACATGGAACAATCGAAAATTATAGATACGTTGGAGACGTATCAGGTACCCTCGTGCATATCAATCAAAGTGTTCCAAAATTCCTTGGCATTCTCAAGATGGCTGATCTTGTTGAACTCTTCGGGGCATAGGCAGTTGAACAGAGTGTCGCATGCTTGAGCATTGTATTGCAACATCTTCAATTATTCCGCAGTTTGTTCACGATTTGGTTCCTTTCCATCACCAAAGAATTAACCTTGCAAACCAACATGACTAATAGCCCAAGCGGCGGGGTTATGACCAAGAATATGCATTTTCATCTCATGCTTCCAACTAGCAAAGTTTATACCATCAAAATATGGACCTAAACGGCGATAATTTCCCTCATGAGATGCCATACTCTCCTAGGTTGTGAAACCAATGCAATGGAGACCAAAGCTCTGATACCACTTGTAGGATCCGAAGTATGTCTAGAGGGGGGGATGATTAGGCTACTTGACCAAATAAAAAAAGCCTTTTCCCAATTTTAGCAATAGTAACTAGTCAAGCACACCCTACACATGCAAGTCCAAGAGTATTACAACGGAAAGTAATGACATGCATATGTAAGTATAGCGTAGGAATAGGAAGATCAAACGCAAAGGTTGACACAATGATTTTTGGCATGGTTTTGATAGGTGGTTCTATCGTACGTCCACGTTAGTGGAGACTTCAACCCATGAAGGGTAACAGTTGCACGAGTCCACGGAGGGATCCACCCATGAAGGGTCCATGAAGAGCGGCCTTTTTCTATTCCACCATGGCTTATGTCCACCAAGGACTAGCCTCAGTCGGGGTAGATCTTCATGAAGTAGACGATCTCCTTGCCCTTACAAACTTCTTGGTTCAACTCCACAACACTAAGTAGGAGGCTCCCAAGAGACACCTAACCAATCTAGGAGGCACCACCCTCCAAAAGGTAATAGATGCGGTAGTACGATGAACTCCTTGCTCGTGTGCTTGAAAAGATAGTTTGCTCAACACTCAATCACTCTCTCACATATTTGGCATGGGTAGAAGAGATTGATTGGGTGGAAAGCAACTTGGGGAGGCTAGATATCAAGTTTCAAATGGATGGATTGTATACCTTGATCTCAACACATGAGTAGGTGGCTCTTTATAAAAAATATGGATATGGAAAGTGTATGTGTGTTCTTAGTGCTTTTTCTGCTAATGAGAGATGGTGGATTTGTATATATAGGTGATACGTCTCCAACGTATCTATAATTTTTGATAGTTTAATGCTATTATCTTGTCAAACTTTGGATGTTTTGCATGTCTATTATTTATTTTCTAGGACTAACTTATTAACTCAGTGCCAAGTGCCAGTTCCTATTTTTTCCCATGTTTTTGACCACTTCCAGAGGAGATTTTGAAACGGAGTCCAAACGGAACAAAATCCCCGAAAAGATTTTTTCTGGAATGGAAGAAGATCGAAGAACTTGGGAGCCAAGCCAGAAGAGCCCCAAGGGCCCCACAAGCCCCCACCCCGTGGCCAGGGGGGTGCGCCATCCAGGCTTGTGGGCCCCCTGGAGGTCCCTTGACCTAGATCTTGCACCTATATATTCCCAAATATTCCCAAAAAAAATCAAGAGACGATCACAATTACTTTTCCGCCGCCGCAAGCTTCTGTCTCTGCAAGATCCCATCTGGGGCACGTCCTGGTGCCCTGCCGGAGGGGGGATTCGGACACGGAGGGCTTCTTCATCAACACCATGACCTCTCCGATGATCCATGAGTAGTTCACCATAGACCTACGGGTCCATAGCTATTAACTAGATGGCTTCTTCTCTCTCTTGGATCTTCAATACGAAGTTCTCCAAGATCTTCATGGAGATCTATCCGATGTAATCTTATTTTGCGGTGTGTTTGTCAAGATCCAATGAATTGTGGATTTATGATCAGATTATCTATGAATCTTATTTGAGTTTCTTCTGATCTCTCTTATGCATGATTTCATATCCTTGTAATTCTCTTCGAGTTGTGGTTTTTTTTTGGCCAACTAGATCTATGATTCTTGCAATGGGAGAAGTGCTTGGTTTTGGGTTCATACCGTGTGGTGACCTCACCCAGTGACAGAATGGGTAGCGAGGCACGTATCGTGTTGTCGCCATCAAGGGTAAAAAGATGGGGTTTTCATCATTGGTTTGAGATTATCCCTCTACATCATGTCATCTTGCTTAAAGCGTTATGCTATTCATCATGAACTCAATACACTAGATGCATGCTGGATAGCGGTTGATGTGTGGAGTAATAGTAGTAGATGCAGAAAGTATCGGTCTACTTGTCTCGGACGTGATGCCAATATGCTAGATCATTGCCTTAGATATCGTCATGACTTTGCGCGGTTCTATCAATTGCTCGACAATAATTTGTTCACCCACCATGATATTTTCTATTATGAGAGAAGCCTCTAGTGAACACTATGGCCCCCAGGGTCTACTCCCCACCATATTTTCAGCCTTACACTTTTTTACTTCGTTGCAGTTTCCGCCTTCAGATCTC
The DNA here is from genome assembly GCF_904849725.1 of Hordeum vulgare subsp. vulgare. Classification (NCBI taxonomy): domain Eukaryota; kingdom Viridiplantae; phylum Streptophyta; class Magnoliopsida; order Poales; family Poaceae; genus Hordeum; species Hordeum vulgare. The sequence continues at coordinate 116,777,590 of NC_058523.1, read as the reverse complement.
ACTTTGCAAACAATCTTGAAGGGATTGACAACCCCTTTGAAGTGTTGGGTGCAAGCTTGTTTGTGTTTGCGCACGTACTTTGGACTTGACGAGGCCCTCCTTCTGGATCGATACCTTGGTTCTCAAACTGAGGGAAATACTTACTGCTCCTGTGCTGCATCACCCTTTCCTCTTCAAGGGAAAAACCGACGCAAACCAGAGAAGTAACAAGAAGAATTCTTACGCGCCAGGGAAGGACTTTTGTTGCTGCAACAGAAGAATTTCTGGTGCCGTTGCTGGGGAGGAAGATCAAGTCAAGAACTCATCCAAGTAGGTGTCGCAAACTCATCTCTTGCATTTACTTTGTTTGCCAGTTGCCTCTCGTTTTCCTCTCCCCCACTTCACCATTTTGCCCTTTTCGTTCGCCTTTTCGTTCGCCCTTTTTCTCGCCCGCTTTTTGTTTGCTTGTTTGCTTGCTTGCTTGCTGAAGTCACGATGAACAAAAACACCAAACTTTGTGACTTCTCGAATACTAATAATAATGATTTTATTAGTACTCCGATTGCTCCCACCACTAGTGTGGAGTCATACGAAATCAATGCCGCTTTGTTGAATCTTGTTATGAAAGAGCAATTCTCTGGCCTTCCTAGTGAAGATGTCGCATCCCATCTTAATACATTCATTGATCTTTGCGATATGCAAAAGAAAAAATATGTGGATAATGACGTGATTAAATTGAAGCTTTTTCCTTTCTCGTTGCGAGATCGCGCAAAAACTTGGTTTTCTTCTTTGCCCAAAAATAGTATCGATTCTTGGGATAAGTGCAAAGATGCTTATATATCCAAGTATTTTCCGCCGGCTAAGATCATCTCTCTCTGTAATGATATCATGAATTTCAAGCAACTTGATCATGAACATGTTGCACAATCTTGGGAGAGAATGAAATTAATGATTAGAAATTGTCCCGCTCATGGCTTGTGTCTTTGGATGATTATTCAAATCTTTTGCGCTGGCTTGTATTTCGCTTCTAGAAATATCTTGCACTCTGCCTCAGGTGGAACGTTTATGGAAATCACGTTAGGAGAAGCCACAAAGCTCTTAGACAACATCATGACGAACTACTCCCAGTGGCACACTGAAAGGTCGCCTACTAGTAAGAAGGTACACGCTATAGAAGAAATTAACTCGTTGAGTGCTAAGATGGATGAGTTAATGAATTTGTTTGCTAGTAGAAGTGCTCCTTTGGATCCTAATGATATGCCTTTGTCTTCTTTGGTTGAGAGTAGGAATGCTAGCTTGGACGTTAATTTTGTTGGTAGGAATAACTTTGGCAACAACAACGCTTTTAGAGGAAACTATGTTCCTAGGCCTTTTCATAGTAACTACTCTAATAACTTTGGCAACTCCTACAACAATACTCATGGAAATTACAATAGATTACCCTCTAATCTAGAGAGTAATATCAAAGAGTTCATCAACTCTCAAAATATTTTCGATGCGTCCATAGAGGAAAAACTACTCAAAATTGACGATTTGGCTAAGAGCGTTGATAGGATTTCTTGTGATGTTGATGCTTTGAAAGTTAGATGTGCTCCTCCCAAAATCAACATGGATGAAACTTTGAAAGCTATGAGTGTTTCCATGATTGAGAGCCAAAAAAGAACCGCCCAAATTCGTGCTAGACATGAATGGCTTAAAAAGGCGTGTTCTCATGATGAGAATCACGAAGATCTTAAAGTGCTTGGTGTGACTCCCATTGAATCTTTGTTTTCTTGTGTCAAACCTAATGATTATGGGGCTGGATATGAATCCACTTTGTTTGAAAAGTGCCCCAAGGATTCACAGTCCATCTATCTTGATGCTAAAAGCATTAAAAGTGGAGTAGAGGACGTTAAAACTTTGAGTAGTAATGAAATTACTACCGTGGATTTCAAGGAATTCAATTATGATAGTTGCTGCTTGATTGAATGCACTTCTTTGATGCAATCCATGTTGAACTCTCCACATGCTTATAGCCAAAACAAAGCCTTTACCGATCATATCATCGAAGCTATGATAAAAGCTCTTGAAGGGAAACCTGAATTGGAAGTCTCTATCCCTAGAAAGCTTCATGATGAGTGGGAACCTACAATCAAAATCAAAATCAAAAACTATGAGTGCAATGCTTTGTGTGATTTGGGTGCTAATGTTTCTGCGATTCCAATGTCTTTATGTGATGTTCTGGGTTTTAATGAGATTGAAGAGTGTTCTCTTAATTTGCATCTTGCTGATTCTACGGTCAAGAAATCCATGGGGAGGATCAATGATGTTCTTATTATTGCAAATAGGAACTATGTACCTGTGGATTTCACTGTGCTTGACATTGATTGCAATCCTTCATGCCCCATTATTCTTGGTAGACCTTTCCTAAGGAGTATCAGTGATATCATCGATATGAAGGAAGGGAATATTAGATTTCAATTTCCTTTGAGAAAGGGCATGGAGCACTTTACTAGAAAGAATATAAGATTGCCTTATGAATCCATGATGAGGGCCACTTATGGTTTGAGCACCAAAGACGACGATACGTGATTCTATCGCTTCTATGCCTAGCTAAGGGCGTTAAACAATACCGCTTGTTGGGAGGCAACCCAATGAATTTATCTTTTTATTTCTGTTTTATTGCGTCCACACCATCACAATTCTGTTGTGATTGTGTTTTTTGTGTTTCTTTTTGTGTTTGAGCCAAGCAAAGCCTTTATGACTAGTCTTGGTAATGGTTGTTTGATCTTGTTGGAAAAAGACAGAAACTTTTCGCTCACGAGATGATTTTTAATTTTTATTAAGGAAGAGATTTTGAGTTGATTCTTTTCTATTCTGGTTGATATGCTTTTTTCCTAGTCGGTCGTAATTGTTCAGATTTTTTAGGTACCAGAAGTATACGAAGTATACAGATTGCTACAGACTGGTCTGTTTTTGACAGATTCTGTTTTTGTTGGGTTGGTTGCTTGTTTTGATGAAACTATGGTTAGTATCGGAGGGTACTAGCCATATAAAAGTGAGAATATAGTAGCCCATCATCAATATAGATGGAATTCAAGTTTTCTAGAGTACCAAAAGAAGTGATAGTTTGTTTTCTTGTACTAATGTTATCACAAGTTTCTGTTTAAGTTTTGTGTTGTGAAGTTTTCAAGTTGTGGGTGACGTTCTCATGGACAAAGAGATGAGGAGTGGAAAGATCTCAAGCTTGAGGATTCCCAAGGCATCCCAAGCCAAATTCAAGGACACCAAAAAAGCCTAAGCTTGGGGATGCCCCGGGAAGGCATCCCCTCTTTCGTCTTCAATCCATCGGTAACATTACTTGGAGCTATATTTTTATTCACCATATGATATGTGTTTTGCTTGGAGCGTCTTGTATCTTAGGAGTCTTTTCTTTTTGTTGTGTCATAGTCATCCTTGCTGCACACCTTTTTGAGAGAGAGAGACATGCACTCATCGTGATTTTGCTAGAATGCTCATAGTGCTTCACTTATATCTTTTGAGCTAGATACTTTTGCTCTAGTGCTTCACTTATATCTCTTGAGCTAGATACTTTTCTCTCTTGTGCTTCACTTATATCTTTAGAGCACGACGGTGCGTGATTTCGTAATTGGCTTATGCTATGAAAGTAGTCCCAAATGTGCTAGGTACCCAAAGAGGATGCAAAAACCTCCATCTTCATGTGCATTGAATAGAAGGAGAAGTTTTGATTCCTCTCAATTAGATTTGAGACGTGGATTCAGTAATATTGAGAGTTATGTTAGTAGGGTGTTGTGAATCTAGAGATACTTGTGTTGGAGTTAGTGATTCCTGTAGCATGCACGTATGGTGAACCGCTATGTTAGGAAGTCGGAGCATAATTGATCTATTGATTGTCATCCTTTGTGTTGAGTTCGGGATCGCGCGATGGTTTACACCTACTAACCCTTCCCCTCGGAGTATGCGTTTAGCACTTTGTTTCGATTACTAATAAAAACTTTTGCAATAAGTATACGAGTTCTTCATGACTAATGTGATCCCATGGTATAAACACACTTTCACCTTCCACCATTGCTAGCCTCTCTAGTGCCGCGCAATTCTCGCCGGTGCACAAACCCACCAAATTCCTTCCTCAAAACAGCCACCATACCTACCTACTATGGCATTTTCACAGCCATTCCGGGATATATTGCCATGCAACTCCCACCGTTTCGTCTCGTGACTGGTGCCGTCACTCTCATATTGCCATTGCATGATCATACTAGATCGTTGCACAACCCGGTACACTGCCGGAGGCATTTCCTATGGAGTCATCATCATTGTGATCTTTGAGCTTTGAGTAACTAAAAAGTGTGATGATCATCATTATTAGAGCATTGTCCGATGTGAGGAAATAATAAAAAAGAGAGGCCAAAGAGCCAAAAAAAAGAGAGAGAAAAGAAAAAAAATAGGCCTAAGGGCCCAAAAAAAAAGAAATGAGAGAAAAAGAGAGAAGGGACAATGATACTATCTTTTTCCACACTTGTGCTTTATGTTAGCACCATGTTCTTCATGATTGAGAGATTCTTTCTTTGTCACTACTATATGCTAGTGGGAATCTTCATTTTATAACTTGGCTTGTATATTCCAATGATGGGCTTCCTCAAAATTGCCCTAGGTCTTCGTGAGCAAGAAAGTTGGATGCACACCCAGTAGTTTTCCTCTTGAGCTTTCACATAGTTATAGCCCTAGTGCATATCTTGTATGGCAATCCCTACTCATTCACATTGATATCTATTAATGGGCATCTTCATAGCCTATTGATACGCCGAGTCAGTGTGACCATCTCCTCCTTTTTGTCTCACAACCACCACCATACTCTATTACACCTATAGTGCTATATCCATGGCTCGCGCTCATGTATTTCGTGATAGTTATAAAAAGTTTGAGAAAGTAAGAGCGCGAAAACAATTACTTGGCCAATTCCGGGGTTGTGCATGATTTACATTAGTTGTGTGAGGATGATGGAGCATAGCCAGACTATATGATTTTGTAGGGATAACTTTCTTTGGCCTTGTTATTTTGAAAGTTCATGATTACCTTGCTAGTTTGCTTGAAGTATTATTCTTTTCATGTCAATAGCAAACTATTGTTTTGAATCTTACGGATATGAACATTCATTCCAGGTGAAAGAAGTTGCAAAGGACAACTATGGTAGGTAGCATTCCATATCAAAAAATCATTCTTTATCACTTCCCTACTCGAGGACGAGCAGGAGTTAAGCTTGGGGATGCTTTATACGTCTCCAACGTATCTATAATTTTTGATAGTTTCATGTTATTATCTTGTCAAACTTTGGATGTTTTGCATGCCTTTTATTTATTTTGTGGTACTAACTTATTAACTCAGTGCCAAGTGCCAGTTCCTGTTTTTTTCCATGTTTTTGACCCCTTTCAGAGGAGATTTTGAAACGGAGTCCAAACGGAACAAAATCCCCGAAAAGATTTTTTCTGGAACGGAAGAAGATCAGAGAACTTGGGAGCCAAGCCAGAAGAGCCCCACGGGCCCCACAAGCCCCCACCCCGCGGCCAGGGGGGCGCCATCCAGGCTTGTGGGCCCCCTGGAGGTCCCCTGACATAGATCTTGCGCATATATATTCCCAAATATTCCCAAAAAATATCAAGAGACGATCGCAATTACTTTTCCGCCGTCGCAAGCTTCTGTCTCCGCAAGATCCCATCTGAGTCACGTCGTGGTGCCCTGTCGGAGGGGGGATTCATACACGGAGGGCTTCTTCATCAACACCATGACCTCTCTGATGATGCGTGAGTAGTTCACCATAGATTTACGGGTCCATAGCTAGTAACTAGATGTCTTCTTCTCTCTCTTGGATCTTCAATACAAAGTTCTCCATGATCTTCATGGATATCTATCCGATGTAATCTTATTTTGTGGTGTGTTTGTCGAGATCTGATGAATTGTGGATATATGATCAGATTATCTATGAATCTTATTTTAGTTTCTTCTGATCTCTCTTATGCATGATTTCATATGCTTGTAATTCTCTTTGAGTTGTGGGTTTTGTTTGGCCAACTAGATCTATGATTCTTGCAATGGGAGAAGTGCTTGGTTTTGGGTTCATACCGTGCGGTGACCTCACACAGTGACAGAAGGGGTAGCGAGGCACGTATCGTGTTGTTTCCATCAATGGTAAAAAGATGGGGTTTTCATCATTGGTTTGAGATTATCCCTCTACATCATGTCATCTTGCTTAAAACGTTACTCTGTTCGTCATGAACTCAATACACTAGATGCATGCTGGATAGTGGTCGATGTGTGGAGTAATAGTAGTAGATGCAGAAAGTATCGGTCTACTTGTCTCGGACGTGATGCCTATATGCTAGATCATTGCCTTAGATATCATCATGACTTTGCGCGGTTCTATTAATTGCTCGACAGTAATTTGTTCACCCACCGTGATATTTGCTATTATGAGAGAAGCCTCTAGTGAACACTATGCCCCCCAGGGTCTACTCCACACCATATTTTCAGCCTTACACGTTTACTTCGTTGCACTTTCCGCATTCAGATCTCACTTTGCAAACAATCTTGAAGGGATTGACAACCCCTTTGAAGCGTTGGGTGCAAGCTTGTTTGTGTTTGCGCAGATACTTTGGACTTGATGAGGCCCTCCTTCTGGATCGATACCTTGGTTCTCAAACTGAGGGAAATACTTACTGCTCCTGTGCTGCATCACCCTTTCCTCTTTAAGGGAAAAACCGACGCAAACCAAAGAAGTAACAAGAAGAATTCCTACGCGCCAGGGAAGGACTTTTGTTGCCGCAACAATAGGCATCTCCCAAAATCCAACCGTTACAACATTATTTCCCAACTCGGTGAAACCAAAGTGAATCTCGGTGGCATCGATTTGCATAAAATGTGGCAACTTTCGAATTCTCGGTGAGACTGATATAGGAATCTCGGTGGTACCGATATGGTGACCTAGGACAGTTTCCAAATCTCGTTGAGATCGATCCCAAGACTCAAAATTTCCAATTCTTGAAAACGAAAAACCAGAAAGTTGGTCACTGGTTTTAGTGGCACTGAAATGGAAGTTGGTGGTACCAAGATTCTATGGTTTGGCAAAGGTTTTGTCTCTCGAAAAATTGGTAGGGCCGAGCGGGAAAATATTGGTTGTATCGGGTTGGATGTTTAGGCTTTTGGACAGAAAATTTTGTGGGAGAATGGTGAGTATTTTTGGTGGCTATCTCTAAGAACTTGAGCAACTAATTCATCATAGGTACCTCACCCCCTTTTAATAGTATTGGTTTTCCTATGGACTCAAATGTGATTTCTCACAAATATAAAATGTAGAGTCTTGTAGCATAAATCTTGGCCAATCCTATTCATTTGCTTGTATCAAGGGATTCTCCTCTCAATCCTTAGCCAATGCATCTTTGAACTTTTCTGAAATATACTTAGATAAGATCATTAGTTCAATGATACATATGTTGTTATTAGTTACCAAAACCACCTTAGGGATCAATTGTGCTTTCATGGGGTCAGCACCACCCTCATCCTCATCCTCATTCTGAGGAGCGTCCATCTCCGGAGTAGCAGGAGTACCCTATTTGTCCTTCAGCCTTAGTTCCACTAACTCATGAATGGTTAGATCACAACTGTCAAGCAATTCCTATGGAAAGGTAGATTCCTAGGTTCTCTTGATAAGATGCATTAAGTATGGACCATAGATGGGACGCTTGCTCTCCATCGTGACCGAGTGAAGCTCCAAAGCCTGTTGTGTGGTCATGTCCTTCTCCTTCTCACAAATGAGCAACTTGTCTACAAGGTAAGAGTATAACCGATCCAAGTTCCCAACTTTAGTGAAGAACGTGTCTGTGAGCATGTTATGCATGATGTCCAGGAACATACATTACACATAGGTAGTGTTTCTAGTGGTGGGAGAAACCCTTGCCGTATAGTAGGGCCAAAGTGTAGACTTGTGCATGACAACGGTCTCCCTATGAGGGCGTAATCCAATTGGTGTCTGGAGCGCATGATCATCATAGCCCAACAAAGCCATAAACTCCTTCCACTTAGCAGACATAACTGTTCCATTCGTCATCCAAGTCAAAGTGCTCTAATCATCGGTTCCGAGATGGACCGTCGCATAGAACACGACCACCAACTCGACATCAAAGTCCTTGTTGTATCTCATGAGCTTGGTAATATCCAGCTAGTCACACAATGCAAGAGCTTCACCAACATAGTTAGGATCCTTCTGCATATGACCAGTATAAATGGACTTGACATTGGGAACAAATAAGTTCTTATTCTTTGTGAGCATATCACATATATGGATCCTTGTTGCTTGGTCTAGAAGGGACTGTTGATAAGAGATCCATGTTGCGGTTTGAGATACGGGCTGTGGGGGCGAACAACACAGAACTCCTTGCTTGATAATTCACTCACTAACTGAGTTTTTTGTGGCTTGGTGGAAACCTTATTAGTTCTCTGCTTGGCCAAGGCACTGGGATTGGCACTGTCATTCCCTGATGTGCTGTAACACTTGAAGCCACCTTCACGACTCGGATTCATACGAGAGTACTATTGACCAGAGCCGCTACCACCACCTAGGACCCATAATACAGAGCATGGGAAAAGCACGTGTACATAAGTTGCATAAGTCGAAAGGAATGGCAACGGAGAATCAAAGTGCAATTGGAAGAAATGTGGAGTTGGCAGCACAAGCGGTTGTAATGCTTCCACGCAGTGGTAGTACCTCCTACAAGCGGTAGTACAACTCCAAAGGGAGCGATAATAGTGGCTATAAGTGGTAGTACTGCTCCTGCGGCAGTGGTAGTACCGCTCGAGGCAGAAGTTGCCAAGACAACCACGACCGCGTCGAGATCAGGTACTACCAATGGTGCCAAATCCAAATTTACTCCAATAGAACTCCAAATCTATTACTATAGCAGTCTCCCACATCCTACTCATGCCTCAATTTGACCAAAAAACGACAAATGCAACACATATTGCCCTAAAGCCTAGATCCAAAAGATAGAACCGTAGGAGAGAACATGGGCAATACCATCATCTATGGCAAGATTACATGATGGGGATCAAATCCACGAGTTGGAATCGAATCGATGGTCTAACAACGACTGTCAGAGCAAGTTGTTCGCGTGGCGAGAGAAGATGTGTGGGGAGAGTGAGATTAATGGGTATACTGGAGTGGAACTCCACCTGCCCGACTCATAACCCCCTTTGGACCACTCAGAGCGGTAGTACTTGATATGTCTCCAACATATCTACAATTCTTGATTGTTCCATGCTATTATATTACTATTCTTGGATACTTTATATGCATTTATATGTTGTTTTATATTATTTTTGGGAACTAACCTATTAACCTAGTGCCTAATGTCAGTTGATGTTTTCTGCGTGTTTTTGGTTTTTCAGGAAATCAATACTAAACGAAGTCCAAATGCAACATAACTTTTGGTGATTTCTTCTGAACAAAAATATGACTAATGACCCACAAGTATAGGGGATCAATCGTAGTCCTTTCAATTAGTAAGAGTGTCGAACCCAATAAGGAGTAGAAGGAAATGACAAGTGGTTTTCAGCAAGGTAATTTTGCAAGCAAAAAAATGGCGGTAACAAGTTGTTTGATAGAAACATAATTGTAACAAGTAATGAGTAGCAATAGTAACAATAAGTGCAACAAAGTAGCCAAATCCTTTTGTGGCAAAGTACAGATCAGAATGGTTTCATATAATAGGGAAAGCGTTCTTGAGCGCACACGGGAATTTCATTTAGCCACTTTTTTCATTTCGGGTTAATTCATGTTTGGTACTTTGATAATTTGATATGTGGGTTGGCCGGTGCTTGGGTGTTGTTCTTACTTGAACATGACCCGCATTTATGATTACCCCCATGCAAGCATCCGCAACTATGAGAAAAATATTAAAAATAAATTCTAACCATATCATTAAACATAGGGATCCAAATAAGGCCCTTACAGAATAGCACATAAACTAGGGTTTAAGTTTCTATCACTATCGCAACCCATCATATAATAACTACTCCACAATGCATTCTCTTAGGCCCAGAGATGGTGAAGTGTCATGTTGTCGACATTCACATAACACCACTAAGGGTATCACAACATTCATACCATCAAAATATCGATCGAATGTCAACTTCACATGACTGCTTGCAACATGACTTCTCCCGTGGCCTCAAGAACAAAAGTAACTACTCACAGGTGATGAACATGCTCATGATCTGTGGGGTATTAAATAGCATATTGGATCTAAACATATGACCATCCACCAAATAAAACACAAAGCATCGACTACAAGATGTAATCAACACTACTAGTCACCCCCGAGGTACCAATTTGAGGTTCCGGTACAAGATTCAGCACAAGATATGAACTAGGGTTTTGAGAGGAGATGGTTCGGTTGAAGTTGTTGATGAAGATTGGCCTCCCCAAGATGAGAGGGATGTCGGTGATGACGATGGCCTCGATTTCCCCCTATGGGAGGGAAGTTCCCCTGGCGGAATCACTCCCCCGAAGGGCAAAAACGCTCTCCTTCCGAAAGTCCTCCCTTATTTTTTCTAGGTCAAACGTGAATATATACCAGAAGATGATCACCAGAAGTGGGTCGGGTGGCCCACTACCCACCAGGGCGCACCAGGGGGGATGGCGCGCCCTGGTGCCTAGTGGCACCTGGCAGCTCCACTCTAGTACTTCTTTCTTTTAGTATTTTTTATTTGTTTCATAAAAATTCTCCATGAAGTTGTAGCACATTTGGATATGTGCAAAATAGGTATCTCTGACGTAGCTTTTTCAAGTCCAAAATTCCATCTGCCGACATTCTCCCTCTTGGTGTAAACCTTGCATATTATGAGAGAATAGGCATTAGAATTACTCCATATAGTTGTATAATGCATAAAACACTATAAATTACAGTAGAAAATGATGATGCAAAATGGACATATCAACTCCCCCAAGCTTAGACCTCTTTTGTCCTCAAGCTAAAGTCGATAACAAAAATCATGGCCACATGCTTTGAGAGAGAGGTGTCGATAAAAAATAATATGAACATAGTAGCATCATGCTCATTATTATAACAAAAAATAAACTTTATAAAATACTTCATCACACCATTTTAATCATAAAAACTTGTCATGAACAAGTAACAATTCATCATAACTTCGAAGTATGAAGCATAAACTCTATTGAAAACTAACAAACTATGTTTTCAATCAACTTTGCAACACAATTCATCACATTTTCAAGAAGGGTCACATATCGGAGATTTTAATTAAGTCTACATACTCAACCATCATTTAGTCTTCTATGATTGCTAATACTCAATGCATACATATGAGCAAAAGGTTTCAACCGGACACATAGAAAGACAGGGTCTTAAAGTGTCGCCTCCCAACGTATTGACCTCAAGGGTGATGTCAAAAATAATAACACATGACCACCCACATTGTGACGCCCCGGTAAATTAAGCTACAATAAACCTATGCTAATGGTGTCACGTCACCGGGATTACTATTCGTAGTCTCGCGTAGTTTCAAACGTATCCAAATTCAAGTTTAAAATAAAATCAACACAAGAAAAGTTTTCGAATGCGAAAATAAAAATGTCGGGGGAGTTATAGAAGTTCCCTAATAAATTATAAAAGTAAATCGGGCATTCTTAAAATTATTTAAAACCCCTATGTATTTAAAACATAAACTATATACGGGTAATAATAGCTAAAAGAAATAATAAAAAAATTGAAAAAAACAAACCCCATGGGCCAAAATGGGCCAAAATGGCCGAGCCAGCCCACCTAATTTGGGGAGGTATAAGACCCCCCCCCCCCTTGGGAGCCCAAACCCTAGTGCCGAACCACCGCTCCCCATCCCAGCTGGCGCCACGAGGGCCTCCACCACGTCGCCGCACTCCATCCCAACAAGCACCGAGCCCCCTCCTGCTCCCTCATGCCCGCGCCTCTCCTCCCCCGTCGCTACCTCCCCCTCCCGTTCTCCCAGACCGAAGCCCCCTCGAGCGCAGCCTCCCCTCGCTACCTGCATGCCTCGCTCCCCACTCCCCCTCGCTACCTCCTGCCTGCCCCGCTCCACTCCCCTCATCACCTGCCCCGTCGTTCTCCCCTCGATCCTCCCTGGATCGAGGCCTCCTCACCACCGCCGGTTCCATCCCCCGGCCTCCACCTCCCCCAGCGCCCCATCCTCTAGATCCCGTTGCCACTCCCCTGGCAATGAGCACCACGAGCCCGACCCCGTCGCCGGATCCACCGTGCCAGCCACGGTCGGCCGGCCACCAACCCGCGCCATCGTCCGGTCACCGCCTCCGGCGGCCCCTCCTCGCCCCTTTCCCACATCGGCCACCGACTGGTCGGCCCGCACCCCTCCGCCGGACCATCGCTCCTCCCCGACCGTTCCTCGGCGATGCCGCTTCGGGCCACCCCGTGCCGCTGCATCGCCCCGCGCGGCTACTCCCTCAATCGACCCCCAGACCCCACACGCCGACGTGTCCCCAACGCCGACCATCGCCCCGCCCCTCCGATTCCCCGCCTCCGTCGTCGGAACGCCACCTCGCCTCCCACGTCGCCGCTCCGTCAAGCCTCCCCCGAGCCCATTTTACCACATCTACAAGCTCGCGGTGAGCCTCCCCGGGGACCTCCCTCTCCCTCTCCTACCCACTGCTCTGGCCTCGTCCCGCTTCGCCCCTGTGGCCGCCGTGCGTGCCTAGGCCTCTCCTGGTCGGTTGGGATAAGTGGGAGATTAACCTCTCCCACTAACCCCTTTTTGTTTTGTGTGTATGATGGGGGGGGGGCAGGAACACCCTCCTCAAAACTGTTAAAAGAATTATATAAATAAAAATAAATATATGTTTTTATTAGATAAATTAGTATTTTTTTTATATAGGATAATAATTATTCTGTTAGAGTATGACACGTGGGTCCCCACTAAATTAATCTCATTAATTAATAATTAAATCTTAATTAAAATTGTGTCAATGACACGTAGGACCCACCGGTCAGAGTTGACCAGTCAACTGCTGATGACATCATGACATCATGCTGATGTCATAATAGCAATTAATTGAATTAATTAAATCTGTTCTTAATTCCTAAATATTGCATAAAACTTTAAAAATTAATATAAAAGAATCAATAACTCATATGAAAATATTTTCAACATGAAAGTTGATCAGCAGAACGAGACGAGCCCAGGTACGCGGTCCATTCGTGTGTCACGCGTTCCTAGCATAGCAAACGTGGAACTTTTCCATCATTTTTAGTCTGACCGGTAGTAGCCAAAGACCCGGGAAATATCATCTAATATTTTCCCGACCCGTCTATGACGGATGTTACTGCGTTAGCTCATGCCTAGCCTGCATATTGCCATGTCATGTTTAGTGTTGCACCTATTGCTACTATTTATTGTTTCTCCCCCCTCTTCTTACTGGTAGACCCCGAGACTGACGCTGCTGCCGAGTACATCTACGACCCTGCCGACCAGCCTTTTGCCGCAGAGCAGCAACGCAAGTAAACCCCCCTTGATCATCCCTATATCGCCTATTCTTTCTTCCTTATGCTTGCATTAGAATTTTGCTACTATTGTAGTTAGCTCCTATATTTGATGCATAGCCTGATTTTGATGAACTACTACTTTCAGTACCGTACTTTAAACTTTTTAGTATAGATGGAGCAGTCATCCCCTCTGACCCCATAGTCCAGTTGCCCCGCTTTGTTTTCAAGTCTCGATCCCTGATTGACGAGCCAGATCCGGCACAACACTTACACCCCCTTAGTTGTGGGACGCTACAGAGATACTATCGGGTACCGAGGGTGACACCTTACAAAGTAGTCCCGATGATATCTCTGTAGTACAGCTAGTCGGTCGTGGTTATCGAGGGTGATTCCTCTTTCACCATTCCCGACGATGCCTCTATCATGCAACCCCTCAAGTGTGGGACCCTCGAGGGTGATTACTCTAAGTTCCACCTTGAAGGATACATCGTTCGGAATCCGACGAGGGTGATACATCGGATTCCCCTGATGTTCCAACCACACAGTTACTTGGCCATGTTACCGGGATCTTTGATGTATAGATGTTAGCCGGGTGGATTCCCGCGTGGTTGTGTCGATGACTTATTTAAAATGATAATGGATTTGGGTATTTGATCTGGGTTGGTTGGAAGGCCTTATTACGCACTAACTGTCTGTGTGGCAAGAATTGTGGGTACTCGACGTCGCGGTATCAGCCGAAGCTCTTCAGATGTCAGCGATGGAGCAGCGCGCCCCCGATTGGTCCCGAGATGCATCACTCTTGTATTAAGGGGTGCTAGGACTAACATCGGCCGCCCATGCATGATGCAGGAGCGCGGAGGGCAAGTGGGCTCACGAACCCTCTATGCTTAGGAGTTAGACCGACAAGCTGGCCTCTCTGCTGAGCTTAGGTGGGGCTGCGACATGTCGATATTCTGTGGTCGGGCATGACCCAGAAAAGTGTGTCCGGCCAGAGTGTTATCGAGCGCGTCGGGGAATATGTTGTGCACCCTTGAAGGGAAGAACTTATCTATTCGAATAGTGTGTCCACGGTTACAGGATGATTTGGAGTTGTGACGTGATCTTATACAACTACAATTGTTACTTAACTGGAATTAGTTGTCTCGGGATTGCTTCATCGCACGGAGTCGAGGAAGGATCTCTGGCATGACCTCATATTAATATTGCTGCAACAATATGACTATTATTTGTGTTACCTTGTTCTACTCTCGTCTATTGCTGCAAGACCCTGAAGACGCTAGTCTTCGATAGGACTAGGCCTTTTCTCTCTATTCTTGCATTGCTACAGTCAGTCCACATATAAACCCCTTCCTTTGATACTGTTGCATAATTAGCATAATTCTGATGTAAGACTTGCGAGTACTTTGGATGAGTACTCACCGTTGCTTTGCTCCCCCTTTGTCCCCTTGATCCGCTGCTGCGACCAGATGATGGAGCCCATGAGATGGAGTTTCCTGCCGACGTCTGCCACCCCGTTGGTGACTTCTTCGTGGAGGCCGCTGAAGATAAGGAGTAGTTAGGAGGCTCCCAGTTAGGAGGCCTCGCCTCGTTCGATCGTTTTTCATTTGTGCTAGCCTTCTCTAAGGCACCCCATGTTTTATGTGTGTACTCAGATATTGTTGCTTCCGCTGACTCGTGTGTTTATCGAGCTTCTGTATTCTAGCCCTCGAGGGCCCTGTCTTGGAATATGAAGCTTGTATTGTTTTATTTGTGTCTAGAGTTGTGTTGTGATATCTTCCCGTGAGTCCTTGAGTTTGATCGTACGCATTTGCGTGTATGATTAGCGTACGATTAAATCGAGGGCGTCACAAGTTGGTATCAGAGCCGACTACCTGTAGGTAGCCCCTTTCCAACTCCTTGGCCGAAGTTGAGTCTAGTGTTTGAAAAACTTTACTAACACTGATGTTGTGGCTTACGGGCCCACATCTCAATTGGGTGGTATTAGTATCTTTTACTCCTTTCCTATACTCTGGGTTCTACTCTCTCTTCTCTTTCGGGTTAAAGAATTTACTAACTCTAACATTAGGTTATCGTAATTACTTCCTCCCGGAGAGCCCCGCAATTGCAGACGATGACTTGATCCGTGAGAAGACTCCGAAGATACTGTTCGTTGTTCTCTTGAGAACTTGTGTTCATCGCTTCTACGATTCCCTTCCTCCGTCAACCCCTATGGATGATGACATATAAATGTCGTCCATACTTTCTTTCCAATTGCTCTTGTTTTACGAGATGCAACGAATTATCTTATCAGGGATTCGTCCACCATCAGTTGTCATGGGTTTCGAAAGTTCTTTGAATTACTATTCGATCTTCCGAAGTTCCCAGTAGCCTATTTCTCTTGACCTTTCTCACCTGCTTGTGTTATGGTTAAATCTATATGTCTAGCAGCATTCGCTCAAATCCTTTGTGATTTTTTCGTGATCTTATTTATTCTACCTTTGTGTGAATGCACACAATCATCTGCAGATACTCATAAATTATCTTCCGGCTCAGACGTCTTTCCAAACAGAGCTGGTTCTTGACAAATCAACTATGGTGGTTGTCCATCTAAATCCATTCAGCTTACTTGTATTTGATCGGAGCATCTGATTATGATACACCAACCTGGAAATCCTAATTCCTTTGGAAATTAAGTATCGATATTTTTCCAGATGTTTCTATAATCCGATGCCTTGCATTTTACCACCCTCTGAATGAGTACCGATACTCACATCATATATTTTGTGGACTGCGAGACTCATTCTAGGTTATTATCCGACGACATCCTTTGCTTTCGAAAAATTCTTGTGATTGCTTCCCCTAACACATGATGCCATTGGTAAATTGTGTCTTCTCCCTCTGATAAGTTGTACCCTACGCTTTTGTCAGCCATGCCCTTCAAGCATGTGTTAATTACTCTTTGAGTGTATGGTATATGTTCCTAAGATGCCCTGACGGGTTGAACCTATGCCTTCCTAAATCAATATGACTCGAAAAGTTTTCATGAGTCTTACTCTTCTGGTGTTTTGCTGAATGTTCTTTCAAAGCTACAACTTGATCAAGGGCGAGGAGCAAATGGCAGATGATGCATTGATGAAGTGGGAGTCGACCTTGAACTTGTGTTCATGCCCATGGAAACAACGTTGATCTTATCATAGAAGCTTCTCGTATCAATAATCATTCATTCTATGGTTTAAATTTGGTATCTATGATCTTGTCCTTTGCAATCATGGTTCCGACCATGTTGTCCTACCTTGATATTTTGTCAGACGAGTTAAAGTACTTGTCTTCTTTAGATCAATACATCGGCCCAAGCCTTAATGTTGATCTACCTTCGAGTATTATCCCTCGTATCCCGAGAATATCACGGAGCTACATAACTTATGAGATCCTCATCAACTATGATATTTTCATCGATTCTAGTTTCCTCGTGTTTGAGTTGTTGGACACGCAAGTACATCGATAACTGAATCGAGTACGCATTGCGATTCAACAACTTTTTAGTAATCTTCCTTGTTTACGAGTTTGTACTCGATCATGTCAGTCCAAGCTGTTAAGCTACATCATCATCGTCATGTTGGAGCTTGACCATGCTATCTCTGTCCTCCATCTCTCGTACACATTTCCAATTGTGCGTTAAGCTCACATCGAGCTTTCCACATCATATTGGGTATTTTGAAAGGCAATTTTGATTCTGAGCTAGCAGTCTTATCTCTGATTCCGACAACCTCTTCCTTCGTCATTCCCTTGCTTGATGTCGTCGCTGAACGATTACATCTTCATGAAGCTTCTTGACAAATGTGTCATGATCATCATCAGCATCCCAAGCTCTTATAGGGTATCAATCGAATGCATGATGAGAAATTCCATCCTTGTCCCTCGATGATTTGTGTTTTCATCAACAACCTTTTTTGCCTTCCCTCCAACATAAAGTTGATCATGTTTTATGTTGTCCTTTGAGTTCCTTGCTAATTCAGCTTATGTTATCTTCTACCTTGGATTATTATTATCTGGTATGTCAAGAATGTCGTAAAAATTGCACACGTCTTAAAAATTCTTGATATAGTAATACTTCTCGCCATCGCCATTCATATCTTGGCCCCGTGTTGTTTCAAACCGGAATACCAACAAGTGAACTCTGATGTGTGGTTCCAATACTTCTGGCAACCCTACTGCCTTGAGGTTAACAACTAATAGTTTCATTCTTGGTGTGTTGGCTGTTGGCTCACTATTTTTAGCATTGGTCGTGCTGCTCAATTCCTATTTCTGAGTGCACCCTTCGACCAATGTTTAATTGTTGTTGTTCCCTTGAACATACGACATTATACCATTTGACTTGACAAATACTATCTCCTCAATATTATAATTTTGGAAATTCATCTCTGTCAAAATCTTGAGGGATTGTTGTTGAGCCATCAGCCACACCCTCAACTTCTCTATGTCCCAGGATGAAGCTCTTGAAAGCATTATCCTCGTGCTTAGCTCATGAAGAATATGTTGGGTAGAAGAAGTGTATTTCCCAAAGTTCACGTGCACTCTTTCCGCTGTGAATATGTGAAAGTTTTGTTTCGCTTCCTCTTGGGAAATACCTAATCATTCACACATGTGCGAAGTGTTATATGTTTTTAAGATTTGTTATCTTCACTTCATATAACTTCTCTTAGCACCCCAAGCCACCGACTGATTTGATCAAGGAAATTAAGTTCCGTAAGAACTGATCAAGGCTTGCACAAGGGCGTTGATATCCTCGATGGTGGTTCTCAAATCAGAACTCAGTTGCATTGTGTTGTAAGAATTCCACGTGGGCATGAATGTCTTGACATTGTGTTCATGTGTCTTACAATCCAATTCATGATCCAGAAATTGCTGGTGTAGTTCATATCGTGAGAATCCTGTATCATCATCTTTTCTTCTCACGTATCTTGAGCCTCAGATGTCCCGACACTAATCAGATCTGAATCTCGGGTAGATATGATGGTTGGAACATTTCCCAATAATTATAACTTTGGTCTTATGTAACCCGGTACGGTGATGTCTTGTCTAGCACACCGGGCCGAAGGAACTATTGTTATAAATTCTTCCATACGTAAGATTCACCGTTATTCCATGCGGAAACTATATGACTTATTTCATAAGTTGTTCCTTGTGGACCCTTTTGTATACCCTAAGTTTGACCTTTACATGATAACCATTTCGATGCTACCTTGAAGCACGGATGTGGTACTTCAAATTTCAACAAGACATTGGAAGCGCAAAGCTAAATTGTTCCTGATCAATTATCCAAACCGTATGGTATGGGTAAACATCATGATTCTTCTTGCATATTTGTCTAAGTGGTTATGTACTTAATGACCTATCATGTATACCATACTCTATGTTTTCCTCGGGAATGGTATACTTTAATACTTGTGTGTGTGAACACATTTTGCCTTCCCATTGGTCTGTTTGACCTTTCTTGTGGCATAACTTATATAAGCAGTGTTAATTCCGTGCTTAGGTAAAATTCTCGGTATACAACTCTATCAGTAAGACCCTGTTACTATTGTGGATAACATTCCGGTAGCCGCCGGTGGACGAGAGCCTTGCCTATTGGTCCGCCTCATTTCAACAAGCAGGAAAAATGGTTCTATTCGTCCCCTGCCCTTGGTACCGACATTGTTGCCAACATAACTGAGAGGCTATCCTCTCACATGTATTGCTACCAAGACCGTATAATTTATCACCCCTCTGCATACTCTCGGCCCACATGGTGGACCCATAACCCAAAGTTCCACAGGATTGAAACCTGACTCTCCTGTACATCTTTGACTCCAAACTATCCTTTGCACTTGGCTCATATGAAATTCCCGACCATCATTCAAGTACCGATTACTCTTCGGTCCGGATATTATCCAACATGCTAAAGATCAAGTCTGCATTATTCATGAGAACCTAAAGGCTGCTTAGTCTCGTCAGAAGAGTCAGTATGACCGTCATCGTCAAGATATGGTCTATCAACCTGGCTAAAAGGCTTATCTTCGTGTCACACCAATGAGAGGTGCACACCGTTTTGCGATCAAGGGTAAGTTAGCTCCTCGCTATAATGGTCCTTAAACTATTCTCGAAAGGCGTGGAAAAGTGGCTTATCAATTAGAACTGTCGGCGAACCTTTCTTAGGCTCACGATGTCTTCCATGTGTCTCAGCTCCGCCGCTGCTTCAAGGATCCTATTCGAGCAGTGGATCATGATATGCTTGAGTTGCCACAAGACCTTTCTTATAAGGAACATCCGGTCCGCATTCTCGACCAGGCTGAACGTCAGACTCGTCGCAAGGTCACCAAGTTCCTTAAAGTGCAGTAGTCAAATCACTCTGAAGATGAAACCACTTGGGAACGCGAGGGTCATCTTCGTGATGAATACCCCGAGCTCTTTCCTTCTACCTCTTAATTTTCGGGACGAGAATTCTTGTTAGTAGGGGAGAGTTGTGATGCCCCGGTAAATTAAGGTACAGTAAACCTATGCTAATGGTGTCACATCACCGGGATTACTATTGGTAGTCTCGCGTAGTTTCAAACCGATCCAAATTAAAGTGTAAAATAAAATCAAAACAAGAAAAGTTTTTGAATGCGAAAATAGAAATGTCGGGGGAGTTATAGAAGTTCCCTAATAAATTATAGAAGTAAATCGGGCATTCTTAAAATTATTTAAAACCCCTATGTATTTAAAACATAAACTATATACACATAATAATAGCTAAAAGAAATAATAATAATTAAAAAAACCGTGGGCCAAACTGGGCCAAAATGGCCCAACCAGCCCACCTAATTTGGGGAGGTATAAGACCCCCCTCGGAGCCCAAACCCTAGCGCCGAACCGCCCGCTCCCCATCCCACCTGGCGCCGCCAGGGCCTCCCCCACGTCACCTCGCTCCATCCCCATGAGCGCCAAGCCCCCCTCCTGCTCCCTCGCGCCCGCGCCTCTCCTCCCCCGTTGCTACCTCCCCCTCCCGTTCTCCCAGACCGAAGCCCCCTCGAGCGCAACCTCCCCACGCTACCTGCGCGCCTTGCTCCCCACTCCCCCTTGTTACCTCCTACCTGCCCCGCTCCACTCCCCTCGTCACCTGGCCCCTCCGTTCTCCCCTCGATCCTCCCTGTATCGAGGCCTTCTCACCACCACTGGTTCCCTCCCCCGGCTTCCGCCTCACCCAGCGCCCCATCCTCTAGATCCTGTCGCCACTCCCATGGCAACGAGCACTGATACGTCTCCATCGTATATACTTTTCCAAACTATTTTGCCCTTGTTTTGGACTCTAACTTGCATGATTTGAATGGAACTAACCCGGACTAATGTTGTTTCCAGCAGAATTGCCATGGTGTTGTTTTTGTGCAGAAATGGAAGTTCTCGGAACGTCCTAAAAATTTACGGAGAATATTTCTGGAAAATATGAAAAATACCTGCGCAAAGATCCACCGGAGGGGGTGAGCCAGTGGGCCACAAGCCCTGTGGCCGCGACCAGCCCCCAGGCCGCAGTGCCAGGTCTTGTGGGGCCCACGTGGCTCTGCCGCCCCCAAACTCAGTGCTATTTATCCCCTTTCGTCCCGGAAAAAATCAAGAGAGAAGATTTCATCGCGTTTGCGACACGGAGGCGCTGCCACATCCTGTTCTTCATCTGGAGGGCAGATCTGGAGTCCGTTTTGGGCTCCGGAACAAGGAGATCGTCGCCATCGTCATCATCAACCTTCTTCCCTCTCCAATTCCATGAAGCTCTTCATCGTTCGTGAGTAATCTATTCGTAGGCTCGCTGGGCGGTGATGAGTAGGATGAGATCTATCATGTAATCGTGTTAGTTTTGACGGGGATTGATCCCTAGTATCCACTATGTTCTGAGATTGATGTTGCTACTACTTTGCCATGCTTAATGCTTGTCACTAGGGCCCGAGTGCCATGATTTCAGATCTGAAATTATTATGTTGTCACCAATATATGTGTGTTTTAGATCCGATCTTGCAAGTTGTAGTTACCTACTATGTGTTATGATCCGGCAACCCTGGAGTGACAATAACCGGAACCACTCCCGGTGATGACCATAGTTTGAGGAGTTCAAGTGTTCACCAAGTGCTAATATGTTGGTCCGGTTCTTTATTAAAAGGAGAACCTTAATATCCCGTAGTATCCATTTGGACCCCGCTGCCACGGGAGGGATGGACAATAGATGTCATGCAAGTTCTTTTCCCTAAGCACGTATGCCTACACTCGGAATGCATGCGTACATCATACTGACGAACGGGAGCTAGCCACATATCTCTCCGTGTTATAACTATTGCATGATGAATGTCATCCAACAAATCACCCCACCATTGCCTACGAGTTTGTCCCTCTGCTGCTGTTACTACTGTTGCTGCTACTGTTACTTGCTTTGCTCTGCTACTGTTACTTGCTTTGCTCTGCTACTGTTACTACTGTTGCTGCTACTGTTACTTGTTGCTGCTGTTACTTGCTACTGTTGCTACTTGCTACTACTGTCACTACTGCTGTTCCTTGCCACTGCTGTTACTCGTTACACTGCTGCTACCTGCTACAATACTTTTTCTGGCACCGTTGCCGGGAAAGAATATTTCTCGTCCACGGGCAACTTACTCACGCCATTGATACAACAGTTAGGAATAGTCTGCCGCCAACAGATCGTTTCTGGCACCGTTGTTATCATACTACTTTGCTACTGATACTTTGCTTGCAGACACTAATCTTTCAGGTGTGGTTGAATCTGACACATTCAGCTGCTAATACTTGAGAATATTCTTTCACTTCCCGTCGTGCGAACCAACAAATTTGGGTTGAATACTCTACCCTCGAAAACTGCTGCGATCCCACACGCTGGTGGGGCCATTGCAAGACAATTGCTAATTGTTGAGCAACTGGGAGGAGCTCTTTTTTGGCTCCGTTGCCGTGGAGGCATCAAGTCAGGAATAGTTGCACGTCAACAACATTTTTCTAGCGCTGTTGCCGGGGAGGTATAGCTAAATTCTCTGAGTCACTTGGGATTTATATTTGCTGATCACTATGAAGAATCTGAAAGATCCTAGAACCAAAGTCTTGCACTCAACTACGACGAGAGGTAAGGAACTGCCATCTAGCTCTGCACCTGATTCACCTTCAGTTATGAGTAAGTTTGCGACACCACCTCTTGCTAGAAATCTTGATATGTCGCCTGTGCTTGATGATGCTTATGATGCTGCTATGCCTGATACTGCTAGAGATGCTATGCCAGATACTGCTAGAGATGCTATGCCTGATACTGCTAGAGATGCTATGCCTGATACTGCTAGAGATGCTATGCGTGATGCTGCTAGAAATGATGCTAGAGATGCTATTTTGCCTGATGATGCCATGCTTGATACTGCTAGAGATGCTACTTTGCCTGATATGCCACTAGGGGTATTCCTTGATGCTCATATTGCTAGAGTTACTGCCAATGCTCGTGATGCTTCTGAAACTGCCGATACTATTGAGATAGAACCTGCTTTTGCTCCTGCTAGATCTAGCTCTCCTAGATATGAATTGCCTGATATACCTGAGGGTTATGTTATGGAGGGAGAGATAGCTGAGGATTTTCTTGCATGTAAGGATGCCTATGACGCTGAGAAATTACTTCTAAGTGGAAGGAAAAATCTCTGAAAGCTAGGATGAAATACGACCCGAAGTTTGCCACTTCACCTATCTTTATCACCGATGAGGATTATGAATTCTCTGTCGACCCTGAGATAATCTCTCTAGTCGAATCTGATCCTTTCCACGGTTATGAGTCTGAGACGGTCGTAGCCGATCTTACCAAACTACAAGATATAGCCACCCTTTTCACTAGTGAGGAGAAGATCCGCTACTACTATATCCTTAAGCTGTTTCCTTTATCTCTAAAGGATGACGCTAAAGCCTGGTTCACTTCTCTTGCTCCTGTATGTGTGAGTAGTCCCCAGGATATGGTCTATTACTTCTGTGAGAAATATTTCATTGCCCATAAGAAGCAAGCTGCCTTGCAGGAAATATACAACCTTGCAGGAAATTTACAGCTTTGCCTGATCACCCTCTTAAGAAGAACGAGATACTTGATATCTTCTATAACGGACTTACCGATGCTTCTAGAGACCACCTGGATAGTTGTGCCGGTTGTGTTTTTAGGGAACGAACTATAGAACAAGCTGAGATTCTACTGAATAACATCTTGATCAACGATAATGCTTGGACTATTCCCGAACCACCTCCTAAGCCAACTCCTAAGAAAAGAGCTATTCTATTCCTCAGTCCCGAAGATATGCAAGAAGCCAAGAAATCTATGCAAGAGAAAGGCATTAGATCTGAAGATGTCAAAAATCTACCACCTATCGAAGAGATCCACGGTCTCGATAACCTGATAGAGGTAGTAGAAGTAAATTCTCTGCGTAGGTTTGTTGAGAGTGATATTCCTTTTGATAAACCTGCTAGCCTATGCTTTGATGAATTTGACAACTTTGTTGCCAAACAACAGAGTTTCAATGATTATGTTAGCAGACAATTGGAACAAAGTACTCGTATGCTTAGTTATTTAAGTGCTTGTGTGGACAGAAATGTCAATGATCTAAAGCTTGTGAGTAAACATGCCTCTATGATTACTACTCAGGTAGAACAAGTACTTAAAGCTCAGAATGACTTGCTCAATGAATTAAATGACAACTCTGTCAGAGTCATTACTAGAGGAGGCAAAATGACTCAGGAACCTTTGTATCCTGAAGGCCATCCTAAGAGAATTGATCAAGATTCTCAAGGAATTAATGCTGATACATCCAGTCATCCTAAGAAGAAGAAGGATGATGGAAACCTACATGTCAGTTCACCAAATACCATCACACCTGAAGAACCAAAAGATATTTCTGCGTCTGATGCAGAAACACAATCTGGTGATGAACATGAACCTGGTGACAATATGGACAACGATGTTCATAATAATGCTCAGCCTAGCTATGAAAAGGATGTGGAGATTGAACCTATGGTTAATCCTGATAACCCACAACCTAAGAGATACGATAAGAATAACTTCACTACTAGGAAGCATGGTAAAGAAAGGGAGCCATGGGTTCAGAGGCCCGTGCCCTTTCCTCCTAATCCATCCAAGAAAAAGGATGATGAGGATTTTGAGTGCTTCATTGAAATGATAACACCCGTCTTTCTGCAGATGTGGTTAATTGATATGCTCAAAATGTCTCCATATGCCAAGTACATGAAAGATATCATGTCTAATAAACAGAAGATACCAGATCTTGAGATCTCCACCATGCTCGCCAATTACACTTTCAAAGGTGGAACTCCTAAGAAACTTGGTGATCCCGGAGTGCCCACTATACCTTGCTCCATTAAAGGAAACTACGTAAGAACTACCTTATGTGACCTTGGAGCTGGTGTTAGTGTTATGCCTCTCTCTCTTTATCGTAGACCTGAACTGGATAAGTTGACACCCGCTAAAATTTCTCTGCAAATGGCCGACAAATCAACTGCTTTCCTTGTCGGCATTTGCGAGGATGTGCCTGTTGTGGTTGCTAACACCACTATCTTAACCGACTTTGTTATCTTGGATATTGCCGAGGACGATGCCATGGCTGTCATCCTCGGAAGACCCTTTTTAAACACTGCAGGGACTGTTATAGATTGCAACAAAGGCAATGTCACTTTCCATGTCAACGGTAATGAGCATACAATGCACTTTCCAAAGAAACGATATCAAGTACATTGCATCAATGCTATCGAAAAAACTTCATCGATTCTTATTGGGAGCTTTGAATGCCCTATTCCTCGTGTCAAGATTAAGTATGATTTGCTTGTTGGGGAGATACATATCCCTATTGAGGTGACCTAGCGACTATTCGAAAATTCTCCGTTCTCTTTTGCGATTCAAGAAAGTTTTGTCATGAGGATTTGATCAACCCCATTGACGGATTTCTTTCGATGACCATGAAATGGATGAATCAAAGAGTCACATACCTCTATTTTAAGCTTTGACTTTCTGTTGCTTAGAAGAGAAATGATAGATTTAGTTTAGTTTTCCGTGTTTTCTGTTTTAGCGTCCCGGAGAAAAGTACCCTGAAAATAAAAGTTCTCCGATGGTCCTGAAAATCAAATATGATTTTTTTTGGATTTTTTGAAAAATACTGGGACTGAGAGCTGGCCTGGGGGCCACACCAGTGGGCCACAAGCCGTGACGCCGCGGGCTCCCCCTGGTCGTGGCCACCAATCTTGTGGGGCCCACAAGGACCCCCTCCACTCATTCCAGCTCCCATCCTCTTCTTCTACCTCCAGAAAAAATCGTTTCGCAGCTCAAACCCGTGTTGTTGCTCATTTGGCTGTGATTTTCGATCTCCTTGCTCAAAGCACCATTCTCCGAACCGTTTTGGGGAAATTAATCCTTGGTAAGTGACTCCTCCATTGGTCCAATTAGTTTCTACTCTAGTGCTTTATCCTTCGTGTATTCTTGCTACCTTGGTGACCCTGTTCTTGAGCTTGAAATGTTGATTTTAGCTGGTCCCAAGTAGTTTTAACACGTGATACAGTCTCTAGGAACTAGTAGGAGTAGTTGCTACAAGGTGTGGTTGGTCTTTATTCATTTTTCTCTTGAACTTCAAAAATTTTAGCAAAAAGAAATTATGTTCAGGAGGAAGTTTCATGGTGGTTCCTCAAGTAAGAAGGGTCCCCGTCTTTCTATTCAGGAGCCCGATCCTTATAAACTAAGGGACGCACCTGTACAACCATGTGAATGGCCTTCCGATGAGTTCATGATCGAAGGAGGCTTCAAGGATGAGTTTGATACACTTGTCCGCAATGCCGGGTTAGAAGAATTCCTCTCAGATAAATGTGAATAGTATGCTATGCTCACTGCCTCTTTCGTGCGTAGATTTAAATTTTCAGTTGGCCGTGACTCATCCATACTGTTTGATCTGTATGATAAATCCTACACCATGGATTTGGAGGATTTCAATAGGATTTGCAAGATACCCGATGGGGTAGTCTTAATGATCCTGCTAAGTCTTCGGTTAGAGATTTTGTCTCTAGTATAACTGTTGGAGAAACTAGAGACATCACGCAAGCTACCATAGGAAGCATTCATTTCCCTGCCTTGCACTACTTTGCCCTCTTCATAGGTAGATGCATTAACGTCAAGGTTGAACATTGTCACCTATGCGCATCCAACCTTAGTATCCTTAAGAGCGCAATGACGGGTGACAAAAGCTTCAACATGGGAGCTATTATAGCAAGGAGGCTGAATAAGAATGCTATTGATGGGGATTTCTTTGGCGGGATCTATGCCACTCGCATAGCAAATTTTCTTGGAGTACCCATCCGCATAGGAGATCCCCCGCTCCATACAGCTTTCCTTGACCGCGTCGCTATGACACGCTACCAGTTCCTTGAGAGGGATGATGAATCCCTCCTATACCGATTGATATTTAACGGGCATCGTGTTTTCCATATTACCCTTCCTTCTCCTGCTTTCTTTGACTTTCAGGTAAAACAGAGATATTACATAACCAGAGGAGAGGCAGAGGAGTATGAGAGGGAGGCGAAGGCTGCTCGTCTCCGTGAGGCAGCTATTCAGGCAGTGGCTGCAGCACTCCCGTATAACCCCGATTGTGATTTTGGGTTTCGCGAGGACCGTCCTTGAGAGTATACCAAGCTAGGCCAAAAGCCTAAGCTTGGGGGAGTCCGTGTTTGCACCAACTTTACATTCATGCTTATGCTTTCACTTTGTTAGTCAGTGTTTACACTTTGCCACTGTATTATCCATGCTAGTTTATTTTCCGTTTTCTTGTTTTCTTGTTTTGTGTCCTTTTGAGAAAACCCAAAAAGATTTTCTATTCTTCTTTTGCTTGTTGGGAGCTTTCCCGTGTAAATAGTTTTCTTTTTCTTTGGGTCAAGGTAGAAGATATTGGTTACAATGTTTAGTTGCTCTTGCATGCATACCTGTTTAGCTTTCAAAGAGCCATATTACTTTGTCTTCTCCTTTGTGTTTGCCTGCAGATTTCAGCTTAGTCCAATGCACGAGCACTCTTATTATGGTTCAGATCGTTCGATTGTGCAAGTGAAAGGCAATAATGATGGTATACAATGAAGTGACCGAGACTGGAAAAGCTGGTATGAACTCTATCTATTTTGTTTTTGTAAATATGACTAGCTTGTCATCCCAGATTCAGCTTTGTTGCGAGAGAACCATGTTTGCAATAAAAACTTAGAGATCATAGTTTCTGATGCCATGCTTAATTAGCTAGGAGCTTATAATGGTTTGTCTTGAATGCCAACATAGATTTTGAGATGACTATGATGTAGTATGATAGGATGGTATTCTCCTTTGAATGATTCAAGTGGCTTGACTTGGCGCATGTTCATGCATGTAGTTGAAACAAAATCAACATAGCCTCTATGATGTTCGTGTTCATGGTGATTTATATCCTGCTCATGCTTGCACTCAATGTTAGTCAAACTCGTTGCATCTTGATGACTGTTGTCGCTCTCTAGTTGGTCGCTTCCCAGTCTTTTGCTAGCCTTCACTTGTACTAAGCGGAATACTGCTTGTGCATCCACTTCCATAAACCCAAAAGTTTTTCCATGAGAGTCCACCATACCTACCTATTTGCGGTATCTACCTGCCGTTCCAAGTAAATTTGCATGTGCCGTTCTCTAAACCTTCAAGAAATAATCTGTTTTGCATACCCGAACCGCTCATGTGGTGACAGGGGGCTATTGGTATCTTCCATGTTAGGCGTGTTATCCTCGACCTGTGTTTATTCACTGTCATTCACAAGAAAGGGGCCGGTAATTGGATTGCCCAGTTCCACGCTTAAATCGAAAACATAACTTTAAAACAAGACCCCTCTGTATTGATGTTAGTATGGATGGTACCCGAGGATTCGGCTAGCCGTGGAGTGTGATTGATTGGTGGTGGGGGAGTTAAAACTTTACTTTTCTGTTTGGGAACCGCCTATAGCATGAGTAGCATGGAAGTTATTGAGAACTCTTGGTCATTGCGTTGACAATGAAAACATGCTACCCAAAATTATTATCTATGTTTTCAAAGCTTGAGCCCTGGTTCCTCTGCAAATCAATGCTTCCCTCTGCCAAGGGCCTGTCTATTTATTTTCCTGTTGAGTCATCCTCTTCTTATGTAGGCACCAATTAGAGAGCACCTCTGTCATTTTTATGCTTTGCTTTTGATTGATATTTAGTATGACTATGACTGGATCTTCGTTGCTATGAATTACAATGTTTAGTGAGCCCTTGATCTTTGAAAGTGCTATGCATTTATGTTTTGCGGTCTCAGAAAGAGCTAGCGAGATACCACCTATTCATATTGCTTCATGCTTGTTTTGATTGAATTGTTGGTATCTGAAACTCATTATTATTTGCTTGCTAGCTGAATATGCCATTGATATTAGTTTACTGTGAGACCTTTGTGTCATTTGCTTATGTGGTTAACTTGTGATCTTGCTGAAATTCTGGTTATGAGTTAGACATAGTTGCAACAACAAGATCAAACAGAGTTTGTCAAAGTTTTTCTTTCTCTTTCACTTTGTCAACTGAGTTTCTTGAGGACAAGCAAGGTTTTAAGCTTGGGGGAGTTGATACGTCTCCATCGTATCTACTTTTCCAAACTCTTTTGCCCTTGTTTTGGACCCTAACTTGCATGATTTGAATGGAACTAACCCGGACTGACGCTGTTTTCAGAAGAATTCCTTGGTGTTGTTTTTGTGCAGAAATGAAAGTTCTCTGAACGTCCTGAAAATTTACGGAGAATATTTCTGGAAAATATGAAAATTACATGCGCAAAGATCCACCGGAGGGGGTGAGCCACTGGGCCACAAGCCCTGTGGCCGCGACCACCCCCCAAGCCGCGGTGTAAGGGCTTGTGGGGCCCACATGGCTCTACCGCCCCCAAACTCAGCGCTATTTATTCCCTTTCGTCCCGAAAAAAATCAAGAGAGAAGATTTCATCGCATTTGCGACACGGAGGCGCCGCCACATTCTGTTCTTCATCTGGAGGGCAGATCTGGAGTCTGTTTTGGGCTCCAGATCAAGGAGATCGTCGCCATCGTCATCGTCAACCTTCTTCCCTCTCCAATTCCATGAAGCTCTTCATCGTTCGTGAGTAATCTATTCGTAGGCTCGCTGGGCGGTGATGAGTAGGATGAGATCTATCATGTAATCGAGTTAGTTTTGACGGGGATTGATCCCTAGTATCCACTATGTTCTAAGATTGATGTTGCTACTACTTTGCCATGCTTAATGCTTGTCACTAGGGACCGATGCCATGATTTCAGATCTGAAATTATTATGTTGTCACCAATATATGTGTGTTTTAGATCCGATCTTGCAAGTTGTAGTTACCTACTATGTGTTATGATTCGGCAACCCCGGAGTGACAATAACCGGAACCACTCCCGGTGATGACCATAGTTTGAGGAGTTCATGTGTTCACCAAGTGCTAATGCGTTGGTCCAGTTCTTTCTTAAAAGGAGAACCTTAATATACCGTAGTGTCCATTTGGACCCCGCTACCACGGGAGGGATGGACAATAGATGTCATGCAAGTTCTTTTCCCTAAGCACGTATGACTACACACGGAATGTATGCGTACATCATATTGACGAACGGGAGCTAGTCACATATCTCTCCGTGTTATAACTGTTGCATGATGAATGTCATCCAACAAATCACCGATCCATTGCCTACGAGTTTGTCCCTCAGCTGCTGTTACTCGCTTTGCTCTGCTGCTGTTACTACTGTTGCTGCTACTGTTACTTGCTCCTACTATTACTTGCTTTGCTCTGCTGCTGTTACTATTGTTGCTGCTATTGTTACTTGCTGCTATTGTTACTTGATACTGTTGCTACTTGCTACTGCTGTCACTACTGCTGTTCCTTGCCACTGCTGTTACTCGTTACACTGCTGCTACCTGCTATAATACTTTTTTTGGCACCGTTGCCGGGAACGAATATTTCCCGTCCACGGGCAACTTACTGGCGCCATTGATACAACATTTAGGAATAGTCTGCCGTCAACAGATCATTTCTCGCACCGTTGTTATCATACTACTTTGCTACTGATACTTTGCTTGCAGACACTAATCTTTCAGGTCTGGTTGAATCTGACACATTCAGCTGCTAATACTTGAGAATATTCTTTCACTTCCCGTCGTGCGAACCGACAAATTTGGGTTGAATACTCTACCCTCAAAAACTGCCGTGATCCCACACGCTGGTGGGGCCATTGCAAGACAATTGCTAATTGTTGAGCAACTGGGAGCAGCTCTTTTCTGGCTCCGTTTCCATGGAGGCATCAAGTTAGGAATAGTTGCACGTCAACAAGCACCATCAGCCCGACCCCGCCGCGGGATCCACCGCGCCAGCCACGGTCGTCCGGCCACCAACCGGCGCCACCCTCCGGTCACCGCCTTCGGCGGCCCCTCCTCGCCCCTTTCCCACACTTGCCACCGTCGGGCCGGCCCGTGCTCCTTTGTGGGACCACCGCTCCTCCCGGACCGTTCCTCGCCGGTGCCGCCTCGGGCCACCCTGTGACGCCGCGCCGCCCCGCGCGGCTATTCCCTCAATCGACCCCCGGATCCCACACGCCGACGCGTCCCCAACGCCGACCATCGCCCCGCCCCTCCGGTTCCCCGCCTCCGTCGCCGGAACGCCACCTCGGCTCCCACGTCGCCGCTCTGTCGAGCCTCTCCCGAGCCCATTTTAGCACATCTACAGGCTCACGGTGAGCCTCCCCGCGCAACTCCCTCTCCCTCTCCTACCCACTGCTCCGGCCTCGTCCCACTTCGCCCCTATGGCTGTCGTGCGTGCCTTGGCCTCTCGTGGTCGGTTAGGATTAGTGGGGGATTAACCCCCCCACTAACCCCTTTTTGTTTTGTGTGTATGACCCGGGGGGGGGCAGGAACACCCCCTCAAAACTGTTAAAGGAATCATAAAAATAAAAATAAATATATGTCTTTATTAATAAAATAAATAAATAAATAGATATATTATTTATTTAATTAGTTAATTAATTAAATAGATAAATTAGTAATCTGTTTATATAGGATAACAATTATTCTATTAGAGTATGAGACGTGGGCCCCCCACTAAATTAATTTGTCTAATTAATAAATAAACCTTAATTAAAAATTGTGTCAATGGCACGTAGGACCCACGGGTCAGAGTTGACCAGTCAACTACTGATGTTAGCATGACATCATGCTGATGTCATAATAGCAATTAATTGAATTAATTAAATCTGTTTTTAATTCCTAAATATTGAATACAACTTTAAAAATTAATATAAAATAATCCGTAGCTCAGATGAAAATATTTTCAACATGAAAGTTGATCAGCAGAACGAGACGAACCCGGGTACGCGGTCCATTTGTTTGTCACGCGTCCCTAGCATAGCAAATGTGGAACTTTTCCATCGTTTTGAGTCTGACCGTTAGTAGCCAAAGACCCGGGAAATAACATCTGATATTTTCCCGACCCGTCTATGACGGATGTTACTGCGTTAGCTCATGCCTAGCCTGCATATTTCCATGTCATGTTTAGTGTTGCACCTGTTGCTATTATTTATTGTTTCTCCCCCCTCTTCTTATCGGTAGACCCCAAGACTAACGCTGCTGCCGGGTACACCTACGACCCTGCCGACCAGCCTTTTGCTGCAGAGCAGCAACACAAGAAAACCCCCCTTGATCATCCCTATATCGCCTATTCTTTCTTCCTCATGCTTGCATTAGAATTTTGCTATTGTTGTAGTTAGCTCCTATATCTGATGCATAGCCTAATTTTGATGAACTGCTACTTTCAGTACCGTACTTTAAACTGTTTATTATAGATGGAGCAGTCATCCCCTGTGACCCCGTAATCCAGTTGCCCCACTTTGTTTTCAAGTATCGATCCCTGATCGACGAGCCAGACCCGGCACATCACTTACACCCCCTTAGTTGTGCGACGCTACAGAGATACTATCGGGTACCGAGGGTAACACCTCACGAAGTACTCCTGATGATATCTCTGTAGTACAGCTAGTCGGTCGTGGTTATCGAGGGTGATTCCTCTTTCACCATTCCCGACGATGCCTCTGTCGTGCAACCCCTCAAGTGTGGTCCCCTCGAGGGTGATTCCTCTAAGTTCCACCTTGATGGATACATCGTTCGGAATCCAATGAGGGTGATACTTCAGATTCCCCCTGATGTTCCAACCACATAGTTACTTGACCATGTTACCGGGATCTTTGATGAATAGATATTAGGCAGGTGGATTCCCACGTGGTTGTGTCGATGACTTAATTAACATGCTAAAGGATTTGGGTATTTGATGTGGGTTGGTCGGAAGGCCTTATTACACACTAATCGTCTGCATGGGAAGAATTATGGGTACTCGATGTCGCGGTATCAGCCGAAGCTCTTCAGACGTCAGCGATGGAGCAGCGCGCCCCCGAGTGGTCCCGAGATGCATCACTCTTGTATTAAGGGGTGCTAGGACTGACATCAGCCGCCCACGCATCATGCAGGAGCGCGGCGGGCAAGTGGGCCCATGAATCCTCTGTGCTTAGGAGTTAAACCGGTGGGTTGACCTCTCAGTCGAGCTTAGTTGTAGCTGCGACGTGTCAAAATTCCGAGGCCGAGCATTACCCTGAAAAGTGTGTCCAGCCAGAGTGTTATCGAGCGTGTCGGGGAATATGTTGTGCACCCCTACTGGGAAGAACTTATCTATTTGAATAGCGTGTCCACGGTTACACGACGACTTGGAGTTGTGCCCTGATCTTATACAACTACAATTGTTACTTAACTGGAATTAGTTGCCCCGGGATTGCTTCCTCGGAGGGAGTCGACGAAGGATCTCTGGCGTGACCTCATATTAATATTGCTGCAACAATATGACTATTATTTGTGTTACCTTGTTCTACTCTCGTCTATTGCTGCAAGAGCCTGAAGATGCTAGTCTTTGATAAGACTAGGCCTTTTCTCTCTATTCTTGCATTGCTGCAGTCAGTCCACATATAAACCCGTTCCTTTGATACTGTTGCATAATTAGCATAGTTCTGATGTAAGACTTGCGAGTACTTTGGATGAGTACTCACCGTTTCTTTGCTCCCCTTTGTCCCCTTGATCCGTTGCTGCAACCACATGATGGAGCCCAGGGGATGGAGTACCCAGGGGATGGAGTTTCCTGCCGACGTCTGCCATCCCATTGGTGACTTCTTCATGGAGGCTGCTGAAGATCAGGAGTAGTTAGGAGGCTCCCAGTCAGGAGGCCTCGCCTCGTTCGATTGTGTTTCATTTGTGCTAGCCTTCTCTAAGGCACCCCATGTTTTATGTCCGTACTCAGATATTGTTGCTTCCGCTGACTCGTGTGTTTATCGAGCTTCTGTATTCTAGCCCCTGTGGCCCCTGGCCTGTAATATGAAGCTTGTATTGTTTTATTTGTGTCTAGAGTTGTGTTGTAATATCTTCCCGTGAGTCCTTGAGTTTGGTCGTACGCATTTGCGTGTATGATTAACGTACGATTAAATCGAGGGCGACACACACATTCAATTGGATATATATGTCTAGATCTTCCCCACCACATGATGCTTGAACAAGAGAAAATAATAAGGAGTAGAGAAGAATATTTTGACTCTTGCATAAAAGTAAATACATAAAAGTAAATATAGAACATTCGCGAAAGGAACGTGAGGTCGCCATGTGCTTTTTGGTTGTATGCCAAATTCCTTAGTGCATAGGAATGTTATGTTATATTGCCCCCTATGATAGCAACCTTTATTATGCGTTTTATCGCTTTTATTATCGCCATCACAAGTTCGTATAACACTTAATTTCCCTCACACTAAATGATCGAACATGTTTATAAGCAATTTTATTGCCTTTTTGCATCGATGAAAACTTACTTGAAGGATCTTACTCAATCCAAAGGTAGGTATGGTGGACTCTTAAAACATGGATTTGGGTTTAAGGTTTTGGATGCACAAGTAGTATCTGTACTTGTGCGAGTTTTGGATAGCAAAGTTATTGGGCAAGCACCACATGTTAGAGTATCTATAACAATATAACTTCTATGTGAATGTGAATGAACATAAATCATTACGTTGTCTTCCTTGTCCAACGTCAACAGTTTTGGCATAGTATAATTAAAGGGGGATCACAATCATAAAAGATGTCAAGGATAGTATATTTGCATGTAAGTCTTCTCTTCCCTTATTAATTCTTTCATCTGTTGCATCACCCACCACTGCTATGTTTGTCAACCTTCAACAGATATTACAACTTATACTTGTCCTTATGTGGTGCTGATACGTCTACAACATATCTATAATTTTTGATTGTTCCATGTTGTTATATTATCATTCTTGGATGTTTCATGATCATTTTATAGCAACTTTATATCATTTTTTGGGACTAACCTATTGACATAGTTCTTAGTGCGAGTTATTATTTTTTTGTTTTTTCCTTCATAGAAAATCCATATCAGATGAGGTCCAATTGGCACGAAACTTTTCGGAGTTTTTTTTTGGACGAGAAGGAAACTTGGGAACCAAGAATGAGCCACAATCGAGCTCCAGGGGAGCCACTAGACATCAGGGCACCAGCGGCCCGTGGCGCGACCTCGTGTCTAGTGGGGCCCTCGGGCACCTCCTCCTCTGCCTTTGAGCTCTATAAATACCCCAATATTCAGAAAATGCTAGAGGAGTCGACGAAAAATTGTTTAAGCCGCCGCAAGTTTCAGATCCATGAAATCCAATCTAGATCCCGTTCCAAAGAGGAACACGATCACAAAGGGGTTCACCATCCTCATTGGTGCTCCTCCGATGATGCGTGAGTAGTTCATATAAGACCACGAGTCCATAGGCAGTAGCTAGATAGCTTTCTCACTCGTTTTGTTTCTCAAACAATGGTCTCTTGGAGGTCCATATGATGTAACTGTTTCTTTTGCGATGTGTTTGTTGGGATCCAATGAATTGTGAGTTTATGATCAGATCTATAAAACCATATTCATGCTTGATTATTATAGCCTAGTATTTATTTCTCTATTGGTTAATTCTACTTGACCACTAGATTGAGGATGATAGGGAGATGCAATTCTATGGTTACCAACATATCTAGCAAGCAACTTATGAAAAGAACCATGGATAAAATGTGAACCACCATCAGTCATTAAATATCTAGGGACTCCAAACCATGGGAAAATAACTTCCTTCAGCATTTTAATAGAGGTGTTATGATCAACACTACTGGTTGGAATAGCTTCTACCCACTTAGTGACATAATAAACAACAACCAAAATATGTATATACCCATTAGGGGAAGGAAAAGTTCCCATATAATCAAATACCCAAACATCAAATGGTTCAATAACAAGTGAATAATTCATAGGCATTTCTTGACGTCTACTAATATTACGAATTCTTTGACATTCATCACAAGAGAGGACAAACTTACGAGCATCTTTGAAAAGAGTAGGCCAATAAAGTCCAGACTGCAATACCTTGTGTGAACTTCTATCTCCCGCATGGTGTCCTCCATAAGCCTCGGAGTGACACTTCCGAAGGATTTGTTCATGTTCATGCTCACGTATACAACGTATAATAATACCATGTACTCCCTCTTCATAAAGATGTGGGCCATCCCAAAAGTAATGTATAAAATCAAATAAGATTTTTTTTTCTTTTTTAGATAGGTGAAACTAGGTGTTATGTATTTAGCCACAATGTAATTAGCATAATCAACAAACCATGGTGTGTTATGAGAAACATTGACCATAGCTAGTTCTTCATAAAAAAGCAATCATCAATAGGTAGTGGGTCATCAAGAATATTTTCTAACCTAGACAAGTTATCAACTACGGGGTTCTCAACTCCTTTCATATCAATGATATGCAAATCAAGTTCTTGTAGCAAAAGAATCCACCTAATAAATCTAGGTTTAACATCTTTAGATTTCCATAAGATATTTAATAGCAACACGATCATTGTAAATAATTACTTTAGAATCAACAATGTAATATCTGAATTTAGCGCAAGCAAATATAACAGCTAAGAATTCTTTTTTAGTAGTAACATAATTTCTATGGGAACTCTCTAGAGTTTTATTATCATAATGGATAACATTTAATTTCTTATAAACTCTTTGTCCTAGAACAGCATAATCACTATCATCACAAATAATTTCAAAAGGCAAGTTCCAATCTGGTGGTTGAACAATAGGTGCACAAGGTAAGGCTTTCTTAAGTGTTTCAAAGGTTTCTACACAATCATCATCAAAAGGAAAAGGAACATATTTTGGTAATAAATTGGTAAGAGGCCTAGAAATTTTAGAGAAATCTTTAATAAACCTCCTATAGAAACCAGCATGACCAAGGAAACTACGGATACCTTTAATATCTTTAGAACATGGCATCTTCTCAATTGCATCAAATTTAGCCTTATCCACCCCAATACCTCGTTCGGAAATTTCATGACCCAAGAAAATACCTTCATTTACCATAAAGTAGTACTTATCCCAATTCAAGACAAGGTTAGTTTGCTCACATGTGTGCAAAACTCGATCAAGGTTGCTTAAGCCATCATCAAAAGAAGTTCCATAAACGGAAAAACCATGCATGAAAACCTCAACAATCTTTTCACAAAAATCAGATAATATAGGCGTCATACATGTTTGAATGGTAGTAAGTGCATTGCACAATCCAAAAGGCATATGTCTATATGTGTAGGTTCCAAAAGGACAAGTAGAGATGGTTTTCTCTTGAACAGGTTGTGACACACGTATTTGTGAAAAACCATAATAACTTTCTAGAAAGCAAAAATGTGTGTGTTTCGATAACATTTCTAGCATTTGGTCTATGAAAGGTAAAGGATAATGATATTTTCTAGTAACTTTTATTAATTTTCTAAAACCAATTACCATTCTATAGATAGTCACAATTATTTGTGGAATGAGTTCATTTTTATCATTAGGAACAACAATGATACCTCCTTTCTTAGGAACACAATGAACGGGACCTACCCATGTACTATTAGCTATGGGATAAATTATACCTACTTCCGTAACTTTTAATATTTCATTTCTTACCACTTCTTTGATTTTGGGATTCAGTCTTCATTGGTGATCAACAACAGGTTTAGCATCTAGTTCCATATTAATCTTGTGCTGACAAAGAGTGGGACTAATGCCCTTAAGATCATCAAGAGTATACCCAATAGCAGCTCGGTGCTTCCTTAAAGTTTTTAACAGTCTTTTTTCTTCATGCTCTGTAAGGTTAGCACTGATAATAACAAGATATATCTTATTTTCATCAAGATAAGCATATTTTAAAGTGTCAGGTAATTGCTTTAATTCAAACACAAGATCATCCTTGGGTGGAGGAGGACCTCCTAGAGTTTGAACAAGCAAGTTGTGTTTAAGGATAGGTTGTTGTTCAAAGAACATTGTATCTATTTCAATTCTTTCACGCATATGCATATCATTTCCATGTTCTAGCAAATATTATTCTAATGGATTAGTAGGAGGAATGGAAATAGAAGAAAGACGAGTTATTTCATATTGACATGGTAATTCTTTATCATGGGGTTGCTTACTCAACTTGGAGAAATTAAACTGATGAGACATACCACCAAAATTAACACTAAGAGTTTCTTTTTGCAATCTATTTGAGCATTGACAGTGTTCAAGAAGGGTCTACCAAATATTATGGGACAAAAATCATCTTGTGGTGAGCCAAGTACTAGGAAATCAGTAGGATATTTTACTTTTCCACACAAGACTTCAACATCCGTAACAATCCCAAGTGGTGTGATGGTGTCTCTATTACCAAGTTCAATAGTAACATCTATGTCTTCTATTTCAGTGGGTGCCATCTCATGCATAATTTCTTGATATAAGGCCTAAGGAATAGCACTAACACTAGTGCCCATATCACATAAACCATGATAACAATGATCTCCTATATTGACTGAGACGACAGGCATGCGAACACCAATTTTTTTATCTTTAGTATCGGGTTTGGCAATACTAGGTTCTACCTTGATTTGCTCAGAGGTTTTGGTTCTTCTAACATAACTTTTGTTAATCACAATTGAAGCTTTAGCATGTTCCTTTATCCTAACAGGGAAAGGTGGTTTGTCAATATAAGAGTAGGCACAACTGGGTCAACATTGTAAATGATAGTTTCATCCTCAACTCTAATTGGTTCTTCAACTTTTTTGTTAATAGTTGGATAATATTTAAACCATTTATCTTTGGGTTGATCAACATGAGTAGCAAAGGTTTCACAAAATGAGGCTACTATCTCAGAGTCAAGTCCATATTTAGTGCTAAAATCTTTGAAAGCATCGATATTCATAAAAGATTTAACACAATAAAACTCAAGTTTTATACCTGACTCTTTACCTTCATCGGGTTCCCAATCTTAAGAGTTGCATTTCATTATGTGCAAAAGATCCTGCCTGAATTCAATAGTCTTCTTTATAAAAGAACCGGGACAAGAAGTATCGAGCATGGTTTGATCATTACGAGGAAGCCAAGCATAAAAAAATTGAATAATAATTTCTCCCGGGAGCTCATGATTGGGGCATGAATATAACATTGACTTAAGCCTCCCCCAAACTAGAGCAATATTTTCTCCTTCACGAGGTCAAAAATTATAGATAAAATTCCGATGAGATGAACAAGATGCATAGGATAATGTTTTTGGTGAAACTCCAATTCCAATCGATTCCAGTTCCAAGATCTTGTAACATCACATAGCCTATACCATGGCAATGCTTTCTCCACAAATATAAAGGGAAAACCTTCTTATTGACTTCATCTCTGGATAAACCTGCAAGCTTAAATAATCCACAAACTTCATCCACATAGATTAGGTGCATATCGGGATGTTTTATTCCATCTCGTGCATAAGGGTTAGCTAGCAGTTTCTCTATCATACCCGAAGTAATTTCATAATAAATACTTTCTGTAGGTTCAATATGTTGAGGGACAACTGTTTTTGTTTCCGGTCGAGGTGAAGATACCCCGAACAAACCCCTCAAAGGATTACTTTCCATAGTGACAAATGACAGTAAATTTCAGCACGTAATATAATTTTCCCTTACCAAATTCCCCTTAACAAAGTTGCTTCACTCCCCGACAACGACATGAGAAAAGAGTATTGATGACCCACAAGTATAGGGAATCAATCATAGTGCTTTCGATAAGTAAGAGTGTCGAACCCTACGAGGAGCACAAGGAAATGACAAGCGGCTTTTAGCAAGGTAATTTCTGTAAGCACTGAAATAGTGGAAACAAGTAGTTTGATAGCAAGATAATTGAAACAAGTAATCCATCCGCAACTATGAGAAAAGTATTAAGAATAAATTCTAACCACAAAAATAAACGCAGAGATCGAAATCACCCCCTTACGAATTAATTCATAAACTAGGGTTTAAGTTTCTATCACTCTCGCAACCCATCATCTAATAACTACTCCACAATGCATTCCCTTAGGCCCAAAGATGGTGAAGTGTCATGTAGTCGACATTCACATGACACCACTAAGGAATCACAACATTCATATCATCAAAATATCGAACAAATATCAACTTCACATGACTACTTGCAACATGAGTTCTCCCGTTGCCTCAAGAACAGAAGTAACTACTTAGAAGTGATTAACATTCTCATGATTAGTGGGGTATTAAATAGCATACTGGATCTGAACATATGATCTTCCACCAAATAAACCACAAAGCATCAACTACAAGATGTAATCAACACTACTAGTCACCCCCGAGGTACCAATCCGAGGTTCTGGTACAAGATTGAGCACAAGGGATGAAGTAGGGTTTTGAGATGAGATGGTGCTATTGAAGATGTTGATGAATATTGGCCTCCCCAAGATGAGAGGGTTGTTGGTGATGATGATGTCCTCGATTCCCCCCTCAGGGAGGGGAGTTCCCCCGACGGAATCGCTCCACCGAAGGGCAAAAGTGCTCCTGCCCAAGTTCTGCCTCGAGACGACAGCGCTCCATCTTGAAAGTCCTCTCCTTATTTTTCTAGGTTAAACGTGAATTTATACCATAAGATGGCCGCCAGAAGTGGGTCGGGTAGCCCACTACCCACCAGGGCGCGTTAGGGGGGCTGGCGCACCCTGGAGCCTAGTGGCCACCTGGCAGCCCCCCTCTTGTACTTCTTTCTTCTAGTACTTTTATTTAGGGATAATTATATTTATGCCTCTAGTTGTGTCCCACTCGGCCGTTGTACCCCTAATTTCCGAAAGTCACCGGTTCTATCGAAGTCACTTCGCGCCTCTTATGATTTTTCCCTTTGACCATTTGACCGTTAGTTTCAAAAATTCATAACTAATTCATACTAAATCAGAATAATGCAAATAAGATACCAAAATGTTCGGAAAAACATCACCTATATGTGAGTATCAATTGCATTCATGACAAAGGTGTTGGAAAGTGCCCATCCGAGTTTTAGCTTTTATGATACCATCATGAATAGTAAAACATAAAAAAAATCTAAAAAATATTTGGTGGCAAAGAATGAAAAATGTTTTAAGTGCTTGCCAAGTTTCATCGGGAACGCCATTCATGGAAGTCATGACAACAAAACAATCTATTTTGGAGTGTTGATTGTTTCTTTTGCCATGACTTCCATGAATATTGTTCGCTGATGAAGTTTGGCAAGCACTTAAAACCTTTGTTATTCTTTGCGACCAATATTTTATAGAATTTTTCGATTTTTTTATATTTTACTTTTTGTGGTGGTATCATAAGAGCTAAAACTAGGATGGGCACTATACAACACCTTTGTCATGTATGCAAATGACACTAACATATAGGTGATGTTTTTCTGAACATTTTGTTATCTTATTTGCATTTTTATGATTTAGTATGAATTAGTTATGAAGTTTTCAAACTGACAGTCGAACGGTCAATGGGCAAAAGCATAAGAGGAGCAAAGTGACTTGGACAAAACCGGCGAATTTTGGAAATTAGGGGTAAAACAACCAAATGGGACACAACTAGGGGCATAAATCTAATTGTCCCTTTTATTTATTCCATAAAAATTCTTTGTGAAGTTTTAGCCCATTTGGAGATGTGCATAATAGGTATCTATGACGTAACTTTTTCAGGTCCAGAATTCCATCCGTCGACATTCTCCCTCTTGGTATAAACCTTGCATATTATGAGAGAAAAGGTATTAGAATTACTCCATTGAGTGGTATAATGCATAAAAACACTATAAATAACAGTAGCAAATCATGATGCAAAATGGACGTACCTATGACCTGGAAGCTTCTGAGGGGGACCGGAGGCCACATGGAGTGGTGCCATGCCAACAGGGCACGCCTAGGGGGTGG
Organism: Hordeum vulgare subsp. vulgare; assembly: GCF_904849725.1. Classification (NCBI taxonomy): domain Eukaryota; kingdom Viridiplantae; phylum Streptophyta; class Magnoliopsida; order Poales; family Poaceae; genus Hordeum; species Hordeum vulgare. The sequence continues at coordinate 116,735,680 of NC_058523.1, read as the reverse complement.
TCGTGCCCTGATGGTTTGGGACCACCTCCCGACGCATCATGACCTAACTCTACCACTATAAATCCTGAAATTTTGGGGAAACACCTGAGAGACACCCGAAATACTTTCTTCGGTGCCGCAAGTATCAATTTTGTCGTGATTCCATCTGGAGTCGTGTTCCAGTGCCCTGCCGGAGGAGGGATTAATAAAGAAGAGCCTCTACATCAATCTTGCTACTCCCATGGTGATGGGTGAGTAGTAAACCATAGACTTATAGGTAAATACCTAGTACCTAGATGGTCATCTCTCTCTATGTTCTTCAATACAAAGTTCACCCCGATTCTTGCGGTGATTTATTCGATGTAATCCTCTTTGCGGTGTGTATGTTTGTAGCGACCCGACTCAAGACGAGTCAAGCCTCTGTGTTTCTGTGCCATCCCTAGATCAGTATGCTGGCACACATAGTACATCAATGTATATATCAAAGTGCAATCACATGTAAATAGCGTAAAACTGATATATACCTTAATTATTTCAGCGGAAGCAGTCAAGGGAGTGGAGTCCCAATAAACACCAACGGTAAGTTGAGTGTAGACCGTAACCCTGAATCGTACTCTTACTCGTCGAGGAAAATATCTGCAACAAAAGACGTTGCAGCCGTGTAGGTCAGCATATTGAATATGCCGGCAAGTCACATATGAGAGGGGGGAAATATCATCTATACTATATGCATATATGGTAGGTGGGGTTGTAAGTTTTAGCGTAAAGCAAATTTTTCTCCTACAACAAGAGAGGGCTAAAAGCAAAATGTTACTACTTTGTTGGTTGTTAACGAGATGGTTCCGCCAACCAGTTCTCGTACCCGAGTTGTCAATAATTACCCTCATCAAATATATTTAATGGTGTTGAGAAATCCAGATAACTTCAGTTCCTTTGGCTCAAGTTGTCCATGACCGTGGACACGGCTAATCGATTAGGTTTGAGTACTCTGCAGAGTTTTGCACACGTTCCCCACAAGATTTGATTGCCTCCGAGTATGTCCTCGCACTTCAGGGTGTTTGAAGACCGGATGATCAAAACATGGTCTTTCAACGGGTCCCTCTGAATCCCTGTCGGTGCCCATCCATTCCTACGGTTCTTCTACATCTGCTAGCACGGCTTGTCCAGAGTCGCCGCGTTGTCCAACCAAGCCAGAGCCCATAATGACTTGTGGCTGTGCAGGTAAGCCTTGGGTCTTGAATATATCCATCCATCTCTTTGAGCCTGGGTGAAGCTTTCCGCAGGATGTCATGGCCTCTCCAGCATCCCGGGTCATCCACTGGGTTCTCCAGGGAGCCGATCAATCGTCCTTCACCCAGAGTTGCATTGCGTCCAAGGTCTTGAAAATCTTGTCTTAACCGGTCTTGATTATTTAATCAACCTCGCATCACTCGTGTTATGCACTCAACCGAAATCCCGTCTACTCAAGCATAGCAATATGAAATTTGTTGTCCCGGGGCCAAGTATCGGGGTTGTTGTGTGCCTACCACATGATACTACAATCTATACTAGAATTTCCAAGTACCTACTTAGCATGCAATTGGGCATAGGATGGTAGAACTACGATGCATAAAACATAGGTGATACATGATCAAATGACTTGCCTGGTGATGTTGACGAAGAAGAATTTCTCTAGAAATAACTTGATAGACTACTCGTCACTCTCCGATGAAATCTATATAACAAACATATCATTCACATAAGCACTCATACTAGCAATCATTCTAGCAATCAAAACAAAAGAGAGAGCGAATAGGAAATCCGAAAGAAACTTCAAATAAGACTAGGGAGTCTTCTACTACGTCAAACACTAAATAGTTTTAGTCTAACAGAAAATAATAACAAGTAACTAAGATATAAATTTAACTAAGATAAAATAAAGTATTTTTCACAAAACTATTTGAAAGTATTTCCAAACGGGATTTGAAACAGTGGAGAAACCAATTGCAAGTTACTAAGGAACTAGAATTGATTTCATGATAACAAATAAAAATAAAATCAAAACTTGTTGCAAAACTACTGTTAACTAACATAAACAAAACATAATCTTTCTGAAATACAAAATAAAATAATTTAAAACATTTTACAGAAAAAGAAATAGCCATAGTCCTAAAAGAGGTGAAACAGAAATGGTTTCACGAGAAACAGTGAGCTAAAATACTCAAACAAATCTGAAATTTTTACCACTGATAAACAAGATCACTAGTGATCAGTAGCAAAAGGAATCAAATTAAAATCTATTTTTAAACTCCTGGAATAGGCAAAACAAGGTTTAAACTAAATCTGATCTAATTCAAATTTGAAAATTTCAAACATAGACACATTATATGTTTTTAAAAATTACAGAAAAATTGGGATCTACTGGAAAAAGAACCAACTCCATTGGAGTTGTGGTCAAAAGTTATGAAGGAAATAAAAACAGAACTGGTTCTGTTTTTAAAACTAAAAACAGAAAAAAGAAAAATCTAACCTAGTGAACAGGGGTCCACGTGGCGCGTCCGGAGTGGCTAGTAGGGTGGGCGCTGCAGTGCTAAACAGCGGACGCTCGCAAAGTAAACAAACCACGTCGGCTAACTAATTAAATAAAAACAACCGCCGGTTCTTTTAAAAGAACCGAAGAGTTATGCAAGTTCAATCTAGGATAGACAGAGGGGGGGCAGAGCTTACCGTGGCTGGGAGTATCTCCGGCGAGGTGGCCGGTGAGATGGGCAGCTCCGACGATGGAGGGGGGGGGGCAACTCCGGCGGGGTGGGGTGGCGGAGGAGGGGGGGATTCGCCTCCTGGGAGGGGCGACGTGCTCCTGGCGAGGGGGGCGATGGGGAGCCCGTGGCGGTTCTTGTACTGGCCGGACTCCGGCGAGTCGAGGGTGGCGGCGTGGAGCGGCGATGCGGGGGTTTTAAGAGGAAAAATGGGGCACGGGGGTTGTGGCGAGGCTGCCGGTGGTCTCGGGTGGTGCGGGCGGCGAGGGGTGGCGTGACTGGGTGCCCGGGGAGTCTCCTGGAGCTCCGGCTCCGGCGATGCAGGGGCTCGGGTGCAGGGGCGGCGAGGGGTGGAGGCTACGAGGGGGGGGCGAGGTGCGGTGAGGGCCGACCTTAAATAGGGCTAGGGGAGGCGAGGCAGGGAAGGGGATCGGGGGAGAGAGATCCGGCGAGCAGGGGGGAAGGCTCGGTCGGCTGGAAATGGAAGGAGGGGACGAGAGAAGGAAGGGGTGACCGACTCGGGTGCAGGGGCGGGCGGGGGTCCCACGCGACACGGAGATGGGCTAGGGTGACTGGGGGAAATTCGGGGCAGTCGGCCGATCCGAAAGGGGATCGGGATCCCGGGTACTGTGGATTCGGCCCACAGCTATAATGCGCCGGCGGCGGTTTCCCTTTCTAAAAAAAACCTTTCCTATTTTAGTCTTTTTTCCGAAACAGAAATTTAAAAGGGAATAAAAAGGAAACAAATAAAATATTTAATATAGGTTATTATATACCAAAAATTTCAGAAAAAATCCTCTACTCGATTAACATTTTTCCAAGGCAAAAATAAATACTTGAGAAAAAATTATTTTTCACAAAATTGCCTAAAAGATTTATTTTCTGTTGCAAATAATTTTCAAATGACCCTCTAAGTTTTAGGGTTCAAATAACTTTCAAAATGTCCGTCTATTTTGAGGGTCATGTTCCTCCTCTCTTTTCTGTTTGACAGAATGTATTTCCTGGGATTTCTTGCACGAAGAAAACAAATAGAAATGCAAAAGAATTCAAATGCAAATATCTCCGTTCAAATTCTTTGTAGTTGAAGAAGTCACGTCATCTTCTCTCATTGCTTTTAAAAGATTGAATTTGAATTCATCGGAGATGGGGAAAGTCATTTTATTCCCTCTCATTCAAAAGTTTTTGAAAAGTTTCAAATTTCACACAAGTTTCAATCACTCAAGAAAACAAACAAACAATCTAATAAATTATTTTAACATTCCAAAATTTGGGATGTTACAAATCTACCACACTTAAAATGAATCTCGTTCTCGAGATTCGAAGAGGCTAGAAAGAAAGGTTAGGGTTTGGGGGTATTCTAACAATTCCAATCTCGAGCAAGGTGGGATGCTACCAGACTTAAAATGAGAGGTACTGGTCCCTTAAGATTTTAACAATCCTCTGGGGTTTTGGCATCTGACTCATGACAGTCTTCATATCTTCCGTTATATTCATAACGTCTCCATCAAAAACGAGGGCTCTTCCGTTGATATAAGCTTCTTACGTTACTGGGTCTTCTTAACTGACAGTCTCGTGGTCAATTCTAAATAACATATCGATGGTTCTCATGGTGGTCTACCATTTGTGGTTATCCTGCAGAGAGAGGGGTCTTGGTTTTCATCCTCACCGTAAAATTTCCTACGTGTGACAACAAGTGCCATGTACATGGGGCGCTCATCATACCATTCTAAGGCTTAAACAAAAGCTTCAAAGAACGTCGTCTCTCTATATGGGTAAGTCTCTCAGATTTACCATTCCGAATAGCAAGATAAATGATAAGAGTAAGTCGTCATGGTGCTCAATCCATTCCGCACCCAAATCATTTCTCTGTATAAGGTTTAGCGAATCTCGCATTCTAACACTTGGGCATCCTCACAAGCATTGCAGAATTTCTCTTGTCCACGAATGAAGTTCGGATAATCCATTGGTTCTGCAAGCTGAACAAAACATCTATCGTATCTTCACAACTCTCAGGTTTTTGTATGTTCCTAAGAAAACGTGTGCTGATCCATCATAGCTTCTTCCATAAATCATATTCATTTCTTAATCAATCCTTATTACATCCTTGCTTTCTTCAAAATTCTAACTCAAAAGTAATTTATTACAAATGCTGCCGTCCACATTGTTTCGTATGGTCAAGCATTTCTGCCAACTTTATTCATCTGTCTCTCTTGGAGGTACTTTAGTTCCACTCGAACTTTCCGAGGTGCTCCTTGAAATCATCCATCTTTTGCTTCATCATGGTGGTCATGAGCTTCATCTCCATCATCTCCGCATGCACTTCACTCAGGTATTCCTGGGTATGACGGAGTCTTGCTTCAAGTATTTCTCCGATCCGACGTATGGTTTCCATGGCAGCTTCACGAACAGCATCAAAGAAGGTTGCTCGCGGTACACATGAAATGAAAAAGTATTGCCCCATAGTCTTTGGACAAACTCCTTTCACATGGTGGAGGTGTACTTCCACGTACCAAAGTTCCACTCCATTTTCCATGAATGGGTAGCCTTTGTAGACTGCATCTCCTTCAAGATGAATGTGCTTCATCATGTCCTTCAGGATTTTCGGGTAATCATGATCACTGGTCAGGGTCATGGTCGTTTCTGGGCCCTTGAGGAATGACTCGTAGAGGGTTGTCATGTGCAGGTGTCAGTAAATAGGTACTCAGAGGAATGTATGTGTCTCCTTGGTAATCATGGTACACTCCTACTCAATGGATCATGTGGGTGTACCGATTACTACCACACTTAAAATGAATTATACTCATGCCTGCATAGACCATATTTTCTCATATCCTCATAATGTTCAGAGATCTTTGCTCGTAGAGAAACAACGCATACATTTTCAACATAGGCAATCATGAGACAATAAATTCCATTTATTCATGATGTTATTACAATCTCAGGGACTTCTGTTTCAAAATTTTCACTCCATGATCTCAATGAAAAACAAGAGTGCTTCGGATCACACTTATTGCCCTGGTCAAAACTTAACTACTCCATTCTAGCTTTCTTCCTTTGCGGACAATCGCTAGCGAAATGTCCTGCTTCCTTGCAACGAAAGCAAATGAGTTCTGACAAGTCTCGAGGCTTCTTAGCTTTTGCTTTTGCTCCTTGGATTTCCGGCTTCCTTCCTGAGCACATGTATTTGTGGTGGCCAAATTCCATACACTTGTAACATCTGACATGACTCAGGTCTATATCTGCAGAGATTTGGCTCTTCCGAGGGTACTTTTTCTTCTTTCCGGACTCCTTTATTTTGGCCAGTTCTTCTATTTCAAGTGGATCAAACTCCACTTCTTCCGTCGGGAAGTTTCCCAGATACTCTTGGCTTCCTTCGTGCAATCCTGTGAATAATGTCCTTCTTCTCCACATGAGTAGCATGCATTGGAGAAAAATCTGGTCAGACCTTGTCCATCAGGGTCTTCAATATTTCCGTTCATCACAGGTTCTTCTAGAATCTTCTTCTTGAGGGTTTCCTTCATTGCATCTTTCTTCTGCTTGACAACTTGTTGCACCTTGGGGTAAATGTGACACTGAGCTGGGTAGTGGGTGGTTCCTTCACAAAGGAAACAAGTCACCTGACTGCTTGGGCACTCCTCAGCTGGGTGATTTTCATCACAATGAGTGCATACATCCTTGTGTTCTTCCTGGGTGTGTCCTATTTCTCCACAGATCTTGCATGCACAAGCCTTCTCCTTCGGATTATCATAGCCCTTCTCAATGAGAAGGGATCTTAACAGAGTCTTCTTGAATTCGTCCCAAGTTTCTGCTCCACTAAATCCATGTATGGCATGGTGCATTTTCCACCAGATAGCTGCACCTTGGGTAAAGTACTGGAGAGCGTGTTCCACTTCATTCTTCCTTGAGATCAAGTTGCTCCTGAAGTGGTTCTCCATGTTTTGAATCCATATATCAGCCTCCAGCTGGGTCATTGGTCCAGAGACTACAAGTCCACCTTCATACTCCATCTGGTAGGGTTGAGGTTTTGGGGATGAGACGGGTAAGAGAGGGAGGAAGATACACACAATACAAGCAATATTTTTGAGAATAGGTTTTAGTTGTGGCCGTCGGAAAACACACACCAAAGACGGCTCACAAATCATCGTATCTAACATGGGTATAATAGGGGTTTGGACTTCTAATGGTCATATAATTATTCGAACACTTTAGGGTCTTCGAATTCTTCTGGTCTTGAGAGTCTTCGATTGGTGCAGCTTCAACTCTTCAAATGCATGATGAAATCCTCTTTACTTCGTAGTGGGACTCAGTTGATCCTTCATGTGGGCAAAGGGGTAAGGGTATTGTCTAACTATTTGAGGTGAGAGGGAACATTTGATGAACGGAAGAGATGAGAAGTAAAAGGTATCCTTGAAAAATAGAAATTTTGAGAGATCCTTTCCTAAGAAATTTACAGTTTCTAGGGTCACGTCCTACAGTCAACATGTGCTCTGATACCATTTCTGTAGCGACTCGACTCAAGACGAGTCAAGCCTCTGTGTTTCTGTGCCATCCCTGGATCAATATGCTCGCACACACAGTACATCAATGTATATATCAAAGTGCAATCACATGTAAATAGCGTAAAACTGATATATACCTTAATTATTTCAGCGGAGGCAGTCAAGGGAGTGGAGTCCCAATAAACACCAACGGCAAGTTGAGTGTAGACCGTAACCCTGAATCGTACTCTTACTCGTCAAGGAAAATATCTGCAACATAAGACGTTGCAGCCGTGTAGGTCAGCATATTGAATATGCCGGCAAGTCACATATGAGAGGGGGGAAATATCATCTATACTATATGCATATATGGTAGGTGGGGTTGTAAGTTTTAGCGTAAAGCAAATTTTTCTCCTACAACAAGAGAGGGCTAAAAGCAAAATGTTACTACTTTGTTGGTTGTTAACGAGATGGTTCCGCCAACCAGTTCTCGTACCCGAGTTGTCAATAATTACCCTCATCAAATATATTTAATGGTGTTGAGAAATCCAGATAACTTCAGTTCCTTTGGCTCAAGTTGTCCATGACCGTGGACACGGCTAATCGATTAGGTTTGAGTACTCTGCAGAGTTTTGCACACGTTCCCCACAAGATTTGATTGCCTCCGAGTATGTCCTCGCACTTCAGGGTGTTTGAAGACCAGATGATCAAAACATGGTATTTCAACGGGTCCCTCTGAATCCGTGTCAGTGCCCATCCATTCCTACCGATCTTCTACATCTGCTAGCACCGCCTGTCCAGAGTCGCCGCGTTGTCCAACCAAGCCAGAGCCCATAATGACTTGTGGCTGTGCAGGTAAGCCTTGGGTCTTGAATATATCCGTCCGTCTCTTTTAGCCTGGGTGAAGCTTTCCGCAGGATGTCATGGCCTCTCCAGCATCCCGGGTCATCCACTGGGTTCTCCAGGGAGCCGATCAACCGTCCTTCACCCAGAGTTACATTGCGTCCAAGGTCTTGAAAATCTTGTCTTAACCGGTCTTGATTATTTAGTCAACCTCGCATCACTCGTGTTATGCACTCAACCGAAATCCCGTCTACTCAAGCATAGCAATATGAAATTTGTTGTCCTGGGGCCAAGTATCGGGGTTGTTGTGTGCCTACCACATGATACTACAATCTATACTAGAATTTCCAAGTACCAACTCAGCATGCAATTGGGCATAGGATGGTAGAACTACGATGCATAAAACATAGGTGATACATGATCAAATGACTTGCCTGGTGATGTTGACGAAGAAGAATTTCTCTAGAAATAACTTGATAGACTACTCGTCACTCTCCGATGAAATCTATATAACAAACATATCATTCACATAAGCACTCATACTAGCAATCAAAACAAAAGAGAGAGCGAATAGGAAATCCGAAAGAAACTTCAAATAAGACTAGGGAGTCTTCTACTACGTCAAACACTAAATAGTTTTTGTCAAACAGAAAATAATAACAAGGAACTAAGATATAAATTTAACTAAGATAAAATAAAGTATTTTTCACAAAACTATTTGAAAGTATTTCCAAACGGGATTTGAAACAGTGGAGAAACCAATTGCAAGTTACTAAGGAACTAGAATTGATTTCATGATAACAAATAAAAATAAAATCAAAACTTGTTGCAAAACTACTGTTAACTAACATAAACAAAACATAATCTTTCTGAAATACAAAATAAAATAATTTAAAACATTTTACAGAAAAAGAAATAGCCATAGTCCTAAAAGAGGTGAAACAGAAATGGTTTCACGAGAAACAGTGAGCTAAAATACTCAAACAAATCTGAAATTTTTACCACTGATAAACAAGATCACTAGTGATCAGTAGCAAAAGGAATCAAATTAAAATCTATTTTTAAACTCCTGGAATAGGCAAAACAAGGTTTAAACTAAATCTGATCTAATTCAAATTTGAAAATTTCAAACATAGACACATTATATGTTTTTCAAAATTACAGAAAAATTGGGATCTACTGGAAAAAGAACCAACTCCATTGGAGTTGTGGATCAAAAGTTATGAAGGAAATATAAACAGAACTGGTTCTGTTTTTAAAACTAAAAACAGAAAAAAGAAAAATCTAACCTAGCGAACAGGGGTCCACGTGGCGCGTCCGGAGTGGCTAGTAGGGTGGGCGCTGCAGTGCTAAACAGCGGACGCTCGCAAAGTAAACAAACCACGTCGGCTAACTAATTAAATAAAAACAACCGCCGGTTCTTTTAAAAGAACCGAAGAGTTATGCAAGTTCTAATCTAATCCGTATATACACGATATAACGGTGGGAAATAAATTTAGGATAGACAGAGGGGGGGGGGCAGAGCTTACCGTGGCTGGGAGTATCTCCAGCGAGGTGGCCGGTGAGATGGGCAGCTCCGGCGATGGAGGGGGGGGGCAACTCCGGCGGGGTGGGGTGGCGGAGGAGGGGGGGATTCGCCTCCTGGGAGGGGCGACGTGCTCCTGGCGAGGGGGGCGATGGGGAGCCCGTGGCGGTTCTTGTACTGGCCGGACTCCGGCAAGTCGAGGGTGGCGGCGTGGAGCGGCGATGCGGGGGTTTTAAGAGGAAAAATGGGGCACGGGGGTTGTGGCGAGGCTGCCGGTGGTCTCGGGTGGTGCGGGCGGCGATGGGTGGCGCGACAGGGCGCCCGGGGAGTCTCGTGGAGCTCTGGCTCCGGCGAGGCAGGGGCTCGGGTGGAGGGGCGGCGAGGGGTGGAGGCTTACGGGGGGGGGGGGCGAGGTGCGATGAGGGCCGGCCTTAAATAGGGCTAGGGGAGGAGAGGCAGGGAGGGGATCGGGGGAGAGAGATCCGGCGAGCAGGGGGGAAGGCTCGGTCGGCTGGAGATGGAAGGAGGGGACGAGAGAAGGAAGGGGTGACCGACTCGGGTGCAGGGGCGGGCGCGGGTCCCACGCGGCAGGGAGAGGGGCTGGGGTGACTGGGGGAAATTCGGGGCAGTCGGCCGATTCGAAAGGGGATCGGGATCCCGGGTACTGTGGGATTCGGCCCACAGCTATAATGCGTCGGCGGCGGTTTCCCTTTTTTTAAAAAAACCTTTCCTATTTTAGTCTTTTTTCCGAAACAGAAATTTAGAAGGGAATAAAAAGGAAACAAATAAAATATTTAATATAGGGTATTATATACCAAAAATTTCAGAAAAAATCCTCTACTCGATTAACATTTTTCCAAGGCAAAAATAAATACTTCAGAAAAAATTATTTTTCACAAAATTGCCTAAAAGATTTATTTTCTTTTGCAAATAATTTTCAAATGACCCTTTAAGTTTTAGGGTTCAAGTAACTTTCAAAATGTCCGTGTATTTTGAGGGTCATGTTCCTCCTCTCTTTTCTGTTTGACAGAATGTATTTCCCGGCATTTCTTGCACGAAGAAAACAAATAGAAATGCAAAAGAATTCAAAGGCAAATATCTGCGTTCAAATTCTTTGTAGTTGAAGAAGTCACGTCATCTTCTCTCATTGCTTTTAAAAGATTGAATTTGAATTCATCGGAGATGGGGAAAGTCATTTTATTCCCTCTCATTCAAAAGTTTTTGAAAAGTTTCAAATTTCACGCAAGTTTCAATCACTCAAGCAAACAAACAAACAATCTAGTAAATTATTTTAACATTCCAAAATTTGGGATGTTACAATGTTGGGATCCGATGAATCGTGGGTTTATGATCAGATTATTCATGAAAATATGTCGAGACTTCTCTGAATTCTTTATGCTTGATTATTATAGCTTCATACTTCTCCCCAATCTATCGGTTTGGTTTGGCCAACTAGATTGATTTATCTTTATTAGGAGTGGTGTGTTGTGATGGGTTCAATCTTGCAGTGCTCAATCCAAGTGACAAAAGGGGACATTACACGTATTTGTATTGTTTTCATTAAGGATAAAAAGATGAGAGTTATTCATATTAGCTAGGTTTACTTTGTCTACATCATGTCATCTTGCTCAAAGCATTACTCTGTTTTTACTTAATACTCTAGATGCATGCTCAATAGCGATCGATAAGTGGAGTAATAGTAGTATATGCACGCACGAGTCGGTCAACTTGCTTATAGACATGGTGCCTAAATATATGATCATTTCTATGAATAAATATTTCATAATTATGCACTTTTTTATCTATTGCCCGACATTAATTTGTTTACCCATCGTATGCTTTCTTTGAGAGAGAAGCCTACATCAAAAACTATGGCCCCTAGGTCTTCACAATTTGTATTACAAAAACAGTAAACATACTGGTTCCTTTTATATTCAATAACCTTTGTTCTCACGCAAGGAAATACTTATCTTTATTGTGCTGCATCTCCTCTCCTCTTAGGGGAAAATCCCAACGCATTTTACAAGTAGTCGGAAGAGTTTCTGGCATCGTTGTTGCAGAGACAACATCAAATTCTTATCAGGTACCTACACACAAATTATCATTCACTTTTTCTACTATATACTTGCCTAGCGATGCTATCTTTATGTTTGTCACACAAAAACAGAAAGTAAAGTAAAAGTTTAATATAAAATGGATCCTCATCCACTTTCTAATCTTTTCAAAAGACCCGATTATGTTGAACCAAGTGCTAGTGAGTTGAGTGCACTAGATTATCTTTATGAGGTCTTGCTTGAAAATGTTTAATCTGAAAATTGTGATGAAGTATTAAAAGGAATTTATAAAGTGGTTCATGATAGATCCTTGAATGAAAAGCATGGTTGCCATGATGATAGTATAAATTCTATGAATATCAATTGTGCTAATGATCATGATTGGGTGATAATCATGATGTTTGTTGTGATCTTGAGAATTTTGAGCTTCATGATGAATATTTTATTGAAAATGGCATTCGCCATATTACTAAAGGTGGGTTTGGAAGAGTTTCAACTTTAGGTAATAATGATCCCACTATCTTGGAGAATGATCAATCTCACGAAATTATCAATAAACGTGGGTTCGAAGAGGTCATGACTTTAGTTGATGTTAATACCACTACCTTGGAAGATTATAAGACTTGTATGCATATGTATCGTAAAGAGAATGTTTTACACGATAGTTATATTGCTGAGTTTTATTATGACCTTACTTGTAATTATTATGAGAGAGGCAAATATAGTTATATGAATTTGCATGTTACTCAACTACCTCTCTTTGTGTTGAAATTATCAATGTTCCACTCTTCATATTTGCACATGCTAGATATCACTTCTCTTGATAATTAGTTTTCCTATAAAATTCCTATGCATAGGAAGTATTTTAGACTTAGATATGTTTTCCACGTGCTTTATGATGCTCTCTTTGTGCTTCAACTCTTGTCTATTATGTGAGCATCATTGAAATCTCAAGCCTATCTCAATGGCTATAAAGAAAGAGCTTGTTGTGAGACAAGCCAATATTTTCTGTTATTTTGTGTTGACATGATTATTTCTACTTTAATTATTGTGTTATATGTTTTAATTAGTGTCTTTGTGAAGTAAAGCCTTTGGGATGACTTGGATGATAGTATATTTGATCTTGTGCAAAAACACAAACTTTTACATCCAGTGTGGAATTACTGTGATCTTACTATAACATATTTTTGATCTAAATATTTCTACACAATATTGATAGAAAAATTCCCTATGCTGTCCTAATTTTTTGGAATTTCAGAGTTACAGAAGTATGGTTTAGTTCTCATCATTACACTCTATTTTGTTTTAGACATATTCTATTTTTGCTTGCATAGTTTCCATGTTTTAGTGATGTTATGGATTATATCTGGGGGTACAAGCCATGGAGAAGTTAGACGACAGTACCTTGTGCAATAATTTAATATGAATCAATTTATAACAATACCTAAAGTCTATGATTTGTCCATTATACTAACGGATCTCACGAGGTTTATGTTTAGTTTTGTGTGCTAAAGTTTTTAAGTTTTGGATGTGATCACGATTTATCAAGGAATAAGGAGCGACAAGACCCTAAGATTGGGGATGTACAAGGAAACCCACGGTAATATCCTAGGAAGACTCAAGTTTCTAAGCTTGGGGATGCCCTCGAAGACATCCCCTAATTCATCACCATTCCATGAATATGTCAATTTGAGCTATATTTGTATTCAACACATGATATGTGTTTTGCTTGGAGCATAGTGTATTATAATTTGCTTTTGTTTTATTTTTCTACAATCATTGTCTACTGGACACGCCTATTTGAGAGAGAGAGACAAGTTCATCATGATTTGTTAGAATACTCTATGTGCTTCACTTATATCTTTTGAGCTAAGCAGATGCTCTAGTGCTTCACTTATATCTTTTAGAGCATGGTAACATGTAGATTTTTTTGAAATAATTGCACTCTCGTTCTTCACTTGTATTTGTTTGCGAGTCTAATAGGGAGTTAGAGTAATTTTCATGGGTTATACGACTAGTTCAGAAGTGATAGGTATTCAAGGAGGATATAATAAAAACTTTCATATAGCACATAAAAGAGAAATTGTGGGTTAATGATATTGATCTCGTAATATGAAATGGCGTGAGTACGTGGTTGTTGGTTAGTAGAAATATTGATAGTTAAAGGGTGTTACTTTTTCTTCATCTAAATATTGTTTATGATATGGTGATGATGTGTCAGCATTATTATTCCTCGTTGAAATCCTAGTGCTGTTCTAGTCGGGGGCGCGTGATGATTAACTCCTACCAACCTCCTCCATAGGGGCATGTGGTAGTACTTTTCTTCGGGAGAGCTAATAAGGTTGTGCAATAAGTATATGATTTCTTTATGACTAATGTGAATCCGTGGATGTACACACACTCACCTTTTCATATTTGCTAGACTCTTCGGTACCGTGCATTCCCCATTCTCACCTCAAGGATCAGTGCAACCTTCGCTGGTGCAACCAAACCCCGTGATATGATAAGCTCTATCCAATACATCTCCAACATGTCTATATATTTTGATTGCTCCATGCTATTAGATTATCATGCTAGGATGTTTTTTAGGCATTTACTTGCTAATTTATATTATTTTTTAGCACTAACCTATTAACCCAGTGCCAAGTACGAGTTGTGTTTTGTGCATGTTTTTGGTTTTTTAGGTATACTATACCAAACGAAGTCCAAATACCCTGAAATTTCTGATGATTTTTTCTAGACAAAATAAGGACCTCGAAGTTTCGGAGGAAGATGTTAGGGCACATGGGGTGCCCCCAAGCCAACAGAGCATGCCGAGGGGGGTGGTTGCACACTGATGGCTTGGGGCCACCTCCCAGCTCTACGACTACCGTTCTCTAGCTTATAAATTCTCTAATATCCCAAAAACCCTACTGAGCCACCGTAAACAATTGTTTGACCACCGCAAGTCCCTTTTTCGCTGTGTGCCCGTTTGGAGGGGGGTTCGATCATGAAGGCCCTCTATATCAACCTTGTTGCTGCCATGGTGATGTGTGAGTAGTTCACCATAGACCTATGGGTCCGTAGTTAGTACCTAGGTGCCTATCTCTCTCTATGTTCTTCGTTGCCATGGTCACCGCGATTCCCGTGGTGGTCTATCTTATGTAATCACTTTTGTGAGGTGCTTTTGTTGGGATTAGATGAATTGTGGGTTTATGACAATATTATTCATGAATAATATTTGAGTCTTCTCTGAATTCTTATATGCATTATTGTGATAGCTTCGTAAGTGTCTCCGATCTATTGATTTGGTTTAGCCAACTAGATTGATCTATCTTCAGTGGGATTGATGTGTTGTATTGGTTTCAATCCTGCGGTGCTTAATCCCAGTGACAGAAGGGAACATGGCATGTACTGTATTGCTGCCACTAAGGGTAAAACAATGGGGTTCATTCATATTAATTTGATTTACTTTGTCTACATCATGCCATCATTTTCCAAGCATTACTTTGTTTTGACTTAATACTCTAGATGCATGATGGACAGCGGTTGATGGGTGAAGTAATAGTAGTAGATGCATACATGAGTTAGTCTACTTGTTTACAGACATGATGCCTATAGGTAATGACCATTTCCATTAATAAATATTGCATAACTATGTGCTTTTCTATCAATTGCCCAACAATAGTTTGTTTACCCAATGTATGCTTTCTACGAGAGAGAAGCCTCTAGCGAAAACTATGCCCCCCCGGGTCTGTTCACAAATATATTTACAAAAACTCTAAATATTTTGGTACCTTTTATTATTTGTATTTACATTTAATATTTTATATAGTTCACTATCTATCTATCACTACTTAACGCTTGCAAGCAATGACTTCAAGGGGATTGATAACCCTATTGTCCTTGTTGGGTGCAAGTGTGTGCTCTTTTGTGTGTAAGCGCTGAAGACGGGAAATTGCGTGGTCCTCCTATTTGTTCGATAACCTTGGTTCTCTCCCAGGTAAATACTTATCTATACTGTGCTGCATCATCCCCTCCTCTTCGGGGAAAAACCCAATGCAGATCACAAGTATCAGGAAGGATTTCTGGCACCATTGTTGGGGAGTATCACCAATTTCCTGTCAAGTACCTACTCATAAATTATCATCACTTGTTCTACTATTTATTTTATGTTATATTTTCTTGCTATAAAAATCAAAAATACAAAAATATTTACCTTTGCTAGTTTACTTGTTTGCTTGCTATACTTGCTAGTTTACTTGCTTTGCTTGTTACTTTGCTTGCTTGGTCACCATATATCAAGACAACACTAAGTTGTGTGTCTTCTCGAATACTAATAACAATAATTTTATTAGTACTCAATACCATCCGCCACTAGTGCGGAGTTTTATGATATTAATGTTGCATTGCTAAATCTTCAAATGAAAGAACAATTTCCGGAAGTCCTAGTGAGGATCCAGGTGCGCATCTTAATAGTTTTATTGAATTATGTGATATGCAAAAGAAAAAGGATATGGACAATGATGTGATCAAATTAAATTTATTTCCTTTTTCACTATGAGATAAAGCTAAAGCTTGGTTTTCATCTTTATTACCTAATAGTATTGGAACATGGGATAAATGTAAAGATGCTTTCATTACCAAGTATTTTCCTCATGCTAAGATCATCTCCCTTAGAAATAAAATTATGAATTTTAAGAAAAATTACCAAGAACATGTTTCACAATCTTGGGAGAGGATGAAATTGATGATTAAAAATTACCCTACTCATGGTTTGAACTTATGGACGATTATACAAAATTTCTATGCTGGACTAAACTTTGTGTCTAGAAAACTTCTACATTTTGTTGCAGGTGGTACCTTCATGGAGGTGACATTGGGATAGTCCACCAAACTTCTAGACAACATCATGACAAACTATTCTCAATGGCATACCTAAGGAGCTCAAACTGGTACGAAGGTACATTTTGTTGAGGAAATCACTACTTCGAGTGAGAAAATGGATGATCTTATGAATATGGTTGCTAGTAAACATTCTCATGTTGATCCTAGTGATATTCCTTTATATACCTTGATTGAGGAAAATGATGATGCTATTTATGTGAACTTTATCCCACAAAACGATTTCAACAACAATGCTTACGAAGGAAATTTAAATGCTAGACCCTATCCATGTAATTCCTCTAATAATTGGTAATTATTATGGTAATTATTCTAAAAATAATAATAGTTCATACTCTTATATTGAGAAGTCCATTAAATAATTCATTAGTTCTCAAAAAATTGCATAAAATTTAAATACTATGGTAGAAGAAAAGTTGCATAAAATTGATGATATCGCTAGGAACATGGATATAATTGCTCTTGATGTGGAAGCTCTTAAAAATAAAAATTTGCCACCAAAGCATTATATCAATGAGTTCATTAAATCGATCGAAATATCTATTAATTAAAGTAATAGAGGACCTCTAGGTTGAGAGCTAAGCGAGAATTCTTAGAAAAGGCTCTTCCACTCGGTTTTCACCGTAATCATGATGAAGATCATAAAATGATTGGTACTTCTCCCATTGAATCTTTGTTTACTAATATAAAAATATATTATAAATTGAGTGTAGATGAGTCAACTTTACCTAGAAGGCATTCTATTTGTTCGGATGGTGATGATTCTAGAGATAAAAATGAAAAAAAGTGGGTTTGGAGAGGTCAAAACTTTAACTAGTGATATGCCACTATCTTCGATTACAAGGACATTAATTATGAGAATTTCTCTTTAGTAGAATGTATTTCCTTGCTGCAATCCATTATTATCTCACCCAATACATATGAACAAAATAAAGCTTTTAGTAAACATATAGTAGAAGCAATGATAAAAGCTTATGATGAGAAACTTGAGAAAGAAGTTTCTATACCTCAAAAATTGCATGATTAA
This sequence comes from Hordeum vulgare subsp. vulgare, assembly GCF_904849725.1. Classification (NCBI taxonomy): domain Eukaryota; kingdom Viridiplantae; phylum Streptophyta; class Magnoliopsida; order Poales; family Poaceae; genus Hordeum; species Hordeum vulgare. The sequence goes on along the minus strand of NC_058523.1, from coordinate 116,718,152 downwards.
TGAGACTTAAATAATATGAATGAAATGCTTTGTATGGACTTGGTGCTAGTGTTTCAACTATACCTAAATCTCTTTGTGATGTGCTTCGTCTCACCGATATACATGAGTGTTCCCTGAGCTTGCATCTTGCGGTTTCTACTATTAAGAAGCCTTTGGGTAGAATAAATTATGTGATTATTATTGCTAATAGAAATTATGGGTGTGTAGATTTCATTGTGCTTGATATTGAATGCAATCCGTCTTGTCCAATAATACTTGGAAGACCTTTCTTATGAACTATAGGTGCATTTATTGATATGAAAGAGGGAAACATAAGATTCCAATTCCCACTAGAGAAAGGGATGGAACACTTCACAAAGAAGAGAATTAAACCATCTTATGAGTCTATCATGACTTCCACTTATCGACTGATTTTCAAAGATGATATCACTTGAAACAATGCATCATGCCTAGCTAGGGGCGTAAAACGATAGCGCTTCTTGGGAGGCAACCCAATAGTTATCTTATTTTTATTGTTCTACTTTCTATTTGTGTGACTTAACATGATTATTGGTACTATAATGATTGTGTTTTTATGTTTAATTTAGTGTTGATGCCAAGTAAAACCTTTGGGAGGATATGCATGATAAGTAGAATTGATGCTGTGCAAAAACAGAAACTTTTACGTCCAGTGCATAATTTCTTTGATTTTACTGGAATGTCTTTTTGATATTAAATTTTTAGATAGTATTTGTATGCAAATTCTTCAGGTTTTCCTAATGTTTCATAATTTTCAAAGTTACAGAAGTATGTTGTGTTTGCTGATCACTAGAGACTATTCTATTTTGGACATATTCTGTTTTTTTGCTTGCATAGTTTGCTTCTTTTAATGATGCCATGGATAATATCGGGGGTATAAGTCACGGAGAAGTGAGAATAGAGTACCTTATGCAATAATAAAATATGAACCAATTTATAATAGTACCTAACCTTTATGGGCCGCCTATCATACTAACGGATCTCATGAGATTTTTTGTTGAGTTTTATGTGCTGAAGTTTTCAAGTTTTGGGTGTTATCATGATGGATGAAGGAATAAGGAGCGAAAAAGAGCCTAAGCTTGGGGATTCCCAAGGCACCCCGAGTCAAATTCTAGGAACACTCAAGTGTCTAATCTTGGGGATGCCCTAGAAGGCATCCCCTCTTTCGTCTCAATCCATTAGTACGTCACTTGGAGCTACATTTGTATTCATCACATGATATGAGTTTTGCTTGGAGCGTCGTGTATTATAGTTTTCTTTTTAATTTAGTTTTACACAATCATTGTTTTCTGGAAACACCCACTTGAGAGATACACATGTTCACCATGATTTTTTAGATGACTCTGTGTGCTTGACTCATATCTTTTGAGCTAAGCAGTTGCTGTAGTACTTTACTAATATCTTTTAGAGCATGGTGGCGTATAGAGGTTATAGAAAGAATTACACTCTCATTCTTCACTTAAATTTGTTTGACAATTAATAAATAGTGATGGTAATTTGCATGTGTTTTAAGACTAGTCCAAAAATAATAGGTATTCTAGGAGTGCATAATCAAAACCTTCATGTAGCACATAAAAGAGAAATTGTGGGTTAATGATATTGATGTGGTAATATGAAAGGGCTTGAGTGCATTGTTGTTGTTTAGTAAAAATATTAGTAGTTAAAAGGTGTTAATTTGTTGTTCATCTAAAGATTGGTTATGGCATGGTGATGATGTGTGAGCATTTTTATTCCTTGTTGAAATCCTAGTGTTGTATAGGTTGGGGGCGCGCGATGGTTAACTCCTACCAACCTCCTCCTTAGGGGCATGCGAGTAGTACTTTGCTTCGTGAGAGCTAACAAAATCTTGCAATTAGTAAGTGAGTTCTTTATGACTAATGTGAATCCACGCATGTACGCACTCTCACCTCCCCATATTTGCTTGCCTCTTTGGTACCGTGCATTCCCTATTCTCACCTCAAGTCGGGATGAGGCAATTTCGTTGCTGCATACAAACCCAATGACATTACACACTCTGTTGCACATAAGCCACCTTATATCTTTCTCAAAACAGCCACCATACGTACCTATCATGGCATTTCCATAGCCATTCCGAGATATATTGCCATGCAAATTCCATTGTTACATCATATGACTAATTCACTCATTGTCATATTGTTTGCATGATCATGCAACTCACATAGTATTTATGGAAAAGCCACCATTCATCATTGATTACATGTTACACTACATCATTGCACATCCTGGTACACTGCCAGATGCATTCATATAGAGTCATATTGTTTATTAGTTTTTCATATCGAGTTGTAACTAAATAATAGTGTGATGCCTTTCATTATTAGGGAACTGTCTTACTGAAGAAAGGATGATGGAGACAATGATTCGCCCACAAGTCTGGATGAAACTCCGTACAAAAAAAAAGAAAGAAAGAAAAAAAGAAAAAAATAAATAAAACAGGGGAAAAGAGAAAAAAATGAGAGAAAAGAGAGAAAGGACAATGCTACAACCTCTTTTTCCCCACTTGTGCTTCAAAGTAGCACCATGTTTTTCATATATAGAGTCTAATGTTTCGTCACTTCCATATTCTAGTGGGAATTTTTCATTATAGAACTTGGCTTGTATATTTCGATGACGGGCTTCCTCAAATTCCCGAGGTCTTGATGAGCAAGCAAGTGGGATGCACACCTGAGGGATTTCAGGACTAAATGTCCTCGGGCCGCCGGTCTATCTCTACAGACCGGATAGATGGGTCGTTCTATGACTACTACTGATGGGATGAACTATAAGATGATGTCGTGTTCATGACTGTCACATCCCTAACCCTTAAGCAAGATAGCATTGTGCTCATGTATTCTTTGCATTTGCATCTAAGAAGTTTCAACAAAACCAACAAAGTGGCAAAGGAAATACTCAAAACCCTAGCCACCATTTCAATTAAAGGAAATCTCAAACTAGTTCAAAATCAATGAACCCAAAATGGCCTCAAGAAATGTTCAAACTTTCTGATAAATCATGAAAGTAAATGAGCATTGGAGAAAACTATTTCCTTGACACCTTAAGCTTTTTAAATTAATGCAAAAGCCACTGGTTTCAAATTTAAAAATTGAAATCAGAAACTATAATTTTCCAAAAATGTTGAAAACCTTGGAAATGGTTGGGGATATTATAACAAATATTTCAGGAGGTCTAAAATAGTTTTTACTTTTTGTTTTGGAGCTGAATTAATTGGCAAAACAATAATTAGCAAAACAGAAAAACAAAAACAGAGAAAATGGAAAAAAAACTTACGTGTCGCCCAAGCCTGGCCCGGCCCATCTCCCCGCTCGTCCCCTCCCTCGCGCTAGTAGGCAGCAGGAGGTGGCCGCCGCCTCCTCCGGCGCGGCCACGCACCTGCGTGCCTGCCTGGCCGCCGCCTCGCGCTGGTGACGACGGGGATAAGCTCCCAGAGCCTCCCCTATCCATTCCCCGCCTCGGTTCTCCTCCTCCTCCCGGATCTCGTCCTCCTCCTTGCTGCCGCCATTAGAGCCGAGCTCGAGCTCGAGCTGCCCGTGCCCCTGGCCATAGGATTCCCTCCCAGAGCACGCTTTTAGCTCCGCCTCGTCGCCCTGATCATCTCTGCAGAAGCCGAAGCTTCCTCGAGCCCTGCAACGTCCGCAACGCCGTCGTCTTCCACCTCCGGCCGCCGGACCTCTCCCGTCGATTCGTCGCCCCCAGGCCTTCCCCGAGCCGTCTAAGCTCTACTCTGCACTCCCGTGAGCATGCGGTCGTTTCCCCTAAGTTTTCCCCGTCGATCCCCTCCTCTAGCTCTAGTTTCACCGGAGCCCGACGAGGACCGCCGCTGCCGCTCGTCGCCGGTAGCCCTCCGATGATCAGCTCGTCCTTCCGAGGGCACCAGCAGCTCCAGGACGACGCGTAGTTGCTGTAGCAGCTAACAACCGAGCGTAGATCCCCCTGATTCAAAGACCCCGATGACGCCCGAGCCTTGGCCGCCGCCAAGCTCGTCGCCGGCGTCATCTCCGGCCAGATCAGCCCCGGCTAGGTGCAGAAATGAAGCTGCGGGAGACGTGCCGTTCCTCTGGTGCTCTCCGCGCAGCATTTGGCCCCCTATGCGCCGTTTCCGAGCCCCTCCGCCGTGCTGGTGGTCGCCGGAGGCTCCCCGCCGGCGAGGATAACCTCGCCGCCGGTGGATGTCGACGTGGCAAGCTAACCCATCCGATTAGTGACCTAATCACTCGCTGACAAGTGGGCCCAAGGCCAAGTCAAACCTCAGTTAGGGCTCGTCAGCGCGGGATTAGTCCCAGAGAGGCTGACCAGTGGGGCCCCCCTGTCAGGTTTGACCTGAACAGGTCGGCTGACCTGCTGACGTCAGCCTGATGCAATAAATAGAATTTCCAGTTTAAAACTAATTCAGGAAATTGCTAAAATTTGTAAAAATCATAGAAATTAATCTGTAACTCCAATGAAAATAATTTATATATGCAAAAGTATCAGAAAAATTCAAGGATTCTGATTATGCTATTTTCATCCATGTTTGAAAAAGTTACACAACCCTAAATTGTGAAATAAGGAATAATTCAATTCTTCTAATCACTTTATAAATGGAATTTGCAAAAATATTCAAATTTCATTATATATGCAATGATCACACACTTCCCTAATTACAAATCAGTATCATAACATGACATTTCATGCATGTTAACATCAAGTTGATCTGAGCATCAGGTCGAATCAATTAAACCGGTATCCGAGAATACCCCGTTTGAATTGCTATTCGAATATGATTCAAATCAACTCTAAACCTAATACATGTTGAAAATAATAACTTATCACCTTGCATTCTCATTCTATGCTCATGCATCATTTTGAGTGCATATGATTGTTATTGAATGTTGCCATTCTTTTTGGTAGGCTCCGCACCCCCGGATTCCACCGAATATCCGTCTGACGGATATCGTTCCTCCTCTGAGCAACAAGGCAAGCAACCCTTTTGATCATCCCGATAAATCCCACGTTCTTGCTCCTGCACCTATTTATTGCATTAGGATCAAATGCTTCAACTACTTTTGCCACGATAGTTCGACCCACTTCCTTTGCATGACTTAACCTTGTCACAGTAAATAGTCAAACCTTGCAACCTAGCATACCTGGTAGTTGCTTGAGCTATGATGTGCCTTATCCTGCTATGCATGCTATGCTTAGAGTTGTGTATGGTCGGTCATCTAGGAGATGAACAGAATTGTGAAATGTGTTTGATGAGCAAAGGTTGTGTGTTGAACTTGATTTGGTAAAGGTACCGGTGAAAGGCTGTGTAGGAGTACATGGTGGGTTGTTTCATTGGAACCGTCCTTAGGAACTGAGTGCCGTGTATGTAATCCAAGACTAGATACTACCACATGCTGGGCCCTGAAATATGACCCCGCTCGGCCTATTAATCGCGTAGTACTCGGTCCAGGAGTTGCAAGTAGTTTCTGGTGTTTATAGTAATGCTGGAGGCCGTGCATGGTGCTGACCTGAGAGGTGGGCCGTGATGCGGTAGGCAGTGGCACGGTGTACCAAGTGGCACCCGGATGGTGGGCTTGGGAACCCTGCGCACATCGTTTGAGGCCGTGGCGGCAACCCCGGCCGGACTTCCGTACGGGTTACTCTCAGATAGGCGATAAACCTGGACTAGGTACTCGTGTGGTTAACGGTCGTGGCCGACTCCCTCGCTGGGCTTCCGCTTGAAGGTTGCCGAGGTGCATGACGTGCACATGGCGATAAGTGGCGAGAGCGTGTGTGACGAAGTACACCCCTGCAGGGTTATGATCTATTCGAATAGCCGCGTCCGCGGATATGGACTACTTGGAGACATATGTTGTTCATAGATAACTTCAATGGCTACTCATAAAATTGTCAAGATAAGCGTGAGTGTCGTGGACGGCATTTCCGTATGGAGACGGAATGATTCCACGATAGTGTATTGTTGTGGTGTTAGTGGACTCGTGTGCGAGAAATCAAGTTGTCAAAACTAATTTCAAAGTGCAAGTTGTCTAGCCACGAGTCAAATGCTGGCTTCCCGCATGAAACCCCACAATACCTTTTGATACCTTGCATGAGTAGTTAGTTCTCCTAAAGTCTTGCTGAGTACCTTCGTACTCATGTTTGCTTAATAAATGTTGCAGAGGTTGCTAATGACCCTAATGGAGGGTTCTTTGTAGACATCGACGACGACGAGTAGCTGGTGTCCCAGCTACGATCTGGCCCTACGTCGGCTCTGTAGTATAGTCAGGCCATGTGCCTTCTAGTTGCCCTGTCTGTACCCAGACAGTTTATAACTCTTCCGCTGGCTTGTATTCTATGACTACTATTATGGGTCGTGAGACCCTTAATGTGTAATATTATGTGTGTGGCTCTTCCGAGACTCTTAAATAAAGCTTGTATGTTTATGGTTATGTTGTGATGCCATCGATGTATCTATACATATCGGTATGCCATGCGTACGTGTGTCTTACTTGGTATGTATGGGGTTCGAATACCTAGTCGTGAACTTTATTAGCACTCCTTACAAGGAAATGCCCCTTTGTGATCCAACAAGCCTTGGTAGTTCGCTACTGCTCCGGACACATTGGTTGACCGGCATGTGTCCTTCTTAGCTGCTGTGTCTATCCCCTTTGGGGAAATGTCATGCGATGTAATGGAGTCCTTGTAGCTTGCTACGACTCGTCTACATTCGCCGATGACCGACACCTGCTTTGTTGGGTCAGGTATGCATGTCCTTGTGCGGTACTGCCACTTTGGTTCATGACTAGACATGTCGATCCGGGTTCTTTGACATTGGATTGCTAGCGACACTATCGCATACGTGAGTCAAAAGACGCAAACGGTCCCGGCTAAGGTAAGGCTGCAGCCGTGGAGTTAACCGTGCGTGAGACCACAAAGGGATGCGATGTGTTACAGGCTAGATTCCTATGGCTTAGGATCGGGGTCCCGACAGCGTTGGTATCAGAGCCTGACTGACTGTAGGATTACTAAGCCAAACTGGTCGAAGTTGAGTCTAGAATTGCTTTAGTTATATATAAGGGAATTGTTTGTGGAAGGGAACGTAAGACTCTTGTTCTCTTCGCAAGTTATTCTATTCTGGTCATCCTCGTCTCTTCTGCGGGAATTAAGGACTAGGTTACTCATCTTCTCCTAGGCTCGTGTTTCCGATCGGTAGCTTATAGGACTACGGGTCGAGAGATATTGGGTTTCTTTTATTCCCAGGAAGCAGGAAGTAAGTTTGATGATCAGAGAGTTGAACTTGATAGTTGAGTGGTTACACTATTCCATTTTGGGTTGCCTCAAATTTGTTTTGAGCACTTACAGCCGTTATGCTGCCCAATTTTGCATTCAGAGCTCTAATGCTTTTGCATTACTCTCTATTTACAGATGCCTGGCTGTCACATCCCTAACCCTTAAGCAAGATAGCATTGTGCTCATGTCTTCTTTGCATTTGCATCTAAGAAGTTTCAACAAAAACAACAAAGTGGCAAAGGAAAAACTCAAAACCCTAGCCACCATTTCAATTAAAGGAAATTTCAACTAGTTCAAAATCAATGAACCCAAAATGGCCTCAAGAAATGTTCAAACTTTCTCATAAATCATGAAAGTAAATGAGAATTGGAGAAAACTATTTTCTTGACACTTTAAGCATTTTAAATAAATGCAAAAGCCACTGGTTTCAAATTTAAAATTTGAAATCAGAAACTATAATTTTCCAAAAATGTTGAAAGTCTTGGAAATGAGTGGGGATATTATAACAAATATTTCAGGAGGTCTAAAATAGTTTTTACTTTTTGTTTTGGAGCTGAATTAATTAGCAAAGCAATATTTAGCAAAACAGAAAAACAAAAAGCAGAAGAAAAAGGAAAAGAGTTACCTGTCGCCCAAGCCAGGCCCGGCCCATCTCCCCGCTCGTCCCCTCCCTCGCGCCAGTAGGCAGCAGGAGGTGACCGCCGCCTCCTCCGGCGCGGCCACGCACCTGCGTGCCTGCCTGGCCACCGGTTCGCGCTGGCGACGACGGGGATAAGCTCCCCAGAGCTTCCCCTATCCATTCCCCGCCTCGGTTCTTCCCCTCTCCCGGACCCCCTCCTTCTCCCTGCTGCCGCCATTAGAGCCGAGCTCGAGCTCGAGCTGGCCGTGCCCCTGGCCATAGGAACCCCTCCCAGAGCACGCCATTAGCTCCGCCTCGTCGCCCTGGTCGTCTCTGCAGAAGCCGAAGCTTCCTCGAGCCCTGCAACACCCGCAACGCCGTCGTCTTCCTCCTCCGGCCGCCGGACCTCTCCCGTCGATTCGTCGCCCCCAGGCCTTCCCCGAGCCGTCTGAGCTCTGTTCTGCACTCCCTGTGAGCATGCGGTCGTTTTCCCTAGGTTTTCCCCGTCGATCCCCTCCTCTAGCCCTAGTTTCACCGGAGCCCGACGAGGACCGCCGCTGCCGCTCGTCGCCGGTAGCCCTCCGATGTCTAGCTCGTCATTCCGATGGCACCAGCAGCTCCAGGATGACGCGTAGATGTCGTAGCAACTAAGAACTGAGCGTGGATCCCTCTGATTCACAGCCCCCGACGACGCCCGAGCTTCGGCCGCCGCTCCGGCTCGTCGCCGACGCCTCTTCCGGCGACCCTAGCCTCCCCAGATGGTCCTGCCAAATCGGCCACTTCACGAGCATGCTGTAGCTGCAAACCGCGTGCGTTTTGGTGCTGTGCAACGCCGTCTAGGTCGCCTCCGGCGAGCCCTCCGCAGCGGTTCTGGTCGCCGGCGACCACCCTCCGGTGGGCGTCGACGTGGCCGACCATTAGGGCATAATCGCCCTCCCCTCAGTCGCTGACAGAGGGCCCCACGCCTCGTCAAACCCCAATTAGGGGCTGGTCAGCGCGGGATTAGTCCCATAGAGGCTGACCAGTGGGGCCCCCCTGTCAGGTTTGACCTGAACAGGTCGGCTGACCTGCTGACGTCAGCCTGATGCAATAAATGGAATTTCCAGTTTAAAACTAATTCAGGAAATTGCTAAAAATTGCAAAAATCATAGAAATTAATCTGTAACTCCAATGAAAATAAATTATATATGAAAAAGTATCAGAAAAATTCAAGGATTCTGATTATGCTATTTTCAACTATGTTTGAAAAAGTTACAGGACCCTAAATTGTGAAATAAGGAATAATTCAATTCTTTAATCACTTTATAAATGGAATTTGCAAAATTATCCAAATTTCATTATAATTGCAATGATCACACACTGCCCTAGATATAAATCAGTACCATAACATGACATTTCATGCATGATAACATTAGGTTGATCTGAGCATCAGGTCGAATCAATTAAACCGGTATCGGAGAATACCCGTTTGAATTGCTATTCGAATGTGATTCAAATCAACTCTAAACCTAAAACATCTTGATTATAATAACTTATCACTTGCATTCTCATGCCATGCTCATGCATCATTTTGATTGCATATGATTGTTATTGAATGTTGCCATTCATTTCGGTAGGCTCCGCACCCCCGGATTCCACCGAATATCCGTCTGACGGATATCGTTCCTCCTCTGAGCAACAAGGCAAGCAACCCTTTTGATCATCCCGATAACTCCTATGTTCTTGCTCCTGCACCTATTTATTGCATTAGGATCAAATGCTTGAACTGCTTTTGCCACGATAGTTGAACCCACTTCCTTTGCATGACTTAACCTTGTCACAGTAAATAGCCGAACCTTGCAACCTAGCATACCTGGTAGTTGCTTGAGCTATGATGTGCCTTATCCTGCTATGCATGCTATGCTTAGAGTTGTGTATGGTCTGTCATCTGGGAGATGAACAGAAATGTGGAATGTGTTCGGTGAGCAAAGGTTGTGTGTTGAACTTGATTTGGTAAAGGTACCCGTGAAAGGCTGTGTAGGAGTACATGGCGGGTTGTTTCATTGGAACCGTCCTTAGGAACTGAGTTCCGTGTATGTAATCCAAGACTAGATACTACCACATGCTGGGCCCTGAAATATGACCCCGCTCGGCCTATTAATCGCGTAGTACTCGGTCCAGGAGTTGCAAGTAGTTTCTGGTGTTTATAGTAATGCTGGAGGCCGTGCATGGTGCTGACCTGAGAGGTGGACCGTGATGCGGTAGGCAGTGGCACGGTGTACCAAGTGGCACCCGGATGGTGGGCTTGGGAACCCTGCGCACATCGTTTGAGGCCGTGGCGGAAACCTCGGCCGGACTTCCGTACGGGTTACTCTCAGATAGGCGATAAACCTGGACTAGGTACTAGTGTGGTTAATGGTCGTGGCCGACTCCCTCGCTGGGCTTCCGCTTGAAGGTTGCCGAGGTGCATGACATGCACTTGGCGATAAGTGGCGAGAGAGTGTGTGACGAAGTACACCCCTGCAGGGTTATGATCTATTCGAATAGCCGCGTCCGCGGATATGGACTACTTGGAGACATATGTTGTTCATAGATAACTTCAATGGCTACTCATAAAATTGTCAAGATAAGCGTGAGTGTCGTGGACGGCATTTCCGTATGGAGACGGAATGATTCCACGATAGTGTATTGTTGTGGTGTTAGTGGACTCGTGTGCGAGAAATCAAGTTGTCAAAACTAATTTCAAAAAGCAAGTTGTCTAGCCACGAGTCAAATGCTGGCTTCCGCATGAAACCCCACAATACCTTTTGATACCTTGCATGAGTAGTTAGTTCTCCTAAAGTCTTGCTGAGTACCTTCGTACTCATGTTTGTTTAATAAATGTTGTAGAGGTTGCTAATGACCCTAATGGAGGGTTCTTCATAGACATCGACGACGACGAGTAGTTGGTGTCCCAGCTACGATCTGGCCCTACGTCGGCTCCGTAGTATAGTCAGGCCACGTGCCTACTAGTTGCCCTGTCTGTACTCAGACAGTTTATAACTCTTCCGCTGGCTTATATTGTATGACTGCTATTATGGGTCGTGAGACCCTTAATGTGTAATATTATGTGTGTGGCTCTTCCGAGCCTCTTAAATAAAGCTTGTATGTTTATGGTTATGTTGTGATGCCATCGATGTATCTATACATACCGGTATGCCATGCGTACGTGTGTCGTACTTGATATGTATGGGGTTCGATTACCTAGTCGTGAACTTTAGTAGCACTCCTTACAAGGAAATGCCCCTTTGTGGTCCAACGAGCCTTGGTAGTTCGCTACTGCTCCGGACACATTGGTTGACCGGCATGTGTCCTTCTTAGCTGCTGTGTCTGTCCCCTTTTGGGGAAATGTCACACGATGTAATGGAGTCCTTGTAGCTTGCTACGACTCGTCTACACTCGCTGATGACCGACACCTGCTTTGTTGGGTCATGTATGCCTGTCCTTGTGCGGTACTGCCACTTTGGTTTATGACTAGACATGTCGATCCGGGTTCTTTGACATTGGATTGCTAGCGACACCTATCGCATACGTGAGTCAAAAGACGCAAACGGTCCCGGCTAAGGTAAGGCTGCAGCCGTGGAGTTAACCGTGCGTGAGAACACAAAGAGATGCGATGTGTTACAGGCTGGATTCCTATGGCTTAGGATTGGGGTCCCGACAGCGTTGGTATCAGAGCCTGACTGACTGTAGGATTACTAAGCCAAACTGGTCGAAGTTGAGTCTAGAATTGCTTTAGTTATATATAAGGGAATTGTTTGTGGAAGGGAACGTAAGATTCTTGTTCTCTTCTCAAGTTATTCTATTCTGGTCATCCTCGTCTTTTCTGCGGGAATTAAGGACTAGATTTCCCATCTTCTCCTAGGCTCGTGTTCCGATCGGTAGCTTATAGAACTATGGGTCAAGAGATATTGGGTTTCTTTTATTCCTAGGAAGCAGGAAGTAAGTTTGGTGACCAGAGAGTTGAACTTGATAGTTGAGTGGTTACGTTATTCCACTTTGGGTTGTCTCAAATTTGTTTTGAGCATTTACAGCCGTTATGCTGCCCAATTTTTGCATTCAGAGCTCTAATGCTTTTGCATTACTCTCTATTTACAGATGCCTGGCCGTCCTTCTCGTCAGGTGGTACGTCTGACCAGGTGCATTGATGTACCGGGTCATACGGCCATGCTGGTCAGGGTGATGTCGGTGTGCGGTTACCGCTGGTACACTACAGGAATCACCTTCTTTGCCGTCTGCCATCACAGACAGCAAAGACAAATACCCGGACGGCAAAGACAGTACCACAGACGGCAAAGATTGTCACGGCCGGCAAATTTTCTGCGTCAGCCTACGACGGCATAGGAAATTCTTTGCCGTCTGCCCCCCCAAAGCGGACGGCAAAGCTCTTTGCCGTCAGCTTCCCTGAGGAGCAGTCGGCAAAGAGCTTGAGACGTCAGCCGAGAGGCGTTGCCTCCGTTAGGGGTTAACGGAGGCTCTTTGCCGTCTGCCTGCTGGTCAACCTTTGCCGTCTGCCCTATTGAATATCTTTGCCGTCTGCCGTGTCCTCCCCTCCCCCTCTCTCCACTCCTGCCCCTCCTCTGTGCCCTCTTCTTTGCCGTCTGCCCCCCCCAGCAGGCAGACGGCAAAGAGCCTATATGGCCAGCTGCTACTGCCCAGGAAGCACAGCTGGGTGCCATGTGGCACCTTTGCCGTCTGCTGGCTGATGGCAAAGGCCTTTGCCATCAGCCAGCAGACGGCAAAGAGCCCATATTGTCACTGTTTTGTTTATTTTATGTTATTTCACAGCAATAATATATATAATTCATAGCACATATATGATATATAGTTCACAACACATATATGATATACATATAAAGTTCACCAATGTCATTTGTTCATCAATGGACATCCATATATCGAAAGAAACCAACATATACAAAGTTTCATCCATATATATATACATATAGTTCCACATATATTGTTCATCAACACATTGTTCATCAACACATACAAAGAACCAACACATTGTTCATCAACTCAAATAAAAAAGGAAACTAAAGCACTCCAACGCCAGCTTCCATGCATGTAGTACATCCAATCTGCAAAATGGGAATAAGAAAGTAAGTAGAAGAAGAACAACAACATATATGACAAATAAGCTAAATTGAAGAAGAAAGAGAAGAAGCAATAAGAGAACAAGGAGAAGAAAAACAAGAAGGAGGAGGAGGAGGAGGAGGGGAAGGGGAAGGAGAAGGAGAAGGAGGAGGAGAAGAAGAAAAAAGAAGAGAAGAAGAAGGAGAAGAAGGAGGAGAAGAAAGAGGAGAAGAAAGAGGAGGAGGAGGAGGAGAAGAAGAAGAAATCAAGAAGGAGGAGGAGGATGAGAAGGATACAAGGTCCTTGGCCTTCTCCTCCTCCTCCTCCTCCTCCTCCTCCTCCCTTCTCCTCCCCCTCCTCCTCCTCCTCCTTCTCCTTCTTCTCTTCTTATTCATCTCTTCTTCTTCTTTCTTTTCATTTTGAGCTTATTATGGTAGAAGAAGAAGAAGAAAGAGGAGGAGAAGAAGAAGAACGAGGAGGAAGAGGAGAAGAAGAAGAAATCAAGAAGAAGAAGGAGGAGGAGGAGGAGGAGGAGGAGGAGGAGGAGAAGGCCAGGGGCCTTCTCCTCCTCCTCCTCCTCCTCCTTCTCTTCTTCTTCATCTCTTCTTCTTCTTTCTTTTCATTTTGCCTATTTCTTCTCCTCTTCTCCTCTTGTTGGAGCTAAATTACCTAATTATGTCTTTTTTGAGCTAAATATTCCAATTATGTCCTTTTAGAGGAAAAGAAGCTAAGTATATAATATTCATGAGCTAACCAAGGTTCTTATGCCATTTTGCGCTTATTACGGTATTTTGGAGCTAAATGGGCTAACTATGTCATTGTTGGGTTAATTAAAGCAAGGATAATATGAAAGAGGAGAAGAAAGAGGAGGAGGAGGAGGAGAAGAAGAAGAAATCAAGAAGAAGGAGGAGGAGGAGGAGAAGGAGGAGGAGGAGAAGGATAGAAGGTCCTTGGCCTTCTCCTCCTCCTCCTCCTCCTCCTCGTTCTCCTTCTTCTCTTCTTCTTCATCTCTTCTTCTTTCTTTTCATTTTGAGCTTATTATGGTAGAAGAAGAAGAAGAAAGAGGAGGAGAAGAAGAAGAAAGAGGAGGAAGAGGAGAAGAAGAAGAAATCAAGAAGAAGGAGGAGGAGGAGGAGGAGGAGAAGAAGAAGAAGAAAGAGGAGGAGCTTATTATGGCATATTTTCTAATGTTTCTAATCTTCAAGTGCATTGCATTCATCTTGATCTTGTGATCGTCACGCACCTCGGCAACATCCAACTCCAATATCTTCTTCTCCTCATCAAGGCTTTTACGGACCTTCGACAACTTATATATAAGCTAATAATTGATCTTTTGCGTCTTTCGATATGCGAAGAGAAGTAAGAAGGTTTACTATTGGGATAACGAAGATATGACCATATTTCTGATCAATTCAACAGACGAGATCGGATAGTAGAATAGAGAGAAGGATCTTCTACTTTCTGAAAATGATAGAGAGTCAGGAGAGGGTCTATGTTAATAGTGCTCTTTAGATAGGGAGAGGAAAGACGTAACTAGACCGTGAAAATAATATAATCTTTTACCGCTACATCCGCTGGAGAAGAAAACTCAGCAAAGGATATTTCTATACTTTCTCTAGTTGAAGACTAATCTGGATATTCCCTAACATGCTTGACTTCGAGTTCTTGGAGTGACAACTTTCTTTGTACACAAGGGTCCCTTACTTTATTACTTTTCCACTTCATTGATCTGAAAGAAGTGACAGAAGAAAGCTACATGCATATACCCCTGCCCTGGGGGAACAAGTGCCACCTCAACAGTTATATTCTAAATCGTTAAGCCTTGCAACCCTTTCTTTTGTATCATACCTTTCCCGATTTCCTTACTTTCCTTGTTCACTCAAACTTCAAAAATTCCTTCCATGAATCTAGGGACGGAAAACCACCTGTGACTTCGCCAAGTCTCCCTTTCTTTGGTCGAAGGCCTCAGGTCAAGATCCTTTTTCCTATCTATTGAAAATGCATAGAGAGATGCTTCTTCCTCTTCAAGTTGGAAGTGTAAGAAGAAATGCGGTAAATAGGAGTTCCATCTACCACGCACTCGACCCACACTCCAGCTAACTTCAGCATCCATACTCAGCTATGAGGAAGGTGCCGGGGACACTATGAACACACACGTACTTGGTTGACTTGACGTCCCGTCTCACAACCGTGTAAGATCTAATAAACAAACAACTTGCTTGCCCAATCCCTATTGAGAGGATTTCTTGAGCTTGAACTTCCTTTTGTAGCTCCGCACAAAAGGACTTCTTTTCATCCGCAATGAAGCTTATACCACCACTTGGTGAGTAAGGCCTGATTTCGTCCCGTCCATAGCACTTCAGAAGTCACTTTGGCGTGGCGCTGCTGGATACTTCTATTCAATAGGAATAGGAGGAAAAAAAGCTATTGATGAGCATCTATTGGAGTCGATCATTTCCAAGATCTAATTCTAGTTTCTTATTATGTAGTTGAAACACCTCACAATCTTCAGTTTTACGCTTACGCTTAAGGGATGAAATGTTCTTGGTGGATGCAGGACCTAGTACTACAAAAATTTGCATGCAAGATGAGCTTACATGAGTGCCAATCAAGGGAGCCACCAGGCTTGAGAATAAGGTGGTATCAAAGAATTAGTGGCTGGTGAATGACTCATCAAAAAGCGGATTTCTGAGAGGTTCTTTATCGATCTAGTGGCCAATGAATCACTTATCAAAGAGCGAGCAGCCGCCAGGTTTAATGATTTTGTGGACCCTGGATGTAGCGGCTGGTGAACCGCGTCTTCTTCCACAAAGATTCAGATAAAACCGAGCTTGGATAGAACTAAAGAAGATTTGGCGAACGAAGAAAAATGTCAAAGGGTTTAGTATAAAAAAATCAAAGGAGGTTATTCAGTAGCCATCGTGGGTTTCATTACTTTTCTTCCATTCAAAAAAGCTCTTCACAAAAAAAGGATAGCGAATGATCGATTCACCATTGATAGCATTAAGCCTACAAGGAGGGATATTGTGATAATAGTGACCTCCGGGCTACCATGTCAATTGTAAAAAGTAGTTGATCCGTGTCTTGCAGGAGCAATAATAGTGAAATGAGGACGTAAGCCCCCTAGGTCTTCCTCTTCCTTCTAAACTAATTGCTTTCGCTTGACTCTTCCAGGAGAAAAGTATAATAAGTGGTTGAAGGAAAGCGAAAAGGAATGGCTTTTTCATGTACCAGATCCGTGATCTAGACATCAAGCAAAAATGTACATACAATCAAAGAGAGCAGTTATTTGTAGTGACTGGTGTATTGGTTAGAGATGCAAGGAGAGACTCGGTTATGGTGTGGTAAAGATCCCGTGTGTGCTCTGATCGGATGATTGCCGCTTGTGTGAATTTCATTGTTGTGGGTCTCGTGTGTGCTCGAATAATATTATTTTAGGATTCGATTTAGTTGAATTTCTTGACTCCGCGGTGCTGGTTATCGAGTTTATGGCGCCGCCGACCATCCAAAAAGTCAAAGATGGCGCCGGCATTTACTTATTATGGTCTCTTCTAATAGTGGTCCCTTGGTATTCAGGTTGTAAAATCCTCATAGGAACGTCGATTGTTATACCTTGTTTTTGTAATGGTCTATCTTATTTAAAAAGCCGAAAGATAAACAAGCTCTTGGAACCGAAGGTATTTCTGAGCATTCTGGGTAGGTCGCAAGAAGCCGCTTTTAGAAGGTTTGGAGCAACCGCAATTTTTCACCATATTACCCGCTTCCAATTTTTCACCATGCCACCGTGGGACCGCTTTCGCGAGCTCTGCCTACTCCGGTTTGGCCCCCCCATCCGTGGCAGCCGACTGGCAGCCCTCGACCGCTTACCGTTTACCTCAACGGTCCAGGACTATGCTGACCGATTCCAAGCCCTGGCATGCCACGCGCCAGGCATATCTGGGACTTCGACGCCCTCATGATGACATTCTGGCGGCTGGGACGCCAAATTGGCCTTGGCCTCCTCCTCCTCCTCCTCCTCCTCTTTATGTATTTTTTGAGCTAAATTACCTAATTATGTCTTTTTTGAGCTAAATTACCTAATTATGTCTTCTTGGAGCTAAATTGGCTAATTATCTCATTTTAGAGGAAAACAAGCTAAGTTTGGAGGAGAAACTTACCGTAGTGGTCATCAAGGAGGAGAAACACCACGGTTGCTCGCGCCGGCTTCGTTTGGAGACGGTTGCCCTAGAGAAGGGTCGTGCGATGCCGCTCGGGAGTTATTCTGCAGAAAAGATATTTTGCAATGTCTCAATTAGCATGATGACAGTCAATTATTAATACTAGTTTATAATGAAACTCACCGTGCCAATCGAAGAGAAGACGGGCATCGGCGGAGGGACTTGACCGCTCTTCTCGCAGAGACCCTGAAGAGTGGGTCGTATTAGTTAGTATTGAAACAGACATTACACACATGATTTGGCTAATGTGAAAAAAACATACCACAAAAAGCTCGTACAAGGCCCGTTGACCCGCCTCATTCCGGGCCCTCTCCTCCTCAAGCAAACATACCACAAAAACCTAGCTTGCCAATCTCTCTTTCTCAAGAGCAGCCTGGTTTGCCGCTCTCTCTTTCTGAAGAGCAGCCTGAAAAACCATTCCTCGTTACCACAGTAATGATCTATGGTGACACACATAATGAAATGGATGAAAGTGTTCTTAGTCCGTACAACTAACCTCGATGGCAAGTTCGACTGGCCGTGGACGACGCGTTATCTCAGGACAGTTGCTCGACTAGCGCGCCTTGATCTCCGGAAGAGTGAGTGGACAATGTATTATCCCATGTCCAATGGCTATCGAGCCATGGGGCCTCCCGCCACCAGATATCATCACCAGCTTTGGATCCAAAGGTTCCTGGCTAGGGTTAAAGTCATCCCCTTTCGTAGCCTTCCCCGCTTCCCTGTATGCCACGAGCTTCTGGTGGGATGATATGTTGGTGAATTTACTAGGATCATCCAGGTCAGACTCAGAGAATGCCTTCGCCTTCTTGTACGAGGCAGTATGGGCCATGCCATAAACGTCGTACTAGTGTGGCATCTCAGTCTTATTGTGATGCGCCTAAAAGAGAGGAACAAAATATTAGCATAAGAATGAATTGCATGAATCATGAAGCAAATCACATACCCAGTTTCGTCCAAACTGAAGTAAGTTGGCGCTGCCTTGATGGTGTGGCACACCAACCATTTGGCTACGCCGATCCTTCGCATTATCGTGGACGGCTCGCCAGCTGCCTGTGCACCACTCATCAACCAACGCCTCCCAACAATCCATCTTATCCGCACACCATCTCGGGGGCACCTGTAAGTTATTAGAAAGAATTTTCAGCGTTACGCCTATGAATGAAATCAAGAAAACTACGTAGAAGGACTTAAGAATAGGTAATTACCTTCATGTATTGCTCCTTCTTCACAAACTTTCCGCGGCAATCCTTCTTCTCCTTCTTAATACCATGCGTGGCGTAGTAATCTCGAATAGCCTGCGGCCGAGCCTCGTGGCGCAAGTTCTGTAGTAACCGCCTGCACTCGACCTCGAGAACCCTGGCCGCCGCCTCCTCATATCCATCCTCACACCTATAGAAGGTCTGCAATCAAACGTGAAAACACCGATTAGTACAATAATGAGGTATATGCTTAATTTTAGATTCTGTAAAAGGATAATTTACCCAAAAGCTCCTGATCACCATCTCGGCCCTCGTGTGGCACAAGACACCATCTATAATCTCCTCCGGTGGGGCCTACGCAGCCTGGTAGTGCTCCCAGGTAAATCCTAGTGTAGGAACCTGACCCTCACCAGGCAACGTGACAAACCCCGGGAAATTTGTCCGACAAAGCACACCAAGGACGGAGTTCGGCCTGCGAACTCCAAGAGGGTGTACCCATCCCCTGCAGTATGATAAGGTCAGCGCATTAGATATTTGAACAAACTTGAAGGCAAAAGCTAAAAAAAAGGGTAAATGTACTTACCTATCTCCTTCAGGTTTTATCACCGGCCTCTGCTCACGGGTAGCCAGGGCGACCGGGAGACGTGTACTACCACCTTGTACACGGTAGCCGGGGCCCCGTCCACCTGCACATCGCCCTCGCTATCCGTAAGCTCATCCCCGCCATCCCCGCACCCTGAGCCACCCGGACCCTCGGTCCAATCCGGCAACTCGGTACGATCCGGCCAAGGCTCCCATCCGGACCTCTCCACGTCGGGTGAAGCCTCCGGAACCGTAGTCTCCTCCGGCTGCTCCTGGGCCGAATGCACCTCGACCCGAGGTTGCTCCTGGACCGGAGTCTCATGGGACGAATGCCCGTGAACACCAGGCTCCTGGACCGGAGTCCCCGTAGCCTCCTCCACAAACGGGTCGACCATACTAGTCCTATGCTCGGGTGAATGAGCTGGTGGTGGTGGCGAGGACGGCTCAACAGTCCTCCGGGATCTTCCGCGGCCACCACCTCTCCCTGTACCCTTCCCCTTCTTCCCTACCCGACCAGCACCTCTACCAGCGGGCAATGCCGCCGACGAAGAAGAACCCCCGGCTGGTGTCGAAAGACTGTCTGCCAAGGCTCTACGGAGAGATAGGGGTGGACGGGAAGTACCACCCCTCGTGCGGGGCGCCTGGGAAGAACTCGTCGAGCGCTCTGGACCCGCGCCCACCATCTTTCAACACCTGCCATGATAAAGATTAAAAGAAATTAGTACAACATAAAAAAATTGAATGACTGACATGAATAATAATATGTACATGAATAATAAATATTAAAATATATAGATATTATCTTCTGTTGCCCGGCTCTCCAAGGAGCCGGAACCCTAGCCTCCGCCGCACCTAACCCTAGCCGCGACGGCGCCATCTCACCGGCGCGTCCGCTCCAGCCCTCACTCCCCTCCTCCCTGCCCTTACAACCTACGCCGGAGGCCCGGTAGGAACCCTAGTCCTACCTATTTGGTATCCAGAGATTCCAGGCTGATCATGTCGCTCCCTCCACCACCGCCGCCGCTCAACACCACCACCGCCCCACTGCCGCAAACCACCACCACCGCCCCGCTGGGACCCAACCCCCGCCGCCGAGCGTCGCCCCCACTACCTACGGGCCGCCGTCGCTGCCGTGGGCCACCTCGGCCTTCCAGCCACTCCACGGAGGGGCGCCGCCACTGCCGCCGCAGCTGCTGCTGCAACACTACCACGCCGCGGGCACTCCCTGGCCGGTGTGGCCGGCCACCACCGCGCCGCTGGGGGGGCTGCCCCAGCAGTCGCTACCGGCCACCACGGCGCAGGCGTCGGGGGTCGGGGTAGGGGGTCGGGGGTTGAGGGTGAGTGTTGTCGGGGGTGGGGGGTCGGGGGTCGAGGTTACCTATAAAACTTTCTAGGTTACCTATAAAACTTTCTAGGTTACCTATAAAACTTTCTAGGTTACCTATAAAACTTTCCAGGTTACCTATACTACTTTATAAAACTTTCCAGGTTCCATAAAAAAATATTTCATGCCGGGGTGTCGTCGAGATGTCGTGTCGGGGCGTCGTGTCGGGGTTTCGGGGCATCGTGTCGGGTGTCAGGGGTGTCGTCGAGATGTCGTGTCGGGGCGTCGTGTCGGGGTTTCGGGGCATCATGACGGGTGTCAGGGGTGTCGTCGAGATGTCGTGTCAGTGCGACAACTACTATTGCGAGCTGTTGTAATATCCTCGGTGTTGAAGTCGAATATCACCGGTGCCTGAAGGGGGTGGTCCCAACAGTAATGTTTCTGCACCGACCTGCATGGGGGTGGTTGCAGCAGCATCGTTGTTGCAGCACGTGAGCTCGATGGCATAGTAGCCATGGCAGGTGCATGACAAGCTCACCGACGTTCCCTAACGTTGTGGCTAGTGCAAGCATAGGCGGCGACCGGAGGGCTCTACACGGTCAACTACAAACCTAACAACTAACCTAACACACAGTAGGTAATTAACAACTAACCTAACAACTAACCTAGCTCGAGGGGTAATACCACTAAGAACTAACCTAATTACCACTAACAACTAACAAGTAACCTAACTAACCTAATTACCAGTACGTAACCACTAACAACTAACCTAACTAACCTAACTAACAATAGGTAATTAACAACTAACCTAACTAACCTAATTAATGAATTAAACGAAAAAAGGAAAAAAGGACTCACCGAGCTCCGGCGGTGGAGGAGAGGGCGGTGGAGGGGGGGCGCAGGGCGGCGGTGGGGTGTGTAGGTGGGGAGGTGGGGGGGGAGGCGGCGGCGGTGCGGCGGCGGCGGCGGTGGGGCGGCGGCAGCGCTGGGGGCACAGGGAGGAGGAGGAGGTCCGCAGGGGGGGGGGGGGTCGCAGGGCGGCGGTGGGGAGGTGGGGGGGGGGAGGCGGCGGCGGTGGGGCGGCGGCGGCGCTGGGGGCGCAGGGAGGAGGAGGAGGCCCGCAGGGGGGGGGGGGCAGGGCGTGCGTGGGAGAGAGAGAGAGTGCGTGGGCGAGAGGAGAGAGGTAGGCGCGCGACGACCGTTAACTTTTCGGGGGTCCATCTCCTTTGCCGTCTGCCACTGATCCCCTTTGCCGTCAGCCACGGACGGCAAAGCTACTCAGGCAGACGGCAAAGGGGTGGGTGGGGCCGGGGTGGGATGGGGAGAGAGGAGGGGTGGGGTGGGACAGCTTTGCCGTCGGCCATCCCTACCTTTGCCGTCTGTCAGCAGACGACAAAGAGGTGGCTGATGGCAAATATTTATTTTGCCATCAGCCTCCTCTTTACCGTCTGTTTTTTGCCAACACACGGTAAAGAGGTTCTTCGCCGTCCGCTGGCTGACGACAAAGATTTGGCGGACGGCAAATATAGGAATTCCAGTAGTGGTACCCCGAGTACACGGTAGAGGAACAGTACTGAGACTTCAACCAGAGCCAGTACATCTGCACTGTTAGGGTATTTCCAGACTACCCTGGAGCGGAGAAGCCAATCCATTGGTCCTATGGGTTGGGGGTCACCGTTGACATGGCAGTACAGGATGTTGCCTATTCAATGCTGACTATTATGAGAGCGAGACATGCACTGTTGCAGAATTCAGAGTTCTGCTATGTTCCGGCCTCTCAGTCTGGTGAAGAGGGATACCTCAGTGGAGTCTATTTTGATTCTTCTATGGAGGATCCACTTCTGCAGTCCACTGTTGAGATGCTAGAGAACATAGACAAGGATGCTCGTGCTCTCCGCATGGAGCTTTATGCCACCCGTGCCCGTCTGTGGACAGCTTTGATGCAGCTGGCACCGGTAGTCCAGACAGGGTATGGAGAGATGGAGATGCTGAACCCTGTTAGGACCCATCTTCCGGCCCACGTTGACTGGCCAGCTATAGGAGGAGTCACACCTCTTCGGGGACCCCTCTTACCACCAGTCAGGGGACCAAGGCCACATCCGTGTCCTTATGGATCCGAGGGATCTCAGGCTAGAGTGTTTCCTGATCCACAGGTTGAGCTTCCAGGTCATGGAGGTAATCTCTATGAGATGTTCTATGCGGATGCCTGAGCTATGAGCGGAAGGATAGTATGGTAGTAGCCGTATGTTCACAGTCCTGCGTGACTTGTGAAGTATGGTAGTAATGTGAAATGAATTCCAGAGGCCTAGATAAATAATGTATAGGAAGCTTGTAAGCCTCTGATGAGTAGTTCCACCATTTCAGTAGTTTGCTCTTCGGGTAAGTTTGTACTGAACTATGTAAGGGTGTGTATGAACCTTGGTGTATATATAGCAGTGGCTTGTTACCATGTTGTTCGGATATTCATTTCCGCATTCCGTGTGTTCAGTACATTCTTAATCCATAGCTAGTATTGATATGATATTGGTCTAAGCTATGAGTTTGTTTGTCAGGATGGTGTTCACCAGGTTGAACCGTGCCCCTGCTCATGAGCAAGGTGAGGGTAGTCAAGCGTCGCAGGAAGACCTGCCTCACCCACCTTCTCTGGTAGAAGTGATGCTTGAGGCAGAAAGAAACAAAAGGGAGACCAACCGACTGCTAGAGCGTATTGAGCAGAATACGGCTCGACAGCCTAGGAATGCTGCAGTGTCCCTCAATGACTTTGTGAAGCTGAATCCTCCAAAGTTTCATCATTCCGTCGATCCCCTCGACGCTGATGACTGGCTTTGCAGCATCTCACGCAAGATTCGCTCTGCGAATGTGTCTGAGGCCGACAAGGTGACCTTTGTGGCGTATTTCCTAGAAGGACCCGCCAATCTGTGGTGGGAGAATTTTGAAGCTATGCGTCCCGCTGAACCAGTGGCCACATGGGCAGACTTCAGTGCAGCTTTTCGTCTGCACCATATTCCAGAGGGCCTGATGGACAGAAAGAGAGAGGAGTTCTGTGCCTTCACTCAGGGCAAGTTGTCTGTGGATGCCTATAGCCGCGAGTTCGGTAACCTCGCCCGCTATGCAACAGAGGAGGTGTCTACTGACGCCAAGAAGCAAGCAAGATTCCGTAAGGGTCTGAGCCCTGAGCTCCGTCGAGACCTGCGCCTCCATGAGTGTGCAAGCTTTCAAGCCCTGGTCAACAAAGCGATCAGTGCGGAGACTGGTCACTCTAACTTCGAAGCCACAAGGAAGCACTCCCGTGACTTTGGCTCATCTTCTGGTTCCGCGTTTCCAAAACGCAGGCTGTGGGTTCCAAACAGTTCTCTGCCGCCAAGATACACTCCGAGGCCATCCTATGTGGCGCCTCAGAAGAATCAGGCCAACCCTCCAGCAAAAGCTTATGGTGGTCCAGCTAGCAATGCTGCACCACGTGCCAACCAGGTGATATGCTACAAGTGTGGAGAACCAGGGCATTATTCCCGTGAGTGTCCTTAGAATGTGGGTGCCAAGCAACCCGGAAAGTCCGTCGGGCAGGCCAAGTCGGGCAAAGCTTATTATGTAAAGCCAACTCCTGCACGTGGCCGTGTGAACTATGTGTCAGCAGAAGAAGCTGCAGAGGATCCCGACGTCATGCTGGGTACGCTCCTTGTTAATCATCACCCAACGTCCGTTCTCTTTGACACTGGTTCTTCTCATTCCTTCATTTCAGAAAGTTATGCACAGTTGCATAACATGTCATTTTGTGATATGCCAATCCCATTGGTCGTCCAAACCCCTGATAGTAAATGGCAAACCTCTAGGATAACCTATGACAATGAAATTCTAGTAGACAGGCTAGTTTTTCTAGCCTCTTTGATAGCATTGAAATCTTCGGATATTAATATCATCTTGGGCATGGACTGGATGTCAGCTCACTATGCTAAGATTGATACTCATTCTAGAAATTTCCAACTTACCCATCCCTCGGGTGAGATAGTAAATGTCTCTACTCGAGTTGCCAAATGCCAGCTCTATTCCCTAAATGCCAACCCTCTTCCGGAACTTGAAGACATTCCGGTAGTCCGTGACTTCCCGGATGTTTTTCCAGAGGAACTGCCAGGAATTCCACCTGACAGAGATGTAGAGTTTGTGATAGACCTTGTTCCGGGAACTGTCCCAATAGCCAGAAGACCTTATAAGATGGCACCCCTAGAGCTAGCCGAACTTAAGAAGCAACTAGATGAGGCCTTGAGAAAAGGTTTCATTCGTCCTAGCTCTTCTCCTTGGGCTTGTCCCGTCCTCTTCGTCAAGAAGAAAGACGGAACGGATCGGATGGTTGTAGATTACTGACCAGTTAATCTGGTCACCATTAAGAACAAGTATCCGCTCCCCAGGATGAACGACCTGTACGATCAGCTCGCTGGATCCTCAGTCTTCTCCAAAATGGATTTGAGGTTGGGATACCATCAAATCAAGATCAAGAACGGGGACATTCCAAAAACGGCCTTTGTTACTCGTTATGGCCAATATGAGTACACCGTTATGTCCTTCGGTTAAACCAATGCCCCAGCCACTTTCTCTCGGCTGATGAATTCAATCTTTATGGAGTATTTGGATAAATTCGTCGTAGTATACCTCGATGATATTCTCATCTACTCAAAGAATGAACAAGAACATGCCGAGCATCTAAGGCTGGTATTGATGAAACTTCGAGAGCATCGCCTTTATGCCAAATTTTCAAAATGTGAATTCTGGTTACCAGAAGTGATCTATCTAGGCCACGTAATCTCTGGTAAGGGTATTGCTGTCAATCCCGAGAGAGTTCAAGCTGTCCTTGATTGGACTCAACCTGAATCGGTTAAGCAAGTTAGGAGTTTTCTTGGTCTAGCGAGCTATTGTCGCCGCTTCGTCGAGAATTTCTCCAAGGTTGCAAAGCCTCTGACTGAACTCCTTAAGAAGGATAAAAAGTTCGAGTGGACACCATAGTGTGAGCATAGTTTTCAGGAACTGAAAAGACGCCTGACTTCCGCACCTGTGTTGCTACCACCAGATTTTTCGAAGGACTTTGTTATCTATTGCGACGCCTCGCGACAAGGATTAGGTTGCATTCTCATGCAAGATCGTCATGTGATCGCATACGCATCTCGACAGTTGCGTGCACATGAGGATAATTATCCCACACATGACCTTGAGCTTGCAGCTGTGGTCCATGCACTAAAAACCTGGCGACATTACCTTTTGGGTAATCGTTGCGAAATATTCACTGATCACCAAAGTCTGAAATATATCTTCACCCAGCCGGATTTGAATCTCAGGCAAAGATGGTGGGTTGAGTTGGTCTCGGATTACGACTTAGGGATAACTTACACCCCGGGGAAGGCCAATGTTATGGCCGATGCACTAAGTCGTAAATCTTATTGTAACAATTTGATGCTACAACAAGGTCAACCACATCTCCGTGAGGACTTTCGGAAGTTGAATCTTCATATTGTTCCTCAAGGATTCCTTTCTACCCTGGTGGCGAAGCCTACTCTTAAGGATCAAATTATAGCTAGCCAAAAGCGTGACAAGGGTATATCACGGATCAAGGAGAATATTTTTAGCGGAAACGCTAAAGAATTTTCCATGAATGATCAAGGTGTGGTGTTCTTCCAGAATCGTTTAGTGGTTCCTAAGAACCCACATCTAAGGCAGTTAATCCTTAAGGAGGCTCATGATTCTCCTCTCACCATTCATCCCGGTAGTACTAAGATGTATCAGGACCTACGCCAGAGGTTCTGGTGGACTAGGATGAAGAGAGAAACTGCTGAGTTTGTTGCTAACTGCGATGTTTGTCGTCGAGTTAAGGCAGACCATCAAAGGCCTGCTGGCACCCTTCAACCTTTAGCTATTCCTGAATGGAAATGGGATAAAGTTAGCATGGATTTCATTACCAGATTTCCCAAGACCAAGAAAGGAAATAATGCTATCTTTGTGGTCATTGACCGTCTTTCCAAAGTGGCTCATTTTCTTCCTGTTCGTGAGAGTATAACAGCTAGCCAGCTAGCAGAGTTATATCTCTCTCGAATAGTGTCTCTTCATGGTGTGCCCCTGGAAATTAACTCGGACCGTGGAAGTATCTTTACTTCTCGCTTCTGGAAAAGTTTTCAGAATGCCATGGGGACTCACTTATCTTTTAGCACTGATTTCCATCCTCAATCAAGTGGTCAAGTAGAAAGAGTGAATCAAATCCTAGAAGATATGCTCCGAGCTTGTGTTATTTCATTCGGTATGAATTGGTAGAAGTGCCTTCCATTCGCCGAATTCGCTTATAACAATAGTTATCAATCAAGCTTGGGCAAAGCCCCTTTTGAAGTTCTCTATGGACGAAGATGCCGAACCCCTCTTAATTGGTCAGAAACCGGAGAGAGGCAACTCTTTGGCCCGGACATGATCCAGGATGCAGAAGAGCAGGTTCGCATTATTCGTGAAAAGTTGAAAACAGCCCAGTCTCGTCAAAAGAGCCAATATGATCGTCATCATAAGGCAGTGACCTTTGAAGTTGACGATAAGGCTTACCTTCGGGTTACACCTTTGAAGGGTACCCATCGATTCGGTATCTAGGGCAAATTGGCTCCTCGTTACATTGGTCCTTTTCGCATTCTTGCCAAACAAGGAGAAGTTGCCTACCAGTTGGAACTTCCTCCGCTTCTTTCCAAGGTTCATGATGTTTTCCACGTCTCGCAACTCAGGCGTTGCTTTTCGGATCCTATCCGTGAAGTGGACCACGAAACGCTTGATCTACAAGATAACCTTTCTTACTGAGAATACCCCGTGCGTATTCTTGATCAAGCTGAGTGTACCACTCGACGTCGAAACCTCAAGTTTCTTGAAGTTCAATGGTCAAATCATTCTGAAAAGGAGGCAACTTGGGAAAGAGAGGATCGTCTCCGACTTGAATATCCTCCGTTATTCCCGACGACTTCTAAATCTCGGGACGAGATTCTTTTGAGTGGGGGTGAGTTGTCACATCCCTAACCCTTAAGCAAGATAGCATTGTGCTCATGTCTTCTTTGCATTTGCATCTAAGAAGTTTCAACAAAACCAACAAAGTGGCAAAGGAAATACTCAAAACCCTAGCCACCATTTCAATTAAAGGAAATCTCAAACTAGTTCAAAATCAATGAACCCAAAATGGCCTCAAGAAATGTTCAAACTTTCTGATAAATCATGAAAGTAAATGAGCATTGGAGAAAACTATTTCCTTGACACCTTAAGCTTTTTAAATTAATGCAAAAGCCACTGGTTTCAAATTTAAAAATTGAAATCAGAAACTATATTTTTCCAAAAATGTTGAAAACCTTGGAAATGGTTGGGGATATTATAACAAATATTTCAGGAGGTCTAAAATAGTTTTTACTTTTTGTTTTGGAGCTGAATTAATTGGCAAAACAATAATTAGCAAAATAGAAAAACAAAAACAGAGAAAATGGAAAAAAACTTACCTGTCGCCCAAGCCTGGCCCGGCCCATCTCCCCGCTCGTCCCCTCCCTCGCGCCAGTAGGCAGCAGGAGGTGGCCGCCGCCTCCTCCGGCGCGGCCACGCACCTGCGTGCCTGCCTGGCCGCCGCCTCGCGCTGGTGACGACGGGGATAAGCTCCCCAGAGCCTCCCCTATCCATTCCCCGCCTCGGTTCTCCTCCTCCTCCCGGATCTCGTCCTCCTCCTTGTTGCCGCCATTAGAGCCGAGCTCGAGCTCGAGCTGCCCGTGCCCCTGGCCATAGGATTCCCTCCCAGAGCATGCCTTTAGCTCCGCCTCGTCGCCCTGGTCATCTCTGCAGAAGCCGAAGCTTCCTCGAGCCCTGCAACGCCCGCAACGCCGTCGTCTTCCACCTCCGGCCGCCGGACCTCTCCCGTCGATTCGTCGCCCCCAGGCCTTCCCCGAGCCGTCTAAACTCTACTTTGCACTCCCCGTGAGCATGCGGTCGTTTCCCCTAAGTTTTCCCCGTCGATCCCCTCCTCTAGCTCTAGTTTCACCGGAGCCCGACGAGGACCGCCGCTGCCGCTCGTCGCCGGTAGCCCTCCGATGATCAACTCGTCCTTCCGAGGGCACCAGCAGCTCCAGGACGACGCGTAGATGCCGTAGCAGCTAAGAACCGAGCGTAGATCCCCCTGATTCAAAGACCCCGATGACGCCTGAGCCTTGGCCGCCGCCAAGCTCGTCGCCGGCGTCATCTCCGGCCAGATCAGCCCCGGCTAGGTGCAGAAATGAAGCTGCGGGAGACGTGTCGTTCCTCTGGTGCTCTCCACGCAGCATTTGGCCCCCTGTGCGCCGTTTCCGAGCCCCTCCGCCGTGCTGGTGGTCGCTGGAGGCTCCCCGTCGGCGAGGACAACCTCGCCGCCGGTGGATGTCGACGTGGCAAGCTAACCCAACCGATTAGTGACCTAGTCACTCGCTGACAAGTGGGCCCAAGGCCAAGTCAAACCTCAGTTAGGGCTGGTCAGCGCGGGATTAGTCCCAGAGAGGCTGACCAGTGGGGCCCCCCTGTCAGGTTTGACCTGAACAGGTCGGCTGACCTGCTGACGTCAGCCTGATGCAATAAATAGAATTTCCAGTTAAAACTAATTCAGGAAATTGCTAAAATTTGTAAAAATCATAGAAATTAATCTGTAACTCCAATGAAAATAATTTATATATGAAAAAGTATCAAAAAAATTCAAGGATTCTGATTATGCTATTTTCATCCATGTTTGAAAAAGTTACACAACCCTAAATTGTGAAATAAGGAATAATTCAATTCTTTTAATCACTTTATAAATGGAATTTGCAAAAATATTCAAATTTCATTATATATGCAATGATCACACACTGCCCTAATTACAAATCAGTATCATAACATGACATTTCATGCATGTTAACATCAAGTTGATCTGAGCATCAGGTCGAATCAATTAAACCGGTATCCGAGAATACCCCGTTTGAATTGCTATTCGAATATGATTCAAATCAACTCTAAACCTAATACATGTTGAAAATAATAACTTATCACCTTGCATTCTCATGCTATGCTCATGCATCATTTTGAGTGCATATGATTGTTATTGAATGTTGCGATTCTTTTCGGTAGGCTCCGCACCCCCGGATTCCACCGAATATCCGTCTGACGGATATCGTTCCTCCTCTGAGCAACAAGGCAAGCAACCCTTTTGATCATCCCGATAAATCCCATGTTCTTGCTCCTGCACCTATTTATTGCATTAGGATCAAATGCTTCAACTGCTTTTGCCACGATTGTTGGACCCACTTCCTTTGCATGACTTAACCTTGTCACAGTAAATAGCCAAACCTTGCAACCTAGCATACCTGGTAGTTGCTTGAGCTATGATGTGCCTTATCCAGCTATGCATGCTATGCTTAGAGTTGTGTATGGTCTGTCATCTGGGAGATGAACAGAATTGTGAAATGTGTTTGATGAGCAAAGGTTGTGTGTTGAACTTGATTTGGTAAAGGTACCGGTGAAAGGCTGTGTAGGAGTACATGGTGGGTTGTTTCATTGGAACCGTCCTTAGGAACTGAGTTCCGTGTATGTAATCCAAGACTAGATACTACCACATGCTGGGCCCTGAAATATGACCCCGCTCGGCCTATTAATCGCGTAGTACTCGGTCCAGGAGTTGCAAGTAGTTTCTGGTGTTTATAGTAATGCTGGAGGCCGTGCATGGTGCTGACCTGAGAGGTGGGCCGTGATGCGGTAGGCAGTGGCACGGTGTACCAAGTGGCACCCGGATGGTGGGCTTGGGAACCCTGCATACATCGTTTGAGGCCGTGGCGGAAACCCCGGCCGGACTTCCGTACGGGTTACTCTCAGATAGGCGATAAACATGGCACGGTGTACCAAGTGGCACCCGGATGGTGGGCTTCGGAACCCTGCGCACATCGTTTGAGGCCGTGGCGGAAACCCCGGCCGGACTTCCGTACGGGTTACTCTCAGATAGGCGATAAACTTGGACTAGGTGCTGGTGTGGTTAACGGTCGTGGCCGACTCCCTCGCTGGGCTTCCGCTTGAAGGTTGCCAAGGTGCATGACGTGCACATGGCGATAAGTGGCGAGAGCGTGTGTGACGAAGTACACCCCTGCAGGGTTATGATCTATTCGAATAGCCGCGTCCGCGGATATGGACTACTTGGAGACATATGTTGTTCATAGATAACTTCAATGGCTACTCATAAAATTGTCAAGATATGTTGTATGGAGACGGAATGATTCCACGATAGTGTATTGTTGTGGTGTTAGTGGACTCGTGTGCGAGAAATCAAGTTGTCAAAACTAATTTCAAAGTGCAAGTTGTCTAGCCACGAGTCAGATGCTGGCTTCCCGCATGAAACCCCACAATACCTTTTGATACCTTGCATGAGTAGTTAGTTCTCCTAAAGTCTTGCTGAGTACCTTCGTACTCATGTTTGCTTAATAAATGTTGCAGAGGTTGCTAATGACCCTAATGGAGGGTTCTTTGTATACATCGACGACGACGAGTAGCTGGTGTCCCAGCTACGATCTGGCCCTACGTCGGCTCTGTAGTATAGTCAGGCCATGTGCCTTCTAGTTGCCCTGTCTGTACCCAGACAGTTTATAACTCTTCCGCTGGCTTGTATTGTATGACTACTATTATGGGTCGTGAGACCCTTAATGTGTAATATTATGTGTGTGGCTCTTCCGAGCCTCTTAAATAAAGCTTGTATGTTTATGGTTATGTTGTGATGCCATCGATGTATCTATACATATCGGTATGCCATGCGTACGTGTGTCTTACTTGGTATGTATGGGGTTTGAATACCTAGTCGTGAACTTTAGTAGCACTCCTTACAAGGAAATGCCCCTTTGTGATCCAACGAGCCTTGGTAGTTCGCTACTGCTCCGGACACATTGGTTGACCGGCATGTGTCCTTCTTAGCTGCTGTGTCTGTCCCCTTTGGGGAAATGTCACGCGATGTAATGGAGTCCTTGTAGCTTGCTATGACTCGTCTACATTCGCCGATGATCGACACCTGCTTTGTTGGGTCAGTTATGCCTGTCCTTGTGCGGTACTGCCACTTTGGTTCATGACTAGACATGTCGATCCGGGTTCTTTGACATTGGATTGCTAGCGACACTATCGCATACGTGAGTCAAAAGACGCAAACGGTCCCGGCTAAGGTAAGGCTGCAGCCGTGGAGTTAACCGTGCGTGAGACCACAAAGGGATGCGATGTGTTATAGGCTAGATTCCTATGGCTTAGGATCGGGGTCCCGACAATGACGGAAACCTCGAAAGCCTTGGTGTGTGCTCCAAGTCAAGATGATAGAATCGACATGTTTATTTCCTGATGGTAATCGACCATATGTAACCCTATGTACCCCTAGTGTCTATATAAACCAGAGGGTTTTAGTTGTAGAGGATAGAACCACCATCTAGGGTTTTGTTCATGATATGTCATGATAGATGGACTATGTAATTGTTATATACACATCAATATAATCAAGCACGACGTAGGGTTTTACCTCTTCAAGAGGGCCCAAACCTTGGTAAATATTTTCCATGTGTTTTCCTATTCCCCATTGATCCAAGATCCACAACTCGGGACCCCCTACCCGAGATCCACCGGTTTTGACACCGACATTAGTGCTTTCATTGGGAGTTTTGCTGCAGGGTCGCCAAAGGATCGACGGCTCGCCTAATCATCAGCAGTGACGTCTGCAATAGGGAATTTTTTGTCTATGGACAAATCTTCGCGCTCAGCAGCATCGTGCTACACGCCAATCCGACCAACCACCTTGGCCAAGTCGAAAACCTCGCCCCCGATGAGGAGATTTGGTTTGGGAACCTCGAGTTCGTCGCGGACTCTTGGGAGATCTTATCCTAACAAAGCTTTCGACTCTCCTATAAGATCTCGCAAGTCGAGCCGCCTTAACGATGGGAGTGGTGGATCATGCCACTGGGGTGACCTCCACCCTCGGTTCGGCCTTAGTGCCCGAACCATTTGATACAGCCAAATAATCTTCGACCGAAGACTGCCCAAGCGCGACTATAAATGCCCCTGGAACAACGATACCGCGGATTGACCATGCGCACTCCTAGAGTATGGACTCCGTAGTTATCTCGGCATTAAAGAAGTTACTCCATCGTATACAAGCCATGGGGATAACCGACGACCAACCCTTGGTCTATGATCAGATCAGGCTTAAACCCGATGACAAGGAAATTTATGTCCCACCTATCGCACACTTGGTCGGCACCATCCAAGACCTGGCCGAGGGTTCACCCTCTCAACCGACTGAGTTGAGAACGGTTTACGTTGATGTTTCCAATCACCGCAGTCATTCCTCCAGCTTGGAATCTGGAATTCACCCCGAAAAAAGTTCAGGATTGAACCCCGATTCGGTGCACGACATGGATAACATACGTCGGTTTCCAGTTAATATTATGGATCCCAAGCCATACATGTCAGACTCCATGATGGTACACGACATGACCACCAAAGCTTCGGACTCACATCCTATCAGGATGCAAAGTTTTTTCCCACCCACCCCCAGTCGAATACTCTCTAAGTAGTTTGGGGAAGCTCGATATACGGGACCTATCGCTCGTCAAACAAAAGCCAGGGGAAATAGTCTAGCACTTCTCGTCTATATTCCTCGTTATCAAAAACAAGATGGCGGACTACACCGGCCAGTAAATCATAGCAACCTTCTGGCATAACTGTCACAATGAAGGAATCCTAAACGCCCTCGCCCATCGCCATGTACAAAACTTCACCGAGATATCGGCCCTGGTACACAAATAGTGCACCATGGAAAGCACTTGGCAGACTCAACATATGCACATAGAGTCAACCCATGCCGAGAATCCCAAAGGAGCTCGGTTGAAGTGCATACCCCCACGACCGTTGGCCGAACACGAGCCCTCCGAGAAAAAGAATAAACCACTTGCAGGATCCAGAACTGTCCTTGACAAACTATTGGACAATTGTGCCCCATACACTCCGCCCTGCTCAACACGAAGTTGATTCACAACCTTCGAGCTTGCTGGGTCATTAGGGAAGTCACAAAAAGCGGAGAGGCCATCCTCGGGGTCCCACCCTCAAGCACACGCTCAACGACACTACCGGATAGCAACGTCGAGATCCTAACAATCTACGAGACGTTTCCCTGAAAAAAGATAGGAAGGGAGCTCTTCGAGAACTTGCCAAATACATAATGTGGCAGCGATGAATTCATGGACAAACACACCCATTACCTTCGGTGAGGCGGACCAACTGTTGGGGAACGTTGCATGGGAAACCAAAAAAAATTCTATGCACACGAAGACCTATCATGTCGATGATAATCTACGAGAGGGAGATCGGATCTACATACCCTTGTAGGTCGCTAAGCGGGAAGCGTTAAGTAACACGTTGATGTAGTGGAACGTTTCTGCGATTCAAATCGCAGTCGTCCCACGATCCGTCCCGATCTAGCACCAAACAAACGACACCTCCGCGTTTAGAACACATACAGCTCGATCACGATCTCCGCCTTCTTGATCCAGCAAGAGAGACGAAGAGGTAGCTGAATTCTCTGGCAGCAGGACGGCGTGGCGGTGATGATGGTGGAGCTACTTCGGCAGGGCTTTGCTGTGCCGAACCGATCTAGCTACGAGGTGTCACAAAGTAGTGGAGGGAGAGAGGTTTGCACAAAGGCTTGAGTTGCAAAAACCATAAAACCCTCCACTATATATAGGAGGAACCAAGGGGAGGCCTGCCTTGCCTCCTAATCCAAGTAGGAGGCTTTGGCCGAAGCATGAAGGTCTCCTCCTCCAATTCGGTTGTTGGAGGAGTCCTTTCCTTCTTGTCCACCTCCTCCTCTTTTTTTTCTTTTTTTTTGCTTTATTCTTTGCTTCAGCCGAAATAGCCCTATTGGGCTGGCCTCACCAGCCCACTAAGGGCTGGTGTGCCACCCATGGTCCTATTAGGTTCTCTACCGGGTGCGTGCCCCCTCCGTGTAAAACCCCGGAACCCATTCGTCACTCCGCGTACTTTATCGGTAATGCTCGAAATATTTTCGGAAGCCAAATGCCACAATCCTATATATCAATCTTTGTTTCCAGACCATTCCGGAGACACTCGTGACGTCCGGGATCTCATCCAGGACTCCGAACAACATTCGCTTACCAACATCAATAATTCAACTGTACGGAAAATGTCATCGAACCTTAAGTGTCCAGACCATGCGGGTTCTAGAACTATGCAGACATGACCGAGACACTCTCCAGCCAATATCTAATAGCAAGACCTGGACGTCCATATTGGATCCTACATATTCTATGAAGATCTTACCGGATGAACCTGTATGTCAAGGATTCACACAATCCCGTATATCATTCCCTTTGTCCTTCGGTATGTTACTTGCCCGAGATTCGATCGTCGGTATCTCCATACCTATTTCAATCTCGCTATCGGCAAGTCTCTTTACTCGTTCCGTAATACAAGATCCCATTACTAACTCTTTAGTCTCATTGCTTGCAAGGCTTGTTTGTGATGTTGTATTACCGTGTGGGCCCCGAGATACCTCTCCGTCACACGGAGTGACAAATCCCAGTCTTGATCCATGCTAACTCAACGGACACCTTCGGAGATGCCTGTAGAGTACCTTTATAGTCACCCAATAACGTTGCGATGTTTGATACACACAAGGCATTCCTCCGGTGTCAGTGAGTTACATGATCTCATGGTCATAGGAATGAATACTTAACATGAAGAAAACAATAGAAACAAAATGGCACGATCATATACCACTTCATAGTTTGGGTCTTGTCCATCACATCATTCTCCTAATGATGTGATCCCGTCATCAAGTGACAACACTTGTCTATGGCTAGGAAACCTTAACCATCCATGACCAACATGCTAGTCAACTAGAGGCTAACTAGGGACATTTTTTGTCTACATATCCACACATGCATTTATGTTTCCATTCAATACAATTATAGCATGGATAATAAACGATTATCTTGAAACAGGAAATATAATAATAACTATTTTATTATTGCCTCTAGGGCATATTTCCAATAGTCTCCCACTTGCACTAGAGTCAATAATCTAGCTACACATCTCTATGTGATCTACAATGTAATGAATCTAACAACCATACAGTTCTGGTGTTGATCATGCTTTGCTCGTGAAAGAGGTTTAGTCAGTGGATCTGCAATATTCAGATCCTTGTGCACTTTGCAAATATTTATGTCCTCCTCCTTGATTTAATCACGGATGGCATTGAAGCATCGCTTTATGTGTCTGGTCCTCTTGTGAAACCTTGGTTCCTTGTCTAGAGCAATGGCACCAGTGTTGTCACAATATAGATTGATTGGATCAAGTGCACTTGGCACTACTCCAAGATCAGACATAAACTGCTTCATCCAGACACCCTCCTTAGCCTCCTCTGAGGCAGCTATGTACTCCGCTTCGCATGTAGAATCAGCTACGACGCTTTGCTTGGAACTGCACCAGCTTATCGCACCCCCGTTAAGAATAAATATGTATCCGGTTTGAGACTTAGAGTCATCCAGATTAGTGTCGAAGCTTGCATCGACATAACCCTTTACGACGAGCTCTTCGTCACCTCCATGAACGAGAAACATTTCCTTAGTCCTTTTCAGGTACTTCAGAATATTCTTGACCGCCACCCAGTGTTCCACTCCTGGATCACTTTGAAACCTGCCT
This sequence comes from Hordeum vulgare subsp. vulgare, assembly GCF_904849725.1. NCBI lineage: Eukaryota > Viridiplantae > Streptophyta > Magnoliopsida > Poales > Poaceae > Hordeum > Hordeum vulgare. Next base: position 116,682,107 of record NC_058523.1, on the reverse strand, counting down.
GCCATACTTATGGCCAGACTGGCATCCGGTCTTGTGCACATCATTGCATACATGATAGACCCTATGGCTAAAGCATAAGGGACGACACTCATCTTTTCTCTATCTTCTGCAGTTGCTGGACATTGAGTCTTACTCAACTTTATACCTTGTAACACACGCAAGAACCCCTTCTTGGATTGTTCCATTTTGAACTTCTTCAAAACTTTATCAAGGTATGTGCTTTGTGAAAGAGCTATCAAGCGCCTTGACCTATCTCTATAGATCTTTATGCCCAATATGTAAGAAGCTTCTCCCATGTATTTCATTGAAAAACTTTTATTCAAGTAATCCTTTACGCTTTCCAAAAACTCAACATCGTTTCCAATCAGCAATATGTCATCCACATATAATATTAGAAACGCTATAGAGATCCCACTCACTTTCTTGTAAATACAAGCTTCTCGAAAAACTTGTATAAACCCAAACGCCTTGATCACCTCATCAAAGCGTTGATTCCAACTCCAAGATGCTTGCACCAGTCCATAAATGGATCGTTGGAGCTTGCACACTTTGTCAGCATTCTCTGGATCGACAAAACCTTCGGGTTGCATCATATACAACTCTTCCTTAAGAAACCCGTTAAGGAACACTGTTTTGACATCCATCTGCTAGATTTCATAATCGAAAAATGCAGCTATTGCTAACATAATTCAGACGGACTTAAGCATCGCTACGGGTGAGAATGTGTCATCGTAGTGAACTCCTTGACCTTGTGAAAAACCCTTTGCCATAAGTCAAGCTTTATAAACGGTCACATTACCGGCCGCGTCTGTCTCCTTCTTAAAGATCCATTTGTTCTGAATAGCCTTGCGACCTTCAGGTAATACTTCCAAAGTCCATACTTTGGTTTCAAACATAGATCCTATCTCGGATTTCATGGCTTCTAACCATCTACTGGAATCTAGGCCCACCATTGCTTCTCCAAAATTCGCAGGCTCATTGTTGTCCAACGACATGATTGCCAAGACAGGATTCCTGTACCACTCATGAGCAGTACGTGGCCTTGTCGACCTGTGAGGTCCGATAGTAAATTGATCCAAAGCTTCATGATCATCATCATTAGCTTCCTATTCAGCTGGTGTTGCCTCGACAGAAATTTCTTTCTACCCCACGCCACCATCTTGTTGAAGCAGAGGTTCCGCAACCTCATCAAGTTCTATCTTCCTCCCACTCAATTCTTTTGAGAGAAACTATTTCTCAAGAAAAGCTCCGTTCTTAGCGACAAACACTTTTCCTTCGGATCTGAGATAGAAGGTATACCCAACTGTCTCTTTTGGGTAACCTATGAAGATGCACTTTTCCGCTTTGGGTTCCAGCTTTTCAGGCTGAAGCTTTTTGACATAAGCATCACATCCCCAAACTTTAAGAAATGACAACTTTGGCTTCTTGCCATACCATAGCTCATATGGTGTCATCTCAACGGATTTTTATGGTGCCCTATTTAAAGTGAATGCAGCTGTCTCCAATGCATAGCCCCAAAATGATAATGGAAAATCGGTAAGAGACATCATAGATCGCAACATATCTACCAAAGTACGATTACGACATACGGACACACCATTACGCTGTGGTGTTCCAGGCGGTGTCAACTGTGAAACAATTCCACATTGTCTTAAGTGAACCCCAAACTTGTAACTCAGATATTCACCTCCTCGATAAGATTGTAGGAAGTTGATCTTCTTGCTACGATGATTTTTGACTTCACTCTGAAATTATCGGAACTTTTCAAACGTTTCAGACTTGTGCTTCACCAAGGAGATATAACCATACCTACTCAAATCGTCAGTGAAGGTGAGAAAATAATGATATCTGCCGCGTGCCTCTATGCTCATTGGTCTGCACACATCAGTATGTATGATCTCCAACAAGTCACTTGCACGCTCCATTGTTCCAGAGAACGGAGTCTTAGTCATCTTGCTCATGAGGCATGGTTCGCATGTGTCAAGTGATTCAAAATCAAGTGACTCTAAAAGTCCATCAGCATGGAGCTTCTTCATGCGCTTAACACCAATATGACCTAAGCGGCAATGCCACAAGAAAGTGGCGCTATCATTGTTAACTCTACACCTTTTGGTATCAATGTTATGGATATGAGTGTCATCAAAATCGAGATTCAATATGAACAAACACCTCACATTGGGTGCATGACCATAAAAGATATTACTCATATAAATAGAACAACCATCATTCTCTGATTTAAATGAGTAACCATCTCGCAATAAACAAGATCCAGATATAATGTTCATGCTCAACGCAGGCACTAAATGACAATTATTTAAGTTCATAACTAATCCATATGGTAACTGAAGTGAGACCGTGCCAACGACGATCGCATCAACCTTGGAACCATTTCCCACGCGCATCGTCACTTCATCCTTCGCCAGCCTTCGTTTATTCCGCAGTTCCTGTTTCGAGTTGCAAATGTGAGCAACAGAACCGGTATCAAATACCCATGTACTACTACGAGACCTGGTGAGGTACACATCAATAGCATGTATATCATATATACCTTGTTTGGCATTGGCCGCCTTCTTATCGGCCAGATACTTGGGGCAGTTGCGATTCCAGTGACCAGTCCCCTTGCAATAATAGCACTCAGTTTCTGGCTTAGGTCCAACCTTGGGTTTCTTCGTCGGAGGGGCAACAACTTTGCCACTCTTCTTGGAGTTACCCTTCTTGCCTTTGCCTTTTTCTTGAAACTAGTGGTCTTATTGACCATCAACAATTGATATTCTTTCTGGATTTCTGACTCAGCGATGTTCAGCATCGCAAATAACTCGTCGGATGACTTATTCATCCCTTGCATGTTATAGTTCAACATGAAGCCCTTATAGCTAGGTGGAAGTGACTGAAGAATTATGTCAGTGATAGCTTCTTGCGGGAGTTCAATCCCCATCTCAGCTAGACGGTTAGAGTACCCACACATTCTGAGCACGTGTTCACTGACAGCCGAATTCTCCTCCATTTTGCAAGCATAGAACTTATCAGAGGCCTCATACCTCTCGATCCGGGCATTCTTCTCAAAGATAAACTTCAACTCCTAGAACATCTCATATGCTCCTTGACGTTCAAAACGGCTTTGAAGTCCCGATTCTAAGCCATACAAAACTGCACATTGAACTAGTGAGTAGTCATCCTTACGTGACTGCCAAGCGTTCAAAACATCTTGGTCTGCCGTAGTGGGTGGTGCATCACCTAGCGCAGCATCAAGCACATATTGCTTTTGGCCTTCTTGGAGGATAAACCTTAGATTTCGAGCCTAGTCAACAAAGTTGCTAACATCATCTTTGAGCTTAGTTTTCTCTAGGAACGTATTATAGTTCAGGATTGCTACCGCGTGAACGTTGAGTCTATCACACCCGATCATCACGTGGTGTCTCGTAACGACGAACTGTCGCAACACTGCACAGTCGGGGAGAACACAATTTCATCTTGAAAATTTAGTGAGGGGTCACCTTATAATGCTACCGTCGTTCTAAGAAAAATAAGGTGCATAAAAGGATTGACATCACATGCAAATCATATGTCACATGATATGGCCATGATCTTGGGCTTCTTGATCTCCATCACCAAAGCACCGACATGATCTCCACTGTCACCGGCGCCGCACCATGATCTCCATCATTGTGCCGCCATTGAGATTGGCATGCTATCTATGCTATTACTACTAAAGCTACTACCTAGCAATATAGTAAACGCATCGACAAGCACAAACGTTAGTTTGAAGTCAACCCTATGGCTCCTGCCGGTTGCCGTAGCATCGACATCCAGGTCGATATTTAACTATTACAACATGATCATCTCATGCATCCAATATATCATATCATGTCTTTCTCCATATCACATCACATGCATACCCTGCAAAAACAAGTTAGACGTCCTCTAACTTGTGTTGCATGTTTTACGTGGCTGCTATGGGTATCTAGTATAATTGCATCTTACTTATGCAAAGCTGATACGTCTCCGTCGTATCTACTTTTCCAAACTCTTTTGACCTTGTTTTGGACTCTAATTTGCATGATTTGAATGGAACTAACCCGGACTAACGCTGTTTTCAGCAGAATTACCATGGTGTTGTTTTTGCGCAGAAATAGAAGTTCTCAGAATGACCTGGAAATTTATGGGGATTTTTTGTGGAATATATAAAAAATACTGGCGCAAGAATCAACCGGAGGGGTGGAGCTGAGAGCCCACAAGCCCACCAGGCGCGAGCCCCCTGGGCGCACCTGGCAGGCTTGTGGGGCCCATGAAGCTCCACCGCCTCCAATCTCAGCTCTATTTAGTCCCTTTCGTCCGGAAAAAAATAAAGGAGAAGAGTTCATCGCGTTTTACGATACGGAGGCGCCGCCACCTCCTATTCTTCCTCTAGAGGGCAGATCTGGAGTCCGTTCTGGGCTCCGGAGAGGGGAGATCGTCGCCATCGTCATCAACAACCTTCCTTCATCTCCAATTCCGTGATGCTCTTCACCGTTCATGAGTAATCTCATCGTAGGCTTGCTGGACGGTGATGGGTTGGATGAGATCTATCATGTAATCGAGTTAGTTTTGATGGGGATTGATCCATAGTATCCACTATGTTCTGAAATTGATGTTGCTCCTACTTGGCTATGGTTAATGCTTGTCACTAGGGCCCGAGTGCCATGATTTCAGATCTGAACCTATTATGTTGTCGCCAATATATGTGTGTTCTTGATCCTATCTTGCAAGTTGTAGTCACCTACTATGTGTTATGACCCGGCAACCCCGGAGTGAAAATAGGTGGAACCACTCCCGGAGATGACCATAATATGAGGAGTTCATGTATTCACTAAGTGTTAATGCGTTGGTCCGGTTCTTTATTAAAAGGAGAACTTTAATATCCCATACTTTCCATTAGGACCCCGCTGCCACGAGAGGGATGGACAATAGATGCCATGCAAGTTCTTTTACCTAAGCGCATATGACTACATACAGAATACATGCCTACATTACATTGACGAACTGGATCTAGTTGCATATCTCTCCATGTTATAACTGTTGCATGATGAATAACATCATGCATAATCATCCATCACCGATCCAATGCCTACGAGTTTTTCCTACTGGTCCTTGCTACGTTACTTTGCTGCTACTGGTTACTGTTGCTACTGTTGCTATCATACTACTTTGCTACTGACACTTTCCTGCAGATACTAAATCTTTCAGGTGTCGTTGAATTGACAACTCAACTGCTAATACTTGAGAATATTCTTTGGCTTCCCCTTGTGTCGAATCAACAAATTTGGGTTGAATACTCTACCCTCGAAAACTGTTGCGATCCCCTATACTTGTGGGTTATCAAGACCTTTTCCTGGCGCCGTTGTCGGGGAGGCATAGCTATATTATCCGAGTCACTTGGGATTTACGTCTGCTGGTCACTATGAGGAATTCGAAAGATCCAATAACGAAAGTCTTGCCCTCAACTACGAGGACAGGTAAGGAACTGCCATCTAGCTCTGCACTTGATTCACCTTCAGTTATGAGTAAGTTTGCGACACCACCTCCTGCTAGAAATATTGATATGTCGCCTGTGCTTGATGATGCTACTTCTGCTGTCCATGATGCTTGTGATGATGCTATGCTTGATACTGCTTTGCCACTAGGTGCATTCCTTGATGCACAAATTGCTAGAGTTGCTGCTAGATGTGATGATACTTCTGAAACTGCTGATACTATTGAGGTAGAACCTGCTATTTTGCCTGTTAGAACTAGCTCTCCTAGATATGAATTGCCTGATATGCCTGAGGGTTATGTTATGAAGGGAGAGATAGCTGAGGACTTTCTTGCTCGTAAGGATAGCTATGATGTTGAGAAATTACTGTGCAAGTGGAAACAAAAATCTTTGAACGCTAGGATGAAATACGACCCGAAGTTTGCTACTTCGCCTATCTTTGTGACCGATAAGGATTATGAATTACTCTATCGACCCTGAGTTAATCACTCTGGTCAAATATGATCCTTTTCACGGTTATGAGGTTGAAACGGTTGTAGCACATCTTACCAAACTGCACGATATAGCCACCCTATTCACGAGTGAGGAAAAGTTCCGCCACTACTATATCCTTAAGCTGTTTCCTTTCTCGTTGAAGGATGATGCTAGGACTTGGTTCACTTCTCTTGCTCCTGGTCGTGTGCGTAGCCCCCAGGATATGATCTACTACTTCTCTGAGAAATATTTCCCTGCCCATAAGAAGCAAGCTGCCTTGCAGAAAATATACAACTTTGCGCAAGTTGAAGAAGAGAGTCTCCCACAAGCTTGGGGGAGGCTCGTCCATCTACTGAATGCTTTGCCTGATCACCCTCTTGAGAAGAATGAAATACTTGATATCTTCTATAATGGACTAACTGATGCTTCTAAGGACCACCTAGATAGTTGTGACGGTTGTGTTTTTAGGGAACGAACTGTAGAACAAGCTGAGATCCTATTGAATAATATCTTGTGCAATGAGAATGCTTGGACTATTCCCGAACCACCTCCGAAGCCAACTCCCAAGAAAAGAGGTATTCTATTCCTCAGTCCTAAAGATATGCAAGAAGCGAAGAAATCTATGAAAGAGAAAGGCATTAAATCTGAAGATGTCAAAAATCTACCACCTATCGAAGAGACCTATGGTCTTGATAACCCGATACAGGTAGTAGAAGTAAATTCTCTTTGTAGATTCAATGAGAGTGATATTCCTTTTGATAAACCTGCTAGCTTATGCATGGATGAATTTGATAACTTTGTTAGCACACAATTGGAATAGAATGCTCGTATGCTTAGTCATTTAAGTGCTTGTGTGGACAGAAACATCAATGATCTTAAGCTTCTGAGTAAACATGCCTCTATGGTTACTACTGAGGTAGAACAAGTACTCGCTCAAAATGACTTGCTCAATGAGTTGAATGAAAATTCTTTCAGAGTCGTCACTAGAGGCGGTAGAATGACCCCGGAACCTTTGTATCCTGAGGGTCATCCTAAAATAATTGAACAAGATTCTCAAGGAGTTAGCACTGATGCACCTAGTCATCCTTGAAAGAAGAAGAAAGATGATAGGAACTTGCACGCTAGTAATCCTGATGCTGTTACACCCGAGACACCAAATGATGTCTCTGTTTCTGATGCTGAAACACAATCTGGTGATGAACATGAGCCTAATGATAATATCGATAGTGATGCTCATGAAGATGCTCAACCTAGCAATGATAAGGATGTGGAGATTGAACCTGTTGATCTTGATAACCCACAGCCTAAGAATAAGAGATACGATAAGAACAACTTCGCTGCTAGGAATCATGGTAAAGAAAGGGAACCACGGGTTCAGAAGCCCATGCCCTTTCCTCCCAAACCATCCAAGAAAAAGGATGATGAGGATTTTGAGCGCTTTGTTGAAATGATTAGACATGTCTTTCTGCAAATGCATTTGACAAATATGCTCAAAATGTCCCCCTATGCCAAGTACATGAAGGATATTGTTACTAATAAGAGGAGGATACCTGAGGTTGAGATTTCCACCATGCTCGCTAACTATACCTTCAAGGGTGGAACTCCTAAGAAACTAGGTGATCCCGGAGTGCCCACTATACCTTGCTCCATTAAAGGCAACTATGTTAGAACTTCTTTATGCGACCTTGGAGCCGGTGTTAATGTTATGCCTCTCTCTCTTTATTGTAGACTTGAACTGGATAATTTGAAACCCACTAAAATCTCTCTGCAAATGTTTGACAAATCAATTGCTTTTACTATCGGCATTTGCGAGGATGTGCCTGTTGTGGTAGCAAACGTTACTATCTTAACAGACCTTGTTATTCCGGATATTCCCGAGGATGATGCCATGACGGTCATCCTTGGAAGACCCTTTCTAAACACTGCAGGGGCTGTTATAGATTGCAACAAAGGCAATGTCACTTTCCATGTCAATGGTAATGAACATACGGTTTACTTTCCGAAGAAACAATATTGAGTACATTGCATCAATGCTATTGAAAAAACTTCATCGATTCTTATTGGGAGCTTTGAATGCCCTATACATACTGTTAAGATGAAGTATGATTTGCTTGTTGGGGATATGCACATCCCCATTGAGGTAACCTAGTGACTATTCGAAAATTCTCCGTACTTTTTATGCGATTCGAAAAAGTTTGTCAAGGAGACTTGATCAACCTCATTGACGGATTTCTTTCGATGACCATGAGATGGATGAATCGAGGAGTCACAAATCCCTGTTTCAAGCTTTCATCTTCGGTTGCTTAGAACAAAAATGATAGATTTAGCTTTAGTTTTCCGTGTTTTATCCTTTTAGCGGCCTGTAGAAAAGTACCCCGAAAATAGAAGTTCTCTGAATGCCGTGAAAATCAAGTATGATTTTTTTTTTTGGAATTTTTGAAAAATTCTGAGATGGAGAGCTAGTCAGGGGGCTGCACCAGTGGGCCACAAGCCATGGAGGCGCGGGCACCCCCTGGCCGCGCCTACCAGGCTTGTGGGGCCCACGTGTCCCCCTCCTCTTATTCTAGCTCCCATCTCCTTCTCCTACCTCCAGAAAAAGTCATTCTACAACTCAAACCCATGTTCTTGCTCTTCTTGCTGGGATTTTCGATCTCCTTGTGCAAAGCACCATTCACCAAACTGTTTTGGGGAAATTGCTCCTTGGTAAGTGACTCCTCCATTGGTCCAATTAGTTTTTGCTCTGGTGCCTTATACATCACGTATTTTTGCTGCCTTGGTGACCCTGTTCTTGAGCTTTGCATGCTAATTTTAGCTAGTCCCAAGTAGTTTTGACGCGTGATATGGCCTCTAGGCACTTGTGGGAGTAGTTGCTATGAGTTTCGTTGAGCCTTGTTCACTTTTCCTTTGAGTCACTGAAAATTTCAGAAAAAGGAAGATGTTCAGGAGAAACTATCATGGTGGTTCCTCAAGCAAGAAGGGTCCCCGTCTCGCGATTCGGGAGCCCGATCCTTACCAACCAAGGAACGCACAGGTACAACCATGTGAATGGCCTTCTGATGAATTCATGATTGAGGCAGGTTTCAAAGACGAGTTTGATACACTTGTTCACAATGTTGAACTTGAAGAATTCATCTATGATAAATGTGAACAATATGTTACTCTCACTACCTCTTTTGTTTGTAGATTCAAATTTTCAGCTGGCCGTGACACATCTGTACTGTTTGATCTCTATGACAAATCGTATACCATGGATTTAGAGGATTTTAATAGAATTTGCAAGATACCTGTTTGGGGAAGTCTCAATGATCCTCCTAAATCTTCAGTTAGAGATTTTTTCTCTGGTATAACTGTCGGAGAAACTAGAGATATTACGCAGGCTACCATGGGGAGCATTCATTTTCTTGCCTTGCATTACTTTGCCTTCTTCATAGGTAGGTGCGTTAATGACAAGATTGAGCATTGTCACCTCTGCGCAACTGACCTTAGTATTCTTAAGAGTGCAGTAACGGGTGATAGAAGTTTCAACATGGGAGCTATAATAGCAAGGAGGCTGAATAATAATGCTAATGAAGGTGTTTCCTTTGGTGGGATCTATGCTACTCGCATAGCAAATTTTCTTGGAGTACCTATCCGCGAAGGAGATCTCCCGCTCCATACAGCTTCCTTGATCGCGCCGCTATGACACGCTTTCAGTTCCTTGAGAGGGATAATGAATCCCTCCTATACCGGTTAATATTTAACCGACATCATGTTTTCCATATTACCCTTCCTGCTCCTTCCTTCTTTGACTTTCAGGTAAAACAGAGATATTACATAACTAGAGGAGAGGCAGAGGAGTATGAGAGGGAGGCAAAGGCTGCTCGCCTCCATGAGGCAGCTATTCAGGCAGTGGCTGCAGTGCTCCCGTACAACCCCCATTATGATTTTGGGTATCGCCCGGACCATCCATTGGAGTAGACCAACTTAGGCCAAAAGTCTAAGCTTGGGGGAGTACGTGTTTCTCACCGACTTTATATTCTTGCTTACGCTTTCACTTTGATAGTCGGTGTTCACACTTTGCCACTGTATCATCCATGCTAGTTTATTTCTTTTTCTCGTTTTCTTTTCGTGTGTTTGTCTAGTTGGAGAAAACCTAAAAAGATTTTCTTGTTCTTCTTTTGCTTGTTGGGAGCTTTCCCGTGTAAATAGTTTTCTTTTTCTCTGGGTCAAGGTAGAAGACCATGGTTACAATGTTTAGTGGCTCTCGCATGCATGTCTGTCTATCTGTCAAAGAGTCATATTACTTTGTCTTCTCCTTTGTGGTTGCTTGCAGATTCCAGCTCAGTCCAATGCGCGAGCACTCTTATTATTGTTCACATCATTCGTTCGTGCAAGTGAAAGGCAATAATGACGATATATGATGAAGTGACTGAGCCTGGAGAAGCTGGTATGAACTCGATCTATTTAGTTTTTGTAAATATGACTAGCTCATCGTTCCTGATTCAGCTTTGTTGTAAGAGAAACATGTTTCCAATGACAACTTAGAGATCATAGTTTCTGATGCCATGCTTAATTAGCTAGGAGCTTATAATGGTTTGTCTTGGATGCCAACATGAATTTTGAGATGACTATGATGTAGTATGATAGGATGGTATCCTCCTTTGAATGATTCAAGTGGCTTGACTTGGCACATGTTCACGCATGTAGTTGAAACAAAATCAACATAGCTTCTATGATATTCATGTTCATGGTGATTTATGTCCTACTCATGCTTGCACTCAATGTTGGTTACTCTCAATGCATTTTGATGACTGTTGTCGCGCTCTACTTGGTCGCTTCCCAGTCTTTTGCTAGCCTTCACTTGTACTAACCGGGAATACTGCTTGTGCATCCACTTCCATAAACCCAAAGTTGTTCCATACGAGTCCACCATACCTACCTATATGCGGTATCTACCTGTCGTTCCAAGTAAATTTGCATGTGCCACTCTCTAAATCTTCAAGAAATAATCTGTTTTGCATGCCCGAACCGCTCATGTGGTGAAAAGGGGCGATCAGTATCTTCCATGCTAGGCGTGTTATCCTCGATATGTGTTTATTCACTATCATTCACGAGAAAGGGGCCGGTAATTGGAATGCCCAGTTCCATGCTCAAATCGAAAAGATAATTGCAAACAATACTCCCCTTGGATTGTTGTTGGTATGGACGGCACCCGAGTATTCGGCTAGTCGTGGAGTGTGATTGATTGGTGGTGGGGGAGTCAAAACTTTACTTTTCTGTTTGGGAACCGCCTATAGCATGTGTAGCATGGAAGATGGTGAAAACTCTTGGTCATTGCGTTGACAATGAAAGCATGCCACCCAAAAATATTGTCTCTGTTTTAAAAGCTTGAGCTCTGGCGCCTCTGCAAATCAATGCTTCCCTCTGCGAAGGGCCTATCTATTTATGTTTCTGTTGAGTGATCCTCTTCTTATACAAGCACCAATTAGAGAGCACCTCTGTCATTTTTATGCTTTGCTTTTAACTGTGATTGAGTATGACTGTGACTGGATCTTCTTTGCCATGAGTTACAATGTTTAATCAGCCCTTGGTCTTTGAAGGTGCTCTACATTTATGTTTTGTAGTCTCAGAAAGAGCTATCGAGATACCATATGTTCGTACTGCTTCATGATTGTTTTTATTGAAGTGTTGACGTTTGAAACTTATTATTATTGCTCGCTAGTTGATTATGCCATTGATATGAGTTTACCGTGAGACCTAGATGTCATTTGCTTATGTGGTTAGCTTGTGATCTTGCTGAAATTCTGGATATGAGCTTGACATAGTTGCAACAACAAGATCAAACAGAGTTCATAAAAGTTTTTCTTTTGTCTCTTCCAGTTTTTCAACTGAATTTCTTGAGGACAAGGAAGGTTTTAAGCTTGGGGGATTTGATACGTGCTATCCCACAGACAACAGTGCCAGAAATTGACACGTTGACAGAGGCTGGGCTTGCGTTAGTTTTTCCCTTGAAGAGGGAAGGGTGATGCAGCACATGAGCAGTAAGTATTTCCCTCAGTTTGAGAACCAAGGTATCGATCCAGAAGGAGGGTCTCGTCAACTACAGAGTACCTGCGCAAACACAAACAAGCTTGCACCCAACGCTTCAAAGGGGTTGTCATTCCCTTCAAGATTGTTTACAAAGTGAGATCTGAAGGCGGAAAGTGCAACAAAGTAAAAAGTGTAAGGCTGAAAATATGGTGTGGAGTAGACCCTGGTGGCCATAGTGTTCACTAGAGGCTTCTCTCAAAATAGCAAGTATCACGGTGGGTGAACAAATTACTGTCGAGCAATATATAGAACCGCGCAAAGTCATGACGATATCTAAGGCAATGATCATACATATAGGCATCACATCCGAGACAAGTAGACCGATACTTTCTGCATCTACTACTATTACTCCACACATCGACCGCTATCCAGCATGCATCTAGTGTATTGAGTTCATGACGAACAGAGTAATGCCTTAAGCAAGATGACATGATGTAGAGGGATAATCTCAAACCAATGATGAAAACCCCATCTTTTTACCCTTGATGGCAACAACACGATACGTGCCTCGCTTCCCCTTCTGTCACTAGGTGAGGTCACCGCACGGTATGAACCCAAAACCAAGCACTTCTCCCATTGCAAGAATCATAGATCTAGTTGGCCAAACAAAACCCACAATTCGAAGAGAATTACAAGGATATGAAATCATGCATAAGAGAGATCATAAGAAACTCAAATAAGATTCATAGATAATCTGATCATAAATCCACAATTCATCGGATCTCGACAAACACACTGCAAAAGAAGATTACATCGGATAGATCTCCATGAAGATCATGGAGAACTTTGTATTGAAGATCCAAGAGAGAGAAGAAGCCATCTAGTTACTAGCTATGGACCCGTAGGTCTATGGTGAACTACTCACGCATCATCGGAGAGGTCATGGTGTTTATGGAGAAGCCCTCCGTGTCCGAATCCCCCTCCGATAGGGCACCAGGACGTGCCCCAGATGTGATCTTGCGGAGACAGAAGCTTGCGGCGACGGAAAAGTGATTACGATGATCTCCTGATTTTTTCTGGAATTTATGGGAATATATAGGCGAAAGTCCTAGGGCAAAGGGCGTCCAGGGGTCCCACAAGCCTAGATGTCGCGACCCCCTGGCCGCGGGGTGGGTGCTTGCGGGGCCCCTGGGGCTCCTCTGCCTTGGCTCCCAAGTTCCCCAATCTTCTTCCGTTCCAAGAAAATCTTTTCGGGGATTTTCTTCCGTTTGGACTCCGCTTCAAAATCTCCTCTGAAAGGGGTCAAAAACATGGAAAAAACAGGAACTGGCACTTGGCACTGAGTTGATAAGTTAGTCCCAAAAATATATATAAAAGGCATGCAAAACATCCAAAGTTTGACAAGATAATAGCATGAAACCATCAAAAATTATAGATACGTTCGAGACGTATCAATACGTCTTCGTCGTATCTACTTTTCCAAACTCTTTTGCCCTTGTTTTGGACTCTAATTTGCATGATTTGAATGGAACTAACCCGGACTAACGCTGTTTTCAGCAGAATTGCCATGGTGTTGTTTTTGCGCAGAAATAAAAGTTCTCGGAATGACCTGGAAATTTACGGGGATTTTTTGTGGAATATATAAAAATACTGGCGCAAGAATCAACCGGAGGGGTGGAGCTGAGAGCCCACAAGCCCACCAGGTGCGGGCCCCCCCCTGGCCGAGCCTGCCAGGCTTGTAGGGCCCATGAAGCTCCACCGCCTCCAATCTCAGCTCTATTTAGTCCCTTTCGTCCGGAAAAAAAATAAAGGAGAAGAGTTCATCGCGTTTTACGATACGGAGGCGCCGCCACCTCCTATTCTTCCTCTAGAGGACAGATCTAGAGTCCGTTCTGGGCTCCGGAGAGGGGAGATCGTCGCCATCGTCATCAACAACCTTCCTTCATCGCCAATTCCGTGATGCTCTTCACCGTTCATGAGTAATCCCATCGTAGGCTTGCTGGACGGTGATGGGTTGGATGAGATCTATCATGTAATCGAGTTAGTTTTGACGGGGATTGATCCATAGTATCCACTATGTTCTGGGATTGATGTTGCTCCTACTTGGCTATGGTTAATGCTTGTCACTAGCGCTCGAGTGCTATGATTTCAGATCTGAACCTATTATGTTGTCGCCAATATATGTGTGTTCTTAATCCTATCTTGCAAGTTGTAGTCACCTACTATGTGTTATGACCCGGCAACCCCGGAGTGACAAAAGGTGGAACCACTCCCGGAGATGACCATAATATGAGGAGTTCATGTATTCACTAAGTGTTAATGCGTTGGTCCGGTTCTTTATTAAAAGGAGAACCTTAATATCCCGCAGTTTCCATTACGACCCCGCTGCCACGGGAGGGATGTACAATAGATGTCATGCAAGTTCTTTTCCCTAAGCACGCATGACTACATACGGAATACATGCCTACATTACATTGACGAACTGGAGCTAGTTGCATATCTCTCCATGTTATAACTGTTGCATGATGAATAACATCATGCATAATCATCCATCACCGATCCAATGCCTACGAGTTTTTCCTACTGGTCCTTGCCACGTTACTTTGCTGCTACTGGTTACTGCTGGTACTGTTGCTATCATACTACTTTCCTACTGATACTTTACTGCAGATACTAAATCTTTCAGGTGTGGTTGAATTGAGAACTCAAGTGCTAATACTTGAGAATATTCTTTGGCTTCCCCTTCTGTCGAATCAACAAATTTGGGTTGAATACTCTACCCTCGAAAACTGTTGTGATCCCCTATACTTGTGGGTTATCAAAAGCCACAACAGTGATATGCAAATTGCTATTTAACCTTCTCCAAGGACCGCCTCGGTCAAATCCGATTCAACTAAAGTTGAAGAAACAGACACCCACCAGTCATCTTTATGCAACAAGTTGCATGTCTATCGATGAAAATGGTCTCTTGTAAGCGTACGAGTAAGGTTGGTCCGGGCCGCTTCAATCCAACAATACCACTGAATCAAGAAAAGACTAAGGAGGGCTAAAATTGAACATCAACACCCACAAACTCTGTTGTGTTCTACTCAAGATATCATCTACGCATGAACCTAGCTCATGATGCCATTGTTGGGGAACATTGCATGGGAAACAAAAAAATTCCTACGCACACGAAGACCTATCATGGTGATGATCATCTACGAGAGGGAGATCGGATCTACATACCCTTGTAGATCGCTAAGCGGGAAGCGTTACGTAATGCGTTTGATGTAGTGGAACGTTTTCGCGATTCAAATCGCGGCCGTCGCACGATCCATCCCGATCTAGCACCGAACGCACAACACCTCCGCGTTAAGCACACGTACAACTCGATGACGATCTCCGCCTTCTTGATCCAGCAAGAGAGACAAAGAGGTAGCTGAATTCTCCAGCAGCACGACAACGTGGTGGTGATGATGGTAGAGCTACTCTGGCAGGGCTTCACCGTGCCGAACCGATCTAGCTACGAGATGTCACGAAGTAGTGGAGGGAGAGAGGTTTGCACAAAGGCTTGAGTTGCAAAAACCCTAAAACCCTCCACTATATATAGGAGGAACCAAGGGGAGGCTTGCCTTGCCTCCTACTCCAAGTAGGAGGCTTTGACCGAAGCAAAGAGGAAGGTCTCCTCCAATTCGGTTTGGTGGAGGAGTCCTTTCCTTCTTGTCCAGCTCCTCCTCTTTCTTTCTTTATTTTCCTTTATTCTTTGCTTCAGCCGAAATATCCCTATTGGACTGGCCTCACCAGCCCCATTAAGGGCTGGTGCGCCACCCATGGGCCTATGAGGTTCTCTCCCTGTGGGGACGCTGACTTACGAGTCGAGATCGCCGAGTGAACATGCTCAGTGATCCTAGAGATCAATGCTCACCTTACACACAACTACTGAATATTAAGAGTCTTACATCCAACATATCGAAATGTTACAACAAGTGACCAACAAGGTCAAGTTCTCATAGGTAGGGCCTTTAAGGCCAAGCCACGCGGATACTTGGGGCTAAGCGGGTGCCCATGCCATCAGCCTACACCAACAGGCATTCTGACTAGGAAGCGTCCTAGTTCGCAAGTCCGTCTTCGATGACATATTCTTCTCCAAACTCCGATCCTTCCATGTCTGGTCAATAACTTAACCAGTGGCAAGCCAGTGAGTACTTTGAATGTACTCACATACAGCCCATGATATGGATAATGCAATATGTATGATAAGAAGTAATATGCATCATTGGTGGATAGCAGCTTAACTGTACTAAACATGATCATAGGTGGATGTGCAACATAAGCTAGATGGAATTTAGAAGAACATGTTACAGATATCAACATATCTGTTGGGGCTGAACACTTCGGGTTCACACGATACGACAAGTCTCCAAACTTGGTCATATCAACTCTTTCAGCTATCACCATTAAACTCGCACACACTTGGTTTATGCAAAAATGACTGGACGTAGTTTAAGTAGCACCACCCAACTGTCCTTGACCGTGGACGTGGCTATTCGAATAGTTTTACACTCTGCAGAGGTTGTACACTATACCCACGAGATCCAAGAAACTTCCGTGTCATCCACGACTCGCGGTATATAACATACCCGAGGTAAGTACCCGATCAATGCCTTTCTCGTGTTCTCATAGGTAAGTACCCATCCCACATGATGCACATCTTACGAGTACCGACTCTGGACGGTACCATCCATGCGGGGTGTGGCACCCCGGCTCAGAGGAAATCGGAACGCCCTGTATTCCAGCCCAGGGACAAGTCTTCTGGAATACGGCACCGTTGGCATAGAACAAAGCAGCTCTTTATTACTATGGAAAAGGTTACAAGGGTACTTGGATTACATCGCCACGGCGATACTACACCTGCCTATGGTAATTCTATGCTAGCAACAGAACAACGACGGTGGTGATGGACTCCACTCCGCAGGGACTCTGACTGGAACGCATATCCTAGCTCGCAAACTCGAGATCCTCGACAAGCAAGCAATCATGGCATGACCTGCAAACTGGCATGACACGTCAGATGAGTACTTTGAATGTACTCGCAAGCTCACAAACATCAGCATTAAGGCATGACAACATCATAGAAATCAAGATTAGGTAAAGACTTATCATCACCGAAGGGATAGTTGAAAATAACTATACGAGGCTACTCTCACCGTACTCTGGTGACCAACTCGTGATCTCACCAAGGACCTTCAGCAAATATCCTCAAGACGGACACCAAGATTTGTCACCGGCATGATGCCCAACTGCTACCATACTCAGACGAATTCTTCCATCATTATTATCACTAATATGGTTATGGTTGACCACCTAGTGAGGTCCAGACGGGTTGTCCAATACCGTGGACGTGGCTATTCGAATAGTTTTTCACTGTACAGAGGTTCCACACTTTACCCACACCATGGAGCGTTTGACCTCATGATCCCATTCGGGTGGACAAACGTTGCTCCAACGAAACCTGCCTGACCCGTGACTCTCCCATCATACCACCGACAATCATCCTCTCCCGGAGTCCTGCCCTGGGTGGCCCCTGTGTCCTCATGACACCTAACACCGTCGTGGCCAAACTAAACTGTCCCAAATGGGGATGGGCCCAAACAACTCACCTGGGCTCACAAGGTTATCGTCGTCTACCGGGCCAGGGTAGCGCGCGCGCATAACCTTCCCTCTTTGGTGGTACCGATAAAAGAACACGTGGCCAGACCAAGTCAAGGCCGTCCCATACTCGCAAATGTGGTTGTACGGATAAGACCGGACAGGTGACTCTCGATCAACCAACTAAGGATCTTATCCCCGAGTAATATTTCTGTCATGGCTGACACTCCGATATCATAGTAATCCAATAACCAATAAGCTCAAGCCACTGCTATTGACTCATATCCACAAACTGCCGGATGAAACCCAAAATAATCATAGACAATAATCTTCAATGTCATGGCATCAACTAGTGGGTAAAATATTAGTTACTAACAATCCCGTATTCAACATGGTAGTCACCTATTTAAGAATTTATTCAAACATTGCATAACCTAATCCATACTACAAACAATTATACTTGTGATTAAAGTAATTTGTTAAACTATGATATTGCAATGCAATTATGCAAATGAGGGTTGTGGCTTGCCTGGGGTGATAGAACCATCGGAAAGAAGTGCGGAGAGTCCGCGGAATTGATTGCAGGACACAATTCTCTCTCGGAGGGGCTGTTTAGAGGCAAGGGCAAAATGACCATTTCCATTGTGTGAACACATGGTGAAAATGATACCAACATGACAGGCTCGACGAGGCGAAGACGTGGGCGTTGAAATCACCTCGATTGGAGTTAGATTCATGAAGATATGGACGGTTAAAGTCCAGGGACTAGTATGTAAAAGTTCTATTCATAGACATGCCCCTTGCCATGAAACAGAAAGCGCCTTCGGCGAAATACTCTCCCCAAAGGGGGAGACGCACTTGCAGCCTCGCGCCTCCACTTATCCAGCCTCGCAGTGGCTGCTGTCACCGACAGGTGGGTCCTCCACCCCTTCTCTCTCCTCCTCTATCTTCTTCTTCCTCGCTCCACCGACCAGAAATAGAGGAGGAGGGCCACGGCGCTAGGGACGTCCCCCCGACGGCTCCATCCACTTCCGGCAGGGGCAAAACCACCGGTGGGCGCGCAAGGAGGCGCTGCTCCCGCCTGGAACAAAAACAGTCGCCGGGGGCAGAGCAACGGTGGCTCGCGGTGGCCGAAGGGAGGAGCCGGTGTCCGTTCTATGGGGATGCGGCCATAGGTTCTCCGGCGACAGGGCAAGAGGTTGGGGAGGATCGCCGGAGTACCGGGGAGCTTCTAACAGTGTTAGGGGGTGGAGGAGGAGCTCGGCTCGGAACTAATTTAGGCGGTGAAAGGGTGGCAGACATGGCGGTGATGGGAGGGAACCTGAGCTCCTCGAGCTCGATGGAGGGGGCTGGAGGTCTTGCTGGTCGGAGGAGGGCTCGGGGCACGCCTTATATAGGTCCGGAGAGGAGCTATGCGACGGTGGCCTAGGCTTCGAGATGGACGTCCCCGTGGCGGCGCTCCGGCGGTCGACATATACAGCCAGGAGCTACGGGACAAGGAAGAGAGGGATCTGGAGGGTGCGCAAATGCACTGGGAAGCTCTTCGACACTTGTGGACAAGCCAGAGCTCGCTGGAGAGGCGCTCCTGATGACTCCAATCGCACAGAGCACCAGTTTGGCTGTGTCTGGCGTGGTCACTACGCGACCATGGTGTTGGCACGCAGTACACATGGCCAAAACATGTCTAGGGCCTTCTCCACACTACTCTGAGTTGACTTGACCCCTCAAGCAAGAATAGTAGGCTGTGGTGTGACCACACCTCGATCCACAAGTAGCCAACATCAACCTGTTTGTGCTGTAGTGTGGCCACTACAGTGCTCCTCTTGGCAAGATCCTTGGCTAGGGTTAATCATTTGCTAAGGTCACTATCATGGCAAAATCTCAGCTCAAATGAGCAAGGATAACTAGCACTTGCAGTTCAGTGAGCTCTATTGGACATAATTGCAAAGTATGTAGTGGAACTCACATACTTGCTTGGACAGAGATGAAATTTGGAGGAGATGAGCTATTTAGGAATATGAAGACACTATATAAATTTCATACCATCTGGATGAACCAAAATGGTACTTCCTTCACGCAGTATCCCACTAAACAGAATCTTAGGAGAATTATTGAGGGGAAATGGCTGGATAAAATGAGCTCAAATTTGGCTGGGAGATGTTTTATAGGCAGGATAATGTCCTTGTAAAATTTCAGAATTTATGTAGCAACATAGAATATAGTTGCTTCATAATCCAAAATAACGACCAGAGACAAAGGTTTGATGCTGTGCTCACACAATTGATGGGGTGATGCTCAAATTTGGTGGAGAGCCATCATTTGAGCATATTGAGATCATGGCAAAATTTCAACTCATTTGCATACTCTTAGCTAGCACTTGTTTCACAAAGCTTCGTGTGGATCAGAAACTTTGGAAATTTTCCAAGAAATATTTACTAGCCAAATGAGGTTGAATTTTATCATGAGGCAATGATATGGATAGGAAAGAGTTCCCAAGAACTCTGAGAGCAAGCAAGCACATATAAAGGGTACTTGCTTCACAACATGACAGCTAGGGCAGAATCAGAAAATGAATATTTGAGGAATATTTTTGAACATGGCAAGGAAGGATTTTGTAATATATGAGGAAGATATGACCTAAGAGATTTATAAGAATTATTTGGGAATTTTTGGAATGATAGAAATGTGGGTTGCTTCACAACCCACAACAACACGATTATTCCTTTAATAGAAAAAGAATATTCCCAGGGAAAAGATTATTGGGATTGGCTCAAGATGGAAATTACCAGGTCTTGGGATGGTTTGGAGGTTGGCAAGTCACCAGGTCTTGAGAAATCAAGCGTGATCCCATTAGGTTCCAAAACTACCAAGCCACAGAAAAGCAAATCCAGACTAAAATCAAAAGGAAAAGAAATGGGCAAAATCCAGGGTGTTACACGGGGACCAACGGTGTGCCCGGAACACGTAAAAACGGCATAGTCGACCTACCTGGTACGACCCCATCTCGAGAGTGACCACATATCACTCCCGCCACTAGTAATGTGGCTCTTTGCTAGCACCGACCAAAGTAATCAACAAAGCCCCGTCCCATAAAGGGGTAACGTGGTCGCACTTGTAAGGTTGGGATGGTCGACACATCATAAATCTAATCCCATTTCCGAAACCACTCACACAAAATACCCGATGCACCACTCCTTCTCAAGTGGCCACCTAACACATCATCACCCTCGAGCATTAGTGGCACGCGACGAGGTTTTCATAAAACTTTGATATTTACCATCATCATGCTCATGCTTCAATTATGTTTAGCTCTACCTGTCAACATGATATTAGCGTGACCCTCATAGGTGGTAGGATCATTCTTAAAGTGCAAGTGCTCCGGAGGAGCCATCGGAAACATCATATCGATGATTTACCGAATACTCATGATCATATGCAACGAGAATAATTGCTCTACTAGCATGCAATATAATATTTGCTCAAACATGGTCAAAGGGCTGCTTGCCTTGATCAGCTAAGTATCCTTGGTATTTGGGGTCTTCGATTCCAACTCCTTCATCAAACGTGGTATCTATCGTCCTAGTGAATAATAAAATAATGAGTAGCTCACTCAAAAACAGAGCACACGCTCACTTTAAAAATGTTGCCCTATTCTGATAAATCTACATTACTATTTTGAAAGCATTTGTCTCTAGTTTTGATGGAAAGATTATTTTTAAAAATCATTTTAACAGAAGTTAAAGTATTCAAAATAGCCTTTCTAATTGTTACTAAACAGAAAAGTTGTCTTAGAAATCTGTGCAATGGCTCTATTAAATTCTACTCATTTTTAGAAGAATTGTGGTGGAAAAACAATTAATTTATATTGGATAACAAAATCTACAAAAATCTTTGAAAATAGGATTAAACAGAAAAAATAAAAAGGGCTTTAGCTCGGGCCTGGCTCGCCCTGTGGCTTGGGCCGGCCCAGCTGGGCAGCCAGCCAGCTAGCCCAGCCGCGCGCACCGCGAGGTTCAAACCTGACACACGGGCCCGTGCGGTCAACGATAGAGAGGAGAGAGGGGGAGAGAGAGGAACCATCAACAGGTGGGGCACACTTGTCGGGGTCGTCTTCCACCTCAGGACAGAGGGGAGGGGAGGCACGCTGGCGGCGATAACGATGCTCTCGATCCCAACTGATGACAGGAATGGAACGAGCACATCGTTGCCTACCTGCTAGTGGTCAAGGGGACAATGGGGAGGCCCTGGTTCATCGGCGACGAGGTGGCTGCGGCCGAGCCGAATCAGGAGATGGATGAAATGGGTGCTACAGGCAGGGTTTAGCTCGGTGTAGTGGGGGAAAGCTTCTTGAGATCACTACGGTCATGGAGGAGGTGAAAGGAGCGTCGGAGATGGCCTGTAGCCTGAGATCGACGGAGCTCCGAAGGGGCGGGGCCTCGGTCGATCTCGAGCACCAGAGCTCGTTGTGCTCGAATGGAGTGGCTAGGGGCTCAATATAGGCTTTGGAGGAGTGGGATGAGGGTGTTGGAGCGAGGGTGAAGGCCTATTTATAGTCCCTCGATGGTGCACCGAGCAGCAAGCACCGGTGGTTTCACCGTGTCTCGTAGGAGGGGCAGTGAGAGCTCGGGGTCAAAACCACGGTATTGCAAACGTGGTTTAGGACCCGTGTGACTCACTGAGAGGGAGAGAGAGCGAGGAGTGTGCATGCGTGGCCGCGGCCTTCTGGCATAATCTAGCGTGCGCGGGCACGCGTCTCTCTGGTCAGCAGAGCGAGGGAGGAGGGGCCCTGAGGCTTCCCTGATGCAGAAGGGTTGTCAGGGACGCGAATGGGCAACGGGGGGAGGCTTGAACCATCCGGGGCTGGCCACCTTTGCCTCGGGTGCGCCCTGTAGCGTGCCCAGAGCGCAGTTTTGGTATGCCATGGAATGCTGGCGCGCTCTGGGGTGCCTTGGCCGTGTCTGGCATGTCGTGGGGTTGGGTTGGAAGATACTTAGCCGTTTGAGAGCCGAGAAACTCCCTGCTGGTCAAGGGAAGTGATTAAAGGGGCAATGCCAGACTTGAACGAGAAATTACAATGGGGTTTTTGGCTCTTCTGCTTGGATTCATGGAGGGGCCACTCACCTAAAGTTGGCGAGTGGTGCTGGCTGTTTGGTCTATGAGTTTGGAGGAAAGTGTATGGGTGTGGAGTGAGGTGGGAGCTGTTTTACCAATCTGGCAAAAGGTGTTCGACAGGTGATTTGGGTAGCTACACTTCACCACTGGTGATGAAAGTTAACATGATTAAGTTTGATGTAAAAATATGATACTCCACCAAATTTGAGCTTCATTGGACAAGTTTGGCAATGCAAACTTGAAATCACCCTCAAATGGGCAGATGTGTCCCTTCCAAAGAGAATGTGGGTAGATTACCCCCTCCAAACCCCATTTTTGGCAGAGACTCCGCATTTGGGGTGTTGAACACTCCTGCAAAGTTTCAAACCATTTGGATAAACTTTGCAATGTAGAGATGTTTCAACTTGATTCTGGACACAAAGGGTTTTATGATTATTCAGTGAACCAAACCACCTTGGAATGAGGTGAAAGTTGGTGTGCCACCAAATATAGCTTGAGAAGGTTGCTGGAATTTTCTAGGAATTTATTGGAAATATTTCCTTTCCTTTGGAAATATTTCAAAAGGTCAAAACAGCGAGAGTTGGTTTTCAAGGGTTTGCTCAAATATTTTGAATATAAATAGGGGTTCAAAATCTGATGTATGGAAAATAAATGTCCTCTCAGTATCTCCTATTTCTCTCAGTTTTTTCTAAGGCACAAATGTAATTTTTCATATAGAAATATCATTCCTGGCCTCAGAAATGGACATGCATATAAAATACGAAAATAATTTGAAAATAATTATTTTATGATATTGGAGAGTTAAAATAGTTCTGGAATCAGATTACCATCTTTGGGTAAAGGCACTCCCTTGCCATCAGGGACTTGTAGTGCAACCCGAAGCAAGGTTTTGAAATAGACAAATAAGAAAAAGGCCTCAGAAATGGACATGCATATAAAATAAGAAAATAATTATTTTATGATATTGGAGAGTTAAAATAGTTCTGGAATCTGATAACCATCTTTGGGTAAAGGCACTCCCTTGCCATCAGGGACTTGTAGTGCAACCCGAAGCAAGGTTTTGAAATAGTCAAATAAGAAAAAGAATCCTTGGGAATAATCATGTTATAAAAATATGGTTTTTGAGTCCACTCATTCAAGCACACAAAAACACAATGACAATCATGGCACTCACAACATTGGTTTAGTTTTTTTAATAAACTCAGATTTTGAAACTACAGTTGAAGTGAGGTAAAAACAGGGTGTGACACTCCTGGGTGGGTGGCCCCTCCCGGTAAAACCCCGGAACCCATTCATCACTCCCGGTACTTTACCGGCAATGCCCGAAATATTTCTGAAAGCCAAATGCAACAATACTATATATCAATCTTCTTTTCTGGACCATTCTGGAGACACTCGTGTCGTTCGGGATCTCATCCGGGACTCCGAACAACGTTCGGTTACCAACATCAATAATTCAACTATACCGAAAATGTCAGTGAACCTTAAGTGTGCAGACCCTGTAGGTTTGAGAACTATGCAGACATGACCGAGGCACTCTCCGGCCAATATCCAATAGCGGGACCTGGACGGACATATTGGATCCTACATATTCTACGAAGATCTTATCGGTTGAACCTCTATGTCAAGGATTCACACAATCCCGTATATCATTCCCTTTGTCCTTCGGTATGTTACTTGCGCGAGATTCAGTCATCTGTATATCCATACCTATTTCAAACTCGTTACCGACAAGTCTCTTTACTCATTCCATAATACAAGATCCTGTGACTAACTCTTTAGTGACATTGCTTGCAAGGCTTGTTTGTGATGTTGTATTACCGAGTGGGCCCCGAGATACCTCTCTGTCACACTGAGTGACAAATCCCAGTCTCGATCCATGCTGACTCAATGGACACCTTTGGAGACGCTTGTAGAGTACCTTTATAGTCACCCAGTAACGGTGCAACATTTGATACACACAAGGCATTCCTACGGTCTTAGTGAGTTACATGATCTCATGGTCATAGGAATGAATACTTGACATGCATAAAACAATATCAACAAAATGACACGATCATATGCTACGTTCATAGTTTGGGTCTTGTCCATCACATCATTCTCCTAATGATGTGATCCCGTCATCAAGTTACAACACTTTTCTATGGCTAGGAAACCTTAACCATCCTTGACCAACAGGCTAGTCAACTAGAGGCTCACTAGGGACATTGTTTTGTCTATATATCCACACATGCATTTATGTTTCCATTCAATACAATTATAGCATGGATAGTAAACGATTATCTTGAAACATGAAATATAATAATAACTATTTTATTATTTCCTATAGGGCATATTTCCAACACCAACCGAGAACCCTCCCCGGCCGAACACCTGCCGCCTTGGTCCTCAACCCCATAGTAGACGGCTTCTCACTTCACATGGTGCTAATTGACAACAACAATGGTTTAAACCTCATTTATGAGGACACCATAGAAAAAATGCAATTCGACAGATCTTGCGTTGAACAAAGCCATGCCACCTTTCAAGGGATCATCCCCGTAAAAGAGGCACATTAAACAAGACGAGTTTCTCTTGATGTGGTATTAGGGACCCCGAAGAACTACAGATCCGAAGAACTTCTCTTCCATACTGTGCCCTTTCGCAGTAGTTAGCACGCCTTGTTGGGGCATGACGCCTTCACAAGATTTCAGGCCATACCACATTACAGGTATATGAATCTTAAAATCCCAAGGCCCAATAGCATGATCAGAATTATAAGTGACCCGGATAGAGATCTTCGATCCGAAAAATAGGATCACTCGCCCTCGAGGCACTATTTGAGACTCACGCAGCAGAGGAATTAACCATACTTCGCTCGATGGTTGATAAGGATGATGCGATCCTCACCAAGAGGGCCAAATCCACATCTTTCAAACTAGCAGATGTAATTGTCAAATTTCCGGGGCATCCAACAAATCCCAATAAAATAGCGTCCATTGGAGCTCACGTGGACCCCGTGGTAGATGAAGCACTGCGCACATTCTTGTGCGAAAACCAGGACATATTCGTGTGGCAGCCCTCAGATATGCCAAGAATCCCATGGACATTAGCGGAACATAGCGTGAACATAATCGCATGCTTCAAGACAGTCAAATAGGCGCTACACCAATTTTCCGGACCCAAGCGTAAAGCTATGCGTGAATAACTAGAAAACTACTTGAAGCCGGATTCATACGAGAAATCAAACACCCCGAGTGGTTGGAAAAATCTGGTCATAGTGCCAATGAAAGACAAATCCTGGCGGCGGTGCATCGATTTCAAAGACCTAAATGAATCCTACCCTAAGGATCCCCTACCATTATCCCGCATATACCAGATCATCAACGCCATCGTCGGACATGACTCACTATGCTTCCTCGACGCCTACTTCAGATACCATCATATCAAAATGAAGGAGTCCAACCAAGCTACAACCGCATTCATCACCCCTACGAGCCATTGTGCTTCAACACAATGCCCTTCGGGTTACCAATGGCAGGCGCCACATCGAGCGCATGATTCAGACATGCCTAGAAAATCAAATCGGCAAAACTGTCGAGGCATCCGTGGATGACGTGGTCATCAAGAGTGAACACGTCAGCCAGCTGGTGGACGACCTCAACTAGCGACATATGGCTCAATCCGGATAAATGTGTCTTCGGAGTTCCCGGGGATAAACTGCTCGGATTTATCGTCTCCCATAGGGGAATAGAGGCCAATCTTGCTAAAATCTGAGCCACATCCCAACTAGCGATCCCTACAGAATTGAAGCACGTTCTAAAACTGGCCGACTGTGTGGCAACTTTGAGCTACTTTATCTCCCGTCTTGGTGAAAATGCATTGCTGCTCTATAGACTGCTCAAACGGATGAAAAATATTGACTCGACTGATGAGGAAAATGTTGCATTGGATGAAATTAAAATGTTATTAGATAGAGACCCTATACTAGCAGCACCCAACATAGGTGAACCAATGTTGTTGTACATCTTGGCCACAAATCAAGTGGTAATTGCGGTTCTCTTTGTCGAACAAGAAGCGGAGGCTCACAAGTTCCGGGTGCAGAAGCCAGTCTACTACGTGTCAGAAGTGCAAACCCGTGCAACTCTAGGTATCCGCATTACGAGAAGTTAGCCTTTATAGTTTTCATGACATCCCAAAAGCTCCGACACTACTTTCAAGAGCATTCGGTCACGATGGCATCCGAAGTACCCATGAATGATATAATTAACAATAGGGACGCCACTGGCCGCATAGCCAAATGGGCAATTGAGCGCCTCCCTTTCGAAATCGCGTACAAACCACTAATACGTCTCCAACGTATCTATAATTTTTTATTATTCCATGCTGATATATTATCATTTTAGAATACTTTTTGGGTATTTATTTACCAATTTATATTATTATTAAGCACTAGCGTATTGACCTAGTGCCGAGTGCCACTTGTTGTTTTCTGCATGTTTTTCACTTTTAAGGTTTACCGTACCAAACAAAGTCGAATTGACCTGAAACTTTTTGGAGATTTGTCTAGATCAAAAGAAGACCAACAAGCATCAGAAGGAGACTGGGGGCCACCTGAGGGCCCTACAAGCCAACCCGGCGTGGTCGGCGGGGGGAGGGGGGCTTTTGGCTTGTGGGCCCCTCGGGGCCCTCCTGACTCTGTTTCTGGCTTATAAATTCTCAAATAAACTAAGAACCCTAGAGGCAGTTCCAAATAACTTTTTACGTTGCTGCAAGTCTATGTTTCGACTGAAGGCCATGTGGAGCTCCGTTTTGTCACCCTGCCGGAGGGGGATCGATCACGGAGGGCCTCTTCATCAACCTTGCTGCCCTCATGATGATGTGTGAGTAGTTCACCACAAACCTATAGGCCCATAGCTAGTACCTATATGGCAGTATCTCTCTCTTTTGATCTTCAATACAATGATCATCACATATTTGCTTTGATCCACATGATGTAATTCCTTTGGTGCGATGCATTTGTTGGGATCCGATGAATTGTGGGTCCATGAGTAGATTATTCATAATAAATATTTGAGTATTATCTATATACTAATATGATTCTTATGTGCATGAATATGATAGCTTAGTAGTTCTCTCTGATTTATTGAAATATTTGGCCAACTAGATTGATATTTCTTCGGTGAGAGCGGTGTGCTGTAGTAGGTTCAACCTAGCGAATTTCTATATCCCAGTGATAGAAGGGGACAAGATGTGTCTTTGTGTTGCTTCAACTAAGGATATCACGATGGGTTTTATTCATATTGGTTGAGTTTACTTTGTCTACATCATGTCATCGTTCTCCATGCATTACTCTATTTTACTTAATACTCTAGATGCATGTTGGATAGCGGTCGATGAGTGGAGTGACAGTAATAGGTGCAGGAAGGAGTCAACCTATTTGTTTATGGATGTGATTCCTATATACACATGATATTTGCTGTGAATATCACATAGCTATCCACTTTTCTGTCAGTTGGCCAATAGTAATTTGTTTACCCATCGTATGCTATTTTTCATGAGAGATGCCATTAGGGAAAACTATGGCCCCTGGGTGTATTCACCATACAGTTACAAAACCTTCAATACCTTGCTGCCATTTACGTGATTTTTTTGCAATTTACAATTATGTACACACCTCACTTGCTTGCAAATAACAAGATCAAGGGGATTGACAACCCTCTTGCCTGCGTTGGGTGCAAGTTGTTTGTTCTTTTGTGTGGAGCCGGTGAAGATGGTTATGGTTGATATTCTTGTTGGTTCGATAAACCTTGGTTTCATAAATGAGGGAAATACTTGCCCACATTGTGCTGCGATAACCCGTTCCTCTTCATAGAAAACCTAATGTAGATCACAAGTATCAACCATGTCGAGCTATTAAATCTCAGGTGTTGGCTGATTTTCTGACCAAATGGACGGAGGTCAAGCTACCTAGAGATTACAACGCAAACTCCTATTGGACAATGTACATTGACGGGCCCAAGACGCTTGCCAGACTAGGGCTAGTGTTATACTTACATCCCCCACTGGTGACAAAATTTGGTACGTATCGTAGATCATGTACACCAATTCCAATAATGTGGCCAAATATGAGGGTTTTTTGCATGGACTTCGGATGGCAACATCAATGGGCGTACAACGCCTCGAGGTACGGGGGGCTCTAACCTCGCCATATCCCAAATCAATGGCGAATTCGACGCCAAAAACCCAAAGATGGCGGAATATATAAATGCCGTCCTCAAAATATACGCACGGTTCGAAAGGATTAGAATTCCACCATGTCTTCAGAGACATCAATCAAGCTAGTGACGTCCTCGCTCACATGGGTGTGATACGATCATTTTGCATCATGAATTACTATTGATACTTGTGTTGATCCTGTCCATTATCCATTATTATCATACAATTCTTATGCCTTTCTTGTGTGACTGTGCAAGGTACATCACTAAGAGGAAATATGTGGAAAGTGGAATTCTGGATCGGGAAACCGAGAAAAAGGTAGAAAAATCAACTTGCTCCGAATGACGTGAAATCTTTCGAAGATTTTTTTTTTGGAATATTTAAGAATTTATGGGTCAAAAATATACCGGAGAGGGGCCACCAGCTAGGCACAAGCCATCAAAGCCCCCCACTTACACGGTCGCGTCGTGATAGCTTGTGGGGCCCCAGCTGGCCTTCTCGCGGCCATCTTCTCTTATATGGTGTGTTTTACCTTGAGAAAAAAATCAGAAGCTATCTTTCGGGACGAAGCGCTGCCGTCTTGAGGCGGAAACCTGTGCAGAGGCCCTTTTGCTCTCCCCGCAAAGAGATTTTGCTGGGGGAATTCCCCTGCGGTAGGGGGAATTGAAACCATCTTCATCAACGTCTTCACGAGCACCATCTCATCTCCAACCCTAGTTTGTCAAGTGTATTCAATCTTTGTCACAAAACCTGAGATTGGTACCTGTGGGTTGCTAGTAGTGTTGATTACATCTTGTAGTTGATGCGTGTTGGATTACTTGGTGGAAAGACATTATTTCCAGATCCTTAATTATTATTATTACACCTCTTATGTTGAACACGTTGATGTTGTGTGAGTATTAATTATTGTTCCCAGGGACATGGGAGAAGTCTTGTTATAAGTAATCATGCAAAGTTGGTATTCGTTCGATATTTTGATGATATGGATGTTGTTACTTACCTTAGTGGTGTCATATGAACGTCGACTACATGACACTTCACCTTTTTATGGGCCTAAGGGAAGTCATGGTGGACTAACTAATAGATGATGGGTTGCCAGAGTGATAGAAGCTTAAACCCCAGTTTATGTGTTGCGTCATAAGGGGCTAATTTGGATCCATATGTTTCATGCTATGGTTAGATTATTCTTAATTCTTCTTTCGTAGTTGGAGATGCTTGTGAGACGGGGTAATCATAAGTAGGTTGTTAGTTCAATTAAGAACATCACCTAAGCACTGTTCCATCCACATATCAAATCATCAAAGTAGAAAACATGACTAGCCAGAAATTCACATGTGTCCTCTGAGGCGCTTGCTTTATATAAGAGAACTCTCAGGCCTGTCCTTTGCTATAAAAAAGATTGTGCTACCTTGCTACACCTTTTCTACTATTATTACTTGTCACTTGTTACGAATTATCTTGATACAAAACTATCTATCATTGTTACTTAGAGCACTTGCAAAGAATTCCCTGCTGAAAACTACTTATCATTTCCTTCTGCTCCTCGTTGGGTTCGACACTCTTACTTATTGAAAGCACTATGATTGATCGTCTATACTTTTGGGTCATCAAGACTCTTTTCTGGCAACATTGTTGGGGAGTGAAGCGCCTTTGGTAAGTGAAAAGTAAGGAAACATTTTTGGTACATGTTCAAATTTGTTGTTGCTTGTCACTATGAACGGTCACCCTATGAGTGGCTTGTTCGGGGCATCTTCATCTCGAGCGGAAGTTGAAGAAATTTTTCCACAACCTTTCGAACCTACTGAAAATATTTATTATGAGATTCCTTTGGCTATTGTAGATAAACTACTAGCTAATCCATATAACGGTTCAACTCATCATGATTACCATTTGATATATGTCGATGAGATTAGTGGATTCTTTAAGCTTTCAAGTTTACCAGGAAACAAGTTAAGAAGAAAGTTTTCCCTTTATCTTTTGAGGGAAAGCACTAATGTGCTATGTTGTAAGCACAATTTCTCCCTAGGGTGGTTTTGATAATTGATCACAACGTATGCACCATTGGACTAATGTGTTTTCCAAGTATATTTCAGATAAGATCAAAAGATGTTATGTCTTAAGGTTTATGTGGAGACACCCCTGGATTCAATAAAGGAACAATATTGGATCAAGCATAGCTGGCCAAATGGGCCGGGCTAAGCAGGCCGGTCCGCGAGCCGGCCGGAACGGCACGCCATGGGTCGGGCACGACACGACTTAAACGGGCCCGCGCGAGGCACGCAGCCCGCCTCGGGCCGTGCCTGGGCCTGAAGGTTGGGTACGCGGGCCGGCACGGCATGGACTGTTTACAATTTTTATTTTTTATTTACATTTTTTATATATAACATATAAAATAGCCTAAAATCAGCCCCAAAACTACTTAAAAGAGACCTAAAATTGTGCTTAGCGTGCCAATGGGCTGGCCCGTTTAGCTCCCGCCACGTGCCTGGGCCGGGAGGCTGCGCACATGGACCGGCACGACACGGTCCAGCTAATATTCGTGCCTGGGTAGGCCGTGCCGTGCCGAACCGAGCCAACCCGTTTGGCCAGGTATGGGCTCAAGCTTCAAGCTAGAAGACTCTCCATTTTATATTTGTGAGAAATCACTTTTGAGTCCATAGGAAAGCCAATACTATTAAAAGGGGGTGAGGTAGTAAAATGAACTGACTGCTCAAATGCTCAAAGTTAGCCACCAGAACACTCAGTCATTTTCGCCACATATCCACTCTGTCAAGTTCCACATACAGAAATTCGGTGTAACCAACATTGCCACTTCGGACCCACAGTGCTTGAACCTCAAACAGAACCCTAGAAATGACTTTTGGCTTTTCGACCAATCGAAAGGCTGTAAGAGGGATGTATCTACATTAAACTAAAAAAATAACTAAACACATGCAGGAGTAGGGTTTTACGCACAACACGGCCCGAACCTGGGTAAAAACGACCTTGTCGGGCCCTGACTGTTGGTTCTGCTCTTCCCGTGACCCCTCTCCCCACCAAACCAGCAAAACGGGACCGTTGAGGCCCCCATAGGTGTCGATCCTTTCACCAACATCTTTGGCGCGCCAGATAGGGGGATCGCCGGAAGCAGGCCGACGTCAGCGTTGTCCCGATCCAATGAGTCATTCGACGGCTCCACGGATCTCAATTCGCTACAACATCTTCCCAGAGTGGGAGGAGGCAGTGGCTACTCTGCTCGCGCGTGAGAGCTCATAGCGCCTCCATATGTGCTATGGGAGCGCGGGTGGAAGGAGCGGAAGCCCCGAGCTCTGCATCGCCTCACCAACACACCTCCTTGGAACGCTTGCAATGTTGTCGAGGACGTGACAGGGGGCTTCAGCCAGGCCTCCGACGCTTACTCCGGCCGTCGCACATCTCCGGAGTGCTGCATGGTCGTCGTGGACGCGGCCGAGGCCCCGAACCGCCCCTTTACGCGCCCTCCCGCTCGCATTTCTCCTTGGAGCGCTATGATGCCAGAAAGATGCAGTCGGGGGCTCCGCCAGCAAATCTCTTGCAAAAGAGATGTGAAAGTGTTGCGTCTCGGCGTGCCTCTTTCCTTCAGTGTGGCCAAAGTCCACCAGCGAGAACCTCGTCGGCAAGGAGGCTGCTGTGGGCAACGTCAGCTTGCCGGGGGTGCAGATATTCCTCCCCGGCAGCACCTTCAGACGTTGCGGCTAGGAATTCCACGACGCGCAAGATAAGCACAGAGGGAAACTTCTTGCCAGACTCTTGGTAGACTAGTGGTATCCTTTTTAAGCATCGACTTTTGTACGAATAACCCGCGTGCAGATGGACCTTGCTAGGATGAGTGCACTCGGACTTTATTTCGAGCCTGTTCAACGACTTGAGCGGCCACAGAGCGGCCTCATCTCATTTCGAATTCGTTCAACGTTTCGGATGGCTACGTAGCACCGTATTTCGCCTCGAGCCGCGCTCGACGATTTACATGGTTGCACTAAGTGCGACAAGGAGTCTTGCCGGTGACGACCTCCTCTGTTGAGTTTTCTGAGGATCCGCTCCTCTAAGTACTCACGGCAGGATAAGTCAAGCCGACAAGCATCCGGAAAGTGCAAAGGAATAATCATACAAAATGAGAGTCGAATAAAGGATGCATCTATTCATTCATTTGTGTGGATATATTTGATACCACTTACAAAGCATTGTTGTCCTAACCTAAAGAATCTGTCTGTTGACGAGGGACAACCTATGCGAAGGAGTGAAGTTCAAAAAGACAAAAAGCGGGGCAACCCCCGGCGCAACCCAGGCTGGTCCCTCCTGGACCAGCATTGCACACTGGAGAGCACCGCCAGAGGACAGGGCGACCGGATGAGATGAAGGGGCCGGAGCCAATGGTCGCGCCTCCTCAAAGACGAGGCGTCAATGCAGGCTCCGGCAAGGTACCCCCCCTAGGCGGGGGAAGGGTGTGAGCGGGCTACGACGGCAGGGCCAGCACTAAGTCGGAGCTTGGGGAGTTGTACTCTGACTTGACCCCCGAGGATCCCGACCTGCCAAGAGCGCCACTACCGCCGCCATCCCCCTCGTCGCTATCGTTTGAGGAGGGACACTCGGCGCCGCTCGAGCCCTGTTCACAGCAGTCGAGACGCACACATGTGCGTCCGTAAAACTTGACGGGTAGCATATTTTCCTCCGCTAGCATAAAGCGGCGGATATGCCCATCCACAAGGCTGTGGGCGTGGGCGAAGGCTTTCCAGCCCAACCCGAGCAACATGGAGTGGCGCTTCGGGTACTCCACGCGCGCCTGCATAGCACCGTGGGAGCAGTCGTGTGCCCGCAACCACAAGACAAGGGCCTCGCAGCCTCCATCGCCCTATCGAAAGGGCGGGGGAGATGCAGGTGGCCCCGCGGAGTGCCGTGCAGCTCCACGATGAACTCCAGCACCGTCCCGTCTGAGTGCCCGCCAAGCCCAGGGGAAGGCAGAGATGCTGGAGTAGCACTCTGCCTCCCTCGGCCACGTCCCGGCATCCTCGGCCCCTCAAACCTCTCCCGCCACGGTCGACGGGGATGCCGCTGGTTGCGGCCCCTGAAGCTGTGGCATGATCCGAGTGGGATCCCCTTGCCGCCCTGGCAGCCAACGGAGGCCGGCCCCGTCCCCTAACACTGGTTAAGGGCGGGTGCCATCGGCAAAGCTGAAAAGAAGCAAGAGAAGACAAGGCGACAGGCGCTGAAGGCTTCGAGAGTGAGATGGGTGAACAAAACCTCCGCGCAAACACCCTAATTTGTAGGGCAAAGCTCGGAGGCCACCCTCCTCGCTCCAGAAGCCACCGCCCCTCTCGCCCAATCGCCTTCAAGTCACGAGCAGAACATGGAACCGCCCCGATGAGCCAATGCATGCAGGGGCGGGCCCATCCACGCTCGCGGCTTTTGAGGCCACGATCACCACTTGCCCGACCGCGGCTTCGCATGTCCTACGCATGGCGGAGGCATTTTTCTGGGAATAAAGAGGCAATCACGCACATGCCGCACACCCTCCCACTTCGCATTTTCAATGCGCAACGTGGGGGAAAGAAAGCCCGCAACGGCTCGATTCCGATAATCCCGGTGCCTGCGAGTCTGCGCACCGCTTTGGGCCTGGCCCAACAAGGGCCTTGCATGCGTGCGTGGCCCAGGCCGGGGGGCTCCTGTCGTTGCACTAAAGACTAGGGTCTCCAGTGCCCCGGACTAGTGCGCGGATACCGACAGCCCCCTCCATAGCGGCAAGGCACATCGTTGGAGCATAGGGCGGAAGCAAGACTCGGAAGCCCGCCAAGTACAGATTGCAAGCCCCCGACAAGCACCCGCTTGTTGGGAATGAAGAAGAGACCCCGGTAGGAGCTCCCTGCCGGGGAGATAGATACTGCCAAGGCGAGACCCTCCCTCCAAGGAAGAAGGATTGAGCCCCGGTAAGCCATCCTTGCCGGAAGATTGACAAGGCCTCGACAGGCCATCACCTCCCTGCCGAGAGAAACAAGAAGAGCCCCCGGCAAGGTAACCCTGTCGGGAAGGAAAAGAAGGCCCGAAGAGAGGCGCGGGCCCGGGGTGCCCTCGCAACCTGAGAACGCCTTCACTGACGAACACGGCACCGCTGATGCATGGACCATGCGTCCGACCACACTCCAGCGCAACACCCCAAAGTAGCCACGTGTGGGTACGTCTCCAACCCCTGTGATGAGGTCAGGGAAGTATGTCAAAGCATTTAATGCACCAAAGTAATATTGTGGCGGTAGGTTGGCGCTGTTCCACTCGTGAACTCACCGTTCACCCGCTGAGCCACTGTGGTGACCCCTTCTCCTATAAAAGGAGGCCTGCGGCTCAGTAGAAAGGACTTTTGGCTTTTTGACCATCGAAAGGCTGCAAGAGGGACAAATCTATGGTAAACAAAAATGAATAACTAAACACATGCAGGAGTAGGGTTTTACACACAACGCGGCCCGAACCTGGGTAAAAACGACCTTGACGGCACTGACTGTTGGTTTTCCTCTTGGCGCGAGCCCTCTCCCCACCAAACCAACAAAAGGGGACCGTTGAGGCCCCCATAGGTGTCGATCCTTTCACCGACATAGATCTCCATGATATAAATCATCAATGTGCATCTGC
Organism: Hordeum vulgare subsp. vulgare; assembly: GCF_904849725.1. Lineage (NCBI taxonomy): Eukaryota > Viridiplantae > Streptophyta > Magnoliopsida > Poales > Poaceae > Hordeum > Hordeum vulgare. Next base: position 116,646,541 of record NC_058523.1, on the reverse strand, counting down.
TGTGCAAAGCAAATTCCTCAAAATATGCACATCTTCAGGGGGAGTCTCTCGGTATCTTGATTTAAAATTCCTCAAATTCAGTACTTATATTTCATAATTTTATCCCCGTTGAAAACTTAACCTAATTGTCATTAACCACCAAAAAGGGGGAGATTGTAAGTACACCTAGTGCCCTTAGTGATTTTGGTGGTTTGAAGTCTTATAGGTTAAGAGACTAATATGTTTCTAAGTGTACACAGGCTCTATAAGTCGCTAAGGAGTTTGAGTTTTACGATGAATATCGACCCCTAAAAATGTATGTCTTCGGCTGAAGAATTTGGTGTGACCTTGAATACTTTGATCGCGAAGAAATTGCGATGAAATTGATATTCCTCATGAAGATATTGAAGACGAGGAATTCGGTGTGTCCTGAAGAAAAATAAGCTGAAGACTTTGAAGCATGAAGATTTACTCTTTGTGTTTCATTTTCTTTACTCTTGATTCATAGGAATACCATACTGTTAAAGGGGGTGGAAGTAATACTACGGAATGAATTTCCTCATGATGCTCAACCCAAGCCTAAACCTATCAAAGCCTCAAAGTGAGGAATATGAGAGATATGATAATTTTCAAAGTTGAAAGTTCCGACCATTGCCGCGACACGCGCCACCACACTGATCTTATCCATCCAACGGTCACATTATTTAAGGGCATTTATGTCAAATCATGTCGAGATGCTCCGAGGCTATAAATAGCCGCCCCCCACAACCTATAGCTGGTTGGGTGCTCCGAGAGAAACTGACACTTGTCATTTAAAGCAACCAATATTCCTCAGAGTCTTCAAGAGAAAATCACCAAGTGAGGAAATACCCCAAACACCAAACCCCAAACCAAAAACCAAGTGATTGAGCATCACTTCAGAATTTGTTCCTATGTGGAACTGAAGCCTTTTACCTTTGAGGACTGTGCATCCTCCAGACGGTTAAGCGTCATGGACTAGAGCATCCAGCAGTCAACTGTGGATCGCCGGGTGACCGAGTTTGCGAGGGTTTGGAAGTCTGCCCTGAAGACTTACCACGAGGGTTGAGCGAGGAGTGTGTGTCCTTAGCTCAAGGAGAATACGGTAGGGACTGTGTGTCCCGGGACTGTGTGTCCTTTGGTTTCAATACCAAGCCGCTCCAAACCAGACGTACAACTGTCACATCAGTTGGAACTGGGTCATCAACAAGTGTCTTCATCGTGATACGGGTTCTATTTCTTCAATTCTTTCATTTCCTCAAACTGTATGTTGATGACTTTGATATGCACCGTTGAAGAATTTCTTTGAAGACTTTCTCTTAATTTCCTCAAACTCAAATTCTTCACTTAAGATAATATTTCACCTCCTTACTCTGTACTTGCAAACTTTGCAAACCGAATCTCAAAATATTCATCAAGTAATCTTCTATTGAAATTTTTGCACACCTGAGCATGTACTACTTCCGCCGCACTTAATTCATCATTGAGGACTTTCCTCACAAGGAATTTCCTCAGCGATGAAATTCTAAAAATCGCCTATTCACCCCCTAGTCGATATAACGCACTTTCAAACCTCCTCTCTCCCTTTTTCTATAAGTAGCTCAACAATAACTCCTACATGCCTTCATGCATTGGCCAACAAAAGAGCTCCCTCCTGCTAAGTACATGGCGCCATTTTTCCTCCCATGGTTGCTCTAGGTTAGAAATTTTCACGTAAAATTGGAGGGAACACATAAAAGAATATGTCACCATTTTTGCCTCCTAAATTCTGCGCCATCTATGAAATCTTCAATGGGCACAACATGATATAAGTCAATGGCCCCTCATATTCTGTTCACTGATCTCTCTCTCCACTTTCTTCCACCATGGTTTTGCTTGATCTAAACCTTCCTCCTGATGAAGATTATGATCAGTCCAGTATGGTAGGAGGAGGAGGAGAAGTAGGAATAGGTGGACGAGATGGCACAGAAGATGTCGGAGCATCTTGTGTCGTTGTCGACACGGTAAGTGGGCGAGGAAGGTATGGTCTGACCAGGCGTGGTCGGGCCGTATCATGGTCTTCCAGGATGCCGGACTCTACGGCAGGTCGAGGTGGTCACTGACACCGCCCCCTTGGACTCGTCGGTCGTGGGCGTGGCCAGTTCAACACGGGAGCTGGAAGCAGCATGTTTGAAGGAGAAGGTGGTCGCATACGTGGCCGACTTATCCTCCTTGGGTGCAAGGCTATGATGCGTGTGGGCGGCGCCTTTGTTGGAGTCGGGCGAGGTGCCAGCAGCGCAGGCGGTGGCGGCAGGTGAGGTTCCGGTGGTGGCGGCGGGCGAGGTACCAGTTGTCTTAGAGGTGGGTGTACTGCGGGCAAGGACGCCATGCACACGGACATGGGCATGCATGCAGGATCTGGCCATGCTACGACGGACGATGACGTTGAGGTGCACGCTGACACGGCGGACACGGAGGTAACCGCAGTAGCCGGCCGTGCTACGGTGAATGACGACATGGAGGTGCATGCATAGGAGGAGGTGGACACGCACGCGACGGACGATGATGCAGAGGTAAAGACGAAAGAGTACTTAAACGCATCAGCCGACCATGATACGACAGTGGACATGGACATCGACACCCATATTGACACGGGCATAGATCTCAGTAAGTGTGGTTTGCTACATGATGATCATAGACTTTTACATGGTTTGTTGCATGGCGATGATCATGGATTTTGCATCTCTCGCATATTTTTTAAATGTTTGCATTATTTTTCATGTACATATCAGGTTACTAACGAGAGAAAGAGGGGTTGGTACGCTGACAACGGCAAGTGCTCTATATACACCATGATGTTGGTCAGAAATGGTCGCACGGGTCGCTTGAAAAAGGGCGTGACTAAAGTTGTATCGGACATCACCAAAGTGCCACCGCGGTGCCTTCGTCGGATATGGGAGAATGGTAATCGCGGAGGGGTGAATGCAGTGGTTAACAAGAAGGTTAAAAATTGTTGCAGAAAAAGGGTAATAGTGGGTACAAATGATATGCGAGACATACCGTTAAAGCGATGGACTACAATTGTCGACCTTACCATTGCATTGAACATCAAGAAAACTACGTGCATGCGCATGCGGCAGCTTCCGAACCGGCCGACAACGACATGGATGTGCACGCGCATGCGCACGCGGCGGACGCGGAGCTAAACGTAGCAGCTATCTCTTCAAAGACATTTGTGGCGAGAGCTTGATCCATGGTGAAGATAGAAGCCAAAGTGAAAATGGTTGTCCTTGAGAAGGTAAGGAAATGGCTCTCATTGAGAAGGAGTAAAGAGGACTCGATGGAGAAGAAAGCAAGGACTCGATGGAGAAGAATGACGGTGTTTACTCACAACATAAGCCATGGGTAGGGTAAAGATGGTGGGAACCGAAGTGGCACCGGAGGACGCTGGGGATGAGGTTGGTACAAGCATGGAACACACGACGTACCCAGGTTCAGGGCTCTCCGTAGAGATAACACCCCTAATCCTGCCGGAGTGTATAATGTATCAATGAGGCTACAATGTGCTCCTTGAGCTGTTCTACGGAGGAGGAAGAAGGAGCAGCCGGCTTGCGTCTACCTCTCATGTATGCTATTTGTGTGTGCTTAGTTGACGGACCTTCTGCATGGAGGGAGGCCGGGGGGTTTTATAGACGAACCCACCGACCTATAATAAGGATAAAATTATAGGAGCGGGACCCGACTGGCAGCCTCGCCAGCTAGCCAGGGGGCCCACGGGGTCTTGTCTAGTCGCTGGAGGGGCCCGCCGGCTGCGAGGTCCCGTCTGGCTATGAGACCCGCCGGCTAGCCAGTGAGGCTCTCGCATAAGGTTGACGCAGGACACGTGTGGTACGTACGATATCGTCTGGCGAGATTCGTCATGTGCCGTCAGTACGACCATCTCCACTGTTCCCACACCAAGTGCAGTAATGGAGTGGGAGTTTGACGGGCCGACAGTGTGCATGATGATGGATCGGAGCCGGAGTAGGTCAGCGGCATGGCCGCCGACGCAGTACCTGCCGTGCACCCCAATCTAGTACCTTGGCTGACGCGCAACCACCTTTAACCGTAGGGTCTCGTCATGACCTATGGTCTGATGTGACTTGAGCTCCCTAGCCGGCTAGTCGCTTAACTAGCCGGCCTGGGCACGACCGCCTCGCCTCTAGCCGTGCGGCTTGGCCCAGACGGCCAGAGCGAGGTAACCGCCTCGCTTCTAGCCGACAGGAGCTTCCTGGCCGGCCAGAGAGTTGGCCGTCTCGCCCCCAGCCGGCAGGTGCTTCCTAGTTGGCCAGGGGGACTTGGGTTTTGTAGAACGTTTAATGATGTTCCTTCATGGTAGAAGGCAAAGGAGTAGGCATGATGAGCCTACCCCGGGGTTATCTCCCCGACAGTAGTCCCCGAAGCAGGGGAGTCCCGCCGCCTTGGAGCGGGTTGCCTCGCCGGCTTGAGTAGTTTGTTGTTGAATTCCTGCTGCCGCCTGCGGCAGGAGACGCCGACTCGGAAGCTGGTTGGCTTCTAAGAGACGCCTCGGCTTCATCATAAGTCGCGCAGATTGCGCTAGGTGCCAGGCCCCAGCCCGACGTGATGATGGATTGCTCAGATGACGGGACTGGGCCTGAGCCCTGGGTAGATAGAGTTGTCTTAGAACAATATCCTATCCTTAAGAATAACTTGCATGTTGAACTGCTTGGGGATCCACCCCCACCAAAGGGTGATCCTGTGTTCGAGCTTAAAAGTTGCCAGATACTCTTAAGTATGCCTATCTTGATGAAAAAGAGATATATCCTGTTATTATTAGTGCTAGCCTCTCAGAGCATGAAGAAAAGAAGTTGCTAAAAACTCTGAGGAAGCACCGTGCTGCTATTGGTTATACTCTTGATGATCTTAAGGGCATTAGTCCCACTCTATGCCAGCACAAGATTAAAACTGATCCTGACTTCAAACCAGTTGCTGATCATCAAAGGAGATTGAATCCTAAGATGAAAGAAGTAGTAAGAAAAGAAATAATAAAGCTCCTTGAAGCGGGTATTATCTATCATGTTGCTCATAGCGATTGGGTGAGTCCCGTGCATTGCGTTCCTAAGAAGGGAGGCATTACCGTTGTCCCTAATGATAAGGATGAATTGATTCCACAGAGGATTATTACTGGCTATAGGATGGTGATCGATTTCAGGAAATTGAATAAGACCACTAGGAAAGATCATTACCCTTTGCCTTTTATCGACCAAATGCTAGAAAGGCTGTCTAAACACACACACTTCTACTTTCTAGACGGTTATTCTGGTTTCTCCCAAATACCAGTTGCACAATCTGATTAGGAGAAAACCACTTTCACCTGCCCTTTCGGTACCTTTTCTTATAGATGTATGCCTTTTGTCTTATGTAATGCACCTGCCACCTTTCAAAGATGTATGATGGCTATATTCTATGACTTTTATGAAAAGATTGTCGAGGTTTTCATGGATGACTTTTCCGTTTACCGGTATTCTTTTGATGATTGCCTCAGCAACCTTGATCAAGTCTTACAGAGATGTAAAGACACCAATCTTGTCTTGAATTGGGAGAAGTGCCACTTTATGGTTAATGAAGGCATTCTTTTAGGACATAAAATTTCTGAAAGAGGTATTGAAGTTGAAAAGGCTAAGGTTGATGCAATCGAGAAAATGCCATACCCCACAAATATCAAAGGTATAAGAAGTTTCCTTGGTCATGCTCGTTTCTATAGAAGGTTCATTAAAGACTTCTCTAAGATTTCTAGGCCTCTTACCAATCTCTTACAAAAGGATATTCCTTTTGTTTTTGACGATGATTGTGAGGAAGCCTTCGAAATACTTAAGAGGGCTTTGATAACATCACCTATTGTTCAGCCACCTGATTGGAACTTACCTTTTGAAATCATGTGTGATGCTAGTGGTTATGCCTATGGTGTTGTTCTAGGGCAAAGAGTCGATAAGAAGTTGAATGTTATTCACTATGCTAGTAAAACTCTAGACAGTGCCCAGAGAAACTATGCTACTACGGAGAAGGAATTTTTAGCAGTCGTGTTTGCATATGAAAAGTTTAGGTCTTACATAGTTGACTCCAAAGTCACTATTCACACTGATCATGCTGCTATTAAGTACCTCATGGAGAAGAAAGACGCTAAACCTAGACTTATCAGATGGGTTCTCTTGCTACAAGAATTTGATTTGCACGTTGTCGACAGAAATTGTGCTGATAACCCAGTAGCAGATAACTTGTCTAGGTTGGAGAACGTTCTTGATGACCCACAACCTATTCATGATAGCTTTCCCGATGAGAAACTGAATGTCATCAATGCTTCACGTAGTGCATCGTGGTATGCTGATTATGCAAACTATATCGTTGCCAAATATATACAACCTAGTTTCACGTACCAGCAAAAAAAGAAATTCTTCTTTGACTTGAGACATTAATTTTGGGATGATCCTCACCTTTATAAGGAAGGAGTAGATGGTGTTATTAGACGTTGTGTACCTGAACATGAACAGGGATAGATCCTAGAGAAGTGTCACTCCGAGGCCTACGGAGGACACCATGCGGGAGATAGAACTGCACACAAGGTATTGCAATCAGGTTTCTATTGGCCCACTCTCTTCAAGGATGCCCGTAAGTTTGTCTTGTCTTGTGACGAATGTCAAAGAATAGGAAATATTAGCAAACGTTAGTAAAGGCCTATGAACTATTCACTTGTCATTGAACCATTTGATGTCTGGGGCTTTGATTATATACCTTTTTCCAAAATGCAACGGGTATACTCATATCCTAGTTGTTGTTGATTACGTCACTAAGTGGGTAGAAGCTATCCCCACTAGTAGTGCTGATCACAACACATCTATCAGGATGCTGAAAGAGGTTATCTTCCCTAGATTTGGAGTCCCTAGATATCTAATGACCGATTGCGGTACACACTTCATTCATGGTGCTTTCCGTAAAACACTTGCTAAGTACGATGTCAACCATAGAATTGCGTCTCCCTACCATCCTCAGTCCAGTGGTCAAGTAGAGATAAGCAATAAGAGACTAAGCTAATTCTGCAAAAGACTCTCAACAGGTCTAGAAAGAATTGGTCTAAGAAGCTCGATGATGCACTATGGGCTTATAGAACTGCTTATAAGAATCCCATGGGCATGTCTCCGTAGAAAATGGTGTACGATAAAGCATGTCATTTACCTCCTGAGCTAGAGCATAAAGCTTATTGGGCAATAAAAGAGCTCAACTTTGATTTGAAACTTGCCGGTGAGAAGAGGTTATTTGATATTAGCTCGCTTGATGAATGGAGAACTCAGGCATATGAGAATGCCAAGTTATTCAAAGAAAAGGTTAAGAGGTGGCATGATAAGAGGATACAAAAGCGTGAGTTCAATGTAAGTGATTATTTCTTGCTATATAATTCTCGTTTAAGATTCTTTGCAGGCAAGCTTCTCTCTAAATGGGAAGGTCCCTATGTTGTTGAGGAAGTATATCATTCCGGTGCTATCAAGATCAACAACACGGAAGGTAATTGTCCGATAGTTTTAAATGGGCAGAGAATAAAGCATTATTTCTCAGGTACTCCCATAAATGTTGAAAGCAATATTATCAATACCATAACTCCGGAAGAATAACTAAGGGATATTTATCAGCCTGTTTCAGACTCCGAAAAGGAAGAGGTATGTGATTCGGTAAGAAAACAAAGTCCAAAACTTTTCTAGTAGGAAATTTTCTCCGTTTTGGAATATTTGAAAAATACAAAAATTGGAAGTAGTCCGGAAAGTGCGTGAGGAGGCGACAAGCCTGCACGGCGCGGGCCCACCCCCTGGCCGCGTCATGAGGGCTTGTGGCCACCTCGTGCGCCTCCCGGACTCCGTTTTCGTGCAGGGTACCCCTTCTGGTCTGGAAAAAATCATTATATATTCTCCCGTTTGGTCTGACCCCTGCATCACACAGATTTCCTCTGTTTTTCGTTTCGAGCCTATTTTCTGCCGTAGATTTGGAGCAAGATGTCGTCTCAGGAATCTGTGGGGGAGAACAATCTCCCTCAAGTTTATGGAGAAGTAAGTGTTGATCTGAAAAGGATGGAGGTCATGGAGGCTAAGGAAAGGCTACCTAAAGAAACCAAGGGTAAAACCAAGGAGAGGAATCAGGCGTGGGACGAAGTGCAATCTGTGCTCAACAGGGAAGAAGTTGAGGAAGTAGATTTCCTCCGACCCTACCTCCGCCTACTATATCCATCCTTGATTGAACTCTTGAGGTTTTTTGAAACAACTCGTGCTCGCAATACTTGTCTCACTCGTGAAGTTGTTTTGCTGGAAAAACATATCGCAGATCTCCAAGGTATAAATCAAAGATTAATGGCCCTCTTGGAGTCAAAGATTGCAACAACTCCACCACCATCACCACCAAAGGAAGACAACTAAACATGGGTATGAGCAATCCCCTTGGCTAGTGCCAAGCTTGGGGGAGTTGCCCCGGTATCGTATCACCATCACATCTTTTGCCTTTACCTTTGTTTTAGTTTTTATTTTCAGTTTTCTCTTTCTCTAGTAGATTAAAAGTCTTAGTGTTTTAGTCTTGAGTTTTACTTTGTGTCACCCCCGATGTATTCGAGCTCATGATTCATATAATAAAGAGTGTCTTAGTTGAAGGGCTTTGCCTCTTTCCATGATCAAAAGAGTGAGAATAGAACAAAAGCATGTAAGATCATGTAATGATCTTATGGGAAGTGATGGCTTCACATATAAAAAGAATGAGGATTGAAACTTGTTGAGGGTAGGAAAACGTAGACCTTGGTCATGGTTGCAATTAATAGGAAGTGATAAAGAAGGAGAGGTTCACATATAGATATATCATCTCTGACACCATCTATGATTGTGAACACTCACTAAACTATTGCATGCCTAGAAGTAGATGTTGGACAAGGAAGACAACATAATGAATTGTGTTTGCTTGGCTCCGAACAATGTTATATGATTAGAGATCCCTTAGCATGTGACGGTTGCTTCCACCTCACATTAGCCAAACCTCCCGCACTAAGTAGAAATACTACTTGTGCATCCACAAACCATCAACCCAGTTTTGCCATGTGAGTCCACCATACCTACCTATGGATTGAATAAGACCCCTCAAGTAAGTTGTCATCGGTGCAAGCAATAAAAATTGCTCTCTAATATGTATGATCTATTAGTGTGTGGAAAATAAGCTTTGTATGAACCTGTGATGAGGAAGACATAAAAGCGACAGACTTCATAATAAAGTTCATTATCACAGGAGGCAATATAAAGTGACGTTCCTCCACACTAAGAGGACACGCATCCAAACCTCAAAAGCGCATGACAACCTGTGCTTCCCTCTGCGAAGGATCTATCTTGTACCTTTACTTTTTGCCCTTGAAAGAGTCATGGTGATCTTCACCAATTCCTTATTTCGCCTTTATCTTGGCTAACGTCATATGCTTGGGAAAGATCTATATTCATATGTCAACTTGGAGGTAAGTATTCATGAATTATTATTGTTAACATTACCCTTGAGGTAAGCAGTTGGGAGGCAAAACTGTAAGCCCCTATCTTTCTCTGTGTCCAGCTAAAACTTTGATCTCATGAGTACCACGTGAGTTGTAGCAATTGTAGAGAACAAAAGAATGATTGAGTATGTGGATTTGCTGTACAAGCTCTTATTTGACTCTTTCTGATGTTGTGATAAATTGCAATTGCTTCAATGGCTGAAGGCTATCGGTTGTTACTTCTCGGTAAGGTTCTTGATCCATGCTTTACTTTGTGAAGGAATTATCACTTTAGCATGAGAGATTATATGTTGGTATTGCTGTTCTGATCTGGATCATGATGGATGCATGTTCGTATCTTGTTTGGTCGACACCTCTCTCCCTAAACATGTGGACATATTTATTGAGCTAGGCTTTCGCTTGAGGACAAGTGAGGTCTAAGCTTGGGGGAGTTGATACGTCCATTTTGCATCATGTTTTCATGTTGATATTTATTGCTTCTTGGGCTGTTATTTCACTTCACGGTACAATTCTTATGCCTTTTCTCTCTTATTTTGCAAGGTTTACATGAAGAGGGAGAATGCCGGCAACTGGAATTCTGGCCTGAAAGTGGAGCAAAGTTGAGATACCTATTCTGCGCAACTCCAAACACCATAAAAATCAACGAGGATTTTTTTCCGGATTTATAAAAAATACTAGGCCGAAGAAGCGCCAGAGGGGCGCCAGCAGGTGGCCACAAGCCTGCACGGCGCGGCCAACCCCCAGGCCGCGCCATGAGGGCTTGTGGGCAGCCTATTGGCCCACTGGCCCCCCTCTTCTGGTATATTATGGGTTTCATCCAGGAAAAAATCAAGGAGGAGCTTTTTCGTGGCTTCGCCACCGCCACGAGGCGGAACTTGAGCAGAACCAATCTAGAGCTCCAGCAGGACGATCCTGCCGGGGAAACTTCCCTCCCGGAGGGGGAAATCGTCGCCACCGTCATCACCAACACTCCTCTCATCGGAGGGGACTCATCACCATCAACATCTTCATCAGCACCATCTCATCTCCAAACCCTAGTTCATCACTTGTAACCAATCTCCGTCTCGCGACTCCGATTGGTACTTGTAAGGTTGCTAGTAGTGTTGATTACTCTTTGTAGTTGATGCTAGTTGGATTGTTTGGTGGAAGAGTTTATGTTCAGATCCTTGATGCTACTCATTACCTCTCTGATCATGATTATGATTATGCTTTGTGAGTAGTTACTTTTGTTCCTGAGGACATGGGATAAGTCATGCTAATAGTAGTCATGTGAATTTGGTATTCGTTCGGTAATTTGATATGTTGTATGTTGTTTTTCCTCTAGTGGTGTTATGTGAACGTCGACTACATAACACTTCACCATTATTGGGGCCTAGAGGAAGCCATTGGGAAGTAGTAAGTAGATGATGGGTTGCCAGAGTGACAGAAGCTTAAACCCTAGTTTATGCGTTGCTTCGTAAGGGGCTGATTTGGATCCACTAGTTTAATGCTATGGTTAGACATTGTCTTAATTCTTCTTTTATAGTTGCAGATGCTTGCGAGAGAGGTTAATCATAAGTGGGATGCTTGTCCAAGTAAGGGCAGTACTCAAGTGCCGGTCCACCCACATATCAAACTATCAAAGTAATGAACGTGAATCATATGAACATGATGAAAACTAGCATGACAGAAATTCCCGTGTGTCCTCTTGAGCGTTTTTCCTCCTATAAGACTTTGTCCAGGCTTGTCCCTTGCTACAAAAGGGATTGGGCCACTTTGATGCACTGTTGCTACTTTTGTTACTTGTTGCTTGCTACGAATCATCTCACCACACAATCACTTGTTACCGACAATTTCAGTGCCTGCAGATTTTACCTTGCTGAAAACCACTTGTCAGATCCTTCTGCTCCTCGTTGGGTTCGACACTCTTACTTATCAAAAGGACTACGATTGATCCCCTATACTTGTGGGTCATCAAGGAGGTCTTCAAGCGATCAGCTGGATCCAGCTTGATTTGATGGTAGCCCAAATAAGTGTCCAGAAACGACAGTAGTTCGCAGCCGGCTGTGGAGTCGATCACTTGATGTATCCTGGGCAAGGAGAAAGGGTCTTTCGGGCGCGCTTTCTTCAGGCTCGTGTAGTCGATACATATTCGCCGTGTATTGTTCTTCTTCAGCACCAGGACTGGATTAGCCAACCAGTCCGGGTTGAAAACCTCCGTGATGAAGCCGGCTGCGAGCAGCCGGGCAATCTCTTCTCCAATTGTGCGCAGCTTCCCCTCGGTGAAGCAGCCCAAAGGTTGTTTCACCGGCTTCGCATCCGGCCGCACGTGAAGTTTTTGGTCGGCGTACTTCCTCGGAACCCCTAGCATGTCTTTTGGAGACCATGTAAAGATGTCCCGATTCTCACGGAGGAAGTCGGCGAGCTCGCCTTCCTATTTGGGGCTAAGGTTAGACCCAATGGTGACGAACTGCTTGGGGTTCGCAGGGTCGTGTGGCACCTGCTTGTTTTCTTTAGCCGGCTTGAATGAGCCCTCGTCGGCCGAATGGGATGGTGGAGTAGGGATTGTCGGCTGCTGGGTAGCCTGAGCCACGAGCCGGTCGATCTGCCTTTGCTCCTCAACAATCACCATGGCGTCGGCCAAATGGCTATTGTCCTGTGCACACTCGAGCGACTTCTTGTAATCGCCAGCAATGGTGATGATGCCCTTTGGACCCGACATCTTCATTTTGAGGTAGGCGTAGTAGGGGATGGCCATGAATTTGGCTAGAGCCGGCCTGCCCAACAGCGCGTGATACGGGCTGCTGAGATCCACCGCCTCGAACCATATGGACTCTCAGTGGAAGTGTGCCTTGTCATCGAAAAGGACGTCCAGCTGGATTTTGCCGATCGGCGAGCAGGACTGTCCTGGCACAATGTCGTGGAAGACAGTGCTGGTTAGTCAGAGGTCCTTCTCCTTGAGCCCAAGTTTGAGCAGTGTGTCAAGGTAGAGGATGTTGATGTTGCTGCCGCCGTCGACCAACACCCGGGAGAAACGGCAGGTGAGCCTCTGGGAGGCGAAAGTGGGGTCGAGGACGAGCGCGTATGAGCCAGGATTTGGCATCTCCGCAGGATGGTCAACCCGGCTCCATGTAATTGGCTTTTCAGATCAATGCATGTATTGGGGAATCGGAGGGACCGTGGCATTCACCTCACGCCGGCGTTGTCGTTGGTTGTGCTTGTCGTCACCCTCGAATGTGAAGACAACGAATTCTCCGTCTTGATGGGGGTAGTCGTCGTGGAGACGGCCGTCGTTGTGAGGCGGCGGCGGCGGAGCTGGAGCTACACCAGGAGCCGTAGCATGAGGTGCTGCAGCTGCACCTGGGGGAGCCGACAGGCCCTCTCCTTGCGACATTCGCTGTGCAAAGCTGCACTGCCGAAGGGTATGGGTAGCGGGCTTCGCCCTAGTGTGCATCTTGCAGGGCGCGTCAAGCATTTGCTCAAAGTTGAGCTTGAGTTGGCAGTCGTTCTTGCTGGTCCGCCTTTGTTGAGAGCCGGCTTGAGTAGCCAGCGCATCTCCCTCCACGTTGGCCACCAGTTTGTTCTTGGATCACGAATCAAGTTGATCCGCCTTTCGCTTGTTGTTGTTCTGGCCGCCTCGATTGTCACCAGCCAGCTTGGGAGTAGTCGGCGTGGGGACAACTTTGTCCGAGGCGGTCACCTTGACCCGCATCGCGGAGTCGGCCGTGGCGTACTTGTCTGCCTTGGCCATGAGCACTGCCAGAGAGGTGGGCTCGGAGCACATGAGCTTGTGCTTGAGGAGAGTGTCATCTCGGCAGCCGTCGATGAAGTACTGGATGGCATGTACCTCATTTACTCCCTCGCAGGAGTTGTGCAGCTCAGTCCAACGCGTGACGTAGTCGCGAAGGGGTTCGTCGAGCCTCTGGACGCACATGGCCAGCTCGCGAGGCCGGCCAGGGTGCTTGTAGGTGCCAGTGAAGTTGCGGACGAACGCCTCCTTGAAGTCAACCCAGAAGTTGATGCTGCCGGCTGGAAGGCTGTTAAGCCATGTTCTAGCCAAGCCGGCCAGCATGAGTGGCACGTAGCGAACGGCTACGCGCTTGTTGCCCCGAGCGATGCCAACAGTGATGGTGTAGTCGATCAGCGAGTCTTTTGGATGGGTTGTGCTGTTGTACTTGGGGGTGTCCCGATGGAGAGTGAAGCCTCGGGGAAATGGCTCCCCTCGGATCCGGGGGCCGAAGCACGCCGGACCGATTGGTCCGTCCTCTTACAGGAGAGCTGACTGCGCCAGGGCGTTGAGGCGCTTGCGAGCATCATTGTCGTTGTGTGGGACGCGAGGGCCGATCCGAGCCGTGATCGGAAGGGTGTCTTGTGAGCCGGTAGCATGGGCCCTCCCCGGATGAGGAACCTCATACACCGAATCACTCTCATCACCACCATCTCTGCAACGCCGGCTTGAAGTTGGCTCGCTCTGGCGGTGAGAACGCCTGTCGTGGCTGTCCTCGCCCTTCTGGCCGGAAGTGCGATGCAAGGATGATCCCTTGGCTTGATGACGACCGCTGGGGTTACGACGTGCTCTGGGATTGGGTCCCGGAGACTCCGACTGTGCCTGACCAGGGTCAAGCTGTGTCTGCTGCTCATTGCTGGTGTCAAGGAGATCCTTGACCCGCTTCTCCTGAAGGACGCTCTCCTCGCCCTTCAAGTGTGGCATTTCTGCCATGGCCGCCTGGGCAACGCGTAAGTTGGCCGCAGGAGTCTTGTAGATGGGCTGCTTGCCGCCTAGGATCTCGGTAATGACCCGGCCACGGCCATAGACCGCGCCAAGCCGGCTAGGACCCTCGGAAACCGTAGTGAGGCTGTAAGCGGAGTTATACTTGCGCTGCATGGCCTTCATCCGGCGTTTAGCCACGGCGATGGCAATGCCCTCCTCCAAGCCTGTGAGCCTCCTCCAGCAAGGCCCGCGCGTCGGTGGGTGCTACTTCTCAAACAACAACGCTAGAAATTGACACGTTGATAGAGACTTGCTTGCGTTGGTTTTCCCTTGAAGAGGAAAGGGTGATGCAGCACAGGAGCAGTAAGTATTTCCCTTAGTTTGAGAACCAAGGTATCAATCCAGTAGGAGAATGATGGGGTTATAGTCCCAGGGTAGGGTCATAGGCCTGCCCTATAGGTCCTACCCAAGGACTACCCTTCATAAGGGACAAGGCCCTTAGTCAGTTCCGACTGAATTAAGGACTTCCCATCATCCAGTCGGTGACGATTCCCCCATCATCCAGTCGGGGACGAGCATTCGGAGCGTATTAAACTTACCGACTGGATTCCACTATGTATATCGTAACCTCCCTGGAGGGCAACGGTCATACGTTTTCATGCACCATTATTAGCATTTAAGGCATACGTTACCTGTAACGTAGGCATTTATTCGCCACTACTCCACCCCTGTGCACCGGACCGTTGTGAAGGGCAGCGCACTCTATATAAGCCACCCTTCCCCACTGGTGCAGGGGTTAGCATTTCACTGTACTCCATATTTCACTCGACATTAAGCTCCCAAGAGCACTGAGACGTAGGGCTTTTACCTCCACCATAGAGGGGCCTGAACTCCTACAACCTCGCCGTAGCTAAGGCTCTGCCCATCCTTTCGTACCCTACACATCTACTGCCAGACTTATACCCACGACAGTTGGCGCCCACCGTGGGGCAGGCGTCTAAGCGACTTCCGGCGAGTTTGTGACTACATCTTTTCATCATGTCGTCCGGTGGAGATTTGTGCGTGGGTCATGAGATCCTCTTCGGCGCACTCTCCTTCATCGTCGACGATTCGGCATGGCTTCGGGATGCGCCTCTCGACGTCGAGGCGCTCCCCAGTCGCGGGGTTACGCACTTCCGTGCCGGCGCCCGCGGCGTCCTTCTTCTCCAGTAGTCGGCTGCGGTGTCGATCCTCGCCCCCGTCACACGCCGCAACAAGCGGTCTCGCCGTCCGCGGCTCCAGCGTTAGGTGCGACACGCCGAGGCGCGCCAGAACGCGTCCTCTCAACTGGCGGTCCTCGAGTCGGTTGTGGTCGCGCCGCCGTCCTAGTGCTTGGACTCAGTTCCAACTGAGTTGCCTTCCGAGTACTTGGGTCGCGGGCCTGCAACCAAAGTTCTCATGGCCAATTCCCATGAAAGTCACTGCCAAACTGGTCGGAACGAGCATGAGGTCGGCGAGTCTTCCGGTGCTCGCCATCAGCCCCGCCGTTCTGCGAGTCGACGCACTCGTCAGAGCAACGTGGAGGTGTTCCGCACACCCGTCCTCAACCTGCCTGCCGCTGCCAAGATAGCCGATTCCCTCCAACCGACTGATTCAAAGGCTGGTAGAGGGATCGAGCAGATCCGTGCCCTGTTGCACACGACGCAGCAGCAGAATTCGGCGGTCTCCCAGTCGCACAACACGATCCACAACAGTTCCGTCCACGTGAACACGCATCGGTCGGTTTTCAGCCCCGATTCTCATCAGCGACATAGAGGAGGCAGCCGTTCCATGAATCCCGAAGATCGTTGCCGTTCACGCACCCCTCCGCGGGGTGGGCCTTACGGGGCCCGACATCATGATGATCGGTGTTCAGTCGGTGACACGTATGATCCAAGGCCCGACGCAAGAGGGTACATCGCCCAGAGGAAGGTCGACAGGAGTCGAGCTCGCCATGATGGTCAGACAGAGACCGTCCGAGTGGAAGCAGGACCATTGTCTGTGGCCCCGAGTGTTTCAGTCGGGCCATCCGTTCGGCTGGCATCCCTCCCAACTTCTGATTGGCAACGGGGATCAGCAAGTTTACAGGAGAATCCAAGCCAGAAACGTGGCTGGACGACTACCGAGTGGCGGTCCAGATCAGTGGCGGAGATGACCAGGTCGCCATGAAACATCTCCCCCTGATGCTCGACGGCTCGGCACGAGCGTGGCTGAACCAGTTGGCTCCTTCAAGCATCTACAACTGGGCAGATCTGGCCCGAGTCTTCATCCCGACCTTCGAGGGCACGTGCAAACGCCCTGCTGGTCTCGTGGAGCTCCAGCACTGTGTCCAGAAGCAGAATGAGCCCCTGCGCGATTTCATCCAGCGTTGGACAACCCTCTACCACACGGTGGAGAATGTCATAGAGCACCAAGCAGTCTGCGCCTCCAAGGCAGGCGTGCGGTACAGAGATCTGTACGTGAAGTTCGGTCGGACAGGCGACATATCCATGAGCAAGATGATGGAGATAGCGGCACGCTATGCAAATGGCGAAGAAGAGGACCACATACGTAGCGGCAAGCATAAAGCAGTCGCCGATGGAGATGGGAACAACACTCGGAAGCAGACGCAGAAAGCTCCGTCCACTCCGCAGGCAGAGGCCGTAGCCGTTACCAATGCCTAGTTCAAGGGCAAGGGGAAGGCACAGTTCACCCCCAAGAAGAAGCAGTTTAGAAACTCCATCCTGGATCAGCCATGTCCAATCCACACGAAGATGGACGAAGAAGGCAACGCCATATTCCCGAAGCACACCACTCGGCAATGTCGCCTCCTGATCCAAGGGTTCGGCGAAGGGCAGCCGAGTGAAAAGGACAATCAACAGGATGATGAGGACAAGGAGGATCCGTTCCCCCAAGTCCATGCAACACTGATGATTTTTGCTGACGTGGAAAGCAAGAGTCGACTGAAGCTGGTGAACACGGAGGTGAACATGGCCACCCTAACCAACCCCACGTTCCTCAAATGGTCTCAGACTGCGATCACCTTTGACCAGTCGGATCATCCAGCACACGTGCCCACCCCTGGGAGGCAGGCTCTGGTCGTCGACAAGGTGGTGGAAGGAGTCCGACTGCGCAAAGTCCTCATGGACGGCGGCAGCGGCTTGAACATCATGTACGCCGACACTCTCAAGGGGATGGGCATTCCGATGTCCAAACTTAGCGAGAGCAGCATGCAGTTCCATGGAGTCGTCCCTGGACGAAAGGCCAAGTCACTTGGCCAGATCGCGTTGGACGTTGTTTTCGGCTCCGACAAGACCTTCTGCAAGGAAAAGGTGGCATTCGAGGTGGTAGACTTCCAGAGTGCATACCATGCGATTCTGGGCCGTCTGGCATATGCACGTTTCATGGCCCGTCCATGTTACGTGTATCTGAAGGTGAAGATGCCGGGTCCCAAAGGTGTGATCACTGTCACGGGCAATCGGCAGCGGGCCGAGCAGTGTTTGCAGCAGGGGTACAAGAAGACAGCCGATCAACAGATGCCTATCCTCGAGCTGGACGAATACAAGAAGACAGCCGACCCCGCTAACTTGATGCGTTCGAAGAAGCCAGCTTCGGAGTCCGCATTCCAGTCGGCGGGGGACACGAAAAAGGTCAGCATCCACTCGACGGACGACACCGCTGCCCCGACGAACATCTCCACCACCCTCGATCCAAAATAGGAAGCCAAGCTCATCCAATTCATCCGTGAGAACTAGGACATTTTCGCATGGAAGCCCGCTGACATGCCAGGTGTACCCAGGGAGTTGGTGAGCACCGACTGCATGTGGATCCTGCTGCTCGGCCCGTCCGAGAACGCCTGCGTCGCTCTGCCGCGCACAAGAGGAAAGCAATCGGAGAGGAGGTGGCTAAACTTTTGGCAGCCAACTTCATTCGCGAGGTACACCACTCCGAGTGGCTCGCCAATGTTGTCATGGTGCCCAAGAAGGACAAGTCTCTCCGAATGTGCATCGACTTCAAGCATCTCAATAAGGTTTGCCTGAAAGACCATTTCCTGCTCCCCCGCATTGATCAAATTGTCGATAAGACTGCGGGTTGCGAGCGTTTGTCATTCCTTGATGCCTACTCGGGCTATCATCAGATTCGTCTGTATGGCCCCGATGAATTAAAAACAGCCTTCATCACCCCATTCGGGTGCTTCTGCTACATCACTATGCCATTCGGTTTGAAGAATGCAGGAGCAACTTTTATGCGCATGATCCAAAAATGCCTCCTTGACCAGATCGGTCGGAATGTGGAGGCGTATATGGATGATATCGTAGTCAAGTAACGCAAAGGTTCCGACCTGCTAACTGACTTGGCAGAAACATTCGCCAACCTTCGTAGGTACAATATCAAGCTCAACCCTGCCAAGTGTTCATTCGGTGTTCCCAGCGGAAAGTTACTCGGTTTCTTTGTTTCCGAACGAGGGATCGATGTCAACCCCGAAAAGATCGGGACCATCGTCCGAATGGAGCGGCCGATCAGAATACATGATGTAAAAAGGCTCTTAGGTTGCCTAGCGGCTTTGAGAAGGTTTATCAGTCGACTCGGCGAGAAGGCGCTACCTGTGTACCGACTCATGAAGAAATCAGATACTTTCGAGTGGACAGACGAAGCCCAAATTGCATTCGACGACCTCAAAGCCCTGCTTTCCACCTAGTCGGTTCTTACTTCCCCGCTCAGTAAAGAACCCCTTCTTCTGTACATCGCGGCTACAAATCAAGTCGTGAGCACTGTTCTCACAGTCGAACGCGAAGAAGAAGGCAAAGCATACAAGGTTCAGCGGCCAGTGTATTATGTCTCCGAAGTCCTGACTCCTTCCAAGCAAAGGTATCCCCATTATCAAAAGCTCATTTACGGGATCTACATGACTGCAAAGAAGATAGCTCATTATTTCCAAGACCACTCGGTGTCTGTCGTTTCTGATGCTCCGTTGTCGGAAATCCTCCACAATCGGGACGCGTCAGGCCGAGTGGCGAAGTGGGCAATGAGATGTTATACTGCGACATCAAGTTCTAAGCCAAGAAGGCTATAAAGTCTCAAGCTCTGGCTGACTTCATAGCAGAATGGGTAGAACAACAGCAACCGACTCACATCTACTCGGCTCATTGGACAATGTTCTTTGATGGGTCCAAGATGTTGAATGGCTCCAGCGCTGGCGTAGTGATCATATCGCCAAAAGGTGATAAACTCAAGTATGTGTTGCAGATACATTTCGATTCCTCCAACAACGAGGCAAAGTATGAAGCTCTCCTTTATGGATTGCGCATGGCCATCACACTCGGCGTCCGTCGCCTGATGATTTATGGCGATTCAGATTTGGTGGTTAATCAAGTGATGAAGGAGTGGGATGTAAGGAACCCCACCATGACTTCATATTGCAACGCAGTGAGGAAGCTCGAGAAGAAGTTTGAAGGTCTGGAACTCCACCATGTTCCGCGACTGAAAAACCAAGCAGTTGATGAATTGGCAAAACTTGGATCCACTCGGAGACCAGTCCCGAGTGATGTCTGCCTCGAGCACCTACACCTTCCCTCAGTTAAAGAAGATCCTTTCACAGAGGAACCAGTACAACCAAAGAGCTCGACACATCCGACTGAAGTCGAGGTCCCCGCTGTGGTTGATTTGATCATGGATATTCTTGCTCTCATCCCCGATTGAACTGTGCCGTTCATTGCGTACATCCTGAGGCAAGAGTTACCGGAGGACGAAGTCCAAGCGAGGCAGATCGTCCGCAGGTCGAAATCTTTCACCGTCATTGATGGCCAGTTGTACAAGGAAAGTGTTTCGGGCGTCCTTCAATGATGCATCTCCCGTGAGGAGGGATAGTTAATCCTGGAAGAAATTCACTCGGGAACGTGCGGCCATCATGCCTCCTCAAGAGCAATCGTCGCCAAAGCATTCAGAGCTGGTTTCTTCTTGTTGCAGGTGAATGAAATGGCGAAGGATATGGTCGACCGATGCGAAGGCTGTCAGTTCTACTCGAACAAGTCCCACAAGCCAACATCTGTGCTGAAGACAATCCCTCTTGTTTGTCCGTTTGAAGTGTGGGGATTAGATACAGTAGGTCCATTCAGGACAGGCCAACGGGGATTCACACATCTGTTAGTGGCAGTCGACAAGTTCACCAAGTGGATTGAAGCCAAGCCCATCAAGAAGCTCGACGCCCTTACGGCCATCAAGTTTGTCACGGACATCACCTCCACATTCGGGGTACCGCAAAACATAATCACTAACAATGGCACAAACATTGACTCGGACAGATTCAAAGGTTTCTGTACAGGCCAAGGTATCCGAGTGGATTTTGCATCTGTGGCGCATCCCCAAACAAACGGGCAAGCTGAGCGGGCGAATGGACTTATTCTTCAAGGGTTGAAACCTCGACTCCTGCGGGAAGTTGGACATGCTGCCGGCGCATGGGTCACCGAGCTGCCTTCGGTGTTGTGGGGCCTCCGCACAACTCCAAATAGATCTACAGGGCGATCCCCGTTCTTCCTCGTTTATGGAGTAGAGGCAGTCCTTCCGAGTGACTTGCTCCACAACTCTCCACGAGTCGAACTCTTCTCCGAAGCCGAAGCAGAGCAAGCCAGGCAAGATGGAGTGGATCTTCTAGAAGAGGAGCGCGAGATGGCACTGACTCGCTCAACCATTTGTCAACAAGATCTACGGCGTTTTCACGCGCGGCACGTCAGGAGTCGTACATTCCAAGCAGGCGACCTGGTGCTCCGAGTGGATCAACAGATACCTCACAAATTGGCTCCCGCCTGGGAAGGACCCTTCATCATCTCCAAGGTGCTGAACAACGGAGCATATCGACTCTACAACCTCGATAGGGAAACGGACGAGCCGCGAGCATGGAACGGAGATCTCCTGAAGCGCTTCTACACGTGACCGCCGACTGAGGCAATGTAAAGAACAAGTATCATTGAAGTAATACAAAGTAGATTGATTTTTTGCAAATTCAAAATTCTTCCGCGTTGGCAGACTCCGGTCTCAAAAAATAAAAAATTTGCTCCGAGTGCGCACTACACGTCACACTCGGGGACTTAGGTGCGATCCAGAATCGCCTAAGTACAAACTTTCTCCGAGTGTGCACTAAACGTCGCACTCGGGGACTTAGCCGCGATCCAGAATCGCCTAAGTACAAACTCTCTCTGAGTGTGCACTAAACGTCAAACCCGGGGACTTAGCCGCGATCCAGAATCGCCTAAGTACAAACTCTCTCCAAGTGTGCACTAAACGTCACACTCGGGGACTTAGCTACGATCCAGAATCGCCTAAGTACAAACTTTCTCTGAGTGTGCACTACACGTCTCACTCGGGGACTTAGCTGCGATCCAGAATCGCCTAAGTACAAACTCTCTCCGAGTGTGCACTAAACGTCGCAATCGGGGACTTAGCCGCGATCCAGAATCGCCTAAGTACAAACTCTCTCCGAGTGGGCACTAAACGTCGCACTCGGGGACTTAGCCGCGATCCAGAATCGCCTAAGTACAAACTCTCTCTGAGTGTGCACTAAACGTCACACTCGGGGACTTAGCTGCGATCCAGAATCGCCTAAGTACAAACTTTCTCCGAGTGTGCACTAACCGTCGCACTCGGGGACTTAGCTGCGATCCAGAATCGCCTAAGTACAAACTCTCTCCGAGTGTGCACTAAACGTCGCACTCGGGGGCTTAGCTGCGATCCAGAATCGCCTAAGTACAAACTTTCTCCAAGTCTGCACTAAACGTCACACTCGGGGACTTAGCTGCGATCCAGAATCGCCTAAGTACAAACTTTCTCCGAGTGTGCACTAAACGTTACACTCGGGGACTTAGCTGCAATCTAGAATCGCCTAAGTACAAACTTTCTCCGAACTAAACGTCGCACTCGGGGACTTAGCTGCGATCCAAAATCGCCTAAGTACAAACCCTCTCCTAGTGTGCACTAAACGTCACACTCGGGGACTTAGCTGGGATCAAGAATCGCCTAAGTAAAAAGCTCCCTTCGAGTGTATCCTACAGATCCACTCGGAGGCTTAGCAGACCCTCATTTAGGCTCATGTAGATGTGAAGACAACTCACAATTACATGAGTAGCAACTCGCTCCGAGTGCGACCTTACAGTCGCGCTCGGGGACTTAGCTGCGATCAAGAATCGCCTAAGTAAAAAGCTTCCTTCGAGTGTATCCTACAGATCCACTCGGAGGATTACCAGACCCTCATTGAGGCTCATGTGGATGTGAAGACAACTGACATCTACATGCTCCGCATGTTTGCCATTGGCTTCACCAAGAAATGCCAAACAAAAACCACGAGCCAAAATCATGTCAAAAAAATTTTGGTGAAAGAAGAGCAAAATATTCGATTCGAATTCAAAGTTGGTTCAACGATAGTCGGCTCGGTGTAGATCAAGCTTATCCACACCGAACCACGAATGTGACGGCCAACAGCAGTGGCCAAAGTTTCATACAGATACCACTCGGCATACCGAGGTAAAGTTTTTCAAGCGTCGTCAGGACTGGCACCGGGACTGGCAGGCTTCACAAAAGTTTCAAGGTCGATCCCGTCTGCGATGCGAGTGGCGGTCTCAAGGAAGGTCTCCATGAAATCTTCGAATCGAAGCTTCTTGGTGTTGGCGACCTGCAACGCCTTCAGCTTCTCTTCGTGAGCTTCCTTGCAGTGCACTCGGACCAGCGATAACGCCACGTCCGCACCACAATGAGCGGCAGACTTCTTCCACGCCTGCACTCGGTTCGGGACGTCCTCCAGCCGAGTCATCAACCCTTCTATCTCCCCCGGGAATCGTCTTCGGGCCACAGCTCCTTGTCGATTCGGCCGACGACTTCTCTCAGGCGGCCGATGAAAGGTCCCACTCTGCCAAGGCGAATGTGCGCTCGGAGCATGTCTCGATTGGCTTCGTCACCGAGTGGAACGTTCGGAATAACCGACCGCTCAATGTCAGTTGCTTCAGCCTCAGCGTCCATACAAAAATCTGCAAAGACAAGACGAGCAGGAAGTAAGCACAGAATGACATACAAAGTCAAGAAACACTCAGAAAAAACTTACCACCGAGCAGTGCAATCATCTTCTTTGCCCAGTCGCTCACGTACTTCTCCTGCGATATGCACCGACTGTTCATCAACTTCATCTGACCCACCAGTTCAGTTCTTTGCTTGCCCATTTTCTCAATTTCGGCCACCAGTGCCTTGTTTGCCTCACGGGACTCCTCCAAAGACTTCTCTCGGTCAGCAAGAGCCCCCTTCACACCACCTAAGTCATTCACAGCTGCCTCCGATTCTGCAGCAAGCTAAATCTTTTCAGCCTTCAGAGCATTGTATGCTGATCCCATTTTGCAAGTCTTCTGCAAATCAACGCGAAGAAAAGATCAGACACATTCAACAAGGAAAACAATAAAAGCTCAAAGTTCTTCCAGCAAGCAGTCGACAGCGGTCTCGGGGACTACACCCAGTGGGTTCACTGAGAGTGACCCCACTGGCATGAAGCTCGAATAGGTCTGCCCTATTGAGCTACATGACAAAAACAAGCCTATGAGGCTACTATTACCCGACCTGAGTAAAACTACTCTCGGGGACTACTTCCAGGGGGTGCACTCGGAGTGCCCCCACTGGTACCATTCGGGCAGATCAGTTCTGATCCGATCAAGTCACGAAAAATATATATAAAGACAACTGCCGGTGCAAGCACTCGACAGAAGTCTCGGGGACTACACCCACTGGGTTCACTCGGAGTGAACCCACTGCAAAATAATCCTACTGTATCCGAGTCTATCACTTCAACCCCCAGTGGGTTACAAGAGGAAAGTAAACACTTACTAGCGCACTTACTCGGATATCGTCCCGGAGCTCCAAGCTTCTCTTGTACAAAGATGCGATGGAGTCGTACGCTCCCTTGGCATCACCCACCATCAACACCGCCTGCACCATGGCCTCCTTGGTGGCTCCCACTTGCTCTTCCGGGAGGTGTCGGGCGTCGTACTGGACAGTCGACGGACCCGGCACGACAGGAGACTCCTTGGGCATCCCAAGTCCCGCTCCAGTCGGTTCTGCCGCGAGGGACACCGTCTCAGTCGACGGCATCGTCTCGGTCGGCGGCGCGTCCGTGGTGGGAGCAGCAGCAGATGGAACAGCCTCAAGGACAGGCGCCAAAGCTTGCCCTGACCTCTTCTGGTCATCCTCCTCTAGATGAATCACCTCTGAAGGAAGCCCAACTGAACAACATGAGATTATAGAAAAAGGGCAAGATTAAAGACAGAATTCGCGAAACAATAATGCAAACTCTCGGAGTCTTCTCAACGTACCTTGTTGGGATGTGGCAACGTTATCCGTATCCATGGGATCGTCTTCCTGGCATGGTAGAGAGGTGGCGGAGGTAGCAGCTCTGTCGAGTAAAATCCACTCGACCAGTAAGCATGAGTTCAATCAAATACCGAAAGAAGATAGGAGAACAAGACACTTACGATGAGGCAACACGAACAACGATCCTCATCCGAGGCAGAGCTTCCCAAGGCTTGGATCCACTCGGTTTGGCCGCCTTGGAAGGTTGCTTTGTGGGCTCGGCAGCAGCGTCCCTGGTCCTCTTCATGCTCCGAGCACTCGGAGCCACGGGAGGAGCTGGCGAGGCACTCGGGGCCGCTGGAGGAGCCGACGGAGTCACGGGTTCGTGACGGCGCTTAGTTCGAGGCTCTGGTGGTGGGGGTGGCGAGCTCTGCTCCCCAAATTCCCCCTCCTCCTCTTCGGTCTCCTCCTCCGTCTCCCCACTGTCGGAGACGTACTCGACGCTGTCCACGCTGCCCTCCTGGCTGCCTTCCTCTTCCTCAGCCGGATTCCCGTTCGAGACGGGAGAATACCAGTTGGTCCACGCCTGCACAAAATACAGTCGACAACATTAGGCGTCAGATGGTGATACAAGAAAAAGTGATAAATCTAAGAGGATTGAAAGCACTCGACAAGATATGCTCACCTCATTCGGAGGAGGGTTGTCAGCGCGGAATGGCTTCACTCGCGGGGCTCCTCTGGGGTTACCGCAGGCGCTTGTGATGCTGCGGACCCACGCCATCACAACTTCCCCGGTCACGCATTCGGGATGAGTCCGAGTGGAGTCCCCAGGCCCCGCGTAGTGCCACATGGCGTGGTGTCGAGCTTGCAGAGGCTGGATGTGCCAACCCAGAAAAGTCTCCAACAAATCCATGCCGGTGACTCCCTTGCGGACGACATCTATCAGCGCTTCGACCAGAGGTTGGATCTGGATCTTTTCCATCTGCGTGAGCGCAAGCTGTCTAGGCGGAGCCGGTCGGTCTAGGCTAAAAGGTGGCAGCCCAGTTGCAGCATTCGGACAAGCGACGTCCTGGCAATAGAACCAAGTCGACTGCCAGTTCCTAACGGACTCGGACAACTGAAGAGCGGGATAGCTACTTTTGTTTTTCTTCTGGAAGCCTAAGCCCCCGCAGAGCTGGAGGATATGAGTTTTGTCGTCCGACTGGTTAAGTTTTTTGACAGTCTGTGATCTAGCGGAGAAGATGTACTTAAAGAGCCCCCAATGGGGAGGACAACCGATAAAGCACTCGCAAAGCACTACGAATGCAGAAAGATGAGCTATCGCGTTGGGAGGAAAATGATGGAGTTGCGCCCCGAAGTGGTTCATGATACCTCTGAAGAAGGGATGAGGAGGCAGAGAGAAGCCCCGGTACACGTGACTGAGCACCAAGACGCACTCTCCCTACTGCGGCACCGGCTCCGTCTCGCCCTCCGCCGGCAGCCTCCACGACTTGTTGGCAATCATGCCTTGCTCCACCAGCTCCAGCAGGTCGTCCATCGTCATCATGGAGGGGAGGAAATCCCCCTGGATCCAACCCGCCGGCAGTGCCCGTTGTCGCCGCTGAGCAGGGGCCGCTGCCTTCTTCTTCTTCTTCTGCGACTCGAGCTTGCTCGTCTGCCCCTTCGTCATGGTGGAGGCAGCGGATCTGCAGAGGAGGAGAGGAAGGAGGAAGCTTGGAGCGCGCAGGGAGCTACGGGAGGAGCGGGGCGAGTGCGAGTATTCAGGGGAGCGTAACGAGAAACCCCCGTTAGGGAGGTTTAAATAAGGTCCCGACTGAGTCACTAACAGGTGGCCCCGAAATCTTATCCCCCGACCGGTTGCTGTGATATTAGTGGAGAAGCTAAAGGCGCGGTAATCGAGGCAGAAGAAACTACTCGATGACGATGTCGACATCCCCGCTAAGCGCACGACAACCGAAATTTGAGGATCCCGGAAAATCCGCCGCTGTCAGTTGACCGGTCACGTCGAAAGATTCCATGGAAGCACTCGGTCTCTGACGGTTCGTTTCACGGATATATCCACTCGGATCATTGGTCAAGAGGATAAAATGGATCGAGGCAAACAACGCCAAAGTCGCATCCATACCAGTCGGATCCGTACTCCAGGCTTCACTTCGTCGTTCCAACCCCGATCCATTCGGGGACTAATGATGGGGTTATTGTCCCAGGGTAGGGTCATAGGCCTGCCCTATAGGTCTTACCCAAGGACTACCCTTCATAAGGGACAAGGCCCTTAGTCAGTTCCGACTGAATTAAGGACTTCCCATCATCCAGTCGGTGACGATTCCCCCATCATCCAGTCGGGGACGAGCATTCGGAGCGTATTAAACTTACCGACTGGATTCCACTCTGTATATCGTAACCTCCCTGGAGGGCAACGGTCATACGTTTTCATGCACCATTATTAGCATTTAAGGCATACGTTACCTGTAACGTAGGCATTTATTCGCCACTACTCCACCCCTGTGCACCGGACCGTTGTGAAGGGCAGCGCACTCTATATAAGCCACCCTTCCCCACTGGTGCAGGGGTTAGCATTTCACTGTACTCCATATTTCACTCGACATTAAGCTCCCAAGAGCACTGAGACGTAGGGCTTTTACCTCCACCGTAGAGGGGCCTGAACTCATACAACCTCGCCGTAGCTAAGGCTCTGCCCATCCTTTCGTACCCTACACATCTACTGCCAGACTTATACCCACGACAGTTGGCGCCCACCGTGGGGCAGGCGTCTAAGCGACTTCCGGCGAGTTTGTGACTACATCTTTTCATCATGTCGTCCGGTGGAGATTTGTGCGTGGGTCATGAGATCCTCTTCGGCGCACTCTCCTTCAAGCTAAGAATCTCGTCATGAGATTTGGGCAGACTTATACCCACAACAGAGAATCTCGTCAAGTCCAGAGTACCTGCGCAAACACAAAGATCTTGCACCCAACGCTATAAAGGGGTTGTCAATCCCTTCAAGATTGATTGCAAAGTGAGATCTGAAGGCGGAAAGTGCAACGAAGAAAAAGAGTAAGGCTGAAAATATGGTGTGGAGTAGACCCGGGGGCCATAGTGTTCACTAGAGGCTTCTCTCAAAATAGCAAATATTACGGTGGGTGAACAAATTACTGTTGAGCAATTGATAGAACCGCGCAAAGTCATGACGATATCTAAGGCAATGATCATACATATAGGCATCATGTTCGAGACAAGTAGACCGATACTTTCTGCATCTACTACTATTACTCCACACATTGACCGCTATCCAGCATGCATCTAGTGTATTGAGTTCATGACGAACAGAGTAACGCCTTAAGCAAGATGACATGATGTAGAGGGATAATCTCAAACCAATGATGAAAACCCCATCTTTTTACCCTTGATGGCAACAACACGATGCGTGCCTCGCTACCCCTTCTGTCACTGGGTGAGGTCACCGCACGGTATGAACCCAAAACCAAGAACTTCTCCCATTGCAAGAATCATGGATCTAGTTGGCCAAACAAAACCCACAACTCGAAGAGAATTACAAGGATATGAAATCATGCATAAGAGAGATCAGAAGAAACTCAAATAAGATTCATAGATAATCTGATCATAAATCCACACTTCATCGGATCTCGAGAAACACACTGCAAAAGAAGATTACATCGGATAGATCTCCATGAAGATCATGGAGAACTTTGTATTGAAGATCCAAGAGAGAGAAGAAGCCATCTAGCTACTAGCTATGGACCCGTAGGTCCATGGTGAACTACTCATGCATCATCGGAGAGGTCATGGTGTTTATGAAGAAGCCCTCCATATTCGAATCCCCCTCTGGCAGGGCACCGGATCGTTCCCCAGATGGGATCTTGCGGAGACAGAAGCTTGCGGCGGCGGAAAAGTACTTTCGATGATTTCCTGATTTTTTTTCTGGGATTTTAGGGAATTTATAGGCAAAAGTCCTAGGGCAGAGGTGGCCCAGGGTGCCCACAAGCCAGGGAGGCGCCCCCCTGGCCGTGGCTAGGGGGCTTGTGTGGTCCTTGTAGGCCCCCTGCCCTGATTCTCAGGCTTCCCGATCTTTTTTCGTTTCGGGAAAAATCTTTTTGGCAGTTTCGTTCCGTTTGGACTCCGTTCAAAATCCTCCTCTGAAAGGGGTAAAAAACATGGAAAAAACAGGAACTGGCACTTGGCGCAGAGTTAATAAGTTAGTCCCAAAAATATATAAAAGGCATGCAGAACATCCAAAGTTTGACAAGATAATAGCATGAAACCATCAAAAATTATAGATACGCTGGAGACGTATCAAGCATCCCCAAGCTTAACTCCTGCTCGTCCTCGAGTAGAGAAGTGATAAATACTGAATTTTTGATGTGGAATGCTACCTAGCATAGTTGTCCTTTGCAACTTCTTTCATGTGACATGAATGTTCAGATCCATAAGATTCAAAACAATAGTTTGCTATTGACATGAAAACAATAATACTTCAAGCAAACTAGTAAGGTAATCATGAACTTTCAAAATAACAAGGCCAAAGAAAGTTATCCCTACAAAATCATATAGTCTGGCTATGCTCCATCATCCTCACACAACTAATGTAAATCATGCACAACCCCGGTATTGGCCAAGTAAATGTTTTCGCACTCTTACTTTCTCAAACTTCTTATAACTATCACGCAATACATGAGCGTGAGCCATGGATATAGCATTATAGGTGGAATAGAGTGTGGTGGTGGTTGTGAGACAAAAAGGAGGAGATGGTCACATTGACTCGGCGTATCAAAGGGCTATGGAGATGCACATTAATAGATATCAATGTGAATGAGAGGGATTGCCATACAAGGGATGCACTAGAGCTGTAAGTATGTGAAAGCTCAAAAGGAGAACTAGTGGGTGTGCATCCAACTTGCTTTCTCACGAAGACCTAGGGAAATTTGAGGAAGCCCATCATTGAAATATACAAGCCTAGTTATATAATGAAGCCCATCATATGGTAGTGACAAAGCAAGAAGCTCTCAATCATGAAGAACATGGTGTTATAATGAAGCACAAGTGTGGAAAAATATAGTAGCATTGTCCCTTCTCTCTTTTTCTCTTTTTTATTTGGGCTCTTGGGCCTCTCTTTTTTCTCTTTTCTCTTTTTTTTATTTGGGCTCTTTGGCCTCTTTTTTTCCTCACATGGGACAATGCTCTAATAATGGTGATCATCATACTTTTATTTACTCACAGCTCAATACTCAGAATGATGATGACTCTATAGGAAATGCCTCCGGAACTGTACCGGGATGTGCAATGATCTAGCTTGGCGTATGACATTGAAACATCTCGCTAGCTATCTTACGATCATGCAATGGCAATATGAGAGTGACGGCACAAGTAATGAGACGAAACGGTGGGAGTTGCAAGGCAATAAATCTCGGAATGGCTATGAAAATGCCATAGTAGGTAGGTATGCTGGCTGTTTTGAGGAAGGCATATGGTGCGTTTGTGCACCGGCGAGAATTGCGCGACACTAGAGAGGCTAGCAATGGTGGAAGGTGAAAGTGCATCTATACCATGGACTCACATTAGTCAGGAAGAACTCACATACTTGTTGCAAAAGTTTTTACTAGTAATCGAAACAAAGTGCTAAACGCATACTCCTATGGGAAGGGTTGGTAGGTGTTAACCATCGCGCGGTCCCGGCCTCAACACAAAGGATGACAATCAATAGATCAATTATGCTCCGACTTCCTAACATAGCAGTTCACCATACGTGCATGCTACGGGAATCACTAACTTCAACACAAGTATTTCTAGATTCACAACACCCTGCTAACATAACTCTTAATATTACCAAATCCACGTCTCAAAACTAATTGAGAGGAATCAAAACTTCTCTTTCTACTCAATGCACATGAAGATGGAGGTTTTTGTATCCTCTTTGGGTACCTATCACCTTTGGAACTACTTTCATAGCATAAGCCAACTACCAAGTCATGCACCGCCATGCTCTAAAAGATATAAGTGAAGCACATAGAGCAAAATTATCTAGCTCAAAAGATATAAGTGAAGCACTATGAGCATTCTAGCAAAATCACGACGAGTGCATGTCTCTCCCTCTCAAAAAGGTGTGCAGCAAGGGTGATTGTGACACAACAAAAAGAAAAGACTCCGACGATACAAGATGCTCCAAGAAAAACACATATAATGTGGTGAATAAAAATATAGCTCCAAGTAATGTTACTAATGGATTGAAGACGAAAGAGGGGATGCCTTCCCGGGGCATACCCAAGCTTAGGCTTTTTTTGGTGTCCTTGAATTTGGCTTGGGATGCCTTGGGAATCCCCAAGCTTGAGCTCTTTCCACTCCTTATCTCTTTGTCCATGAGAACATCACCCAAAACTTGAAAACTTCACAACACAAAACTTAAACAGAAACTCGTGATAACATTAGCACAAGAAAACAAACTACCACCTCTTTAGGTACTGTAGCAATCTTCATTTCTATTTATATTGGTGTTGGGCTACTGTATTATCACTTTTCCATGGCTAGTACCCCCCCCCCCCGATACTATCCATAGTTTCATCAAAACAAGCAACCAACTCAACAAAAACAAAATCTATCAAAAACAGACCAGTCTGTAGCAATTTGTATACTTCGTATACTTCTGGTACCTCAAAAATTCTGAAAAACGACGACTGCCTGGGAAAAAGGCATATCAACCAGCAGAAAAAACAATCAACTCAAAAGCTCATTCTGAATAAAAATGAAAAATCATCTTGTGAGCAAAAAGTTTCTGTCTTTTTCCAGCAGGATCAAAGAACCATCACCAAGACTAGTCATAAAGGTTTTTCTTGACTCAAACACAAAAAGAAACACAAAAAACACAATCACAACAGAATTGTGATGGTGTGGATGCAACAAAACAGAAATAAAAAGATAAATTCATTGGGTTGCCTACCAACAAGCGCTATTGTTTAACGCCCTTAGCTAGGCATAAGGCGATAAAATCACGTATCGTCGTCTTTGGTGCTCAAACCATAAGTGGCCCTCATCATGGATTCAGAAGGCAATCTTATTTTCTTTCTAGGAAAGTGCTCCATGCCCTTCTTTAAAGGAAATTGAAATCTAATATTCCCTTCCTTCGTATCGATGGTAGCATCGATAGTCCTTAGGAAAGGTCTACCAAGAATAATAGGGCATGTAGGATTGCAATCAATGTTAAGCACAATGAAATACATGGGTACATAGTTCCTATTTGAAATAATAAGAACATCATTGATACTTCCCATGGGTTTCTTGATAGTAGAATCCTCAAGATGCAAATTAAGAAAACACTCTTCAATCTCATTAAAACCCAGAACATCACATAAAGACTTTGGAATCGCGGAAACACTAGCACCCAAATCACACAAAGCATTGCATTCATAGTTTTTGATTTTGGTTTTGATAGTAGGTTCCCACTCATCAGGAAGCTTTCTAGGGATAGAGACTTCCAATTCAAGTTTCTCTTCAAGAGATTTTATCATAGCTTCGACGATATGATCGGTAAAGGCCTTGTTTTGGCTATAAGCGTGTGGAGAGTTTAACATGGATTGCATCAAGGAAATGCATTCAATCAAGGAGCAACTATCATAATTGAATTCGTTGAAATCCATAGTAGTAATGAAATTACTACTCAAAGCTTTAATATCTTCTACTCCACTTTCAATGCTTTTAGCATCAAGATAGATGGACTCCGAATCATTGGGGCGCTTTTCAACCAAAGTGGATTCATATCCAGCCCCATCATCATTGGGTTTGACACAAGAAAAAAAATTCAATGGGAGTCATACCAAGCACTTTAAGATCTTCGTGATTCTTATCACGAGAACACGCCTTTTAAGCCATTCATGTCTAGCACGAATTTGGGTGGTTCTTTCTTTGCTCTCAATCATGGAAACACGCATAGCTTTCAAAGTTTCATCCATATTGATCTTGGGAGGAGTGCATCTAACTTTCAAAGCATCAATATCACTAGACATTCTACCAACTCTCTTAGCCAAATCGTCAATTTTGAGTAGTTTTTCCTCTATGGACGCATTGAAAATCTTTTGCGAGTTGATAAACTCTTTGATATTACTCTCTAGATCAGAGGGTAATCTATTGTAATTTCCATGAGTATTGTTGTAGGAGTTGCCAAAGTTATTAGAGGAGTTACTAGGAAAAGGCCTAGGAACATAGTTTCTTCTAAAAGCATTGTTGTTGCCAAAATTATTCCTACCAACAAAATTAACGTCCAAGCTAGCGTTGCTACTCTCAATCAAAGAAGACAAGGGCATATCATTAGGATCTAAAGGAGCACTTCTACTAGCAACCAAATTCATTAGCTCATCCATCTTAGCACTCAACAAGTTAAATTCTTCTATAGCGTGTACCTTCTAAGTAGTAGGTGACCTTTCAGTGTGCCACTGAGAGTAGTTCATCATGATGTTGTCTAGTAGTTTTGTGGCTTCTCCTAACGTGATTTCCATGAATGTTCCACCTGAAGCAGAGTCCAAGGTATTTCTAGAAGCGAAATTCAAGCCAGCGTAGAAGATTTGTATAATCATCCAAAGACTCAAGCCATGAGCGGGACAATTTCTAATCATCAATTTCATTCTCTCCCTAGATTGTGCAACATGTTCATGATCAAGTTGCTTGAAATTCATGATATCATTACGGAGAGAGATAATCTTAGCCAGCGGAAAATACTTGGATATATAAGCATCTTTGCACTTATCCCAAGAATCGATACTATTTTTGGGCAAAGATGAAAACCAAGTTTTTGCTCGATCTCGCAACAAGGAAGGAAAAAGCTTCAATTTAATCACATCATTATCCACATCTTTCTTATTTTGCATATCGCAAAGCTCAATGAAGGTGTTAAGGTGGCATGTGGCATCTTCACTAGAAAGGCCGGAAAATTGCTCTTTCATAACAAGATTCAGCAAAGCGGCATTGATTTCGTATGACTCCGCACTAGTGGTGGGAGCAATCGGAGTACTAATAAAATCATTATTATTAGTATTCGAGAAGTCACAAAGTTTGGTGTTTTTAGTCATGGTGACTTCGGCAAGCAAGCAAGCACACAAGGGAACAAAGAGCAAGCGAGAAAAAGGGCGAACGAAAAGACAAACGGAAAAGGCAAATTTGTGAAGTGGGGGAGAGGAAAACGAGAGGTAACTGGCAAACAAAGTAAATGCAAGAGATGAGTTTGTGACACTTACTTGGATGAGTTCTTGACTTGATCCTCCTCGGCAACGGCGCCAGAAATACTTCTGCTACTTCTCAAACAACAGCGCCCGAAATTGACACGTTGACGGAGACTTGCTTGCGTTGGTTTTTCCCTTGAAGAGGAAAGGGTGATGCAGCACAGGAGCAGTAAGTATTTCCCTCAGTTTGAGAACCAAGGTATCAATCCAGTAGGAGAATCTCATCAAGTCCAGAGTACCTGCGCAAACACAAAGAGCTTGCACCCAACGCTATAAAGGGGTTGTCAATCCCTTCAAGATTGATTGCAAAGTGAGATCTGAAGGCGGAAAGTCCAACAAAGAAAAAGAGTAAGGCTGAAAATATGGTGTGGAGTAGCCCCTGGGGGCCATAGCGTTCACTAGAGGCTTCTCTCATAATAGCAAATATCACGGTGGGTGAACAAATTACTGTCGAGCAATTGATAGAACCGCGCAAAGTCATGGCGATATCTAAGGCAATGATCATACATATAGGCATCACGTCTGAGACAAGTAGACCGATACTTTCTGCATCTACTACTATTAGTCCACACATCGACCGCTATCCAGCATGCATCTAGTGTATTGAGTTCATGACAAACAGAGTAACGCCTTAAGCAAGATGACATGATGTAGAGGGATAATCTCAAACCAATGATGAAAACCCCATCTTTTTACCCTTGATGGCAACAACACGATACGTGCCTCGCTACCCCTTCTGTCACTGGGTGAGGTCACCGCACGGTATGAACCCAAAACCAAGCACTTCTCCCATTGCAAGAATCATAGATCTAGTTGGCCAGACAAAACCCACAACTCGAAGAGAATTACAAGGATGTGAAATCATGCATAAGAGAGATCAGAAGAAACTCAAATAAGATTCATAGATAATCTGACCATAAATCCACAATTCATCGGATCTCGACAAACACACCGCAAAGGAAGATTACATCGGATAGATCTCCATGAAGATCATGGAGAACTTTGTATTGAAGATCCAAGAGAGAGAAGAAGCCATCTAGTTACTATCTATGGACCCGTAGGTCTATGGTGAACTACTCACGCATCATCGGAGAGGTCATCGTGTTGATGAAGAAGCCCTTCATGTCTAAATCCCCCCCCCCCCCGGGAAGGGCCCCAGGGCGTGCCCCATTTGGGATCTCGCGGAGACAGAAGCTTGCGGTGGCGGAAAATTAATTGCGATCGTGTCTTGATTTTTTTGGGAATATTTGGGAACATATAGGCGCAAGATCTAGGTCAGGGGAACTCGAGGGGGGCCACAAGACTGGATGGCGCCCCCCTGGCCGTGGCGTGGGGGCTTGTGGTGCCCCTGGTGCTCCTCTGGCTTGGCTCCCAAGTTCTCCGATCTTCTTCCGTTCCACAAAAATCTTTTCGGGGATTTTCTTCCGTTTGGACTTTGTTTCAAAATCTCCTTTGAAAGGGGTCAAAAACATGGAAAAAACGGGAATTGGCACTTGGCACTGAGTTAATAAGTTAGTCCCAGAAAATAAATAAAAAGCATGCAAAACATCCAAAGTTTGACAAGATAATAGCATGAAACCATCAAAAATTATAGATACGTTGGAGACGTATCAAGCATCCCCAAGCTTAACTCCTGCTCGTCCTCGAGTAGGGAAGTG
The DNA here is from genome assembly GCF_904849725.1 of Hordeum vulgare subsp. vulgare. Taxonomy (NCBI): domain Eukaryota; kingdom Viridiplantae; phylum Streptophyta; class Magnoliopsida; order Poales; family Poaceae; genus Hordeum; species Hordeum vulgare. The sequence goes on along the minus strand of NC_058523.1, from coordinate 116,611,123 downwards.
ATAAAGAATGAATTTTTGATGTGGAATGCTACCTAGCATAGTTGTCCTTTGCAACTTCTTTCACGTGGCATGAATGTTCAGATCCGTAAGATTCAAAACAATAGTTTGCTATTGACATGAAAACAATAATAGTTCAAGCAAACTAGCAATGTAATCATGAACTTTCAAAATAACAAGGCCAAAGAAAGTTATCCCTACAAAATCATATAGTCTGGCTATGCTCCAACATCCTCACACAACTAATGTAAATCATGCACAACCCCGGAATTGGCCAAGTAATTGTTTTTGCACTCTTACTTTCTCAAACTTTTTATAACTATCACGAAATACATGAGCGCGAGCCATGGATATAGCACTATAGGTGGAATAGAGTGTGGTGGTGGTTGTGAGACAAAAGGAGGAGATGGTCACATTGACTCGGCGTATCAATAGGCTATGAAGATGCCCATTAATAGATATCAATGTGAATGAGTAGGGATTGCCATACAAGAGATGCACTAGAGCTATAAGTATGTGAAAGCTCAAGAGGAAAACTAGTGGGTGTGCATCCAACTTGCTTTCTCACGAAGACCTAGGGCAATTTTGAGGAAGCCCATTATTGGAATATACAAGCCAAGTTATAAAACGAAGATTATCACTAGCATATGGTAGTGACAAAGCAAGAAGCTCTCAATCATGAAGAACATGATGCTAACATGAAGCAGAAGTGTGGAAAAGATAGTAGCATTGTCCCTTCTCTCTTTTTCTCTCATTTTTTTATTTGGGCTCTTAGGCCTCTCTTTTTTTCTTTTCATTTCTTTTCTCTTTTTTTCGTTTTTGGGCTCTTTGGCCTCTTTTTTTTTTATTTCCTCACATGGGACAATGCTCTAATAATGATGATCATCACACTTTTATTTACTCACAGCTCAAAGATCACAATGATGATGACTCCATAGGAAATGCCTCCGGTAGTGTACCGGGATGTGCAACGATCTAGTACGATCATGCAATGGCAATATGAGAGTGACGTCACAAGTCATGAGACGGAACGATGGGAGTTGCATGGCAATATATCTCGTAATGGCTATGAACATGCCATAGTAGGTAGGTATGGTGGCTGTTTTGAGGAAGGAATTTGGTGGGTTTGTGCACCGGCGAGAATTGCGCGGCACTAGAGAGGCTAGCAATGGTGGAAGGTGAAAGTGCATCTATACCATGGGCTCACATTAGTCATGAAGAACTCACATACTTATTGCAAAAGTTTTTATTAGTAATCAAAACAAAGTGCTAAACGCATACTCCGAGGGGAAGGGTTGGTAGGTGTAAACCATCGCGCGATCCCGACCTCAACACAAAGGATGACAATCAATAGATCAATTATGCTCCGACTTCCTAACATAGCGGTTCACCATACGTGCATGCTACGGGAATCACTAACTCCAACACAAGTATCTCTAGATTCCCAACACCCTACTAACATAACTCTCAATATTACCGAATCCACGTCTCAAAACTTATTGAGAGGAATCAGAACTTCTCTTTCTATTCAATGCACATGAAGATGGAGGTTTTTGCATCCTCTTTGGGTACCTAGCACATTTGGGACTACTTTCATAGCATAAGCCAACTACCAAATCACGTACCTCCGTGCTCTAAAAATATAAGTGAAGCACAAGAGCAAAAGTATCTAGCTCAAAAGACATAAGTGAAGCACTATGAGCATTCTAGCAAAATCACGATGAGTGCATGTCTCTCTCTCTGAAAAAGGTGTGCATCAAGGTTGATTGTGACACAACAAAAATAAAAGACTCCTAAGATACAAGACGCTCCAAGCAAAACACATATCATGTGGTGAATAAAAATATAGCTCCAAGTAATGTTACCGATGGATTGAAGACGAAAGAGGGGATGCCTTCCCGGGGCATCCCCAAGCTTAGCCTTTTTGGTGTCCTTGAATTTGGCTTGGGATGCCTTGGGCATCCCCAATTTTGAGATCTTTCCACTCCTTATCTCTTTGTCCATGAGAACGTCACCCAAAACTTGAAAACTTCACAACACAAAACTTAAACAGAAACTTGTGATAACATTAGTACAAGAAAACAAACTACCACTCCTTTTGGTACTGTAGCAAACTTGAATTCCATCTATATTGATGATGGGCTACTGTATTCTCACTTTTCCATGGCTAGTACCCCCGATACTAACCATAGTTTCATCAAAACAATGAACCAACTCAACAAAAACAGAATCTGTCAAAAACAGACCAGTCTGTAGCAATCTGTATACTTCGTATACTTCTGGTACCTCACAAAATCTGAAACATTACGAAGGCCTGGGAAAAACACATATCAACCAGCAGAAAAAAGAATCAACTCAAAATCTCTTTCTGAATAAAAATGAAAAATCATCTCGTGAACGAAAAGTTTCTGTCTTTTTCCAGCAGGATCAAACAACCATTACCAAGACTAGTCATAAAGGTTTTGCTTGGCTCAAACACAAAAACAAACACAAAAAACACAATCACAACAGAATCATGATGGTGTGGACGCAACAAAATAGAAAGAAAAAAAGATAAATTCATTGGGTTGCCTCCCAACAAGCGCTATTGTTTAACGCCCTTAGCTAGGCATTGATAAATCAATGATGCTCACACAAATGACAAGAACTGAAGCACAACGAGAGCAACATAAAGCATGTGAAAATCACATCTAAGTCTAACATACTTCCTATGCATAGGCATTTTATAGGAAAACAGATTGTCAAGACAACCAATAGTTGCCATATGCAAGGAAGAAGAAAGAGACGATAGCAATCTCCACATAACGAGAGGTAATTTGGTAACATGAAAGTTTCTACCACAATATTTTCCTCTCTCATAGCAATTACATGTGGGATCATAATCAAATTCAACAAAATAGCTATCACAAAGGATATTCTTTTCATGATCCACACGCATGCAAAGTTGACGCTCTTCAAAAATAGTGGGATTATCATCAACTAAAGTCATGACTTCTCCAAACCCACTTTCAATATTATTGCAAATAGCATTGCAACAAGTTGTGGACATATAGAAAAACTAGCATCCCCAAGCTTAGGGTTTTGCATATTTTTAGCATGATTGTCATTAATAGAATTTATAATGAAATCATTGCAATCATGCTTTTCATTCAAGGAGCCCTCGTGAATCATTTCATAAATTTCTTCATCACGATTTTTAGATTCACGCATCTCAAGCAAAACTCCATAGAGGAAGTCAAGTGCACTCAACTCACTAGCAATTGGATCAACATAATTGGATCTCTTAAAGAGATTAGCAAGTGGGTGAGGATCCATGTCACTAGATTTTCAGCAAGCGAAGATGCAAGCATATTGAAGGCACATGGAACACAAGCGAACAGAAAGCAAGCGAGAGAAAAGGGCGAACGAAAAAGGCAAACGAAAAAGGCAAATTGGTGAAGTGGGGAGAGGAAAACGAGAGGCAACTGGCAAACAAAGTAAATGCAAGAGATGAGTTTCTGACACCTACTTGGATGAGTCCTTGACTTGATCTTCCTCCCCGGCAAAGGCGCCAGAAATTCTTCAGCTGCGGCAACAAAAATCCTTCCCTGGCGCTTAGGAATTCTTCTTGTTACTTCTCTGGTTTGCGTCGGTTTTTCCCTTGAAGAGGAAAGGGTGATGCAGCACAGGAGCAGTAAGTATTTCCCTCAGTTTGAGAAACAAGGTATCGATCCAGAAGGAGGGCCTCGTCAAGTCCAAAGTACCTGCGCAAACACAAATAATCTTGCACCCAACGCTTCAAAGGGGTTGTCAATCCCTTCAAGATTGTTTGCAAAGTGAGATCTGAAGGCGGAAAATGCAACGAAGTAAAATGTGTAAGGCTGAAAATATAGTGTCGAGTAGACCCTGGGGGCCATAGTGTTCACTAGAGGCTTCTCTCAAAATAGCAAATATCACGGTGGGTGAACAAATTATTGTCGAGCAATTGATAGAACCGCTCACAGTCATGACGATATATAAGGCAATGATCATACATATAGGCATCATGTCCGAGACAAGTAGACCGATACTTTCTGCATCTACTACTATTACTCCACACATCGACCGCTATCCAGCACGCATCTAGTGTATTGAGTTCATGACGAACAGAGTAACGCCTTAAGCAAGATGACATGATGTAGAGGGATAATCTCAAACCAATAATGAAAACCCCTTTTTTTACCCTTGATGGCAACAACACGATACGTGCCTCGCTACCCCTTCTGTCACTGGGTGAGGTCACCACACGGTATGAACCCAAAACCAAGCACTTCTCCCATTGCAAGAATGATAGATCTAGTTGGCCAGACAAAACCCACAACTCGAAGAGAATTACAAGGATATGAAATCATGCATAAGAGAGATCAGAAGAAACTCAAATAAGATTCATAGATAATCTGATCATAAATCCACAATTCATCGGATCTCGACAAACAAACCGCAAAAGAAGATTACATCGGATAGATCTCCATGAAGATCATGGAGAACTTTGTATTGAAGATCCAAGAGAGAGAAGAAGTCATCTACTTACTAGCTATGGACCCGTAGGTCTATGGTGAACTACTCACGCATCATCGGAGAGGTCAAGGTGTTGCTGAAGAAGCCCTCCGTGTCCGAATCCCCCCTCCGGCAGGGCACCAGGATGTGCCCCAGATGGGATCTTGCGGAGACAGAAGCTTGCGGCGGCGGAAAAGTAATTGCGATCGTCTCTTGATTTTTTTTGGGAATATTTGGGAATATATAGGCGCAAGATCTAGGTCAGGGGACCTCCAGGGGGCCCACAAGCCTGGATGGCGCCCCCCTGTCTGTGGGGTGGGGGCTTGTGGGGCCCCTGGTGCTCCTCTGGCTTGGCTCCCAAGTTCTCTGATCTTCTTCCGTTCCAAAAAAAATCTTTTCGGGGATTTTCTTCCGTTTGGACTCCGTTTCAGAATCTCCTCTGAAATGGGTCAAAAACATGGAAAAAAACAGGAACTGGCACTTGGCACTGAGTTAATAAGTTAGTCCCAGAAAATAAATAAAAAGCATGCAAAACATCCAAAGTTTGACAAGATAATAGCATGAAACCATCAAAAATTATAGATACGTTGGAGACATATCACCGGCCAGGGGGACTTGGGCTTTGTAGAATGTTTCGTGTTGTTCCTTCATGGTAGAAGGCAAAGGAGTAGGCTCGATGAGCCTACCCCATGGTTATCCCCCCGACAAAGAAAGAACGCCTAACGGCTCTCTGCATGCATGCAAATAAATGTTGTGAGCCATTTCGTTTTCACGAGGACGACGGGCGAGACCTGCGAGAGGAAATTAAGTGGGAGACGCATCGGTTAGCTCATTTGGCCTTATATATATGGACAAATAAAATTCGAGGTTAGGCCTTATATAGATGGAAGGAGGGAGTAGTTGAATTACACGATCTGAAGTGTAACCATATCCGCCATGGAACCTGTAGGTACGTCTTCTGATAGGGATCTTGGCTACCATAAAAACATGGGCGGCATACTCCATTAATCTTCCTCCAAGCGGGACCTCGAAGACTTGATACCTTGGCCTATCTTCATTTTGGTAGAGGCTATGCCATACATCACGAAGTAGAGATGTGAAGCTCAATGGCACAAAGGGTGCATTGAACTCAATTGGAATGATGGCCATCTACACTCATGGAATCAATGGTTAGGAAAAAGACGGAATCTATGTGCATGCTATGGAACACCCAAGTGCATTAACAAAATGGACCAAACATGCTGGAATTTATACTACTGGTTTCTACTGCTCACGCTAACTAGGGCGTCCTATAGCGATACCTGCTCTGATACCATTAGTTGTGGCACCCTGGCTTAGAGAAACCGACACACCCTGTATTCCAATTGAGAGATCAAGTCTTCTAGAATACGGCACTGCCAGCATAAAACAAAAACAGCTCTATATTACAAATAATAGGGTACAAAGGTTTTGATAAAACAAAGGACTACAACGGCGCGGTGACATAACGCCTGTTACAAAAGCTCTATGCTAGCTGCGGAATGTATTGAATCATCCTCTAGCAGCTGAATGATGGCGACAGTGATAGACTCCACACCGCAAGGACACAGGCTAGGACATGACACATCGGGTGGGTACTTTAAATTTACTCGCAAGCTCACAACAACCAAAAACATCAAAGCAAGATAACACCATAACATTAACAGGTTAATCTATTAACAACTATGATGGGGTAGTAAATAATCATCAAAATAATATGGTAAGGCTAGAATCGTTAGTGAACCATCAGCTTGGGTCACATGGACCATCTCACTCTGGGCTATCCGGCCAAGCAACATATCATCTTGATCACCTCGTGAACAATACATCCTTAGGATCACCGCGCAATCACAACACAAACCGATGATCATCCTCAAGATAATACCAATGTCATCACCGACTTCTTGCCAAACTATTATATGCTCAAATATAAGTCATCTAATAATTTATTATGTCATCGTGAGTGTTGATCGGCTGGTGTGACCTACAATGAACTGTGTCCATAACCGAGGACACGGCTATTGATAGATTATACACTCTGCAGAGGTTAATACATTGTACCCACACCACAGAACTCATGGCCTTGTGCTCCCATTCGGGTGCACCAATGACATTCTGATAAAACCAATCTATTGCATTACACTCTCCCGGTCACTCCCACAAACTCCCCTTTGGGCTATGACATGGGTGGCTCCAATATCAACTCATGACATCTGTCCACTTTGTGGCCGCCACCATCGTGGCCAAAATAAAAATATAATTTTCCCAAATGGGGGCTTCGGTACCATAAAACTTGGGCACACAAGGTTATTGTTACCTACTTGATCAGAGTAATGGGAGCATATAACCCTCCCTGGTTGGAGGTACCAACGAGAGGCATGACAGTAGACCAAATTAGGGTCTCCCCATCGAGGCAAGTGTGGTTCCACTAGTGAGCTCGTTTAGTGGCACCTGATCAACCAAATGACGAAATTCGTCCCCAAGTTATAATTGTGTCTCCAACATCAAACGTCAACATCGGATACAATGCATAACAATATCCATACAATAATACAAAGAATAATATCGCCCAATCATTATTATCAACTCTAATAAGCAATAACATCCAAAATGACCATGATGGAAGCATTATTACTGTTATTGTAAATCCAAAGGCAACATGTCATCCTCAAACTATAAAGTATTAATCCTAGAACTCCAAGCATCATCATGGCAATAGCAAGTTCAAATATTTCACCAAGAAATGCCATCAACTAATCATGTTAAACTAAAGCAATATTAAGCAATATTATCGAATTAAACCATGGCACTACATTGAAATCATGCAAATGGAGGTTGTCACTTGCCTTGCTCCAGTAGAGAATTGGGAATACTCCTCGTCCTTACACACACAATCAAATTTCTGAAAACAATACAAACAAGCGAAAGAATAACTACATAATGTAATTTCTTTGTCCGGAAATTCTAGACAGAAGAGAAAAATGTCAACTCCTACCATAAAATAAAGGGTCTCACAAGAAAAATAATGCAAAAAAGAATCAACTCATCTGGACTTGTAGATTAGGAGATATATTTGGTCAAAGTTCTCGTATACTCTGAGATTAAAATGATTTAGAATTTATTTTCTGAAATTTCCTTAGGATACCACGTCAAAAGCGCAAAACCAGAGTACACTTTCATTAGAAAACATTTCAGTGGAGAGTGAGAGGCTAATAGGTGGGGTCACCCCGTCAGTTTTGAAAAGAAAAGGACGAGGCAAAGGGAGGCGAGCTCACCGGCGTCGGTTGGCTAGCGGGGAGTCCATGGCGAGGTTGGGAGGCAACAAGGACAGATCGGGCGCTCTCCGACGAGCTCACCCATATGCACGGCTAGTCGGGAAACGGTCAGATGACATCGCCCCCTTCGTCTCCGACGTCAGCATGTTTTGGTCATCGATGGAGTCGTCAATTTTGGCTTAGATTTGAGCACCATAGGGTCTTGGGCACACTAGTGGGTTGATAGGAGCATGTGGGTGGCGTTGGGAGGGCCACCAAAGGTGGCTGGCTAGAGTGGAGGCCAGGCGGCAGGGTATTGGCCGGAGGGGAGGAGGGAGGTCTTCTGCAGCTGGATTGAATGGGCCAGGGGTCGATTGGGAGGTGGTAATGACGAGTGATGGGATGAGGCTGCCCTGGGATGGTTTAAATAGCTGAGGAGACATGCGTGGTACCGATAGCCGCCACAGGGATGCGGTTGATACTCCAACGAGGAAGGCAGCATGCGTAGGGCCGTGAAGGCGATGGGAGAGAGCTAGTGGTGGTCCAGAACTGCATGGAAAGAACTACGAATGGGGAGCAAGGATACGGAGAAAACCAGAGGTTGTCGGCCACCACGACGCACTGTGCGCCCATGGATGGCAATGGCTGGCACCGACGGGGAGGCTTCGGGAGAGGGAGGGGTGTTTCCGGGGTACATGGAGGAGGAGGAGGAGGGGAGATGGCACTAGGGAACATGCGGGCGCAACCGAGAAGACAAAGCCCGACGCTAGGCGACACGTAGAGCACGGCTACAGCGGCAATGCACGCGCGCTGGCATGCCAATAGCACGGTCACCGCGGGGCTTGGCACATAAAGGGTATGTCGCCTTGGAATTTTTTCCAATGAGTTGTTCATCCATCCTGCACTCCCACTATGGCTCTGCATCGACAAAAGTCACCATGTGGTGATAGGTAACATCAACTAAAATTGGCGGGAGCAAACTTTTACCAAATCCTAGGATCAAATGACTTGATCATAAGGTAAAGAAAGATGTAACATGGGTTTAGGGTAGGAAGGAAAAGGACCTGGTGGAATTTGAGATGATTACATCAATTATGGTCTAGATTTTGATTTAGATACTCCACTCACAAGGAGTGTTGGATTGAGATGAAATTTGGTGGAGACTCGTGACTTATGACCATGTAAGCACTCATCAAATTTCATGCCATTTGGAAATATTTAAATGGTACTTCCTTCACAAAGATCTTCTCTCGACAAAAACTTGAGAGAATTATTGAGAAATAGTAGCTAGATGAAATGAGCTCAAATTTTATGAAGGTGATTTATATTTCGAGAAGGAGGTCCAGGTAAAATTTCAGAAATTATGGATCAATATAAAATATAGTTGCTTCGCAAACTGAAATTATGACCAGAAATAAAATTGGATGGTGTTCTCACCATGAGAATGAAATCTTTAATTATTATACATATGCAAGGTTCATATGAGTCAAAATATTTATGAAAAAAATGTGGGAGTTTTGGGAATGATACATATATAGGTTTCTCCACGACCATGGACAAGCATGACTATTCCTTTAATAGAAAAGGAACATCTTTATGGAATGAAAAATGTGGTTGGGTTTTGATGGTATCACTTGTCCTAGGGAAAGATTTGAGTGAGTGAATTACTTTGGAGAAGAAATAAAGAGGATCTTCCCAAGTTTTAAGTCCACAAAGCCAACTCAAAAGAAAATCCAAGTAAAAATCTGAAGAAAATCGAAAGAAAGAAAAAGGCCAAAAAATGGGGTGTTAAACCCTTCTACTTATGTATGTATGTCTAAGTACTTCGCTAGTATGTGAGGTTATGCTAATCTGAAGAAAATCGAAAGAAAGAAAAAGGCCAAAAAATGGGGTGTCAAACCCTTCTACTTATGTATTGTGGGGACCCCGACTAGCAAGTCGAGTTTGCCGTGCCCAGTGACCCCAAGGATCAATGTTCACTGAACACAGATACTGAATAATAGAGTCTTACATCCAAGTACCAAATTATTACATCAAATGACCAGAAGGTCGGGTTCAAGAGCAAGGCCTAAAGCCAAATAAAGGGATACATCGAGTAGCGGAAACTCGTAAGGGCTAAGCGGTGCCCATGCCATCAAGCCTACACCGACAGGCATTCTGACTCGGAAGCGTCCTAGATCACAGGTCCGTCTCCGACGGCGTACTCATCGCCAAACTCCGGTCCTTCCATGTCTGGTCAATAACATAACCAGTGGCAAGCCAATGAGTACTTTGAATGTACTCGCAAACAGCCCATGACATAAATGGTAATGAATAACAGTGACAGTTATCTTGAGTGGAATGCGATGAGGTGGTATGATCATGTATATGCATCAGGTTAAAGAATTACTTGTGAATATCAGGTTACAGATATTGACATATCCGTAAAGGGTTGAACACACCGGGTTCACCCTAAATGCCAAGTCATCAGACTTGTATTATTGATTATCATGATTATAATAACACCTTTCTAACACCACGCACACACACTTGGTTTATGCGGAAACTCAGGACGTAGTTTAAGCAGCACCACCCAACTGTCCTTGACTGTGGACACGGCTATTCGAATAGTTTACACTCTGCAGAGGTAGTACGTTGGACCCACGTGAAACGGAATACTTCCGTGTCATCCACGACTCGCGGTATATCACATATACCCGAGGTAAGTATCCGATCATCATCTTTCCCCTGACGATACTAGACAAAGAGATCCACTCGATTGGTACCCAACCCACATGTTGTACATCTTACGAGCACCGACTCTAGACTGTAACAACCATGCAGGGACCAACGGTGTGTCTGGAACTCATAATAATGGCATAGTCGTCCTACTTGGCACGACCCCATCACGAGAGTGACACCAATCACTCCCGCCACTAGTAATGTGGCTCTTTGCTAGCACCGACCAGAGTAGTCAACAAAGCCCCATCCCATAAAGGGGTATCGTGGTCGTACTGGGTAAGGTTGGGACGGTTGACACATCATAAATCTAATCCATTTCCGAAACCATACTCACACCAAAATCACCGGTGCATCACTTCACCAAAAGTGATCACCAACTCATTATCACCCTCGGGCATTACTGGCACCCGACCGGGTTTTCATAAACTCTTTATTTAACTCAACATTATGCTCATGATAAAATGCTCTATTAATACTTGTCAACATGATAATGTCATGACCCTCACGGGGTCAAGCTCAATGCAGTGATTCTACTCTACTAGCCAACATGACAGTAGCATAATCCTCGTAGATGGTAGGATCAAGCTCATCATGTTTGTGCTCCGAGGAGCCATGTGAATATCACTACTATAATGCAAGTGCTTCGAAGAAGCCTTCGGTACCATCACATCGGTGATGAACCGGCATCGTGATCACATGCAACGGAAAGTACTTGCTATTCTAGCATGCATCATTTTATTTACTTAAGTCATGGCAAAAGGGCATGCTTGCCTTGGTCAGCTAGGTATCTGGGGTCTTCGAGGTCTTCCGCTCCGGATCCTCCGTCACTCGGTAACTCTACCGTCGAGAAAGGAATAAATAAATACTAGCTTTTACTAAAACAGTTCACAAAGTGCTTTTAAAAATGTTGCAAGGCTTGAATAAATTCAGGTTATTATTTTGAAAAATGTTCCCTACTGTTTTATTAGCTAAGCATATTTATTTAAAAGCAAACAGAAGCAAACAAGTGCTTTTTAATATCATTTTATTATACCAAAATAGTTTCTGTTATTGATAATGTCAACTATTACAGAATCAAATACTACTCATTTTTAGAAAATACTGGTGGAAGAATTATATTTTTCTACTAGCTAAATCTTTTTATAAAAATCATTTAGTTTGCTGGATTAAAACAAAAGAAAAAGGCCAGGGAAACAGATCCAGCCGGCCCAGCCAGCAGGCCTGTCGGGTCCTTCTTCTACCTCTGGCCAGAGAGGTGGAGATGGACGCCGGCGAGGCTGCCATTGTCCTCAGGCCTAGCTAGGAACGGGAACGGGTTCCTCGTGCCTCCGCCTACCTGCTCGTGGTCGGGACATCACCGGAGGTGGTCTGGCTCGCCGGCGACGAGATGCTCGTGGTGGAAGGGTTTCGGGTTCGTGTTGAACTAGGGGCTAGAGGTATGGATTTTCTCAGGAGAGTTAGGGGAAACGTTCCTGGTGTCGTGCGGAGTGTAAAGAGAGGTTGGGCAGCGCAGGAGCCGATGTGTAGCCGGAGATCGACCGGAGCTCCGAGGCGGAGGGGCCTCGGTCGATCTCGAGCACCGGGGCTCTAAAGCTGCTTGGACGGTGCTGGAGTGCCGGGGGTGTCTATTTATAGGCCAACAACGGTGACCCAACTCGGGCATGCTGGTGACTCACCGTGGCACGCGTGCAAGCACAGTGAGGTGCTGGTCGCCAAACCACGGGTTCGGGACGTGGTTTAGGGCCTCCTGATGCAACGGCCGCAGAGGGAAAGTGAGTGGGGACGAGCTGCAGCGACCGTGCATGCTCAGCCGCGTCGGGCGCGCACGGGCACGCGTCGCCTGAGCTCTTGCGCGAGGGGGAGAGGGTCCCTGGGGTAGCTATGCACTGAGGGGCTGTCGGGGGAGTGCTTGGACACAACTGGGGAGGTTGGGACCGGCCGGAGCGTCGGCCCTTTGCGGGTGGCTCTCTGGAGCGCGCCCAGAGCACAGTTTTGGCATGCCACGGCATGCTGGCTCGCTCTGGGGCACTTGGGACGTGTCCTCCATGTCCTGAGTGTTGCTGGGAGTGTGCCTAGCCGCTGTGGTTTAGTGGGATCTCGAGCTGGTCAAGGGAACAAGGAACAATAGTGTAGCCAGTACTGTCCTACAGCTTAGATTGGAGTTCTTGTCACTTGTGCTTGGAATTGGGGAGGGGCTGGTTGACTGGGTGTTCAGGGTGTTCTGGTGCTCTAACCCACCAAGTTTGGGGCCTTGACATTGGGTAAAACAGTGGCTAGGAAGGTTTTTACCTTCCTGTCAATAGGTGTTCGACAGTGACTTGGGGTGCTTCCACTCCACCACTGTGAATGAAACTTAACAGGTTTGGTCTTGGGGTAAAAACATGGGGTTCCACCAAATATGAGCTCCATTGAACAAGTTTGTCTTTGCAAACTTGAAAATGTCTCAAAGTGACCAGTATTGTCCCTTACAAAGGAAGTGTGGTCAAACAGAGTCTCACAAATCCCAATTTTGGTGTGGAGTCCTCATTTGGGGTGTTAAACACATCTGCAAAGTTTTAGCTCCATTGGAGAAACTTTGCAATGTAGAGTTGTTCCAACTCTACTTTGGACAGAGAGGGTTTTGGGCTCTCTAAGTGCACTTACCCACCTTGGATAAAGGTGAGATTTTAGGTGAGCACCTAATATGGTTTGGGAGGGCTCCTGTAATTTTATGGGAATTTACTGAGATACTTTCCTTTGGAAACATCTCAAAAAGCTAAAACAGACAGAAATGGTTTTCAGGGTTTTACTCAAATAATATTAATATAAAATAGGGTTGAAAATCTTATTTATGGAAAATATATGTCCTTCTGAGCTTCCATGAATTTACTCACAATTTTCTAAGGCAGGAAAGTAATTTTCCTTGTGGAATTATCATTACTGGCCTTAGAAATAGACATAGATATAAAATAGGGAAATAATATTTTAAATCACCAAATAATGTTTTTAATGAATGAAAACTATATTAGGATCAGATTACCAACTTTAGTTGGAAGTGCCACTTGGCTTCATGAGCTAGTAGTGTATCCCAACATGATGAAGGTGATCTTGAGGTAAGGGAAAATAGGGTTTTTGATGAGAGCAAAATAATAAGTTTTTCATGGGTTTGAGTCATCAAACAAACAAGCATACACTCAAACAATGGCTGACATTGCACTCACATCATTATTTTAAAAAGTTTTAACAAGCTCTGATTTTTGCAACACAGAAAACTTGGGATGAAAAAAGGGTGTGACATGTATGTATGTCTAAGTACTTCGCTAGTATGTGAGGTTATGCTTATCATGTGCCCTGTATTTATGCTCACATGTTATCTCTTGCATTATGCTTATCTCTCACTATGTGAATGCAAGTGTTGCATGTCTATAAATATAGGTGGAGTGTTGATCTTAGTGTGTGTTCTTTGTATTCCAAAAGCATACCTAAATAGTACACACATCTAGGAAGAGCCCGTCTATATTTTATAGATGTTGGGTTTGCTTACTACCTTGGTATATCTTTTGTGCAAATCCCGTGTTGTCATCAATCCACCAAAAAGGAGAGATTGTTAGGGATTATTTCTCTCTTTGCGGTTTTGGTGATTGATGACAATGCATTTGTGGCCTAATAATATGCATTGAGCATTAAGATAATGTATCATATGACACAAGACGATTCGAGCCCTCAGAGTTTTAAAAGGGAAGATAGTTATTTTGCTGCATTTCTTTTTGTGTGGACTTGAGTCGTAGGAGAACCATACTATTAAGAGTGGGCCCACTTCACAAAGGTTTGGGTGGAATCAAAACATACACATTTTCTTTGCAACCTCCTTCCTTTCCCGCATTAATGGAGTTGATCCTCTGTTTTCTATGCATATGAATTCAAGATGATGCCCTGTTTATGAATTCAAGATGTAATTCTGCTAATTTAGAAGTCCGATAAGTCATAATATGCACATGCAAGACACAGATTCATATAATGAAATAGGAAGTGCAAAAGAAAGTAGCTGATTACCCCACTATTTAGGTATAGAGTGGTTACCATCTCTTAAGTAAAATCAAACAGTAGGATCTTCATAAATGGTTTTCGGAACAATAACCTTTTTCTTCACTTCCTCCTGTCTTGATAATACATGTTTCATGATTTCTTGTGCTCATGATCGTTAGAAATATAAATATACAAATTTAATTAATAAATATTCGTTCAACACTTGTTTTTCTAAATATATGTTATGGTTAACATAGAAATAGATATACAAGTGGAACCTGTTTCTGCTGCATCTAGAAGTATCTCAAACTGTGTCAGGGATCCATTTTCTAATTTGATTGGTTCATCAGTAGTTTCCTTGGTCAGATAAAAAATATCCCTCAATGATGAAGCTAAAACAGAGCCTCCATGTTCTCCAACATAAATGCGCTCTAGGACTGTTAACAGGTGTGTACTGATCAGCACCATAGAATTCCTGTGATTATGTCATCTAATAGTTGGTCCAATATAAATTCTTGAAGGTGTGTGGGCTGCATAGACATCAGCACCATAAATGCAAACCAATCCAAATCAAGCCTACCCGATAAAAGCAAAAAAAAAGTCACTCATTGGTAAAGCAGACCATCTTCAGAAGTTATTAACACCATTTGTGTAAAAGATCAATGGGAAAAACAGACCTATGTGTAGAAACATCATTTGGTAGTTGCAGAATTTAGATCATTGTGAGATTTTATTCTAAAGCGCTAATTGATCCTCTTACACATGGAATTTAATCACAAAAACATTAATTTTCATACAAATGTCGCTAGGTATTACTGTATTAAGAATCGTAGAAATATATTTTTTAGACATCGGGATCAGAAACTATACCTCGAATGCATAATTGATAGGTGACGCCTCCACAACCAAATCATAGTCTCGCACTCTTGCTACTTCCCATAATATTCATAGTTCAACAAAAAAATGGGTTTCAGTCCGTTAGTTGCGGCCTCAAACCCTACAAACAAAACTGTTAACAAGCATGTTAATTCATGTTAACAAAAGAAAAAGTCTTACATCTCTCTCAACAGAACTGCAGTGCAAATGTTTCATCTCTAGCAAATATCTTCCTTGCTCGATTTGCTCGAGTCTGGATCTCGTCGCTCTAAGAGGTTACAACCCAAAAATTCTATAATAGTCACATAGAACAAATATCAAACACTTGGTGTGCACGAATAAATATTGGTAACCATCAGTTCCTACATGTTCATAAGGATATATAGTTCAATTAGTCTATTACTTATGATCTTTTGAGGTGAAAAACGATGACCAATTCCATCAACAACAAGACCACTGAACACGCATCCATCAAATGCTCCCCCAAGCATATGCTCACCACAAGCCCTCTATCCATGGAACCACACACACAAATCTCATGACCAGGTCCCAAACAAACCAAGGTCGTGCATACCGATAGAGGGCTCGTGTATGGGGTACCTTCGTCCAGTGTATTATCGATGAATCCAAGGTCGGCGGAGATCCTGACGAGCGGCTCGTTCACCACTCTGCACCACCCACCATGACACCATCATGAAATAAACAAACGCGAGTGTTGTAACATCAAGAGAGAGTCGTGAGATGGAATGGAAGGCGTGAAGAGGGAGGAGTTGAGCGTGGTGATGCACACGTGTGGCATGAACCTGCGCCACGACGAGCCTCCTCCTCCTCCATCGGGCGTCATTGCTGTCGGATCTAAAACGTCACCATATTTGCACCATGAAAATCGGCAGGAAAACCAAGAGAATGAGCCCAAAGGGGATTGACGGAGCTATCGCGCAGACCACGCTTATCGACATCGAGATCTGTGGCGGCGTTTGGGACCTGCTAGGAACTGACGAAATAGTTCAGAGAAACAACATGATTTCACTTCAATTCAGAGGATCAAAGCACCTCAAGCTAGGGTTTGTATTGCAAATAGAAGGGGAAAGTGAGTTAACTCGCCACCCGTGGCTAGGGTTTACGACCCGATTACATTACACGCATGCAAAAGAGAGAGGGATTGCTGGCTTTATAGCCATTACAGCTAGGCAGCCAGCACATGTTGTGCCCAAAAGTGAAAAAGGGAAGACGACGTGCGTCCACCGTCCGATCGAGGATCGACGATCACGAGCGATGCATACTGGTGAACCGGTACTTGACATGGGGAGCCGTTGGATGCGCGATCAGCGGTTTGAAGTAATTGACGCAGATGAACTGCAGACATTGAACATAGATGGCCTCACAATACCCCCCAATGAGACGGAGCTTGTACTCAAGCCCGAAAAGCAGGAAATGCCTTTTGAATGAAGGCTGAATCTTCCGAAGTTGCCTCCTCCACTAGCATGTTCACCCATTTCACCATCCAACAGACAACAGGAATACTGATATTGCCATGTCCTCTAGGGATGAGTTTTCTCTTCAGTACTGCCTCAGGTTCCATCTTGATCAGGCCACCAGTCCAACTAGTGGTAGCTACGGGGATGCGACGACCTCTCGGCCAATATGCTTCTTCAGTTGGCTAACATGGAATGTGCTATGTAGTTGGCAGCCCTCAGGGAGAATGAGCTTGTATGCATGTTTGACAATGCATTGGAGCACTCTCAATGGGCCATAAAACTTAGAGTGTAGCTTCAGATTTCTGTGCAGGTTCAGGGAGGTGTGCATGTATGGCTCTAACTTCAAGTAGACCATGCCCCCCACTAGAAATTCTCTTTCCTTCCTCATCTTGTCAGCATAGTGCTTCATTCTGGCTTGTGCTTTAATCAGGTTCTGCTTAATCACTTCCACTGCCAATTCTCTCCTCTGTAACAGATTTTCATTGTCTACACAAATTGTATCTGGCAAAGCTGATTCAGCTATCATTGGAGGGGGAAACCATACAATACCTGGAATGATGTCATTTGTAGGGATGTGTGGAAACAAGTATTGTACCACCATTTAGCTAAGGCCAACCATCCATGCCACTTCTTTGGTTGCTGAAAACACATGCACCTCAGATAATTCTCCAATCATTGATTAACTCTTTCAGTCTGGCCATCAGATTGTTGGTGATAACAAGTGTTCATGTGCAGTTTAACTTTCGTGGATTTAAACAGCTACTGCCATAGATTACTTGTGAATATTCTATCTCTATCAGTCACAATGACCAAAGGCATGCCATGTAATTTAAAGACATTACCAGAGAGTGCTCTGGCCACAGATTGCACTGAAATGGGTGTTGTAATGCTATAAAATGAGCATATTTAGTGAATCTGTCTACCACCACCAGGATTAAGTTTTTGCCTTCACAAGTGGGTAGTCCTTCCACAAAGTACATGTTGATGTGGGCCCAAGCAAAGTCTGGCACAAGCAAGGGTTCCAACAATCGAGGGTAAGGAGAATGTTCAGCTTTGTTGAGTTGACATACTGGGCACTTTTTAACAAAAGCAACCACATCTTGTTTCATTCCATGCCAATGAAAAATCAGCTTCACCCTTTGATATGTAACACTTTCTCCTGAAAGTCCTCCTAATTCAGAACTGTGAAATACTTTCAGTATCTCTTCTCTTAGATTAGTAGCAGTGTCCACCACAATCTTGTTGTGAAATCTAACTATGCCATGTATGAAACAATAAGCAGTGTTGTTGTCCTTATCCGTAGCACATGCATCAATTAATTCCCTCACTTTACTGTGTTAATTACTTCTTTCACCCAAGTAGGGTCTGCAACACGGGAAGTGAGGGATAACACTTTGTGTTTTACCCTGGACAGAGCATCAGTAGCCCTATTTTCCTTGCCTTTTTGTACTCAATGGTGAAAGTGTAACCCAGAAGCTTAAGCAGTAGTTTGTGCTAAATTCCCTGAGTAATCTTTGTGTCGGTGTTTACTCACGACATAAGCCATGGGTAGGCTAAACATATGAGGTGGGGACCGAAAGCACACCAGCATGCTCTAGGAACGGGGTTGGTACAAGTGAGGGACGCACGATGTACCCAGGTTCGGGGCTCTCCTTAGAGATAACACCCCTAGTCCTGCCGGAATGTATAATGCACCAGAGTGGTTATAGTGTGCTCCTTGAGTTGTTCGACACAGGAGGAAGAAGGAGATGCCGGCTCGCGACTACCTCTCCTGTATGGGTGTGTGTGTGTGTGTGTGCAGTTGGCCGACCCACTACATGGAGGGGATCGGGGGGTTTTATAGACGAACCCACCGACCTACAACAAGGATAAAAGTACAAAGGAGGGACCCGGCTGGCAGCCTCGACGGCTGGTCAGGGGGTCCATAGTGGTCCTATCTTGTCGCTGGAGGGGCCCGCCGACTGCAAGGTCCCGTCTGGCTATGGGACCCGCCGGTCAGCCAATGAAGCTCTCGCATAAGGCCGACACAGGACACGTGTAGTACGTCCAGCATCGTCTTGCGAGATTTGTCATGGGTTGTGAGTACGGCCGTCCCCACTGTTCCCATGCCGAGTGTGGTAATGGAGTGGGTGTTTGACGGGCTGACACTGTGCGGGGTTGACGGATCGGAGCCGGAGTAGGTCAGCACCATGGCCGCTGACACTGTACCCGCTGTGTGCTCCAATCATGTACCCGTGCTGATGTGTAATCACCTTTAATCATAGGGTCTCATCATGACCTATGATCTCATGTGACTTGAGCTCTCTGGCCGGCTAGCCGCCTTGCTAGACGGCCTGGGAACGGCCGTCTCGCCTCTAGACGGTAGATGCCTCCCAAATCGCCAGAAGGAGGTAGCCGTCTCGCCCCTAGCCGGTAGGTGATTCCTAGCCGGCCAAGAGGAGTTTATCGTCTCGCCTCTAGCCGGTAGGAGCTTCCTAGCCGGCTAGGGGGATTTGGCCGTATGGAGAGAGTTGTGGTTTCTCTTTAGTCTTGAATACAAATGAGCAGGATCATTGAGCCTACCCCGGGGTTATCCCCCCGTCAGTAGTCCCCGAAGCAGGGGAGGTCCGCCGCCTCAAAGCGGGATGCCTCGCCGGCTTGAGTTTTTTGTTGATGATTTTCTTAAGCCGCCTACGGCAGGAGGCGCCGGATCGGAAGCTGGCTCGCTTCCAAGGGATGCCTCGGCTTCTCCGCAAGTTGCACTGTTGCACGACGTGCCAGGCCCTGGCCTGACGTAATGATGAATTGAACAGTCGACGGGACTGGGCCTGAGCCCCGGGTCCCGCCACGACGCCCCCTCAGCCCCCGTGCGAATGGATCCGCTGCGGATTACTCCGCGACGGTTGGGCTCCACGGGGTGTAAATGCGCCCGTAATAATCGGAGGAAGTGGGCATTATGCGCACCGGATCCCCACCCCACGATTTATTGTGGGGGTTTAAATAGGGTGTGGGGGCATCGAGGAGGCCATTTGCCCCCTTCTCGCCCCGCACCAGCGCCCCTTCCCTCCCTGAGCCAGAGAAAGAAGAAGCGCTGCCTCGTCTTTGCCGTCGCTCCAGCCATCACCGTTAGCCGCCTCCAAAATCATCCTAGCCTCTGCTGCCACCCACCTTGTCCAGCAGTGCCCTAAGAAGGGGAAACACCGCGGCTCTTGGGTGGGTAGCAACATTTGCGATGGCAACATTGAGGTGCTCCGGGACCGCCGCATGCTGCCTCCGCAACCCTTGTGGCGGCGCGGGTGCCCGGAGCTGAAGCACCCCGACTCCGGAGAAGGGCGCAGTAGTGGTGTTCGAAGAACACTTCTATCGTGGCTTCGGGCTCCCGGTGAGCGACTTCTTCGCCCACTTCCTCACCTTCTTCGGCTTGCAGCCGCATCATCTGGCGCACAACGCCATCCTCCAGTTGGCCTCCTTCGTCGTCCTGTGCGAAGGATTCTTGGGGTTTGAACCCCGCCTCGACCTCCGGCAGAAGTTTTTCTTCTTCAAACAACAGTCCATGACAATGGACAAGGCCGAGGTAGCGAAGCTCAAGGGCCCCAAGCCGATGACCCCATGAGGCGCGGCGTTGGTCCATCACCGGACGATGTCCGACTTCCCCCAGATGCCGCTGCAAGACTCCATCGAGATGTGGCAGAGGGGGTTCTTCTATGTGAAGAACGTTGACCCCTCCCACGACGGCATCAACTTGCCCCGCTTCGCCATCGCTCCTCCGACAGCGAAGAAGAACTGGAAGGCGACGCTTCCGAAGCCGATTGCCGAGGTGGTGCAGATATGCACTCACCTCGACAACATGAAGATTCGCGGCCTTCTGGGCCGTGACCTGCTCACCACCATGGTGTCACGCCGGGTCCTGCCTCTGCAGCGACGGTCGCATCTGATTTGCCAGATGGGCGGCCGACGCGACCCTTGCCGGCTCTCCGCCAAGAATTTTTGACCCGGCGCGGTGGCCCGGAATGTGAACATGATCTCCTCCGCCAACATGGATGACAGCGGAGACTGGGAATGGGGGATGGCCCCCTACGACCGAGACCATCCGCCTCCGAAGGTAAGCACCTCCCCAAATCCCCTTTACTTGTTTTGGATGTACTGTTCTCTTTTTGAGCCGAATGCCGACTCCATCATCCAGATGTTCGAACTCCTGCAAGCACTTCAGCCGACGATGTGGAGGTGTCGGACCCCTCGGAGATAGAGGATGAGGGAGTGATAGAGCCACAGGTCGCCGCCTCCGAAGACTTGGAGGATGTGTTGGAGTCAGAGGGCTCCGAGCAGCCTGGTGAGCACCTAAAGCCCTCCCTTCTTGAGTGGACGGATGATGACGAGACGTCGCCTTCTCTGCATGGTGCAGCCTTCAGGGAGGACCTAGAGGACCTGGAGGAAGTCACCAGCCCTCCCCTGACGCGAGGTCGCCAAAATGCTGGCGAGATGGCGGCGCATGGCGAGCCGGCCCAACAAAAGGGCAAGGGGGTCGCCACTGCCAAGCCGGCTCCCAAGCGCGCCGCAACGGGACCTCCAGCTGGAGGCCGAGCCAGCGTTGCTAAGAAGCAACGAGCCGCCACCGGCAGGAATCGAGTGCCCGTCGTGGCTGGGTAAGAGATCTTCATTGCCTTCTTCTGATTTCTTGTGCTAGGATAAATTCCTCATTGGTTTGAACTTGGTAGGGATTCCGAAGATGTGGAGGAGGAGACTGCCGCCACCATCAAGCGCGCCGCTTGGGCAGCTGCTGACGTTGCCAAGAAGGCGTTGGACGATGAGTCCACCTTCGCTGGGAGACAATGGCTCGAAAGGCGGCCGAAGGCCAACCTCAACCCAGCCGAGCTAAGAAGCCCCCCAAGGAGAAGCGGTCGAAGGCGAAGCACGACCCCGCCAAGCGGGCGCGTGTGGAGGAGCCAGCTAGTGAGGCGGCCCCAAACCGCACCCAGGGGGCCGAGCCGGCCGCCTCCACGCTGGTGGATCTTGACGTGGTCCCCGACACGCCTGAGGCTGCTGTAGATGGCGCGCCGGAGATGACCATGGAGGCGCCAAAGGCGACTATGGAGGCGCCCGAGATGGCAAATCCATCTCCGGCTGCGGAGACGGCGTCGACCAGAACCTCAAGGGAGCCGGCTGTGAGCCCACCCCCCGGAGACGGCACAATTGTCGTGGTCAACCGCGGCCCGGCCGCTCCAGGAGCTGGCCCCATCGTTGGGAGCCAACCCATGAAGACCTGGGGCGCGGCCAATCCCAAACGCACAGCACTGCCCCCAGGCACCGAGCTCAGCGGCATCCTGGCGCTGGTGGCAATGTTCTCTCGCAGCCACGAGAAGGTGTCGCACGCAACCCTGATGGTGAAATGCGACCTGGATCGCCTTGAAGAGCAAACCAAGGTGAGTCTTCAAACCTTTGCTTTGATTTGGTTTTTTCTTTCTTGCTCTTGCGCCAGTGGGGGCGCGCCAGCGCACCCACTTGGTGTAGCCCCCGAGAATCAGGCCAGCCAAGCATTGGTCGGGCCAAATCGCATTGTGCTATGCTCGTAGTTGCCTTTTTAGTGGGGCGCTCTAGCGCACCAACTGGGTGTAGCCCCCGAGAATCGGGTCGGCTAAGAGTTAGTCGGGCTGAATCTTACTATTTGCTTTGTTTGTATTGTTCGTAGGATCTTCACGATGCCCAAGCGCATGCATATAACGCTCTACTGGCCCATATCCAGGCGGCCAAAGGCCGAGCCGGCGATCTTCAGAGCCGGCTGGACACTGCCGTCTCGGAGCAAAATGCCTAGCGCGAGGCGGACAAGAAGCTCCGTCTGCAGTTGAATCTTCTCCAAACAGAGAAGAAGGATCGCGAGGCGGCCCACAAGGCAGAGCTAGAACAGCTGCGCACCTCCCTTCAGGAGAAGGACACCTCCCATGCTGCTGATACGGAGCGCCTGAAGACGGTCCATCTCGATGAGATGGAGCATAAGGACGCTGCCCTGAAGGAGAAGGAGGTCGCCCGGACCCAAGTGCAGGCGCAGCTGGTGAAGGAGATGGAGGCGGCCTAGGCCCTCCGATGCGAGCTCACCCGCGTGGCTCAAGAGAGCATGACACGGGAGCGAGAAGCCCTGGAGGAAGCCCGCGAGACCGACATCCATTTCAACCGTAAGTTTCTTTTCGTCTTGATTTGATCTCTCATTTTGCTCGCATCTTCCCTCAATCCTCTTTATACCACCCCCCCACTCCCGAGGGTTCTTCCCTGGGACACGGGAAGCAGCAGAAGCGGCCACGGAGACCATCCATGAAGAGCGTCGTGCCGCTGGTGAAGAGGTGGACGCTGATGCCAGCTCGTCCATGGAGGAAATCGTCACTGGCGCCAAGGCCCGCCTGCACGAACTAGCCCGCTCCCCGGAGCGGCTTCAGACCGCAGGACTGGAGATGGTGAGGGCACTGTGGCCCGATGTCGTGGAGCCGGCATCTATGACTCAGCCATCCCGCTGACTTGAAGCCGGCAACTCCCGCCTCGACGCCTGGCGCACCTCAGCTGCGCGCACTGGTGAATACCTGGCGCTCCGCCTGGCCAAGTCCTGGTACCAAAACCTGGACTTGGGCAAGCTCGCAGCACAGCGCGCTAGTTTGAAGGAGGAGCTGCTGGCCCTGGAGGACCAGCTACAAGTGCGAGCCAGCGGCATCGCCTCCTTCGCTGCTTGGGACGAATTCGGCCTGGAGCATGATGCAGACGGCAACGTGGTCCTTGAGGACATGTTCTATATGCAGCCTTATGACGCCGAAGGCAGTTCTGCCGAGGTGTACTTCGAGGAGGAAGCCGCCGACTCCAGCAGCAAGGCCTACACGGACTCGACCACGAAGAACGGTGTCGCTGGTGCTCGAGGCAGAGACGGTGCATCCACCTCAGGCGTAGCCGGCGATGGTGAAGCCACCACTTGAGGAGCTGCTGCCGGGGCCACAGACGGAGCCGCCGCCCCTTAGCTTTTCCTTATCCAGCTCGCGATTGATTATGGCGTATGCTTCTGGTCAATGCTGGATCTGCCTTGCCTCCGCCTCATCGTGGGGAAGCTCGCCGCAAAGAAGGAAGGCCAAGATGGGTTGAGCCCACGACAGAGCCGACACGGGAGCCGGCTCCGCCTCGACTTGAGTATTAAGAGCTTCTGCAGCCCCCACGTTTTTTTATGTAGTCGCAGGCTCGAGACCTTCTGTCTCTGATGCTGTTGTGGCAGCCGGCACGCCGTGTACCTCCATGACGGCCACCCATTGGGTGTCGAGCCGACAGGATTCGAGGCTTGGCGTGACCGAAGTTGTTGTTGTAGCCGGCGAAGCAGTTGTAGTCGGCGCAGTAGTCTGAGTCAGCAGATCCTGTGTAGCCGGCACAATAGCTTTTGCCGGCAGAACTGGCATAGCCGACGTTGTTGGTACTGAAGGATCTGTCGGCACAAAGATCGACGCCGACTCCGGAGGCGGCTTGATGGATGGCTTGTGCAGTTGCTCGAGGGAGCCGCCGGTTGGGATTGCCTGCCTTGTGGCACCGATTTTGGCCAAGGTGTCGGCCGCCTCATTGTCCGCCCTAGGGACATGATGGAACTCGCAACCCTTGAAAGGACCACTGAGCTGCTGAATGTGGAAGTCGTAGCTCGTGATGTTGGCGTCCCTTGCGTACCATTCGCCAGAGACTTGCTGCACCACAAGGTCCAAGTCACTGAAGCAAAGGATCCACCGGATGCCAATCTCTCTGGCAAGTCGGAGGCCGTGAGCGAGCGCTTCGTACTTGGCGACGTTGTTGGAGGCGGCGAAGTGTATCTGGAGAGAATACTTGAGTTGGTCTCCTTTCGGAGACGTTAAGACGATGTCGGTGTTGGGGAACGTCGCATGGGAAACAAAAAATTTCCTACGCGCATGAAGACCTATCATGGTGATGTCCATCTACGAGAGGGGATGTTCGATCTACGTACCCTTGTAGACCGCACAGCAGAAGCGTTAAGAAACGCGGTTGATGTAGTGGAACGTCCTCACGTCCCTCGATCCGCCCCGCGAACCGTCCCGCGATCAGTCCCACGATCTAGTGCCGAACGGACGGCACCTCCGCGTTCAGCACACGTACAGCTCGACGATAATATCGGCCTTCTTGATCCAGCAAGAGAGACGGAGAGGTAGATGAGTTCTCCGGCAGCGTGACGGCGCTCCGGAGGTTGGTGGTGATCTTATCTCAGCAGGGCTCCGCCCGAGCTCCGCAGAAACGCGATCTAGAGGTAAAACCGTGGAGATATGTGGTCGGGCTGCCGTGGCAAAGTTGTGTCAAATCAGCCCTAAAACCTCCGTATATATAGGGGGAAGAGGGGGAGCCTTTCCTTGGGGTCCAAGGACCCCCAAGGACTTCGGCCGAGCCAAGGGGGGCAACCCTCCCCTTCCAAACCGAGTCCAACTAGGTTTGGAAGGAGGAATCCTTCCCCCTTTTCCCACCTCCCCCTTTTTTTCTCTTTGATTTTGTTCCTATGGCGCATAGGGCCTTCTTGTGCTGTCCCACCAGCCCACTAAGGGCTGGTGTGCCACCCCCAAGGCCTATGGGCTTCCCCGGGGTGGGTTGCCCCCCCCTGGTGAACACCCGGAACCCATTCGTCATTCCCGGTACATTCCCGGTAATTCCGAAAACCTTCCGATAATCAAATGAGGTCATCCTATATATCAATCTTCGTTTCCGGACCATTCCGTAAACCCTCGTAACGTCCGTGATCTCATCCGGGACTCCGAACAACATTCGGTAACCAACCATATAACTCAAATACGCATAAAACAACGTCGAACCTTAAGTGTGCAGACCCTGCGGGTTCGAAACTATGCAGACATGACCCGAGTGACTCCTCGGTCAATATCCAATAGCGGGATCTGGATGCCCATATTGGATCCCACATATTCTACGAAGATCTTATCGTTTGAACCTCAGTGCCAAGGATTCATATAATCCCGTATGTCATTCCCTTTGTCCTTCGGTATGTTACTTGCCCGAGATTCGATCGTCAGTATCCGCATACCTATTTCAATCTCGTTTACCGGCAAGTCTCTTTACTCGTTTCGTAATAAAAGATCCCGCAACTTACACTAAGTCACATTGCTTGCAAGGCTTGTGTGTGATGTTGTATTACCGAGCGGGCCCCGAGATACCTCTCCGTCACACGGAGTGACAAATCCCAGTCTCGATCCATACTAACTCAACGAACACCTTCGGATATACCTGTAGAGCATCTTTATAGTCACCCAGTTACGTTGCGACGTTTGATACACACAAAGCATTCCTCCGGTGTCAGTGAGTTATATGATCTCATGGTCATAGGAACAAATACTTGACACGCAGAAAACAGTAGCAACAAAATGACACGATCAACATGCTATGTCTATTAGTTTGGGTCTAGTCCATCACGTGATTCTCCTAATGACGTGATCCAGTTATCAAGCAACAACACCTTGTACATAATCAGAAGACCCTGACTATCTTTGATCAACTGGCTAGCCAACTAGAGGCTTGCTAGGGACAGTGTTTTGTCTATGTATCCACACATGTATATAAGTCTTCATTCAATACAATTATAGCATGGATAATAAACGATTATCTTGATACAGGAATTATAATAATAACTATATTTATTATTGCCTCTAGGGCATAATTCCAACAGTCTCCCACTTGCACTAGAGTCAATAATCTAGCCCTCACATCATCATGCGAATTACATCGTAATAAATCTAACACCCATGCAGTTCTGGTGTTAATCTTGCTTTGCCCATGGAAGAGGTTTAGTCAGCGGGTCTGCTACATTCAGATCCGTGTGCACTTTGCATATATTTACGTCCTCCCCTTCGACGTAGTCGCGGATGAGGTTGAAGCGTCGTTTGATGTGTCTGGACTTCTTGTGAAACCGTGGTTCCTTTGCTAGGGCAATGGCACCCGTGTTGTCACAGAACAAGGTTATTGGATTCAGTGCGCTTGGCACCACTCCAAGATTCGTCATGAACTGCTTCATCCAAACACCCTCCTTAGTCGCCTCCGAGGCAGCCATGTACTCCACTTCACATGTAGAATCTGCTACGACGCTCTGCTTGGAACTGCACCAGCTTACCGCACCCCCATTAAGAATAAATACGTATCCGGTCTGCGACTTAGAGTCGTGCGGATCTGTGTCAAAGCTTGCATCGACGTAACCTTTTACGGCGAGCTCTTCGTCACCTCCATACACGAGAAACATCTCCTTAGTCCTTTTCAGGTACTTCAGGATATTCTTGACCGCCGTCCAGTGATCCACTCCTGGATTACTCTGGAACCTACCTGCCATACTTAAGGCCAGGCTAACGTCCGGTCTAGTGCACAGAATTGCATACATGATAGAACCTATGGCTGAAGCATAGGGGACGGTGCTCATATGCTCTCTATCCTCATCAGTTGTTGGGCACTGAGTCTTACTCAATCTCGTACCTTGTAAAACTGGCAAGAACCCTTTCTTGGACTGTTCCATTTTGAACCTCTTCAAAACTTTATCAAGGTATGTGCTTTGTGAAAGTCCTATCAGGCGTTTTGATCTATCCCTGTAGATCTTAATGCCTAGAATGTAAGCAGCTTCTCCTAGGTCCTTCATAGAGAAACTTTTATTCAAGTAATCCTTTATGCTCTCCAAAAACTCTACGTTGTTTCCAATCAACAATATGTCATCCACATATAATATTTGAAACGCCACAGAGCTCCTACTCACTTTCTTGTAAATACAAGATTCTCCAACCACTTGTATAAACCCAAATGCTTTGATCACCTCATCAAAGCGTTTGTTCCAACTCCGAGATGCTTGCACCAGTCCATAAATGGATCGCTGGAGCTTGCACACCTTGTTAGCATTCTTAGGATCGACAAAACCTTCGGGTTGCATCATATACAACTCTTCCTTAAGGAAACCATTAAGGAACGCCGTTTTGACATCCATCTGCCAGATTTCATAATCGAAAAATGCAGCTATTGCTAACAAGATTCTGACGGACTTAAGCATCGCTACGGGTGAGAATGTCTCATCGTAGTCAACTCCTTGAACTTGTGAAAAACCCTTTGCCACAAGTCGAGCTTTATAAACGGTCAAATTGCCGTCAGCGTCCGTCTTCCTCTTAAAGATCCATTTGTTCTGAATAGCCTTGCGGCCCTCAGGTAGTACTTCCAAAGTCCACACTTTGTTCTCATACATGGATCCTATCTCGGACTTCATAGCTTCTAGCCATTTGTTGGAATCTGGGCCCACCATTGCTTCTTCATAATTTGCAGGTTCATTGTTGTCTAACAACATGATTGACAAGACGGGATTACCGTACCACTCTGGAGCAGCACGTGGTCTCGTCGACCTGTGTGGTTCCACAGAAACTTGAACCGGAGTTTCATGATCATCATCATTAACTTCCTCCTCAACCGGTTTCGCAATGACAGAGGTTTCCCCTTGCCCTGCACCACCATCTAGAGGGATGAGAGGTTCGACAACCTCCTCAAGTTCTATCTTCCTCCCACTCAATTCTCTCGAGAGAAATTCCTTCTCGGGAAAAGCTCCTTTTTTAGCAAGAAACGCTTTGCCCTCGGATTTGAGATAGAAGGCATACCCAACTGTCTCTTTTGGGTAACCTATGAAGATGCACTTTTCCGCTTTGGGTTCCAGCTTTTCAGGCTGAAGCTTTTTGACATAAGCATCACATCCCCAAACTTTAAGAAACGACAACTTTGGCCTTTTGCCATACCACAGTTCGTATGGTGTTGTCTCAACGGATTTTGATGGTGCCCTATTTAAAGTGAATGCGGCTGTTTCTAATGCATAACCCCAAAACGATAACGACAAATCGGTAAGAGACATCATAGATCGCACCATCTCTAGTAAAGTACGATTATGACGTTCGGACACACCATTACGTTGTGGTGTTCCAGGCGGTGTCAACTGTGAAACAATTCCACATTGTCTTAAGTGAGCACCAAACTCGAAACTCAGATATTCACCCCCACGATCAGACCGTAGGAACTTGATCTTCTTGTTACGATGATTTTCAACTTCACTCTGAAATTGCTTGAACTTTTCAAATGTTTCAGACTTGTGCTTCATTAAGTAGACATAACCATTCTACTCAAATCGTCAGTGAAGGTGAGAAAATAACGATATCCGCCGCGTGCCTCTACGCTCATCGGACCACACACATCGGTATGTATGATTTCCAACAAGACACTTGCACGCTCCATTGTTCCGGAGAACGGAGTTTTAGTCATCTTGCCCATGAGGCATGGTTCGCACGTGTCAAGTGAATCAAAGTCAAGTGACTCCAAAAGTCGAGTTTCTTCATGCGCTTTACACCAATATGACCTAAGCGGTAGTGCCACAAAAATATGGCGCAATCATTGTTAACTCTAACTCTTTTGGTCTCAATGTTATGTATGTGTGTATCACTATCAAGATTCAATATGAACAATCCTCTCACATTGGGTGCATGACCATAAAAGATGTTACTCATAGAAATAGAACAACCATTATTCTCTGACTCAAAAGAGTAACCGTCTCGCAATAAACAAGATCCAGATACAATGTTCATGCTCAACGCAGGCACTAAATAACAATGATTCAAGTTCATAACTAATCCTGATGGTAACTGAAGTGAAACTGTGCCGACGGCGATTGCATCAACCTTGGAACCATTTCCTACGCACATCGTCACTTCATCTTTCGCCAGCCTTCGTCTATTCCGCAGTTCCTGTTCCGATTTGCAAATATGAGCAACAGAACCGGTATCGAATACCCAGGCACTACTACGAGAGCCGGTTAAGTACACATCAATAACATGTATATCAAATATACCTGATTTTCCTTTGGCCGCCTTCTTATCAGCCAGATACTTGGGGCAATTGCGCTTCCAGTGACCCATACCCTTGCAATAGTAACACTCTGTTTCAGGCTTAGGTCCAGCTTTGGGTTTCTTCGCCGGATTGGCAACAGGCTTGCCGCTCTTCTTTGAATTACCCTTCTTGCCTTTGCCGTTTCTCTTGAAACTAGTGGTCTTATTCACCATCAACACTTGATGTTCTTTACGGAGTTCAGACTTTGCGACTTTCAGCATCGCAAACAACTCGCCGGGTGACTTGTTCATCCCTTGCATGTTGTAGTTCAACACAAAGCCTTTATAGCTTGGCGGCAGTGATTGAAGGATTCTGTCAGTGATAGCCTCTTGCGGGAGTTCAATCCCCAGCTCAGCTAGACGGTTTGAGTACCCAGACATTTTGAGCACATGTTCACTGACAGACGAGTTCTCCTCCATCTTGCAAGCATAGAATTTATCGGAGGTCTCATACCTCTCGATCAGGGCGTTCTTCTGAAAGATGAACTTCAACTCCTGGAACATCTCATATGCTCCATGACGCTCAAAGCGACGTTGAAGTCCCAGTTCTAAGCCATACAAGACTGCACATTGAACTACTGAGTAGTCCTCCTTACGTGTTAACCAAGCGTTCTTAACATCCTGGTCAGCCGTAGCGGGTGGTTCATCTCGTAGCGCAGCATTAAGGACATAATCCTTCTTCCCAGCTTGTAGGATCAACTTAATATTACGAGCCCAGTCTACAAAGTTGCTTCCATCATCTTTCAACTTAGCTTTCTCTAGAAACATATTAAAATTCAGGGTGACTGTCGCGTGAGCCATGATCTACAACAAAAATATATTCAAAGTGGACTTAGACTATGTTCAAGATAATTAGAGTTTAACTTAATCAAATTACTTGCTAAACTCCCACTCAAAAAGTACATCTCTCTAGTCATTTGAGTGGTTCATGACCCACTTACACTATCTCAAGTCCGATCATCACGTGAGTTGAGTATAGTTTCAGTGGTAAGCATCCCTATGCTAATCATATCAACTATATGATTCATGATCGACCTTTCGGTCTCATGTGTTCCGAGGCCATGTCTGCACATGCTAGGCTCATCAAGCTTAACCCGATTGTTCCGCGTGTGCAACTGTTTTGCACCCGTTGTATGTGAACGTTGAGTCTATCACACCCGATCATCACGTGGTGTCTCGAAACGACAAACTGTAGCAACGGTGCACAGTCGGGGAGAACACAATTTCGTCTTTAAATTTTTAGTGAGAGATCACCTCATAATGCTACCGTCGTTCTAAGCAAAATAAGGTGCATAAAAGGATTAACATCACATGCAATTCATAAGTGACATGATATGGCCATCATCACGTGCTCCTTGATCTCCATCACCAAAGCACCGGCACGATCTTCTTGTCACCGGCGCCACACCATGATCTCCATCAACGTGTCGCCATCGGGGTTGTCGTGCTACTCATGCTATTACTACTAAAGCTACATCCTAGCAAAATAGTAAACGCATCTGCAAGCACAAACGTTAGTTTAAAGACAACCCTATGGCTCCTGCCGGTTGCCGTACCATTGACATGCAAGTCGATATTATCTATTACAACATGATCATCTCATACATCCAATATATCACATCACATCGTTGGCCATATCACATCACAAGCATACCCTGCAAAAACAAGTTATACATCCTCTAATTTTGTTATTGCATGTTTTACGTGGTGACCATGGGTATCTAGTAGGATCGCATCTTACTTACGCAAACACCACAACGGAGATATATGAATTGCTATTTAACCTTATACAAGGACCTCCTCGGTCAAATCCGATTCAACTAAAGTTGGAGAAACTGACACTTGACAGTCATCTTTGAGCAACTGGGTTACTCGCAGCGATGAAACCAGTCTCTCGTAAGCGTACGAGTAATGTCGGTCCAAGCCGCTTCAATCCAACAATACCACGGAATCAAGAAAAGACTAAGGAGGGCAGCAAAACGCACATCACCGCCCACAAAAACTTTTGTGTTCTACTCGAGAAGACATCTACGCATGAACCTGGCTCTGATATCACTGTTGGGGAACGTCGCATGGGAAACAAAAATTTTCCTACGCGCACGAAGACCTATCATGGTGATGTCCATCTACGAGAGGGGATTTCCGATCTACGTACCCTTAAGTGTGCAGACCCTGCGGGTTCGAGAATTATGTAGACATGACCCGAGAGACTCCTCGGTCAATATCCAATAGCGGGACCTGGATGCCCATATTGGATCCTACATATTCTACGAAGATCTTATCGTTTGAACCTCAGTGCCAAGGATTCGTATAATCCCGTATGTCATTCCCTTTGTCCTTCGGTATGTTACTTGCCCGAGATTCGATCCTCAGTATCCGCATACCTATTTCAATCTCGTTTACCGGCAAGTCTCTTTACTCGTTTCATAATACAAGATCCCGCAACTTACACTAAGTCACATTGCTTGCAAGGCTTGTGTGTGATGTTGTATTACCGAGCGGGCCCCGAGATACCTCTCCGTCACACGGAGTGACAAATCCCAGTCTCGATCCATACTAACTCAACGAACACCTTCGGATATACCTGTAGAGCATCTTTATAGTCACCCAGTTACGTTGCGACGTTTGATACGCACAAAGCATTCCTCCGGTGTCAGTGAGTTATATGATCTCATGGTCATAGGAACAAATATTTGACACGCAGAAAACAGTAGCAACAAAATGACACGATCAACATGCTATGTCTATTAGTTTGGGTCTAGTCCATCACGTGATTCTCCTAATGACGTGATCCAGTTATCAAGCAACAACACCTTGTACATAATCAGAAGACCCTGACTATCTTTGATCAACAGGCTAGCCAACTAGAGGCTTGCTAGGGACAGTGTTTTGTCTATGTATCCACACGTGTATATAAGTCTTCATTCAATACAATTATAGCATGGATAATAAACGATTATCTTGATACAGGAATTATAATAATAACTATATTTATTATTGCCTCTAGGGCATAATTCCAACAAGATCCTCAATCACTGGAATAGGGTATTTTGTTCTTGACAGTGATAGCATTCAATTTTCAATAGTCAGTGAACAGTCTCCATGATCCACCTTTTTTCTTGACCAATAGCACACGGGAGGAAAATGGACTAGTACCAGGTCTTATTATCCCTTTCTTTAATAAATCTAGGATGATTCTATCAAGTAGTTCCTTTTGTTGGTGGGGTACTCTATAAGGTCTTTGATTTACTATCTTTGCCCCTACCATTAAAGGGATCCTGTGATCATGGGGCCTTTGAGGAGGTAGCCCAGTGGGTTCTTGAAACAGTTGTTCAAATCGCTAGAGCAGAGGTGCTACCTCTTGAGCTTGCATTGGTTTTCCCATGAAGAGGAAAGGGTGATGCAGCAAAGTAGATAAGTATTTGCCTCAGTTTGTTGAGAACCAAGGTATCAATCGAGTAGGAGGAACAACCAAGGCTCCAATAGTAGTACCTACACAAATAATCAAACACTTGCACCCAACGCTATAAAGGAGTTGTCAATCCCTTTAGAGTTATTTGCAAGGATGAGATCTGATAGAGATAGATATAAAATATTGATAAATATGAAAGTAAAACAAAAGTAAATAAACTGTCGCAAAATATTTTTCGTATTTTTGGTTTATAGATCTGAAAATATAATATGGAAAATAGACTCGGGGGCCATAGGTTTCACGAGAGGCTTCTCTCATAAAAGAAAATAATACGGTGGGTAAACAAATTACTGTCGAGGAATTGATAGAAAAGCGAATAATTATGACGATATCCAAGGCAATGATTATGCATATAGGCATCACGTCCGTGTCAAGTAGACCGAAATGATTCTGTATCTATTACTATTACTCCACACATCGACCTACTCCTGCCTGCATCTAGAGTGTTAAGTTCATGAAGAACAGAGTAATGCATTAAGTAAGATGACATGATGTAGAGGGATAAACTCAAGCAATATGATGAAAACCCCATCTTTTTATCCTCAATGGAAACAATACAATACGTGCCTTGCTACCCTACTATGTCACTGGGTGAGGACACCGCAAGATTGAACCCAAAGCTAAGCACTTCTCCCATTGCAAGAATAACTAATCTAGTTGGCCAAACCAAACAAATAATTCGAAGAGACTTGCAAAGATATGAAATCATGCATATAAGAATTCAGAAGAGAATAAAATAAAATTCATGGATAATCTGAATATAAACTCACAATTCATCGGATCTCGACAAACACACCGCAAAAGAGTATTACATCGGATAGATCTCCAGGAAAATCATGAAGAACATGGTATTGAAGATCAAATAGAGAGAAGAAGCCATCTAGCTACTAGCTATGGACCCGTAGGTCTGTGGTAAACTACTCACACATCATCGGAGGGGCAATGGAGTTGATGTAGATGCCCTCCGTGATCAATTCCCTTTTCAGCAGATTACCGGAAAAGGCTTCCTGATTGGATCTCTCGGGAACAGAAGCTCCTTGGGTGTAAAATTATTTTTGTTCCTCTCTATGGCGATATGGGAATATTTGGGAATTTATAGGCCAAGAATTAGGGTTAGGAGACCTACAGGGGCCCACAAGACAAGGGGGCGCGGCCACCCCCCAGGGCATGCCTTGCAGGCTTGTGGCCTCCCGGCAACTGCCTTGCCCCTTACTCCAAGTCTGTTACGTGTCTTCTCGTCCAAGAAAAATCTTTCCGGAGATTTTATTCCGTTTGGACTGTGTTTAATATTCCTTATCTCCAATACTCAAAAACATAGAAAAATAGAAACTGGCACTAGGCTCTAGGTTAATAGGTTAGTCCCAAAAATAATATAAAACATCATATAAATGC
This sequence comes from Hordeum vulgare subsp. vulgare, assembly GCF_904849725.1. Taxonomy (NCBI): domain Eukaryota; kingdom Viridiplantae; phylum Streptophyta; class Magnoliopsida; order Poales; family Poaceae; genus Hordeum; species Hordeum vulgare. The sequence continues at coordinate 116,576,511 of NC_058523.1, read as the reverse complement.
ATATAAAACAACCAAAATTTAATTCATGCATATAAAAATTATAGATACATTGGAGACGTATCAAGCATCCCCAAGCTTAATTCATGCTCGTCCTCGAGTAGGTAAATGATAAAAACAGAATTTTTGATGTGGAATGTTACCTAACAGATTTACCCATGTAATATTCTCTATTGTGACATGAATATTCAGATCCATAAGACTCAAAACAAAGGTCTATATTGACATAAAAACAATAATACTTCAAGCATACTAATAAGGTAATTGCTTCCTTTCCAAATAGCATGATCTTAGAAAGTTATCCCTACAAAATCATATGGTCTCGCTATGCTCCATCTTCACCACACAAAGTATCTAAATCATGCACAACCCCAATGAAAATCAAGCAATTGTTTCACACTTTTTATGTTCTCAAACCTTTTCAACTCTCACGCAATACATGAGCGTGAGCCATGGATATAGCACTATAGGTGGAATAGAAAGTGGTGGAGGTTGCAAAAGAAAGAGGAGAAGATAGTCTCACATCAACTAGGCATATCAACGGGCTATGGAGATGCCCATCAATATATATTAATGTGAGTGAGTAGGGATTGTCATGCAACAAATGCACTAGAGCTATAAGTGTATGAAAGCACAAAAACAAAACTAAGTGGTCGTGCAAAAGATGTAATTCCACTAGTTATATGAAAGTGACAAAATAGGAGATTCTCTATGAAGAACATGGTGCTACTTTGAAGCACAAGTGTGGAAAAGGATATTAGCATTGTCCCTTCTCTCTTTCTCTCATTTTTTTTATTTTTTCCCCTTTTTTCTCTTTTTTCTTTTGGTGGGCTTCTTTGGCCTATTTTATTTTTTAATGGGCTTCGTTGGCCTCTTTTTTTTGTAAAGTCTGGATACTCATCCCAACTTGTGAGGAAATCATAGCTTCCATCATCCTTTTCTCACATGGGAAAATGCTCTAATAATGCAAATCATCACAGTTTTATTTACTTACAACTCAAAGATTACAACTCGATATCTAGAACAAAATATGACTCTATAAGCGATATGGAAGTGATGGTGCGTGTCATAAAAAACGGGACGGTGGTCTTGCATTGCAATATATCTCGGAATGGCTATGAAAATGCCATAATAGGTAGGTGTGGTGGTTGTTTTGAGGAAAATATATGGTGGTTGTTTTGAGGAAGGTGGGTTTAATGTACTGGCGAAAGTTGTGCGGTACTAGAGAGGCTAGCAAAGGTGGAAGGGTGAGAGTGCGTATAATCCATGAACTCAACATTAGTCATAAAGAACTCACATACTTATTGCAAAAGCCTATTAGTTATTGTAGCAAAGTATTAGACGCATGCTCCTAGGAGAAGGGTTGGTAGGAGTTAACTATTGCACGATCCCGACCTCCACACAAAGGTTGACAATCATTAAACAAATCATGCTCCGACTTCATCACATAACGATTCACCATATGTGCATGCTACGGGAATCACAAGCTTCAACACAAGTATTTTTTATAATTCACAATTACTTACTAGCATAACTCTCATATTACTATCTTCACATCTCAAAACAATATGCAAGGAATCAAACTTCTCATCATCTTCAATGCACTTAATATGAAAGTTTTTATTATATCCCTCTTGAATGCCTATTATATTAGGACTAAATTCATAACCTAGACCAATTACCATGCTATTTAAAGAACTCTCAAAATAACATAAGTGAGGTACGAGAGTTTAATAATTTCTATAAAACAAAACACCTCCGTGCTCTAAAAGATATAAGTGAAGTATTAGAGCAACATTGCCTAGCTCAAAAGATATAAGTGAAGCATAAAGAGTATTCTAATAAATTCACGATTCAGTGTGTATCTATCTCAAAAGATGTGTGCAGTAAGTATGATTGTGGAAAACTAAAAAGTAAAGACTCATATGGTCGGTGCACTAGAGACTGGGGTCCCTTGTGCCCCAGACTTGTGCACGGGCATCACCAACGCCCCTGACGGCAATGCACCGGGAAGGACAGCAGAAAGGCAATCCAAGACCCACCAAGGCCACGCCCTTCCCTCACTGCGTGGGGCATGGAGTACAAGGGCTCCAGATGCAAGGTCCCGGCAAGCCCTCCTTGCCATGAAGATCCCCAAGGCCTCGGCAAACCCACTTCGTCGGGAAGACTCCCGAAGATCAGCAAGACCCCGGCAAGCCTCCCTTGCCAGGAAGACTTGCACAAACTGGCGAGGCCCCCGGCAAGCCCTCCTTGTCGGGAAAGTGTTCAAGCCCCCGGCAAGCCCTCCTTGTCCGGAAGGTGATCAAGTCACCCGACAAAGACTCCAGGCTAGCAAGCCCCTTTCTCTCGCCAGGTGTCCACCCCCGTTTCTACCACAATTCGACCGCTCCAGCACATCCCTTGTGTGCCTTCACAAGGCACAGGTGTCGATTCACCTGCATACGTGTCGTGACCACCTAGCAGCAGGTCAGGGGTCAGACAAGGTATTTACTGCCCCTGACACCACTGAAGAAGTAGAGCGGTGAATACTGTTCACTATTCACCCCGTGAGCACATTGTTGGTGACCCCTTTGCCTATAAAAGGAGGCCCAAGGCTCATTCTTAAGGGTTGGACTTTTAGGGATCGGAGACTCCCTAATCACCTACTAAGTTACTGTAACAAATCACCCTACGGTAAGAAAATAATACAAACTAAGCAGGAGTAGGGTTTTACGCACCAAGCGGCCCGAACCTGGTTAAAGGACCTTGCCGGTGTTGATCACTAGCTCCACTCTCACCGTCGTATCTCTCTCTCCCCGCCGAACAATCAAGGGACTCCTGGAGTTTCCCATAGGTGCCGGTTTTCCCGACATCTTTGGCGCGCCAGGTAGGGGGAGTGGTGGTCGAGAGCTTCTTCACGGATTCAAGCAAGTTCCGCGTCACATCTTGGGAAGTTGAGCGCCCCACCGTGGTCTCTCGAAGCAGGGCTTAACGATGATCGCTCTACTTTGCCACGGCCTCCTAACACCTGCACGGGCGCCCTGCTGCGCGAACGCAGGCGAGGGGGCGGAGACCTCAAGCTCGAAGGCATCGAGCTCACGTGCCACTCCGGGACAGTGCACTGTTGTCGAGGGTGTGCCTGGGGGCTTCGGTGAGGCCTCCGGCGCATACTCCGGACGACGCACCTCCACGGAGAGATGCATAGCTGTCGAGGATGCACCTACAGGCCACGGAGCCCAGGCACGCACTCTAGAAAGCACTGCATAGCTTCCCCCCCCAGGAAGCACCACATCATCGCCAAAGGTGCACTCAAGGGATCCGTCAGCACGGCCTGGCAAAACAGGAAACGGAGTTATGCTCGGGCAACCCCCCCCCCCTTCTGTATGATAGTCAAGAGCTATCGGCAAGTACCATGCCGGAGGGGAAGTTGCCGGGAAGGTATAGCCTCCTGCTTGCCGGGGACTTGAGGACCCGGCAAAGGACCCAAGTGTCGCACGAAGAAGTGCCGCGGCACGACAGATAAGTGATAAATATTTCATATGAGATTTCTCAGTAGATAGGTTGTTTCCTTTCTAGAAGATCCCAAACCTTGTTTGAGAAACCTGCGCGTAGATGGAACCTTGTCAAGAACAGTGTGCCTTAGTTCTGTTTCGAACTAGTTCAACGACCTGAACGGCCACAGAGCGCCTTCACACTGGTTTGAACCTGTTCAACAGACTAAGCGGCTACGCAGCACCTTATTTCGCCTCGAGCCGCGCTCGATGATCTAATGGTTGCACTGAATGCGGCAAGGAATCTTGCCCGTAACGACTCCTCAAGCGAACTGCTAAGGACCCGTTGCTCAAAGCACTAGCGGCAGGACCAGTCACGCTGGCAAGCTTCCGAAAAATGCAAAAGGCGTATCATACAAGGGGAAGGATCAAACGCAAGGGAAACAACATTTCATTCATCTGTTTGAAACAAACTCAGACATATTACATGAATGATTTTTTCTACTCTAACATATGATACTATCTTTTGGCGAGGAACATGCTCGCCGGACGGGAGTTCAAGAAGACAAAAAGCAGCAAGGCCCCCACGTGACCAATACTAGCCCTTCCTGGACCAGCATTGCCCAGTGGAGAACGAGGCCTGAAGGGACGGCGGGAACGGAAACCAGGCGGTCCCATGATATGCGGCAGCGTCGGTTCTTCCGGCTCGTCGGTCCGGGCTTGGGAGGAGGAGGACCGTGGACTGACGGTGATGGTTCGACCAACGGTCCATCCGAGGTCAGACCCTCGTACCCAGGCTTAGCCTACCGAGGGTATGACCCATACTCGCTGTCGCTACCATCCGACCAGTCCTTGTCGCTCTCTCGCGAGGAAGGGATGTCAGTCCCGCTCGAGCTTTCTTCATAGCAGCCGAGGCGCGCACCCGAGCTCTCGTATATCTTGACGGATAGCAGGTTGTCCACCATCATCTTGAAGCAAAGAGTGTGCCCGTCCCAAAGGTTATGGGCACAGGCGAAGCTCTTCCACCCACGACTGAGGAACAGGAGCCGAGGCCCCGACTGCTCCACGGTCACCGGGACCGCGTCGTTGCCGCAGCCATGCACCCGAAGCCGCAACATCGAGGGCTTATCTTCGCTCATCACCTTGGCGGAGGTGATGGGGAGTTGAAGCCGGGTCTGAATGCGACTTTGCAGTCTAACAAAAAACTCCAACGGAGTCCTTTCAACGTGATTCCCCGCGGGAACAAGCCGAGGAGAAGACGGAGTTACTGGAGTAGCACTCCGCCTCCCCCTGCCACGGCCTCCACGGCGACCGCGGCCCCTCTCCCCTCCGCCACCACGGGCGCTCGTGCCTCCCTACGCAGCTCCGACCCCTGAATATATGGCATGATCGGAGTGGGATCCCCTTGCCACCCTGGCGGTCGATGGTGGACTCCCTCGTCCCCTAGCCATGGTTAGGGGCGAGCGCCACCTGGAGCTAGAAAAGATTCTGCAGATGCAAGCTGGGGGTGGTGAATGTTTCAGGAGTTGATGGATGAGCAAAACCCCCTCGCAAACTTCCTAATTTATAGGGCAAGGCGCGGGGGGCTAGCTCCTCTCACTCCAAAAACCGCCGCCCCTCTCGCCAAATCACCCACGATCACGGGCGAACAGGGAACTGCCCTGCTGCACCAATACATGCGGGGGCGGGTCCTGCCATGACTGCAGCCTTTATGGCCACGAACTCCACTTTCCTGACCATTACTGCGCATGCTTCACGCATGGCAGTAACGCGTTGGGAGGTGGGCAGGCCACTGTGCGCACGCCTCCCCACTTCATGTGTTTAGTGCGCAACACGGGGAAGGGCCGCCTGCAATGGCTCCGAAGCTACACGGTCCCTTGCCAAGGAAGCTCGTGCACTACTTTGGCCCTGGCCCAGCAACGCCACGCGCGCGTGCATGGCCCAGGCCCGGGGGCTCCTGTCGGTGTACTAGAGACTGCGGTCCCTGGTGCCCCAGACTTGTGCACGGGCATCAACAACGCCCCTGACGGGAGTGCATCGAGAAGGACAGTAGAAAGGCAATCCAAGACCCACCAAGGCCACGCCCTTCCCTCACTGCATGGGGCGTGGAGTACAAGGGCTCCAGATGCAAGGTCCCGGCGAGCCCTTCTTGTCGGGAAGATCCCCAAGGCCCCGGCAAGCCCACTTCGTCGGGAAGACTCCCGAAGATCAGCAAGACCCCAGCAAGCCTCCCTTGCTAGGAAGGCTTGCACATATTGGCGAGGCCCCCAGCAAGCCCTCCTAGCCTGGAAAGTGTTCAAGCCCCTGGCAAGCCCTCCTTGCCGGGAAGGTGATCAAGTCACCCGACAAAGACTCCAGGCCAGCAAGCCCCTTTCGCTCAACACGTGTCCTCCCCCGTTTCTACCACAATCTGACCGCTCCAGCACATCTCTCATGTGCCAGCACAAGGCTCGGGTGTCGATTCACCTGGATACATGTCACGACCACCCAGCAGCGGTTCAGGGGTCAGACAAGGCATTTACTGCCCCTGACACCACCGAAGAAGTAGAGCGGTGAATATTGTTCACTATTCACCCTCTGAGCACACTGTTGGTGACCCCTTTGCCTATAAAAGGAGGCTCAAGGCTCATTCTTCAGGGTTGGACTTTTTGGGACCCGAGACTCCCTAATCACCTACTAAGTTACTGTAGCAAATCACCCTACAGTAAGCACATAATACAAACTAAGCAGGAGTAGGGTTTTACGCGCCAAGCGGACCGAACCTGGGTAAAGGACCTTGTCGGTGTTGATCGCTAGCTCCGCTCTCGATGCCGTATCTCCCCCCCCCCCCAAAGATTGATCAAGGGAATCCTCGAGTTTCCCGTAGGTGCCAGTTTTCTCGACACATATCGTACACGATGCTCCAAGAAAAACACATATCATGTGGTGAATAAAAATATAGCCTCAAGTAAATTTACCGATGGATTGATGACGAAAGAGGGGATGCCTTCCGGGGCATCCCCAAGCTTAGGCTCTTTTGTATCCTTTAATATGACTTCGGATGCCTTGGGCATCCCCAAGCTTAGGCTCTTGCCACTCCTTATTCCATAGTCCATCAAATCTTTACCCAAAACTTGAATACTTCACAACACAAAACTCAACAGAAAACTCATGAGATCCGTTAGTATAAGAAAAATAAATCACCACTTTGTTGGAATTATGCCCTAGAGGCAATAATAAATATATAGTAATTATTATAATTCCTGTATCAAGATAATAGTTTATTATCCATGCTATAATTGTATTGAATGAAGACTCATCTACATGTGTGGATACATAGACAAAACACCGTCCCTAGCATGCCTCTAGTTGGCTAGCCAGTTGATCGATGATAGTCAGTGTCTTCTGATTATGAACAAGGTGTTGTTGCTTGATAACTAGATCACGTCATTGGGAGAATCACGTGATGGACTAGACCCAAACTAATAGACGTAGCATGTTGATCGTGTCATTTTGTTGCTACTGTTTTCTGCGTGTCAAGTATTTATTCCTATGACCATGAGATCATATAACTCACTGACATCGGAGGAATGCTTTGTGTGTATCAATCGTCGCAACGTAACTGGGTGACTATAAAGATGCTCTACAGGTATCTCTGAGGGTGTTAGTTGAGTTAGTATGGATCAAGACTGGGATTTGTCACTCCGTGTGACGGAGAGGTATCTCGAGGCCCACTCGGTAATACAACATCACACACAAGCCTTGCAAGCAATGTAACTTAGTGTAAGTTGCGGGATCTTGTATTACGGAACGAGTAAAGAGACTTGCCGGTAAACGAGATTGAAATAGGTGTGCGGATACTGACGATCGAATCTCGGGCAAGTAACATACCGAAGGACAAAGGGAATGACATACGGGATTATACGAATCCTTGGCACTGAGGTTCAAACGATAAGATCTTCGTAGAATATGTAGGATCCAATATGGGCATCCAGGTCCCGCTATTGGATATTGACCGAGGAGTCTCTCGGGTCATGTCTACATAATTCTCGAACCCGCAGGGTCTGCACACTTAAGGTTCGACGTTATTTTATGCGTATTTGAGTTATATGGTTGGTTACCGAATGTTGTTCGGAGTCCCGGATGAGATCTCGGATGTCACGAGGGTTTCCGGAATGGTCCGGAAACGAAGATTGATATATAGGATGACCTCATTTGATTACCGGAAGGTTTTCAGAGTTACCGGGAATGTACCGGGAATGACGAATGGGTTCCGGGAGTTCACCAGGGGGGGGGCAACCCACCCCGGGGAAGCCCATAGGCCTTGGGGGAGACACACCAGCCCTTAGTGGGCTGGTGGGACAACCCACAAGTGCTCTATGCGCCAAGAGAAGAAAAATCAAGAGGAAAAGAAAAAAAAAGGGAGGAGGTGGGAAGGGAGGAGGACTCCATCCCACCAAACCTAGTCCAACTCGGTTTGGGGGGGGAGAGTCCTCCCCCTTGGCTCGGCCGACCCCCTTGAGGGTCCTTGGACCCCCAAGGCAAGGCCCCCTCCCTCCCACCTATATATACGGAGGTTTTAGGGCTGATTTGAGACGACTTTTCCACGGCAGCCCGACCACATACCTCCACGGTTTTTCCTCTAGATCGCGTTTCTGCGGAGCTCGGGCGGAGCCCTGCTGAGACAAGGTCGTCACGCTGCTGGAGAACTCTTCTACCTCTCCGTCTCTCTTGCTGTATCAAGAAGGCCGAGATCATCGTCGAGCTGTACGTGTGCTGAACGCGGAGGTGTCGTCCGTTCGGTACTAGATCGTGGGACTGATCGCGGGATTGTTCGCGGGGCGGATCGAGGGACGTGAGGACGTTCCACTACATCAACCGCGTTCTCTAACGCTTCTGCTGTACGGTCTACAAGGGTACGTAGATCACTCATCCCCTCTCGTAGATGGACATCACCATGATAGGTCTTCGTGCGCGTAGGAAAATTTTTGTTTCCCATGCGACGTTCCCCAACACACTTTAGGTACTGTTGTGAACTCATTCTTTATTTATATTGATGTAATATTTACTGTATTCCAACTTTTCCATGGTTCATACCCCCTGATACAACCCATAGATTCATCAAAATAAGCAAACAACACAAAGAAAACAGAATCTGTCAAAAACAGAACAGTCTGTAGCAATCTGTTTACTTCGAATACTTATGTAACTCCAAAATTTCTGAAAAAGTAGGACAATCTGGGAAATTTGTAAACCAATCTTGTGTAAAATATTCATATCAAAAGCATGTTCCAGTGAATTTAGAAAATTCCTGGACTGAGAGCAAAAGTTTCTGTTTTTCAGCAAAATCAACTTGCAAACACCATAGACTATCCCAAAGGTCTTACTTGGATCAAACACTAATGAAAACAAGAAAACACAATTATTACAGAGGTAATAATGTGTGCAGCACTCAAAAACAGAAGCAAAAACAAAATCATAAAAAAATAAAATTGGTTTGCCTCCCAACAAGTGCTATTGTTTAACGCCCCTAGCTAGGCATAACGATTTCAATGATGCTCGCATAAAGGTAAATAACTCAAACATAAACAGAGCATCATGAATCACATGCCAAGAATATTTAAGTCTAACCCACTTCCTATGCATAGGTATTTTGTGAGCAAACAAATTATGGGAACAAGAATCAATTAGCATAGGAAGGGAAAACAAGTATAACTTCAAAATTTCCAACACATAGAGAAGAAACTTGATATTATTGCAATATGTAAAAGCATATGTCCCTCTCTCATAGTAATTTTCAGTAGCATTATGAATAAAGTCAAGAATATAGTTATCACATAAAGCATTATTTTTATGATCCACATGCATAAAAGTCTTACAATCTTCCAAGGTAGTGGGATTAACATTAACTAAAGTCATGACCTCTCCAAACTCACTTTTATCAAAAAAATCATAAGACTGAACACTCTCCAAATATGTGGGATTCTTTTTACCTAAAATTGACCCTCTTCCATACGCACTTTCGATATCATATTCATCAAGAGTATTAAATAAATTATCAAGATCATAAGAAGCATTATCACCCCAATCATGATCATTGCAATAAGTAGTGGTCATGGCAAACTCATCAAATATAGCATCCCCAAGCTTGTGAGTTTGCATATCATTAGCACAATTGATATTAATAGAATTTATAACAATATATTTGCAATCATGCTTTTGATTCAAGTAAACATCATGAATCACTTCATCACAATTTTCACATTCACAAATCTCAAGCAAAACTTCATGGAGATAATCAAGTACACTCAACTCACTAGAAATTGGTTCATCATAATTGGATATCTTGAAAAGATTAGCAAGCGGATGAGGATCCATATCAATAGATTTTTAGCAAGCAAAGATGAAAGCAAATAGAAGGCACATGGTAACACAAGTAGACAAAAAGAGATCCGGTGAAAAAAGGCGAATAAAGCGGCAAATTGGTGAAGTGGAGGAGAGGAAAACGAGAGGCAAATGGCAAATAAAGTAAACGCAAGAGATGAGTTTGTGATGGGTACTTGGTAGGTGATATGTCTCTAATGTATCTATAATTTTTTATGGTTCCATGCTATTATCTTGTCAAACTTTGGATGTTTTGTATGCATTTTAGATCTTTTTTGGGACTAACTTATTAACTCAGTGCCAAGTGCGAGTTCCTGTTTTTTCCGTGTTTTTGACCTTTTTCAGAGGAGAATATCAAACGGAGTCCAAACGGAATAAAACCTCCGAAAAGATTTTTCCGGAACACAAGATACGCACGAAGCTTGAGAACCAAGGCAAAGGGTCCCGGGGGAGGCCACAAGCCCCCTAGCCACGGCCTGGGGGAGGGCCGCGCCTAACAGGCTTGTGGGCCCCCCGTGGCTCCTTTGCCCTACTTCTTCCGCCTATAAATCCCCGAAAAATCTGAAACCACAGGAGAGAGCCACGAAAATACTTTTCCGCCGCCGCAAGCTTCTGTCTCCGCAAGATCACATTTGGGGCACGTTCTAGTGCCCTGCCGGAGGGGGGATTCGGACATAGAGGGCTTCTTCATCAACACCATTGCCTCTCTCATGATGCGTGAGTAGTTCACCACAGACCTTCGGGTCCATAGCTAGTAGCTAGATGGCTTCTTCTCTCTATTGGATCTTCAATACAAAGTTCTCAATGATCTTCATGGAGATCTATCCGATGTAATCTTCTTTTGCGGTGTGTTTGTCAAGATCCGATGAATTGTGGATCTATGATCAGATTATTTATGAATCTTATTTGAGTTTCTTCTGATCTCTTATATGCATGATTTCATATCCTTGTAATTCTCTTCGAGTTGTGGGTTTCTTTTGGCCAACTTGATCTATAATTCTTGCAATGGGAGAAGTGCTTGGTTTTGGGTTCATACCGTGCGGTGTCCTCACCCAGTGACAGAAGGGGTAGCGAGGCATGCATCGTGTTGTTGCCATGAAGGGTAAAAAGATGGGGTTTATATCTATTGCATGAATTTATCCCTCTACATCATGTCATCTTGCTTAAGGCGTTACTTTGTTTGTTATGAACTCAATACACTAGATGCATGTTGGATAGCGGTCGATGTGTGGAGTAATAGTAGTAGATGCAGAAAGTATCGGTCTACTTGTCTCGGACGTGATGCCTATATGTATGATCATTTCCTTCGATATCGTCATGACTTTGCGCGGTTCTATCAATTGCTCGACAGTAATTCGTTCACCCACCGTAATAATTGCTATCATGAGAGAAGCCTCTAATGAACACTATGGCCCCCGGGTCTACTTCACATCATATTTTCAGCCCTACACTTTTACTTTGTTGCACTTTTCGCCTTCAGATCTCACCTTGCAATCAACCGTGAAGGGATTGACAACCCCTTTGTAGCGTTGGGTGCAAGTTTGTTGTTTTTGCGCAGGTACTTTGGATACTTGGCTTGATACTCCTACTGGATTGATACCTTGGTTCTCAAATTGAGGGAAATACTTACTGCTACTGTGCTGCATCACCCTTTCCTCTTCAAGGGATAACCCAACGCAAGCTCAAGAGGTAGCAGTAGGCTTGATCTTGCTATGTATCCTGACCAGCAACGGCACCAGAAATCCTTCTTGCTACCTCTTGATCATGCGTTGGTTTTCCCTTGAGGAGGAAAGGGTGATGCAGCAAAGTAGATAAGTATTTCCCTCAGTTTGTTAAAAACCAAGGTATCAATCCAGTAGGAGGAACAAGCAAGGCTCCAATAGTGGTACCTACACAAATAATCAAACACTTGCACCCAACGCTGTAAAGGAGTTGTCAATCCCTTCAAAGTTATCTGCAAGGATGAGATCCGATAGAGATAGATATAAAATATTGATAAATATGAAAGTAAAACAAAAGTAAATAAATTGTGGCAAAGTATTTTTTTATTTTTGTTTATAGATGTGAAAATATAATATGGAAAATAGACTCAGGGGCCATAGGTTTCACTAGAGGCTTCTCTCATAAAGGAAAATAATACGGTGGGTGAACAAATTACTGTCGAGCAATTGATAGAAAACCGAATAATTATGAAGATATCCAAGGCAATGATTATGCATATAGGCATCACGTCTGTGTCAAGTAGACCGAAACGATTCTGCATCTACTACTATTACTCCACACATGACGGACTCCTGCCTGCATCTAGAGTATTAAGTTCATGAAGAACAGAGTAACGCATTAAGTAAGATGACATGATGTAGAGGGATAAACTCAAGCAATATGATGAAAACCCCATCTTTTTATCCTCGATGGAAACAATAAAATACGTGTCTCGCTACCCCTACTATGTCACTAGGTGAGGACACCACAAGATTGAACCCAAAACTAAGCACTTCTCCCATTGCAAGAATTACCAATCTAGTTGGCCAAACCAAACAAATAATTCGAAGAGACTTGCAAAGATATGAAATCATGCATATAAGAATTCAGAAGAGACTCAAATAATATTCATGGATAACCCGAACATAAACTCACAATTCATCGGATCTCGACAAACACACCGCAAAAGAGTATTACATCGGATAGATCTCCATGAAGATCATGAAGAACATGGTATTGAAGATCAAAGAGAGAGAAGAAGCCATCTAGCTACTAGCTATGGGCCCATAGGTCTGTGGTAAACTACTCACACATCATCAGAGGGGCAATGTAGTTGATGTAGATGCCCTCCGTGGTCAATTCCCTCTCCGATAGATTACCAGAAAAGGCTTCCACATGGGATCTCTTGGGAACAGAGGCTCCGGGCAGCAAAAAAGTATTTTTGTTCCTCTTTTTGGCGATAAGGGGATGTTTGGGAATTTATAGGCCAAGAATTAGGGTTAGGAGACCTGCAGGGGGGCCACAAGCTAGGGGGCCTGGCCACACCCCCAAGGCGCGCCCTGCAGGCTTGTGGCCTCCCGGCAACTGCCTTGCCCCCTCCTCTAAGTCTATTGCGTGTATTCTTGTCCAAGAAAAATCTTTCCGGAGATTTTATTCCGTTTGGACTCCATTTAATATTCCTTATCTGCAATACTCAAAAACGCGAAAAAATAGAAAATGGCACTAGGCACTAGGTTAATATGTTAGTCCCAAAAATAATATAAAACAACATATGAATGCATATAAAACATCCAAAACAGATGATATAATAGCATGGAACAATCAAAAATTATAGATACGTTGGAGACGTATCAATAGGCTGCAACTCAGTGGGCACTTCGTGATTAGTTGTTTCAAAATTAGTGTCACACGTTGTGAACAGGAAAAATCCACACATAGCTTGATCGAGTAATTTCTTTGTGTTTCCATGGATTTCCTGTAGAGGGCTTAAGGGCACAGTTTCATCAATGAATGTTACCGTGTGGCCTTGGAGTGTGGAAATTCTTATATCCATTTTGAGAAAGTCCATCTGAATTGGCATGTACTTCTTTAACCAGTCCACTCCCAAAATCATGTCATAACTAGGCAACTTTAAGATTCTGGAAGAGTCGCAGAATGAGGAACCCTGAATTTTATATGGACAGTTTTCTACCGTGAACTCATTCCACAGTACTTCCCCACTTGCCACTACCACTTTGACTTTAGTGTTAGCCACAGGTGCTACTGGCATTTTGCTTGCAACTTCAGGAGAAACAAAAGTGGAAGTGCTACCAATGTCCACTAATCAGTACCATACCATCACCAATTTTGACTAATAAAATGAAGGTGTTTCTGGTAGATCATATTCCCATAGCAGCATGTGTTTATAGTTGCAGCACAGTAACCTTTGGAGGTGGCACAGCCTGGTCCAAATATGGATCATCAAAGTGTGTAACATAGATTATCTCATATTGTTCTGTTTCTTGAGCCTACAATGCCTGAATTTGAGCTTTTTGGTTCATTTTACAAACTTGTCTATGTCCTGGTACCCATGGTTCTCTGCATTTATAGCACACCTGGTTCTGCTTGACTTGTTGAATGATGGTGTTTCTGGTAGGTACAGTAGTATTACTCTGAACATTGGGTTAGTCAAAATTCACTTGCCTCCTTGCTTGTGGAACATAGGGCCTTGTGTGAACTACTACAGGTGGGGCTTGAGCCTTTTCCATTCTCCTAGCATACCACATAAAAGTTTGCATATCTTTTGGTTTGAAGCACTCCACATGACTCTTTATGTAGGGGCAGAGACCAGCCATAAAGCTAGTCACATAATAGTCATTAGGAATTCCAGTGTTTTCCCTTCTCATGATGTTCAGCAACTGTTCAAACTGCTCCACATAACTAGCCACTATTGTAGTTTGTTGGACAACATGAAAGGAGGTGACAATATCACATACAGACTGAACAGAAAATCTGTAAGACAAGAGGGAGAAAAACTTGTGCCAAGGAATGTTGCTAGGTGCATACCCAGTTCCTCTCCACCATTGTACAACAAGTCCATTGAGATAGGAGATAGCTAGCTCAGTCATGTGTTCAATGGATGTTCTGGCTGCTGCAAAATACTGCTCCAAATTATGTATCTAAGACTCTCGGTCTTGCCCTTCAAATTCTGACATGTTCACTTTGGCAAGTTTGATAGTTAAAGGGGTTCTTCTACCATCAAGTGGGGTGTTTACCTTCCTTTTGTAGTTGTTGTCATAGCCTTCAATTTCCTGCAGGTCATCTAACTAAACATTGTTTGGCTGTACTTCACCCTGCCACATTGCTTCTCCCTTGTTGGCACCAAAGTTTGGGTGCGTGTATGGAAGTTTGGGGTGCCATCCAAGTTGAGTTCCTTTCCATTTTGATCTCTCAGTATAGTTGTGCCTGCCACCCCTTGAGCACCTTTTTCAGGCATTATTACCGATGGAGGGGTCGTGGTCACTAGTTGCCTTGGATGCTTAGGGGGCACTTAAGGAGAAAGCACAGGACTTTCTTTCTGCAGAGCACTGCCATGAGCTGATGCATTATCACCATCTTCTACTTGGTCGGGTTCTATGTCCAACAATAGACGCCTGAAATTGTCATGTATCTTGTCGAAGTTTTTCTGCATAGTAAGGAAATTCTTGTTTATCATAGCTTGGAACTGATGGAACTCGTTTTGATCTTCCTCCCGCTCTTGTTGGGGCGTTTTGATGTCCAGCTCGAGCGATTCCAGCTGTAGATCTGTTGTAGTTGCTAACTCTGTTGCTCCTGTCATGGTGTTCTCGAAAGGATCGATGTGGTTGACTAGAGGGGGTGAATAGGCAACTACCAATTTTTATCTCTTCTTAACAAATTAGGGTTAGCAACAAAAGGTTCTCTAGATGAACAACTAGGTGAGCAACCTATATGATGACAACAACGACGACAACAAGTGCAAGCAAGGAATACACTACAACAATAATAAGTATAAGGTAAAGGTAAGAGATAACCGCAAGTGGAACCGGTGGAGACGAGGATGTGTTACCGAAGTTCCTTCCCTTTGACAGGAAGTACGTCTCCGTTAGAGCGGTGTGGAGGCACAATGCTCCCCAAGAAGCCACTAGGACCACTGTATTCTCCTCACGCCCTCACACAATGCGAGATGTCGTGATTCCACTATTGGTGCCCTTGAAGGCGGCGACTAGACCTTTACAAACAAGGTTGGGGCTATTTCCACACAAAGCTTGGAGGCTCCCAACAAGGCCACGAAGCTTCAGCACAATGGAATGTGGCTTCGAGGTGACCTCAACCGTCTAGGGTGCTCTAACACCCAAGAGTAACAAGATCCACAAGGGATTAATGGGGGAATCAAATATCTCTTGGTGGAAGTGTAGATCAGGGCCTTCTCAACCAATCCCTAGGAAATCAACAAGTTTGATTGGCTAGGGAGAGAGATCGGTCAAGAATGAGCTTTGGAGCAACAATGGAGCTTGGGGCGTAAGAGGTAACCTTCTCAGGGAAGAAGACACCCTTATAGAGTGAGGGGGACAATCCACCCGTTACCCCCCCCCCCCTCCCCCCCCCACTTACCGCACTAGCATAGCGGTACTACCGCTACTAGGAGTGGTACTACCACACGGTAGTTCAGCAACCATGGTAGTAAGAAAATACTACCGTGCCTACCACTGCTGAGGCAAAAGGATGCGCAAAAAGTCCAACGGAGCAGTAGTAAAAAACTACTACCGCCAAGAGAGTGGTACTACCTCCCAGAGAGCGGTAGTAAAAAAACTACTACCGCCCCGAGGGCGGTAGTACCGCTGGCCCTTTTGCACATACAAGGAAAAACATGGTTGGAGTTCCATTCGAAGCAAGGGAAAGGTGGTGCAATAGAAATGTGTACGTGTTGATTCCACCCAAACCTTTCCGAAGCGGACCCCCCCCCTCTTAATAGTATGGCTTTCCTATGACTCAAATCCACCAAAGAGAAACGTAGAAAGCAACCATCTTTGAAAGACTCCGAGGGACACCGAATCGTCTTGTGCCTAGTCATGAATTATCTGAAATGCTCGATGCACACGATTAGTCCACACGGGCATTGTCATCAATCACCAAAACCACTTAGGGAGAAATATGCCCTAACAATCTCGCCCTTTTTGGTGGATTGATGACAATACAGGATTTGCACTAAAGGATATAAAAAACATATGCAAACCCAAAATCTACAAACTAGAGACAGGCTCCCCTGGATGTGTGCATACTTTAGAAAAAGGATATGGACTGCTCAGCACACAACCAAAGAAAAGCACTCACCCTATATTTTATAGACGAGGCAATCCTTGCAACAAACTGAATAAGCACTAAGCATGGAAGCAAGACATAGCATGTGAGCATGAAGATAAGGGCACATAATAATTAGAGTCACAAGCTACTAATAGCCTGGATAATAATGAGACAATAAAGATAGAGGAGTGATAGCATATGTCTCACACCATATGATAAAGTATGACGTCTCTTGGTCTCACACACAAAGCAAAGACAACCAAAGTAGCAACAAAAGTTCAACAAATAAAGCAACATAGAAAATGAGGAAACTCGCAAATCCTACACTCTCTCCCCCTTTGGCATCGGGACACCAAAAAGGCAGAGAGCACACCTAGGACACATGTGGTAGCTCGAACAGAAGAGGGCTCAGCCACCGGACCCTTCAACATACTCCTCATCAGTCTCGTCTTCTGTCTCCTCATCAGACTCCATGTCAGATTCAGCCCACCGAAAATTCATCTTTTTCATCCAAGCAGCCTCAAGAGTGATGTCTTGCTCAGACCCACTGGAGATGTGCACGTCAAGCTTCCTCATAATCATCTTGTGGCGCTGACGTCTCTCCTTCTGAGCAACATGAGTCGTGTACTGCCCCTTCGCCTACATGCAGAACAAGGTCTTCATCCAGTCCATGAGCTTCTTGGACCAAGATGGCTCGGCAAAAGAAAGCACATGTTACTGTGGAACGCCCTGATTCTCAGCCGCACCCTCATCCTCATCAGAATCCACAGTGGCAGCAGCAGGTGTAGTGGTGGTGTTGGCCAACTTGTTCTTGTGTCGCATCTTAATAGGCTCATGGCGAATCCTCCCGGGAGCATGGAGCTCAATAGCTGGGAAGGCCTCCACTCACTTCTTCTTTATCAGGTAAAACAGATAAGGGTCGTAGATGGGAACCTTACGGTTAAAAACTGCTGAATAAAGCTCACTCAACATGACGTGAGACACATCAAGCGGTCCAAAGGCACGAGTTCGCCCTTTCTGACACATCAAGAGCATATCCACCAGGTATGAGTGCCCTTGGTCCTTGTTGCCAACGCGTAGAAAAAGAGTGTTGCGAAAGATACGGTGCATGACATCAAGGAATGGGCTCAACACATGGGAGACCTCACGAGATTGGGATATCTTCTTAATAAAGAATGGCAGCAACTTCTCCTTAGCTGTAGAAGATGGCTTAGCGTGTGGGTGCAAACCACCTGAGTGCTCAAGGCTCTCATCACGGACGTTCAGCAAATTCATAAACTCCTTCCAAGTAGCAGATGACCTCTCCCCATTGGTCATCCAAGACATAGTGCGCTCCTCATCAGAGTGAAAGTGGACAGTAACAAAGAACTGAGCCACTATCTCAGGATCAAAGTCAAAGTGAAATGTGATGAGCTCCGCAATCTCAAGCTGTTCCACCATGGTCAGAGCATCACCAAAGTATGTCGGGTCCTTCTTCAGATGGTCCATATCAATCCGCTGAACCAGGACATAGATATTCTTCTTGGTCTTGATCACATATTCATAAAATAAAATCCTCCTGCTTAGACGAGAACATTTCACATCCGGGGAGCCGATCCCTAGTGTTGTCATAGGGGTTGACCTTTCGGCAAAGCTGAAACTCAGTAAGTGGCATAGCATCCCAATTGACGGTTTTTGCCTTGTTCTTGTGAGTGGGCCGCTTGAAATTGCGCTTCAGAGCCTGTGATCCCTCGGGTGCATCTAAAGAGCAAGGTTGCTTGGAACTGGCATCCTGAGGTGGGTTAGAGCACCTAGAGCCACCACCTATGACACACAATACGGACACAAGAAAACGACAAAAGAGGTCAAGGCAAAGAGCAAAGCAAATTAGAAAAAAACAAATAAAGGAGAACTGGAAGGTCATAACATGTGTACTCAGGGAACAGCGGTAGTACCGTTAATCAAGCAGTAGTAAAAGTTTACTACCGCTCTGACAGCGGTAGTCCTGCTCCAAGAGGAACGGTAGTACTGCATGGGAGAAAAAGTGCCAGATCTGACAAGTGGAATTCAGATCAGGTACTACCGGAGACCCAAACCCACATGTTGCAACCTACACAATAAAATTTCTACCACACAAGTACTCTCCAACCCTCCTTGCATGAAAATATTGTGCCATGAAACGATGAACACCCATATGCCCCTAACCCTAGATTCAATAAGAACAAAGCAAATAGAAGGGAACGAAGGGCAATACCGAGGTCCATGGCATAAGGGAGAGGAGGGAGACGATCCCACTAAATGGAATCGGAGTAGAGTGGTCGTAGAAGGAGATCCGGTGAGTCC
Organism: Hordeum vulgare subsp. vulgare; assembly: GCF_904849725.1. Taxonomy (NCBI): domain Eukaryota; kingdom Viridiplantae; phylum Streptophyta; class Magnoliopsida; order Poales; family Poaceae; genus Hordeum; species Hordeum vulgare. The sequence continues at coordinate 116,557,576 of NC_058523.1, read as the reverse complement.
CTCCGGCACCGTTTCTTGAGAAGAGAGAGAGAAATAGAGAGAGCCACGAGATGAATGGGTATGGGGGGTAAAGAACTGCCCCTACCCTAAAATAACCCCCCATGGCCCTGGCGATGTGGTAGTACCGTGGTCATCGTGGTAGTACCGCTTGGCCAGCGGCGGTAGTACCGCTCGTCCAGCGGCAGTAAAAATTTACGGTCATGCCTGGAGTGGTAGTATTGTGCCCCTTTTTGCAAAAACACTTTGAACGTTGCCTCCTGTTTATGAAAACACTTTGAACCTTGCGAGAGGAAGAGAGAAAGCACAGAAAAACCCAGGGGAAGATAAAAAAGAAACACGTACGCAACTTGAACACGGAACCGAATCTTTTGACGAAGAGAGGGCGGTGTCGGAGCCACTAATGTTTGAGACAAATGGTATGACACCACAAAGAATTATCCTTGGGTTTATGACCAAAGCTCATCCTTGAAGCACAAGTGCCATCAACAATGGCTAATGTGAAAGACTTGATCAATTTATGCATAATGGGGGGAGGGAAAGTTCACTGAGAGAACAACACTCCCCCCTATGTCCATGCCTACACCTAGAGCAAAATATAATGATGAGTTAGGTGTGGTGTGCCTAGTTACAATCCACATTACTTGAATCAATGATATTTAGCTCATGCCTTAACTCGCGAAACCTTGCTTCATCTATAGGTTTGGTGAAAATATTAGCAAGTTGCTCTTGAGTGTTTATGAAGAGGACCTCAATATCTCCTTGCTTGATATGATCTTGAATGAAATGATGACGAATATCAATATGCTTGGTCTTGCTATGTTCCACTGGATTGAGAGATATCTTGATGGCACTTTCATTATCACATAGAAGAGGCACTTTGTAACAAGTGACACCGTAATCCTTTAAAGTTTGCTTCATCCGTAATAATTGAGCACAACAACTTGCGAGAGCTACATACTCAGCCTCGGTGATAGAATGTGATAAACAATTTTTTTTCTTTGAATACCAACTTACCAAAGAGCGACCAAGGAATTGGCATCCTCCAGAAGTTTACTTCCTTCTGACACAGTCTCCAGCCCAATCTGAGTGAGAGTAACCTACTAAACTAAAGCTTGCTCCTTTTGGGTACCATAAGCCAAAGATTGGGGTATGAGCCAAATATCGAAAGATTCGTTTGACTACCGCATAGTGGCTTTCCTTTGGTGCGGGTTGAAACCGTGCACAAATTCCCACACTGAACATGATATATGGTCTAGATGCACAAAGATAAAGCAAGGATCCAATCATGGAGGGATATACCTTTTGATCCACTGCTTTACCATTGGGAACATTGTCAAGCTTGCATTTGGTTGGCATGGGAAATTTTACCGGCTTGACGTCCTCGAGCTCGAACCTTTTGAGCATGTCTTGAGTGTATTTGGCTTGTTTGATGAATGTTCCTTCTCTTCCTTGTTTGATCTCAAACCCGAGAAAGAACTTCAACTCTCCCATCATAGACATCTCGAACTTCTCGGTCATTAGTGCGGCAAACTCTTCATTGAAAGATTCGTTAGGAGAACCAAAAATAACATCATCAACATATAGTTGGCATATGAACAAATCCCCTTTGACCTTTTTGGTAAAAAGGGTGGGATCAATTTTCCCAATTTCAAACCCACGATATTGCAACAGCTCGGTAAGGTACTCATACCGCGCACGTGGGGCTTGTTTAAGGTGATAGAGCGCCTTCTTGAGTTTGTATACATGTGTGGGGAACTTGAGATCCTCGAATCCTGGGGGTTGTTTGACATATACCAACTCATTTAAGGGACCATTAAGAAATGCACTCTTCACATCAATTTGTTGCAATTTGAAATCATGATGAGAAGCAAATGCAAGCAACATGTGAATAGATTCAAGACGAGCAACGGGGGCAAAGGTTTCACCATAGTCGATACTGAAAGTGCGTTATATCGACTAGAGGGGGTGAATAGGCGATTTTTATAATTTCATCACTTAGGAAATTCCTAGTGAGGAAAGTCCTTAGTCATGAACTGAGTGCAGCGGAAATAGCACCAAGACAGAAGTGCAAAAATGTCTAAAGCAAAGTACTCAACGTGATTTCAGATATTGGGTTTGCACAGGTCACTAGTACACGATAAGCAGATGAGGAATAACTCAGGTGAAGAATTTGAGGTGAGGAATTCAGAGAAAGTCTTCAACCAAATTCTTCAAACAGTACAGGTGAAAGTCTTCAACATGCAATTGAGGAAATTGAGAGAGTTGAAGAAATAGAACCAGTAGCTTGACGAAGACACTTGTTGATGACCCAGTTCCAACTGATGTGACAGTTGTACGTCTGGTTTGGGGTGGCTTGCTATTGAAACCAAAGGACACATAGTCCCGGGACACACAGTCCCTACTGTATTCTCCTTGAGCTAAGGACACGCGGTCCTCTCCCAACACTCATGGTAAGTCTTCGGGGAAGACTTCCAAAACCTCAGAAACTCGGTCACCCGGCGATCCACAATTGACTGTTGGGTGCACTAGACCATGACGCCTAGCCGTCTGGAGGATGCACAATACTCAAAGGTAACAAGAGTTGCTTCCACATAGGAATAACTTCTTCAGTGATGCTCAACCACTTGGGTTTTGGTTTGGGTTTGGGTGTTTGGGGTATTTCCTCACTTGATGATTTTTACTCAAAGGCTGTGAGGAATTTGGGTTGCTCTAAATGACTAGTGCCAGTTTCTCTCGGAGCAGCCAACCAACTAGTGGTTGTGGGGGTGGCTATTTATAGCCTGGGAGCATCTTGACATGATTTGACATAAATTCCCTTTAATAATATGACCGTTGGGTGGATAAGGTCTGTGACAGGTGGCGTGTGGCGCGGCGATGGTCGGAACCTTCAACTGTGAAAGTCCTCATGTCTCTCATATTCCTCACTTTGAGGCTTTGGTAGATGTAGGCTTGGGTTGAGCATCATGAGGAAATTGGTTCCATAGTTTTACCTTGACCCCCTTTAACAGTACGGTGTTCCTATGACTCAAGTATGAAGAAAATGAAACAGAAAGAGTAAATCTTCAAGCTTCAAAGTCTTCAGAGTGTTTTCTTTAGGAGACACCGAATTCCTCATCTTCAATATCTTCATGAGGATATCAATTTATTCGCAATTTCTTCGCAATCAAAGTCTTCAAGGAATGACCAAAGTCTTCACCCCAAGACATTCATTTTTAGTGGTCTATATTCATCGAATAATTCAAACTCCTCAGCGACTTATAGAGCATGTGTACACTCACAAACATATAATTCTCTTAACCTATAAGTCTTAAAACCATCAAAATCACTAAGTGGCACTAGATGCACTTACAATATCCCCCTTTTTGGTGGTTGGTGACAATTAGGTTAAGTTTTCAACGGGGATAATAATATGAAATGTAAGTCCTGAGTTTGAGGAATTTGAAGTCAAGATACAGAGAAACTCCCCCTGAAGATGTGCATGTTTTGAGGAATTTGCTTTGAATAGTAGATGCACATTGATGATATATATCATGGAGATCTCCCCCTGTGTCTTGTAATTCATGAATGCATTTGACATATAGTATGAGGAATTTGAAATGCATGATGAAAAATGGTGTCTAACGAACTTCAACATGCATGCATTAATTAACTTGAGGAATACGCATGCGAGGAAAAACGTTCAAAAGTGCCACACCACCATCGGGCTTAAGTTACCACTCATTACATCAAAAACTTTAGAGGAGCCAATAGTTCGTAACTTAATAAAGTTTATAAGCCCATAAATAAACCCGCTTGAAGACTAACTCTTAGATTTCTCCCCCTTTGTCATCAAGTGATGAAAAGGGACAAAACTGAGGACTAACGACCATGAAGAACTTCACTTTTGTGTTGATGAAGAGGCGCGAGAATTCTTCGAGTCAGACTTCCTTATTTGGTGAATTGTTGTATTCGGAGGTTCTTCATCTGAATCAGCAGTGCGGAATGATGAAAATGAGCTGTCCTCAAGGTCGGGAACTGGAATATTCTTGAATTTCTTCTTTGGTGTCCATGACCAATCAAAGTCGCGAGTGAATTCCAATTCTTCAAGTTCCTTGGGAGTCTTGAGATGAGATAATATGGCCCAAATGCGATCAAATACCTCATGAAGATAATAGTGATTTTTCTTCACAACGTTCTGAGTATCATTGAGGGTTTTCACAATGGAGCCAAACTGACATTTTACCCACTTGTGATTGTGATCGACTTTCTGATGAAGACTGAGGAGAAGCTCTATGCCAGTCATCACCTTGGGGCAGTTGGGCTTGGAGGTTTTGCTTTGTCATCAGATTCTTGAGTGGCAGTGTCATCATATGAGGAATAGGAGGCAGACTTTCGAAATTGACCATCTAGGGGCCGATTTCCTTCATCTATCACTGACTTGCCTTTGCCTTCAACAGGTTCAAAAGATTTCTTGATGGCTTTGAGAGGCGGCAGACAACCGAGGTGATTGTGATAGTCAGCTTGGTAGTTGACGGTGGATCTATTTCTGATGAATCTCATGATCCAAGGTGCATAAATCTTCAGCTCAAATGATGACAAAGCATTGTCGGCCAAAGTCCTCAAGAAGAAATCGTGAAGGTTCATTTTGTTGCCATGAATGACGTTGAACAGGATATTCTTCATGATCCCAAAAACATCTTCTTCCTTATCATGCCCTTTAATAGGTGTGATGGAATATGCTAATATTCTGTAAACTATCCTGGGCACATACTTCAATTCCTTCACTAGGAATCTTGTCCTTGGAGGCTGACCCGGAGCCAAAGGTTTCATGAGGACTTCCATTAGATGATTTGGCAGCTCTCTTTCATCATAGAGTTTAATTGTTTCATCTTAAGGTATTGATATTGGTAAAGCTTGAAGCAATTCAGTGGCTGGAGCTTTGTAGTGGGTGTGATGTGTCATCCAGTCCAAGACCCACGAGTTGATGTCTTTGGGGTCACGGAAATATGGAGTGTGGCATAGAACTGAAGAATTATGTCAGTATTCTAGTCACCAATGTATGAACATAATGGCAATAGCCATGCATCGTGAAGAACACTTAGTACTAGGGTGAAGCAAGGAATTTCCTCCATGTCACAATGAGGAATGTGGGTGTGATGAAATATCTTCCTTTTCCCACAAAGCACGGAAGCATAGTAGTTAAGTTGAGTTCTGGTTCAAAACTTTCTGTGCATGATGCGAAGCCTATCGTAAGGATTTTGTCGAGTGAAGAAATGATGTTCATCACAAAAGTCTTGCTTCTGAAACTTTGGCCTTTTTGAGAAGAGCTGATGAACCTTGGGTTGAATATTATGATGTTCCTCATTTTGAGGAGTTTTGGTCACCACAATTGCAGTTTCAGGATTTACCACTACAATTGCAGTTTCATCAGTAGTATTTCTATCCTCCGATGAGGCATTTTCATCATGGGCTTGTTCTTCAGTTTGAGGAATGTGTTGTGCCGAAGGAGCAGATACAGTTTCTGGTGCAATAGTTTCCTTTTCAGTTTCTTCAGCTGATGCAGTTGATTCTTGGTCTAGTGTTGATTTCACATGTGAGCTCTTTTCATCAGAGCCAGTCAGAATTTCAGTGGCTGCAGGAGTTTGAGGAATTTGTGTGGTCATTGGCGAGTTTGGGTGAGCCTTTTCTCAAAACTCATAATGGATAACACGTGTGCTGCTGCCAATGTCTTCATCAACCTTCTTTTCTTCAACAGCCATTTCTGGGTTTTGTGGAGGAGGTGTTGAGACTTGAGGAATTTGATCAGCTTGAATTTCCAAATCAACTCGTGTGGAAGCAGCAGAGCGATTGCCATCCATTTCATCATCCTGTTCTAGAATGATGTGCTCTTCACCAAATGGAACAATCATGTAGGATGGTGCAACGCTGAGGGGTGTTGCATCCACTGGAGCTGATGATGTACTAGGCACAGTCTTCAGGCATTTTGCCTCCGAAGACTTTGAGGGTGTTGATGTCTTTCTCTTCTTTGCTTTCTTCTCAGCAGCTTTTGTTTTCTTCACGTCTAATGTAGATGGAAGAGTCACTTTCTTCACCTTTGAAGGCTTTGGTGAAGGAGCATTTTCATCAGGCATTGCAGGAGCTGTGTCAAGCCTAGCAGATTCTTTAGCAAGAATATGCTGAGTGATTTCATCAGCAGCTGTAAGTGCATCTAGTGCCCTTAGTGATTTTGGTGGTTGAAGACTTATAGGTTAAGAGACTAATATGTTTGTGAGTGTACACAGGCTCTATAAGTCGCTGAGGAGTTTGAGTTATACGATGAATATCGACCCCTAAAAATGTATGTCTTCGGCTGAAGACTTTGGTCTTACCTTGAAGACTTTGATCACGAAGAAATTGCGATGAAATTGATATTCCTCATGAAGATATTGAAGATGAGGAATTCGATGTGTCCTGAAGAAAATAGTTTGGAGACTTTGAGGGTGAAGAATTACTCTTTCTGTTTCATTTTCTTCACTATCGAGTAATAGGAACACCGTACTGTTAAAGGGGGTCGAGGTGAAACTACAGAATGATTTTCCTCATGATGCTCAATACAAGCCTAAACCTACCAAAGCCTCAAAGTGAGGAATATGAGAGACATGAGGACTTTCACAGTTGAAAGTTCCGTCCGTTGTTGCAACACGCGTCACCTCACTGATTTTATCCACCCAACGGTCACATTATTTAAGGGCATTTATGTCAAATCATGTCGGGATGCTCCCATGCTATAAATAGCCGCCCCCACAACCACTTGCTGGTTGGCTGCTCTGAGAGAAACTGACACTTCTCATTTGGAGCAACCTGAATTCCTCAGAGTCCTCCAGACAAAATCATCAAGTGAGGAAATACCCCAAACACCAAACCCCAAACCAAAAACCAATTGATTGAGCATCACTGAAGAAATTGTTCCTGTGTGGAACTGAAGCCTTCTAGCTTTGAGGACTATGCATCCTCCAGACGATTAGGCGTCATGGTCTAGAGCATCTAGCAGTCAATTGTGGATCGTCGGGTGACCGAGTTTGTGAGGGTTTGGAAGTCTGCCCTGAAGACTTACCACGAGTGTTGGGGAGGACTGTGTGTCCTTAGCTCAAGGAGAATACGGTAGGGACTGTGTGTCCTTTGGTTTCAATAGCAAGCCTCTCCAAACCAGGCGTACAACTGTCACAACAGTTGGAACTTGGTCATCAACAATTGTCTTCATCATGATCGGGTTCTATTTCTTCAACACTTTCATTTCCTCAAATTTTATGTTGAAGACTTTGATATGCACTGTTTGAAGAATTTGTCTGAAGACTTTCTCTGAATTTCCTCAAACTCAAATTCTTCACTTAAGTTAATCTTCACGAGTTTACTATGTACTTGTGAATTGTGCAAACCGAATCTCATAATCCTCAATAAGTAATCTGCTATTGTAGTTTTTGCACACCTGATCATGTACTACTTCCGTTGCACTTAATTCATCATTGAGGACTTTCCTCACAAAGAATTTCCTCAGTGATGAAATTCTAAAAATTGCCTATTCACCCCCCTCTAGTCGATAATACGCACTTTCAATTGGTATCAGAGCAAGGTACTCCCTTGTTCTGTGTGATTTTGGTTTAACCACGTGGAGTTTTAGTTATGTCGACCGCACGTATGATCAAGGTTACTGCAGGATGTCCTACCTTCTATGGAAAGCATTTTCCCTACTGGAAGACCAAGATGCAGATGCATCTTCAGGCTATTGACAATGATCTGTGGTATACTGTGGAAAATGGTATTCCCTCCATCGCTGCTATTGTCTGTGCCGCTAATGTGAAGAAGTTCAAGCAACTTGACTCCCAAGTGAAGAATATCATTTGTGGCCATCTGAGCAAAGGTCAGTATGGCAGAGTGAGTGCTTTGGGCACATCTAAGCTTATCTGGGATAGGTTGTCCAAAGTCAATGAAGGAGTCTCAACGTAGTGTGACTCTCGTATTGATGTTCTTCGCAATCTCTTCAATCGTTTCAAGAGGCTTGACAATGAAAGCTGCGAAGATACCTTTGATTGCCTTAGTGACATCTCAAATGAACTGCAAGCACTCGGAGCTAGAGACATCACTGACCATGAAGTTGTGAAGAAACTGCTAAGATCTCTTGATCCATCATTTGACAAAATGGTTTTGATGATTCAAGAACGAAGAGACTACAAAATGCTTGATACTGCTCATATATTCAAGAGATTCAATGCTCATGAATTCCAACAAGGAGAAAAGAGAGAACTGTATGGACCAAGCTACTCAAGACCTCGTGCACTGAAGGCTAAGGCTATTTCCTAATCTGAAGAAGAAGACTCAGATTGCAGCATTGGTGATCCTGAAGAACTGGGACAGGAACTTGCTATGCTCATGAGGAAATTCCAGAAGTTCACAAGGCGTGGCCAGTTCGGTAAATCTTTAAGAAGAGACATGAGGAAATCAGAATCTTCATCTGAGGATTACAAGAAAAGAACCTGCCACAAATGCAAGAAATCTGGTCACTACATTGCTGACTATCCTTGCTGGGTGAAGGAATCAAAGAAGAAGAAATACAAGGATGAAAGTTCTGACGACTTGAAGAAAAAGAAGAAATCTTCAAAGTCCTCATCCTCAAAGTCCTCGTCGCACAAGAAGACCAGTTTCAGAAAGGCTCGGGCACTCATTAGCAAGGAAATGGATTTTGAAGAAGAATCTGAGGAATGTGATGAAGAGGAAGGTTCTGAAGAGGATTCAGAGGCTGGTGTGGCAAGTCTTGCGCTAGCTACCACATTTGCCAGCAAGTCAATCTTCAACCTTGAAGAAAATGACAACGCTATCTACACTGATGAAAATGCTGACGACTTTGCTCCAACTTATTGCTTCATGGAAAAAGGTTCAAAGGTGCCAAACCATACTTCCTCCTGTGATTCTAGAGACTGTCAACCTGATGAGTATCAAAAACCCAATTACTATAAACTTGCCAACATTGCCACTAAGCAACAAAGTGCCACTGAAAAGCTTCAAAAACTACTAGACAGAAGCGATGATCTGTTGAATGATGAAATGAATTGTACTCAAGTCCTCACTGAAGATGTCAAAAGTCTTCAGTGTAGGTTTGATAGTCTTCAAGATCGTTATGGCACACTTTTGGCTGATCATGAGAAACTTTCCTATGAATTTCCTCAAAGGAAGCTTGATCTTGAGAAGTTGAAAATGTCACATGATGATCTTCGAATGGAAAACGATTCATTGCTTGCTCAACAGATCAGTACCGCTCAGGTTGAATTCATTCCACCATGTATGAAAGGCATCGAGCGTGAAACTGCTAATTCTTCACCAGAATCATCAAATGCTTCTATTGCTACAAATTCTTCAACTGTTCCTGTGGTATCAAATTCTTCACTTGAGCAAACCACAAATGTTATTGATGAAAATGCAGGGTTGAAGGAATTGTATGTGACAGGCATATACAAAAGTCTCAAAGGGCATCAAACCCTTTGCGATGTGCTCAAAAAGCTGATTCTGAATAGGAACCCGAGGAAACAAGGCATTGCCTTTGAGAGGAAATGAATGTTGATGGATCATACTGGAAACCTGAGCAGTACCCTAAAACCTCATGGGTTGCTGCTAAAGGACCTCCCGTCGATCCATCCACTCTAACAGGCTTTGCATGTGAAATATCTCATTCCTCTGATGAGTCATTTGACTCCACTTATAAATTGTTCAAAAATCATTCGGGTGAAGTATTTGCTTGATATGTTGGAACTAACTGCAGGAATGGACCACCCCTGAGGAAAATCTGGGTCCCCAAAAGTTGCTTCGAAAATCTTCAGGTGAATGTCCTCATGACACCACCTATGAAGAATCTGAACCCCACAACAAATTCCTCAGGTGGACCAAAGTCTTCACGAGGATCAAAATGCTCAAATGGTCAATACTATGCTCGTACTCATGCTACTGCTCCTGATATGCAGGGAAGTTACAAGGGATATGAATATGAGCGTTATTCCTCAAATCATTATGTTCATAAATCCTCAAAGAGCTTCTCTGCCAATTCATTTGAGTACACTAACCCCCTTATTGTGAAAAGAAGTGCATTAGCTTCAATGCCCCCTTTCTCATATAGTGCTCGCAGGATGATGAACTCTTTGCCACCCTTCAGATGTGGGTGGTGAAGAAATTGAACTAATCACTTCTGCAGGTCAGGTCTCCAGATGAAAGTCATCATCTGAAGAATTTTTTGGAGACCTGAGGAAATTGCTTGATTGGATGCAGGCTAAAAATTGATGAAATGATAACATTTCACACGTCCTCAAATTTACTATTTATGATGAAATGATAACATTTCACATGTCCTCAAATTTACTATTTATGATGAAATACTTAACTGATGAAACTGATATCATATTCTTCAAGTCTGAAGCATATGAGATGGCAAGCTGTACTAATTCATCTGCAGGATGACAAACCCAAGAACACAAAATGGGTTCTTGACAGTGGTTGCACAAATCACATGACTGGTGATAGAAGCTTGTTGATGAATATGCCACTGACTCCATCACCAGTGAAGTTGATCACTTATGCGGATAAAGATAAAAGCAAGGTATTGGGACTTGGCAAAGTGGCTATATCCAAGGACAGGCACATGGACAAAGTCATGCTTGTCGAATCCCTTGGATTTAACCTCATGTCAGTCTCAATGCTTTGTGATCTTGATATGGTTGTCACCTTTGGAAAATATAGATGCGTAGTCATCATGGAATCTGACAAATCCAAAGTCTTCGAAGGCTTTAGGAGAGGAGATTTGTACTATAACATCCCAATTTTCCTAATTGGGAATGTTTTACATTGTAGCTAAGCATCTATGCATATTGATTTAAATAAAGTTTGCATTTGAATTCTTTCGACTTTTGCTTTTGCATTTCTATTTTTTTCTTCACACGAGAAGTGCCGGGAAATAATCTCTTGCACGCAAGAGAGAGCGGAGGAAAATGACTCTCCAAAGTGTGAGGCATTCTTGAAATATTTTGAGCCAAGAAAGCCAAAGTTTTATCGTGAAAATAATTGCAAAAAGAAAATATAGCATAAGGGATTTTTTCTGGAAAAAAAAACATTTTTTTAAGTTTTTATTTTTGCCTTAGAAAAATGTTAATCGAGTAGAGGATATTTTTCTGATCATTTTGGTATATAATATCCTATATTAATTATTTTATTTTTTCGTTTTAGTTTTGTGAAAAAAACAAACACGGGAGATATTTCTGCTGCCTCCCCATCGCGAGGAAGCAAATCTCTAGCCAAACCGCAGCGCCATCCCTAGCAAACCGCACGCCACCTCCTCTTTCTTTTTTCTTTTTTTTTTCTTTCTTTCTTTCCCCTTTTCTTTTCTTTCCTTTTTTTATTATCTCTCTTTCCTTCCCTCTTCTTCCTCCTTCCTTCTCTGTTCTCCCGTGACCTTCCTTTCTCCCAGTGAACCTGCAATTTCCATGGCAACCCCGATTCCCTACCCTCCTCGGCCAACCCCTCCCCCTATAAAAACCGAACCCCCACGCCGCCCTCGCCCCGTTCCACCCCCACGCCGCCCTGCCCGAGCCCCCCGCCGCCCGCACAGCTCGCCGAAGCTCCCCTTCGAGCTAGCAGCAAAAAACTGCTGATGTCTCCCCGTCGCCCTGCTGCCTCCCCCTGCTGCCTCCCCGACGCCCGGAGCCGACCGCCCCCCTCCTTCGCCGCCCCACCCTGCCGGCGACCAGCTCCCCCCCTCGCCGGAGCAGCCACCAGAGCTGCCCAGCTCCTCTGAGCCACAGTGAGCCTCTCCCTCCTCTAGTTTTTCCTTTTGTTGTTTTTCCACCGTAGGATCTTAGATCAAAGGGTTAGATTAGATGTGCATACCCCTTCGGTTCTTTTAAAAGAACTAACGGTTTTTCTGTCACTTAAACTGAGCCGAGTAGTTTTCCTTAGATTGCGGCCGTGTGTTAGTTTTCCCTCGCAGCAAACACGCATCAGCCAATCAGAAACGGCCACGTGTACCACTGTCTGTTAGAATCTGTTTTCTCTTTTTCTGTTTAATTCCAAAACAGAGAAAGTTTCAAATTTGTTTTGATCATAGATTTTGATCCCGAATTCCAATGGAGTTGAAACTTGTTCCAGTAGATCACAATTTCTCTGTAGTTTTCAAAAACATATAATTTGTCTATGTTTGAAATTTGCAAATTTGAATTAGATCAGATTTAGTTTAAACCTTGTTTTGCTTATTCCAGGAGTTTAAAAAACGACTTTGATTTGATTCTTTTTTATACTGCTTCCTAGTGCTAATATCTTACTGTGGTATAAGTTTCAAAAAGAATTAAATATTTTTACTTGGGGTTTTAACCGAAACAAGTTTCTGCCTTAGTGACGTATAGTGAATTCTTTCACTTAGGCCATAGCAACTATTTACTTGTGATGTTATTTTTACTTGTTGTTTGATTGTAGTGCTTATGGTGTGTATTTGTTTGTATCGGCAGATCACCCGGAGTGCGAAGCTTGTTACTTAGAAGCGCTCGATCAAGACAACTATCATCAAGGCAAGTCATTTTGATCATACTATCTCCTATGTTTTTTGATGCATGGTAGTTTCACCTTTCTTTGCCCAATTGCATGCTGCTTAGGTACTTGGAAATTTTAGTATAGGTTGTAGTATCATGTGGTAGGCACACAACAACCCCGATACTTGGCCCCGGGATGACAAATTTCATATTGCTATGCTTGAGTAGACGGGATTTCGATTGAGTGCATAACACGAGTGATGCGAGGTTGATTAAATAATCAAGACCGGTTAAGACAAGATTTTCAAGACCTCGTGATGCAATGCAACTCTGGGTGAAGGACGGTTGATCGGCTCCCTGGAGAAACCAGTGGATGACCCGGGATGCTGGAGACGGCCATGACATCTTGCGGAAAGCTTCACCCAGGCTCGAAGAGACGAACGGAGGCTTCAAGACCCAAGGCTTACCGGCACAGCCACAAGTCATTATGGGCTCTGGCTTGGTTGGACAACGCGACGACTCTGGACAGGCGGTGCTAGCAGATGTAGAAGAACGGTAGGAATGGATGGGCACCGACAGGGATTCAGAGGGACCCGTTGAAAGACCATGTTTTGATCATCCGGTCTTCAAACACCCTGAAGTGCGAGGACATACTCGAAGGCGATCAAATCTTGTGGGGAACGTGTGCAAAACTCTGCAGAGTGCCCAAACCTAATCGATTAGCCGTGTCCACGGCCATGGACAACTTGAGCCGAAGGCATTGAAATTCCCCTGAACTCTCGACACAACTTAATAATGATGTGGGTATTAACAACAACTCGGGTACGAGAATTGGTTGGCGGAACCATCTCATTAACAACTAACCATGTAGTAATATTTTGCTTCCAGCCCCTCTTGTTGTAGGAGAAAATTGGCTTTATGCAAAACTTGTAGCCCCACCTGCCAAATATGCATGTAGACATAGTTGATTATTATTTTTACCCCTCTCTTTGATGACGTGCCGGCATATTCCATATGCTGACCTACACGGCTGCAACGTATCATGTTGCAGAGTACTTTTCCGACCAGGAGTGAGGCTACGATCTACGCTCAGCGACATGCCCTGGAGTCGGATGGAGTCGTCTACCTGATGCTTCCGCTAGTCTTTGTTAGATATCTCATGAGATGGCCTTCAGCCACTTTATTGTAATCCATTATTGTAATAAAGTACTCGTTATGAGATTTCGATTAATAAAGCTGTGTGATTGAACTCTTGATATATACATTGATGTACTGAGTGTGTACCAGCATGATCTTGGGATGGTATGGAAACACCAGAGGCTTGACTCATCTTGAGTCAGGTCGCTACAGAAATGGTATTCAGAGCACACGCTGACCGTAGGACGTAACCTCTAGGAATGGAAAAGCCTTAGGAATAAAACTATTTTCTTATGTCTATAAATCCTTTATTTCCTCTTCTGATCATTTCTGACTTCTCTCCGATTTTCCAATGTTTTAGATGGCCACCTTCATCCCCGTTAAGTTCACGGAGTTTTGCCAACCCGACGCCACTATGCCTTTCGGAAAGGAGCTGATACAGATCACCAAGGACTTGAGGATTGCTCTGCCGACTATCACAGGGAAGGCGACTTCGTCTTACCCGGAGGATTCACGCTACAGGATTGAGGTGCACGTTCCCAGAAGGACATTCGAGCCGCGCACTGAGCCGGTGGATTTCAAGTTCATCGCACCCAACTGGATTCTTGGAAGAGACATGGCGGTCCATTGTGCCCTCGGACGTATCAAGGAAGTGTACAGAGGTAGCCCTATTTCACCGGACCTATTCACGGTATCCCGGATAAGAGAAGATGGAGAAATCATCTCAAGCAAGACCAAGGACGCTCTCCTGTCCTATGCCCAGACCTTGGAGAAGCACAGCGGGACTCTGGAGCATCGTGTGATCAAGGACGCCAGGAAGATCAAGCAATTGTCGCTCTGTGAACTCAAACTCGAAGAAGCAGCTCGGGAAGCCCACTATGAGCACGAACTGGAGGTGAAGGACTTTCTGGAGAGGATCGAGAAGCTGAAGACTCGAGTTGCATACCTGGAGGAGGAATTGGACATGGGTGAGAACCTTCACCCTGAAGGTGACGTAGCCCTCTTGATCAGCAATGACGAGGACTATGAAGAAAGCTCCACCGAAGGACCCACCACCATGCTTTTCTAAGGAGGACACTTAGACTAGACCACCAAATTTATTTTATCGTTAAACGCTTAGGCCGATGTTTAGATTATCGAATTTTGTATCCCCGTGTTAACCTCTGTGTTGGTACTGAATAAAATGTGTGCTTAATTACTCTTAGACCATTGTTCTATGCCAATCTCACCCCTCTACAAACATGAGATGCCTCCGAGACGTGCCCCTACTTCCAACTTTCCGCCGGAACTCACCCAGTTGATTCAGCAACAGAATACCCTGATGCAGCTGATCATCCAGAACTAGAACAATAACAACAACCATCATCCAACCCAGGCTGACAATCTCACCCGTTTCCTGAGGTTGAACCCTCCGACTTTCTCTAGCAGCATTGAGCCCGTTGTGGCAGATGATTGGCTCCGCAAGATGGAGCGGGAACTTATCACTGCTGGTTGTACTAAAGCTGAGAAGGTGCGCTTTGCCGCGCATCAACTTGAAGGCCCTGCAGCTGCATGGTGGGAGAACTACACCACCACATACCCTATTGCTGGAGTCACTTGGGAGCAGTTCAAGCAAGCCTTCCGCACCGCACATGTCTCAGCTGGTGCAATGAGTCTGAAGAAGCGTGAGTTTCGCAACTTACGCCAGGGAAATCGCTCTGTGGCTCAGTATGTCGATGAATTCAGCATGCTTGCCCGTTATGCACCTGGAGATGTGGCCGATGATGCGGCCAAGCAGGAAAAGTTCCTGGAAGGACTCAATGATGAGCTGAGCATTCAGCTGACTGTAGCCACCTTCAACAACTACCAGGAGTTGGTAGATAAGGCCCTCATCTTGGAGGGGAAACACCAGCAGATGGAGAACCGTAAGCGGAAGTATGGGAATGGAGAGTTCAACTCCGGCACTCAGCAGAAGCCTCGCTACACCCCCTATTCAGGGAATACTGGGACTGGATCCGGTAAGTTTGGAGGACACGTCCAGCATAACCACCCAGTGCACAACCATGGAGGAAATGGGAACCACCGCAACAACAGCAACTTCAAGAATGGCGGTACTGGCACTCAGCATCATTCAGCTCCAGCTCAGAAGGATCTGAATCACATCACCTGCTTCAAGTGTCAGAAGACGGGACACTATGCCACTGAATGTCCCCAGAACAAGCAGGGAAATGGAAACGGCAACGGCAACTCTGCAGCAAAGAAACCCAATCCTTTTCCTCGAGCTCAGGTGAATCACATTGATGTTGAAGAGGTCTATGATCACCCCGATACTGTGGTTGGTAAGTTTTTGCTAAATTCACGTCCAGTATTGGTACTTTTTGATTCCGGTGCAACGCATTCATTCATATCAAGGGTAGTTGTGGAAAACTATAGTTTGCCAACTAAAACCCTCAGCCAGCCTATTAAGGTCAGTTCCCCAGGAGGCATGATGACAGCCGGGATAGGATGCCATGCTTTGAGTCTCAACATCGGGATCCATAATTTTCCCACCGACCTCATCGTATTAGAGTCCCAGGGATTGGATGTAATCCTAGGCATGGATTGGTTGGCCAAGTATGAAGGGAATATTGATTGTGCCCTTAAGTCTATTTTTCTCACCACCCCCGAGCAAAAGCGGATTAAGTACGTGTCTTAGCACCCAACACGGAGTAAACGAGTAAACTCTCTCACGGGAGTAGTCCAGGAGGAAGTACCGATTGTACAGGAGTACCCAGATGTATTTCCGGAGGAATTGCCGGGCATGCTACCTGATAGAGAGATTGAGTTCCTGATTGAGCTATTACCCGGAACAGCCCCGATATCCAAGAGACCCTATCGGATGCCCGCAAATGACTTGGTAGAAATCAAGAAGCAAATTAAGGAGTTGTTGGACAAAGGGTATATTCGCCCAAGTTCTTCACCTTGGGGAGCCCCAGTGCTCTTGGTTGAAAAGAAGGATAACCCCTTGAGAATGGTTGTCGATTATCGTGCATTGAACGAGGTGACCATCAAGAACAAGTACCCCTTGCCGATGATCAATGATCTGTTTGACCAGATAGTTGGAGCCCGCATATTCTCCAAGATCGATCTTTGATCCGGGTATCATCAGTTGAAGATTCGTGAACAGGATATACCCAAGACAGCCTTCACCACTTGGTACGGCTTGTATGAGTACACGGTCATGTCATTTGGACTGACTAATGCTCCAGCATATTTTATGAATCTGATGAACAAGGTATTTATGGAATACTTGGACAAGTTTGTCGTGGTGTTCATCGATGACATCCTGATATTCTCCAAGAACGAAGAGGAACACAAGGAACATTTGCGTCTAGTTCTGGAGAAACTTCGAGAGCATAAGCTATATGCAAAGTTTAGCAAATGTGAGTTTTGGTTGAAGGAAGTCGGATTCCTCGGACACGTCATCTCAGGAGAAGGAATAGCAGTGGACCCTGCCAAGGTCGCAGCAGTCACCGAATGGGTAGCACCCACTTCAGTCAAGGAGATCCGCAGTTTCCTCGGACTTGCCGGATATTACCGGAGGTTCATTGAGAATTTCTCAAAGATCGCCAAGCCCATGACAGAGTTGTTGAAGGAGTCCAAGTATGTTTGGACTGAGGAATGTGAAACCTGTTTTCAAGAGTTGAAGAAACGTCTGGTTACAGCCCCAGTGCTGATATTGCCGAACATTCGGAAGTATTTCCAGGTTTACTGTGACGCTTCTCGTCAAGGACTCGGAGGAGTGCTCATGCAAGAAGGTAAAGTTGTAGCCTATGCATCCAGACAGATCGCACCCCATGAGTTGAATTACGCCACACATGACTTGGAACTAGCAGCCGTAGTGCACGCTCTCAAGACCTGGAGACATTTCCTGATCGGAAATAGTTGTGATGTGTACACTGATCACAAGAGCCTGAAATATATCTTCACACAAAAAGAGTTGAACCTCAGACAGAGGCGATGGCTAGAATTGATCAAGGACTATGACATGAGATTGCATTATCACCCAGGCAAGGCAAATGTTGTAGCCGATGTGTTGAGCCGCAAGAGTTATGTGAACACACTCATAGCAGGAGGGTTACCCCAGGAGTTAGCCGATGACCTCCCAGAGCTCAAATTGGAAATAGTTCCAAGAGGATTTGTTGCCACACTAGAAATTCAGTCCACTTTGATAGAAAAGATCCGCGAGGCACAGAAATCAGACAAGGAGATAGCTGAGATTAAGCAGAAAATGAAAGACGGGAAGGCTAAAGGTTTTCGTGAGTATGAACACGGAGCTTTATGGTTTGAGGATCGCATTTATGTGCCCAATGATCCCGAACTCAGGAAGTTGATACTTCAGGAGGCCCATGATTCCCCGTACTCGATACACCCGGGCAACACCAAGATGTATCTGGATCTGAAAGGAAGTTTCTGGTGGACAGGAATGAAGAAAGACATTGCCGAGTTCGTAGCAATATGCGATGTTTGCCAGCGAGTAAAAGCCGAGCATCAGAAGCCAGCAGGTTTGCTCCAACCGCTGCCGATACCCGAGTGGAAATGGGAAAAGCTTGGTATGGACTTCATCACAGGATTACCCAGGACCCGTTCTGGCTATGATTCTATTTGGGTTGTGGTCGATCGTTTGACCAAGGTAGCTCACTTCATTCCTGTGAAGACTACTTACACGAGTGCCAAGCTGGCCAAGATATATATGACCAGGATCGTATGTCTGCACGGAGTACCGAAGAGTATTGTGTCAGATAGAGGGACTCAGTTCACATCAAAATTTTGGCACCAACTGCACGAAACCTTGGGAACGAGATTGGAGTTCAGTACAGCTTTTCACCCACAGACAGATGGACAGACCGAGAGAGTCAATCAGATTCTGGAGTACATGTTGAGAGCTTGCGCACTAGACTATGGGTCTAGTTGGGATGACAATTTGCCTTATGCCGAGTTCTCATACAACAACAGCTACCAGACCAGTTTGAAGATGGCCCCTTTTGAAGCTCTATACGGAAGGAGGTGCAGAACACCGTTGATGTGGGATGGAGTTGGAGACCGACAACTTTTTGGTCCTGACCTTATTCGAGATTCTGAAGAGAAGGTCAAGCTAATTCGTGACCGACTCAAGATAGCTCAGTCCAGGCAGAAAAGTTATGCTGACAGCAAACGCAAGGAAGTAACATACGAAGTGGGAGACCGAGCATATCTTCGGGTGTCTCCACTCCGAGGAATCAAGAGATTTGGTGTGAAAGGAAAGTTAGCACCCCGATTCATTGGCCCCTACAAAATTCTTGAACATAGATGCGAAGTTGCATATAAACTGGAACTGCCGAAAGGATTGTCCGGAGTTCATGATGTCTTCCATGTTTCCCAGTTGAAGAAATGCCACGCTGAGATGGCTGATGTTCCGTTGAGAGATACAGTGCCCCTAGAGGCCATACAGCTTGACAGTGATCTGACGTATGAGGAGAAACCCGTCAGGATTCTCGAGACTGCCAACAGAGTTACCCGCAGCAAGATCATCAAGTTCTGCAAGGTGTTGTGGAGCCACCACACCAAGGAAGAAGCCACCTGGGAACGAGAAGAGGATCTTCGTCGAGACCACCCGCACCTATTTTCTAGCCAACCCGAATCTCGAGGGCGAGATTCATCTTAAGGTGGGTAGGTTTGTAACATCCCAATTTTCCTAATTGGGAATGTTTTACATTGTAGCTAAGCATCTATGCATATTGATTTAAATAAAGTTTGCATTTGAATTCTTTCGACTTTTGCTTTTGCATTTCTATTTTTTTCTTCATACGAGAAGTGCCGGGAAATAATCTCTTGCATGCAAGAGAGAGCGGAGGAAAATGACCCTCCAAAGTGTGAGGCATTTTTGAAATATTTTGAGCCAAGAAAGCCAAAGTTTTATCGTGAAAATAATTGCAAAAAGAAAATATAGCATAAGGGATTTTTTCTGAAAAAAAACATTTTTTTAAGTTTTTATTTTTGCCTTGGAAAAATGTAAATCGAGTAGAGGATATTTTTCTGATCATTTTGGTATATAATATCCTACATTAATTATTTTATTTGTTTCCTTTTTTTGTTTTAGTTTCTGTTAAAAAAACACGGGAGATATTTCTGCTACCTCCCCATCGCCAGGAAGCAAATCTCTAGCCAAACCGCAGCGCCATCCCTGGCAAACCGCACGCCACCTCCTCTTTCTTTTTTTTCTTTCTTTCTTTCCCCTTTTCTTTTCTTTCCTTTTTTTATTCTCTCTCTTTCCTTCCCTCTTCTTCTTCCTTCCTTCTCTGTTCTCCCGTGACTTTCCTTTCTCCCAGCGAACCTGTAATTTCCATGGCAACCCCGATTCCCTACCCTCCTCGGCCACCCCCTCCCCCTATAAAAACCGAACCCCCACGCCGCCCTCGCCCCGTTCCACCCCCACGCCGCCCTGCCAGAGCCCCATGCCGCCCGCACAGCTCGCCGGAGCTCCCCTTCGAGCTAGCAGCAGAAAACTGCTCCTGCCTCCCCATCGCCCTGCTGCCTCCCCCTGCTGCCTCCCCGACGCCCGGAGCCGACCGCCCCCCTCCTCCGTCGCCCCGCCCTGCCGGCGACCAGCTCCCCCCCTCGCCGGAGCAGCCACCGGAGTTGCCCAGCTCCTCTCAGCCACGGTGAGCCTCTCCCTCCTCTAGTTTTTCCTTTTCTTGTTTTTTCCACCGTAGGATCTTAGATCAAAGGGTTAGATTAGATGTGCATACCCCTTCGGTTCTTTTAATAGAACCGACGGTTTTTCTGTCACTTAAACTGAGCCGAGTAGTTTTCCTTAGATTGCGGCCGTGTGTTAGTTTTCCCTCGCAGCAAACACCCATCAGCCAATCAGAAACGGCCACGTGTACCACTGTCTGTTAGAATCTGTTTTCTCTTTTTCTGTTAAATTCCAAAACTAAGAAAGTTTCAAATTTGTTTTGATCATAGCTTTTGATCCCGAATTCCAATGGAGTTGAAACTTGTTCCAGTAGATCACAATTTTTCTGTAGTTTTTAAAAACATATAATATGTCTATGTTTGAAATTTTCAAATTTGAATCAGATCAGATTTAGTTTAAACCTTGTTTTGCTTATTCCAGGAGTTTAAAAATGATTTTGATTTGATTCTTTTTGCTACTACTTCCTAGTGATTATATCTTACTGTGGTATAAGTTTCAGAAAAAAAATTAAATATTTTCACTTGGGGTTTTAACAGAAACAAGTTTGTGCCTTAGTGACGTATAGTGAATTCTTTCACTTAGGCCATAGCAACTATTTACTTGTGATGTTATTTTTACTTGTTGTTTGATTGTAGTGATTATGGTGTGTATTTGTTTGTATCGGTAGATCACCTGGAGTGCGAAGCTTGTTACTTAGAAGCGCTCGATCAAGACAACTATCATCAAGGCAAGTCATTTTGATCATACTATCTCCTATGTTTTTTGATGCATGGTAGTTTCACCTTTCTTTTCCCAATTGCATGATGCTTAGGTACTTGGAAATTTTAGTATAGGTTTTAGTATCATGTGGTAGGCACACAACAACCCCGATACTTGGCCCCGGGACGACAAATTTCATATTGCTATGCTTGAGTAGACGGGATTTCGGTTGAGTGCATAACACGAGTGATGCAAGGTTGATTAAATAATCAAGACCGGTTAAGACAAGATTTTCAAGACCTCGTGATGCAATGCAACTCTGGGTCAAGGACGGTTGATCGGCTCCCTGGAGAAACCAGTGGGTGACCCGCGATGCTGGAGACGGCCATGACATCTTGCGAAAAGCTTCACCCAGGCTCGAAGAGACGAACGGAGGCTTCAAGACCCAAGGCTTACCTGCACAGCCACAAGTCATTATGGGCTCTGGCTTGGTTGGACAACGCGACGACTCTGGACAGGCGGTGCTAGCAGATGTAGAAGAACGGTAGGAATGGATGGGCACCGACAGGGATTCAGAGGGACTCGTTGAAAGACCATGTTTTGATCATCCGGTCTTCAAACACCCTGAAGTGCGAGGACATACTCGAAGGCGATCAAATCTTGTGGGGAACGTGTGCAAAACTCTGCAGAGTGCCCAAACCTAATCGATTAGCCGTGTCCACGGTCATGGACAACTTGAGCCGAAGGCATTGAAATTCCCCTGAACTCTCGACACAACTTAATAATGATGTGGGTATTAACAACAACTCGGGTACGAGAATTGGTTGGCGGAACCATCTCATTAACAACTAACCATGTAGTAATATTTTGCTTCCAGCCCCTCTTGTTGTAGGAGAAAATTGGCTTTATGCAAAACTTGTAGCCCCACCTGCCAAATATGCATGTAGAGATAGTTGATTATTATTTTTACCCCTCTCTTTGATGACGTGCCGGCATATTCCATATGCTGACCTACACGGCTGCAACGTATCATGTTGCAGAGTACTTTTCCGACCAGGAGTGAGGCTACGATCTACGCTCAGCGACATGCCCTGGAGTCGGATGGACTCGTCAACCTGATGCTTCCGCTAGTCTTCGTTAGATATCTCATGAGATGGCCTTCAGCCACTTTATTGTAATCCATTATTGTAATAAAGTACTCGTTATGAGATTTTGATTAATAAAGCTGTGTGATTGAACTCTTGATATATACATTGATGTATTGAGTGTGTACCAGCATGATCTTGGGATGGTACGGAAACACCAGAGGCTTGACTCGTCTTGAGTCAGGTCGCTACATGTACATTGTTGATTTTTCCACAGGTCCTCAACCAGCAACTTGCTTACTAGCAAAAACCTCAGAAGGCTGTCTATGGCATCGAAGACTTGGTCATGCAGGCATGAGAAATTTGCACACTCTAGCGAAGAAGAAGCACGTCATTGGCATCGAATCCGTCAAATTCCTCAAGGACCATCTCTACGGTGCTTGTGAGTCTAGAAAAATAACCAGATCCAAACACCCCTCGAAGACTATCATGACTACTACTCGTTCGTTTGAATTGCTTCACATGGATCTGTTTGGACCTACCCATTATGCTACTCTAACCAATGCAGCATCCTTATATGGCTTTGTCATCGTTGATGACTATTCTCGCTATACTTGGGTACATATCATTCTGTATAAAACTGAAGTGCGGGAAGTCTTCAAACGATTTTCTTCAAGGGCCTCGACGAACTTTGGCGTCAAGATCAAACACATCAGGAGTGACAATGGGACAGAATTCAAAAACACTGGTCTTGATGATTATCTTGATGAATTTGATATTACTCATGAATTGACTGCTCCTTATACTCCTCAACAGAATGGCGTCGTTGAACGCAAGAACACGACTCTGGTTGAAATGGCATGGACTATGCTTGAACAATATCAGACTCCTCATCACTTCTGGCCTGAAGCAATCAATGCTACTTGCCACATCATCAATAGGGTATATCTTCATAAATCCTCAAGAAAACCTCATATGAACTCCTCACTCACAAGAAACCCATTGTAAATTATTTCAAAGTCTTCGGTGCAAAATGCTGGATTAGAGATCCTCACCATAGTTCAAAGTTCGCACCTAAAGCACATGAGGGTTTTATGCTTGGTTACAGAAAGGACTCGTACACCTACAGAGTCTTCAACACCTATCACAACAAGGTTGTTGGAACTATAGATGTGCGGTTCGATGAAACTAATGGCTCACAAAGCGAGTAACTGCCTCATGTGCCAAATAAATTACCTCCTGAGGAAGCCATCAAGCTCAAGGCAACTAAAGATATCATTCCTACTGAGGAACAACCCCTTGTTGAAGAAGTCGTCCCCGACACTGAGAAAATTCATATTGGTGCATCTGAGGAAAATGCTACAGATCAAATTCCTCAGCCCAACCAAAGTCATCAACTAGCTCATCCGAGAATTGCAAATGAAGTAGAACTTGACAAAATCCTCGATGACATCAATGCGCCAGGTCCTCTCACTCGCTCAAAAGCTTCACATTTAGTTAACTTTTGTGGGCATTCCTCGTTTGTGTCTATCACAGAACCCTCAAAAGTTGTTGAAGCCTTCATGGAACCTGAGTGGATTCAAGCCATACAAGATGAACTTCTTCAGTTCAAGCTAAATGACGTGTGGGAACTCGTCAAACAACAAGATCCTCACAAGCACAATATCATCGGCACCAAGTGGATCTACCTAAACAAGCAAGATGAGGATGGTCACGTAGTGAGGAATAAGGCACGACTTGTAGCCCAAGGCTACACACAGGTTGAAGGAATTGATTTCAATGGAACTTTTGCACCTGTTGCTAGACTTGAAGCTATTCGAATACTACTTGCTTATGCTAATCATCGTAATATTACTCTATATCAAATGGACGTGAAAAGTGCATTCCTCAATGGTACACTTGAGGAAGAAGTATATGTTTCTCAGCCCCCGGGTTTTGAAGACCCGAAGCACCCTGACAAAGTCTTCAGACTCAAAAAGGCACTCTATGGCCTCAAGCAAGCCCCTCGGGCGTGGTATGATACATTGAAGGAATTCCTCATGAAGAAAGGCTTCAAACCTGGTTCACTTGATCCTACTCTTTTCACAAAATCCTATGAAAATGAACTATTTGTGTGCCAAATATATGTCGACGACATTATCTTTGGTTGTACTCACAAACGTTACAATGATGAATTTGCTTACATGATGAGTGAAGAATATCAAATGTCTATGATGGGGGAGCTGAAATTCTTCTTAGGTCTTCAAATTCGTCAACAACGCAATGGCATCTTCATATCTCAAGAGAAATACCTCAAGGACGTTATGAGGAAATTCGGCATGCATGAATGGAAAGGCGTGAAGATTCCTATGCCTACCAATGGCCACCTCTGCACTGACAAAAATGGTAAATATTTGATCAGCAGGTATATCGCTCTACGATTGGCTCTTTATTGTATCTATGTGCATCTAAGCCAGATATAATGCTTACTGTTTGCATGTGTGCTCGTTTTCAAGCAAAACCGAAGGAATCACACCATAAGGCTGTGAAACATATTCTTCGATACTGAGCTCACACACCAACACTAGGATTATGGTACCCCAAGGGCTCAAATCTTCACCTCGTTGGATATTCTTATTCTGATTATGCTGGTGATCGTGTGGATCGCAAGTCAACATCAAGCACATGCCATTTCCTCGAAAGATCATTAGTCTGCTGGTCCTCACAGAAACAGAACTGTGTTTCTCTCTCCATTGTCGAACCTGAGTACATTGTTGTTGGATCCTTTTATGCTCAAGCGCTATGGATGAAGCAAACCCTCAGAGACTACGACATCAACGTGAAGAATGTTCCTCTCTACTCCGACAATGAGAGTGCAATCAAGATCGTCTACAACCTAGTACAACACTTGAAGACTAAGCACATCCAGATTCATCATCATTTTCTCCGGGACCATGTCCTCAAGGGTAATATCATCCTCGACCAGGTGAAGACTGACGATCAACTAGCAGATATCTTCACAAAGCCCTTGGATGAGAGAAGGTTTTGCAAGTTGCGGTGTGAGCTAAATATCCTAGAATCTTCAAATGTTTTGTGAAGACATGCACACATCCTAACACTTATGCAAAATTGATGACTTAGATGTGCAACACACGAAGAAATGATTTTCTTCAATCAACGAAGAACATCACTCTTAGCGTAAAGAAATTAATGAAGAATTTGGTTCTGAGGGCCCTACGACAACTATACGCGATGCCTGAAATCATCATTCTTATAGGGTGGGTCACGCCACCACCCAACTTTGAAATTCTTCAAGCTGGTTTTTCTTCAAAGTTGAAATTCTTCAATCGAAGACTTTATCACAAAATCCTCAAATTTTCAAAGTCTTCAAAATTATCAATTTCTTCAAAACTCTCTGTGATGATTATATATATATATGTGTGTGTGTGTATATATATATTCAAGTCCTGAACAGCATTCACTTATCGCTCAGTCTTCAACTTGATATTTCCTCTAAATGAATGTGATCGGAACTGACTCCCCTCTATTCTAAGCTCAACCCAGTCCATTCTAAATTCTTCGTATGCGTTCTGTTCGAGACTTGTTCAAAATCCTCACTGAGTCCTTGTCAGCTGAGGACTATGCAACAAAATCCTCAAAATTCAAAAATTATTTTTATAACATTACACAGTTACCTGACCCACATCTCACGGTCGAATAACCACGAACTCCACTGCTTCAATCGTGGGCACCATGTGTCACGCGGAGACGAAGGGGCAAGGGCAGTTCTTTAACGCCCAAGATGCGATCCTATCCTCAATTTGGCACGAGGGCCGCGTCAGGGATAGAAGCGCATCTCGTCGTTTCGCAAGAATGGATATCGTTACAAGTACATGTACTGAAAAGATGAGATATATGGAATTGGCTTACACTCACCACAAGCTACATCAGAGTCATATCAGTACAATACATAATCATCATGAAGAAGAGCAGGGTCCGGCTACGAACGAAAACAAACGAGAACAGAAGAACGACGTCCATCCTTGCTATCCCAGGCTGCCGGCCTGGAACCCATCCTAGATCGTCGAAGAAGATGAAGAAGAAGCAACTCCAAATGAACAATCAATGCGCTCGCATCAAGTAACCTTTATCTGTACCTGCAACTAGTGTTGTAGTAATCTGTGAGCCACACGGGGACTCGGCAATCTCATTTCCAAAGGTATGAAGACTAGCAAATCTTAATGGGTGAGGTATGGTTAATTGGTGAGGTTGCAGCAGCGGCTAAGCATATATTTGGTGGCTAAACTTATGAGTACAAGAAATAAGAGGGGGAAGATCTACGCATAGCGGACGTGAACTACTGATGATCAAATGAATGATCCTGAACACCTACTTACGTCAAACATAAACCCACCATGTTCTCGATCGGAGAAGGAACTCACGAAAGAGACAGCCACGGTTACGCACTCAGTTGGCATGTTTTAATTAAGTTAACTTCAACTTATCTAGAACCAGTGTTAAATAAAGTTTCCATGTTGCCACATAACCGCGGGCACGGCTTTCCGAAAAGATTTAACCCTGCAGGGGTGCTCCAACTAGTCCATCACAAATTACCACAAGCCGCATAGAAATCCTCGATCACGAAACTCGCCATATCGTTGGACTCCTTAGTGGAAAACCTCAACTCAGAGATTACCCAAAGTATCACTGGAATCCCGATGCACAAGAGATTTCGTCAAAGGTAAAACTAATCCATCAAGGCCGCCCGACGTGTCGACGAACCCGATAGGAGCCGCGTATCTCGTTCTCAGGACACGAAGGATGGGTCACACTAGGAGAAACCAAACCTCGGGTTGCCCCGGTGGCCCCGTAGTCTGCCAGTCTGGACCAAAGCTCATGCGGAGCACTGGCCCGGGGGTTGATTAATTATCCTCGACGTCCGGAAAGTTCCTATGCAATTTTATTAGGTGTTTAGGCAAATGTAGTACCAAAGTTGGGCCTTGCTAGACCAGTCTTAATCTAAAACGAATTATCAAGGGGGTCCCCATAACAACCCCGATCGTGTTAGGAGCGCTCAATTATGGAACATAACACCGGTAGCCGAAACTAAGGGGGCAAAGGTGGAACAAAACACCAGGCTAGAAAGGCCGAGCCTTCCACCTTTTACCAAGTATATAGGTGCATTAAATTAAATAGCATTTAAATAGGGTGATATAACAAGGAACCCATGTTATTACATGGAAGCAACTGCACCTGCAACTAGCAACACTAACACAAGGTTAAGCAAGCGGTAACATAGCCAATCAGTGGTTTGCTAGGTTGTGAACAGGTTGAAGGTTTTCATGGCAATGTTGGGAGGCTGATATTTAACATGTGGTAGGCAACGAGACATAAACGATAGAAACGATAATTCTAGCATGGCAATGATAGTAATGGTATCTCGGGAAATGGTCATCTTGCCTGAGATGCCGCTTGGAAGAAGAACGACTCCGTCAAGCAGACGAACCGATGTTGTCGAACGGTCCTCACAATCCGACACGCTTGCGGAACTCTATCGAGATGGAGGAAACCGGAAACAAGAATCAACACAAGATATTCACCACAGCATATGCACGACAAGATGCAACCCACATATGATGCATGAACACATGAATATGCAAGACATGGCACGGCGATTCACCACACTCAGACACTACACATTAAGTGAAGTTCAATATGCAACGAGTTGCATATTGACGAAACTCCACATACGAATTATTTAGTTTTATCCCGATTATGTACTCGGCGATAATAAATGTTATTAAACATGGCAAGAGGTTAAGCGCAATTAATCTACCTATCTAGGCATTTTAAATGAGGTCGGAAATGACATATAGCATCTCCGAAACGACCTCACATGTTAAATTACAATTCTGTCCAAATCTGAAATAACACATTTAAATGTTTGTTAAACAGCAAAACAAATAGGTTCATGTGATTCTACGCATCGTTACAAGCAATTTACACATAGAGAACATCTCCAACGGAGCTACGGTTCAAAAGATACGGACACCGCAAGATATGATGGCATGAATGCAAAATGTGTGCAACGACAGTCACAAGAATTTCAAAACACACAACTAGCAAGATAATATGAAACTACACGATATGCTAAGCAAGTTTCATATAGGACACGACCAAATCAGAGCAACGGTTCAACAACTACGAGCAAGACAAGAAATCACTACAATCTGCCAAAATCAGCCACATAGCATTTTCTACACCCCACAACTACGAGCTACACAAATCCAATATGCTCAACCAAGGCATGAGACGATAGAGGGCAAGAATCACTACAAGATACAACTAACAACACCTAGCATGGAAGCATAGATCACTAGGAAAAGAAGTCACAAAATGGCTTCTCACACATAGTTTCAGACTTAGTGAAAATAACAGTTTATGAAACTGCAGTTTTCGATCTGAAGGCATATGGAAGCAGAAAAACCATAAGCTACAGGACTCCAAAAGGCATGATAATTCACAGCATGCTAGAGAATCCTAGAGTCTACAACTAACTCCATTGCATCAACCTCAAAAGAGCTACAGATCACCAGATAAACTCATGCAAAGACAACACTATCTCCTAGCAAGAAATATTTCAGCATCTCTAAAACATCACTATTTCCTAGCAAGAAAAGAACAAGCAAACCACACCTAAACATGGATTTCTATTGCAACCAAAATTACCAGGGGCTAGGCTAAACATCCAAGAACAACTCTCTAGTTGACAACTCCATCATATCACGCACGGATTAAATACCACAAAATAAACAAAAGTGCATCACAACAAAATATCACGCGCACTAACTTGCTCAAAATATAAAACTAAATACACAGTTAAATTATATGGATGTTTCTACTCCAAAAACATATATAACATGAGGGGTTGCAAAATAAAAACAACGCCACACGTATATGCGGGAATATGTCCTAAACACGGTATAGCAAACTAGCTACGGAATCCTACATGCAAAAATACCAACGACTACTTTAAAATATATGGCAAAAGGGTTCCTAAAACATGAGCATTTTATCGACGGAGTTGGAACAATCTAGACACGCACGAAAATAAATACGGGACGATCAACCTATTAGGACAGCACGCAAAACTAGGCATTCAGCGCGTCAAACTATTTCAAATATGCATGCAAGTTGCAAATTCGTGACCTACGCGAAATTCTACACGAGATCCATATACAATACGTTCCGAGCTGACACACGGATCAAAAGTTACGAGCGTTTTAAATATCTAATAATTCCTGGAAAAGAATTAAATCCTAGAACCTAAAAATCACTAACGGGCCGAACTAACTAGGCGTAGCATAGCTATCCTTCGCATGGGGTGATGAATAGTGGCTCGGGGGGGCTCTCACCTTGCGGGCCAAGGCCCAGCAGAGGAGGCGAAGATGCTGGGCCGAAGGGGGGCCGAAGGGGTGAGCTGGGCCAGGGAGGCCGACTAGCCTGGCTCGTGCGCTGGCCAGGCGCTAGCTCGGCCTTCGGAGGGAGGCCGGCCCAGTCGTAGCGAGGCATCCCAGGCAGGCAAGCTGGCGCCGCTCGTCTGGATCGGGAGCAGGGCCGATGGATCCATGGGCAACCGGCGGCGGGGCGGCAAGGAGCGAGGCGCTCTTCGGCGGGGTAGTGGCTGAAGGCGGCGAGGAAGGCCAAGGGCGGCGGGATCCGGGCCGGACGGCGGCGGGGCACGAGGTTGAGCACGCTGGTGCTCCGGCAGCGGGGCGACGCCTTGTAGAGCAGCGGGGGCACGGCGGCGAGCGGATCCGGTGGTGGCTCCATGTGATGGCGCGGCGAGGGGCGACGGCGGATGGGCTCGGACGGGCCCGATCTGGTCCTGGCGGGCCCACGGGAGGAGAGAGGAGGTGGGAGTGGCTGCTGGGGGTAGGTGGCGCGGATTTCGAGGCACAAAGAGGAGGGGCTGTTAAAAATAGCCTCGGGGTCCTATTTATAGACAAATGGGGCTAGGTTTAGCAGAATTTCGCCCCGGTTTCAACCGCGCGGTCGGATTCGAACAATTCCGAACGCGGGACGGGTAAGTGGCTGTGTAGAGTAGGATAACCCGGGAAGAGAGGGAAACAGTGCGGCGCGGCAACGTGATTTTAAAACACCAAAAAATGTCCGACGGTAGACCGAATACGGTGCCGCTATGGTCGACCGTTCGGGTACCAGACGGACTCCGATTGCAACGAAATTTTACAGGCGGCCTACCAATAACTAAATAAGACCGCATGTCAAGTCTCAACCCAATCAGAGGAAGTTTTCAACACACTTTTAAAAACAAGGATTTAAATGATGCCGCGGGCGCCCGCGAGTGTGGTCGGGCTCCGAACGTGCAACGACGAAAACTGGCAACTAACAACGGATGCAAGTTTGAAAACTGGCGGCAACGGGATGCCGATGCAATGCCGATGATGCGCATGATGCGATGATGATGCGACAAATAAAATAAATCACACGAAAAAAACGGAATAGAAGAGGAATCTTCTGGAACATCGGTCTCGGGCTGTCACAACTCTCCTACACCACAAGAGGATCTCGACCCGAGATCCAAGAATGAAAGGGGAAGAGGATGAGAAAGCAAGAGTTAAAACTTAGTTGCTCCTTTGACAAACGAGTGAAACCAACGATCTTTTAAGGTTGCAAAGCGATGAGGAATGATATGAGAAACAAGCAAGAATTCACAGAAAATTTCGGCAGCACTTCGGTAGGAAAAGGGGACAAAAAATTCGATAAGATGGGAGAAATAGACAATATTCATAACAAACAACTAAATAGAACAAGGGAACACCATGATGTTGATAGAACAACATGATTGACCCAAAAGAGCAACATCACAACAACTCTGGACCAAGAGAATATAAACTAGATCTTGGAAAGAGGGAACGAAGAAGAAAATGAGAACTACTACCACAAGAATCTTGAAGAACACCTTGAGAAGAATAAACCCTTGATGCACCACCATGACGAACCTCTTGGGGAACACCGAAATGAAATGATGAAAGAATAAGATTAAAGGCCTTGGAATGGTTTAGATAAAGCTTCTCAAAGAGATACTTGATATAACTTGGAACTTCGGAAAAAGAAAGATAAGCACTTGAGAAAAGAATTGATATCATGAGCCACTCTGGAAGAAGAATTGAAATCTCTTGGAAGAAGGAAGAACAAGAATAGGAATTATGTTATGCTCATCCTTCATCAAGTTAAATTGATGACAAGCAACGGATTTAGAATACCACTTATTATTCTTGAAAGAAACTTGAAGAGAGAGATAGGTAAGACCACTTGAAGCATAATTGAAGGAAGCACCGGTAAGAATTCATAATTGAATGGGAATACCAAGAATTAATGGAGATACATGAGAATGAAGAGATCATGATCCACCTAACAGAAAACTTGAACAAGGCACCGGAATAATTGAGAGACGAACGAAGAGACAACAATTGAGAAGAATTGAGGATGAAAGCTGAAAGCTGAGAACGAACAATCTTCTGAAATGATGGCCTTCGGAGGATCGAGAATGAAACAGCTCATAAATGCACCGGATAGCAAGAAAGGGATACTCATGATTGACAACAATTAAGATGATGGCGCAAAGCTGAAATGAAGAATCTCCAAGAGAATGGACCAATATTTGAGAGAAACACTCCTTCAGTCTTCAAAGCTGAAATGATGAGGAGAACACCACCAAGAATAACTCAGACACTCCGGAATAATGAAGAATGAAAGGTTGAGCCAAAGACGAGAATTAATTCAAATAGATCTTGAAGAAGTAATATGACTGATGGAAATCATTCTTACGTCACATTGAAAAAGAATTAGAGAGCACCGGAAAGATAACAAGAGCCATATAAGATCCTGGGAAAGAACCTGTGGGTTATAGGCCCACTCAAAGAAACCACCGTTGAAAATATTGCTCAAAAAGAGAGATATTGCACCGGTACAAATGAAAACTAGAAGCGGTTAGCACCTCGAAATAATTGAAAGAATTGAAAACAAGAAACTTCTGAGATAACTACAACACTCTGGCTAGAACAGAGATGGAATAATAACAAGAACGGTTGATAAGAATTTTCACATGGGAAAGAATTACAAGGATGAATAGGATTTGATGAACACGAATAACTGAATTGTATTCACTGGTAAGATAACAAGATTGAACAAATATGACACGAATCTCCTGAGAATCTTCACAATGAACCACCGGATACCACACGGAAGAAAAGATAGCGGAAGCAACAATGAAATGAAATGGACTTGGATGAGATCCAATCACTGAAGAAAAGGGCGGGAGGGCGGGGAAAAACAAAGACAACTTGGGAAAGATGAGATGAACTCCGGAATAAAAGAGAGAATGATCTTGAAAAATTAGAGAGATTGAATTCACTTGAAGAGAAGCACACCAGTTGGAAAAGAATTAACATGAAGACTCCGGTTGACAAGAATTGATAAGACAATTGATTAAGGAAAAGGATTGGCACTCTCATATGAATATGAGAACACTACTTAGAAAAGATCTGAAATCACCACTTGACATCGAAGCAACACGAATTACCATATACCAACAAAGCAAAGGGATGAGGCTTATGAAACAAGCCAGAACAAACTCATGAGATAGATTTCATCCGACATTTTCGTGGACAGGATCGCACGAGCTCGATCCTTACAGTAGCCATCCTGTGCAAGGCAGTGCACACGACATACGAAGCGTCCCCGAGTCGTAGCAAGCTACAAGGACTCTTTAAGACACAACGAGAACCGTTGTAAGACGACTGTGAACAAACGAATCCACTAGATGTCGAACCCCAACCTAACATCATGCATTTGTTGGAAGATTGTCCTATAAGCAACTACTTGAATTCCCACCTAAGAATTCCCGAAATTTCTGGTCATGCAATCTGGTACATACATATAAGGAGTAATATGTCACACAACTCCTATACTAACCCGTCGAATGTATCACATCCGTCAACACACAACCAGAATCTCGAACCTTCATCTATTACAGACCCTCGTGATCACAATGATACAAAGTATGGTAGTACTCCCGAACAATCTACACCAATACTGGGGACATCAGGGTTATCTCGCCACTACTAGTATTGAAGCAATTACGAACATCCTTCGTCCTGAGATGCTAAGAAATCTGACTGATAGCGATGTGCTCAAGAATCCCCTGGAGCTCAACTCCCCGGAAGAAATCAAGTCAGACAGGAGGCACCAAGACAGAACTCCTTCATATCAGCATCATATAGATTCCAAAAATATCCGCGTGATCCTAAAAAAATTTGAGTGAGAAGAGGAGGAGAATTAAAATTATTACGTCAAGATTCCTCACCAGAGCATAGAAGAGGAGAAAAAAGAATCCTACTCTCCGATATATAACTAGACTCAAAGTAGTTTTTCACTAGACTCGACTCGGCCAAGTTCGATCAATCAAGGGGGCTCCTAGGTCGGTACTGCTCTAATACCAACTTGTAACGCCCAAGATGCGATCCTATCCTCAATTTGGCACGAGGGTCGCGTCAGGGATAGAAGCGCATCTCGTCGTTTCGCAAGAATGGATATCGTTACAAGTACATGTACTGAAAAGATGAGATATGTGGAATTGGCTTACACTCGCCACAAGCTACATCAGAGTCACATCAGTACAATACATAATCATCATGAAGAATAGCAGGGTCTGACTACGGACGGAAATAAACGAGAAAAGAAGAACGATCCTTGCTATCCCAGGCTGCCGGCCTGGAACCCATCCTAGATCGATGAAGAAGAAGAAGAAGAAGCAACTCCAAATGAACAATCAACACGCTCGCATCAAGTAACCTTTACCTGTACCTGCAATAGGTGTTGTAGTAATCTATGAGCCACAGGGGGACTCAGCAATCTCATTTCCAAAGGTATCAAGACTAGCAAAGCTTAATGGGTGAGGTATGGTTAAGTGGTGAGGTTGCAGCAGCGGCTAAGCATATATTTGGTGGCTAAACTTATGAGTACAAGAAATAAGAGGGGGGAGATCTACGCATAATGGACGTGAACTACTGATGACCAAATGAATGCTCCTGAACACCTACTTACGTCAAACATAACCCCACCGTGTCCTCGATCGTAGAAGGAACTCACGAAAGAGACAGTCACGGTTAAGCACTCAGTTGGCATGTTTTAATTAAGTTAACTTCAAGTTATCTAGAACCAGTGTTAAACAAAGTTTCCGTGTTGCCACATAACCACGGGCGCGGCTTTCTGAAAAGATTTAACCCTGCAGGGGTGCTCCAACTAGTCCATCACAAATTACCACAAGCCGCATAGAAATCCTCGATCATGAAACTCGCGATCTCGTTGGACTCCTTAGTGGAAAACCTCAACTCTGAGATTACCCAAAGCATCACCGGAATCCCGATGCACAAGATATTTCGTCAAAGGTAAAACTAATCCAGCAAGGCCGCCCGACGTGTCGACGAACCCGATAGGAGTCGCGTATCTCGTCCTCAAGACACGACGGATGGGTCACATTAGGAGAAACCAAACCTTGTGTTGCCCCGCGGTGGCCCCGTAGTCTGCCAGTTTGGACCAACGCTCATACGGAGCACTGGCCCGGGGGTTGATTAATTATCCTCGGGGTCCGGAAAGTCCTTATGCAATTTTATTAGGTGTTTAGGCAAATGTAGTACCAAAGTTGGGCCTTGCTAGACCAGTCTTAATCTAAAACGAATTATCAAGGGGGTCCCCATAACAACCCCGGTCGTGTTAGGAGCGCTCAATTATGGAACATAACACCGGTAGCCGAAACTAAGGGGGCAAAGGTGGAACAAAACACCAGGCTAGAAAGGCCGAGCCTTCCACCTTTTACCAAGTATATAGGTGCATTAAATTAAATAGCATTTAAATAGGGTGATATAACAAGGAACCCATGTTATTACATGGAAGCAACTGCACCTGCAACTAGCAACGCTAACACAAGGTTAAGCAAGCGGTAACATAGCCAATCAGTGGTTTGCTAGGTTGTGAACAGGTTGAAGGTTTTCATGGCAATGTTGGGAGGCTGATATTTAACATGTGGTAGGCAACGAGACATAAACGATAGAAACGATAATACTAGCATGGCAATGATAGTAATGGTATCTCGGGAAATGGTCATCTTGCCTGAGATCCCGCTTGGAAGAAGAACGACTCCGTGAAGCAGACGAACCGATGTAGTCGAACGGTCCTCACAATCCGACACGCTTGCGGAACTCTATCGAGACGGAGGAAACCGGAAACAAGAATCAACACAAGATATTCACCACGGCATAAGCACGACAAGATGCAACCCACATATGATGCATGAACAGGTGAATATGCAAGACATGGCACGGCGATTCACAACACTCAAACACTACACATGACGAAACTCCACATATGAATTATTTAGTTTTATCCCGATTAGGTACTCGGCAATAATAAATGTTATGAAACATGTCAATGATTGGCTCATCTGAAGACTCTCGAGGAACTTGAGGAAATGGAATTTACTCAAGACTTTGACTGGTCGTCGCCTCCCAAGAAGAAATTCAAGCCAATTCCAGTTCCTGACTTGGAGGACAGTTCATTTTCTTCATTTCGCACTTCTCAATCAGATGAAGAACCAAAAGACACTACAACTGGTCCAAGGAATAAGCATGTATCCAAGGATGCTCATGCCTCTACATCAACCAAGAAGTGAATTTCTTCAAGGGCGTTAGTCCTTAGTTTTGTCCCTTTTTCGTCACTTGATGACAAAGGGGGAGAAATCTCAGAGTTAGTCTTCAAGCGGGATTTACTTTGGGGCTTATAAACTTTATTAAGTTGCAAACTCTTGGCTCTTCTGAAGTTTTTGATGTTATGAGTTGTAACTTAAGCCCGATGGTTCTCTGACTCTTTTGAACGTTTTTCTTTGCATGATTATACCTCAAAGTCTATTAATGCAGGCATGCTGAAATTCGTCAGACGCCATTTTTCATCATCCATTTTCAATTCATCATATTATATGTCAAATGCATGCATGAATTGCAAGACACAGCGGGACATCTCCATGATATAAATCATCAATGTGCATCTGCTCTGCAAAGCAAATTCGTCAAAATATGCACATCTTCAGGGGGAGTTTCTCTGTATCTTGATTTCAAATTCCACAAACTCAGTACTTAGATTTCATATTATTATTCCCGTTGAAAACTTAACCTAATTGTCATCAACCACCAAAAAGGGGGAGATTGTAAGTGCATCTAGTGCCCTTAGTGATTTTGGTGGTTTGAAGACTTATAGGTTAAGAGACTAATATGTTTATGAGTGTACACAGGCTCTATAAGTCGCTGAGGAGTTTGAGTTATTGATGAATATCCACCCCTAAAAATGTATGTCTTCGGCTCAAGACTTTGGTCTTACCACAAGAAATCACTACAATCTGCCAAAATCAGCCACATAGCATTTTCTACACCCCACAACTACAAGCTACACAAATCCAATATGCTCAACCAAGGCATGAGACGATAGAGGGCAAGAATCACTACAAGATACAACTAACAACACCTAGCATGGAAGCATGGATCACTAGGAAAAGAAGTCACAAAATGGCTTCTCACACACAGTTTCAGATTTAGTGAAAATAACAGTTTATGAAACTGCAGTTTTCGATCTAAAGGCATATGGCAGGAGCAAACCCATAAGCTACAGGACTCCAAAAGGCATGAAAATTCACAGCATGCTAGAGAATCCTAAAGTCTACAACTAACTCCATTGCATCAACCTCAAAAGAGCTACAGATCACCACATAAACTCATGCAAAGACAGAAACAAAATATAACAGATTCAGACTTAGAAATATTTCAGCATCTCTAAAACAACACTATTTCCTAGCAAGAAAAGAACAAGCAAACCACACCTAAACATGGATTTCTATTGCAACCAAAATTACCAGGGGCTAGGCTAAACATCCAAGAACAACTCTCTAGTTGACAACTCAATCATATCACGCATGGATTAAATCCCACAAAATAAACAAAAGGGCATCACGACAAAATATCACGCGCACTAACTTGCTCAAAAGCTAAAACTAAATATGCAGTTAATTTCTATGGATGTTTCTACTCCGAAAACATATATAACATGAGGGGTTGCAAAATAAAAACAATGCCACACGTATATGCGGGAATATGTCCTAAACACGGTATAGCAAACTAGCTACAGAATCCTAAAATACATGGCAAAAGGGTTCCTAAAACATGGCAAAAGGGTTCCTAAAATACATGGCAAAAGGCTACGGAATCCTAAACTAGCTACATGCAAAAATACCAACGACTACTCTAAAATACATGGCAAAAGGGTTCCTAAAACATCAGCATTTTATCTACGGAGTTGGAACAATCCGGACACGCACGAAAATAAATACAGGACGATCAACCTATTAGGACAGCACGCAAAACTAGGCATTCAGCACGTCAAACTATTTCAAATATGCATGCAAGTTGCAAATTCGTGACCTACGCGAAATTATACACAAGATCCATATACAATACGTTCCGATCCAACACACGGATCAAAAGTTACGGGCGTTTTAAATATCTAATAATTCCTGGAAAATAATTAAATCCTAAAACCTAAAAATCACTAACGGGCCGAACTAACTAGGCGCAGCATAGCTATCATTCGCATGGGGTGAGGAATAGTGGCTCGGGGGGGCTCCCACCTTGCGGGCCAAGGCCCAGCAGAGGAGGCGAAGATGCTGGGCCGAAGGGGGGCCGAAGGGGTGAGCTA
Source organism: Hordeum vulgare subsp. vulgare (assembly GCF_904849725.1). Classification (NCBI taxonomy): domain Eukaryota; kingdom Viridiplantae; phylum Streptophyta; class Magnoliopsida; order Poales; family Poaceae; genus Hordeum; species Hordeum vulgare. The sequence continues at coordinate 116,519,645 of NC_058523.1, read as the reverse complement.
GGCCGGGGAGGCCGACTGGCCTAGCTCGGGCGCTCGCCAGGCGCTAGCTCGGCCTTCGGAGGGAGGTCGGCCCAGTCGGAGCGAGGCAGCCAAGGCACGCGAGCTGGCGCCGCTCGTCTGGATCGGGAGCAGGGCTGACGGATCCATGGGCAACCGGCGGCAGGGCGGCGAGGAGCGAGGCGCTCTCCGGAAGGGCAGTGGCTGAAGGCGGCGAGGAAGGCCAAGGGCGGCGGGATCCGTCCAGATCTCGCTGGATCTGGGCCGGACGGCGGCGGGGCACGAGGCTGAGCACGCTGGTGCTTCGGCGGCAGGGCGACGCGCTGTAGAGCAGTGGGGGCACGGCGGCCAGCGGATCCGGTGGCGGCTCCATGCGACGGCGCGGCAAGGGGTGGCGGTGGATGGGCTCGGTCGGGCCCGATATGGGCCTGGCGGGCCCGTGGGAGGAGAGACGAGGTGGGAGTGGCTGCTGAGGGGGTAGGTGGCGCATATTTCGAGGCAGACAGAGGGAGGGGCTCTTAAAAATAGCCCGGGGTTCCTATTTATAGACAAAGGGGGGCTAGGTTTAGCAGAATTTCGCCCCGGTTTCATCCGCGCGGTCGGATTCGAACAATTCCGAACGTGGGACAGGTAAGTGGCTGTGTAGAGTAGGCTAACCGGGAAGAGAGGGAAACGGTGCGGCGCGGCAACGCGATTTTAAAACACCGAAAAATGTCCGACGGTAGACCAAATACGGTGCCGCTACGGTCGATCGTTAGTGTACCAGACGGACTCCGATTGCAACAAAATTTGACAGGCGGCCTACCTATAACTAAATAAGACCGCGCGTCAAGTTTCAACCCAATCAGAGGAAGTTTTCAACACACTTTTAAAAACAAGGATTTAAACGATGCCGCGGGCGCGTGCGAGTGTGGTCGGGCTCCGAACGTGCAACGACGAAAACCGGCAACTAACAACGGATGCAAGTTTGAAAACTGGCGGCAACGGGATGCCGATGCAATGCCGATGATGCGCATGATGCGATGATGATGCGACAAATAAAATAAATCACACGTCGAAAACGGAATAGAAGAGGAATCTTCTGGAACGTCGTTCTCGGGCTATCACAAGTTCGGTCCAAAAGTTTTGGCCCAAACAGCCTCAGCTATAAATACCCCCTTACCCCCTTCATCCAAAACTCTTTCGTCCTCTCGTCGTCTCCGCTCGAGCTCAAACCCTAGCGCCACCGCTAGCATCCTGGTCGCCGGTGAGGAAAAGCTTCACTGCCTCGCCCTCGTCTTCGTCGGACTCACGCCGACCGTGGAAAATCTTTCTCCGCCGCTGCCGTAGCTGATTTCAATTGGCAAGTTAGGGCGCTGAAGATCTGAACCGAAGAGCGTCGTCCTTTTAGTGCTCCAGTTCTTCGTGTTCTTCGCACATGGTAAATAAAATATTGTTTTACTGCCTCTGTTGATCTTTTAAATCTCTTTAGATTCGAGAAATCTGTTTTTCCTTAGAAAGTCTATCAGCCATGCACACTCATGCCTCAAACACTTGATGAATTTCACTAAGCCACTAAAATTCTTCATGAGATTCCTCAATTGTCTAAATTCTCGAATCTGCACAACTTTGGAACCCAAGATCAGAATGCTTAGTCAAATTCCTCAACTCAGTGGTCAAATTCGTCAACTTTTAAAATTTTCAATTTCTTCAAATCTGAGAACGCATATGACCTCTCCAAATTCTTCGCACCTATAATCTATTCACACGTACAAAATGTCAGCTTACGAATCTCTAGGTTCTCATCAACTTAACTCATTTGCACCATTTATCGAAGAAACCTTACATGTGTCTTCAGAATCATCAAGATTTCAAATTCCTTAGCAAAAACCTCGACTGAAGAAAATGGAGGAAGACTGAAAACAGAAAGGTGAAAAGAAACTAGAACAGAATACAGCCTTTGAAATCCCTGAAGAAATATATGTTGCTTATTGTACACCTGATGAGGAAATGCATGGTAAAGAGACCATGTCGAATCACAAAATAAGGCTTCTAAAGATTGAGCACAGGTGGGCTAAAGAATGGAAGGAGTACAGATATGTGCCTCCAAAATATGCAAGGAAGTTTGCCCTCAAGCCTCCGTGCAAAAGGCCGCCACATGGTTATCAACAAGCAGCTCATCCCTCAAGTGTAGCCACTATTGAGGACTATCCCGATGAGAAAGACAAATACCTGTCTAAATTACAGAAAAAGGAAAAAACAACTACGACGAAATTCAATGAGGACTCTGTTGCTGTTGCAGCCACTACTGCTACTTCTTCAGCTGCTGAGGAGTGTGCCACTACAATTTCTCAGAAGAAGGCTCTGCTGAAGAAACAAAAAGCTTCAAGTGCAGCGACAGTAGAGCAATTTCCTTAGAAGGTTGCAACGGCCACAAAATCCTCGACTGCAACACAGTCATCAACCCCACAGCAGAAGCAGCTCAGTTAGACTCAACCTGTACAACCAAGTTCCTCAGTGCCATCTGCTATTAGCTCTCCTTCAAAATATTCACCAATTCTGTTGAAGACTAAGATGACTGTGGGTAGAGGTACCAGGCCAAGTCCAAACAAAATCATCAACATTCCTTCTCCATCAGAAGGAAGTGAAGAATTTGATGATGAACCACTCCAAGCCATCATCAGAAACAAACAAGAACGTGTTGCACAAGCCTCTAGCAGTTTCATTGATGACCCAAACACTCCCATTGATGCTTTGAAGCTTTCCACTGGTGTGAGCCATATGGTTGCTACTTTCATCAATGAAGCTGAATGGAAAGAGCAGCAAGCCAAGCAAGTCAGGGCTGCCAAAGTCAAAAGGGAGAAAATCCTCAAGCAGAATCTCCTCAACTTGTCGCTTGAAGTACTCGTGTCAACTCAGCCTGAACTCAAAACCCTCATAGACAAGTATACAAGTCTTCACGCTGATCGTCAAGGGGTCAAAGTGAAATTCATTAAAGCCGCAACTCCTGCCATTGATGAGTACAACACAAGAGCTGCCGCTCCAAAGCAGCAGACACAACCTCAGCCAAGCTATACTATTCACCTGACTGAGGAAGATGAAACTGAAGAACCAGCTGCTGAAGAAATTCCCCAGAATATTCCAGCTGAAGAAATTGTCAGGCCTAACGTTGATGAACCAGTTCCTGATGAAATTGCTCCTTCACCAAAATCCTCAAAGGTGAAGAAAGTGACTCCGTCTGCATCAGACGTGAAGAAAACAAAAGCGGCTGAGAAAGAAGCAAAAAAGAGAAAAGCTTCAATGGCTTCAGAATCCTCAAAAGCCAAACGTCTGAAGATTATGTCGTCAGAATCTTCATCAGCCCCGGTGGATGCTACTCCTCTCAATATAGCACCATCATACATGATTGTTCCCTTCGGTGAGGACTATGTCATTCCTGAAGAAGATGAGGAAATGAATGACCCTGAAGAGGATTAAGTAATGGATGAGGAAATACAAATTGATGATATTCCTCAAATCACCACTCCTTCGATAACCACTGAAGAAAAGAAGGGCGGTGAAGAAAATGGATGCAGCACTCCTGTGATCGATGATGAGTTATGGGAACAGACACATCCTCACTCACCACAAACGGCTCAAGTTCCTCATACTCGAGTTGACACTGAGGTTCTTACAGGTTCTGATGAAAAGGGCATTCGTGAGGAATCAGCACAAGAATCAGCTGCATCAGCTGAAGAAAATGCAGCATCAAATACTGCAACTACCTCCTCAGACAAGCAGATTCCTCAAGATGAAGAAAATGCTCCAACTAAAGAAAATGCTCTTGCTCCTAATACTGAAACCGCAACTGTCGTGGTGAATCCTGAAACAGCAATTGTGGTGGCTACTCCTCAAGAACAACAGCACAATCTTCAACCGAAGCCAAATCAGCCCTTCTCCAAAAGGCCAAATTTTCAGAAAGAATCATTCGATGAAGAACGTATGTTCTTCACCATAGAGAATCCATATGACAAGCTTCGCATCAGACACAGGAAGTTCTGGACCAGGAATCAACTGAACTATTATGTTTTCGTGATGTGTGGAAGAAAGAAGATATTTCATCACACTCACATTACTCACTATGACATGGAGGAAATACCTTGCTTTGCCTGAGTCCTCAATGTTCTTCACGAAGCTGGGTTATTACCTTTTGTACAGATATTGGTGATTGGAACACGGACATAATTCTTCAATTTTATGCCACACTGCATATCTCAGGCAACCCAAAAGATGTCACCACCTGGGTATTGGATTGGATGACTCAGCACACGCATTACAAAGGTCCATCCACTGAATTGCTTCGAGCTCTCCCAATATCAATTCCTTCAAAGGACGCAGTTAAGATGTATGATGAAGGAGAACTGCCGAACAAGCTCATGGAAGTCCTCATGAAGCCTTTGTCCAAGGGCCAACCCCCAAGGACTCGATTTCTGGTACAAGACTTGAAGTATGAACCCAGAAGCGTGTACAGAATCTTGTCCTATGCCATTGCACCTATCAAAGGGGATGACAACGCAGAAGATGTCATAGGCATCATGAATAATGTCGTGTTCATTGTCATTCATGGCATCCCTATGAATCTTCATGATTTTCTTCTTGCGAACTTTGGCTGACAATGCTATGTCACCATATGAGCTGAAGATTTATGCGCCTTGGATCATGAGATTCATCAGAAACAGATCAGGCACCAACTATCAAGCTGACTTTCAGAATCACCTCGGATATCTGCCGCCTATCAAAGTCATCAAGTCATCTTTTTAACCACTTGAAGACAATGGCAAGTCCGTGATAGATGAAGGAAATCGGCCCCTACTACTGCGACAACAGACCTTCCCTGGCAACGGCACCAGGAATCCTGCTGCTATGGGCTACGCCTATAGGGACTTCCTTGGCAAATATGCAAAGGATTTCCCCGCGGCCTTGGAAGCTTGCGTTGGTGTACCCTTGAAGAGGAAAGGGTGATGTAGCACAGCGGCGGTAAGTATTTCCCTCAGTTTGAGAACCAAGGTATCGATCTAGTGGGATGATCGCGTCAAGTCACAAGTACCTGCACAAACACAAAGAGCTTGCACCCAACGCTATGAAGGGGTTGTCAATCCCTTGTAGATTGTTTGCAAAGTGAGAGCTGAAAGCAAAAAGTAAAAAAAGCAAAGTAAAAGTGAAAGTGGAGACGATAGTTGTGAATAGACCCGGGGGCCGTAGTGTTCACTAGTGGCTTCTCTCATGAAAGCAAGTAGACGGTGGGTGAACGAATTACTGTCGAGCAATTGATAGAACCACGCAAAGTCGTGATGTTATCTATGGCAATGATTATATCTATAGGCATCACGTCCAAAACAAGTAGACCGATACTTTCTGCATCTACTACTATTACTCCACACATCGACCGCTATCCAGCATGCATCTAGTGTATTAAGTTATAAAGAACATAGTAACGCCTTAAGCAAGATGACATGATGTAGATGGACAATCTCAAATCTATGATGAAAGCCCATCTTGTTACCCTTGATGGCAACAACACGATGTGTGCCTTGCTGCCCCTTCTGTCACTGGGAAAGGTCACCACATGGTATGAACCCAAAACCAAGCACTTCTCCCATTGCAAGAATCATAGATCTAGTTGGCCAAACAAAACCCAAGACTCGGAGAGACCTACAAGGATATCAAATCATGCATATAAGAAATCTGCAAAGACTCAAATATAATTCATAGATAATCTGATCACAAATCCACAATTCATTGGATCTCGACAAACACACCGCCAAAGAGGATTACATCGGATAGATCGCCATGAAGATCATGGAGAACTTTGTATTGAAGATCCAAGAGAGAGAAGAAGCCATCTAGCTACTAACTACGGACCCGTAGGTCTGAAGTGGACTACCCACGAGTCATTGGAGAGGCGATGATGTTGATGTAGAAGCCCTCCAACTCCAAAGTCCCCTCCGGCAGGGCGCCGGGAATGGTCTCCAGATGAGATCTCGCGGAAACGGAAGCTTGCGGCAGCGGAAAAGTGTTTTCGTGGATGCCCTGATTTTTTTCTACGATTTTAGGGAATTTATAGGCCAAAGAGCTAGGGCAGCGGAGCGCCAGGGAGGTCACAAGCCTGGTTGCCGCGGGCCCCCCTGGCCGCGGCAACAGGGCTTGTGGGCTCCCTGTGGGCCCTCTGCCTTGGCCCTCAAGTCCCCTGATCTTCTTCTCTTCTGGAAAAATTTATTTCGGGGATTTTATTCCGTTTGGACTCAGTTCCAAAATCAGATCTGAAAAGAGTCAAAAACACAGAAAAAACTGGAACTGGCACTTGGCACTGAATTAATAAGTTAGTCCCAAAAAAGATATAATAGGTATATAAAACATCCAAAGTTGACAAGATAACAACATGAAACTATCAAAAATTATAGATACGTTTGAGACGTATCAAGCATCCCCAAGCTTAACTCATGCTCGTCCTCGAGTAGGGAAGTGATAAAGAATGAATTTTTTATGCTTTCATGCTACCTAGCATAGATGTCCTTTGTAACTCCTCTTATGTGACGTGAATGTTTAGATCCATTAGATCAAAACAATAGTTTGCTATTGATGTGGAGACAATAATACTTCAAGCAAACTAGCAAGATAATCATGAAATTTCAAAATAACTAGGCCAAAAGAAAGTTATCCCTACAAAATCATATAGTCTGGCTATGCTCTATCATCCTTGCACAACGAATTTAAATCATGCACAACCTCGGTATTGGCCAAGTAATTGTTTTCACGCCTTTACTTTCTCAAACTTTTTCAACTCTCACGCAAGACATGAGCGTGAGCCATGGTTTTAGCACTATAAGTGGAGTGGAGTGTGGTGGAGGTTGCAAGACAAACAAGGAGAAGATGGTCACATTTACTAGGCATATCAATGAGCTATGGAGATGCTCATCAATAGATATCAACATGAATGAGTAGGGATTGCCATACAATTGATGCACTAGAGCTAAGAGTATGTGAAAGCTCTTAAAGAAAACTAGTGGGTGTGCATCCAACTTGCTTGCTCACGAAGACCTAAGGCAATTTTGAGGAAGCCTATCATTGGAATATAGAAGCCAAGTTATATAATGAAAATTTCCCACTAGCTATATGGTGGTGACAAAACGAGAGACTCTCAATCATGAATATCATGGTGCTTAATATGCACAAGTGTGGAAAGATAGTAGCAATGCCCTTATCTCTTTTTCTCTAATTTTTTTGGGTGGGCTCTTTGGCCTCTTTTTTTTGGTGGGCATCTTTGGCCTCTTTTATTTCCTCACATGGGACAATGCTCCATCAATGATGATCATCAAACTTACAACTCAAAAACTTAGAGCAATGATGACTCTATATGAAATGCCTTCGGTAGTGTACCGTGACAATGATCTAGCATGGCATAGACATCAAGGGGAACATCATGCTAGCTATATTATGATCATGCAATGGCAATGTAGAAGTGGTGGCACATGTCATGCTGGTAGTTGCATGGCAATATATCTCAGAATGGCTTTGAAGAAGCCATAGTAGGTAGGTATGGTGGCTGTTTTGAGGGAGGCTAATGGTGGGTTTTGTGCACCGGCGAAAGTTGCACGACACTAAATAAGATAGTGATGGTGGAAGGTGAAAGTGCATCTAAACCATGGACTCAACATTAGTCATGAAGAACTCATATACTTGTTGCAAAAGTTTTAGTAGTAATCGAAACAAAGCATTCAACGCATACTCCTAGGGGAAGGGTTGGTAGGTATAAACCATCACGCGATCCCGACCGCCACACAAAGGATAACAATCAATAGACTAATCATGCTCAGACTTCATCACATAGCGGTTCACCATACGTGCATGCTACGGGAATCACTAACTTCAACACAAGTATTTCTAGATCCACAACACCTTACTAGTATAACTTCAATATTACCACAACCACAACTCAAAACTAATTGAGATGAATCAAACTTCTCCAACTACTCAATGCACATGAAGGTGGAAGTTTTCATATCCCTTTGGATAACTACCCCTTTTGAGACTACTATTAAAGAATAGATCAACTACCTAGCCACGCACCGTTGTGCTCTAAAAGATAGAAGTAAAGCGCACAGAGCAAAATCAACTAGCTCAAAAGATATAAGTGAAGCACATGTGAGCTGAATTGTCTAACCAAAGGATATAAGTGAAGCTCGACAAAATCACGGTGAGTGCATGTCTCTCTCTCTCTCTAGGTGTGCAGCAAGGAAGATTGTGACACAACAAAAATAAAAGACTCCTACAATACAAGACGCTCCAAGCAAAACACATAACATGTGGTGAATAAAAATATAGCCCCAAGTAACGTTACCGATGGATTGAAGACGAAAGAGGGGATGCCTTCCCGGGGCATCCCCAAGCTTAGGCTTTTTCTGCATCCTTGAATCAACTTGGGGTGCCTCGGGCATCCCCAAGCTTGAGCTCTTGCCACTCTTTATATCTTTGTCCATAAGAACTTCACCCAAGACTTGAAAACTTCACAAGACGAAACTTAAACAGAAACTCGTGATAACATTAGTATAAGAAAGCAAACCACCACTTCCTTAGGTACTGTATCAAACTTAAATTCTACTTATGTTGATGTTGGGTTACTGTATTTTCAATCTTCCATAGCTAATACCCCCGATACTATCCATAGTTTCATCAAAATAAGCAACCAACTCAAAAAAATAGAATCTGTTAACAGCAGACCAGTCTGTAGCAATCTATATACTTTGTATACTTCTGATTCTTCCAAAATTCTGAAAAATTACGACGTTCTGAAGAATTTGCGTAGAAATCAGCAGCAAAAAGAATCAACTCAAAATCTCTTCCAGAAAAAAAATGAAAATTCTTTTCGTGAGCAGAAAGTTTTTATCTTTTCCAGCATGACCAAACGATCATCCCCAAGACTAATCATAACGGTTTTACTTGGCACAAATGCAAAAGAAACACAAAAAACACAATCATAGCAGAATTATGAAAGTGTGGAAAACACAAAACAGAAATAAAAAGGATAGATTCGTTGGGTTGCCTCCCAACAAGCGCTATTGTTTAACGCCCTTAGCTAGGCAAAAGGTGATGGAATCACGTATAGTCGTCTTTGGTGCTCAAACCATAAGCAGCCCTCATCATAGATTCATAAGGCAATCTTATTTTCTTTCTAGGAAAATGCTCCATGCCCTGTTTTAGGGGAAATTGAAATCTAATATTCCCTTCCTTCATATCGATGATAGCACCAATAGTCCTTAGGAAAGGTCTACCAAGAATAATGGGACATGAAAGATTGCAATCTATGTCAAGTACAATGAAATCCACGGGTACATAGCTCTTATTTGCAACAATAAGAACATCATCGATCCTTCCCATGGGTTTCTTGATAGTAGAATCCGCAAGACGCAAATTAAGAGAACACTCTTCAATCTCATGAAAACCAACAATATCACATAAAGCCTTTGGAATCGCGGAAACACTAGCACCCAAATCACACAAAGCATTGCACTCATAGTATTTGATTTTGATTTTGATGGTAGGTTCCCACTCATAATGAAGTTTTCTAGGTATAGAGACTTCTAATTCGAGTTTCTCTTCAAGAGATTTCATCATAGCATCTACGATATGAGCGGTAAAGGCTTTGCTTTGGCTATAAGCATGTGGAGAGTTTGCAATGGATTGCATCAAGGAAATGCATTCAAACAAGGAGAAACTATCATAATTGAATTCCTTGAAATCCAAAGTGGGAGTTTCATTACTACCCAATATTTTGATTTCTTCTACTCCACTCTCCACACCTTTATCATCAAGATAGGTGGGCTCCTAATCATTGGGGCATTTTTCAACCAAAGTGGATTCATATCCAGCCGCTTCATCAATAGGTTTGACACGCGAAAACAAAGATTCAAGAGGAGTCACACCAAGCACTTTAAGATCTTCGTGATTTGCATCACTAGAACGCACCCTTTTAAACCATTCATGCCTAGCGCCAATTTGGGCGGTTCTTTCTTTGCTCTCATTCATGGAGACACGCATAGCTTTTAAAGTTTCATCCAAGTTGACCTTGGGAGGAGCACATCTAACTTTCAAAGCATCAATATCACAAGACATCCTATCAATGCTTTTAGCCAAATTGTCTATTTTGAGTAGTTTTTCCTCTATGGACGCATTGAAAATCTTTTGAGAGTTGATGAACTCTTTGATATTACTCTCTAAATCAGAGGGTAATTTGTTATGATTTCCATAAGTGTTGTTGTAGGAATTGCCATAATAATTAGAGAAGTTACTAGGAAAAGGCCTAGGAACATAGTTTCCTCTAAAAGCATTGTTGTTGCCAAAATTATTCCTACCAACAAAATTAATGTCCAAACTAGCGTTGCTACTCTCAATCAAGGAAGATAGTGGCATGTCATTAGGATCTAAAGGAGCATTTCTACTAGCAACCAAATTCATCAACTCGTCCATCTTAGCACTAAGCGAGTTAATTTCTTCTATAGCGTGTACCTTCTTGCTAGCAGGTGACCTTTCAGTGTGCCACTGAGAGTAGTTGGTCATGATATTGTCTAGGAGTTTTGTAGTGTCTCCTAACGTGATTTCCATGAACGTTCCACCTGAGGCGGAGTCCAAGATATTGTGAGAAGCAAAGTTCAAACCAGCATAAAAGATTTGTATAATCATCCACAAACTCAAGCCATGAGCAGGACAATTTCTAATCATTAACTTCATCCTCTCCCAAGATTGTGCAACGTGTTCATGATCAAGTTGCTTGAAATTCATGATATCGTTATGTAGAGGGATAATCTTAGCCGGCGGAAAATACTTGGATATGTAAGCATCTTTGCACTTATCCCAAGAATCGATACTATTTTTAGGCAAAGAAGAAAACCAAGTTTTTGCGCGATCTCGCAACGAGAAAGGAAAAAGCTTCAACTTAATCACGTCATTATCTACGTCTCTTTTCTTTTGCATATCGCAAAGTTCAATGAAGGTATTGAGATGGGATGCGACATCTTCACTAGGAAGGCCAGAGAATTGCTCTTTCATAACAAGATTCAGCAAGGCAGCGTTGATTTCATAAGATTCCGCACTAGTGGCGGGAGCAATCGGAGTACTAATAAAATCATTATTATTGGTACTCGAGAAGTCGCAAAGTTTGGTGTTTTTAGCCATGATGACTTCAACAAACCAACAAGAACACAAGCAAACAAGAAAACTGACAAAGGAAAATGGCAAAAGGCAAAGAAAACGACAAAGGAGAAAGGCAAAAAGGCAAATGAAAACGGCAAGGGAGAAAGGCAAATGAAAACGGCAAATGTGAAGTGGGGGAGAGGAAAACGAGAGGCAACTAGCAAAAAAAGGTAAATGCAAGAGATGAGTTTGTGACACCTACTTGGATAGATCTTGACTTGATCTCTCCTCCCCGGCAACGGCGCCAGAAATCCTTCTGCTACTGCGACAACAGACCTTCCCTCGCAACGGCACCAGGAATCCTGCTGCTACGGGCTACGCCTATAGGGACTTCCTTGGCAAATATGCAAAGGATTTCCCTGCGGCCTTGGAGCCTTGCTTTGGTGTTCCCTTGAAGAGGAAAGGGTGATGTAGCATAGCGGCAGTAAGTATTTCCCTCAGTTTGAGAACCAAGGTATCGATCCAGTGGGAGGATCACGTCAAGTCACAAGTACCTGCACAAACACAAAGAGCTTGCAGCCAATGCTATGAAGGGGTTGTCAATCCCTTATAGATTGTTTGCAAAGTGAGAACTGAAAGCAAAAAAGTAAACAAAGCAAAGTGAAAGTGAAAGTGGAGACGATAGTTGTGAATAGAGCCGGGGGCCGTAGTGTTCACTAGTGGCTTCTCTCATGAAAGCAAGTAGGCGGTGGGTGAACGAATTACTGTCGAGCAATTGATAGAACCGCGCAAAGTCGTGATGTTATCTATGGCAATGATTATATCTATAGGCATCACGTCCAAAACAAGTAGACTGATACTTTCTACATCTACTACTATTACTCCACACGTCGACCGCTATCCAGCATGCATCTAGTGTATTAAGTTCATAAGAACAGAGTAACGCCTTAAGCAAGATGACATGATGTAGATGGACAATCTCAAATCTATGATGAAAGCCCATCTTGTTACCCTTGATGGCAACAACATGATGTGTGCCTTGCTGCCCCTTCTGTCACTGGGAAAGGTCACCACACGGTATGAACCCAAAACCAAGCACTTCTCCCATTGCAAGAATCATAGATCTAGTTGGTGAAACAAAACCCAAGACTCGGAGAGACTTACATGGATATCAAATCATGCATATAAGAAATCAGCAAAGACTCAAATATAATTCATAGATAATCTGATCACAAATCCACAATTCATCGGATCTCGACAAACACACCGCCAAAGAGGATTACATCGGATAGATCTCCATGAAGATCATTGAGAACTTTGTATTGAAGATCCAAGAGAGAGAGAAGAAGCCATCTAGCTACTAACTATGGACCCGTAGGTCTGAAGTGGACTACTCACGAGTCATTGGAGAGGCGATGATGTTGATGTAGAAGCCCTCCAACTCCAAGGTCCCCTCCGGCAGGGCACCGGGAAGGGTCTCCAGATGAGATCCCGCGGAAACGGAAGCTTGCGGCGGCGGAAAAGTGTATTCGTGGATGCCCTGATTTTTTCTATGATTTTAGGGAATTTATAGGCCAAAGAGCTAGGGCAGGGGAGCGCCACGGAGGCCACAAGCTTGGTTGCCGCGGGCCCCCTGGCCGCGGCAGCAGGGCTTGTGGGCTCCCTGTGGGCCCTCTACCTTGGCCCTCAAGTCCCCCGATCTTCTTCTGTTCTGGAAAAAATTATTTCGGGGATTTTATTCCATTTGGACTCCGTTCCAAAATCAGATCTGAAAAGAGTCAAAAACACAGAAAAAATAGGAACTAGCACTTGGCACTGAATTAATAAGTTAGTCCCATAAAATATATAAAAGGTATATAAAACATCCAAAGTTGACAAGATAATAGCATGAAACTATCTAAAATTATAGATACGTTTGAGACGTATCAGCCCCTTGATGGCCAATTTCGCAAGGCTGGTTCATATTCTTCATATGATGACACTGCTACTCAAGATCATCCAAGCCCAACTGTCCCAAGAGTGATGACTAACAGAGAGCTTCTCCTCAGTCTTCTCCAAAAAGTCGATCGTAATCACAAGTGGGTGAAACGCCAGTTTGGTTCCATTGTGAAAACTCTCAATGAGACTAAAAATACAGTGAAGAAAAATCACTATTATCTTCATGAGGTATTTGATCGAACTTTGGCCACCTTGGCTCATCTGAAGACTCTCGAGGAACTTGAGGAAATGGAATTTACTCAAGACTTTGACTGGTCGTCGCCTCCCAAGAAGAAATTCAAGCCAATTCCAGTTCCTGACTTGGAGGACAGTTCATTTTCTTCATTTCGCACTTCTGAATCAGATGAAGAACCAAAAGACACTGCAACTGGTCCAAGGAAGAAGCATGTATCCAAGGATGCTCATGCCTCTACATCAACCAAGAAGTGAATTTCTTCAAGGGCATTAGTCCTTAGTTTTGTCCCTTTTTCGTCACTTGATGACAAAGGGGGAGAAATCTCAGAGTTAGTCTTCAAGCGGGATTTACTTTGGGGCTTATAAACTTTATTAAGTTGCAAACTCTTGGCTCTTCTGAAGTTTTTGATGTTATGAGTTGTAACTTAAGCCCGATGGTGCTCTGACTCTTTTGAACGTTTTTCTTCGCATGATTATACCTCAAAGTCTATTAATGCAGGCATGCTGAAATTCGTGAGACGCCATTTTTCATCATCCATTTTCAATTCATCATATTATATGTCAAATGCATGCATGAATTGCAAGACACAGCGGGACATCTCCATGATATAAATCATCAATGTGCATCTGCTCTGCAAAGCAAATTCGTCAAAATATGCACATCTTCAGGGGGAGTTTCTGTGTATCTTGATTTCAAATCCTCAAACTCAGTACTTAGATGTCATATTATTATTCCCGTTGAAAACTTAACCTAATTGTCATCAACCACCAAAAAGGGGGAGATTGTAAGTGCATCTAGTGCCCTTAGTGATTTTGGTGGTTTGAAGACTTATAGGTTAAGAGACTAATATGTTTGTGAGTGTACAGAGGCTCTATAAGTCGCTGAGGAGTTTGAGTTATCGATGAATATCCACCCCTAAAAATGTATGTCTACGGCTCAAGACTTTGGTCATACCACGAAGAATTTGATCGCGAAGAAATTGCGATGAAATTTACATTCCTCACGAAGATATTAAAGATGAGGAATTCGGTCTGTCCTCAAGAAAAAAGTCTGAAGACTTTGAAGCGTGAAGGATTACTCTTTCTGTTTCATTTTCTTCACTATCGAGTAATAGGAACACCGTAGTGTTAAAGGGGGTCGAGGTGAAACTACGTAATGATTTTCCTCATGATTCTCAATCCAAGCCTAAACCTACCAAAGCCACAAAGTGAGGAATATGAGAGACATGAGGACTTTCACAGTTGAAACTTCCGACCGTTGCCGCAACACGCGCCACCTCGCTAATCTTATCCACCCAGCGGTCGCATTATTTAAGGGCATTTATGTCAAATCATGTCGGGATGCTCCCAGGCTATAAATAGCCGCCCCCACAACCACTTGTTGGTTGGCTGCTCCGAGAGAACCTGACACTTGTCATTTAGAGCAACCCCTCAGAGTCCTCAAGAGAAAATCATCAAGTGAGGAAATACCCCAAACACCAAACCCCAAACCAAAAACCAAGTGATTGAGTATCACTTAAGAAATTGTTCATGTGTGGAACTGAAGCCTTTTACCTTTGAGGACTCTGCCTCCTCCAGAAGGTTAGGCTTCATGGTCTAGAGCATCCAGCAGTCAATTGTGGATCACCGGGTGACCGAGTTTGTGAGGGTTTGGAAGTCTGCCCTGAAGACTTACCACGAGTGTTGGGCGAGGATTGTGTGTCCTTAGCTCAAGAAGAATACGGTAGGGACTATGTGTCCCGGGATTGTGTGTCCTTTGGTTTTAGTACCAAGTCGCTCCAAACCAGAGATACAACTGTCACAACAGTTGGAACTGGGTCATCAACAACTGTCTTCATCGTGATACAGGTTATATTTCTTCAACTCTTTCATTTCCTCAAATTGTATGTTGAAGACTTTGATATGCACTGTTTGAAGAATTTGTCTGAAGACTTTCTCTAAATTTCCTCAACCTCAAATTCTTCACTTAAGTTAATCTTCACCAGCTTACTCTGTACTCGTGAACTGTGCAAACCGAATCTCATAATCCTCAACAAGTAATCTGCTATTGTAGTTTTTGCACACCTGATCATGTACTACTTCCGCTGCACTTAATTCGTCAATGAGGACTTTCCTCACAAGGAATTTCCTCAGTGATGAAATTCTAAAAATCGCCTATTCAACCCCCCCCCCCTCTAGTCGATATAACGCACTTTCAGCAGCTGCATCTTCATCTTCATCAGAGTCACACAATTATACAGTATAACTGGGTTGAGGATTTGGTGTAGCTTTGGGGCTGCAACCCTGCTGTTGTATTCATCAATTGAAGCAGTTGCGGCTTTGACAAACTTCACTTTGACACCCTTTCGATCCGCATGAAGACTTGTATATGCGTCAGTGAGGGTTTTTAGCTCTGCCTGAGTAGAAACAAGTTTCTCAGGCGTCAGGTTAAGGATGTTCTGATTCAAGTATTTCTCCTTTTTAACCTTTGCAGACCGAGCTTGTTTGGCTTGTTGATCCTTCCATTTTGCCTCATTGATGAATGAAGTGACCATATGACTGAGTCCAGGTGGAAGTTTCAAATCATCAATTGGAGTGTTAGGATCCTCATACCAAAGGTCGATGAAGTTCAACACAACTTTGGGATCGAGTGCGAGAGGAATGGTGTTGTCACTAGCTTGGGCAACCCTTTCTTGCTTGTTTCTGATGATGGCTTGAAGAGTTTCATCATCATATTCTTCATTCCCTTCTGATGCAGAAGGAATGTTGACAATCTTGCTTGGGCTGGGTCGTGTTCCTCTTCCAGCAATCATCTTTGTCTTGAATAGACCAGGTGAAGATTTGAGAGCTGGGCCTGAGGCAGATGGTACTGAGGAACTTGGAATTCCTGTTTGATGCTGACTTAGGTGTGACTACAGTGGAGGTGAAGACTTTGCTGCACTTGAGGATTTGGCACCGTTGTAGCAACTTTTTGAGTACTTTGCTCTTTTGACAGTGTTGTTAAGGATGTTGCCTTGAGACCTGTTTTCTTCATCACGACCTTCTTCTCAGTTTTTTCTGTAGCACAAGCCTCAGCGGCAGAGTAAGTGGCGGTAGTAGCTGCAGCAGCAGAATCCTCATTAAACTTTGTGACAACAGCTTTTGCCTTTTTCTGCAGTTTAGACAAATACTTGTATTTTTCATCAGGATAGTCCTCAATTCTGGCTACGCTTAAGGGATGTGTTGCTTGTTGGTCTCCCTGTGGCAATCTTTTGCAAGGAGGTTTGAGGGCAAACTTCTTGGCATACTTTGGAGTGACATACCTATATTCCTTCTACTCCTTTGCCCATCTGCACTCGGTCATTTGAAGCATTATATTCCGTTTTGCCATGGTCTCTTTTCCATGAATTTCCTCATTGGGCGTGCAGTACTCAGCATATATCTCCTCGGTGATTTCAAAAGCAGTATTTTGTTCAAGTTTCTTGCCACCCTTCTGTTTTTTGTCTTCCTCCATTTTCTTCAGCTAAGGTTTTTTCTAAGTAATTTGTATTCTTGGGGAATCTAAGGGCATGTTTCGTCAAGAAATGCTGCAAATGAGTTAAGTTGATGAGAACCTAGTGATTCATCCGCACACATTTTGTACCTGTGAACAGAGTATAGGTGCGAAGAATTTGGAGAGGTCATATGCGTTCTCAGATTTGAGGAAATTGAAAATTACTTAAGTTGAGGAATTTGACCAGTGAGTTAAGGAATTTGACTAAGCATTCTGATCTTGGGTTCCAGAGTTGTGGAGATTCAAAAATTTACACAATTGAGGAATCTCGTGAAGAATTTTTGTGGCTTAGTGAAATTCATCAAGTGTTCTAGACATGGGTGTGCACAGCTGGGAGATTTTCTAAGGAAAAACTGATTTAACTAATCTAAAGAGAATAAAGAGATCAACAGGGGCAGTAAAATAGGATTTTAATTACCCTGCGTGAATAACTCGATGAACTGGGGAAGTAAAAACAGAAGTTCTTTGGTTCAGATCTTCAGTGCCCTAGCTTGGCGACTGAACACAGCTACGGCGGCGGCGGAGGAAGATGTTCCGCAGTCGGCATGAGTCCCGCAACGGCGAGGTCGAGGCAGTAAAGTTGTTCCTCACCGGCGAGAGGATGCTAGAGGCTGTGCTAGGTTTTGAGCTCGAGCGGAGGAGTCGAGAGGGAGAGAAGAGTTTTTGACTAAGGTGGTAAGGGGCTATTTATAGCTCAGTTGAAAACAGTCTGAAGCGAAAACTTCGGACAGAACTGCCCTTGCCCTTCCGTCTCCGCATGACATGTGCTACCCACGATCGAAGTGGTGGAGATCGTGGTTATCCTATCATGAGTAGTGGGTAAGGTTAGTGTTGTAACGTTAGTTTTTTTTAATTTTGAGGATTTTTTTGCAAAGTCCTCAGCTGACAAGTACTCAGTGAGGATTTTGAACAAGTGTCAAACAGAACGCATATGAAGAATTGAGAATAGAATGGTTTGAACTTAGCATAGAGAGGAGACGGGTGCAATCACATTGACTTAGAAGAAATACCAACTTGAAGATTTAGCAATAAGTGAATGTTGTTGAGGACATTGAAAGCTCAATATATAATATATAGTCAATGAAGATCATCACACAAAGTTTGAAGAATTTGAAAATTTTGAAGATTTTGAAAATTTTGAGGAATTTGTGAAAAGTCTTAGATTTGAAGAATTTCCAATCTTGAAGAATTTCAAAGTTGGGTGGTGGCATGACCCACCGTATAAGAATGATGATTTCAGGCACCATGCACAATTGTCGTAGGGCCCTGAGAACCAAATTCTTCATTAATTTCTTCACACCTAGAGTGATATTCTTCATTGATTGAAGAAAATATTTACTTCGTGTGTTGCACATATAAGTCATCAATTTTGCATAAGTGTTAGGATGTGTGCATGTTTACAAAACATTTGAAGAATCTAGGATATTTAGCTCACACCGCAAGTTGCAAAACATTCTCTCATCCAAGGGCTTTGTGAAGATATCTGCTAGCTGGTCATCAGTCTTCACATGGTCGATGATGATATTGCCCTTGAGTACATGGTCATGAAGAAAATGATGACGAATCTAGATGTGCTTGGTCTTCGGGTGTTGTACTAGGTTGTAGGCAATCTTAATTGCACTCTCATTGTCGTAGTAGAGGGGCACATTCTTCATGTTGATGTTGTAATCTCTGAGGGTTTGCTTCATCCATAACAGTTGAGCACAGCAAGATCCAGCAGCAATGTATTCAGCTTCAGCAGTGGAGAGTGATACGCGGCTCTGCTTCTTTGAGGACCAGCAGACTAAAGATCTTCGGAGGAAATGACATGTGCGTGATGTTGACTTGCGATCCACACAGTCACCAGCATAATCAGAATCAGAATATCCAGCGAGGTGAAGATTTCAGCCCTTGGGGTACCATAATCCTAGTGTTGGTGTGTGAGCTAGATATCAAAGAATATGTTTCACAACCTTATGGTGTGATTCCTTTGGTTTTGATTGAAAACGTGCACACATGCAAACACTAACCATAATGTCTGTCCTAGATGCACATAGGTACAGTAAAGAGCCAATCATAGAATGATATACCTGTTGATCGAAATCTATACCATTTTCGTCAGTGCAGAGGTGGTCGTTGGTAGGCATAGGAATCTTGATGCCTTTGCATTCATGCATGCCGAAATTCCTCAGAACATCCTTGAGGTATTTCTACTAAGATATGAAGATGTCATTGCGTTGTTGACGAATTTGCAGACCTAAGAAGAATTTCAGCTCCCCCATCATGGACATTTGATATTCTTCACCCATCATGTAAGCAAATTCATCACTGTAACGTTTGTCAGTACAACCAAAAATAATGTCGTCGACATATATTTGGCACGTGAATAATTCATTGTCACAGGATTTTGTGAAAAGAGTAGGATCAAGTGAACCGGGTTTGAAGCCTTTCTTCATGAGGAATTCCTTCAATGTATCGTACCACGCCTGAGGGGCTTGCTTGAGGCCATAAAGTGCCTTTTTGAGTCTGAAGACTTTGTCAGGATGCTTTGGGTCTTCAAAACCTGGAGGCTGAGCAACATATACTTCTTCCTCAAGCTTACCATTAAGGAATGCACTTTTCACATCCATTTGATATAGAGTAATATTGTGATGGTTAGCATAAGCAAGCAATATTCGAATAGCTTCAAGTCTAACAACAGGTGCAAAAGTTTCATCAAAATCAATTCCTTCAACCTATGTGTAGCCTTGGGCTACAAGTCGTGTCTTGTTCCTCACAACCTGACCATCCTCATCTTGCTTGTTTTGGTAGATCCACTTGATGCCAATGATATTGTGCTTGCGAGGATCTGGTCTTTTGACGAGTTCCCATACATCATTTAGCTTGAACTGAAGAAGTTCATCTTGCATGTCCTGAATCCACTCAGGTTCCATGAATGCTTCAACAACTTTTGAGGGTTCTGTGATAGACACAAAAGAGGAATGCCCACAAAATTTAACTAAATGTGAAGCTTTTGAGCGAGTGAGGGGACCTGGCGCATTGATGTCATCGAGGATTTTGTCAAGTTCCACTTCATTTGCAGTCCTTGGATGAATTGGTTGAAGACTTTGGTTGGGCTGAGGTACTTGATCTGTAGCATTTTCCTCAGGTGCGCCTACTTGAATTTCCTCAATGTTGGGTACGACTTCTTCAACAAGGGGTTGTTCCTCGGTAGGAATGATATCTTGAGTAGCCTTGTGCTTAATAGCTTCCTCAAGAGCGAACTTATCTCGCACAGGAGGCAGTTGTTCTCTTTAAGAGCCATTAGTTTCATCGAACCGCACATCTACAGTTTCAACAAGCTTGTTGTGATAGGTGTTGAAGGCTCTCTAGGTGTGCGAGTCCTTTCCGTAACCAAGCATAAAACCATCATGTGCTTTAGGTGCAAACTTTGAGCTATGGTGAGGATCTCTAATCTATCATCTTGCACCGAAGACTTTGAAATAGCTTACATTGGGTTTCTTGTCAGTTAGGAGTTCATGTGAGGTTTTCTTGAGGAATCTGTGAAGATATATATTGTTGATGATGTGGCAAGTAGTGTTGATTGCTTCAGGCTAGAAGCGACGAGGAATCTAATATTCTTCAAGCATAGTCCGTGCCATTTCAACCAGAGTCCTATTCTTGCGTTCAACGACGCCATTCTGTTGAGGAGTATAAGGAGCACTCAATTCGTGAGTAATACAAAGTTCATCAAGATAATCATCAAGACCAGTATTTTTGAATTATGTCCCATTATCACTCCTGATGTGTTTGATCTTGACGTCGAAGTTCATCGAGGCCCTTGAGGAAAATCGTTTGAAGACTTCCTGAACTTCAGTTTTATACATAATGATGTGTACCCAAGTATAACAAGAATAGTCATCAACAATGACAAAACCATATAAAGACGCTGCATTGGCTAGGGTAGCATAATGAGTAGATCCAAACAAATCCATGTGAAGCAATTCAAATGGACGAGTAGTAGTCATGATAGTCATTGAGGGGTGTTTGGATCTGGTCATTTTTTCACACTCACAAGCACCGCAGAGATGCTCCTTGAGGAGTTTGACAGATTCGATGCCAATGACATGCTTCTTCTTCGACAGAGTGTGCAAATTCATCATGCTCGCATGACCCAGTCGTCGATGCCATAACCAGCCTTCTGAGGTTTTTGCTAGTAAACATGTGGCTGGTTGAGGACCTCTCGAAAAATCAACAATGTACAAATCTCCTCTCCTAAAGCCTTCGAAGACTTTGGATTTGTCAGATTCCATGATGACTACACATCTATATTTTCCAAAGATGAAAATCATATCAAGATCACAAAGCATTGAGACTGACATGAGGTTAAACTGAAGGGATTCGACAAGCATGACTTTGTCCATGTGCCGATCTATAGAGATAGCCACTTTACCAAGTCCAATACGTTGCTTTTACCTTTATCAACATAAGTGATTTGCTTCGGTGGTGATGGAGTTAGTGATATATTCATCAACAAGCTTTTATCACCAGTCATGTGATTGGTGCAACCACTGTCAAGAACCCATTCTGTATTCTTGGGTTTGTCATCCTGCAAATGAATTAGTACATCTTACCATCTCATATGCTTGAGACTTGAAGAATATGATATCAATTTCATCAGATAAGAATTTCATCACAAACAGTAAATTTGAGGACGTGTAAAATGTTAGATCATTTCATCATGTTTTAGCTTGCATCCAATCAAGTAATTTCCTCAGGTGTCCAGCAAATTCTTCAGATGATGACTTTCATCTGGAGACCTGACCTACAGAAATGATTAGTTCGATTTCTTAACCACCCACATATGAAGGGGTGGAAAAGAGTTCATCGTCCTGAGAGCACCATATGAGAATGGAGGCATTGAAGCTAATGCACTTCTTTTCACAGTAAGGAGGTTAGAGTACTCAAATGAATAGGCAAAGAAATTCTTTGAGGACTTATGAACATAATGATTTGAAGAATAGTGCTCATATTCATGCCCCTTGTAGTTTCCGTGCATATCACAAGCATTAGTGTGAGTACGAGCATAATTTTGACCATTTGAGAAATTTGATCCCCGTGAAGACTTTGGTCCACCTGAGGAATTTGATCAGGGGTTCTAGTTCTTCACAGGTGGTGTGATGACGACATTCACCTGAAGATTTTCCAACCAACTTTTGGGAACCCATATTTTCCTCAGAGGGGTTCATTCGTGCAGTTAGTTCCAATATATCGAGCAAATACTTCACCAGATTGATTTTTGAACAGTTTATAATTGGAGTCAAATGACTCATCAGAGGAATAGGACATTTCACATGCAAAGCATATTGGAGTGGATGGATCAATGGAAGGGCCTTTAGCAGCAACCCATGAAGTTTTGAGTTACTGCTCAGGTTTCTAGTACGATCCATCAGCATTCAATTTCCTCTCGAAGGCAATGCCCTCTTTCCTCAGGTTCCTATTCAGAATCTGCTTTTTGAGCACATCGCAAAGGGTTTGATGCCCTTTGAGACTTTTGTATATGCCTGTCACATACAATTCCTTCAACCCTGCATTTACGTTAGTAGAATTTGTGGTTTCCTCAAGTGAAGAATTTGACACCACACGAACAGTTGAAGAATTTGTAGCGATAGAAACATTTGATGATTTAAGTGAAGAATTAACAGTTTCATGCTCAATGCATTTCAGACATGGTGGAATGAATTCAACCTGAGCGGTACTGATCTGTTGAGCAAGCAATGAATCATTCTCCATTCGAAGATCATCGTGAGACATTCTCAGCTTCTCAAGATCAAGCTTCCTTTGAATAAATTCATAGGAAAGTTTCTCATGATCAGCCAAGAGTGAGCCATAGTGATCTTGAAGACTATCAAATCTAGACTGAAGGCTTTGAATGTCTTCAGTGAGGACTTGAGTATGATTCATTTCATCATTCAACAGATCATCGCTTTTGTCTAGCAGTTTGTGAAGCTTTCCAATGGCACTTTGTTGCTTAGAGGCAATGTTGGCAAGTTTATAGTAACTGGGTTTTTGATAATCATCAGGTTCACAGTCACTAGAATCATAGGAGGAAGTGTGTTTTGGTACCTTTGAGACTTTTGCCATGAAGCAATAGGTTGGAGCGAAGTCATCAGCATAATCATCAGTATAGTTGGTGTTGTCATTTTCTTCAAGGTTGAAGATTGACTTGCTGACGAATGTGGTAGCAAGTGCAAGACTTGCCACACCAGATTCTGACTCCACTTCTGAACCTTCCTCTTCATCACATTCCTCAGATTCTTCTTCAAAGTCCATTTCCTTGCCAATGAGTGCTCGAGCTTTTCTAAAACTAGTCTTCTTGTGTGATGAGGACTTTGAAGATTTCTTCTTTTTCTTGGAGTCATCAAAAATTTCGTCCTTGTATTTCTTCTTTTATGATTCTTTCACCCAGTGAGGACAATCAGCAATGTAGTGACCAGATTTCTTGCATTTGTCGCAGGTTCTTTTCTTGTAGTTCTTAAATGAAGATTCTGATTTCCTCATATATTTTCTTGAAGATTTTCCGAACTGGCCACGTTTTGCGAACTTTTGGAATTTCCTCACGAGCATTGCAAGTTCCTGTCCAAGTTCCTCAGGGTCACCAAGACGGCAATCTGAATCTTCTTCTTCAGATAAGGAAACCGCCCTAGCCTTCAGCGCACGAGGTCTACAGTAGCTTGGTCCATACAGATCTCTCTTTTCTTCTTGTTGGATTTCATGATTATTGAGTCTCTCAAGTATATCAGCAGGATCAAGCATCTTGTAGTCTCTTCGTTCTTGGATCATCAGAACTAGTGTGTCAAATGATGGATCAAGAGATCGTAGCAGTTTCTTCACAACTTCATGGTCAATGATGTCCCTAGCTCCCAGAGCTCGCAATTCATTTGAGATGTAAGTGACGCGATCAAAGGTATCTTGATAGCTTTCATTTTCAAGCCTCTTGAAACGATTGAAGAGATTGCGAAGAACAACGACATGAGAGACACACTGTGTTGAGACTCCCTCGTTGACTTTGGACAACCTATCCCATATAAGCTTCGCTATGCCCAAAGCACTAACTCTACCATACTGACCTTTGCTCAGGTGGCCACAGATGATATTCTTCGCTTGCGAGTCAAGTTGCTTGAACTTCTTCACATCAGCGGCAGAGATAGTAGCAGTGATGGAGGGAATACCATTTTCCACAACATACCAGAGATTGTTGTCAATTGCTTGAAGATGCATTTGCATCTTGGTCTTCCAGTAGGGGAAGTCCTTTCCTTCAAAGGTAGGACATCCTACAGTAACCTTGATCATACTTGTCGTCGACACAACTAAAAATTCATGCGGTTAAACCAAAATCACACAGAACAAGGGAGTACCTTGCTCTAATACCAATTGAAAGTGCATTGTATTGACTAGAGGGCGGGTGAATAGGAGATTTTTACAATTTATCACTGAGGAAATTCCTAGTGCGGAAAGTCCTCGGTCATGAACTGAGTGCAGCGTAAATAGCACCAAGATAGAAGTGCAAAATCGTCTAAAGCAAAGTACTCAATGTGATTTCAAAGATTCGGTTTGCACAGGTCACTAGTACATGATAAGCAGATGAGGAATATCAGGTGAAGAATTTGAGATTAGGAATTCAGAGAAAGTCTTCAATTAGTATAGGTGAAACTCTTCAACATGCAATTGAGAAAATTGAGAGAGTTGAAGAAATAGAACCAGTAGCTTGATGAAGACAGTTGTTGATAACCGAGTTCCAACTCATGTGACAGTTGTACATCTGGTTTCGAGCGGCTTGGTATTGAAAACAAAGGACACAGAGTCCCTACAGTATTCTCCTTGAGCTAAGGACTTATAGTCCTCGCCCAACACTCGTGGTAAGTCTTCAGGGCGGACTTCCAAAACCTCACAAACTCGGTCACCCGACGATCCGCAATTGACTGCTCGATGCTCTAGACCATGACGCCTAGCCGTCTGGAGGATGCACATTCCTCAAAGGTAACAAGCGTCGGTTCCACACAGTAATAACTTCTTCAATGATGCTCAATCACTTGGGTTTTGGTTTCGGTTTGGGTGTTTGGGGTATTTCCTCACTTGATGATTTTCACTCAAAGGCTCTGAGGAATTTCGGTTTCTTTAAATGACTACTGCCAGTTCTCTCGGAGCAGCCAACCAACTAGTAGTTGTGGGGGCGGCTATTTATAGCCTCGGAGCATACCGACATGATTTTACATAAATACCCTTTAATAATATGACCGTTGGGTGGATAAGATCTGTGACAGGTGGCGCGTGGCGCGGAAATGGTCGGAACTTTCAACTGTGAAAGCCCTCATGTCTCTCATATTCCTCACTTTGAGGCTTTGGTAGATGTAGGCTTGGGTCGAGCATCATGAAGAAATTCGTTCCATAGTTTTACCTCGACCCCTTTAACAGTACGGTGTTCCTATGACTCGAGTATGAAGAAAATGAAATAGAAAGAGTAAATCTTCAAGCTTCAAAGTCTTCAGAGTGCTTTCTTCAGGACACACTGAATTCCTCATCTTCGATATCTTCATGAGGAATATCAATTTCTTCACAATTTCTTCACGATCAAAGTCTTCAAGGAATCACCAAAGTATTCACCCCAAGACATTCATTTTTAGGGGACGATATTCATCGAATAATTCAAACTCCTCAGAGACTTATAGAGCTTGTGTACACTCACAAACATATCAGTCTCTTAATCTTTAAGTCTTCAAACCACCAAAATCACTAAGGGGCACTAGATGCAGTTACAGATACCCTCGACTTGGGAGTATCCTCGAGCCACCAATCTTGCCTTGTTTCTAATGACAACACCATTTGCATCCTGCTTGTTCTTAAAGATCCATTAGGTTCCAATGACATTATGTTCCTCCGTTGGCCTTGGCACTAATTCCCAAACTTGATTGCGCTCCAAGTTGTTAAGTTCATCATGCATGGCTTCAAGCCAATCCACATCGTCGAGCGCATCATGTACCTTTTGGGGTTCAACACACGAAACAAACGCGTGATGCAAACAAAATTTTGATAATTGTTGACGAGTAGTTACCCCCTTATTGATGCTTCCAAGCACATTCTTGAAGATATGTTGTCGAACCCGGAGCCTATTAGCTATCTTGGCAGCACGGCGCTTCAAGACTTCCTTACTGGATAATTTATGAGCGTCTTCTTGAACATCTGGAGCACCGTCTTGGGCTTGATCACTATTTTGCCCTTGATCTTGTGATTGCACTTGATCTTGGGCACCGTCTTGAGCTTGCTCGCTAGTTTGCTCTTGATCTTGTGATCTCACTTGATCTTGAGCAAACTCAGAGTCTTGAGCATGATCTTGGGCATCATTTGGTGCAACACCATCGTCATGAGGTTGATCTTGTCCTTGATCTTGTTCATTGGGTTGAGGCCTTCACTTTGTTCTTCGGAAGCGTGCGGGACTAGTGAGGGTGATGGCTCCACTTGAGTAGAGCATTGTCCTTCTCCTTCCGCCACAAGGGGTTCCTCGATGGGGAGTATTTGACCAATCCCCGTTCTTCTTATGGCTTGAGGAGGAATTTCATCACCTACATCACCAAGACCACTTTGCTCCACTTGGGAGCCATTATTTTCATCAAACTCTATGTTACACGTCTCCTCAATGAGTCCGGTGGACTTGTTGAGAACACGGTAATCATGAGAGTTTGTAGCATAACCAAAAAATATGCCCTCATGAGCTCTAGCATCAAATTTATCCAAACGAACACCTTTCTTGAGTATGAAACACTTACACCCGAACACCCGAAAGTACTTGAGGTTGGGCTTGTTCCCGGTAAGAATCTCATAAGGAGTCTCGTTCAAGCCTTTGCGGAGGTAGAGCCGATTGGATGAATGGCATGCGGTGTTGATGGCTTTGGCCCAAAAGTTGTACGAAGACTTGAATTCTGACATCATAGTTCTTGCCGCGTCCATCAACGTCTGGTTCTTCCGCCACACCGTTTTGTTGAGGGGTATAGGGTGTTCAATATTGGTGTTTGATCCCCTCATCACTAATAAACTCATTCAAGGTGTAGTTCTTGAACTCAGTGTCCTTGTCACTTCTAATCATCAATATATTTGCTTCATGTTGATGTTGAGCTTCATTAGCAAAGTCGATGACGGTTTGTTGAGTCTCACTCTTCCTCTTGAAGAAGTATACCCAAGTGTATCTTGAGTAGTCATACACAATCACCAAGCAATACTCCGCCCCCCCCCCAAGACTATCAAAAGATGGACGACCAAAAAGATCCATGTGAAGGAGCTCCAAGGGCCTTTTCGAGTAGATGATAGTTGTGGGACGGTGAGTGGTTTCATGAAGCTTGCCTTCAATACAAGCACTGCAAGCACGGTCTCTCGCAAAACTTACATTTGTTAGTCCACGAACATGGTCCCCTTTGAGGAGACTTTGCAAAGATCTCATATTGACATGAGCTAGCCGGCGATGACAAAGCCACCCCACATCAACTTTAGCCATTAGACAAGTCCGATCTTAGTGGGTCGCTCCAAAAAGTTCACCACATAGAGACCGTTCTCTACATGTCCAACAAAGGCTACTTTAAGAGTCTTGCTCCACAAAAGGGCCACGATATCAATATTAAAGAATGTGGCAAAGCCCATAATTGCAAGCTGACGAACGAAAAGCAAATTGTATGCAAGGGACTCAACAAGCATAACCTTCTCTATAGATAAATCTTGAGAGATGACCACCTTACCAAATCCCATTACCTTAGATGTTGAGGCATCAGAAAATTGGACATGGGTGGGCATAGATGGAATTGGATGCACATGCACCACCAAGTCCTTGCTCCCGGTCATATGATTTGTGGCTCCACTATCGAGCAACCATGACACTCCACCGGAAGCAAACTCCTATAAGAGATCAATGCTTGGATTTAGGTACCCATTCTTGAATGGGTCCTTTGATGTTAGAAATAAGGGTCTTAGGAACCCAAATATCCCATTCAATGTACTCATAATAAGAACCAACAAATTTGGCATAAACATGCCCATCACTAGCACGTCATAAAACATAAGAGGGGTTAAAGTCGTCGGCTTTGTTCATAGAGGTGGTTTTGCCCTTCTTGGCATTGTCACCCCCTTCCTGGTTCTTCATCTTATTATGAGTACTCTCACCCTCTTTGACAAAGATGTCCTTGAGAGGGGGAGAAATCTTGGTCTTGTTCTTCCTTTTCTTTTTATACTTGGGCGCATACCCCTCACGGCCTGTATCATCATCGTCATCATCGGATGTGTACTCTTCATGGGCCACCAAACCCCTTGGAGTAGTCTTCTTGGTGAAGGTGTTCTTGCTTGGGAAGGACTTGGCTTTGTCTTTGCGAATGAGCTTGCCCCCGTTGTCTTCCCTCTTCTCATATGAACAATCTGCCACAAAATGACACACGTTTCCGTAGTTGTAGCATGTCCGTACTCGTTGCTTGTTCTTGGACCCACTTGAGTTGTCCTTGGTGAAGTTGGTCCTTGAGTTTCTCTTGTTGCCCCAAAACTGCCTTGATGCAAGAGCCATGTGCTCGTGATAAGCATACTTTGTGTCTTCGGGGCAGCCATCTTCTTCCTCTTCTTCGTCATCAGCAATGGCCTTGGCTCTCAAGGAAAGGTTGGGTGAGGCTACCTTCGACTGGACACGAGCAAGAGCATTGTCGGAGGTCTTGTCCATAATATCCATGGCAATGAACTCATCCAACACTTCGTCTGAGGTCAACGTGTGGACATTTGGCCTTTGACGAATGATGGAAGACATGGCTTTGTTGAATGGCATGATGGCCTTGAGAAACTTGCGCTTGATCCAAGTGTCATTCGTATCCTTGCTCCCATGGTCTTGGAGAGCAACGACAATAGCAGTCACCCTCCGATAGAGATCATGGGGGTCCTCATCTTCTAGCATCACAAACTCATCAGCCTTATCAAGAACCACTTCAAAGTTAGACCGTTGAATGCTTGAGCTCCCCTTGTACAACACCATGATGTGCTCCCAACAATCCTTTGCACGGGAGAAGGGGCGCAAGTGTGTAGATCTTTGGGAGGAACCGTGGATTGAAGGATTAACAACGCGGAATGATTGTATTGATTGTCTGCCTCTTCTCTTGGAGTGAGGTTGTTCGGATCATGTGGGTAAAATCCTTGTTTGATGATTCTCCGAAGATTTGTTGATCCGTGATGCATATGAGGCTTGATGGAAAAGACCCAGTTAAAGAAATCACCTTTAACAAGTTTAGGAGGAGGACCAAGGTTATTAATATGCGGTGCAGGGACCAGTCCTCCATTGACCAGGGGAGGAACCAGGTTGGGGGCTTTACCCTTTCCAAGGTCCTTATGGGTGGAGGCAGCAGCATTAACATCTTATATTTCGATACCTTTCGGCGGATGAATTTCTCACAGGGCAATTTGATGCCATCCTCCACGGTCTTCCACGGCATCGTCCCGTGTAAGTCGGCATACCCTGTTGGACGGATCAAGCTTAATGTGGCCTTTGGCACAAAGTCTAATTACAGGAGCGAATCCCTCATGTTTGAGGTGGTCAAAATCAAGAGTCCTTATCACGCGCTTTTCGGGATGCCGGCTTACGCTCGTTTCATGGCCCGCCCATGCTATGTCTACCTTAAGCTAGAAATATCGGGCCCTGAGGGAACTATCACGATCAACGGGGACCAGAAGATAGCTCAAGAATGCGAGGAAGGAGACACAGCTTATGCTGAGTCGGCTTGCGCAGCTGAGGAACTCAAATTTCATCAAGCTAATGTTGACCCGACAAATATGACACCGCTCAAGAGACCCACAATCGATTCAGAGTCGTCCCTCAAGTTTAAGCCGACAGATGACACGAAGTTGATAGATTTCACGCCTGGCAACTCCTCCAAGCAGGTCACCATTGGGACAGGTCTGGATCCCAAATAGGAAAGTGCGCTCATCGAATTCATCTGTGAGAATCGGGACATCTTTGCATGGAAATCTTCTGACATGTCAGGTGTACCGAGAGAATTCGCTGAGCACCACCTAAACATTGACCCTAAGATAAAGCCGGTTCGGCGGTATCTTCGCCGGTTTAACGAAGAAAGGCGTAAGGCGATTGGGGAGGAAGTCGCTCGACTCTTGTCCACTGGATTCATTGTTGAGGTTTTTCATCCCGAGTGGTTGGCTAATCCGGTCTTGGTGCTCAAGAAGAACGGTACCTTCTGCATGTGCATTGACTACACCGACCTCAACAGGGCCTGCCCAAAGGACCCTTTCGCCCTCCCTCGTATTGACCAAATCATTGATTCTACAGCGGGTTGCGAGCGACTGTGTTTTCTGGACGCTTACTCAGGATATCACCAGATCAAGATGGCTCTGGCGGATCAGGAGAATACATCATTTATAACTCGCTTTGGAGCCTTTGCTATGTGTCTATGTCGTTTGGGCTCAAGAGCGCGGAGGCGACTTATCAACGCTGCATCCAGGATTGCCTACACAGTCAGATTGGGCGCAATGTTCATGCTTATGTTGATGACATAGTGGTCAGATCCCAGAAAAAGAGTCACTTTTGGAGGACCTCAAGGAGACCTTTGACAATTTGCGCGTGTATCAGATGAGGCTTAACCCGACGAAGTGTGTTTTCGGTGTTCCTGTAGGAAAATTATTGGGCTTCTTGGTGTCAGAACGAGGCATCGAGGCTAACCCGGACAAAATCAAAGCAATCACTTCGCTTGGCAAGCCGACCAATGTCAACTAAGTTCAGTGCATGGCGGGACGTATTGTGGCTCTAAGCCGTTTCATAACTCGCCTTGGGGAGAAGGCCATCCCTCTTTATCAGCTGCTCAAGAAAACTGATCGTTTTGTCTCGACGGATGAAGCCAATGAAGCTTTCGAGGCCTTGAAGAAACAACTCACTGAGCCGCATGTCTTAGCTGCTCCAATTGACAAAGAGCCTATGCTCCTGTACATTGCTGCCAACTCTAAAGCAGTAAGCATAGCAGTGGTCGTCGAGCGGAAATAGGAAGGGAAGGAATACCCGGTTCAAAGACCGGTCTACTTTGTCAGCGAAGTCCTAACCCTCTCCAAACAGCGTTACCCGCACTGGCAGAAGTTTGTTTTTGGGATCTTCATGCCGAGTCAAAAATTAAAACATTACTTTCAGGAGCATACAATCACCGTGGTCAGTTCTGCACCGCTTGGTGATATTATACATAACCGTGAAGCAACCGGGCGGATTGCTAAGTGGGCTATTGAGCTTGGACCCCATCATGTGAAATATACACCTCGCACGACCATTAAGTCTCGGGCCTTAGTGGATTTCATCAACGATTGGACCGAGTTGCAAATACCAGAGGACAGACCTGGCCACATGTATTGGACTATCCATTTTGATGGGTCTAGGCAGCTGGAAGGCTCGTGGGCTACCATGGTATTGACTTCACCTCAGGGTGACAAGTTTTGCTATGCCCTCCGACTCATGTTCCCGTGTACCAACAATGCGGCAGAATATGAAGCTTTGCTCCATGGGCTTAGATCGCCAAAGAGATGAACCTTAGTCGAGTCAGATGCTTCGGCGACTCAGACCTGGTGGCACAGCAAGTCTCTCGCATATGGGATTCCAGAGATCCCCTGATGGCGGCTTATAGACGTGCTGTGTCAGACGTGGCAGGTCATTTTCATGGTTATCTGGTTGATCATATTGATCATCGACTCAATGAGGCGGCTGATGCTCTTTCACGACTCGGCTCACAGCGTAAGCCAGTTCCCCTAACGTCTTTTGGATATATTGCATAACCCGTCAGTAAAATTGCCTTCGGAGGAGGACTTAGCGATTCCTGACCCTGAGTCTCAACTTGTGGCGGCTCTTCGTGCTACCCCGGATTGGATGGTCCCTTACATGCCGTATTTAGCATGTGGCGAGTTACCTATTGATGAGTTGCTGGCTCGCCAAATTATCCGTCGATGCAAGTCCATGATCATACATAAAGGTGAGTTGCACAAGTGAAGCACTTCTGGAATCTTTCAAAGGTGTGTCTCATATAAGGAAGGGTGTGCAATTCTCAACGAGATACATGCAGGCGATTGTGGTCACCACGCCAGGTCACAATCTTTGGTGTCTAAAGCCTTTAGGCATGGATTTTACTGGTTGACAGTCCATGCAGATGTTGAGGATATAGTACGCAGATGTGATGGATGCCAAAAATTTGGGCGTCAGATGCATGTTCCGGCTCAGGAATTACGGATGATCCCAATTACATGGCCTTTTGCGGTCTGGGGGCTGGACATGGTTGGTCCTTTCAAAATTTCATCTAATAAGAGACTCACCTATTGGTGGCACTTGACAAGTTTACCAAGTGCGTTGAAGCAGAACCAGTCAGCAATTGCGATGCAGACACGGCCGTGAAGTTCCTCAAAAAGTTGAATTTTCGCTTCAGGTATCCCCATAGTATTATTACTGATAATGGTACTAATCTATCCAAAGGTGCCATGCAAGAGTTTTGCGCAAGGGGGCACATCCTGCTTGATGTTTTTGCAGTTGCACACCCCCAATCTAATGGACAGGCAGAGAGGGCAAATCAAGAAATATTGCAGGGGATCAAGCCCCGACTTATGGTACCTCTAGTACATACTCCGGGATGTTGGGTTGAAGAGTTGCCTTCGGTTTTATGGAGCATACGAACCACCCCTAATTGGTCTACTGGTTGCACTCCCTTTTTCTTGGTCTATGGAGCAGAGGCAGTGTTACCAAGTGAAATAAGACACGACTCGCCACGAGTCGCCGCTTATGTGGAACAAGACAACGAGCTGGCATGTCAAGATTCGTTGGACACCTTGGAGGAAGAATGCAACTTGGCCGCGTCACGATCGGCGATTTATCAACAGGACTTACGACGCTATCATAGCCACCGAGTCAAGAGCCGAGTCTTTCAGGAGGGCGACTTAGTGCTCCAGTTGATTCAGGATCATACTGGTATGCATAAGTTATCCCCTCCGTGGGAAGGACCTTTTGTTGTCAGCAAGACTCTTCACAACGGTTCATACTACCTGGTGTATATTCGCCCAGATAGGCCAACAACAGAGGTTGAGACGACCCGGCCATGGAACATCGCCCACTTACGGCCATACTATACTTAGAGCCACTCGCTCCCTATCTATGTATAGAATTTAGTATTTGTAATCTCTTTTCATATATATAAACCAATAAAGTCAGCGCCCATGAACTTTGGGTTTCTGCCGTTTCAACTTCTTGAAAGCATGAGTCCTTATTGTTTCATAAGTCGTCCAAGCATGGACGCTATCAGCATCAAAGAGCATAAGTCGCCACGCTTTGCTTATTTCAAAACTGAATGTTGGTACGCCAAAGAGGACCAAAGTTGCCATGTTGCACGGTTCAAACATAGGCACCATATATGGTTTTGAGAGTTAAGCCGGCTTACTTGGGGGCTACTAGCTCCCAAGTTGTTTTGCAGTAAGAGCGTACACGCTTCTACAATCCTATGTTTGACTTTTCCCTAATCCTAGGTCACTCGGGGGCTTCTGCTCATTGAGTTCAACCTGAATACCCTCTTGGCTAGCGAAAATTAACGCATTACAATGGTTATACTGGACTGTGTGTTTGGCGACTCGCCCTATGGTCGAATGTACTCCTGGCGAGTCAATCCACTTTTTGGACCCTGAACTTGCCTTGGTTAAAACATGAAGGGTGCTAGCGGGAGCCGGCACATGGAAAATAGACAAACCATGGGTTCACTGAACCTGCTTCACTGAAGCTTGACTTGCGCCAGATCAGCTGGTCTAAACAACTCGGGCTGTTGCAAAAGCCCTTCCTGGGGTAGCACTAGAGTCTTGCAAACTCGTCCTATCCTGTCGTAACTCATTGAGCCGACAAACTTTATGACTCTCTTTGTGGCATAGCCCAAGGGTTTCATAAAAGTCCATCATAAACCGCCGCAACTCATTGAGCCGGCTTATTATTTTTTCTCCGATAAACAGGGAAAGAAGTTTTTCTTGTCAAACATGGCAAAGCATGGGGCAAGGCAATTCATATTAATAAAGGGTGAGACTTTAACGCCATCACAAGGTACAGTTATTGTTTTCAAAATCCTAGACTATTACATGGCTCAGAAGGCCATACCAGGAGATATAACCCGGCCATAAAGGATCAGGGTATTCTCTATGGGTAATCTTCATGTTAGTTTGACTCAAGCCGCCTCCGAGTTATCCTGCCTCGAGCTTTCGCCATCTTTGATCTGTAAGTCGCCCAATTTCCAATTGCAATTGATCAAGACGTGGAACTCGTCTTCATCAGTCAAGATGGCAGACAGATCGACATCAAATTCAAAAGGATTCTTACGGCACTTCAAAGTGAGGATGGTGATTTCATACGAAGGAGGAGTAACCCATTTTATGTGCTCATCATAAGCCGCCTGATATTTGCTTAAATCCAGGCCGACAGCTAGTTGAGTTGCTGCAAAGCGAGATTCTTTTACACATCGGTGGTAATCCTCTTCGGTGAAATCTGACCCGTCGTCTTTTAAGCTCTGGAAATCCCCACTCACTTCTTCCGGCTTAAGTTCTCGAGCATAGGCCAAGCACCGTCTTAGGGCAGTTAGCGCTCCTTTGCGGGCGGCTGGCCTCTTCAGCTCCTCTATCTCAGGTGGCAGTGTTGACAAACAGCCCAACATATGTTTGATGGATTTTACGGGCTCCTTGTTGCCCATGACAGCCTTCATGGTCATCATACCACCAGTTTACAGTTGCTCTGTCAAGGTGTAGATCGCCTTCAGCTTCAGAATACAATCATTTTGCAGGGTGGCGGCTCGAGGACCTACAAATAAGAAGCATGATCATAAGTTGTTGCAAGGTCGTACAATACATTTTCAGAAGAAAGTAACTGATACTTACCAAACACAGCCTGGGTCATCTTGGAGATGTGATTTTTCAATCCAGAGAGCTTTTGTACGACGGCTTTCAGTTTTTCTTCGGCATGTTCTGTCCTTTTCAAAACGGTAGCTTGCTCAGCATGGGCCTTGTCTTCAAATTTTTTGTGTTATGCCTTCATCTTTTCCACGTTGACTTGAGCAAGGCAAAGTTTCTCCTCAAATTTGGCTCGAGCATCCTGCTGCTCTGCGAGACTTTGTTTCAAGCCGGCCACGGTTGAGTCGGCCCGAGTCAATGATTCCCGCAACAAACATTGGGAAAGCAAGTTTCAGGACCATTGCAAGCAACACCCCTCACACTTGGGGGCTAATGTATGTTTATTTTTTCTAAGGTAATACCTTCAAGCAAGACCTGACTCATCTTTAAAAAGATGGCCCGACCCTTGGGGGCTACAGACTGAAGCTCTTGTTCAAATACAAACTACAGACCCGACTCATCTTTAAAACGATGACCCGGCCCTTGGGGGCTACAGGTTGAATCTATTGTTCAAATACAAACTACAGACCCGACTCATCTTTAAAAATATGACCCGGGCCTTGGGGGCTATAGGTTGAAGATTTTATTCCAAGGTATAAATTAAAGACCGGACTCATCTTTAAAAAGATGGCCCGGCCCTTGGGGGCTATAGGTTGAAGATCTTCGTCAAAGTACAACTTCAAGACCCGGCTCATCTTTAAAAAGATGACCCGACCCTTGGGGGCTACTGGTTCAAGCTTTTGTTCAAATACAAGTTAAAGACCTGGTTCATCTTTAAAAAGATGACCCGACCCTTGGGGACTACTGGTTGAAGCTTTTCTTCATATACAAACTACAGACCCGACTCATCTTTCAAAAGATGACCCGGCCCTTGGGGGCTACAGGTTGAAGATTTTATTCCAAGTTTTAGATTAAAGTCCCGGGTCATCTTTACAAAGATGACCCGACCCTTGGGGGATACACGTTGAAAGATGACAAAAATGCACGATTCGTCATGGATGACTCGTCCTTTGGAGGGCTAATGGGAGGACATGTCAATAAGGTTAAAAGATATCATACCTCATGCTTTATCCGCATCATGTTGGCCAAGCTCTTCTCCATCTCATGGCTTGTCTCGAGGCGGCTCACAAAACCAGAGTATAATTCCTCAAACTCCAATTTTTCATAATGGGGGAGCTTCAACTTGGTGATATCTTTCTCTGCAAAGACTTGGGCATCTTTTGGTGCATGTTTTCTTAACACCGCGGTTGCAGGCTTAGAATAGCCGGTACCAGTGACAACAACTGACTCTGGGTCTTCAGGCGCTTTAGATGGACTGGGCGGGTTGATGTTTTCAGTCACTTCCTTTTGAGGGCTTGAAGGGTTGACCCGGATATCAGGAAAATCATCAAAAGTATCATCACAAATTTCAGCTGGATTTTCTTGAGCCTCTGGGACGGAGGTACTCATACCAAACACTTCAGTCGTTTTGGGAGCAGAAGATGAGTCGCTGGTTTTCCTTTTCTTTGCTTGCGCCCTAAGGAATAATGACACCAATATTAAGACGGAAACATTGACATCCGAAAGAACACGTTAGTAAAGGAACTTACCCCTAAAGACGAATCATTGGGGGGGAGAGTCGACATAGCTGAGTCACCAGATGAAGGAGGTGAAACCTGTTGGTTAAGGATTCGAAGATTGGGTAAATCACGAGAATATCTTGCACAGGAAGAAAAAGATGCTTGCAGTAACGTACCTCGTTCTGTCGTTTGCGACCAGTTGTTTTCTCAGGCAAGCCGGACACTAGGTCCATGATACGTCTCCATCGTATCTACTTTTCCAAACTCTTTTGCCCTTGTTTTGGACTTTAATTTGCATGATTTGAATGGAACTAACCTGGACTTACGCTGTTTTCAGCAAAATTGCCTTTGTGTTGTTTTTGTACAGAAATGAAAGTTCTCGGAACGTCCTCGAAATTTATGGAGAATATTTCTAGAAAATATGAAAAATACCTGCGCAAAGATCCACCAGAGGGGATGGGCCAGTGGGACACAAGCCCTGTAGCCGCCGCCCCCTGGTGGCGGCTAGCAAGCTTGTGGGGCCCACGTGGCTCTGCCGCCCCCAAACTCAGCTCTATAAATTCACTTTCATCCCAGAAAAAATCAGGAGAGAAGATTTCGTCGCGTTTGCGATACGGAGGTGCCGCCACATCCTGTTCTTCATCTGGAGGACAGATCTGGAATCCGTTTTGGGCTCCGGAGAGGGGAAATCGTCGCCATCGTCATCATCAACCTTCTTCCCTCTCCAATTCCATGAAGCTCTTCATCGTTCGTGAGTAATCTATCCGTAGGCTCGCTGGGCGGTGATGAGTAAGATGAGATCTATCATGTAATCGAGTTAGTTTTGACGGGGATTGATCCCTAGTATCCACTATGTTCTCAGATTGATGTTGCTACTACTTTGCCATGCTTAATGCTTGTCACTAGGGCCCAAGTGCCATGATTTCAGATCTGAACTTATTATGTTGTCACCAATATATGTGTGTTTTAGATCCGATCTTGCAAGTTGTAGTTACCTACTATGTGTTATGACCCGGCAACCCCGGAGTGACAATAACCGGAACCACTCCCGGTGATGACCATAGTTTGAGGACTTCATGTGTTCACCAAGTGCTAATGCGTTGTTCTGGTTCTTTATTAAAAGGAGAACCTTAATATCTCGTGGTTTCCTTTTGGACCCCGCTGCCACGGGAGGGATGGACAATAGATGTCATGCAAGTTTTTTCCCTAAGCACGTATGACGACACACGGAATGCATGCCTACATCACATTGACGAACGGGAGCTAGCCACATATCTCTCCGTGTTATAACTGTTGCGTGATGAATATCATCCAAACAAATCACCGACCCATTGCCTACGAGTTTGTCCCACTGCTGCTATTACTTGTTTTGCTCTGCTGGTGTTACTACTATTGCTGCTGTTGTTACTTGCTTTGCTCTGCTGCTGTTACTTGTTTTGCTCTGCGGTTGCTACTACTGTTGCTGTTGTTGTTACTTGCTTTGCTATGCTGTTGTTACTACTGTTGCTACTTGCTACTGCTGTCACTATTGTTGTTCCTTGCCACTGTTGTTACTCATTACACTGCTGCTACCTGCTTCAATACTTTTTCTCGCGCCGTTGACGGGAAAGAATATTTTCCGTCCATGGACAACTTCGGGTGCCATTGATACGACAGTTAGGAATAGTATGCCTTGTCAACAGATCGTTTCTGGCACCGTTGTTATCATACTACTTTTCTGCTGATACTTTCCTTGCAGATACTAATCTTTCAGGTGTGGTTGAATCTGACACATTCAGCTGCTAATACTTGAGAATATTCTTCCTCTTCATGTTTGGCGAACCAACAAATTTGGGTTGAATACTCTACCCTCGAAAACTATCGCGAACCCACGCGCTGGTGGGCCATTGCAAGACAATTGCCAATTGTTGAGCAACTCGGAGCAGTCTGGCTTCGTTGTTGTGGAGGCATCAAGTCAGGAACACGTCAAGAACATTATTCTAGTGTCGTTGCCGGGGACTGCTAGCAGCATTTTTTCTGGCGCCATTGCCGGGGAAGGGATTGCTATATTCTCTGAGTCACTTAGGATTTATATCTGCTGATCACTATGAAGAATCTGAAAGATCCAAAAACCAAAGGAACTGCCATCTAGCTCTGCACTTGATTCACCTTCAGTTATGAGTAAGTTTGCGACACCACCTCATGCTAGAAATCTTGATATGTCGCCTATGCTTGATACTGCTATGCCTGATACTGCTAGATATGCTATGCGTGATACTGCTAGAGATGCTATGTCTGATAC
This sequence comes from Hordeum vulgare subsp. vulgare, assembly GCF_904849725.1. Classification (NCBI taxonomy): domain Eukaryota; kingdom Viridiplantae; phylum Streptophyta; class Magnoliopsida; order Poales; family Poaceae; genus Hordeum; species Hordeum vulgare. The sequence goes on along the minus strand of NC_058523.1, from coordinate 116,481,064 downwards.
TGCTAGAGATGCTATGCCTGATATTGCTATAGATGCTATGCCTGATACTGCTAGAGATGCTACTATGTCTGATACTGCTAGAGATGCTATGCCTGATACTGCTAGAGATGCTATGTCTGATACTGCTAGAGATGCTATGCCTGATGATGCTATGCTTGATACTGCTTTGCGTGATGATGCTAGAGATGCTATTTTGCCTGATGATGCTATGCTTGATACTGCTAGAGATACTACTTTGCCTCATGTGCCACTAGGGGTATTCCTTGATGCTCATATTGCTAGAGTTACTGCCAATGCTCGTGATGCTTCTGAAACTGCCGATACTATTGAGATAAAACCTGCTTTTGCTCCTGCTAGATCTAGCTCTCCTAGATATGAATTGCCTGATATACCTGAGGGTTACGTATGGAGGGAGAGATAGCTGAGGATTTTCTTGCGTGTAAGGATGCCTATGACGCTGAGAAATTACTTCTCAAGTGGAAGGAAAAATCTCTGAAAGCTAGGATGAAATACGACCCGAAGTTTGCCACTTCACCTATCTTTATCACCGATAAGGATTATGAATTCTCTGTAGACCCTGAGATAATCTCTATTGTCGAATCTGATCCTTTCCATGGTTATGAGTCTAAGACGGTCGTAGCCCATCTTACCAAACTACACGATATAGCCACCCTTTTCACTAGTGAGGAGAAAATCCGCCACTACTATATCCTTAAGATGTTTCCTTTCTCTCTAAAGGATGACGCTAAAGCCTGGTTCACTTCTCTTGCTCCTGGATGTGTGAGTAGTCCCCGGGATATGGTCTATTACTTCTGTGAGAAATATTTTCCTGCCCATAAGAAGCAAGCTGCCTTGCAGGAAATATACAACTTTGCTCAACTCAAAGAAGAGAGTCTCCCACAAGCTTGGGGGAGGCTCATCCAGCTACAGAATGCTTTGCCTGATCACTCTCTTAAGAAGAACGAGATACTTGATATCTTCTATAACGGACTTACCGATGCTTCTAGAGACCACCTAGATAGTTGTGCCGGTTGTGTTTTTAGGGAACAAACTATAGAACAAGCTGAGACTCTACTGAATAACATCTTGATCAACAGTAATGCTTGGACTATTCCCGAACCACCTCCTAAGACAACTCCAAAGAAAAGAGGTATTCTATTCCTCAGTCCCGAAGATATGCAAGAAGCCAAGAAATCTATGCAAGAGAAAGGCATTAGATCTGAAGATGTCAAAAATCTACCACCTATCGAAGAGATTCATGGTCTCGATAACCTGATACAAGTAGTAGAAGTGAATTCTCTGCGTAAGTTTGATGAGAGTGATATTCCTTTTGACAAACCTGCTAGCCTATGCATTGATGAATTTGACAACTTTGTTGCCAAACAACAGAGTTTCAATGATTATGTTAGCAGACATTTGGAACAAAGTACTCGTATGCTTAGTCACTTAAGTGCTTGTGTAGACAGAAATGTAAATGATCTGAAGCTTCTGAGTAAACATGCCTCTATGATTACTACTCACGTAGAACAAGTACTTAAAGCTCAGAATGACTTGCTCAATGAATTAAATGACAACTCTATCAGAGTCATTACTAGAGGAGGCAAAATGACGCAGGAACCTTTGTATCCTGAAGGCCATCCTAAGAGAACTGATCAAGATTCTCAAGGAATTAATGCTGATACACCCATCCATCCTAAGAAGAAGAAGAAGGATGATAGAAACCTACATGTCAGTTCACCAAATACTGTCACACCTGAAGAACCAAATGATATTTCTGCGTCTGATGCAGAAACACAATCTGGTGATGAACAAGAACCTGGTGACAATATGGACAGCAATGTTCATAATGAGGCTCAACCTAGCAATGATAAGGATGTGGAGATTGAACCTACGGTTAATCATGATAACCCACAACCTAAGTGATACGATAAGAATGACTTTGCTGCTAGGAAGCATGGTAAAGAAAGGGAGCCATGGGTTCAGAGACCTATGCCCTTTCCTTCTAAGCAATCCAAGAAAAAGGATGGTGAGGATTTTGAGCGCTTCGTTGAAATGATAAGACCCGTCTTTCTACATATGCGGTTAATTGATATGCTCAAAATGTCTCCGTATGCCAAGTACATGAAAGATATCGTGACTAATAAACGGAAGATACCAGATCTTGAGATCTCCACCATGCTTGCCAAATACACTTTCAAATGTGGAACTCCTAAAAAACTTGGTGATCCCGGAGTGCCCACTATACCTTGCTCCATTAAAGGAAAATATGTAAGAACTGCCTTATGTGACCTTGGAGCTGGTATTAGTGTTATGCCACTCTCTCTTTATCGTAGACTTGAACTGGATAAGTTGACACCCACTGAAATTTCTGTGCAAATGGCCGACAAATCAACCGCTTTCCCTATCGGCATTTGCGAGGATGTGCCTGTTGTGGTTGCTAACACCACTATCTTAACAGACTTTGTTATCTTGGATATTCCCGAGGACGATGCCATGGCTGTCATCCTCGGAAGACCCTTTTTAAACACTGCAGGGGCTGTTATAGATTGCAACAAAGGCAATGTCACTTTCCATGTCAACGGTAATGAGCATACAGTGCACTTTCCGAAAAAACGATATCAAGTACATTTCATCAATGCTATCAAAAAAACTTCATCGATTCTTATTGGGAGCTTTGAATGCCCTATTCATCGTGTCAAGATGAAGTATGATTTGCTTGTTGGGGAGATACATATCCCCATTGAGGTGACTTAGTGGCTATTCGACAATTCTCCGTTTCCTCTTGCAATTCGAAAAGGTTTTGTCATGAGGATTTGATCAACCCCATTGACGGATTTCTTTCGATGACCATGAAATGGATGAATCAAAGAGTCACATACCTCTGTTTTAAGCTTTCATTTTCTGTTGCTTAGAAGAAAAATGATAGATTTAGTTTAGTTTTTTCATGTTTTCTGTTTTAGCTCCCGGAGAAAAATACCCCAAAAATAAAAGTTCTCTGATGGTCCTGAAAATCTAGTATGATTTTTCTGGAATATTTGAAAAATACTGGGACTGAGAGCTGGCCTGGGGGCCACACCAGTGGGCCACAAGCCCTGTAGCCGCTGCCCCTGGTGGCGGCTACCAAGCTTGTGGGGCCCACAGGGACCCCCTCCACTCATTCCAGCTCTCATCCTCTTCTTCTTCCTCCAGAAAAAATCGTTTCACAGCTCAAACCCGTGTTCTTGCTCACTTGGCTGAGATTTTCGATCTCCTTGCTCAAAGCACCATTCTCTGAACCGTTTTGGGGAAATTACTCCTTGGTAAGTGACTCTTCCATTGGTCCAATTAGTTTTTGCTCTAGTGCTTTATCCTTCGCATATTCTTGCTACCTTGGTGACCCTGTTCTTGAGCTTGAAATATTGATTTTAGCTGGTCCCAAGTAGTTTTAGCGCGTGATACGGTCTCTAGGCACTAGTAGGAGTAGTTGATATGAGTTGGGTTAATCCTTGCTCACTTTTCTTTCGAAGTCTTTAAAAATTTCAGAATTTTTCAGAGCTAGAAAAGGAAAAAGATGAGGAGGTTCTTGAGAGGCTCTTCAAGGCGTAACCCCAAGGAGGATGAGAAGAACCACCCCAAGTACGTGGTTCCTCGAGTCACAGAAGATCGAGCGTGTGAGTGGCCAAGTGATGAATTTTTGCGCGCCGCTGGGCTTTACGAAGACTTTTATTACTTGGTGGAGAACGCAGGTCTTACTGCGTTCGTTGAAGATAAGTGCTCACAATACCTCCTCCTCACCAATATTTTCGTTCAAAGCTTCAACTTTTATCCGAGGAAGAATCCTCCCATGGTTGAGTTCATGTTATACGACATCCCCCAGTGCATGACACTACAGGATTTTCGCAATGTATGCAAATTACCTTATGTTGGGGATATTCATGACCCTCGTCCACATGACTTGGAGGATTTCATAGGTAGTATTGCTGTTGGAGAGGGGAGAGGAGTGTCTCGTGCTAGAATTGCTAGCACACATTTTCCCGTGCTTCGGTACTTCTCATTATTTCTGGAAAATGCTTGATTGGCCGTGGGGAGGCTGGATCACTTAGCTCTCCATACCTTGTGGTTTTGCGCGAAGGCCTTTATAACGATAAGACTTATAGCCTAGGTGCTATAGTAGCGCAGCGGTTGAACACAAACCGTTCCAAGGGTGTCGTCTATGGAGGTATCTATGCTACCCGTCTTGCCAGACACTTTGAGATAGCCGTTAGACTGGGGGAGGAAGGAGAGATGCTTCTTCCTGGGAAATATCTGGATTATGACAGCATGGTTCGCCATGATTTTCTGGATAGAGATGCTAGTAGACGGATGATTTATAACCTGGTATTTAGTCAGGGTACTCGAGAGACTATTACTTTGCCTGCTCCTTCTTTGTTCGATCTTCATGCAGGCAGGTACACTATTATGCCCTCGGACATCTACGCATATTGGGGCTTGGCCCAACCACAAGTGCACGTGCCCGAGCCGCCAGTCGAGTACGAGACGCCAGTTTATCAGTGGGAGCTAGAGGAGCTCACACAGCAGTGGCATCCACAGTCCGCTCCAGAGTATCCCGAAGCTGGTTATTTCCCGCCTTGGGAGTAGACCAAGCTAGGCCAAAAGCCTAAGCTTGGGGGAGTATGTGTTCTCACCGACCTTGTATTCATGCTTATGCTTTCACCTTGTTACCCGGTGTTTACACTTTGCCACTGTATTATCCATGCTAGTTTACTTTCGTTTTCTTGTTTTCTTGTTTTGTGTCCTTTTGAGAAAACCCAAAAAGATTTTCATTTCTTCTTTTGCTTGTAGGGATTTTTCCCGTGTAAATAGTTTTCTTTTTCTTTGGGTCAAGGTAGAAGATATTGGTTACAATGTTTAGTTGCTCTTGCTTGCATACCTGTTTAGCTTTCAAAGAGCCATATTACTTTGTCTTCTCCTTTGTGTTTGCCTGCAGATTCAGCTTAGTCCAATGCACGAGCACTCTTATTATTGTTTACATCGTTCGATCGTGCAAGTGAAAGGCAATAATGATGATATATGATGAAGTGACTGAGACTGGAAAGGCTGGTATGAACTCTATCTATTTTTTTTTGTAAATATGACTACTTGTCGTCCCAGATTCAGCTTTGTTGTGAGAGAACCATGTTTGTAATGACAACTTAGAGATCATAGTTCCTGATGCCATTCTTAATTAGCTGAGAGCTTATAATGGTTTGTCTTGAATGCCAACATAGATTTTGAAATGACTATGATGTAGTATGATAGGATGGTATTCTCCTTTGAATGATTCAAGTGGCTTGACTTGGCGCATGTTCATGCATGTAGTTGAAACAAAATCAACATAGCCTCTATGATGTTCATGTTCATGGTGATTTATATCATGTTCATGCTTGCACTCAATGCTAGTCAAACTCATTGCATCTTGATGACTGTTGTCGCTCTCTAGTTGGTCGCTTCCCAGTCTTTTGCTAGCCTTCACTTGTATCAAGCGGAATACTGCTTGTGCATCCACTTCCATAAACCCAAAAAAAATTCCATGAGAGTCCACCATACCTACCTATTTGCGGTATCTACCTGCCGTTCCAAGTAAATTTGCATGTGCCATTCTCTAAACCTTCAAGAAATAATCTGTTTTGCATGCCCGAACCGCTCATGTGGTGACAGGGGGCTATTGATATCTTCCATGTTAGGCGTGTTATCCTCGACATGTGTTTATTCACTGTCATTCACGAGAAAGGGGTCGGTAATTGGAATGCCCAGTTCCACGCTTAAATTGAAAACATAACTGTAAAACAAGACTCCCCCCAGTTTGATGTTAGTATGGACGGTACCCGAGGATTCGGCTCCCGTGGAGTGTGATTGATTGGTGGTGGGGGAGTTAAAACTTTACTTTTCTGTTTGGGAACCTCCTATAGCATGAGTAGCGTGGAAGATATTGAGAACTCTTGGTCATTGCATTGACAATGAAAGCATTCCACCCAAAATTATTATCTCTGTTTTCAAAGCTTGAGCTCTGGCACCTCTGCAAATCAATGCTTCCCTCTACGAAGGGCCTGTCTATTTATTTTCCTGTTGACTCATCCTCTTCTTGTATAAGCACCAATTAGAGAGCACCTTTGTCATTTTTATGCTTTGCTTTTGATTGATATTGGGTATGACTATGACTGGATCTTCATTGCTATGAATTACAATGTTTAGTCAGCCCTTGATCTTTGAAAGTGCTCTGCATTTATGTTTTGCGGTCTCAGAAAGAGCTAGCGAGATACCACCTATTCATATTGCTTCATGCTTGTTTTGATTGAATTGTTGATATCTAAAATTCATTATTGTTTGCTCGCCAGCTCATTATGCCATTGATATTAGTTTACCGTGAGACCTTTGTGTCACTTGCTTATGTGGTTAACTTGTGATCTTGCTGAAATTCTGGTTATGAGTTAGACATAGTTGCAACAACAAGATCAAACAGAGTTTGTCAAAGTTTTTCTTTCTCTTTCAGTTTGTCAACTGAGTTGCTTGAGGACAAGCAAGGTTTTAAGCTTGGGGGAGTTGATACGTCTCCATCGTATCTACTTTTCCAAACTCTTTTGCCCTTGTTTTGGACTCTAATTTGCATGATTTGAATGGAACTAACCTGGACTAACGTTGTTTTCAGCAGAATTGCCTTGGTATTGTTTTTGTGCAGAAATGAAAGTTCTCGGAACGTCCTAAAAATTTACAGAGAATATTTCCGGATAATATGAAAAATGCCTGTGCAAAGATCCACCGGAGGGGATGGGCCAGTGGGCCACAATCCCTGTAGCCGCCACCCCCTGGTGGCGGCTAGCAAGCTTGTGGGGCCCACGTGGCTCTGCCGCCCCCAAACTCAGCTCTATAAATTCACTTTCGTCCTAGAAAAAATCAGGAGAGAAGATTTCGTCGCGTTTGCGATACGGAGGCACCGCCACATCCTGTTCTTCATCTGGAGGACAGGTCTGGAGTCTGTTTTGGGCTCCGGAGAGGGGAAATCGTCGCCATCGTTATCATCAACCTTCTTCCCTCTCCAATTCCATGAAGCTCTTCATCGTTCGTGAGTAATCTATTTGTAGGCTCGCTGGGCGGTGATGAGTAGGATGAGATCTATCAAGTAATCGAGTTAGTTTTGACGGGGATTGATCCCTAGTATCCACTATGTTCTGAGATTGATGTTGCTACTACTTTGCCATGCTTAATGCTTGTCACTAGGGCCCGATTGCCATGATTTCAGATCCGAACTTATTATGTTGTCACCAATATATGTTTGTGTTAGATCCGATCTTGCAAGTTGTAGTTACCTACTATGTGTTATGACCCGGCAACCCCGAAGTGACAATAACCGGAACCACTCCCGGTGATGACCATAGTTTGAGGACTTCATGTGTTCACCAAGTGCTAATGCGTTGTTCCGGTTCTTTATTAAAAGGAGAACCTTAATATCCCATAGTTTCCTTTTGGACTCTGCTGCCACGGGAGGGATGGACAATAGATGTCATGGAAGTTCTTTTCCCTAAGCACGTATGACGACACACGGAATGCATGCCTACATCACATTGACGAACGGGAGCTAGCCACATATCTCTCCGTGTTATAATTGTTGCATGATGAATATCATCCAAACAAATCACCGACCCATTGCCTACGAGTTTGTCCCACTGCTGCTGTTACTTGTTTTGCTCTGCTGCTGTTACTACTATTGCTGCTCCTGTTACTACTGTTGTTGTTGTTGTTACTTGCTTTGCTCTGCTGATGTTACTTGTTTTGCTCTGCTGCTGTTACTACTGTTGCTGTTGTTGTTACTTGCTTTGCTCTGCTGTTGTTACTACTGTTGCTACCTGCTACTGCTATCACCACTGTTGTTCCTTGCCACTGTTGTTACTCGTTACACTGCTGCTACCTGCTTCAATACTTTTTCTCGCGCCGTTGACGGGAAAGAATATTTTCCGTCCACGGTCAACTTCTGGCACCATTGATACGACAGTTAGGAATAGTCTGCCTTGTCAACAGATCGTTTGTGGCACCGTTGTTATCATACTACTTTGCTGCTGATACTTTGCTTGCAGATACTAATCTTTCAGGTGTGGTTGAATCTGACACATTCAGCTGCTAATACTTGAGAATATTCTTCCTCTTCCTGTCTAGCGAACCAACAAATTTGGGTTGAATACTCTACCCTCGAAAACTACCGCGAACCCACGCGCTGGTGGGCCATTGCAAGACAATTGCTAACTGTTGAGCAACTGGGAGCAGTCTGGCTTCGTTGCCGTGGAGGCATCAAGTCAGGAACACGTCAACAACATTATTCTAGTGTCGTTGCCGGGGACTGCTAGCAGTCCCTAGAGTGGCTTCGAGTATGACGTTTGGGTGTATAACTCGCCTTCTTCAAAAGGAAATTGGGATCCAGATAAGCATCTGGGTGAGATAGGGGAACTTTCCTATAGATTCGCCTGGCCGGCTTAGGGGGAGAAGAAGTTGAGTCGGAAGAAATGGAAATTACCTCGACATCTTCATCCTGGCTCTCAAAGTCATCATCCTATAAACAAAGGTAGCAAAGCATGAGTACAAGTCAGATTAAGGCAATAAAGACAAGAGAGTTTTACCTCTGATTGTTCTTCGGTGGCCTGAGACTCGCCAACGACGGATGACTCTTTTGTTGCAGCTTTGCCTTTGTTCTTCTTCTTCGTCTTAGGGGCGGGTTTGGTCGTTTTCTTGATGATTGTCTTGGGCCTTCGGGACCAAAAGGCCGAGTCCCTCTGATTGACATGATGAAAAGCTCAGATCAGAAACATGAATGAGTACGTTAAAAAGCTAAAAGGGAGACTTGGATTGTTTACCTCTGGGGCCGGGTTGGAAACGCAAAAAGGTTTAAGCCCAATTTTGGAGCAATTCTCAATGGGCCCGCCACTTAGTTTTTTCACAATCTCGACAATGTCTTCTTCTTTGAGCCTCACATTGTAAAAGCATTGGGGTGGTTTAAGTCGCCATTATATTCACACATCAAGCCATTCCGGTGGCTTAAGGGCATGATTCTCCACTCCACCCAGCAGCGGATCAGACCGATCCCAGTAAGACCATTGATGGTAAGAGCCTTCGGCTTTGCAAAGATAGGGACAAGTGTGGCTTCTTCTTCTTCAGTTAGCTTTTCCGGCAACTTGAAGTCCATGGGCAGACGTTCTTCCCTAAAGCCCAGTAAAGGGTTCTCATTGGATGGAGAGGTGTCACGGGAGTAGAACCAAGTCTTTGCCCAACCTTTGGGATGACTATGCAATGTAACGGCCGGAAACCCGCATTCACGGTGTCGCTGGATATTAACTCCCCCAAGCTCTATGCAAGGCCCGTTGGCAAATTCAGTCTGGCGGTTCAGATAAAAAAACTTCCTAAACAACAGTACAGTGGGCTCTATTTGCAGATAAGGCTCACAGAACACTTGGAACTGACAAAGGTTACTGATGGAGTTTGGTTCCAAGTCATGGGGATGGAGGTTGAAGAAGTGCAAGGTGTCTCTGAAGAATTTTAAGCCGGGTGGTGTGAAGCCTCGCTCAAAGTGATTAGCAAAAACGATTACTTCCCCTTCGGCGGGTTGAGGAGTTGGTTCCCCAAAGGCGGTTCGCCAGCCAATGACTTCCTTGGGCGCAAGATTGCACACTTTCACAAATTACTCAAGATAAGCGTCGTTAACTTCTCCTGGCAGCCAATTACATTTAGAGATGGTACCCATGACTACAGAAATGAATTGGCGGGTTGTCAGGACCTACAGAATGATAACTCGCCAGCCAACGGTTGGAAGCATATCTACAAGGGAGTTGTAACTTGTCGTAGCATTAAGGGTGGATTGTGACTCTAAAGGTTTCCTTAAGGATATTCCCAATTGAGGACAAACATGTTTCCAACACCGAGAGATAATTTACGGATCTATGATGGTTCTATTGGAGAAAATAATACTTGCCAAAAATTCAGGCACTAAGAACACAAAAATACTGCAAAAGTAGTGTGTCGATCTACAGAGCAATGGAGGAAGAATAAAACTTGCTGGGGAGCGCGATGGGACTACCATAGTTTATTGCTATGAGGAAGGATCTAAAATACCATGCTCAGAAGGGTTGATGGTAAGAGGACCTGATAACCCACAAGTATATGGGATCAATTGTAGCCTTTCTCGATAAGTAAGAGTGTCAAACCCAACAAGGAGCTAAAGGTAGGACAAATATTCCCTCAAGTTCTATCGACCACCGATACAACTCTACGCACACTTTACGTTCGCTAGAACAAGTATGAAACTAGAAGTACTTTGTAGGAGTGAAAGGATAGGCTTGCAAGAAAGTAAAGAACAAGTAAATAAAACTAGGGGCTGGTCAGAAAAAGAAACAAATACGAGTGTCTAACGAGTGTGGAAAAGTGGTGGTAGGAGTTGCGGAATTGTCCCTAAGCAATTGACTACGTTACTAGATCGATAGCAAGTATCATGTGGGAGAGGCCTCTGCTAGCATGTCATCCCTTACTTGGAATTCTATGCACTTATGATTGGAACTATTAGCAAGTGTCCGCAACTACTAACGTTCATTAAGGTAAAACCCAACCATAGCAATAAGATATATTGGCCCCCCTTCAATCCCATATGCATCAATTTCGATGTTAGGTTTGAAGCTTCTGTCACTCTAGCCTGCCAATACATAGTCCTATCAACATACAACTAACCCTATGGTGTGATCCACGCGCGCGATCATATGATGGGCACCAAAGGACAGCAACATAACCACAAGCAAATTAAACCAATCATAGCAATTCATCAATCACCGATAGGACAACGATAATCTACTCAGACATCATAGGATAGCAACACATCATTGGATAATAATATGTAGCATAAAGCACCATGTTCAAGTAGAGGGCACAGCGGGTCGCGGGAGAGTGAACCACTGAATATAGATGGGGGAAGATGATAGAGATGTTGGTGAAGATGACGGAGGTGTTGGTGTAGATCGCCGTCACACGATGATGTCCCGCGCGGCGTTCCGGCGCCGCCGGGAGAGAGGGGGAAAGAGCCCCCCTCCTTATTGTTCTTTCTTGACCTCCTCCCTAGATGGGAGAAGGTTTCTCCTCTGGTCCATGGTCTCCATGGCGACGGAGGGGCGAGAGCCCCTCCGAGATTGGATCTCTCTCTCTCTCTCTCTGTCCTTCTGTTTCTGCGCTCCCAGATTCTGCGTTTCACCGTTTCTTAAATTCCCGGAGATCCGTAACTCTAATTGGGCTGAAATTTTAACATGATTTTCTTCCGGATATTATCTTTCTTGTGGCGAAATAAGGGCTCCAACCGCCTTAAGGAGTGGCCACAAGCCTGTCTGTCGCGGGCCCACCCCCTGGACGCGGCGACAGGGCTTGTGGGCACTACGTGCATCGCCTCGCGTTGATTTTTCTTCCCAAAAATCATAAATATTCCAAAAATTTCCGGTAAGTTTTTATTACATTTGGACTTCGTTTTGTATGGATATTCTGCGGAACAAAAAACGTGCAACAAACAGTAACTGGCACTGGGCACTGGATCAATATGTTAGTCCCAAAAATAGTATAAAAAGTTGCCAAAAGTATATGAAAGTTGTAGAATATTGGCATGAAACAATCAAAAATTATAGATACGACGGAGACGTATCAGCATCCCCAACCTTAATTCCTGCTCGTCCTCGAGTAGGTAAATGATAAAAAAGATAATTTTTGATGTGGAATGCTACCTAGCATAATCTTGATCATATAATCTAATCATGGCATGAATACTAAAACACGAGTGATTCGAAGCAATAGTCTATCATTTGACATAAAGACAATAATATTTCAAGCATACTAACAAGGCAATCATGTCTTCTCAAAATATCATGGCCAAAGAAAGTTATCCCTACAAAATCATATAGTATCGCTATGCTCCATCTTCCCCACACAACGTATTTAAATCATGCACAACCCCGGTTTTAGCCAAGCAATTGTTTCATATTTTAGTGTCCTCAAACCTTTTCAACTTTCACGCAATACATGAGCGTGAGCCATGGACATAACACTATAGGTGGAATAGAATATGGTGGTCGTGGAGAAGACAAAAAAGGAGGAGATAGTCTCACATCAACTAGGCGTATCAACGGGCTATGGAGATGCCCATCAATAGATATCAATGTGAGTGAGTAGGGATTGCCACACAACGGATGCACTAGAGCTTATAAGTGTATGAAAGCTCACAAAAGAAACTAGTGGGTGTGCACCCAACTTGCTTGCTCATGAAGACCTAGGGCAATTTTGAGGAAGCCCATCATTGGAATATACAAGCCAAGTTATATAATGAAAATTTCCCACAAGTATATGGAAGTGACAACATAGGAGACTCTTTGTCATGAAGATCATAGTGCTATTTGAAGCACAAGTGTGGAAAGAGGATAGTAGCAATTGTCCCTTCTCTCTTTTCTCTCATTTTTTGTGTGTGCTCTTTGGCCTCTTTTTTATTATTTTTATTTTTTTATTTTGGTGGGCATCTTTGGACTCTTTTTTTATAAATGGGCTTCGCTGCCCTCTTTTATTTCCTCAGATGGGACAATGCTCTATTAATGATGATCATCACACTTACAACTCAATACTTAGAGCAATGATGACTCTATATGAAATGCCTTCGGTAGTGTACCGTGACAATGATCTAGCATAGCAATGACATCAAAAAACGGACAAGCCATGGAAACATCATGCTAGCTATCTTACGATCATGCAATGGCAATATGGAAGTGGTGGCACATGTCATGAGACAGAACGGTGGTAGTTGCATGGCAATATATCTCGGAATGGCTATGAAATGCCATAATAGGTAGGTATGGTGTCTGTTTTGAGGGAGGCTATATGGTGGGTGTAATGCACCGGCGAAAGTTGTGCGGTACTAGAGAGGCTAGCAATGGTGGAAGGGTGAGAGTGCGTATAATCCATGGACTCAACATTAGTCATAAAGAACTCACATACTTATTGCAAAAGTCTATTAGTCATCGAAACAAGGTACTACACGCATGCTCCTAGGAGAAAGGTTGGTAGGAGTTAACCATCGCGCGATCCCGACCTCCACACAAAGGATGACAATCAATAAATAAATCATGCTCCGACTTCATCACATAACGGTTCACCATACGTGCATGCTATGGGAATCACAAACCTTAACACAAGTATTTCTAAAAAAACACAATTACTCACTAGCATGACTCTAATATCACATATTCATGTCGCAAAACTATTGCAAGGAATCAAACATATCATATTCAGTGATCTACAAGTTTTATGTAGGGTTTTATGACTAACCATGTGAATGACCAACTCCTGTTAACTCTCTAAATAGGTATAAGTGAAGCATGAGAGTTTAATTCTTTCTACAAAAGATATGCCCCGCTCTAACAAATATAAGTGAAGCAAAAGAGCATTCTACAAATGGCGGTTTTCTATGTGTAGGGAAACAGGCAATCCAAACTTCAAAAGATATAAGTGAAGCACAAGAAGCATTCTATAAAGCTAACCAAGGACTATATCATACCAGCATGGTGCATAAAAGAAAAAAGGAAAAATAAACACAAAAGACGCTCCAAGCATTTGCACATATCATGTGACGAATTAAAATATAGCTCCGAGTAAAATTACCGATAGATTGTAGACGAAAGAGGGGATGCCCAAGCTTAGACGCTTGAGTCTTCCTTGAATACTACCTTGGGGTGCCTCGGGCATCCCCAAGCTTAGGCTCTTGCCTCTCCTTATTCCTTCATCCATCGTGCTCTCACCCAAAACTTGAAAACTTCAATGACACAAAACTCAACAAAACTTCGTGAGATCCGTTAGTATAATAAAATATATCACCACTTCAAGTACTGTTGTGAACTCATTCTAAATTCATATTAGCATTATATCTACTGGAATCTAACTTCACCATGGTTCATACCACCCTATACTACCCATAGATTCATCAAAATAAGAGAACAATGCATAGAAAACAGAATCTGTCAAAACAGAATAGTCTGTAGCAATCTGTATATTCCGTATACTTCTGATATCTCAAAAAATCTAAAAAATTACGAACGTCTGGAAATTTTGCATATCAATCAGCATCAAAAATAATCAACTCAAAATCTCTTCCAGAATAAAAATGAAAATTAATTTTGTGAGCAGAAAGTTTCTGTCTTTTCTCAGCGTGATCAAACAACTATCACCCAAACTAATCGTAAAGGCTTTACTTGGCACATTATTTTTAAAAACACAAAGGAATTGTACAAGGGGATAATTATTTTTGTGATAAACTTCCATGAAAAATTCTACATCGTTTCCATGAGCATGAACACAAGTGTTCAAGGTCGACCCTCACTTTCGCAATGCATCACCTTTCAATCGCTTCTCTTTTTGAAAAAGTTTTAACTTCCCCTCTATATTTTTTTGTTTTTAAACTAAATAAAAGCACTTCAACAGAAATAAATGACTCTCTAAAATTTCCGGGTTGTCTCCCAGGAAGCGCTTTCTTTAAAGCCCTTAAGCTAGGCATAAAGTGCTCAAGTAATGGATCCACCCGGATCCCAAGGTATATCAAAGCCAATTTTAATTAGCAATGATTTAAAATTTAGTAGTGAGCACAAGGTAACATATATCAAGCAATGACGAAGTCTAACTCTCTTCCTATTCATTGGCATGACATAAAAGAACAATTCATGCACACCAAGTAAAGGCCAATACATAGCATAAGCAGTTTCTTGCAATTTTATCGTATTGGAAACATAGAGAGGTGGAGATGTAGTTCCTCTCTCATAATAACTGCAAGTAGGAGCAGCAAGCACATGCATATTATATTCATCAAAATCATCATGTTTAACATAAGGGACTATAGCTAGCTCATCTTCATAAGCATCATTCATATTGGCAACATGGCCACAAGCATAGCATGCATCAAGTTCATCAAAAAGGGATATTTCAAACGAATCCAAGGGATCATAGCATTCATCCTCTGGTAAGAATGAAGGGAAATTAAATAATGTATGAGTAGAAGAGTTACTCTCATTAGAAGGTGGACACGGGTAGCTAGTCCGCTCTTCCTCCTTTTGTTCTTCGCTCTCCTCTTCATCTTTTTCATCTAATGAGCTCACAATTTCAGCATTTTCTTCTTCCATAGTTTCCTGCAAAATAATAGTCTATTCTTGGGCAGCATAGGATTTCTCCTTAAATCGTTCAATATGGGCATTATATTCATAATTAGTATAACAATAACGAAGCATAGCCAAATTTTCAGATCGGTAAGGAGCATCATCATTATCATCACACCTTTTAAACAGAGCCTCAATTTCATAAGCACCCATAAAAGCAACAAACTCTTCTATTTGATCCACATCATAGTAATCATATATACCATTATCATAAGAAGCCAAGGTTCTATGATCATTAAATTCACAAGAAAAGGGAAGGTGTGGAGCCTTCATCCTAGAGCAACAAGTAACACCATATCTCTTGCATAGTTCCCAAGCATACCATTTCAACAAATGGATTTGATCCCATAAAAGTTTCCCTTTTTGAGTCAAGCGATAATCCCTAAAGTATTCACGTTGATCCAACATGTATCCCATTATATAATTGAATGGGGATTTCTCAGGATTATTAAAGAAGTGCATAATATTTTCCACATAACGAGCCTCAAGGGTTTTAGGAGGTTCCCCATCTCCATGAGTAGCAAGTACACCTAATGTTTTTGGTATTTCGTGTTCCATATCCATAACTAAAGATAGAAAACAACTTAGAACAGCAAATAAAACGACTTAGTGATAAAGCAAACAAGCACACACGAGAATATTCACCCCACGCTATTGCTCCCCGGCAACGGCGCCAGAAAAAGGTCTTGATAACCCACAAGTATAGGGGATCAATTGTCGCCTTTCTCGATAAGTAAGAGTGTCGAACCCAACGAGGAGCTAAAGGTAGGACAAATATTCCCTCAAGTTCTATCGACCACCGATACAACTCTACGCACACTTTACGTTCGCTTTACCTAGAACAAGTATGAAACTAGAAGTACTTTGTAGGAGTGAAAGGATAGGCTTGCAAGAAAGTAAAGAACACGTAAATAAAACTAGGGTCTGGTTAGAAAAAAGAAACAAATACGAGTGTCTAACGAGTGTGGAAAAGTGGTGGTAGGAGTTGCGGAATTGTCCCTAAGCAATTGACTACGTTACTAGATCGATAGCAAGTATCATGTGGGAGAGGCCTCTGCTAGCATGTCATCCCTTACT
This sequence comes from Hordeum vulgare subsp. vulgare, assembly GCF_904849725.1. NCBI lineage: Eukaryota > Viridiplantae > Streptophyta > Magnoliopsida > Poales > Poaceae > Hordeum > Hordeum vulgare. The sequence continues at coordinate 116,464,775 of NC_058523.1, read as the reverse complement.
TGGAATTCTATGCACTTATGATTGGAACTATTAGCAAGCGTCCGCAACTACTAACGTTCATTAAGGTAAAACCCAACCATAGCAATAAGATATATTGGTCCCCCTTCAATCCCATATGCATCAATTTCTATGCTAGGTTTGAAGCTTCTGTCACTCTAGCATGCCAATACATAGTCCTATCAACATACAACTAACCCTATGGTGTGATCCACGTGTGCGATCATATGATGGGCACCAAAGGACAACAACATAACCACAAGCAAAACAAACCAATCATAGCAATTCATCAATCACCGATAGGACAACGATAATCTACTCAGACATCATAAGATAGCAACACATCATTGGATAATAATATGTAGCATAAAGCACCATGTTCAAGTAGAGGGTACAGCAGGTTGCGGGAGAGTGAACCGCTGAATATAGATAGGGGAAGACAATAGAGATGTTGGTGAAGATGACGGAGGTGTTGGTGTAGATCGTCGTCACACGATGATGTCCCCGGCGGCGTTCCGGCGCCGCCGGGAGAGAGCCCCCCTCCTTCTTATTCTTTCTTGACCTCCTCCCTAGATGGGAGAAGGGTTTCTCCTCTGGTCCATGGTCTCCATGGCGGCGGAGCCCCTCCGAGATTGGATCTCTCTCTCTCTGTCCTTCTGTTTCTGCGCTCCCAGATTCTGCGTTTCACCGTTTCTTAAATTCCCGGAGATCCGTAACTCCGATTGGGCTGAAATTTTAACACGATTTTCTTCCGGATATTATCTTTCTTGCGGAGAAAGAAGGACTCCAACCGCCTTAAGGAGTGGCCACAAGCCTGCCTGCCGCGGGCCCACCCCCTAGCCGCGGCGACAGGGCTTGTGAGCACTCCGTGCATCGCCTCGCGTTGATTCTTCTTCCCAAAAATCATAAATATTCCAAAAAAAATCCCGTAAGATTTTATTGCGTTTGGACTTCGTTTGGTATGGATATTCTGCGAAACAAAAAACATGCAACAAACAGGAACTGGCACTGGATCAATATGTTAGTCCCAAAAATAGTATAAAAGTTGCCAAAAAGTATATGAAAGTTGTAGAATATTGGCATGAAACAATCAAAAATTATAGATACGACGGAGACGTATCAGGACCCAACATTCATGGAGATTCGGTGCTACCCTAAGAGATATGAGGGTTCAAGATCTAGCCCTAATGGAGAAAGGGAACTTACCCGAAGAGGGAAGGCGACGATGAAAGAAGGTCGTGGAAGTTCTGTGCCGGAGACCGCGCCCCCAACCAGCCTGAGAAATGGCTGGCCCGCGACAGAGGTTTGGAGATGGCGAGGTGGTCGAGACGCGGGCTCGAGGAAGGCGACGCAGCCGAGGAGATGGAATGGAGGTAGGTGGGGATGCCCCCCACTCCCATGCGGCTATTTAAAGGCCTAGGTCAGGGCTGGAACGGCAGGCGCGGGAATCAAGGCGACAAATTGAAAATCAAAAATAATGGCGTCTAGATTTTCGGGATAACAGGATAAGGACGAAAAGATCCGTTGGAAGTGATGTCATCAAAATCCCGGGAATAGTGGAGAAGGTGATGTCACCAATAAATGACCTGGCAACTCAAGCAATTTGTAAAAAGTTGGCGGCTCGACACTTATTGAAGAAAGGACGAAGATAATATGAGTCACCGAAGACAAGCGTAAAGGTTTATTGGCGTGAATGAATTTAAGTCAATCTGGGGCCTAATATTGAGGATATTACATGCGGTATGACCCGCCCTGTTGGGTCGGGTCACGAAAGCGGCGACTCATACATACATGGTCAGTATAAGCCTTGGCCCAAGGCCTGAGGTGCGCTGGGAGATCTTCGATAAAGGGCTGCCAGGGCCCGTGATCTAGATGGCGGTTCAAGATTGATGGAGAAGATAAGTCGCCAAGGCGGTTTCCTGGCTTGGAAGACACAGCGACTTAGAGATATGGAAAGACACAGTTTGTAACGTGGTTGGGACTTTGTAACCCCTAGGGCCTCGACATGTATATAAAGGCGAGTCTCTAGGGCAGATAGGCTAGGTTAGAATTCATCGAGAGCTAGGTCAGACGAGTTACGCCCTCCTTGTAATCGAATCCACAATCAATATACACAAAGAAGGACGTAGGCTTTTACCTCCACAGGAGGGGCCGAACCTGGGTAAACCTTTGTCTCGCTTCCGCTCACCCTCTTTGAGTCGCCACCAAGATGTGATGGCTCCATCACTAAGTCCTTTCACGAGGACATCTGCCGTAACAAAACCACGACAGTTCCTATCCCATTCTTGTCAATAAGGGAAGAAGTCGAGTACCTTTAGTTGTTTCCTTATCGGAATTGGCCTCCGACTCCGATGTGGTGGGTGAAAGTGCATGCTATGCCCCTAATCATCTTTTGGTGTTAATGACAACACATACATAGGAAACTAATCCTATTTGTTGAGTGTATCTCAGGATGTAGTAGATTGAGAATTATGTGCCAAAGGTTGTCTGAAAAGATTGGGGAGTTATATTTCGAGAAGGCTCGGGATTAAGAAGAGATGATGTAGATTAGTATTTTGAGTTTACTGATATTGAGTATAGGGATCCCGCACTATTAAGAGGGGATCACAGGTTTTGCGATGAACTTTCTCATACCACATCTTTACTATCATACCAAACACCACACAATCTCCACTCTGTTCTCAATTCAAAACAGGTCTATTGCCTCGGACATCCGGCTCCCTCCGGACGTTCGAGGGCCGGACGACCGGCAGGCTTCGGAAATCCTCAGCCCGTCACCAGAAGTTTGTGAGGCATATAACTCGGAAATCCGGCTCCCTCCGGACATCTGAGGGCCGGACATCCAGCCAAGCCCCGGAAATCCGGAAGCCTGCACCAGTAGAATTTGTGTTCTATATCTCGGAAATCTGGCTCCCTCTGAACGTCCGAGCGCCGGACGTCCGACCCCCGTCGGAAATCCGGAAACTACCACCAGTAGAAGTTGAGCTGTATAACACGGATTTCTGGTCTACTCCGGACGTCCGGACGCTGATAAATTCAAAATAGATTCAGTCGTATCTACAGGCCTACGACGACCGACCCCTGTCGGACGTCCGGTCGCTGATAAATTCAAAAGAGTTCAGTCGTGCCCACAGGCCTCGGACGACCGACCCCTGTCGGACGTTCGGCCCCTCGCGGACGCACGGACTTCCGGCAACTGTCGGACGTCCGGACCCTGTGTGACTTAAGCACCTCCAACGGCTGGATTTCACTCCACACTATATATACTCTTCTCCCACCTCATGAAAGGTGGTTCAACACAACTAGAATACACCCAAGAACACCTTTCCTCTCACTCACTCTTGTCTACACCAAATCCTAGATCCCAAGAGCATTTGTGAGTCCTTTTGAGTGTTGTTCCAATCAAAAGATAGATCGTCTCCCTCTCCTCCTTCCCACCAAAATGATTTGTGATTTGAGCAAGTTTTGAGCAATCCCCGTGATCTTGTTACTCTTGGAGGTTGGAGACTCCTAGGCGGTAGGAGTCTTCGGAGAGGAATCAAAACATTGTGATATCCCCCAGAAAGTTTGTGAAGGTTTGGAAGCCACCTCAAGGCTTACCACTAGTGGTTGAGAAACGCCTTCGTGGAGTTATCTCAAAGGGAGAATAGGGTGAGCCTTCGTGGTGTTGGTGTGCCTTCGTGGTAACATCCGCCCCTCTAACGGTGACATAGCTTCCCTCCAAGGAAGTGAACATCGGGATACATCCTTGTCTCTCTCGGAGTTTCGGTTATTCCTAACCCTAACTCTCTACTTGTGTTAATCCTTATTACATACTTGTATTTGATTATTGTTTACCGCTTGTCTTACTTCACTCCAAATAGTTTACCCATTGTCATAGCAATTATTAGGCTTACACTCATATTCCGCACTTTAGCCTAAAATTGCTAAGTAATTATTAAAATTTGGATTTCTACCTATTCACCCCCCCTCTAGGTCCATCTCGATCCTTTTCAATTGGTATCAGAGCCTCGTGCTCTATTTGTGTGGCTTAACCGCCCTAGAGCGAGATGGACGTGGATCCAGCTACCGTAGCTCCAGTGCAGAGGGACGGGACTTCCTCGGAAGTCAAGTCTTTCACCTCTGAGGACCTGGAACGGGCCCTTGCCAAGCAAAAAGAGGAGCATGATGCTTCTCTTGAGGCCATAATTCAAATGAGACTAGCATCACTAACCACGGGGACAACCACGTCCCCGAGGGCCTTAGGGCCCCACGTGCACGGTACTTCATTTGGCCAACCACCTCCGGAGAGGAACCAAACCAGTGTTCCATGGCTTTATGCTAGATCTCAAATTGAGAAACCTAAGTACAATCCTGGAGGAAAACCTCCCTTGCTTGATGACAATTCCGATTTTGCTTTGTGGAGAGTTGGTATGCAAGATCATCTTAGGTACGCCAATGATGAGATGCTGGACATCCTCGAGCATGGGTACAATCCTTTAGATCCAAGATGCCTCACGCCCAGAGAAACTTATGACAAGCATCTCAATGACACTGCGATCATGTGCATAAGAAAAGGAATGAATGGCAAGCAACGAAGACCATACATTCACATCACAAGTGCCAAGGAGTTGTGGGACAGCATCATAAGGACCAAGACCGGTACCTCCACTCTTCGGCTTGCTCAATATGAAATTGCCAAGGGGCAATTACAGAATTTCTGTATGGAAAAGGGTGAATCTCCAAAGCAACTACTAGAATGACTCATGACTCTCGCTGCAGACATTGAGTCATGTGACTGTGACAAGACGCAAGATGGCTTCAATCTGACCAAGAGATTTCTTGTGGACAAGTTACTTCACGCTCTTGCTCCGTATCACCATCAAATGGTATGGGACATGAGGCAGCATCATGGGTTCAAAGAAATGACTCCGGATGACATCATATCCACCTTCCAATTATTTGAAGAGTCAAAGGCAAATGCAACAAAGCACCTAGCCATGCATGGCACTTCAACATCAAAGATCAATCTTGCTTTGAAAGCCAAGCATGAGTGTGACGAAGAAGAAAGTGAAGAAGAAGATGGTGATGATGACTGCGAAGATGGTGATGATGTTGACTCTGATGAAAGCCCATCTTATGAGGACATTGCTCTCTTTGTAAAGAAGTTCAGTGCAGGAAAGTTCAAGGGAAGATTCCCAAAGAAGAAGGTAAGGAAATGCTATAACTGTGAGGAAACCAACCACTTCTCCAATGACTGCCCTTATGAGAAGAGAGAAGACAAACCAAGGTTTCCAAAGACCTTTGTAAAGAAGAAGTTGCCAAACCCTATGAACTCCAAGTTCAAGAGGACAGATGGAAGAGCAATGGTTGCACAAGAAGAATTAGATCCAGAAGATGTTGGTGGAGTTGCCGGAGTAGCTCAAGATACCCAAAGCACCTTGAGGCTAGTCAACAAAAGTGGTGATGTTGTTCACTACAACTATATGAAGGACTACAAGGGCAACGCTCACAAGTGTTTGATGGCAAAGACTGCCATGGGAGATGAGGAAGACCAAAGCTCCCATGATAAGGTTAAGGTAACTCCACGGTTAAACTCCTTCAGTCTAGTGTCTACTCCTTCTGATGAGTATCTTGATGCGGAAGATCGCTATGAGGATAATGATTTAGATCATCCCATGTTTGCTAAAATAAACAAATTTATGTGCTCTCTTAAAGGAAAGAAGCTCACTATGTTTCGCATACTTATGGAAATGGTGAGTAAGCACACCAATACCATCAAGGAGCTCGAAACCCTCGTCACTGAGGAGAAGGAGAGAAATGAACTCCTTGAGCAGAAAGTTCTGTATGAGGAAGCACAAAATGATGCACTATGTTCAAAAGTAGGTGAAAACCTTGATAAACATGCTAATGATCTTGCCTCCTTGAAAAAGGCTGAAAATGTGTGCAGAGAATTACTAAATGATAAAGACCGACTTGTGAACTCTCATGCTTCTCTTTCTAAGGATTGTGAGCGTCTATCCTTATCTCTCAAAGACAAGGAAGAGAAACTCACTTTTCTTACAAAGAGCTTTGAGGCACTTAAGGTCACTTATCTTGACACTCTAGCTAAGGCCTACTCCTCACCTATTATCAATGTTGATACCTGCACTACTAACTCTAGTAGTGAACTGACATCTATCCTTGAGGAAAATTGTTCGTTAAAGGCACAGCTAGACAGAGGTCTCATGACACGTGCACCAGGACAAAAGACTCTCAATGAGATCTTAAGTCGACACAATGGAGGTTTCGCCAAGGAAGGGCTTGGGTTCAAGCCAAGCACTGCCAAGAACAGTGCATCTCCTCTCAAGTGTACCACTCCGCTTAAAGAAATATTTGTACGAGAGGGACACACGGAGAAAGGTAAGGTTGTGAGTGGATCGGCCACTAGGGGTTCGTCTACTCACAACAAGACAACCGAATTCATACCTCCATCCTATGTACTCCGCAAATCAAAGGAAGGAGAGGTCTATGCTAAATTCGTTGGTCCCCATAATGCATTTCGGTTCTATGCTATTTGGGTCCCTAAGACTCTTGTAACTAATGTGAAAGGCCCCATGACAAAATGGGTACCTCAAACCAAGTCTTAATTCGTTACAGGTTGTTTTCTCCGGAGGAGCCAAATGGGTGATCGACAGTGGATGCACCAACCATATGACCGGAGATAGTAACTTGCTCTATGACTTCATGCAAGCCATTCGACCATACATGAGCATTGTATTTGGTGGAGGGTCGAAAGGGCAGGTAATTGGGTTGGGCAAGGTGGCAATCACTAATGACATGTATATTGCAAATGTCATGCTTGTCCAATCTCTTCAATATCATTTACTTTCAGTTTGCCAATTGGCTTCCGTCGGTTATGACACATTATTTGGACTAATGGATGTGAAAGTCTTTAAGAGAGACACTCTTGAAGTGGCCTTTGTTGGAGAGTTGGATGGCAACCTTTCACGGTTGATTTCTCGAAAGAGAGCACTTTCCATACAACTTATCTAATGGCCAAGGCCGACATGGGATGGCTGTGGCATCGCCGGCTCGCCCATGTTGGCATGAAAAATCTTCAAAATCTCTTAAACGGCAATCACATCCTTGGACTAACAAATGTATCTTTCAAGAAAGATCGTGTGTGTAGTGCATGCATAGCTGGGAAACAACATCAATCAAGACATCCACCCAAGAACATTGTATCCACTTCGAGGCCGTTAGAGCTCTTTCATGTGGATCTGTTTGGGCCTCCTTCATGGGCAAGTCTTGGAGGGAAAATGGCCTAGTCATTGTTGATGATTACTCAAGATATACATGGGTGTTCTTTCTCAAGTCCAAGGACGAGACGAATATCACTTTCATTGACTTTGCCAAACAAGCCCAGCGGAAGTTTGACAAGGACATCAAGGCAGTAAGAAGTGATAATGGCTCTGAGTTCAAGAACTACACCTTAGAAGAATTTCTTAGTGATGAGGGAATTGAACATCAATACTCCGCACCTTACACCCCTCAACAAAATGGTGTGGTAGAGAGGAAGAACCGGACACTTGTGGAAATGGCAAGGTCCATGTTAGATGAATACAAGTCACCACATAGTTTTTGGGTTGAGGCCGTCAACACAGCATGCCATGCATCAAACCGGCTCTTCCTCCGATCAATATTGGAAAAGACTCCATATGAGCTCCTAACTGGGAACAAGCCCAATGTTAAGTACTTCCGTGTGTTTGGATGCAAATGTTTCATCCTCAACAAACGGGAACGGTTAGGAAAATTTCAATCCAAAACAACTGAAGGGATTTTTGTTGGCTATGGGTCAAACTCTCACGCCTACAGAGTCTACAACAAATCCACTGGATGTGTTATAGAAACCTGTGACGTGACGTTTAATGAATTTAACCGCTCCCATGGGGAGCAAGTTGATCTAGATGATGCAGGTGAAGAAGACTCCCCACAAGATATCTTAAACATGGGTGTAGGTGCACTTCTTCCCATGGAACAAAGACCCCATGATGATGATGAAGATGATGAGAGTATCTCTCATCCTCAAGACAGTTCACTGCCCGTACCTCCACAAGATACTAGCACACACATCATGCCAGTTGTTGAGGATCAAGTGGGAGAACATGTCTCTCACCATGATGACACTCAAGAACAAGTTGATCTTCAAGAGGTAGACCAAAGTATGGGTATGCTTGATGATGAACCTCAATAGGTGCAACGCGAAGAGGAATATCTTCCTCCGCACATAAATGATCCATATGTCGAGGACGTTGATGATGGAAACGAAGTCGAACCTCGTGAAACCTTGACCTCCATCATGCCACGTGTGGCCGGTCGTGTTGATATTGATCAAATCCTCACAGGCGTGTCGGAAGGTAGAGTGACTCGTAAACAATTAACAAATTTTTGTGCTCACTTTTCGTTTGTCTCTAGTACCGTGCCACACAGGGTTCAGGATGCGTTGTGTGACAATGACTGGCTACTTGCTATGCAAGAGGAGCTAAACAGTTTTACACGCAATGAAGTATGGTCATTGGTAGAACGACCAACTGAGGAACATAATGTCATTGGAACTAAATGGATTTTCAAGAACAAGGAAGATGAGAACGGGACTGTCCTACGCAACAAGGCAAGGTTAGTAGCACAGGGGTACTCCCAAGTTGAAGGTTTGGACTTTGGTGAAACTTTCGCCCCGGTTGCTCGTCTTGAGTCCATTCGCATTTTATTGGCCTACGCTGCTTTCAATGGTTTTACTTTGCATCAAATGGATGTGAAAAGTGCTTTTCTTAACGGTCCTCTACAAGAAGAGGTATATGTATCACAACCACCTGGGTTTGTTGACCCTCATCACAAAGACCATGTATATAAACTTCACAAGGCTCTGTATGGTCTTAAACAAGCACCCCGTGCTTGGTACGATCATCTTAAGAAGTTCCTAATCGATGATGGCTTTGTGGTGGGGGTGATCGATCCCACTCATTTTACTAAGAGGGAAAATGGTGATTTGATCTTATGCCAAATCTATGTAGATGACATCATTTTTGGTTCTCCTAACATCCATTTGTGCAAGAAGTTTGCGGCCTCCATGACCAAGACCTTTGAGATGTCACTCAACACGGACTTGAAGTTCTTTCTTGGTTTTCAAATACAACAATTTCAAGAAGGGATTTTCTGGTCTCAAACTAAGTATCTCAAGGACATTCTTGAAAATTTTGATATGAAAAATGCTAAACCAATGAAGACACCTATGGCCACCGATGTAGTTCTAAATGAAGACACAAACGGTATTCCTTTTGACTCATCTACTTACCGCTCCATGATTGGTTCGCTGCTTTATCTTTGCGCATCTAGATCGGACATCATGTTAAGTGTAGGCATATGTGCTAGATTTCAAGCTTCCCCTATGGAAAGCCATCACATGGCGGTTAAGCATATTCTTAGATACCTTGTTCACACCCCAAAGTTAGGCTTATGGTACCCTAAGGATGCAAAGTTTGATCTTATTGGGTATTCCGATGCAGATTGGGTTGGTGATAAAGTGGGACGGAAATCCACTTCCGGTGCATGTCAGTTTCTTGGACGCTCCTTGGTAAGTTGGTCCTCGAAGAAGCAGAACTGTGTTTCTCTCTCCACGGCCGAGACCAAATATATTGCAGCCGCAAGCTGTGCAACCCAACTGCTATGGATGAGGCAAACACTAAAGGATTATGGTATCACATATCGACACGTTCCTCTTCTCTGTGATAATGAAAGTGCCATAAAGATCTCCGAGAACCCCATTGATCACCCTCGCACAAAACATATTGATATTAGGTATCATTTCTTAAGAGACCATGTGCAAAAGGGTGACATTGATATTACCCATGTGGGTACCGACATGCAGTTAGCCGACATTTTCACCAAGCCACTTAGCATAGCTAGGTTCTGTCAACTTAGGCGTGAACTTGGTATCTTGGAGCTTGACAACATATCTTGAAATCTTGCACACATGCACACACTCACATTATGGTTGTGCCTTGATGTGCGCATGTATTTAGGGGGAGTGAGTCGTAATTCTATGTTTTTAAGCTTACAAAGTACGCATAGATCAATTCATGCATGTAATGCTTGTAGGAAAACCATGTTCATATTTTTTTGTATGCGATACCATGCAAGTCATCATCATTAAAACAAAAAAACCAGAATCAGCCTCTGCCTCCTCCTCCTTCTCGGACGTCCGACTAATCTCGGACGTCCGGCGGCAAAATCTCCTCCGGTCGTCCAACCAGTGTCCGTCGTCCGACGCCAAAATAACCCCCGGACGTCCGACGCCTCTCGGACGTCCGATGCCTCGGGGCCTATATATATAGCTGGGCGCGGGGCTGGACTTTTGCCCTAACCCTCAGCGCCCTCTTTTCCCCTAGCCGCCGCCGCCAGCTCGAGGAGCTGCTCGAGGAGCTCCTGCCCTGCGCTGCCAACCTCGAGATCGGGCCAATCTCCTCCGTGGATACCCCCTCCTTCCTCCGTATTCTTCCCAGGATCCATCCTCAGGTCGCTCCTCCGTCTCCTTTCACGTTGGATTTGCTTTTCTCCCCATGTATCTCCATGTTCGTTCCTCATTTGGGGATTTTTCCTCCGCGTAGGTGTTTGAGCTCCATGGGCAAGACCGAGCACACTGCTCGGAAGACCGTAGCCGGCTCATCCTCTCGCACCCCTATGAACACGGGGTCGGACTCGGATGAGCCAATTCGTCCCTTCAAACGGACTGCCCGGCGTTCTCGGGCCCGGCGTTCTCCGTCTCCCTCGTCGTCTGATGGTGTTGACCCCGACTTCGAGGAGGAGCTTGCCGCCGAGGACCCTCCTGAGCACGTCACTCGAAGGTCCATGCCAAAGCCCGGGACTCGCAGGGTGTCCTACATGCCACAACCTCCTCCTGCCCAGCCCACAGGTGAAGCTCGCCGCATCTCACTAGAACCTCCTGCCACGTTAGGTCGTGCTATCACAAATTTCACCACACTTGGCGCAGCTTCATATCTCACTTTCCGCCGCGACATAAATCAATACGAGGTCGCACGTGACTCTACGGACTCACGTTTCCGCACAAACGTCCAGGCGGACATCTTTACCACAGTCATAGTTCCTAAGGGGTTATCTATTCATCTCTCTATTGATGTTGAGCATATTCGCATGCACCCGGCGAAATATCCGGGTGACATTGAGCTTATTGAGGCATCGGGGCTTGCCGCCCTGTTTGCTTTTCATTGCGACTTTAATGCTGCTGCCGTTCACCAGTTCTATGCCACATGCCATTTTGACTCAGACAACACTGTCAGCTGGATCACCTCTGACGTTCGCTTCAAAGCTTCTTATGCTACATTTTTTGCCGCACTGGGTTTCCCCAATTCCGGTTTCAAAATACATAGGGATGATCCTAATCATGCGCCTAAATCTATTGATACGTGTGGGCACCTTCTCAAGCCACTTCGTGAGCTTGATGCGGATGAGCGCATGAAGGACCTTAACCAGGTATCCATCTGGCGCTCACCTTACTTCATTATTTTTCAGTGTCTCATCCGCACCATCTATCCCAAGATGGGTGATAAGGGTTCTTGCAGTGGCTATTATATCGACATCATGCATCACTTGTACGAGCACCCCAAGGGCAAAATCAATGTGCCCCATTTCCTATGGCATGAGATTCGGCTTGCTAGCTTTCAGTACAAGTGAGCCTTTCCTCACGCTCCTTTCATCCATGCACTTATTAACCATGTTGCTGATTTCTCTGTGGCTATCACTCACACCCATCGCAAGTGGGTCATTCCCGCTCACATGGCGGATGACTTTGCTCTCAAGAAAGCCCCCTCATCCTCCACATCCACTCGTCGCACTGCTGCACGGGCCGCCACCCCCTCATCTAGCTCCGCTCCTCTCGGTCGCATTGCCAAATTCCTTGGCAAGGCACATTCTGCGTTGATGAAGGCCGTCTCTTTCCAGTGTGGTCAAACCCATGATGTGGTTTCTCGCTTAGTCACCTCCAAGAATGCCCTCAAGCTCGTTTGAGAGGCTCGGGCGCTCTTGATGCGAGTGATGATGAGGCCCATCCTGCTGCTCCTCCTACTGATTTTGGCTTCCCTTCTGGTCCGGAGTGGTCTGATTTCCTTGACAAGGCTGGTGGCAGTGGCTTGGCTGATGATGCTGATGATGATGGTGAGGAGCTCTGAGCGTGATTGGTGTTGTTGATGGCTCCCTTTTTGGTACTTGGTGCCAAAGGGGGGGTAATGTATCGTAGTTTTATCGTAATTTTAGTCTTTGGAGATTTAATGTAATGGATAACTTCATGTATGGCTACTTATGAATGGTTGTGAGTTGCTATGGATTGCTATGAAATCATCATAGACTATTATGTCTTGCTTTCCTATTTCTATGATGATCTATTATCTTTACATGTTGATTCATTGGAGCTTCGATTTTTTTATCATGCATATCTTAAGGGGGAGCTCCGTACTAAATATATCCTAGACTATAATGTATGTTAAATCTTTTTGAGACCTATGTATATGTTGTCATCAACTACCAAAAAGGGGGAGATTGAAAGTGCATGCTATGCCCCTAATCGTCTTTTGGTGTTAATGACAACACATACATAGGAAACTAATCTTATTTGTTGAGTGTATCTCAGGATGTAGTAGATTGAGAATTATGTGCCAAAGGTTGTCTGAAAAGATTGGGGAGTTATATTTCGAGAAGGCTCGGGATTAAGAAGACATGATGTAGATTAGTATTTTGAGTTTACTGATATTGAGTATAGGGATCCCGCACTATTAAGAGGGGATCACAGGTTTTGCGATGAACTTGCTCATACCACATCTTTACAATCATACCAAACACCACACAATCTTCACTCTGTTCTCAATTCAAAACAGGTCTATTGCCTCGGACATCCGGCTCCCTCCGGATGTCCGAGGGCCGGACGACCGGCAGGCTTCGGAAATCCGCAACCCGTCACCAGAAGTTTGTGAGGCATATAACTCGGAAATCCGGCTCCCTTCGGACATCCGAGGGCCGGACGTCCGGCCAAGCCCCGGAAATCCGGAAGCCTGCACCAGTAGAATTTGTGTTCTATATCTCGGAAATCCGGCTCCCTCCGGACGTCCGAGCGCCGGACGTCCGACCCCCGTCGGAAATCCAGAAACTACCACGAGTAGAAGTTGAGCTGTATAACACGGATTTCCGGTCTACTCCGGATGTCCGGACGCTGATAAATTCAAAATAGGTTCAGTCGTATCTACAGGCCTCGGACGACCGACCCCTGTAGGACGTCCGGTCGCTGATAAATTCAAAAGAGTTCCAGTCGTGCCCACAGGCCTCGAATGACCGACCCCTGTCGGACGTCTGGCCCCTCGCGGACGCCCGGACTTCCGGCAACTGTCGGACGTCCGGACCCTGTGTGACTTAAGCACCTCCAACGGCTGGATTTCACTCCACACTATATATACTCTTCTCCCACCTCGTGAAAGGTGGTTCAACACAGCTTGAATACACCCAATAACACCTTTCCTCTCACTCACTCTTGTCTACACAAAATCCTAGATCCCAAGAGCATTTGTGAGTCCTTTTGAGTGTTGTTCCAATCAAAAGATAGATCGTCTCCCTCTCCTCCTTCCCACCAAAGTGATTTGTGATTTGAGCAAGTTTTGAGCAATCCCCGTGATCTTGTTACTCTTGGAGGTTGGAGACTCCTAGGCGGTAGGAGTCTTCGGAGAGGAATCAAACCATTGTGATATCCCCCGGAAAGTTTGTGAAGGTTTGGAAGCCACCTCAAGGCTTACCACTAGTGGTTGAGAAACGCCTTCGTGGAGTTATCTCAAAGGGAGAATAGGGTGAGCCTTCGTGGCGTTGGTGTGCCTTCGTGGTAACATCCGCCCCTCTAGCGGTGACGTAGCTTCCCTCCAAGGAAGTGAACATCGGGATACATCCTTGTCTCTCTCGGAGTTTCGGTTATTCCTAACCCTAACTCTCTACTTGTGTTAATCCTTATTACATACTTGTATTTGATTATTGTTTACCGCTTGTCTTACTTCACTCCAAATAGCTTACCCATTGTCATAGCAATTATTAGGCTTACACTCATATTCCGCACCTTAGCCTAAAATTGCTAAGTAATTATTAAAATTTGGATTTGTACCTATTCACCCCCCCTCTAGGTCCATCTCGATCCTTTTCAGTGGGTTTAACCACAAGCAATGGGTCGGGAGAATTCTTCATCCCCTCAAGTAATTCTTTAAGCATGGACTTGACTTCGATCATCATGGACATCTTGAGTGAGGCCATGGCCTCATTCAACTCGTCTCGTGTGATCGAACTCAACTCCATGGCCTCGGGCCCTTCGGGCGCAACCCCACCGTCGTCAACCATACTCTTCGGGTGGTGAAACCCTTAATAAAGAGACGTGGCTCTGATAACAATTGAAAGGATCAATATGGTTGACTAGAGGTGGGGGTGAATAGACAGCTACCAATTTTTAGCTCTTCTTAACAAATTAAGGTTAGCAACAAAAGGTTCTCTAGATGAACAGCTAGGTGAGCATCCTATATGATGCCAACAACAACGACAACAAGTGCAAGCAAGGAATACACCACAACAATAATAAGTACAAGCTAAAGGTAAGAGATAACCGCAAGTGGAACCGGTGGAGACGAGGATGTGTTACCGAAGTTCCTTCCCTTTGACAGGAAGTACGTCTCCGTTGGAGCGGTGTGCAGGCACAATGCTCCCCAAGAAGCCACTAGGGCCACCGTATTTTCCTCACGCCCTCACACAATGCAAGATGCCGAGATTCCACTATTGGTGCCCATGAAGGCGGCGACCGGACCTTTACAAACAAGGTTGGGGCTATCTCCATACAAAGCTTGGAGGCTCTCAACAAGACCATGAAGCTTCGCCACAATGGAATGTGGCTCCGAGGTGACCTCAGCCGTCTAGGGTGCTAAAACACCCAAGAGTAAAAAGATTCGCAAGGTATTAGTGGGGGGAATCAAATATCTCTTGGTGGAAGTGTAGATCAGGGCCTTCTCAACCAATCCCTAGGAAATCAACAAGTTTGATTGGCTAGGGAGAGAGATCGGGCAAGAATAAGCTTTGGAGTAACAATAGAGCTCGGGGAGGTAAGAGGTAACCTTCTCATGGAAGAAGACACCTTTATATAGTGGGGAAACAATCCAACCGTTATCCCCCACTTACTGCACTTATCAAATTACTAATAAACTCCCACTCAAATAGACATCCCTCTAGTTACTTGAGTGTGGCATGATCCAAATTCACTAACTCAAGTCCGATCATCACGTGAGTTGAGTATAGTTTCGGTGGTAAACATCTCTATGCTAATCATACCAACTATATGATTCATGCTCGACCTTTCGGTCTCTTGTGTTCTGAGGCCATGTATGCACATGCTAGGCTCCTCAAGTTTAACCCGAGTGTTCCGCGTGTGCAACTGTTTTGCACTCGTTGTATGTGAACGTTGAGTCTATCACACCCGATCATCACGTGGTGTCTCGAAACGACGAACTGTCCCAATGGTGCACAGTCGGGGTGAACACAATTTTATCTTGAAATTTTAGTGAGGGATCACCTTATAATGCTACCGTCGTTCTAAGCAAGATAAGGTGCATAAAAGGATTAACATCACATGCAATTCATAAGTGACATGATATGGCCATGATCTTGTGCTTCTTGATCTCCATCACTAAAGCACCGGCATGATCTTCATCATCACTGGCGCCACACCATGATCTCCATCATCATGCCACCATCGAGGTTGTCGTGCTATCTATGCTATTACTACTAAAGCTACAACCTAGCAATATAGTAAACGCATCTTCAAACACAAACGTTAGTTTAAAGACAACCCTATGGCTCCTGCCGGTTGCCATAGCATCGACGTGTAAGTCGATATTAACTATTACAACATGATCATCTCATACATCCAATATATCACATCATGTCTTTGGCCATATCACATCACAAGCATACCCTGCAAAAACAAGTTAGACGTCCTCTAATTTGTTGTTGCATGTTTTACGTGGCTGCTATGGGTATCTAGTATGATCGCATGTTACTTACGTAGAAACTACAACGGAGATGTGCAAATTGCTATTTAGCCTCTCTCCAAGGACCGTCTCGGTCAAATTCAATTAAACCAAAGTTGAAGAAACCGACACCCGCCAGTCATCTTTATGCAACGAGTTGCATGTTGGTCGATGAAACCAATCTCTCGTAAGCGTACGAGTAATGTCGGTCCGGGCCGCTTCAATCCAACAATACCACCGAATCGAGAAAAGACTAAGGAGGGCAGCAAATTGAACATCAACGTCCACAAAAACTTTTGTGTTCTACTCGAGATAACATCTACGCATGAACCTAGCTCATGATGCCACTGTTGGGGAACGACGCATGGGAAACAAAAAATTTCCTACGCACACGAATACCTATCATGGTGATGTTCATCTACGAGAGGAAGATCG
The DNA here is from genome assembly GCF_904849725.1 of Hordeum vulgare subsp. vulgare. Taxonomy (NCBI): domain Eukaryota; kingdom Viridiplantae; phylum Streptophyta; class Magnoliopsida; order Poales; family Poaceae; genus Hordeum; species Hordeum vulgare. The sequence goes on along the minus strand of NC_058523.1, from coordinate 116,448,273 downwards.
GATCCACATACCCTTGTATATCGCTAAGCGGGAAGCGTTAAGAAATGCGGTTGATGTAGTGGTACGTCTTCACGATCCGTCCCATGAACCGTCTCGCGATCCATCCCTTGATCAGTTCAGATCTAGTGCCGAACGGACGACACCTCCGCGTTCAGCACACGTACAGCTTGATGACGATCTCCCCCTTATTGATCCAGCAAGAGAGATGGGGAAGTAGATGAGTTCTCCAGCAGCGTGATAGCGCGCCGGTGATGGTGATGATCTATTCTTGCAGGGCTCCGCCCGAGCTCCGCAGAAATCTGATCTAGAGGAAGAACTACGAGGTATAGGTTTGAGTTGCACGTGGCAAAGTTGTGTCCCAAAAACCCTAAAACCACCAGTATATATGGGAGGAGGGGAGGGGCTATCCTTGGGGCTCAAGAGAGCCCCAAGGGCGCCGACTGTAGGAGGAGATGGACTCCGACTCCAATTCGGTTTGGAGGAGGAGTCCACTCCTTCCTTCCCACCTCCCTCCTTTTGTTTTCTCCTCTCTTTGGTTTTTCCTTTGTGGCGCGATAGCTCACTTGGGCTAGCCTCACCAGCCCACTAAGGGTTGGTGCGCCACCCTAGGACTATTGGGCTCACTCCCGGGTGGGTGGGTGGGCCCCTCCCGGTGAAAACCCATAACCCATTCGTCACTCCCGGTACATTGCTGGTAATGCCCGAAATCTTTCCGGTGACCAAATGAAACCATCCTATATATCAATATTTGTTTCCGGACCATTCCGGAAACCCTCGTGACGTCCGTGATCTCATCCGAGACTCCGAACAACCTTCGGTCACCAACACCTATAACTCAACCACACTAAAACATCACCGAACCTTAAGTGTGCAGACCCTGCGGGTTCGAGAACTATGCAGACATGATCTGAGACACTCCCCGGTCAATATCCAATAGCGGGACCTGGATGTCCATATTGGATCCTACATATTCTACAAAGATCTTATCGGTTGAACCTCTGTGCCAAGGATTCCTATAATCCCGTATAACATTTTCTTTGTCCTTCGGTATGTTACTTGCCCGAGATTTGATCGTCGGTATCCCTATACCTATTTCAATCTCGTTACCAGCAAGTCTCTTTACTCGTTCCGTAATACAAGATCCTGTGACTAACACTTGAGTCACATTGCTTGCAAGGCTTATATGTGATGTTGTATTACCGAGTGGGCCCCGAGATACCTCTCAGTCACACGGAGTGACAAATCCTAGTCTTGATCCATGCTAACTCAACGGACACCTTCGGATATACCTGTAGAGCACCTTTATAGTCACCCAGTAACGTTGCAACGTTTGATACACACAAGGTATTCCTCCAGTGTCAGTGAGTTACATGATCTCACGGTCATAGGAATGAATACTTGACACGCAGAAAACAATATCAAAAAAATGACACGAACACATGCTACGTTCATAGTTTGGGTCTTGTCCATCACATCATTCTCCTAATGATGTGATTCTGTTATCAAGTGACAACACTTGTCTATGGTTAGGAAACCTTAACCATCTTTGATCAACAAGCTAGTCAGTTAGAGGCTTACTAGGGACAGTGTTTTGTCTATGTATCCACACATGTATTTGTGTTTCCAATCAATATAATTATAGCATGAATAATGAACGACTATCATGAACAGAAAAATATAATAATAACTAATTTATTATTCCCTCTAGGGCATATTTCCAACATGGAGGTGGGGCGGGGGCGGGAGGCATGGTGCGTGGTGGTCGTGGGATGTTTTTTAAGGGGTGGGATGTGTCTTATGGTTAGTGTGGTTAGCGATGGATCAACCTGGTAATGGTGGGATGTTTTTTCAAGGGGTGGGATGTGTCTTATGGTTAGTGTGGTTAGCGATGGATCAACCTGGTAATGGTTGTGGTTTCTTGTGTTAAATATGAAAAGATTCATGTTAGTTATAGATTTTGTAGACGAATGACCCATATTGTTTGGATCCGTTCCATTCGGAAAGCTCCTAGTCGGTGCCTTAAGCGCCGGCTAGGAGAACCAGCGCCTACATGCCCCGCAAAATGGGCCGACCCAGTTCCAGGGCTAAATTTTCTATAAAAAAACCAAAAAAGCAAAAAAAAACTGAACACAAAAAGTTTATAAAAGTGAAAATGGTTCATAAATTTTGAAACGAAAGTTGATGAAGTTGAAAAAAATTCACTGTGATCTAAAAAAAAGTTCACAAATTTTTAAAAAGTTCATGGATTTAAAAAATTAATTCAAGATTTTGGAAAATGTTTTAAAAAAAGTTTGTTGAACTGAAAAAAAGTTCACAAACCTTAAAAAAGTTCATGCATTTAAAAAAAAGTTCATCAAATTTAAAAACAAATCATCAAAATTTGGAAAAAATTCACCAATATTCAAAAAAGGTCACGAATTTTGAAAACTAATTCATGAATTTGGAAAAAAGTTAATAAAAACAAGCCTGCACTTTTTCGAAAAAACAAAACAAAAAATATATAATAAAATGAAAATGAAAATTTAATAAAAAGAGTAAATAAAAGAAACAAGGAAAAAAAACTCAAAGAAAAACAAGTCCTAAAAAAACTAAATGAAAAAATACGGGAAAACCGTCCTCCCACTGGGCCGGCCCATGACCGGCGCTGCAGGTGCCGGTTAAAAAAAAGCACTTTAACCGACGCATGCAGCGCCAAATAGGATTTGCCTTTCATTCGTCCTAGGGATAGTAGATGTAGGACGCGAGGATTGGCCACGGCCCGTCTGCCGGTGTCCGTCTCCGACTGCTTAGCCTGTAGGTGGTTGATCCGGAAACTGGATTTTGATCGGACGGACGGTGCAGGTCCGCACCTTGCTCCCGAGTCCCTGACCAATATACACCTCCCCTCCGGTGCCCCAGGGACCCCAATCTCCGTGGTCGACTCCCGACTCAGGCGGTCGCCGAATCCTCTCTTCGCCGACGCTGTGAAGAAGCGCCCGAGATTTCTTTCCCGCGCCGCCCCGCCCCCAACTGCCCTAGCGTGGAGCGGACAGGAGATCCGTCCAGGCGAGTCCTTCTCTCGGTGGTACGGAAGCCCTAAATTATTTTTTACTTCGAGGAGTTCCTTGTTCGTTGCTGCGAGCAATCAAATGCGCAACCTTGTTACTTTCTGAGACGCTTGAATCTATCCGGTTAGCCTTGGATTTGACCCGGTTTGATCTAACATCAGCTTGGTTCCCCCCCTCATAAAGTTGGGGTTCAGCCGAGCTAGGGTTTGTGCCTGGCTGGCGTTGGTAGGCCGCATTGCGCTTTAGCGGGGTACGGAAGGGAGCCTGGGGACTGTCGCTCTTAGCACAAGAATGTTCGCTATGACTTTAGTCCTCACGTTCATGTGTTTCCCTGCGTGTTTTCTTATGTGCTGGTGTAGAATTTTATTTTGATGGCATATATGGTAGTAGAAATATTTGAAGTAGACGTGTTCTGACGCCCTTTGGTGATGATTGCAGGCAAGTATTGTCCAGATGAGTTCGAAGAAGGTTCCGTTCAATCGGCATAAGGAGAATGAGGAGGCGAGGAAGAAGGTCAGGGGTTTGGGTCCCTTTTAAACCTTTCCTGAGATACTTCACCTTGTTTTCTGCACACACTTTTGGTTCATATCTGATTTTAACTCTTTGGTATTGTGAAGAGGGAGGAAGACGAAGCGGCGCGCGTGTACGCGGAGTTTGTCAAGTCATTCGAGGGTGAAAGCGCATCTGGGTCAAAGTTTGTCCGAGGGGGTGTTATCGATCCCAATGCCAAGCTGAGAGCTGATTCTGAAGGTTAGTGATAGGGGTTTCATTCTCCTCTACTTTGCCATGGTTACCTTCCAGTTTCTAGTTTCAGTATCAATCATGATGGATATATGCACTGTTTCTTTTATTGCTCTAATTAATCAAGAGGCTGCCCTTTTTATTCATTCGGCGATGACAGGTGGAAATTCCAAAGATAGGGGGTCTGTTCCAAAGAAGGGCAGTAGGTAACTGAAATAAATACTTGATTTCTAGAAGATGGTATCCTGTGGCACCACGGCTACATCTTTAGACAGTCATGTGCTGATATACCCAGAAATGAGACTTCAGAGACCAAGCATGAGCAGTTTTGAAACGCCTGATGATATATATTCTGGCTTATAATTTACTATATGTTACAATTATGACTCCTGAATTATTTGTTTATTTACCTTTTGTTGCCAAGGGTTGAATGCATTTAAAATATGTGTGGTTTGAAGAAGAAAATAAATAGTCTTGTCTGGCCTTATGAACAACCATGCCATCTCATTTCATGACACATAGTGCACCTGCATTTATACTGTAGGTCAGACTATAATTGTGCTTTCTCAACATAGCTATTCATCGTTGCGCTGACCTAATGCTCAAGAACTTGATAGTGTATTAGTGGTGCAGAATTTGTGTTCTCCTTTGTTTACGGTACACGAGTAGTGTGGTCATGACTTTGTAGAGTCACATACCACGAAGAGAGTATCCATGTTGTTTCTATCAAAGTGCAATTAATCACGAGATTACTCTAAATTTGTAGAACATGTATGAATAATAATTCATCCCCAGCAAATGCCATATTTAATGGTATTACTGTAATAACTACCAAATGCATCAAGCTTTTGTGAAGTTATTGAATGTCAATGACGCCGATTGTACTCTCCTAGAATCTTGAGCCAACTTCCAAAATTTCTGTGATTAACATCTGATGCTGTCCGGTCGGGATAAGTGATCAACTAGTGCGTGCACATGGTTTTGTTTTTATAATCACATTGTGGTTTGAGGCTACTTGTACTCTGACCCCTGTAACTTCTGTTATTAACTAACTACTCCCTTCATATCAAAATATAAGATGTTTTCATAGGCTAGTTTAGCCTACAAAAACGTCTTGTATTTTGGTACAGAGATAGTAGGAACTAGAAATCAAATGATTCTAACACTGTTTTCACTAAGAATAAAACCAATGTTTAAAGTCTGACATAATTTTGCAAAAAACATACAATTAAGTTAACAACTGCAATCCATGTTTAGGTCCAGTTTCTGGCTAATGTGTCATAGAATTTTGTTAGTTGCAGCGAATGTTTACTAGTTCTGATATGAGTTTGCTTTTGTGACAAAAAATGATGTTTTCAACTAATTATTTTATTCAAACGTGGAAAAATGTAGGTAGTCCTAAACTGCAATGCAGATTGGACCTTTACTTTGACTTTTACTTGTCTCGCTTCTCATGCTAGCAAAGTTAAGAATGCTCTGTAGTATCCACTAAATCATTGAAGGCACGGCCCTGTAGAAAGTAAATTAGGTTATCTTTTGGGTTCAGTTACTCAAATATCCTTTAGCTTTTGCTGTTATCCATAATCCCATGGCATCTAGTGTACAAATGACATGCGGCATAGTAACTTACGAGTGTAATACATACCTTATACATAGCATATTTTTATCCAGGTATGTTCCATCTTTTCTGCCACCCTCATTTGGGAGAGAACCAGAGAAAAAGGTTTGTCACTGACGTTATTCTCATGATTGCCTCTGTAGTCAGTATGGTTCTTCGGTTGAGCATTACTACCTTGACCTGCAGAAGGAAGATGAGCGGCCAAAGGAGAAGGAAAAAGGAAAGCCACGGGCAATAGATACTGTCATGGAGGAATTGAAGTTGGAGAAAGAGCTTCGAGAAAGGCGTAATCAAGAACGAGCCAGTCGACATGGTGACACCTCCGTGGTAGGTTCTGTTTTAGTGTATGCTAGAGTGGACCTTTTGGTTCTTTCTACTAGACGTAATATGAAATAAATCATTGGGTAATTTTTATTATATATGCTGAAATGTTCCCTGTTAGGCGACTAGAATGTGAAACTAAATCCTGTTTGCTGACTTTGAGGAACATTTTTGCAACACGTTTCCAGCTGATAGGATAAATTTGTGATTGCCTCCTATTTCTCTTTCAGAGTCTTTGTAGTTTGTCCTTGTATATGATATACTGATTCTTGAAGCCATTTTCTGCAGGCCTCTAGCCGTTTTGATGAACTACCAGATGAATTTGATCCCACTGGGAGACTGCCAGGATCATTTGATGATGGGGATCCTCAAACAACAAATTTATATGTTGGCAATCTCTCTCCTAAGGTTGATTTCCTCACTAGTTCTGTCTAGACATAATAAGTGTACATGCATCATGGTTAGCTTAACCGTGCAATATAAACTGTATGCTGTTAGGTGGATGAGAATTTTCTTCTGCGGACATTTGGTCGATTTGGACCTATTGCGAGCGTCAAGATCATGTGGCCTCGAACAGAAGAAGAACGCAAAAGGCAAAGGCATTGTGGCTTTGTTGCATTCATGAATAGAGCAGAAGGACAGGCAGCCAAGGATGAAATGCAAGGTTACTGTGCACTTCCATAAAGTGGTGGCTATCATGTTATAGGAACTTGAAACGTACTCGTTACTTTTGAAGTACTACTTGTATTCCTGCTTTCTGTTTACCGAGTTATTTCTCAGGTGTCGTTGTGTATGACTATGAGCTGAAGATTGGGTGGGGCAAATCTGTTGCTCTTCCATCACAAGCACTGCCTGCTCCTCCTCCAGGACACATGGCGATCAGAAACAAGGAGGTTGATACTTTCATCCCAAAGTTCCTAAGGGCACCTAACTCTTGTAATTTTTCTGGAAGTTGCAAGTAGCAAGTACTCCCTCCGTTCCTAAATATTTGTCTTTCTAGAGATTTCACTATGGACTACATACGGATGTATATAGACATAATTTAGAGGGTAAATTCACTCATTTTGCTCCGTATGTAGTCCGTAGTTGAATCTCTAAAAAGACAAATATTTAGGAACGGAGGGAGTAGATTGCATGTTTTTGGTGTTTTCCTGTCAGTTGTTGATGATATTTTGTATTTTTATGTTATGCAGGGTGGTACTGTCATCATATCTGGTCCCGGAGGTCCACCTGTTGCATCTGTTACACAACAAACCTCAGAGCTGGTTGGTGACTTTTTAGTTTTTATTGCAAATGTATCTGTCCTTGTGCTGTGTAGTGGTCTTACTATCCATATCATCATTACAATAAAGCAATACCATTGAAAATATTCACATGTTCTTCATTGAGACCTTTTGAAGGATGAAGGAATGGTTCATTATTCATAATAAGCCACAGTATCATTTCAGTTTTTTTTTTTCAGAAAACACGAGTGCTTGAATTCTATGGTACAGGAGAAAATTCTATGTTCCCTTGTTTCATACGAATTAGCTTGTGGAATATCTTTTCGTCTGTTCTGTGTTGCATCAATTTTGTAGTCCTTCCACATGTGTTCATCACCAGGAATGATGATTAAATATATCCTAGTGACTACCTGGAAAATAATCTAGCCTGAGAAAAATGTGGATAAGTTGAATAGTATAGCCATGGTCAAATTCAAAATTTGTGTTACAAATTTGTACATATTGGAACCTTTCATGAGAAAACCGGTTCGTCCTAATAACTGAATGAGACAGGTACTGTTTTTGGTCAAAATTTTAATATGAAACTTCTAAACCTTCTATTACCAGCACTGTTTTGTATGTGAGTTTGCCAGCTATGTTCTGTAGTATTTCATTAGCCTAGATATAATCCAATAAGTTTTGCATTGATAATGATGTTGGCATTTTAGTTTTGTAGTCAAATATCCTTATGAAATTTCACTTTGCTGATTCATTTGGTTTAACAACAGGTGCTTACTCCAAATGTTCCTGATATAATGGTTGCTCCGCCAGATGATTCACATCTTCGGCATGTGATTGATACAATGGCCCTGCATGTACTTGATGGCGGATGTGCTTTCGAACAAGCTATAATGGAAAGAGGACGAGGAAAAGCATTATTTAATTTCTTGTTTGATCTTAAATCTAAAGAACACACATACTATGTTTGGCGGCTATACTCGTTCGCTCAGGTATCCATTGTTATTTGTACTGCTGCATTTTCAATGTTATCTTCTCTATGATCTAACAATAAAAGACTGTCTATGTTCTGTCCATTCAATCTCCGTTATTTTGTTCATGTGGTGATAGTAAAACTGTTTGTATGTGCTATCTTCGGTTGCAATGAAGATGCATATTTTTTGTTTATTGTTATGACATTTTACCAGTGTATATGTTCTGCAAAGAGAGAACCTAGTAATTTGTCCAAATTGAGAATTATTTAGTTCAATGGAATTTATGATCTTTGACCTTCGGAGTATGTCCTGATCACAGCTGTTTTATAAAATTCGGTAATCTATTAATGTTTGGCTTGAAAAACCGTTTTAGGAACCAGACAGATGTTTTCTCATATATGCAAACCACATGCTATATGGTGATCACTGTACCAATATGATACTAATTCTTGTGACATTGGAACGCAGGGCGATACTTTACAACGATGGCGAACAGAACCATTTATCATGATTACAGGAAGTGGAAGGTAATAGCAGTGCACAGTGCAGTTATGTGTTTGTAACCATGTTCATCGATGATCTGACATCTGTATTAAATATGTTATTTTAGATGGGTTCCACCTGCTTTGCCATCCAGCCGAAGTCCTGATCGTGAAAAAGAATCTACTTTTGCAGCTGGTAGAACCAGGGTAAGGTTTAGTCAGACCTTGTCAGATGCTCTTTTTTTACTTTGCCATCTTTTAGATGGTGTCTATTACACAATTAATTTGTGTTCCATTCTCCAGCGTGTTGAAGTGGAACGCACATTGACTGAGGCACAACGTGATGAATTTGAGGACATGCTGCGTGCATTAACATTAGAGAGAAGTCAGATAAGGGTGGCTATGGGATTTGCATTGGATAATGCTGATGCTGCTGGAGAGGTAATACCCGCCTTGCACATTTGACCTAATCAGCTAATTTCTCTCTTCTTTTTGCCTTGAATTAAGTCTACTTATGATTATGAATTTGTTATTGTTTTGATTGATTTGATCTCATGCGCCCTGTTAATAGCTCTTTCTTGTTATTATTTCGTTATGAGTAAATCTGATTGTGGTTGTGCCTTGCAAGCTTGATGAACTATCTGATTGAAACATATGCTTGATGAGACCTAATGTAAGGGAGTAGACAATATAATACATACAGTGATACATTTTTACTATCAGGACTGTCTGGTTGCATATATAACTGTACATGTTTTATTCTCTGCTTGATGTCATTTATTTGTCATATATTGCTGTGCACTTCCAAGTATATTTTTTCCTTCATATTTCATGAAAACACATTGGTTCTTGTCTTGTATAGATTGTTGAGGTTCTTGCAGAATCTTTGACACTCAAGGAGACTCCTATCCCAACTAAGGTTGCACGGCTTATGCTAGTGTCTGACATCCTTCATAACAGTAGTGCTCCTGTGAAGAATGCCTCTGCATTTCGAACCAAGTTTGAGGCTGCTATACCTGATGTCATGGAGAGCTTCAATGACTTGTATTGCAGTATCACAGGAAGGATTACTGCTGAAGCTCTGAAGGTAAGGCTGCTAGATTTCTTGAGTAGTAGAGGTTAACTGTTTTCCTTTGATGTTCTTCCTAATAGTTAATTATTTTTTCTGCAGGAGAGGGTTTTGAAAGTTCTACAAGTATGGGCAGATTGGTTCCTGTTTTCTGATGCATATCTGAATGGGCTGAAGGCTACCTTTCTTAGACCAGGCAACTCTGGGGTCACCTCGTTCCACTCTCTGTGTGGCGATGCACCAGAAATTGAAACGAAAACTAGCTCCGAGGATAATAATGGATTTAGGCTTGATGAAGATGGTGCCCTGGCCACAGGAAAGGCAGCGGCGACGAAAGAGCTGTTAGGTCTTCCACCTGCTGAACTTGAACGTCGTTGTAGGCATAATGGCCTCTCACTTTGCGGTGGTAAAGAGACTATGGTTGCCAGATTGCTCAGCTTGGAAGAAGCTGAGAAGGAGCAAGTATATCAGAAAGACGCTGCCATGAAATATGTACAAAGCGAACCTCATAGAACTGGAAGAGAGGATGTTGGTTTGAACGCTCGTAGTGTTCCAAGACTTGGAGAAGGTACTGGTGACAGTGAATCGGATATGCTGGGGCTCTCTTGTCACAGTATGCAAACAGGCCAAAGACGCTCTAGAGAGTGCGCATCTGCTGAACCCGAACAAGTTTCAAGCAAGAAGCAGAGAGCTGATCCTGTTTTGCCAGCTTCTAAATGGAATCGAGAGGACAACGACAATGATGAAGATAGAATAAATGGTCAAGGATTGGGATTAAGCTATTCCTCTGGAAGTGATATTGCTGGTGATTCTGGGAAAGTGGACACAACCGAAATTAGTACCGATCAGGCAATTCATCATCCAGATACAATTGTTAATGAAGAGCATAGGTACACCCATGCCCCCCCCCAAAACCCAAATGTTTAATTATTGTGCCATTTCATTTACATTTCACATTCTTTTTTACTTATTTAGTAGCAACTCCTTTTTGATCTGCAGGCAGAAGCTAAGGCAGATTGAGATTGCTGTAATGCAGTATCGTGATTCTCTCGAGGAGAAGGGGCTGCATAACATGGAGGAGATTGAGAGGAAGGTTGCCAGCCACCGTAGGCGCCTTCAATCTGATCATGGTTTGTCTTCAATAGACGGTGCAAACAACAGACGGTCTTCTGGTATGTAAGAAGTCAAGGAAGGGAATACCCTGTTTGTTTGATAATGGCAATGCTGTTTCTCTTGCACATCCATCTATGTACTTATTTTGTACTCCCTCTGTAGAGAAATATAAGAGCGTTTAGATTGCTACTTATATTTCTTTATGGAGGGAGTAGCTCGCTTAGTAATTCATTTGATAATGATAATGACCCATGCTGTAACTCAACTTTTAGTTATTCTGGTGCGTATGACAAATATTGTTCTGTTTTTCAGAGAGACTATCATTGGAGCGGAAAGAAAGGGCGGATGATGCACGTGATTCTTCCAGGAAACGGCCTCGCAGCCGAAGCAGGAGCCGTAGTCCTTCAAGGAAGTCATCACTGGATAGAGATAGAGAGTACAGTCGCAGCAGAGGCAGATTGCATGGCAATGACGCCGGGAGAGACAGGGCACGTGAAAAAAGCTCAGGCCGAGGGAAGGATGATCACCACGATAGGAGCAGCAGAGACCGGGAAAAGGACAGGAGAACGGGAAGGTGATTGAAACCTGTTGTGCGCTCATCATTTGCCTGAACAAGGGTTGTGTTAAAAGCAAGGAAACATAACTGGGCAGCATCAGCTGATAACATGCAAATGGGCATGTGGTTCCATGAACCTGTTTGTAATCGGGTCAACTTTGAGGATTGTGATAGAGTAACTATTTTTTGTAGTCTCAAGAACAAAAGCAGTGTTGTCAAACATCGACTTGTGCATTATTGTAGTAGCATGAATGAATGACTGAAATGCTTTCCATCCTGGACATGAGCTGCCGCTTAACGAACTTGGATGGCATCGGTTGCCAGTTTATGGATTTCCTGCGCTAAGGTTGTTTAAGAATTGGCCTTCTCTTTGTTTTGTGCTTTTATCCTTTCTCAGTTTTTGCTCCAACCGAACCATTTTGCTCACTTTTGCATTCGTGACACAAGAAATTTCACTGAGCAGTATAGAGTTCCAGTCTTCTACCAATTCGTGAACCGAGTAATTCTTCCTTCCACGATACACTTCAGATTTTGTCCAGTACATTTTGTTTTCATTTACCAAGTAATTCTTCCTTCCACCATACACTTCAGATTTTGTCCAGTACATTTTGTTTTCATTTGTACGCCCGAAAGTAGTACTCTCTACGTCTTGCGTGGCTTGCACACCTATATGCATGCAAGAATCTTTTACCTCATGCTTACGTCGTTGTATTATATTTATTTTTGCATTTAATTTTTTTTATCTTATAGATTAATAATTTGATTGAAGATTTGTCTTCACTTCGTGTCGACGAGACCTTCAAAATAAGATTCTATGTTAACATGTTTCGTTGATTTTTTTTCATCTGTTCCTAGGTGCCACATTTATGTCGGATGTCCAATTGTTACAAAAATTATACATAGTTACCGGGATAGTAATTTTATACTTTTTAAATATTATAGTGTTATGTAGAGCTAAAAAATGAGTATTAAAACACTAACAATAAGCAAATAAATGCACGAACAGCTTAAGTACAATGAATCAAGCTTTTAAATGGAGATATGCCGACATTTATAAATCTGATAATCAAGTTGATTTAATGTGAGAACCATGTAACAAATAATGTGACAAGTAAGTGATAGTAATCTGACAAGTAACGACGAGAAACAAAAGTTATCAAAACATATCGACATGAGATCTAGTTTTGAATATCTCGTCGCGGTAAACTTAGTATAAAAGCGGATCATTAATTGAGATAACGATTTAAAAGATAAATCCTTTTTCAAATGCAACATCGTTGCTATTAGTATTCCTCGGATGCATGCCCAGCCTGTGATGTTTCTCCTTGGATCCGGATGCATACAGTGCAAGCCCATGCTCTCCACGCAAGAGCATTGATTTTTTCCCATAATGAAAATGTGGTTTAAAACGCGATTTACAGAAGAGGCATCGGCGCCGTTGTGTAGTGACGTCCATCTTTTTATTAACCCAAGTTTATAATGCACATGAACTAGTTGACCGCCATTGCAAAAGCCGGCTTTTCCCTTTTCTTTTGAAACTACTGCGTCCTCCATCTTCACCCTGCCAGAAGACAAGTTGGCATCTATCTCCCGATCAGCGGTTCCTCCACCATTTCATGTCGCCCTACCCTCTTATGTGCTTGCCTTCTTCAACTGTAGCAGACTTTGTTGTGTTTCCTCTCACCCACAACACTTATGGCGCTGCATTAAGCAAAGAATTATCTTCATTTTTACTAGAAGTGGGTAATGCCTCTGAATAAAACAAGATTATACCTCAACTACCTCTTCTTATGCAGAGGGTTTTCATTTTGCACAACATGATGTCCAAACATTACACCCCCAACTTTAGTCATAGATTCTATTTCCATTTTGTCGACCGTGAATCACACACGGTTAATCTGGAATTGCAGCAACGATCCATCACAAAAAAAGCCAAGCCCTGGACAAAAACATTAGCAGAATATGCCTAAAGCCAACTACATAGGAATAGGTTTTCCGGCAATAATAAAAACAACTCTGCATAATCCTGCATTCTCATGGTCAAAGGATATTATGTGCCAGCCAAAATGATACATTGAAAGGATTGGCATCAGAATTTGGAATTGTACTTAGCTAGGATGTTTTGTTCCCCCTTATGCACTTATTTATAGAAATGGAACAAACAAAATATGTTCACATTTTACCAGAGGCAGATAATTGGTAATAAATGACGAATCAGATAAACCAATAAACATAATAAAGTTGTTCTTAGCACTTTAACACCGAAAGATGAACAAAAACCTGAATATCACTGATATGACCATTGATGCATAGAGCACCACATGTACATGAAAATATGTTAAGGGCAGGAAGAATGCTCTCAACTTTTATATACTCCCGCTTGTTCTTGAAAAAATATCATTTTACAAAGGTGCAGTGTCAGGACCTGGGATCTAAGGCGTGCAAATTTAGATGTAGAGGATCATACAAGAAGCCGAGATTCGCGTCCGGATAACAGCAACCATACAAACTGGAAAATGGGCGCCATATACTCTCATAGAGGATAGAACAATGGTTCAGCAATCCTACATCGGGATCACATCAACCGATGTTGGGGAATCCATCTTTCCCACACAAGCACTATGCAGGGTTGGGAATGAATCCCCAAAGCATAGCCAAGTCGCTTCACCCTGTATTTGATCGACTGCTAGCAATTGCACATCAATATTGCGACCTAAGATCCAGGTCATATAACTCGAGCATGGCGGTTGACGCAATGCAACTGGACCGAAGCATCAACACCTGGCATGGCGTGATAAACTTCTTAATCCCCAGTGCATGTGTTGCTCGATGTGTCGAGCGTCAACACCTGGAGTGGTGTGGTAAACTCCCGAGCTCTGATAACACATGAGACACTCTGTATCGAAAGTCCGCTAGCAATTACACAACTAAAAATTCAAACCCCCACGCACAACATGCACTTTATAATCATACAGGCAGTGTGTCGGAAACATGTACCACAACAAACTCCACGACTCAAAGCATATATATTCAAAGGCTCTAAAGAGCAAATTGTAGCAGAATTGTACAGACAAAGGTCACATGACACAACATACAACAAGCATCAGCAGAAGCAAGCAAAATATGTCTTTAGTAAAGACAAGTTTAACAAACGGCCTAAAAGGCCTGAAAGATGTTACAATGACCCTCCCAAGTCCAAAGGCAGTCTGAGACCTTCAAGCTACTTAGTGGACATCAAACTCCACGTAGAAACCACCTTCGGGTTTACTGGTCTCCTCTGCCAACAAATTAAGAAAGCTACAAATGTACTCCACAAGACTTACATCAAAACTATCTACTCATGCTCAAGTATCAAGGGAAAAGGTGGACTAGTTTGCAGAATTTCCAGCTTTGACCTTTGGCTACTCTAAACTACGACTACCAATGATTTGTATCAGGTTAAGAGAGCGCGCACGAGTCCCTCATCAGCTAGTCACCACATCAATACTACCATGAATCCTCCCTCGACTCACCCGTGAGGAAGCGATCCAAAGTACTCACACTTATCTTGGCATTTTTAAGGTAACCATCAAAGTTCTCTATGATCTGGCATAAGTGTCCAAGTAGTACTTAACCGCGGACACATCTATTTGAATAAATTTAACCCCGATTGGGTGTGACCAGTTTTTCGGGGCCAACGGACACTGGCGTCGGAACGCACCTGGCTCACTTCGTATCACCTCCGAGGCGCCGCACAGACGTGGTACTACGCTCTGGAACAGGACGAGGGCGGCATGCCCCCTTGGGAGCGTTTCCGCGAGCTCTGCCTCCTGCGCTTCGGGCCCCCGATCCAAGGGAGCCGACTGGCGGAGCTCGGCCACCTTCCCTTCACCTCCACGGTGCAGGACTTCGCCGACCGCTTCCAGGCCCTGGCGTGTCACGCGCCCGGCCCGTCGGCCCGTCAGCAGGCCGAGCTCTTCGTCGACGGTCTGCCGGATCATAGTCGTGTGGACGTGGAGCTTCGGGGACCGCAGGACATCCAGACCGCCATGTACTATGCCCGCGCATTCGAGCAGCAGGCGGTGGCTATGCAACAGGCGTTCCCGGCACAGGCACCTCGCCCACCCCCTCAGCCGGCTATGTCTGCACCCAGCTGGCCTGACCAACCGGCGACAGGGACTCCCGCCACGGCAGCAAATCGACCGTTCCGTCGGCTAACCCCGGCCGAACAACAAGAGCGTCGTCGACAGGGGTATGTTTCAACTACGGTGAGCCCTACGTGCCAGGCCACGTCTGCCCGCGCCTCTTCTACCTGGAGGCAGACGACTATGTCGTGGAGGATACAACTCCCTCCGTGCTTGTCCGGGCGGCGGCCCCGGCGTCAGCCACCGCTCTCGTGGTCTCCCTCCATGCCCTTGCCGGCGTACGAGCCGAAACAACGACGGTGTTGCCAGTGATGGTTAATGGGGAGCGCCTCTTAGCTCTCCTAAACACGGGCTCTACGCACAACTTCCTGCCCGCGTCTACTATGCGTCGCATGGCCCTCCAGCCGACGGGCGGCGAGCAGCTCCGAGTTACTGTGGCTAACGGTGACCGTCTCCGCTGCCATGGAATTGCGCAGCAGGTTCCTATCCTCATCGGCGACGAGTCCTTCGCCATCACGTGCGTCGGCATCGACTTGGGCGACTACGACTTCATCCTCGGCGTCGACTTCTTGCGGACGCTCGGACCCATCCTTTGGGACTTCGACGCACTGACCATGACTTTCTGGCGTCAAGGGCGCATGGTGCGGTGGAAGGGCGAGGGTGGCACTTCTCCAGTAGTTCCCTCTCAGCTGTCGACCACCATAGCAGCCTCCGAGCCGCCCCTGTTGGCTCATCTCCTGCAGCGGCACGGCGACCTTTTACCGGTGCTCCTTGTTCACAAGCCCGAGGGCTTGTGGCGTTTGTGCCTCGATTACCGTGCTCTCACTGCCACGACGACGAGGGTCAATTTTCCTATACCGGTCATGAAGGAGCTCCGGGAAGAGCCGCAAGGGCCCCGCTTATTTCCTACGCTCGACTTGCGTTCTGGCTACCATCACGATCACTTCGAGTTTTTGGTGATGCCTTTCGGTCTCTCCAATGCGCCGGCGACAATCCAGGCCTTGATGCACGACGTACTTCGGACCAGCTCAACACTCCGAAGGCACCTTGGGAGCAGCTGAAGGAGTTCCGCCAACATTTTCTAGACGTCCAACTCGAGGACGAGTTGTTTGCGCAGGCGGGGAGAAATGTTATGACCAGAGGCCCCGTTAGCCAAATTGGCCCAGTTATCTTAATAATATTAGGGGCATAGCCCAAGTTATCTTAGTTATCTTAGAGTCCAAGTTATCTTAGTTATCTTAGAGTCCAAGTTATCGAGATTATATAAACCGATGTAAACAACTCTTTTGGAATTAAGCAATAAGACAATTCTATTGCCCGGCTCCCAGAGGAGCCGGAACCCTAACCCTAGCAACCGCCTCTAATCGCCGCCGCCTCCTCCCTGCGCCGAGACGGCGCCGTCGCGCCGGACGCGGCGCCCTCGTCTCCTCCAACCTCCATCCTACCCTTATAACCTAAGGCAGAGGGCCGGTAGAACCCTAGTTTCTACCAGAGGCCCAAACTACTTGCGACTCCATGACATGTTAAGGGTGCTGAATTGACCTAATACATCAGTTATCAATTTAATTGAAGTGGTGTCCCCTGGCATGGCGGGTACGCCCAGCGTCGTCGCGCGGCCCATGGAGCTCGACACGCTGCCAGACGGTGCCACAGACAAGGGGGACGGGTAACACATCTCGGGATTGCTCGCCGGCGCGTACTTGGAGCAGAAGCGCACATCTCGAGCCTCCTCGCCGACACGTACTTGGAGCAGGAGCATGGTGCCGCGGCGGCCACGAGGAGCAAAAGTGCACATCTTGCGGCTCACACCGTGCAGCGGGATAGAGAAAGAATGAGGAAGAAGCCGCATGTCCGTCCCAAATTGGTCCTTCGCGTTGGGTTCACAGGCCATGTCCGCCTATCCGTCCATTTCCGTCTGTCCGTTTGAAGACCCAAACGGACAAAAAACAAACAAGTTTGGGTTCTGTGTTGGAGTTGGCCTAAGGACCTGTTTTTTGTTTTTTGTTTTTTAGGGAGTCTAGGATTCTGTTATGCTAGGCGGGGTTGATTAGCTAAATACAAGTGTACCATTTGTATCAACAAACAAATAAACAAGTTTAGCATAGCAAACATGTTCCAGACTGGTTTGTTAGAAAATATGCAACTTGTATTTCCAGGAGGCCATAGACCAGTATATATACATGTACAGGTGTAGAATATGCAGAAAACCCCTTATACAATAGGGTAAATACGAAAGGTTACATGGCTATATATATAGTACTCTAACACACACACACCCTCAAACTCATGGTGGATTAACAACACTGAGTTTGGAGAGATAGAAGCCATGTTGTGCTCTAGTCTGGGCCTTCATCAGAAAATCCGCCAACTGTAACTCGGAAGGCACATACCGAGGAGCAATAACCTTATCCTGCACACCAGCGTGCACATAAAAAGCATCAACATCAATATACTTGATGAGCTCATGCTTCACAGATCGCGCGCAATGCTAATAGCACCTGTACTGTCAGATAATAGCAGAGTAGGTGTAGTGACAAAAACACCAAAATCCTGAAGTAACCACCGTAACCAAGACACCTCTGCCGTCAAAAGAGCCATAGATTGTAACTCAGCCTCTGCACTCGAACGGGAAAATGCAGTATGTTTCTTCGTCTTCCAGGCAATGAAAGAACCACCAAGAAAAACACAGTAAGCAGAAAGTGAACGGCGATCTAAATGATCACTAGCCCACGTAGCATCCGAACAGGCATGAAGCTGTAAAGAACCGGAGCGAGGAAAGAATAGACGGTGAGAGATCGTGCCCCGAAGATATCAAAGAACACGAATGAGGTGACTATAGTGAACCCAAGTGGGAGCGGAGACAAACTAACTCAGAGTATGAACCAAATAAAAGATATCCAGACGAGTGACAGCTAGATAGAGAAGACTGTCAACAAAATGACGACACCACGGATCAGACAAGGGGTGTCGGTGAATACTCACAACATATGCCATAGGTAGGCTAAAGTTGGTGAAAACCGAAGGGCAAACGGAGGGCGCTGGGGACGAGGTTGGTACAAGCATGGAACGCACGATGTACCTAGGTTCAGGGCTCTCCGTAGAGATAATACCCCTAGTCCTGCCGGAGTGTATGATGTATATGGATGGATTACAATTTACAAGGTTGCTCCTGGAGCTGTGTTGAGGAGGAGGAAGAGGGGAGCAGCCGGCTCGTCTCTGCCTCTCTCTATGTGGTTGGTGAGTGTGATATGTTGTTCGACCGACCCTCTGCATGGAGGGTGACCGGGGGGTTTTATAAACGAACCCACCGGCCTACAATATGCATAAAGGGTACAAGAGTGGGACCCGGCTGACAGCCTCGTCGGCCGGCCAGGGGCCCACGAGGGTCTTGTCTTGTCGCTTGAGGGGCCCGCCGGCTGCGAGGTCCCGTCTGGCTGTGGGACCCGCCGGCTAGCCAATGAAGCTCTCGCGTAAGGTTGACGCCGAGCACGCGCGGTACGTCCGGCGTCGTCCAGCGAGATTCGTAATGGGCAGATAGTACGGCCGCCTCCACTGTTCCCACGCCGAGTGTAGTAATGGAGTGGCAGTTTGACGGTCCGACACTATGTTGGGTGATGGATCAGAGCCGGGGTAGGTCAGCGGCGTGGCCGCCGACGCTCGTACCTGTCAGGCACTCCGATTCAGTACCTTTGCTGACGCGTAGCCACCTTTAATCGTAGGGTCTCGTCATGACCTACGACCTGATGTGACTTGAGATCCCTGCTTGGCTAGCCGTCTTGGGCACGGCCGCCTCGTTCCCAGCCGGCTGACTTGGCCAAGGCGGTCAGGAAGAGGTAGCCGTCTCGCCTCTAGCTGGCAGGGGTTGCCTGGCCGGCCAGAGAGTTGGCCGTCTCGTCCTCCAGCCGATAGGCGCAGCCTAGCCAGCAAAAGGACTTGGGCCTTGGGGAATTATACTTGGTCATTCCTTTTGGGCAGGAGATGAAGGAGCGGGCTCGATGAGCCTACCCCGGGGTTATCCCCCCGACAGTAGTCCCTGAAGCTGGAGAGGCCCGCCGTCTGCGGACGGGCGGCCTCACCGGCTTGACCTTTTGTCTTGGTATTCCTGCCGCCATCCGCGGCAGGAGACGCCGGCTCCGAAGCCGGTTAGCTTCGAAGCGACGCCACGGCTTCGTCGTAGGCCGCGCAGATCGCTACGTGCCAGGCCCAGCCTGACGTAATGATGGTTATTACTGGTGACGGGACCGGGCCCTGGGTCCTGCCACGACGCCCCCTCGGCCTCCGCACAGAAGATCCTCTGCGGATTTACTCCGCGACGGTTGGGCTTCGGGAAGCGTTACCGCCCGTAATACACGGGGTTAGTGGGGCTCCGTGCGCACCAGGGATCCCCTCCCCACGTCGCTTCGTGGGGTTTAAATGGGATGCGGGGGTTCCGAGGAGGCCACTCACCCCCTTCTCGCCCCGCATCGACACCCTCTTCCTCCCTGAGCCCAGAGAGAAAGAGCCCGTCCTCTTCGTCTTCTTCTTCGTCGCCGTCGAGCCACCAGCCTTCCCGAGCTTCTGCCGCCCGCAGTCATGGCCGGCGGCTCCTCCTCGAAGAAGGCCTCGTCGCAGGGAGCTTGGCTTGGCAGTGAGGTCTGCGAAGGCCACATCGAGGCGCTCCGCCATCACCGGTTGCTGCCCCCGGCCTCCCAGGTGCTGGTGCGGATCCCTGACGCCGAGACCGCCCCAACACCGGCAGAGGGAGAGATTGTCATTTTCGACGAGCACTTCTACAGGGGCTTTGGGCTCCCGGCGAGCCCCTTCTTCTCCGAATGGCTCCTCTTCTTCGGCCTGCAGCCGCACCACCTGTGGCCGAACGCCATCTTGCAGCTGTCGACCTTCGTGGTCTTGTGCGAGGGCTTCCTGGGGATCGAGCCCCGCCTCGATCTCTGGCGAAGCTTGTTTTTCTTCAAACAGCAGTCCATTGCGATGGACAAGGCCGCGCTGGAGAAGCACGTCGGGCCATGCCCGATGACGCCCTGCGGAGCCGCACTGGTGCATCATCGTTCGAAGTCCGACTTCCCCCAGCTGCCGCTGCAGGAGTCCATCAAGCAGTGGCAGAAGGGCTTCTTCTACGTGAAGAATGCCGACCCTGCCCGTGACGCCCTCAACATGCCCCCGTTCAACATTAACCCTCCGACGAAGTTGAACTGGGGGGCGAAGTTCCCGAAGCCGATTCCCGAGGTGGCGCAGATCGGCGCCCACCTCAACATTTTGGAGAAAAGCGGCCTCCTTGACTGCGACCTGCTGACCACCATGGTTACCCGCAGGATTCTGCCGCTGCAGAGGCGGCCTCATCTGGTCTGCCAGATGAGCGGCCGGCACGACCCCTGCCGGACATCCACCAAGAGATTCACCCCCAGCGCGGTGGCGCGAGGAGTGAACCAGATTTCCACCGCCCGCATGGACGACAGTGGGAACTGGTCGTGGGGGATGACCCCTTACTGCAGGTCCCGTCCGCCTCCGGTGGTAAGCACTCTTTGTTGTTTTGTTTTTGCTATTTGTCTCGCGATCGGCCGTCTCGCTGAGCCGGCCGTCAACTCCTTCGCGCAGATGTTCGAGAAGCCGCAGGCAGCAGTCAACCCGCCTGCCCCTGACGTGGCGACGTCTGACGCCTCGGAGATCGAGGACATGATCGAGTCCCGCTCTGCCTCCTCCGAAGGCTCGGAGAATGCGCTGGAGTCGGAAGGGACGGAGCCGTCTGGTGAGCATCTGCGGCCCTCCATTGTAGATTGGACGGATGATGACGAGACTCCCTCCTCCCTATCTGATGCAGCCTTCGAGGAAGACTCGGACGAGGTGGAGGAGGTCACCAGCCCGCCTCTGACGCGCGGACGGCGTCATAGGGCCGAGGGACCGGGCCTGACGAGGCGGCCAGGAAGAAGGGCAAGGGTGCCACAACTTCCAGGCCGGCTCCTAAACGCCCGGCGACGGGTCCTCCAGCCGGAGCACGGGCAGGCGGCGCTAAGAAGCGACGTGCCGGTGGCGGCAGGAGGCAAGTGCCCATCGTCGCAAGGTAAGGGTTCCTCTCCCTTCTTTTATTTTGTCTTGTGTGAAGCTTCGTTCCTCAAAAACGTCGCCCGGTAGGGAGGCGGAAGACGTGGAGGAAGACACCGCCTCCATAGCCGAACGGGCCGGCTGGGCAGCGGCTGACGCTGCCCAGAGGGAGCTCGAGGTGCAGTCCAAGCGGGGAAGACGGCCGGGGGCCAGTCTCGCCCCAGCCGGGCCGAGGAGCCGGCGGAGAAGCGTACGAAGCGGCCCCGAGGCACGCCCGAAGGACTGAGGAGGCCCAGCCCTCTGAGCCGGACGCCTCTGCGCCGGTGGATCTTGAGGTGATCCCTGATTCACCTAGGGCCGAGGCGGCGCCAACGCGCCGGAACTGATCTTGGACGCGCCCGACGTGGCCCCGGATGCGCCAGGAGTGAACATGGATGCGCCGGACGCGGCCCATCCACCTGCCGAGGAGGCGGCGCCGGCCGGGATGTCAGCGGAGCCGGCCGCCATGCCGGCATCTGGAGACGGCACCATCGTCGTCTCCCACCACGATCCGGCTGCTCCAGGAGCCGGTGCCAGGGTCGGGAGCCGGCCCATGAAGACTTGGCGAGCGGCCAACCTGGCGCGCTCGAAGCTGCCCGCAGGCACCGCGCTCCACGGCGTCCTGGAGCTGGTGTCGATGTTTGCCAGCAGCCGGTTCAAGGTGGACCAGGCGGCCCGCGTGGTGGGCGGCGATCTGGAGCGCTTGAAGGAGCGCACCCGCTGGGTGTAGCCCCCGAGAGTCGGGCCGACCGAGTATCGGCCGGGCCGAATCTCTTTTGAGCTTCTTCTCCCCACTGGGTGTAGCCCCCGAGAATCGGGCTGGTTATGACTTAACCAGGCCGAATCTTACTTCTGTTTTTTCCTTGTTTTGTAGGATCTTTATGATGCCCAGGTGCAGGCCTACAACACGCTGCGGGCTCAGAACCAGACAGTTGATGGCCAGGTTGCCGAGCTTCAAGCCCGGCTGGGCGAGGTTGTCGTGGAGCGGGACGCCCTGCGTGACGCGGACGGCCGGCTCCAGGAGCAGCTGACTCTTCTCCAGACGAAAAAGAAGGAGCTCGAGGCGGCCAGCCGGGCCGAGCTGGAGCAGCTGCGCGTCTCTCTGCAGGAGAAGGACGCCTCCCATACTGCCGACGTGGAACGTCTTGAGTCGCTTCGTCTTGGGGAGATGAAGCTCAAGGACGCTGCCTTGAAGGAGAAGGAGGACGCCTTTGTCTAGAAGCAGACGCAGCTGGCCAAGGCCCTGGACTCGGCGACGGCCCTCCAGGACCGAAGTCGCCCGCCTTACTCAAGCGAGCAAGGTGCGGGAGCTCGAGGCCCTGGAGAGCGCCCATGAGACTGATAGCGACTTCAATCATGAGTCTTTTTTTGTTTCGTCTTGAACTTTCTTTGTCGTCTGCTCTTCTTACTCGTTTTTGCGTCCCTTTCCCTATCTCAGGCCTCTTCCCTGAGACACAGGGCGCAGCCGACACGGCCGCCGAGGTGAGCCGCGAGGAGCGCCGCGCGGCCGGGCAGGAGGTAAATGCTACCTCCGGCTGGAGCGTGGAGGAGATCGGAGTGGGCCTCAGGGCCCGCCTGCGCGTCCTAGGCGAGTCCGTGGCTCAGCTCCAGATCGCAGGCTCGTCGATGGTGGCGGCCCTGTGGCCTGATGGCGTGGAGCCGGCATCGATGAGCCGGCTCTCCCGCTGGCTTGCGGTTGGCGAGGACCGTCTTGACGCCTGGCGTGCTTCAGCTGCGCGCGCTCGAGCCTACATGGCCCTGCGCTTGGTCAAGTCCTGGTACCGAAACCTGGACTTGGGCAAGCTCGTCGCTCAGCGCGACGGCTCAGAGGCGAAGCTGCAGGCCGTGGAGGAGGCGCTGCGCGTGAGGGCCAGCGGCAACGCCTCGTACGCCGCCTGGGATGAGCTCAACTTGGAGCGGGGCGAAGGCGGCAATGTGATCCCTGAAGATCTGCATGGCCTTCAGCCCTATGACGCCGATGGCAGCTCCGACGAGGCGGCCCATGAAGTGGAGAGTGCTGCCGCCTCCAGCGGCGCGGCGCACGCCTACTCCGGTGCGGACGGAGCCAGAAGCCCTCGCGGAGGAGACGGCGCCACCGCCTCGGGAGCAGCCGGCGATGGTGAAGCCACCACTTCAGGAGCAGCAGCCGGGGCGACCGATGAGGCCGCAGCCCCTTAGCCGGTCCTGTTTTTTCTTTTTGTTGTCTGAAATTGTCTTGTCAGTCCAACAGTTCCACCCACTGGGGGTGTAATGAACCTCGGCCGTGGGCCAATGCATTTTGAATGTATGGATTCAGCATTATATTCGTATTGTCATGCGTGTTGTTTTATATCTTTATCTTTTGATTCCTGTTTGACTTCTTTTTCTCCAATTCCTGTACCCCCAAGTTTCCACCCCGCCAGCCGGGAGCCGGTCTGTGACTGGGTCGAGGTTTCTGGCCTTGAGAATACAAGACTTAGATTTTTCGAAGCCATCAAGACTTAAAGATTCAGACATAAACCAGCAGAGGCCGCCTAGAATGAGATCGTAAAATAGATCAAGCCAACCCGAGCCGGCAACCTTTTTGTAGTCAAACTTTGCATGCATCCGGCCTTACATGGCGTCGCCTCGCTAGCCGGACAGCCGGGAGCCGGTCGGTAGCTGTTACGAGGTGACCAGGGATCGGTCCGGCGTACACCATGTGTTTTTCTACAACACAAGGAAGGCGTCCGGGCGGCTAGCGAGCCCCCGAGCTTACTAGAGCCAACAAGGGGCTCTTTTCATTGCATTCATTGGAAATCCCTGGAGAGGGAGAAAGATACATATGTGCATGCTCTTTCCATGTTTGATACTTGCCTTCTAGCAATAGAACGGGCGAAGCAACGCCGCGTTCCATGGATGTTCCGTCTCCTGCCGGAGTCGTCCCTCTTGCGCTTCCTTCGCTTCTGGGCATCGATCAAGTAGTATGCGTTGTTGTGCAATGCCCTACTGATGATGAAGGGTCCCTCCCATGGGGAGGAGAGCTTGTGCTGGCCTGCGGTGTGCTGGATTCTTCTGTGCACCAAGTCTCCTTCTCTGAAAGAAAGAGGCTTGATCTTCTTGCTGTGGTAGTATCTCAGCTTCTGTTGATAGATGGCCGTCCGGCTCAAGGCTAAGTCCCGTGCTTCCTCGAGGAGATCCACACCGTCTTCTCTTGCCTCCTTCGCCCCCGTTTCCGTGTAGAAGGTGACCCGAGGTGAGTCGAACTCGATATGCGTAGGGATAATGGCCTCGGACCCGTATACAAGGAAGAATGGAGTGAAGCCGGTTGACCGTTTGGGCGTGGTGCGGAGGCTCCACAGTACAGCCGGCAGTTCTTCGATCCAGCAACCGGCTGACCTGACAAGTGGTGCCACCAGTCTTGGCTTGATGCCGGCCAGGATCAGGCCGTTGGCCCTCTCCACCTGGCCATTGGACTGGGGATGTGCCACTGACGCCAAGTCGAGCCGGATGCCTACCTTGGAGCAGTAGAGCGCCAGAGCGCCCTTGGCGAAGTTAGTGCCGTTGTCGGTGATGATGCTGTGGGGGACGCCATATCGAACAGAGATGTCCGTGATGAACTTGACAGCCGTGGGGCCATCAAGCTTCTTGATGGGTCTAGCCTCGATCCACTTGGTGAATTTGTCGACGGCTACCAAGAGGTGAGTCATGCCACCATGAGCCGTCTTGAAAGGCCCCACCATGTCCAGCCCCCAGACGGCGAAAGGCACCATGACAAGGGGATGGTTTTGAGGGCCGAAGGCGGCATGTGGCTCTGTGTGCCAAAGAATTGGCAGCCCTCGTATTTGTTGACCAGATCCACGGCCTCCTCGAGGGTCGTGGGCCAGTAGAATCCGTGGCGGAATGCCTTGGCCACCAGGGGTTCTAGAGGCGGCATGATGCCCGCACTCCCCCTGGTGAATGTCTCTGAGGATCTCCTGTCCCTTTTCTGATTCGACGCAGCGCTGGAACACGCCAGTCACGCTACGCCGAACCAGCTCGCGATTGATGATGGCGTAGGTTGCAGATCTGCGCTGGATCTGCCTCGCCTCCGCCTCGTCTTGAGGAAGCTCGCCGCGGAGGAAGGTCAGGATGGGTTGAGCCCATGACGGAGCGGACACAAGGGCTGGCTCCGTCTCGACCTGACTGTCAGGGGTTTCCGCAGCCCCCGCGCTTGATGAAGCAGTAGTCGTGGGCTCGAGACAAGGTGTCTCTGATGCCGTCGTGGCAGCTGGCTCGCCGTCTACCTCCATGACGTCCATCCACTGGGTGTCGAGACGACAGGATTCGAGGCAGGGCGGAGCCGGAGTTGTTGTTGTAGCCGGTGCCGCAATTGGAGTCGGCATAGCCAGCGTTGCCGGCACAGGAGCTGTAGCCGGTGTACCTGGTGGAGCCGACGGCGCTTGCACCGAAGATTCAGCCGATGCCGCAATTGGAGTCGGCATAACCAGCTTAGCCGGCACAGGAGCTGTAGCCGGTGTAGCTGGTGGAGCCGACGGCGCTTGCACCGAAGATTCAGCCGGTGCCGCAATTGGAGTCGGCATAGCCAGCGTAGCCGGCACAGGAGCTGTAGCCGGCGTAGCTGGTGGAGCCGACGGCGCTTGCACCGAAGAATCAGCCGACACGAAGATCGATGCCGACTCTGGAGACGACCTGATAGACAGCTTGTGGAGCTGCTCGAGGGAGACGCCGGCTGGGATAGCCTGTCTCATGGAGCCTATCTTGGCCAGTGTATCAGCCGCCTCGTTGTCTGCTCTAGGAACATGGTGGAACTCGCAACCCTTGAAGGGGCCGCTGAGCTGCTGGATGAGGAAGCAGTAGCTTGCCATGTTGGCGTCCCTGGCGTCCCATTCGCCAGAAACTTGTTGCACCACCAGGTCTGAGTCGCCGAAGCAGATGAGCCGCCGGATGCCAATCTCCTTGGCGAGCCGGAGGCCATGAGCAAGTGCTTCGTACTCGGCGACGTTGTTGGAGGCGACGAAGTGGATCTGGAGAGCATACTTGAGCTGGTCTCCTTTCGGAGACGTCAAGACGATGCCGGCTCCCAGACCAGTCTGCATCTTTGAGCCGTCGAAGTGCATCCGCCAATGCGTAGAGTCTGAAGGTGGTGGCTCGAACTGGCTTTCGGCCTAGTCGACCAAGAAGTCGGCCACCACCTGAGATTTGATGGCGGTGCGAGGCTCGTAGCAGATATCGTGGTCCGCCATGGCGATGGACCACTTGACGATCCTGCCCGTTGCATCACGGTTGCCATGATTTCTGAAAGTGGAGCAGTGCTCACCACGGTGATAGCATGCTCTTGAAAGTATTGCTTTAACTTCTTTGCAGCAAGGTAAACACCATAACACATTTTTTGGTAGTGGGGATAGTTCTGCTTGGAGGCGGATAAGACCTCGTTGAGGTAGTAGACAGGGCGCTGCACTAACAGTACCTTGCCCTCCTCCTTGCGTTGAACTACCAGCACTACACTAACCACGCGAGTGGTCGCTGCAATGTATATGAGTATGGGTTCCCTTTCAGCCGGCGCTGCCAAGATTGGCAGGCTCGAGATGACCCGCTTGAGGTCGCGGAAGGCTTCGTCCGCCTGGTCGTTCCACTCGAACTTCGTCGTCTTCTTCATGAGCTGGTAGAGTGGAAGGGCCTTCTCGCCGAGCCGGCTGACGAACCGGCTAAGGGACGCCAGGCAGCCGGCGAACTTCTGGACGTCTAGGATCCGAGCCGGCCGCACCATCCGCTCGATGGTGCTGATCTTCTCGAGGTTCGCCTCGATGCCACGAGCGGACACGAAGAACCCCAAGAGTTTGCCGCCTGGAACCCCAAAGACGCACTTCTCCAGGTTGAGCCGGATCTTGTATTCGCGCAGGTTGGCGAACGTCTCCCGCAGGTCGTCGAGGAGGCTGAAGTGCTGCTTCGTCTTAACGACGATGTCATCCACATAGACGTGGATGTTTCTGCCGATCTGTGGCAGTAGGCACTGCTGCATGCAGCGTTGGAACGTCGCACCAGCGTTCTTCAGACCGAACGTCATGGTGGTGTAGCAGTAGGCCCCGAAGGGCGTGATGAAGGAGGTCTTTAGGCGATCAGCTGGATCCAGCTTGATTTGATGGTAGCCTGAATAAGCATCCAGAAACGACAGCATTTCGCAGCCTGCAGTGGACTCGATCACTTGATCTATCCTAGGCAACGCGAAAGGGTCTTTCGGACAGGCCTTATTCAAGCTAGTGTAGTCGATACACATTCGCCAGGTGTTGTTCTTTTTCAGCACCAGGACTGGATTGGCCAACCAGTCCGGGTGGAAAACCTCCATGATGAAGCCGGCTGCAAGGAGCCGGATAATCTCTTCTCCAATTGTGCGCCGCTTCCCCTCGGCGAAGCGGCGCAAAGGTTGTTTTACCGGCTTTGCATCCGGTCGCACGTGAAGTTTGTGCTCGGCGTACTTCCTCGGAACACCCGACATGTCTTTGGGGGACCATGCGAAGATGTCCCGATTCTCACGGAGGAAGTCGACGAGCTCGCTTTCCTATTTGGGGCTGAGGCCAACCCCGATGGTGACGCACTGCTTGGGGTTTGCAGGGTCGAGTGGCACTTGCTTGGTCTCTTTGGCCAGCTTGAAGGAGCCTTCGTCGGCTGACTGGGACGGAGAAGGGATCGCCGGCTGCTCGGTAGCCTGGGCCACGAGCCGGTCGATCTGTCTCTTCTCCTCAGCAATCACCATGGCGTCGGCCAGGCGGCTGCTGTCTTGTGCGCACTCAAGCAACTTCTTGTAGTCGCCAGCAATGGTGATGATGCCCCTCGGACCCGGCATCTTCATCTTCAGGTAGGCGTAGTGCGGGATAGCCATGAACTTGGCCAGAGTCGGTCTGCCCAGCAGCGCGTGATACGGGCTGCTGAGGTCCACTACCTCAAACCATATGGACTCGCGGCGGAAGTGAACCTTGTCGCCGAAGAGGACGTCCAACTGGATTTTGCCGATAGGCGAGCAGGACTGCCCAGGCACGATGCCGTGGAAGACAGTGCTGGTCGGCAGGACGTCCGTCTCCTTGAGCCCGAGCTTGCGGAGAGTGTCGAGGTAGAGGATGTTGATGCTGCTGCCGCCATCGACCAGCACCCGGGAGAACCGGCAGGTGAGCCTCTTGGAGGCGAAGGTGGGGTCGAGGACGAGCGCGTATGAGCCCGGGTTGGGCATCACCGCAGGATGGTCTACCCGGCTCCATGTGATTGGTCTGTCAGACCAATGCATGTATTGGGGAACCGGGGGAACCGTGGCATTCACCTCACGTCGTCTCTGGCGCAGGCTATGCTTGTCGTCGCCTTCACTGGTGAAGACGACGAATGCTCCGTCTTGATGGGGGTAGTCGTCGTGGAGGCGGCCGTCGTCGCGAGGCGGCCGTCGTCGCGAGGCGGCGGCGGTGGAGCCGGAGCAGGACCAGGAGCCGGGGCTTGAGGCGCAGCCTGCGGCAGCCGGCAGGCCCTCCCCTTGCGACAGCCGTCGTGCGAAGCTGCACTGTCGAAGGGTGTGGGTAGAAGGTTGTGCCCCAGAATGTATCTTGCAGGGGGCGTCAAGCAGCTGCTCGAAGGTCTGCTTGGGCAACCAGTTTGTATTGTCCTTGTTGAGCCGCTTCCGTTGAGAGCCGGCTTGAGGAGCCGACGTCTCACCCTCCACGTTGGCTACCAACTTGTTGTTGGAGCGCGAATCTAGCTGATCCGCCTTGCGCTTGTTGTTCTGGCCGCCTCGACTGTCTCCAGCCGGCTTGTGAGTAGCTGGCATGGGGACAGCCTTGTCCAAGGCGGTCACCTTGACTCGCATCGTCGAGTCGGCCGTGGCGTACTTGTCCGCCTTGGCCATGAGCACCGTCAGAGAGGTCGGCTCGGAGCACATGAGCTTGTGCTTGAGGAGGGTGCCGTTTCGGCAACCGTCGATGAAGTACTGGATGGCCTGTACCTCATGCACCCCCTCGCAGGAGTTGCGAAGCTCCGTCCAGCGAGTGACGTAGTCGCGAAGGGGTTCGTCGGGCCTCTGGACGCACATGGCCAGCTCGCGAGGCCGGCCAGGGCGCTTGTAGGTGCCGGTGAAGTTGCGGACGAACGCCTCCTCGAAGTCCACCCATGAGTTGACGCTGCCGGATGGAAGGCTGTTGAGCCAAGTCCGAGCTGAGCCGGCCAACATGAGTGGCACGTAGCGGACTGCTACGCGCTTGTTGCCCCTGGCAATGCCAACGGCGGTGGTGTAGTCGATCAGCCAGTCCTCTGGCTTGGCGGTGCCATTGTACTTGGGCGTGTCCCGAGGCAAGGTGAAGCCTCGAGGAAACGGCTCCCCTCGGATCCGGGGGCCGAAGCAGGCCGGACCGATGGGACCGTCCTCCTCCAGGAGGGCTGACTGGGCCAGGGCGTTGAGACGCCGGCGGGCGTCCTGGTCGCCCTGGGGAACGCGAGCACCGATCCGAGCTGCGATCGGAAGGGCACCTTGAGAACCGGTGGCATGGGTCCTCCCCGGACGAGGAACCTCATACACCGAGTCGCTCTCGTCGCCTCCGCGACGCCTGCTCGAAGTATGCTCACTCTGGCGCTGGGAGCGCCTGTCTTGACTTCCCTCGCCCCTCCGGCCGAAGGTGCGATGAGAGGAAGATCCCTCCGCATGGTGATGACCGCTAGGGTTGCGGCGCGCTCCGGGGTTGGGTCCTGGAGACTCTGACTGGGCCTGACCGGGGTCAAGCCACGTCTGCTGCTCGTTGGCGGCGTCAAGGAGATCCTTGAGCCGCTTCTCCTGGAAGGCGCGCTCCTTGCCCTCGAAGCTTGGCATTTCTTCCATGGCCGCCTGCGCCGCCCGCAAGTTGGCTGCAGGGGTCTCGTAGACGGGCTGGTTGCCGCCTAGGATCTCGGCAATGAACCGGCTGCGGCCGCAGACCGATCCAAGCCGGCTAGGGGCCTCGGAAATCGGAGTGAGGCCGTATGCGGAGTTATACTCGCGCTGCGTGGCCTCCATCCGCCGCTTTGCCGAGGCGACGGCAATGCCCTACTCCAAGATCTGCTTGCGAGCCTCCTCCAGCGAGGCTCGGGCGTCGTTAGGGTTTGTGGAAGCGGCGATGGGCGTCTTCAGGCCGGCGAGTGCGTCCTGAAGAGTGTCAGCGGTGACAGCAGCAGGCTCACCAGCGTCTGCTGACGCCTTGCCATGAGCCGTGTTGGTGCCAGCGCCGATGACCATCACCTCCACGACGTTGGAGACGGCGGCGACATGGTACGGGGTGAAGAACCCCACCGACGACGAAGGGCCGTCGAAAACGAGTACATTGTTGGGGTACACGTCATGTGCAGGCATCTCAGTGATAGAGAGCCTACTGAAGCTGGCGCACAGCGCCTCAACATCGAAGTCCTCGCCGAAGTAGCGAGGACCATCGTTGAGATGCAGGTCGCTAAAGAGAACGCTGAGGTTCCCCATAGCAGCGACGACGACGCTAGGAGGCGCCTCGTCATCGAAATCTTCATCCGAATCCGCATGGCGGACGAGGACGTCGACCATCATCGGTGTTGCCTCATCGAAAGCGGGCTCCACGGGCATGCAGATCGATCCGGACGCGATGCATCCGGTGGTGTAGGTGCGGGGCCCCGCCCAGCGC
Organism: Hordeum vulgare subsp. vulgare; assembly: GCF_904849725.1. Classification (NCBI taxonomy): domain Eukaryota; kingdom Viridiplantae; phylum Streptophyta; class Magnoliopsida; order Poales; family Poaceae; genus Hordeum; species Hordeum vulgare. The sequence continues at coordinate 116,417,322 of NC_058523.1, read as the reverse complement.
GTAAAGCCAGCCGATGCCGCGATCGGCCCCACGGTGGGCGCCAAATGTCGGTGAATACTCACAACATATGCCATAGGTAGGCTAAAGTCGGTGAAAACCGAAGGGGCAACGGAGGGCGCTGGGGACGAGGTTGGTACAAGCATGGAACGCACGATGTACCCAAGTTCAGGGCTCTCCGTAGAGATAATACCCCTAGTCCTGCCTGAGTGTATGATGTATATGGATGGATTACAGGGTTGCTCCTGGAGCTGTGTTGAGGAGGAGGAAGAGGGGAGCAGTCGGCTCGTCTCTGCCTCTCTCTATGTGGTTGGTGAGTGTGATATGTTGTTCGACCGACCCTCTGCATGGAGGGTGACCGGGGGGTTTTATAGACGAACCCACCGGCCTACAATATGGATAAAGGGTACAAGAGTGGGACCCGGCTGGCAGCCTAGCCGGCCGGCCAAGGGGCCCACGAGAGTCTTGTCTTGTCGCTTGAGGGGCCCGCCGGCTGCGAGGTCCCGTCTGGCTGTGGGACCCGCCGGCTAGCCAATGAAGCTTTCGCGTAAGGTTGACGCCGAGCACGCGCGGTACGTCCGGCGTCGTCCAGCGAGATTCGTCATGGGCAGATAGTACGGCCGCCTCCACTGTTCCCACGCCGAGTGCAGTAATGGAGTGGGAGTTTGACGGTCCGACACTATGTTGGGTGATGGATCAGAGCCGGGGTAGGTCAGCGGCGTGGCCGCCGACGCTCGTACCTGCCAGGCACTCCGATTCAATACCTTTGCTGACGCGTAGCCACCTTTAATCGTAGGGTCTCGTCATGACTACGACCTGATGTGACTTGAGATCCCTGGCCGGCTAGCCTGCTTGGCTACCCGGCTTGGGCACGGCCGCCTCGTTCCTAGCCGGCTGGCTTGGCCAAGGCGGTCAGGAAGAGGTAGCTGTCTCGCCTCTAGCCGGCAGGGGTTGCCTGGCCGGCCAGAGAGTTGGTCGTCTCGTCCTCCAGCCGATAGGCGCAGCCTAGCCGGCCAGAGGACTTGGGCCTTGGGGAATTATACTTGGCCATTCCTTTTGGGCAGGAGATGAAGGAGCAGGCTCGATGAGCCTACCCCGGGGTTATCCCCCGACAAGGGGTCACCATCAGTATCACGGAGGTGAACATTAAGCTCCATGAGAGTCTCAACAATGCGATCATCAATAAGAGCAGCACGGGCAAGAAGATCCTGAATATACTTTTCCTGGGATATAAAAAAGCCATCAGAGGTAGAAGAGACTTCAATCCCAAGAAAGTAGCCACGAGGTCCAAGATCGGACATAAAAAACTGCTCACTAAGATGGGCCTTTACAAAGGCAATATACTCGGGGTCGTCACCAGTGATGATCATGTCATCAACATAGAGAATAAGAAGAGTCCGACCACGAGGAGAAAGGTGGACAAATAATGCCGGATCATGAGCACTTGCTAAAAAACCAGCGGTAGTCACCACAGAGGCCAGTCAGCACAGAGGCAAAACGCTCAAACCAGGCGCGAGGGGCTTGCTTAAGGCCATAGAGAGATCGACGGAGACGACATACCATGCCATCAGGAACAGAATACCCAGGTGGCGGCTGCATGTATACCTCCTCACTCAGCTCACCAACAAGAAAGGCATTCTTAACATCAAGTTGAGATACAAACCAATGGCGTGCAGAGGCCACGACAAGAAGTGTACGAATAGTGGTCATATGGGCCACAGGATCAAAAGTCTTGTCATAATCACGACCATGCTCCTGCTGAAAGCCATGAGCCAGAAGACGAGCTTTGTAACGCTCAAGAGAACCATCGGAGCGAGTCTTAACCTTGTAGACCCACTTACAAGTGATAGGACGGACACCTGGAGGAAGGGAAACAAGATCCCATGTACCAGTGCGTTCAAGAGCAGCAATCTCCTCTGCCATCGCAAACTGCCATTCAGGATGAACAACAGCCTCGCAATAAGAAGTAGGCTCAAGAACAACAGCACCAACGGTTGGAAATTCAAGGCGACCAACAGGCGTACGAGGACGAGGACGCAAGCCATGGGTAGGCTGAGACAAGGAGGACGACACATCCGTGTCGTCCGCAGATGCATCCACATTACGTGAACGATGAGTGAAATATTGAGGAAAAGATGGAAGAATACAAGGTGGAATCGCCGAGGTAGAATCAGGGGGTGGAGACGAAGAAGTCACCGAAGATGAAGGTGCAGAATTCGGTGACATGCAAGGTGAGGAAACCGTGGAAGATGGTGGCGGCAAATCGGCAAGAGGTGGAGAAGCAGAGCTAGCGGAACGGATAGACAAAGGCTCGATGGGGGTGATAGGTGTGTCATGAAAAGTGAGGAAAGAGATATCCTCCACTGAAAAGGTCGAGGAAGATGGACGCGGGTAGAAGGGACGAGACTCATCAAAAGTCACATCCCGAGAAGTACGCATCCGACGACCGATAGGATCCCAGCAACGATAGCCCTTATGCTCATCACTATAGCCTAAGAAGGCACACTCAACAAACTGAGCGGTCAGTTTGGTACGTTCGCGAGGGGCAAGAAGAACATAGCAAACACAATCAAACAAACGAAGCGTCGAATAATCAGGAGAACGATCAAAAAGACGCTCGAAAGGAACGCCACCTTGCAAAGCAGTGGACGACTGAAGATTGATGAGATAGGTGGAAGTGGAGACAGCCTCAGCCCAAAAGTGAGGCGGAAGAGAGGCAACGATCATCATCACACGAGCCGTCTTAAGGTGACAATGCTTGCGCTCAGCCACGCCATTCTGAGCATGAGCACCAGGACAAGAAAACTGAGCAAGGGTACTCTGCTCAGCAAGAAATCCATGCAACATCTTGGAGATATACTCTCCAGCAGAGTCAGCACGAAACACTCGAATAGACGAAGAGAACTAAGTGTGAACCATGGCAGCAAAACGCTTATAGATAGATAAGACCTCACTAGAGAAGATATGAAATATATCCATGTATGTTGAGAGAAATCATCTATATAATATAGTAGCGATGGCATCCCTTCGAAGCAAAGGGAGATGGACCCCAGACATCAGAGTGAACAAGGTCAAAAGGACGCTAAGACACAGTCTCGCTATGAGGATAAGGTAACTGAACATGTTTACCAAGCCGACAACCCTGACAGTCTAAAGACACACCGCCAGAGACGGATCCAAGAAGACCACGCCGAACTAAGGATGAGAGACGAGAGCCACATAAGTGACCAAGGGGATGATGCCACTGCTGAAAAGAGTTGGTAGACAAGGCAACAGAGGTGGAGAGACTGGCTGCGGTGGCAGCGGATGGAAGGTGAAGCCAGTCAAGCTCCCAGAAACCCTGAGAGTCACGGCACCGGGGCCAGCACCAAGAAGAGCACCAATGTGACGGTCCAGAACTGAACATGAGTCAAAAGTCAAGAATGACCCTGCAACCAGAGTCAACAATCTGACCACCAGAAATGAGTTGCATGGTAAGCCAAGGAACATGAGTAACATCGGGAACATGAAAAGATGAAGTGGTAAGAGTGCCTCGGCCAATAACCGGGAGAGAAGTACAATCAGCAATAAGAACATGAACAGGAGAATCGAGAGGTCGAGTAGATGACAGAGTTGATGAATCATGAGTTATATGAAAAGATGCTCCGGTATCAAGAATCCATGAAGATGTACCTGCTTGTGTAGAAGGTGGTCTCACAATACTAGAAGAGTCTGTAGCAGAACCAACAAACCCTGTCGATGAAGAACCAGAAGATGGAGCTATCAGGCATTGAAATCGCACAATCTCCTGCTCAATCAGGGGCGCAACTAAAGATGTCGATGTAGATGCACCTGACAACAGAGAGTCGGAGGCAATCAGCAAGGTGCGAAGTCTCCTCCTCGGTGAAGTACACAGCTGAAGTAGGTGGCGTAATGGCGCTCCAATTCATGAGGCGTCGGGCCGTGGCCTGGAAGCGCTTCACTAGGCGCCGGAATGAGTCGATATCGCGTACTGAGCCCCACACCGCCACCACCATATCTTGGAAACCGTCTAGGCGCAGCCAATAGTCCTCGAAGTGGAAGTGCTTGTTGGTCGATGGCATGGGGGAGCAGTCCAACAGCAATGGACAGTGATCGGACACGACCGTCGCGACGCAACTGAGGTGGCACCCACCGTGCGCATCCTCCCAATCCGACGTGCATAATACACGGTCTAGGTGCACGAGCGTCGGTGGTGATTGCTCATTCGACCATGTGAAGCAGCGGCCGTTGAGGTATATCTCCTTTAAAGCTAGGTGTTGATGTCCCAATGGAATCTGCCCATCATGCGCCTATTGAGGCCACCGATGTTTTTGCCTTCGGCGCAGTAGATCAGGTTGAAGTCCCCACAAATCATCCAGGGGCCGGGGCAGCCAGAGCGTATGTCACGTAACTCTTGCAGGAACAGGATCTTGTCTGCATCCTCCTGAGGCCCGTAGACCATCGTGAGCCACCACGGCTGCGCGTTAGTCACTGTCGCCCTGACTGTGATCGGGTGTACAAAGGGTCCGATATCGTCACAACTCTACTCTTCCAGGCGAGGAGGATGCCACTCCGAGTGCCGAGCGCCGGGAGGTAAGTGGAGTCGTCAAACTCAGTCCCTAGGATGTCGAGGACAGTGTGCGAGTAGATGAATTCCATCTTAGTTTCCTGCAGGCATACAATGGAGGTGCCGATAGTACATAGCAGCGACCTAATTGCATTGCACCTACTGCGTGTGTTTAGGCCGCGAACATTCGACACTGCTATTTTAAGGTCGTGATCCATAGACACGAATTCGATGGAAAACGGACCCTCAGACCTAACACTCGCAACGCCGCGCGCCATGGGGTCTAAGCATGCCGGGATCTCGCGATCAACCAGGGCGGCTATGGCTTTGAGTCGATATGGTTTGGGTCGCCGCGTTGGGCCTCCGCTTTTGTCCGCATCGATCCATACGGACGCAGGCGGATGATTTGGGTCGCTGCGTTGGAGTTGCTCTTAAACATGTGCATGCACTCGTGTGCTCTCTCATCTACCAGGAGAAGGACAATATAGCTACAGAAGTCCTCGTACATGGCAACAACACTACCTACAGGACACGTCCACGATATGACCAGTCCACGCTCTACGTTTCACCCAAAAGTAGCCTCTGGGTAGGTCGCATGCAATGACTGCTTATGCTGAAACAAGGAGTTGTCTATATTTCATTCAACAATTTTTTTTCTTGCCCGTTCAATCTGCATCCCACACCACGTACCGTTTTCTCGTGGCATGGTACATTGAGCAACTCCAACATGGACAATTAAATGTTTGAACATGTTGGGGATAGATGCCATCCAACCGCATATACCAAACTTCTGATAAAATTTGAACGGGTATTTAATAAAAGCGAACAAACTCATGCAATAATCTGTGATATTTGTTAAATTTTTATGTATTACAAACAAAAAGGATGAATTCTAAAAAATTCCAACCTAACTGAACGAAAAAAAACTCGTTAACAAGGGGGTACCAAACGGTGTTCTTGTAGGCATGTCCTCCGAGGCTACCGAAACCTCCCATCGTTGTTTGTGCCATTGTCGCTCCCCCTCCCCCCGTAGGGCCAGAAGCCCCACCAGGCATCACGACAGCCTCGATCGGTCTCGATGCACGGTACTAGCGCAACCGCTCAGCCTCCTCCGCCTGGCGTAGAGCCTTGACCACATCGACTGACGGCAACGATCGATCGCGGCAGCAGATTCCGCCCTACCCCCCTCCCCCGTGGTCGCGACCGGTCGTTGCCGTCAGTCGATGTGGCCAAGGCTCTACGCTAGGCGGAGGAGGCTGAGCGGTTGTGCTAGTAGCGTGCATCGACGACCGATCAAGGTTGTCGTGATGGCTGATGGGCTTCTGGCCCTGGGGAAGGGGGGAGCGACAATGGCACAAACAATGATGGGAGGTTTCGGCGGCCTCGAAGGACATGCCTACAAGAACACTGTTCGGTACCCCCTTGTTAAGGATTTTTTTTTCGTTCAGTTAGGTTGGAATTTTTTTAAATTCATCCTTTTTTTGTAATACATAAAAATTTAACAAATATCACAGAATATTGCATGAGTTTGTTCGTTTCTACTTAATATCCGTTCAAATTTACCAGAAGTCCGGTATATGCGGTTGGATGGCATCCGTCCCTATTTCTATCCCCGGACACGTTCAAATATTTAATGATCGATGGTCAAGTTGCTTAGTGTACCATGCCACGAGAAAAACGGTACGCGGTGTCTGATGCAAATTGAACGAGCAAGAAAAAAATATTAAATGAAATATAGACAACTCCTTGTTTCAGCATAAGCAGATATTGTGTGCGACCTAGCCAGAGGCTACCTTTGGATGAAACATAGAGCATGGACTGGTCATATCATGGACGTGTCATGTAGCTAGTGCTGTTGCCATGTACGAGGACTTCTGTAGCTATATTGTCCTTATCCAGGTAGATGAGAGAGCACACGGGTGTATGCACATGCTTAAGAGCAACTCCAACACAGCGACCCAAATCGTCTGCCTGCGTCCGTATGGATCGACGCGGACAAAAGCGGAGGCCCAATGCGGCAACCCAAACCCATGGCGTCCTGGCTACAGATTAATGCAATGGTATGATTATGGATATGATAGGCACAAAGCACAACAAGTACAATCAATGAGCAGTTGATGTAAGGACACGCTATTTTTTTAAGTTAATCTCAGAATTTGTATTGCTAGTGTGCTGGATTGATTAACCAAATGCAAGTGTACCATGTTTTTTTTTCTGTTTTAAGCATATCAGTTCAGATAAGATGGTATCGCCACTTAAATAAATATAACACCAGTAGTGCATCAAATAGATTAAATGAAAGGAGTAGAAAGAATGCTCTCAGGTTATATACTCCCTCATGGTTCATGAAAGTCATCAACATAGAAATATGTGCAGTTAATTTCTCACACTTTGAGTAGCTAAATTTTTAAATTCAAACTCATTTTTTAATATATGCAGATTTGGTACATGAGAACCATATGTTTAGGTTGTCTCATAAAGTATTTTCACAAAAGTATAATTTCAAAGAGCTTTATAAAAATATTTTAAGAAAAAAAATATCTAGTCAAAAATAAGCACTCGAAGTTGTATTTTGAAGACTTATCAAGAGCCCGAGGGAGTAAATTCGATTGTCATCATTGAGCACACGGTATAACCTAATAACATGTTCTACCAGCATATAAGTAAATACTCGTATCTGATATCATTACATGACCCGGCTAAGTATCAAGGATTAAAAAACCATTTTCAGTAGAATAACTAATATATAAGGTTGGAAGATAAACAATGAACTAGATAAACCAATAAAGCATAGTACTCCCTCCGTCCTAAATTACTTGTCTTAAATTTGTCTAGATATGGATGTATCTAGACATGTTTTAGTGTTAGATACATCCGTATCTAGATAAATCTAAGACAAGTAATTTGGGACGGAGGGAGTATATCTGTTGCTAATAATTTAACATGGAAAAGATGCATAACAAGAACTTGAATAATGAAAAACAGACAAAATCCAACGGTGTAGCAATGAATATGATAGGCATAAAGCCCCCAAGTACTATCAATGAACAGTTGACATAAGGACCTGTGTATGTATGTGTGCTTAGGGAGCCTGAGAATTTGCTATGCTAGTGGGCAAGATTGATTAACTAAATGCAAGTGTTTCATTTCTACTAATGAACCAGGTAAACAAGTAAAGGATAATAAACATGTTCTCGAATGTTAAAACATGGAAAAAGATGAAAATAATGGAAATAGACTAAGTTCAATGGTATGGCCATGAATAGGCATAAAGCACCACAACTACTATCAATGAACAGGCAATATAACAAGGATCTGTTTTTTTTTCTTTTTTGAGGGAGTCTAAGGATCTGTTATGCAAGTGACATTTTTTAACTAGTTCCAATTGGGCAAAATTAATTAACTTTGCAAGCGTAACATGTTTTACAGTTATATGCATATATCAGGTTCAGATATTTGGCACTAAATGCAAGTCAGCAAGTGTACCATTTCTAGCAACGAAACAGATAAACAAGTTTAGCATAGCATAAATGTATTCTTCACGGTTTAACATAGAAAAATATGAATAGTAAGAACTTGAATAATGAAAACAGACTAAGTTCAATGGTATGAGTATGAATAAGCATAAAGCACCAAAAGTACTATCAATGAACAGGGGATATAAAAAGGATCTGTATTTTTTTCATTTTCGTTTTTTGAGGGAGTCTAAGGATCTGTTATGCAAGTGTAACATTTTTTTAACTAATTGTAAGAGGGCAAGATTGAAATGAATAACTAATTGCAAATATAAGAACTTTTACTGTTATATGCATATATCAGGTTCAGATATTTGGCGATGAAATAAATACTAGAGCATCATGCCTAACCAATAGTAAAATGAGGGGAGACACAGGGTTACCGGGGCAGGAGAGGAGACTTACTGACGCGGCAGCGGCGGTAGGAAGAGAATGTAGAGAAAAGGCCCCAGAAGCACCCCGACACTGAGAGCATATTGATGAGCCCCCAGTATCCCGTTTGGCCGCCGTGGACGAGAATTTCCAGGCCAGACAGCAGATTTAGCAGGACAAGGGCAGTGTAGAACGCCAAGAGGGCGATGGGGGGCTTCGCAAGGAAGAGGAAGCACATGTCCAAGAGGCCACCCAAGACCCCCAGGACGTTGGAAATCTCCCACAAGAGGGTGGTCGGGCCGCTGGATATCAGCGCGAAGGCGCTGGAGAGGAGGTTAAATACCTGGAATCCCGAGTACAGCCGCCGGAAAAGCCTCGAGATCCTGATCCTCGAACGGGCCATGGCTGCCTCCCGCCCGCCGAGAGGAGGAAGACGGTCGTGCTGCTTTCCGCCCGCCGAGAGAAGGAAGACGGTCGTGCTGCCTTCCGTCCGACGAGAGGATCGTGCAGGGCAGGTAGGGAGCGTGGAGATTGTTGGGAGATTAGGGCAGGGGGGGAGAAGATGGGCTCGCGGAAGATAAGAGAGATTAGGGCCGGCGAAGGAGGAGCCACGGTACATTTATGATTCTCGTCTCACCGAGATCGATTCGAACTCGGATTCGTAGGTCGGTAATTCGATCCGGTGACTTGTACCTGGGATGAGCTAGCTAAAGGCTAGCGCCGCCGCGGCTGCTGCGCCTCCCCGCCGGCTCCTCCGGCATATCCTCCGGCGCCGCCGAATCTCGCCCCGCGGCCGCGGCCATGCCACCGCAGCTGCTGCGCCTCCCCGCCGGCTCCTCTGGCATATTCTCCTCGGACGCCGAATATCCCCGCGATGCAGCCGGCCCTCTCGTTGAGCGCCGCCTGCGGGCTCCTGCTCCTGGAGTGGAGTCTATGGCGACTGTCAGGAGCCAAGTGCGGCGCTGTCTGATTTTAACTGAATATATACTTCAGTGAGAGAAAGGGGGAAGGCGTAAAGAAACAGGGGAGAAAGCGTAATGCACTGACAACTGACAGCGAACGTTACTATCATCGGACGATCAGGATGCAAATTATCATGGATACAGATCTGTTCCGACCAGTTACCTTCACTGTTTCTTTTGAACTCCAGTATTAAATTATAGTATGAATTAAAATCATAGAATTTTTTTAAACGGAGATAGTACATGAGTAGTATGTAAACTGTCGAGGTCTCTTCACCGTTGATGCAGCGATGGCTCTCTAGTTCTAGGGAGTTGCGGGCAGGCACAACCCTCGCGTCACAGTGTTGGAACCCTTTGGTGTGGCGTGGGGTGGCGGGGTGAACATAGTTGTTCTTATGGTTTACATATGGTCAGACATACATAAAGAATGGACATGCCGAAGTCTATCTCTATGCCTTAGAGTACACATCAAGTCTTCGTTCTATTCCTTCTTAAATCTTCTGGCCTAATCAACCCACCCATGACAGGCTTAGGGGATCCTTGACCCAGCTTGATACGGTGACCCAACATACCACTGCATGATGTAGTATGTATGTCGTTGATATAGCGTTCAGAAGATACCGTCTCGCGAACCTTATATCCCTCATAGCGTACAATAGAACCATAGTGGATCCAAACCATCGTTGTCACGGGCCTTCTGTTGTATAAAAACCAATGAATTTTTGCGTCTTTTAACACCATCGCCTCAACACACTATTGGTTGAATTTTTTTTGAACATCGACATAATCCAACTTCATCTCTCTCATACTCTACAAAAATAAATATATATAGAAACACGCCTTTCTATCATGGGTAACAAATTTGTTATTTGGATTTAAATATATAAATAACAACTATTTTTATGCATCTCTTTTAATTCTTAAAACTCAATGATTTTCGGTATGGTCCATCATAAAAATGACTCGTTAGGGTATCTCATATTTTTTTCACTATATAAAAGTGTTTGACATTTCTCTCATAGCAAACAATCGCTTTCCCTAAAAAAAGCAATGCTCCTTTTCTTGTTAATGAAAAAAGCAATTCACTCTCTCATTCTCTCACCGCATGGCACAACGCTCACATTGACATCTCATTCCCTCATCGTGCTCTCGTCGTTGACGTTGTTGGAATCAAAGCACGCCACGGTGTTCAGCCCACACCTTCCTCTCATTGTCATCTCCCCATCCCTCCACAACATCTGCCTCCCCTCTCCTCCCTCTACGGCATCCGAGGATGATCCCTGGTGACAAGAAAGGAACACCATGATAGTCGATGGAGACCATCACAACGTGTTTTCGCTGCCATGATATACAAAATGGTATATATATATATCATGTGATCCTTTCACGTCTTCTTTTCTCAAATAGCTAAAGTGGATTTCAACGCCAGAAGAAATATCAAAATCGGTGATGCTACTTACATTTCATTCTTACATCAAGATTGCACGATTTTTTCAGTTATAAATATTGTTGTTAATTTTGGATGCTTACATTTCCATCATGAAAATGGCTAATATCTTTTTTACAAAGATGCTTGCATTTCGAGCCTGAAGAATCGAGAGAGTTAATATCTTATTTAGAATGATGCTTATATTTTATGCTTATCGATGGAAAGAGCAACTAATTTGTTATTTGAATTTTGAGTTTCTATCATGTTGAAAGTGTATCGTTTCCATGTTCTTATGTTCACTTTCTTATGTTGAATTTTCCAGCATCATATACAAATTTGTTGAGAAGTGACAAATATGTAAATAGCTTAAAAGAGGTGAATGACTAACATGTAAATTTGAATTTTCTAGTTGAATGTCTATGCATTGCCACGAAATAAAAAACACATAACGATCGAATAAGTATCCCAATGCAGGAATGTGTAGGACAAGGTGGCATGTGGTTTTCATCCATATATTAATAAAACTTATACTCTATTTGTTTCTTTCAGCCCGAGCAATTGTTATTTCTTCATAACCATCCACTCCTTGCAAGAAGACAAACAATATCAAATCTTATCCCCACCCATCCTCCTGTTGCACCTTCATGCTTGACCTCGTACTTGTAGGAATTGTAGAAATTATATGGGTTTACAAGAATATTTTTATTATATTAATCCTTAATTTTTGACCACAACAAAGATAAAACTTAAAACTAATAGAGCCTTGATTAATTAAAATATTCCTTGTCCCTATTCCTTAAACTCTTCATACGCTAGCTACTTCCCTCATTGCTCCGCGGCCACTCAACCATGTCCACCTTTGACCATGAAAATCAATCATTAAAATTTATAATTTAACTATGCATTTCACTATATAAATAGAATTAAAATGTAATGAAAAAACACGTCATTTGTGTATTCTAGTAGTGATACATTATCGCGCGAGGCCAATTTAGAGTACTTGTACCATGAAATAAAAAAGGCACAACATCTGACATTATTTACACCAAATGTTTTGGCACTATGGTAAAAGTGTAGGTCCGAAAAAATCATACTTGTACACATTACCACCAGTAGCAAGATAAACAAGGTCAACATCAACTTTTAAAGCATTATTATTCGGAATTAAGGCAAACTCTTTTTTCATGTTCACGAAGAAAAAAACCATGTGCAAGAAGTGGAACATATAAGAAGCCTACCTAGGCATGAGATGTCATGCACACGGGCTAGTAGAGCTTGTGCTCCTTTCAAGTCAACCTTCTACGTCGCCGCATATCAATCGAGGGGGCTGCTGCCAAGACCAAGCTCTTCCTTCATACTGCCACACGTCAGAATTGTCATGCTGCCGCACGAAACTTTCTGTTCGCGCCTCCACAGATCAAACAGACACTCTGTTGCCAACGACAATGCTCTCCTTACATACTGTTGATCACCAGCGTGCCACGCCATAGCGGCAAGATCTCCGCCTGCCCTTCAGCATAGCAGCTAGACTCACCGCTTATGAGCACTTTTGTTATGTCGCCTAGAACTTTTGTTTTATAGCAGCCGGACGTGACACTTACTATTCTCTCACTATTACACACATTTAGTAGTAGTGAAGATTTTACTGGAATTTTCCTAAAACTTAATGTTGTGAAATTTCGAACAACCAAACAATCATGTATAACTTAGAGAAAAGATACGTGAAATGATAAGACATGAACACAATAGTGCAAAAGGTGAACATGAAACTCCAAGATGCACTGAAATATATCATAAGTACAAGTATGAAGACATAACAACATATTGTCCATGCATTTCTAGAAATCCTTAATATACGTAGCATGATCATACTATTTATTTTCCTGTGACAACTGTCGCAGGATGCAGTGTTGACTAAACATGTGATGAAAAGGAACAATTGGCCCGAGATTCCCAGATGCTCCTTTTGACGTGAAAGGGAAACCTCACATCATCTTTTCTTTACTTGCCCTCTCGCTAGGATTGTTTGGAGATCTGTGGGG